>NC_051103.1:4468292-5891292 GCF_901709675.1 Syngnathus acus | reverse complement strand
GTAGCAGGTTTCCACTCCCGGGGTGCCCGTCTTCCATCTGTCCGTTCCCACTCGGCTCGGCACAGCAAAGCGCTAATTTTATCCGAAATTTCCCGGCAGTGGACCTTTTATTACCCCCGATGGCAGCGCTCATTATTTATATATATATATATAAATATAATAAAGAGTGTTTCTCTTTGATTCCGACAATAACACGCATTCATCTGTCAGATTGGGGGAATAACAGGCCCTCACATGTAAGTGTCACGCTGAATAGAAAAAAAACATTGGAGCATGTCTCTGGTATGTTGAGATGCTTACGAAAATAATCATAACAATAACGACATGAATTAACTAGTGGCGCATATGGCGCTTTTTCTCCAAGCATATGGTTGAATGCCACTTTCTCCTTCAGCTCCAGGCTTTTTTGGAGGCAGCAGTTAAGAAGCCATTCATAAGACTACGGAAAAACAAAATGGCCGATAAGGGATGGGGACGATGTGTTTACGTTGTTTAGTAGTGACCTTGTAAGATTTCTTGAAGCTTTTTTTTTTTTTTTGCTCGCCGTCCCTCTTTAACAGCTCTGGCTGTGGGCGTTGTGGACAAAGAAGTGAGAAGTAGTTGTGTGAAACGTCGTTTTCATCGTGGGAACGCCGACCGCTCGTAGCAGCCGACTAAACGCTTAAGCTTTAAACGCGACTCGTCGTGTTTATAGTGATATCGTCTCCTGTTGCCCGAGTTCATCTCATCTCTGCAGTCTCAACGTTATCCGCCAGGGGAGATGAACGCTTTCATTAGGCCAAAGAGCCTCCTCGTTGAGCGCTCGCGTCAGCGCCGACCTCACAAATTGACAGCGTCCCGCCCAGTCCGTCTTCTCCGTTACACTAAATGTTATTAACGTGACAATACGCTCGTCAGTAAGCGGAGGACTTGAGAACACCCTCGGAGGTTTTGTCCTCACCTGTAACTCCATCTGCCTCTCTTTCATTGGACACTGGAGAATTTGATGTCAGTTTTGCCACGTAGGCGGTTTCTCCATTGTGCAAGTGGACCTAATGAAGAAGCCGGCGAGCATTTTATCTAATCGGGATAGTGATCGATAGATAATTTAAGCTGGAATGAGTTTGGCGGTTGAGGCCTCTGAGGAACTTTTGGATTCATTTCGGAGCAATCAAGCATCAGCCAAGTACCCACTGAGACAATCGACCAATTTCACTTAACTGTGTCAGACGAATGTCGTTTCTACCCCGCTTAGCTTCTTTTTTTTGGTGCAAAACGAAGGCGTCACTTTTGCGTTTGCTCAAGCGTCCTCCCCGAGGAATGACAAAGTGCTTTTATTGAGCTGACCACTGTGCTGTGAAGGAAGTGAGAGTCCCCGAGTGCAGCGGGAGGGACTTCCTCGTTTGCGGCGGTGAATTAAAGATGGCTCCCGTGGGTGGAACGAACAGTTCGACTTGGCGGCCATTATTTATGCTAACCTTGACTCGGCGTCTCTTAGTTCATAATTAGCATGAAAATTAATCTAATACTAGCTGGAAAAAAAAAATCTTGCCGTATGCTCCTGAATCCTCCCGTCCGTTTCTCGCATGAATCCTGCTGTCCATTTCTTTCCAATCAAGCTATCTAATCATATTACTTTGCTAATTAGCAGCGACTGGAGGTTATTTTTAGTCTTGAGCTCAGGCCGGTATCCCCGTGACCTCTGCGGGCTGACCAATTTGTTTGGCTTCCGCACGAGCTGCCTCGCCGACTCGCAAATGTGCGTGGCGACTCAAAAAGATCACAGGTGTACCTAATGTTGTGTCCGCTGAGCGTGACCTTTATTGAGAGGGACGAACTGCAGTCAGACGGCTCTTCAGACTGATTTGACAGCTCGCAGCTATTAAGGTTGACTCGGGCAAAAGCAAAGAAATAAGCTTGGCGTCGTTTGACTCCACAGGTGAGGAGACTCTTTTCGACAGGCCGAGCAATTAAAGCCCCGCGACCTCGCCATAGAAATGCTAATGTGCCGAGTGAATTACCAACATCTTTTTGGACCCGGTGGCTAAAATTAGACCAGCACATTATAGCCTTGTCTCTTGTAACAAGGCACATTTAAAGGATGTGGAGATGATCACACTTTTCCGACCTGCGATTATTAATTTACACCTCCCTGCCACCTCGGAGGAAGATGCATGGCCGCATGAGTCGAAATGAGCTGCTGTGTGTGTGTGTGTGTGTGTGTGGCTTGCGATGAGCTGCTTTGTGGATACAGAAAATAAACAAGAATAAAGAAATAAAATTGTGACATTGCAACATTGCGTGTGTGGATGAGACTTGTGGGATAATCGATACCGATACCAGTACGAGTATAGCGCCAACTACTGTCGAGGAGGACTCGACGCTGTAGTATCGGTTGACTAACATCAGCGGTCTCGGCGATGACTCGATACTTTAAAAAAAGGCTGGTGTCACAAAACAAGCTTACATTTACAGTCTCTTGATTTTATATCAACGTGGTTCTGTTTCAATGAGAAAGGTCATCTTTCATTTTGTGCCTGCCAGACGTTCGCTATCTGGCCGCCGAACCTTTTTTCCATTTTGGCCTAATGAGGCTTTTCAGTAAGGCTCCTCACTTTCACATCGTGGTGCTGCTGACACACACGGGCAGTTCTACTCGCCCTCCTCTCCGCCCCTCGCGGCCCCGACCGAACCCGGCCCCGACCGAAATGTAAACGAAGCTAAGCCCAACACGCCCTGCTCCATTATTCATCTGCCCGCTTTAATGAGTTTTCCATCCAACTCGCATGCATCTCGTGCAATAAAAGAAATGATTGTGCTTGATCACTTTAATTGAATCGCACTTTTGTACTAAAGCCTCTGTCTGAATCCTTCCCTGTGTGTCAAGCTGTAAAAAAAATACAGAACTTAATAATAGACAGAGTGATTTGCTTTGTGAATTGTTTTTATCTTTCAATTCCAGCAACATATACTGACGCATACAAGATAGCAAATAACCTACTTTTTTTGTCAAATCTTCCTTTAAATGACATTCTCTAATCGTTCCTGACGACAAATTGCTTCTTACTCACACGGCAAATATGTTTGTTTACAAAAAGGACGATTGCTCAATATTTCATGGCTTCTTCAAGTTACACAGGAGACGCCTACTGCGACCCAACACCCCAGGTTGGTGCGTATTATGCACTCCTTGTCCGATAACTCTTGCACAAGACTATTTTTGTGTGTTGAAGTGTTGTCGTCTTTGACCTCACAAAACTGAAAGTAATTATGGGCCTCTGCTAACAGACACCATGCTAAATAATAGGCACACCTTCCACTTGATCATGGATTATTGACCCCTTATTGTTTGTATTGAAATATTTGGGATATGCAGTGGAAATAAAAAGTGTATTTGGGACAGCACAATATGTCGCCACTAAAGTGAAAGCAAACCTGATATTCATTTAACGATGACTTCAAGTGTAGTCGGGCCAACTAAGAATGTGATCTGCATGGAAATCCTTAAGGGAAGTTGACCGAGAAAGATGAGGAGGAGACGGATTAGCTATTTAAAAGTCTCTAATTACCTTATCATATTCGCTGGATAGTTCCTGCATGATTCTTTGTCACCTTTGAGACTGTATCAGTATTTATGAGATGACATTAGAAACATTTTGGGTAGGTTGTATTTTCATGGAGGTGAAGAAATGATATGGCTCAGACAGGAAATCAGGATTCGGCGTACAAGGCGGATTTGGTATATTTCACAATAAATATAAATACGTCGTTCTTTTCAGCGCCCATCTTCTTAAGAGCCATGCTGCGGGGCAAAAATACACGTACACGTAAGGCACTGGACTGCGAAACCATGTAAATTGATAGTGAATTGATATTTTGAATTGCGCTGTCGCCCTCTCGTGGTTATAGTATGAAGCACATGCTTAAACCATTATAAAATTATACAATATAATAGTCTAATAAAATAAAATAAAAATATATATAAAATAAACATATATAAATAAAATAAATATTGCGTAATATAAAATAATATAATTAATATAATATAGATAATATAATAATTTTACATGTATGTGTATATTTATATTTGTATTTATATTTATAAAAACAGTTCTTGACAATTGCTGTCATTCAACATTTAGTTCCTCACATGAACTTTATTAAAAGTAATAAAATAACACATAACACATTTGCAATTGTCCTCTTTTGAAAACCAGAATAATAAATTCACTGTGAATACAGCAAGTGAAGGAAATAACAAAAAGACTGGAAGTGTCTTAATCATGACTAATGCAGGGTCCATGGGTGCCAGTAAGACATGGATCTCATGAGTTGGGCTCGTGACGCCACCCTCGAGAGTTTGGTTCTCCGGTAGCTCGGGTAGAGCGTCAGGTCTCCTTGTGGGACTCTAAATAAATCGGCTTGGCCTGCTTTCTTAGGCGCTGCTGTGCTCGCAGCTTCCTCCCCTTCTGAGTGGCCAGTCCCATTTGGGGCAGGTACGTCTGCGAGGTGGAAAGAAAACACAATCCATCACAAGTTCAGTTATGTGCATCAGTGCAGGAAGACGGAAAAAAAAAAAAAACTTTACTTACAGCTCTTGGATATGGGATTCTGTAATGTAGGCCTGTGAGATAAAACAAAGCACTGTGGATTAGATACACTTTAGTACTGATTGAAGCTAAAATGTGCAAACTGTGAATATGCCTTTTACCGATTTCTATCCTCGCTTCACATTCATTGATACATTTCTTTATTGCTTCTTGATCGGTCATCTGCAAAGGTGCAAAACACAACAATCAGCGATTTGTCCCAACGACTACTGCAATGCATACGCCGCACAGGACGCTCTCACCTGCTGGTTCTGTCTGAATAACGTGCGTGCCTCCTGAAGGATATAATTTCTCTCAGCTAGCGTGTCACTTGCCACTCCGCTTTGGGCTTGCCATGTTCGTGCAACGCGAAACACCCGCATGTAGAGCGACAACACGGTCCTCTGAGTGGAGGCTGTCATCTGGACTCAAACTGGGACGAAATGTCACAGGGACCTGCATAAAAATGGGAGTTATTGACAAATGTCCTAAAAATCATTTTTGTCCTTCTATCTATGCCAGGCAGAACACGTTTGTCCACTACCACCACACATCAATATTTCAGTAGAAAAGTTTTTTATGGCATTTTTCTTTGGTGTAAAATATGTGACTGTAATTCATTCTTTTCTTATTAAACGTTCCAATTTTACAGAGAGTAACAACTCTGATATCACATTATTTACTAAAACGTTTTAACACTAGTCTGCCTTAAACCCTGCAAATCCGATAATTTACACTAGATGTCGCTATAAGACTACTAATAACATCAGGCGCATATGTGGATGGGAGTTGTGAAACATTGTTATTGTGAAACATGTTATTGTATATTACTTTTGATATAGAACCTTGGAAATGTTCCGTTTTGCTTATTTTCTGTAAGTTACGTTTCAATTTTGTTTATTATGCACTAGCGAGTAATTCGCTGTTGACGTCGCAGAAACATACAGCAGAACACGCTAACACTTTTTTTCCTGATGCACTCACAATTAAATTTAATAGAATTTAGAATACAATTAAATACCGATAAATGATAGGATTACCTTTGAAAAGTGATCTTGAGTGCTCCTTGTAAGGTGAAGCTGCCTGGTTTGGGTGGCTCAAATTGCTGTCGCGTAGCAATGACGTCATAGTCGTCCCTCAATTATCAAACATAAAAAACTGTTGAGGGCACTAAAGCACCCGTTTACGTAAATTAATCGCATCTGAAAATTTCGGGGAAATATGAGTAAATATTTGTCGTTTTATCAAAAGATTCGAAGCGTAAAATAATGTTTGATAGATTCCACGGCACAACATAATCTCTTAAGGCGCTCTTGGATGTTCCATCGTCGTTTTTTATTTATTATTTTATTACGGGTGTAATTCCATATTTACGATCGTTGTCGTTTCACAGAATTAAAGGATAATCGTCATTGGCGCTGGGGTGAAGATCAGCTGTTTCAGCCACTTGGATCAGGGAGGAAGTGATGCATTGAAATGCCCGTAAAGAAGCTCCTCCAAAAGGGGGAAGCACAAAGAAATTGTCTACCGTAAATTTCGTTGGAGTCTCTCAACTCCCTTCGATGTCCCAACTGTACTTTTCGTGCAAATAGAATGACACGTCTGAAACGTTAAACGTTTAACTTGGCTCTGTTTTTCACGAGCGGGCTACATTTTATAAGTTCTTTTTTAGCTGCTTGCTAGCTAGGCGAGCTAATGTTGAGTTAACGCGACGAGTTTGTCACGACTTCCACTTCTTTTCTGGTCGTATCGGCCAATTTGTTATCGTTTTTATTATCACGGGTATCTAACGGGTGGGATGTTTTTCCGATTCCACACCATTGGAACTTCAGAAAAGGTAAGTTTGTGACACTGTCTTAATCGACAGACTTAGCTTAGCCGATAGCTAACTTTTAGTCTACCGAGGCAAAATCGTTCGGGCCCCAATTGGTCGCTGGATAGTTTACGTCTGTACTTGATATTATTTGCAAACTGCTTGTTTACAAACACAAACTGTTCAAAATGCTACGCTGTGTCTGGCAAACTGAAACTGTATCGCTTTGTTGCTAGGTAATTTCTGCACAACAAAAAACCCAATTTCTTAAATAAATGCACATTTATATCTACAAGCAGTATAGTACAAAAGTTATTTTTGTTCCTGATTTTACAAAAAAAACAGCGCCTGAGGCAAAACAACTTGCAGCGAGAATAGAAAATGACCTTGTAAGTTGTAACTTATTTTTCTGTTGCATTATGCTGAACTTTTTATTTAATTTACAGGGTGATTATTAAATCATAATAAATATATCAGGGTTTTTTTTTATGGCAAAAACGTGTTGAGTGGCGTTGTGATCAGTGCACTCAGGGGGGGAGATATCTGTACATGCCCAGAGCAATGCAAGTGTATCTGTGTAGCTTCCAAAACCAAACTGTGTAATATTAGCTTAGTATAATCTTGTTCAAATGCGTATGGGATTTTTGAGTAGCTGGAAAGTCTATACGGGTTCTTATGTTTTTGTTTATGACATTAGGTTGTCTTTCTGACACGGACATCAAGGTCACAATGATGGGGAAGCATAGAGAAGAGCGACTGTGATTTGTGGCCAATGCAGTGTGATGGATTGTCTGTAAGTAAGCTACGATCAAACCGTTGTGTTCATTTGCATGTTTTCTTTCACACTGATGTAATGAACATGCTGTTTTTGTCTTTCAGGGTTTGACAACTGGCAGTACAAGAACTGGATCGTGGTATATTTGGCACAGGTATTGCTAATAGGGCTGTCACGAGAGGGATTGATGTACTCGAGTTAATATATTGAGGTGGAAAATATTTGTGTGAAATACATTTTAATATCGTTGAAGGTTTGAGGGCATGTTGAGACATCCGGATGGGCCAGAGCAGAGGTGTCTAGGCGGTTCGGACGGGGACTGAAGGGTGGAGGAGGTTCGAGAGACGGGCGAGCCGGCAGAAAGACATGGGCCAGTGCATCACCAAGTGCAAGAACCCGACGTCCTCGCTCGGCAGCAAGAGTGGCGACAAGGAGAGCGGCTCCAAGTCGCACAAGAAAAGCAGCTGCATGGGTAGCGCCGGAGCCAACAAGGAGGAGGCTGGCGGCAAACCCGGCGGCGAGCTCCCCAATGGCACCAAGGCCCCGGAGGTTTCCGTGGAGACGCCCATTATCTCGGCCTTGATGGGAGAACCGCGCAAGGAGGACAGTCTAGAAGGGGACGGGCTGTCCGTTAAGCACATTGAGGAGCTCTTCTTGTGCTACAAGGACGAGCAAGAGGACGCCATCTTGGAGGAAGGCATGGAGCGCTTCTGCAACGACCTGTGCGTGGACCCGGCCGAGTTTCGCGTGCTGGTTCTCGCCTGGAAGTTCCAAGCGGCCACCATGTGCAAGTTTACAAGGTGAGATGGCGCTTTGTGGTTGGGGGGGGGTCGAGCTCGCTGGCGTTTTGTTTTACGGTAACTCAGGAAATGTATCCTGCCAATGTCGGTGTGGGCTTCATCTGAATAGAATAGCCTTCCGCTTGAGTCATGATTTTAAGCTTGGCTCTTGCGTAACCAAATCCTCAAGATAACACACACATCAACATGTTTACTGATACTTATGCACGTTAATATGTACATTTTCTTTGAATTGCACAAAGAGTGATTTCACAAATGCAGTCATTCACATTTGCAGTAAAAGCAAGAAGAAAAAATGTCATCAAAATGAATCGCCGACTCGAATGTCTGTTTCTAAAGTGACCGCTCAAAAGGAAGTGCATTTCACAATTTCTGGGAAACGGACAGCAAGGCTGTATTTGTTACCCTTTGAGTTTTAATTCTCATGCCAGAGACATTTCGTAAAAGGCAGTCAGCAGACTGTAATGCTTCAAATGCTTTTGCTCACATCATAAGCTACCACTTAAACAGGGGTGTGTAGACTTGTAGATTCCAAACACTTCCTCTGTTTGTTTCTTTGTTTCAGTAAAAAAAGCGTTTAGTTGCGTTCCTTGTGTTGACTGACTGAGTTCTTGTCCCGTGTCTGGTGTCAGGAAAGAGTTTGTGGAGGGCTGCAAGGCCATCCAGGCGGACACCCTCGAAGGCATCTGCTCCCGCTTCCCCTGCATGCTGCTGGAGGCTCAGGGCGAGGAGAACTTCAAGGACCTGTACCGCTTCACCTTCCAGTTCGGCCTGGACGCCGACGAGGGCCAGCGCTCGCTGCAGCGTGACATCGCCATCGCGCTGTGGCGCCTGGTCTTCACCCAGCACATGCCCTCCATCTTGGAGCACTGGCTGGACTTCCTGTCCGAGAACCCCTCGGGCATCCGGGGCATCTCCCGGGACACGTGGAACATGTTCCTCAACTTCACGCAGGCCATCGGGCCCGACCTGAGCAACTACAGCGAGGACGAGGCCTGGCCCAGCCTCTTCGACACTTTTGTTGAGTGGGAGATGGAGCGCAGGAAACGAGAGGAGGAACGGGCGGCGGCGCCGGGCGGAGAGGGCGCGCTCACCGAGGACGAGTGCCCGCTCAGCGCGGACAGGCTTGAAACGGGCGGTGGCCGCGGATCACAGACGTGGGGGTGCCGCTGACCCGAGAGAAACTTGGGCTTGGAAGTCAACCATCGGATGGATGTTGGTATCATCATACAGCTGAGCAGTTTTCTTGGGATGGGATTCCAGTTTTGCAGTTTTTTTTTGTTTTTTTTTAGGTTTTGGAAAGGGCTCTGTGAACTGACATTTCAAGCACTTCTATTTAAGTTATTGCTCTTCTTCCCCTTGCATTTTTTTTAAGTGACCTTTTTACTTGCACCGTGTCTGTTGAAGGCTTTGTTCAGAAACAAAAAAAAGCAAAGAGCTATAACATTTATCCCTCATTCCTGTTTTAGAAGTTACATTGGTGCCTTGAGACACGAGCCGACATTGGGATTATTTTTTTTTATTTTTAGCTTGCACGTGAGCAAAAACTTCAAATTTGAGCGCTGTTTGCTGACCCAAATTTGAATTAATCCTCTGCAAAGATTGACTAATATTTTGATTTCCAAGCATGGTCGCAGAATTGCTTTTAATTTGTATCTCAAGGCACCGTCATTTGAATCTGGTGATTACTGACGTGTTTTGTGTTTGAGAAAAAAAAAAAAAGGGAAACGTCGAATAATGTTTGGAAACGTGAGGCTCATCCCGATTAGTCTAATGTGGGTTTTATTTGCTTCTATCTTGCAGTGCTGTGACGGCGGATTAGTTGCACTTGCCTTGCCTTGGCCACTTTTGGCAAACAAAGCTACAATTATTTTCCAAGGGCATTTTCTATACGGACGGAATTCCTTTGACGTTTTCACTCACTGCAAATCCAGCTTCCGTGGTAAGAGACCCACATTTTCCGACACCCGATTTTTGCGGCGCTTCACGTTGACCCCTCGCACCTCAACGTTCCTTTCACAAAGCGGCCAAGTGTGTCAAAACACAATGACGCTGGCTTTTACTTGAAATCCCAAACGAGCTAAAGTTACCCCGAGTCTCGTCCGTTTCCAGTCAAGAAGACGCTCGCTCGATCCCTGTTGCTTTTGGAAGATGAATATTGTTTACCTCCAGGCGGTTCGGGTTTGATGGCCTGTACACAAACACGCAAAGAGTGCACAAAGTTCTAATATTGCACAAAACTATGGCATGCTGGTTGCTGTAATGTCGCTAAACTGCAATGCTGTCTGTCAGCCGCAATAAATCAATTGAAGCCCCTCACAAAGTAGATAAATAAACTAGAGTATGGAAAGCTGCTTGAGCATTTTCCCCCCAGATTAAGGACCATGTACTCACTAGTAAAATGATTTTGTTTTCATTCACAACTTTAAACAACCCTACAGGTGAAGTCAAGGACATTGCTCAATTTTCAGCTTTCCATACTCTGGCGTTAATGAGTCTGCAATTGTACTGAAAGAGGGAGACCATAACCTGATCTGTTTAGTTTACAACCACAACGGTTTTATTTCAGACCTCAGTCGATCCCTTCGTTTATATAAACTGTATTGGTTTCTAATTAATAAACAGTGTTCAACTTCTGACTATTGACGCTGGGCGTGTGTTTTGATTTGATGGCTTTTGGGGGCGTGTCGTTGACGCATGCGTCTCTCCTGATTGGTCGAGTGCCTCCTGGTAACTGGACATCACAACATAGCGGACGCACGAGGAAAAGCACTTAGCTAACTGCTAGTATTTTATTTATTTTTTTATCACCTCGACGGTAAGTTGTTCCTATAACTACATTTTGTCTGAAATGTTGAGGAATTTTATCCGGAAGGCATTCGGTTTTCATTCGGTGAGCCCTAGCGGCTAGTATCTCAGTACATTGTTAGCATGATGTGCTAACTTATTTACATTGCCGAGTGTGTCGGTTTTGATACTCCCTGTTCTTTTATAGGTTAATTAATCGTACTGTCAACCTCCGCGTGTTTAGTGTGTGTCGCTGTTTACGATTTGGCTGTGCCGCTTTTATTGACAGGGGCAGTTAAGCTTGCTAGTTACGTATTACTCAGATGTGTCCGTTTCAGCGTAACGTCATTTAATATCACAATTTAGCCACTATTGTGTTGTTAGCAGATGTTTGTGTGCTGTTGCTAGGCAGGGAAGAAAAAAAAATCTGAAGAATGCTCGACTCGGGTTGAAAATAGATGCAACCTGGAAACCAATGAAAAAGGTGTGTTTTAACAACGAATGGTTTTGTTCAGGATGCATTTATAAAGTGTAAAATGTCATGCAGCAAAATGTAATGTTTTTCAGTCTAAACTTACTTCAACAAAGAGAACACGTACTGTGATCATCACATAGGCCTATAATAAAGGCGTCTGTATAATGACACATCGTAGTTGTGTTCAGTGAAACACGGAAATTCTTTAATCGTGCTGAAAGTCACCTTTCAAAAAATGCCTAAATTAAAAGTTTCCCCACTGCAGCTTCCCATTAACGTCAACATGCGCTGAATGCAACCCCCGGGAAAGTGGAGGTCTCCCCTCGTGGTGTAACCAAGGTTAGACGGGACGGTTTGCTTTTTCCGACGGCGCCGAAACGCACCACGAGGTTATGTGGACACAGCATCTTCTCGACTGTCCGCCGCTGCACTATGGATTATAAAAACGAGGTAGGCCACGTTCCCTCGGTACAGTGTCTCATCGAGCCAAATTCGCAGCCTGTCACAGATTTATTTATGCAACACTTTCCCTTGCTGTCTGAACTGCTGGCATTTAACCACTGTTCTATGTTCCTCTTCCTTCCTTTGCTTGTCTTCTCCCTGCCCTTTGACAGATGCAGTAGCCTGTAGTAAATCACAAGTAAGGGTCTTGGGATTTTCTTTCCTTCTAATGCTGCATAGTGGTGCACGAGTATAAATGGCTGCTCCTCACAATAACATTTTAAAATAGGTTTTTGGCAGCATAAAAATGCAATGTTATCTGTTAAGTGTGTGCAACAACTGATGTCAGCCTTCCTGCCATGTTTGCATTGTGTGTGCACTTAAAGGAGACTGAAGCATGCCAAGGAAGGAAGCTCACTGCCGCTGCGGACGAGAGCGCCGATGAATATTTAATCGAGCTACAGCACAAAAACAGGTGAAGTGTCAAGGAGACGCGCATTGAATTTCACCGTGATGATGCTTAACTCCTCCGTGACTTTCGGTTTTTGATTAGAACTGCAAAAACAATGATTGGCCCTTTGTTTTGAGAAAGTTTGCATCAGAAGTATTTTTTAAAATCATTCCTCATTTTATTTCATAGTGGTGGTATGGAAAGTTCTATTGTGTTCCACAGGATCCTGAACCGCCTCAAAGCCAAATGCTCCAGAGAGATTGAACTGGAAAGACTAGAGCAAGGCTTTTCTATTTACTTCAACGGAGCCAATGCCGAGTCCTGCAAGAAGCAGCACAAAAACCCCAACCACAAGCCCGGCGCCTCCACGCCTGTTTGGAGGACTCCATGTACAGCAGGTTTGTAGTTTCTGCTCAAACAAAAACGTATCAAAACAGGCGTGACTGATTTCTGTAATGCCCTCACATGTGGGAAAGGAGAACCTCAGTCGCCAAAGCACTTTACAGCCATTTGTAGCACCGGGAGAGCAGTAAACACACTAATGCTGAAGCTGCTGTCAGCCACAGCTCACAAGTAGACACTCACGCCATTCCACCTGGCCCTTTAGAGGCACGTGCATGTTCACAGACTCTATAAAATGTTTTAATGAGTTAAAGTAATTAATAATTAACGTGCAGTATGAGTGGTACATGGGCTCCCTCTAGTGCTACTCAACAGAATGGCCGAATTAAATGTTCAAATTCTGCGATTTTTTTAAATTTAATACAGTACATGTTAGGCACAGGCAGTTCCATTTCTTTTTTTTTTTCCCAACCGTTAGTTTTTAAGTAATTATTTAGATTAGGTTATCATATTATGTAATCATCATTCATAGTCTTTATGACTATACATTTTCCATCCAGTTAGCGTGGCGCAATCACGTGCCCGGCGTACACTGAATAAATGATAGTGACAGTTATAGCCGGCAGCAGCTTTTCCATGCCCCCTCGTATGTGCAGCGGACCATCTGCATGCGTAATTGCAGAGTTCCATCTGCGCCGCACGCTCTTCATGTTCCCTTTCTCGTGCTGTGACTCATCAGCAGATGTCTGTCGAAGCGCCCACCAGCTAAGTGAAGATTTGGAGCCCGGTCACAAGAAGAGAAGCCACACCGCCCCCGGAAAAGTCCAGAGGAAAGAATGGACACAGGTACACGCCTGACATTTATCTGCACTGTTGATCCTTATGTTTTGAAATCCAACCCCGATTTTTTTTCAATGTCCACGCAGGAGAAGACAATCATAATACGGACAGAGAACGGACCGAGCTTGAAGATATGCTCAGCAAAATGCTACCCTGATGATTTTGAGACTTATGAAAGTGTAGATATGGAGGTATGATGTCCACCATTTTTTTTTTTTTTTTTTTACGGGGAGGGGCAATGTGTCAGCTGCAGCTGTCTGTACGATTTAGCGGATCTCCATCTCTGTTGTCCCCCTTACCCCCCCTCACTTTTTCAAATCCAATCCACGGCACTCGCGCAGAGCTCCAGCCCACGCTCACCTCGCGCTCTCTGCTCCCCGAGGGACAGCTGTGCGCTTTCACACTCCTTCACCTCCGGGACACACAACCAAGCAGGACAAGCCAGCCAGGAGCACGGCGAAAAAGTGCTTCTCAATCTCGAGGAAGTAAAGGTCGGTGTACAGATATGCTGAAGTAGACCATCTGTACTTGAATACTTGATGAAAACCAAAATCCCTTGTATTTAGGTTTTGAGGCGCAGCCTGGAGAACAGCATGCGGCGGAGCAGCCGCGGCTCAGCGGGCGAGGAGTCCGACGAGGAGTGGGTGGAGGAGCAAATCGAGCGCGACGAAAGCACCGAGAGTCTCGATGAACTGGGACTTGCCGTGTCGTCCTCCAAGTCTTCCTCCAATCCTCGGCCCGGCAGCACACATCGCCACTTTGACCCGGCAAACCTCATTGTCCTCGACTTTGGACCGGCACCTACAGGTGGGCCTCACGCAGTTTTGCTCCCAGCAGCCAATCAGAGCAACAAAAAATGGTGATGTCATGCAGGACGAATTAGGAATATTACATTTGAAATCTATTAACTGAAGTTACATGGGCCACCACCACTAATTACATACATTTTGGAGACTTTCAACCAAGCTTGAAATTCTTTTCTCTCCCTGTTTTTTTTTTTTTTTTTCCCCCCAGGTCGTAAACTTGAGCGTTCATTGTCTGCAAAGCGGAAGGAAAACAGTGACGCCTTCATACCCATCAAGCCGATGCTGGTCAAGAGCAAAACGTTAGACATGCCGCCTTCGAAAGACAGCTGGGGGAGTCCGAGTAAGTCAAGTTGACACACCAAATTCAATTTATATCTCAAGGTTTCACTGTTAAACCCAAATGTACATGTGTGTTTTAAGGGGCAGGAAGTCAAGCTGAGAGGCCCCTCTCAACAGCCAGGAGGGCTTTCACCGACGAGCAAGACCCGGACGAGGTCGCCAGTGGGGTGTGCGAGGCCATCCAGAGAGAAAACACGAGTCCCGATCTTTTCTCTCGCAACATGGTCAGCATTGCCCCATACGCACCCCCACCCCCGTTCACGACCTTGTACTCATTCTCACTGTATACTAGTCACTTTACGCATGTTGATGATTTTAATCCAGTGACAGATTTGGCTGGCAACTAACCCAAAAGCTTTGCGTGTGTGTGTGTGTGTCTCATTCCGCTTCACTTGATCCAGGGCAGAGGGCAGCAAATGATGAACGGCTTAGTGCATCGTAACAGCAGCAACAAAGAAGAGAGCAGTGTCAATGTGGCCATGCAGAGAATCACACTCATGGGCTCCAGGTTGGTGGGGCGGGGGGGTACATTTTTGCAAGAAACCCCACAGAGTCCCAAGAGCAAGTTGAGATGCTAACTAGTAAAGCTCCTAAATGCCATGCCACTTGAAAAACCGAGGAAAAAAAAGGTTGAAAGCGTAAAAGTGTGCTATTTATAGAAACCACGTGAATCAAAAAGTGTTTTATTTTCCCTCCTGAGCACCATGACGATGATTTGAGAGAGAAGGAAGCAGCAGATTGCCATGTTGTGTTTCAGGGAGCAGCACAGACTGCTCAAGGCCTTGGAGGAGCTGGAAAGTGCACCCACCTTCAGCATACCTCAGGGTGTCAAAACAGACTGCAGCAAACCGCCGGTGAGTTCCCAAACCTCCTTTTTGAATCACGCTGAGTCAGGAGTCCTTGACACCACCTTTGCACGTGTTGTCACAGCAGCCGAGACGCTCGTCCGACGTCCTCCCTGCCGTGTACGTCACGATGGAGCTCCTGTCCAACTGGGGCCACGAGTTGCAGGTGGGCCTGACCGAGCTGCAGTTTTTCGGGCCCGGCAACAAGAGGCTGTACGTGTCGCCGCACGACCTCGACATCAGGAACGCCGACTATCCCGGGAATCTGGCGTCGCTCGTCAATGGCAAGGCGAAGGTCGGTCTACCAGCCTCATGTGCGAACAGTTTGAGCATAGAGATTGATTATGACGTTCTATAGGTAGGTTTTAAAATTATAAATCCACAAATTGAAAACCATACGGCGTTGACTGATTTGGGTGTGTTCTGGCGGGCTTCCAGACGACCAAGGAGCGCCACATGTGGACGTGCCCCTTCCACCCTCCCATCCAGCTCTACTTCATCATCCGCAACACGGAGCGCTCTTCAGACTTTGGCATATCGCGCATCAAAATCTGGAACTACAACAGAAGCCTTAACGTGAGTACCTTGCGGCTTTCCTGTCGTTGCGCTGCCGGGCTTCGGATTGGCGTAGGTGGATGATCTATCTGCTCGGTCCCGTTACGTCAGACTGCAGTTCTTTTCAAGCAGTGGCTGTCTGAACTGCCACTCAGTCGCTCCCAAATGTGGAGCACAGAGAGATTAGCCCTGAAGATTAGTGTAAGAGGCAACGTGGTCGTGTGTCCTCTCATCCTCATTGTTGTTCATTCCGGGGTACGTATGGGTATTGGGTATTGCTTTTGCTTTTTTTTTTTTTCTTTCCTCTTAAAGATGAACAGATCCCGAGTGACCACGTCTGGTAAGGAGATATCGGTGGGAATGTTCTTGGATGCCTGTGGGTTCTCTGCCAGGAGGATCAGTCGGATTTAAGCTGGGTGTCAGCCATGGCGTTATCCATGACGCTACTTAGTGCTAGCTTGTGGCACTCATTTAGTGCTGTGTGTTGAGAAAATCCGAAGTCTTGGTTATATTTCAGTTTTGCAGTGTATGAAAGCACTATAAATAGAAGTTACTGTCATCGCCTAAAATGATGCGCCCCCCCCCCCCCTCACTTTTCTATGTTTCTTTCCAGGAAGTTGACATCGGTGCACGTCATATAAAGCTGTACCTCAACAGCACGCTGGTGTTCGAGGGCGAGCTGGAGAGGGGCTGCGGGAACCAGGTCTTCGACTACAGTAACACCATCGAGCTCCAGGACTTCCAAGCGTCAGAGTCCTTGTTTTCCAGCCCTTCATCGTCGGGATACAATCTCCGGGGCGCCAGCCCCCAACGACATGATGACAGCGGCGCGCGCCAGCACCTCACTTCTGCTCTGCCGCCGTCAGAAGCGTCAAGTCAGGATATGATGAACACTCAGGAGAGCTCGCACGCCCCCCTTCCGCCCATCTCCGCCCGGCGCTCCTCCGCGCAAAGGAACTCCTTTGACGAGCCGGCACAGACGGTCACCATGCAGCCGTCGTCTTTGCGGATGACCCCCCAGTGGCTGCAGCCCCTGAAGAGAGCCGCTCCGGAGGGGTGCGAGGCCGGCAGGGAGCGGCCGCGCTGGCTGGTGCCTCAGCAGCAGCTCGCCGAGCCCAAATCGCCATCCTCGGCCTCCGCCTCATCGACAGCGGCGTCGTTGCTTCCGGAGCTGCCGTGTAACCCCGGTCGGGTGTGCAGGGGAGGCGAGAGAGCGGCCAACGGGGCGCCGTGGAAAGCCGAATCTCTGGACCTCAACTGCGACCTGCTCGACGAGCTCGGCGAGCAAAAGCACGAGCGGCCCTTCAGCGGCCGAAGGAGTTCTTTAAGAAATCGGCAGACAGAGGAGCAACACATGAAATCAAATGCAGGTGAGGACGCCCATTGGGACATTTTTTTTTTGTTTTTTTGGGACAGATGTGGAAAAATGTCCGAACGTATGTGTACTCTGCAGAGCCGACACTATCGGCCAACGCCGGCAGGAGGCAGCGCACGCCAAGGCCCCTCGGGCACAGCCACCGGGATGACACCCTCATGGAGTCGTGGGACTCCCTCACCAAGTTCAACCAGTGCCAACGCGGCCGCATCTCCAACATGGGCTTCGAAGGGGACATATTTGACGACTTCCAGCTGCAGCGCAGCCGAGGCTCCCCCGTCAACCCCTCGGCCGCTCCCGCCAGCCCGCCTTCCTCCTCGACCGCACGGCGGTTCCCGTGCGACAGCCACGATGCGGATTCCTTCTTGGAGCAGGAGGAAGAATTTGAGATCCCGGTGCTGCCCAAGGGCCAAAGGTTGCTCATCAACATTCTGTCCACCTGGGGGGACCGCCACTACGTCGGCCTGAACGGCTTGGAAGTGTTCAGCTCCAGCGGCGAGCCCGTCCGACCCGCTCACATCAGCGCCGACCCCCCCGATATCAACATACTCCCCGCGTACGGCAAGGACCCCCGCGTGGTCTCCAACCTGACGGACGGCGTCCATCGCACACAGGACGACATGCACCTGTGGCTCGCCCCGTTCACGCCCGGCCGGAGCCACACCATCTTCCTGGACTTCGGACACACCTACCAGGTGGCCATGATCCGTGTGTGGAATTACAACAAGTCGCGCATTCACTCTTTCCGAGGTGTCAAGGAGGTGGAGATGATGCTCGACGGGAGGTGCATCTTCAGGGGCGAGATTGCCAAAGCTTCCGGGACTCTTTCGGGAGGTATCGAATTTTGTCTTTTAGTTTCAAGTCAAAACATTGGTCAAATTTAATTGCCTATAAATTGAGTCACAATTTCTTGCTGTATATTTCTCGGTGGACTGATTTTTTACCTAATTTGAACTCAGGATTGGATCAATTCGGGGACACCATTCTGTTCACTACCGACGACGACATCCTGGAGGCCATGTCCCGTTTTGACGAAACCTTCCTCGGCGAAAGCGAAGGATCGGAGAATCCGGTGCGCGAGGAGGAGCTGCACAGGCCGCGCACTGCCGACGGAGAGGGAGAGGAAAGACCTTTCACCCAGGCCGGCTTCCGAGAGGAGGACCTTGCCGTACGTTTATCATAATACTCAGTTGCCAGAAAGTTCCAATCAGGAGTGTCTTGTTTTCGAGTTTTACATGACCTTTTCTCCCAGATCAAACTTCAGCTCAACGCCACCGTGAACGAATTGGAAAACATGGAGCAAATTCCTGGGATGTACACTGGAAAGTGTGAGTGCACCTTCTGAACATTTTCACTCCATCATCTCAAATTCTCCATTTGCCCTCCCCGAATCCAAACGACGTCTCGCTTTTAACCCCCACCAGGCCTTTGTCTGGAGCTGGTATCCACGTGGGGGGACTCGCACTACATGGGCCTGACGGGCTTGGAGGTGGTCGGGAAAGACGGGGAGGGCTTACCTTTGGACCTCGGCATCATGACCGCCTCACCCAGGGACCTCAATGACCTGACCGAATACGGGCATGACTCGCGCACCCTCGATAAGTATGTCTGTATTTGTGTAAAAACTGAAGACCCTTTAAAAAATGTCAGAGGACCTCGTCACAACTCCAATGCATGAATTGCCTTTGTTTTTTTTCTTCCTAGGCTTATAGACGGCCAGAACATCACCACCGATGACCAACACATGTGGCTGATCCCTTTTTCGTATGGAGAGCCTCACACCGTGACCATCACCTTCCCTCAGGCGCAGACCATCGCTGGACTCCGCATCTGGAACTACAACAAATCGGCTGAGGACTCGTACAGAGGGGTGAGACATCATAACATCTAAGACCAGAAGGTCATGAATTATTTATTTATTTTTTTTACCTAGGTGAAGTTGGTCCACGTGATCATGGACGACCTGGCCATCTCCCCAGTTGAGGGCTTCCTTATTAGGAAAGGCCCAGGCAATTGTCACTTTGACTTTGCCCAGGAGATCCTCTTTGTGGACTACCTCCAGGCACCCGCCGACAGCAAGATTTCCGAAGAGCACCCCAGCAAGTACGAAAGCGTCCGCGTGTCTTTGTCTTATGATAAGAGAAGTTGACACAATTGACCTTGATCCACTTCAGGCGAGGCGCGAAGAAAGCAGAACAAGCCAGCATGGACTACGAAGCTCCCATCATGCCATGCGGATGTATCCTATTTAACGTGCGGTGTCGTAAAGGCACACATGACTGCAAAACTTCAATCTGTGCTATGTTGTACTCCTTGATTTTGTTTTTGTTTACCTGCCAGTCATTTTTCAGCTGCAGCTGCTAACCACCTGGGGAGACCCTTACTACATCGGCCTGAACGGCCTGGAGTTCTACAACCAGAATCATGAGAAGATCAGCCTCAGTGACAATAGTATCCTTTCATTTCAAATTGGAGATATTGTTTCCCCCTCCACTGCTAATTTAATTTCAAAATTGAATTCCGGCCTCGCCCCTGCTAAATTTATGATCTGATCCTCAACATCCGCCAGACATTGCCGCTTTCCCAGACAGTGTTAACGTACTCGACAACGTGAGCGGTGACGTGAGGACTCCGGATAAATTAATAGATGGCATCAACAGCACGCAGGATGGGAGACACATGTGGCTGGCTCCAGTGCTCCCTGGACTGGTGAGGGTGTCATTAGAAGAACGCGAAAAACTGTTTTGCTAATGTCCCTCTTGTTCGCGTGCAGGTGAACCGCGTGTACGTCATTTTTGATCAGCCGGTGACCGTATCCATGATCAAACTGTGGAACTACTCCAAGACCCCTCAGAGAGGAGTTAAGGAATTTGGGGTGAGCCTCCTAAGTTTGTTGTTATTAATCATACAGACGGGACAACGCCGAGCTTCATGTTTGTGTGTAGCTGCTGGTGGACGACCTCCTGGTGTACAACGGCGTCTTGGACAGCGTGAGCCACATCAGCCGCGGCATCGTGCCCACGTGCGACGTGGTGGTGCCTTACCACACCATCCTCTTCACCGACAACGCGTACGTCGCGCACCGCGAAAGGAACACCGTCATCAGGTCTGTGGTGCCGCTACTTTTGTGGCTGTATTTTGCAGGTGTACCTAATATTTTGGCCTCTTTACCGATTTAACGGACAGCGCAATTCATTTTGTATACGCTGCATGTCAACACGCATGTTACCCTTTTACGCACATTTTCTACTCACAGAATTCCTGCAGATTGAACTTAAAAAATAGTTACTTATTGACGCATGTAAAGAATTAGGCTAGCAGACCTTTGGTAGTTAGCCTATGCGGTTTGATTGAATAAATGTGTAATTCTCCACTTCAGCCCCCATGGCAGCAGGCACCACAAACAGTGAGTAATGCTATAGAGCGCCCCCTTGTGGTTACCCCATCACACTGAAGATTACCCCGGTGCCTTTGAATGTCCCCTCACTTGGTGATCTCCCACTCCTACCGCGCTCCAAATCCGTGTTCCCTCACCTGCTCTCCCCCATGCCTCCTACTTGGCGTCAGTATTTTGCTGAGCTTTCAACAACAAATTCACAATGGGATTCCCTTCATCTAATTTTGTCGCAGTAATTACGTGGAGGACCAGGATGTGAAGATGACTAATGAGAATCAGATTGTCCATCACAACAAGAAAAAGCAGGCAGCAGACCCAGGTGAGCGGTTTTCACCCACGTACAGTGGATAGGAAAAGTTGACACACCCCTATGCAAATGTTGCTGAGCTGCAAAACTTTATTTGGGGTTCAACAGAGACATTTTAAATGGTGGAAGATGTGTGTTGGTGGGTTGTGATTATTTTGAACGCATCCCCAGTTTTTTAATTCATGAAAAGCCTAATTTCAAATTGGCTCCCTGGCATCAAGACTCCACTAGATGGCGCCAGAGTAATACCGTTGTTAGTGTTTGTCTGATCCCAAAAAAACCCCCATTAAGGTTAACTCGGCTCACTAATAATGTGTGCGCCTCATTTCAGCTCTTCGGCCTAAAACCTGCATGACTGACATTGGGAAACACGGACAGAGGAGGTACTGATTTATGACCCACTTAAGGCTTGGAGTGGGTGAAAGCGGCTGTCTCCTTTTTTTCCACTCCATGTGACCTGCATGAGCCGCATTGAAGAGGACACGTTTTGCACTGATCACAACGGGTTTGCTGCGCACACACACGTACACACGTTTAGTGCATTCCACTTTCTGGTTGGATTACTTCTTTACAAACTGGTCAGCAGCTCCCTCAGTGCCAGGCTAAATAAACCCGTCAGACTGCTTTTCGCCAGCCTTATAATTAATGTGCCTGTACTCTGCCTGTGCAGTGTAAATACGTCAGTATAATAAATAGCCAGTCCAATTCATTATTCCCAATTTTAATCCACTGGTATGCCTAGTTTTTTGCCTAACCAAACGTAATGCTATGCACACACTTGTTGGTAGCTAGTAGTTGTTTATACACGTGGGCTCTTTGTATTGAGTATGAAACGCACATGCTTGGATCTTCAAAACTCTCTTTCCTCATACAGTGGATGTGGCAAGTTCAAATGAGGCGTTATGAAATGTTCATTTGAAACACTTTCCAGAGGTCTCAAGCTAATGCTGGATAATGTCAATTCTACAAAATATAGTCCCTTTAAAAAATAAATAAATACATATATATATATATATATATATATATATATATATATATATATTATTTATTTTTTTCGAGGAGAAATGTACAGTGTCTAAAACTACAGTTGCTCTTTTTTTTCTCGACCTGGACATTTTTAAAAACAAATTGAATTGGGCCCACTATTTGAGGAAATACGGTAAAAGTAGCTTTGTAGTGTTGTTTCGCCAAATGCTAGCTTGACGTCATGTCCAGAAGTAGTTGAAATGCAAGTGACCTTTACTAAAGTTGCTATCCAATTCTACGACTTAAAGTGACCGCAAGTCATTTGGTCAGCTTCCTTTATATTTCTCAGCTTGGATTTTCAATCAGCAACTTCTAATATGCAGTAACTACTTTTACCTCAAATTTCGACGATCTTCACTTTTACATCAGTACTTTGTCATACAATATACATTTCAAATCCGCCACCGTCATGTGGGCAAGTCTCACAAAGCCACGTTTGAGTAAATGAGCCACAAATTGTATCACTCCTTGTATATAAAATGCACTCGTATGTATTTCATTTCGGTATGTGTGACGTGAGTCATAACTCAGCATGGGGTGATGATTATTGTATGAGTGGAATTTAGTGTTTTTGGGGGGGAATAAAGCTATTTTTCTAATCTTGGCGCTGTATATGAAGTGTAGGCTTATTTCAAAGACCAATAAAATGTATATAATGTTCACTGTATGTCATTTTGTCCCCCCCAGGTAGCAGACAGTGTATGATTAAAGTGAAATAGGTATGTAGTAATATATTTATTAAGGCTCTGTTATACATTTTTTCGATATTGACTGTAAGGAATGCGCATTTTGTGTCAGTAAAGTTGCCGATGGTGCAACACATTCTCCAACCACTTTACTGTTCAACACATTCTCATCGATCAATTTTGACGGTGGTCTTCAGATTTTTCCTGGGAATGTCCCCTCTGCTCTCTGCTCGTCCCACTCCTCGACCTAAGAGACGCAATATCAAATATGACTTTTTTTTTTTTTTGCTTTGCAGTTGTAAAGTTTAATTGCACAATCCTTGATTTGGCCTCAATTTTGCATCATTTTTATCTGATAGAAAAAAATGGACTTGGCTGATTTTCACTGGACAGTGTCTGAGCCTTCTGAAGCAATTTTGAATTGATGTCTTTTTCTCTACTTTATTATAAAAATGTTCTTTACCCAGGACATAGGGCAGAGAGACTCGTAGACCCTCCGGTACCACTCGCACGGGGCATTGTCTACACCTTTTGCATCCAGAGCTTTCTGGCAGCGATGGAAGTCTATTAATAGACATTTAACAACAATACAGCGTGGCTATTAATAAGACTCATGACAAGAATATTTGTAAATATATTTGTGACCTTGAAGCCTTACCTAGATAGTTGGACCAGCAGTTCCTGGTCTGGTTCTGGTTGGGGAACCTGGCATCAAATGGAGCGGTGCGATAGTTCTCTAGTTTTTTCTTGATGTCCTCAGCCATCTTCACGTTTGTCTTTAAACAACACCATTTTTGTGAAATCCATCAACATGCCAAAAGTGCCAAAAATTTGCACTCTGGTGTTTAGATACTTTTAAGTACTTTTTATCAAAGTCTGAGCTTTTTTAACAGTACAAAAATAAAACATTGTGAAATATTTCAGCAGCTTTAGACACTATTCTGATAAATGCGGATGCACCTGTAAATTCTTGGAGGGCCAGAAAAAGTCCCCAAAATCAAAGTATTTGTATTTGGCACTGCAGACAGTTATAGCCCAAATAAATACACTGTCGAGCATGGAAAATCGCTGCCTAAAGAGCAAACCAGTCTAATTCCTCTTTATCAAAAAGTGTAGCAATAAAAATATTGCAACTACAACATGACTCATCATAAACAGCATGCAAACCATAGAATTATAAATCGAAAGTTACAAAATAATAATTAAGGTATTAGCATTAGGACACAAAAGACACGTCGGGAAATAAAAAAATAAATCTTGTATACTCTCATACATTCTCTTACATAGCATATATTTAAAAAATGCATTAAAATTACCTAAAATGTCTGTGTCTTTTGGTCTCTGCTGACTTTATGTCCGCTCGGAGGTGAAGCCTTATCGTTCTAATGAAATGATAAACGCGCGTCCCCGCAACGATGACGTGAGCGACCGTGCGGCACCACGCTGACGGTATGGCGGATAAACCGGGTCACATTGAGCCCAATCTACCGGCAGCCGGCTCCGTTAGCGACGTCATAAGGCCCACAAGGGGGTCATGGAATTCAAATTGGTTACCCCCCTTTACACTCTTTTACTGTAATTTCATATTGTCGCACAGGTCTTTGAACGTCTCCCAATACGGAAGTGCGCGACAAGTTAATATTTACGCCGCATTAGGAATTTGGTGTGTTTCCTTGTCAAAAGAGTACATTTATATGTAGTATTGGAATTCTGAGTAATTTAATGCCATACTGTAGTAGCTGAGTAATTTAATGCCATACTGTACTAGGTTTCATTAGACTGATATGAAGCCGAGTTGTACGTGACTGAAACCAACAAACATGCACAAGTTTCGCGGTCAACTGCGCATGTGCGGTAAAGTACAGTGTCCCAGCAATAACCTTTAAGGTCAACCTGTATCGCAGTTCACTTTATTTTTTTACAATATGACTATCTTGTTTTAAGCTGTGTGCGGGATGGGTGGACTCACTCGACAGTTCCAGCTGTTTAAAAATCCTTTTAATAGTAAACAAATTTTAACTTTAGGAGAAACCCCAGCTTGTCTTAGAAGAAACACAATTTCCAATATAAATATACAGCAAAACAAATATTTTCCTATGAATATAAATCTCAAATATAATGTAAATCTGACTGATAAGGCGCTACAACCACACTGCAAGAACTCACTGCCTCAGTGAATGTTGAAAATCAAACCACACAGAGCAGACCTGTAACAATCGGCGGAATAGTTCAAGTTGAAACATTCACGTTTAAGGCTGTTCTAGTATTAAATATTACAGTAATTAACCTCCACTAATCTTTGCAGCACTAGTGTGAAACAATTGCATATATCTGCACAATAATCAAGTTTTTTTTTTATATGTGGAAAAGAAACAATTGCATTGCTGAAAGAAAGTGCAAGAAGTTAAAATACAGCAAGAGTTGTGATGATTTCTCAGCAGGCAGCATGACTGTCAGGGAAAACAGCAGTTTAGACACAGACCACCTAGAATCGTTAGCCTAATACGTTATTTTTTAACTTGCCGCCACAAATGTAATAAAAATACTTGGTTACATTTGCTTTTTCCTGTTTCCTGAAGAGAGGCCAAGGCAATTACACTATCAGGCTAACCGAGTGTTATCTATTCAAATTCACAGCCTGCAAAACAAACACTTGACACAGTAGGAATGAACAGAAAAGCGCCAAAAAATCCAAACTGTCGACGGTTGATTCAGTTATCGCTGAAGCGCAGTCGGTTAAAGGCCTGTTTGATGTTGTCGTCCGTGTCGGGGGCCTCGCTGCGGCCGACGGGGAGCACCTTGCTCCCAGGCACGTCGCTCTTCAGCTTCCACTTGCTGAGAACCACCGTGCCTTCTGTGTCCTTGGCGTCGGGACCCGACAGCAGGATGAAGGCGGCGTGGCGTCCTCTCTCCATCAACGTTGCTGCCGTAAAAACACACGACTGTTGACGACCGTCATTCGACAACATGTCACCACACAACGCAATACCTTTAAATGTAACAATGTGGTCCGTCATTTTTTCAGACTCGAGCAGCACGTTGGAGTAGAGAGGATACAGCATGTAAGAACGACGTTCGCCGGGTACCTGAAAGAAGACGTACAGTTCAAATATTTCCTAACAGTGAGCAGTGTGAAGATTCTTTTTGTCACAGGAGACTTACAGAGGAGTTGGCCTGAGTGGGCAGCAGCCCCCAGAACACAAAGATGGAAATGTAGTTGGTGGTGCGTACGGAGGTGGGTCCAGGTGAATTGGCGCCGGGCAGGAGCTCCACTTCCCACAGCACGTCACCGGACTTCCCATCTAGGATCACCACCTGCGTGCAAGAGGCAAGGAGTTAAATTCCTGACCAAGCTGCAACAGGTAAAGTACAATTTTATTTGTTCTGAGGTTAGCTGTCATGAGACTTTGGGGCACAAAGTAGTACCACATCCATTTTTTTTTTTTTTTAACTTGCCCTCTTGGTGGAGTTGTCCATGTCCTCCTCAAGCGCAATATCAAGTACACCGTCTTTATTGAAGTGACCAAAGCCAGGCTCCCTAAATTGATGACATCACAGAGGGAAGGAGGGGGGGGGGGGGTACTTTTTATCTAAAATTCAAACCCGAGTCAAACTAATTATAACACAGTTGTTAAATGCAACCAAACTACTGGAATAAAAAAAAAAAAGTTGAAGTGTGATCATTTAATTCAGTTTTTTTTTTTGCAAACCACCAGAGGGCGCACAAGTGTATTGTTTGAATACAAAATAGTCACCTGAAGACTGAGGTGGTGTTGAACTTCCACAAAGGCTGCAGTGTCTTTCCATCTATTAAAACCACATCACTGCCCGTCACCAGCATCAAGTTGGATGACGGCGCCGTGTCTGTTCTCACCACACGCCTCAGCAAGTCAGACCTACATAAAAAGACGCTCGAGTGAGAACGGCTGACGTGCCATGCAAGTGCGGTCGCGGCACCTTACTCGTAAACTGGTACCGATCCAGATGCGGCCGCGGCTTCCCTCTTCATTTGTTTCTTCTCCTTGAAGCCCGCCTCAAGCCCTTCCTTGGCTTCTTTGGCAATCCTCCACAGGGCCAGTCCGTACAAGCCGGTGTCTGGAAAATACACAACCGAAATATTAGAAGCGTGCAAACAGCAAGTCAAACCTTTGCTAAGTCATTTTGCATTCTGTTGGTGTGTTGGAAAAATAATAATAGTTCACTGTATTCACAAACCGTTTTGAAGCAGCAGATACTCAGTGCCCTTCCCGCTCTTATGGAGAAGATGAGCAGATGTTTCTGTGGTGTTCAGAGCCACCGTTGATCCAATCTGGACGCCTGTCTTCCCCGAGATGAACACCAGCTGAGTCTACAGGTATAAGAAAAAGAAAGTTAGTTGGCTGTTGTTGGTGAACACAAACACACATTCATTGAGTGTAATATTATTTACCTTGGTGCTATCAGATGCCACTAAGGCTATGTCGCTGACCTTGTCCCCATCCAGATCCGGAACACTGAGCACGGGCAGGCTGCTTTGCAAACCAGGAGGCTGAGGCTGCTGCCACCTGACCTCACCTGATGACACACACACATCATGGGATGGCCGCTGTAGTGCCCACTGTTTTTTCACTCAACCTCTCCATTTAAAGGTGATCACCATTACCTTTGGATTTATCCAGCGCTGACAGCCGGTCGGAATGGAACAGCAGACAGTCCCATTCCTCTCCCGTCTTTGTGTCCAGGCCACACTGGGCCCAGTGGAAGTCGGGATCCAGCGGGCGCGCCCACAGGGTTTCTCCGTCTGTCCCATCCACTGCCATCATGAACACACATGGTGACGGCAGACCTGCGGAAAATCCCAAAGTAATTATTGTTCTCTCATTTGTCATCTTTGAATTGTTAATTTCAATCATTTAGACTATAAGAGCTCATCTTACCCGCATTCCCGCATGTATTGTTCAGACTAACTTCGGTGCTCTTGACCACGAGCAGGACATCCTTCACCTTGTCTTTGCTCGTATCTTCAAACACTAAAACGTCATACGTTTCTACGGCAAAAGAGAAGATCATTGACTCCCAAATTATTATACCATCAATAATTGAGAATATACACACCCGCGTCAATAAATGTCCTATTCCAGGAAGCAAGATACTGCGGTCTGACAGGGCAGGGGATAATAAAGGAGAAGGCAAAGACCACTATGAGGCAGAGGAACAAGGCGAGGAAGAAGACGGCCGTCCGCCAGTGGGTGAGTTTGGAAAGCCCCAGCACTTCCTTGCAGCCTCGCTTGAGTTCCGTCGCTGGCGGCGCTGCCGTCTCCACGCCGTCTTCTCCGCTCTTCAGGGGATCACCCTCAGTGGGACTGTCCGTCGTCTCCATTGTCCTATTGGTGCATCACTGCACAAATCTGAGACAAGCAAAATTAATTTCGTCAAGCTGTGGCATTGCATCAACACTGCCGTTAAATAATAACCAAGGCCTATGTGGCATTTCCAGCTATTTCTGCTGCGTCTACCTTTGTAAATGTGAGCCTATTGATGCAAGCCAACGGTTACTCCAGATGCTTCTAAGGACAACAAGCTAGGACTAGCTCAACCAGTATTTATAATACTCACAGGGGTACAAGAGATCAATTGTTTCATATTGCACATTTGGAATACCTAGTTAGTAGAAAAGCTGCTCTGGTGATAAATCATTGACTGCACGGCAACGAGACTCGTTTTGTGGAGTTTTTAGCTTGGAAAAGTTGTCGTCTCTACAGTTGGTTAACTTGTTGAGCAAAATCGCCAAGGTTTCCCTGCCTTCTTTGCCGCACGACAGCTGCAATACGAGTAACCACGAAAGGTTCCGTCATATAAACGAGAATTTAGTTGAAATCGATATGTTTTGACTCACCTTCAAGCGTCGTCTCGCGAATGTTTAGCTCAAAGACAGGCTTGTCACTTGAACCCAAGCAGGAAAACATAAAAAAAATCACTCCACTCTGTATTTTAACCCCGAATTTGTCTATCGGGCAGGACGTGCTATTGCGGTTATTATAAAAACTTAAAGATTCATGATAATGTATATTTGTCAATCATATTAATTCAAACTGCCAAATTGTAAATTTCTAGGGCAACGCCTTACACAATTAATCGGTAGATCTGTTTTACAGATGTTGCCTGAAAGCAAAATTAGGACAAAAATAAAAGGCGGTTCCAAAGCGCCGCTTTGATTGGATGAAAGTACACACAGCAAGCTCCAGTTTGATTGGACAATATTCCTGTTCTCGCACGCTTCTATTGGTCAATCTCGCGGAACTTGGACACGGGATTTGACGTGATTTCCCCTATTAAAAAAAAAAACTCGAGAACGTCTGGTAACGGCGATGCTCGACCGAATGTCTGTTTTTCACATCTACAATTAATTGGAAAGCACCATTTTTTACCCGCTTTTTAGTTTTCGACGAAAGAGTCAGCAACAATGTCCGCCCAAGCTCAAATGCGAGCTTTGCTCGACCAGCTGATGGGAACGGCGAGGGATGGTGAGTCGCCGTTTGCATGCTAGGCTAGCCCAGTTAGCTTGAGCGCGCTAGCCAAGATGGAGCTAGTGGTGAGGCAGGCTTGTGTTGGCTTGTGATGGGCAGGCCTGCGTGAATGCAAACAAGGGCTCAACTTCATGTCTACCTGCGTACGTCACACGGTTTCATGTTTGTATCCATGGAGCTTGTCTTTTTCAATAAAACCGAGTTATCAATAACGACCCCCTGCCGTATTATATATATATATTTGTTTTTTCCAGCTATGGCTAGTTTCAATTGGCTTACGTTGGAGCGCGAGAGAGACCGAACACTTGTAAAACTGACAAAAATGTGAACGTATGGATTAGAAAATAGTTAAAATTAGATTCAAAGTGTCACGATTTTACTCCTTATAGTGATTTTATACTCCAATAACGATATGTATCATGTTTTTCCTTGAAATTAATAGACATTTTTTCTCCATTTATTTATTTATTTATCAAATACATATGTAGACTACACACTCTATATTGCACACCTCTAGACAAAAGTAAGAAACTAAGCAGAGGGTCTGGTCTATTCTTCTATAAAGCCATCCAAAGGATGGTCACAGATACTTCAGTAGAATGTACGAATGACCTAATTGTTTCGAATTGAGTACAAGTGCTAACACTTGACTTGAGTACTTGCTGATGAGCTATTACAGATACTTGATGAGGCCATTACATCTGGTAGTTGGTCATAAAGAAAAATTGTTAGTTTCTATCAAGCCGATGAAGAATACCAGTGTAGCATCGGATTTTGCGTCAGATTGAAATGAAATAAAAATGGAATTATCCACCATTTGGATACAAACATCACCACAGAAATTTCTTGCTGAGTCTCACAGTAGGCTTAAAGCACATTGCTGGCCTGCGTTCTTAAAATGGAGATTCACCCTAACAGTCACACATGTGGGTTGTCGTCATAAGTGTTAATGAATGTGTGTGTGTGTGCGTGTGATGAAATTATCAGCAAATTCTTCCCATGCCTATGTTGCATACAAACTGAACAATTGTGGCCCCTTTATTTTATTCATTAAGGTTCAGTGTATCTTTGCCAGCCTACATCAATCTGCAAAGGAGTTGCAGAAAAGCCTCATGTTCATCGAGCCGTGAGTCACACATAATTTTTAAAGCTGTTATGATCAATATCCAAACAGTATATGTTTGCCTATCGGAAGTCATTGTAGCCTGTTTTTTTTTAAGGTATGAAATTTGGTGTAGTGCTAAGCTGCTATCTGGTCACGCTGAATGAACACTTAAAAAAAACACTTCTCAGCAGAAACCAGTTGACATCTTTTTTATTTATTTTTTTACTCAGACGAGACAAACACTTTACACACGTCATTTTCGCTCTGACTCTTGTATGACTCCCAACTTCTTACCACAGGTTTGGCAAGAAAACTGTTCCCTTTTTTACTTTCCCACAGCCGGTTTAAAATTCTGCAGCTGAAGGCTTGAAGATGCAGAAGGGTACAGTATGTGGTGCAGATCGCAGTGTGTATAAACCTACTTTCTGTCAATGTTTCATGTCTGTGGATGGCTCGGCCGGGAATACGTGATTTGCATTTGTAACCTATGTGTTGACGTGCCACGTAAAACATACCGAATGATGCCCATGAGGACACAGAGCCTTAAAACAAGCTCAACTGAGACTTGAGGTTCTGCTCTTGTGATGTAATCTTTGAGGCCTGGGTAAGTCACAATGAGGCCACACATTGCCTCGTGTAACTTCACACTTACGCCAACAGAGGCAAAGTTTCTTCATGAATTACTCATTTGACACGCTAATGACCAAGACGACGTTCTTGTGGTAGTTTTGGGCTCAGACCGAGCAAAGGCAGCTATTGTGACGCGGGTGCTATACATTGTAAACGAGGAAGTCAGATAAGCTGAAGCTTGGCCCTTATTAGTACATGAGGTTTTTCTCACAGGATGCCTTCTGGACTCTTTCAGGGGACGAGACGCGGCAGAGGGTCAAGTACTCGGACGAGCGAGTCTGCAAAAGTCACCTCCTCGACTGCTGTCCGCATGACATCCTGTCTGGAACCGTAAGTGTCGAGATTTTTGTTGTCATGCCCAGTTTAAATTGATTCTTAAGCGTGCGTGTTGTATATTTAGCGCATGGACCTGGGAGAGTGCACCAAGATCCACGACCTGGCGCTTCGAGCAGACTATGAAATTGCCTCCAAGGAGCGAGAGCTCTTTTTTGAGCTGGATGTAAGTGACGTCGGCACAAGGAAAATAACTCTCCGCGCACGTCTTGTTTCTTTTGTTCCGTTTTGCTTTTAATATGACCGACCTGTGGCTCCGCTCCTTCCAAAGGCCGTCGATCACTTGGAGTCCTTCATCGCCGACTGCGACCGCAGAACGGAACTGGCCAAGAAACGTCTGGCCGAGACTCAAGAGGAGATCAGTGCTGAAGTGGCGGCCAAGGTGTGTTTTGAAATAAAAAAAGTAGTGCGGTGTCAGGTTTTGTCAGTCTTACTCAAGCTGCTGTTAATGGGTGCCGCAGGCGGAGAAGGTCCACGAGTTGAACGAGGAAATTGGAAAGCTCCTGGCAAAGGCCGAGCAACTCGGAGCGGAGGGAAACGTGGAGGAATCCCAGAAGGTGCTACAGGAAGTGGAGAAGGTCCGCAGTAGGAAGAAGGATGCAGAGGTGAGGCCGTGGCGGTTTTCAAATCAAATGCATGTTTTGCAATAAATCAACTGATATGAATTTCTGCTTCCGCTCCCGCGTTCCCATCTTTGCGTCGTCTTCCAGGAGGAATACAGAAACTCCATGCCGGCCTCCAGTTTCCAACAGCAAAAGCTTCGCGTTTGCGAGGTGTGCTCGGCGTATCTGGGCCTCCACGACAATGACCGCCGTCTGGCCGACCACTTTGGCGGCAAGCTCCACCTGGGCTTCATCCAGATCAGAGAGAAGCTGGACCAGCTCAAGGTGCGTGTGTGCCCGTGAAGCTCTTCACGTTACTCAAGAAGACTCCTTTCATGAAGTCGCAACTTTTCTCGTCATCAGAAAACCGTTGTGGACAAGCAGGAAAAGCGAAACCAGGATCGGCTCAAGAGACGGGAAGAAAGGGAGAAGGAGGAAAAGATGAAAAAGCGGTAAGGGAGTGTGTGCCAAGGTTACAATGGCTTTGCGCTCTTTGCATACTTTATTCTTCTTGAACTTCTTTGTGTTCTCTTCCTAGGACGAGATCCCGCAGCAGGGAACATAAAAGGTAAGCGACTCAAAGAAATCCCGCTTGGACAGGAATGGCTTGTTCTCAAACGACTTTTTTTTAGGTCTGGTTCTCGCGACCGGAGGAGGCGCCGCTCGCGCTCCTCGTCCCGAGACAAGCGCCGCTCGCGCTCTCGCTCCAGGGACAGGAAGAGGCGACAGAGGTCCCGCTCCCGAAGCCGAGGCCAACGTCACAGCCACGAGCACGGCTCCAGACACAAGTACAACCCATCTCAACTTTTAATGATCTTTTTGAGGTTGGTGGCCAACTATTAAAATCCTTTGCTGGCAGGTCATCCAGAGACCGCGAGCACTCGTCCAGAGACAAGTCGCAAGGCCGCGAGCGGCGGGACGGCGTCAACGGCCGGTCGGACTCTCGCAGAGCAGATGACAGAGAAGACCCGTGAAGGCCAACGTCCATCTCACATAACACCCACCACCTTGTTGTCCGTTTGTGTTCTTATAGTCCCCTAGACTCGTTTTTCTTTACTTTGACTCACAAAAAAAAAAATCTCCATTCAATATTAAATCTCTCATATGTCAAGCCACCTTTTGTTACACCTCCGTAATTTGGTGGCCTTCCTATATCCAATGAACAGTGACGTCAGAGACCTCATACATTTGTCAATATTATTTTAATTTGTTTCTTTTACGATACAGGATCTGACTATGGAATGTGTGCTTTAGTTTACTGTTCTTTTGTTCAAATTTTTAGAAACACCCTTAAGTCCCTTCACACCTCACCCATGTTTTCTCCTCCAGTGTAGTCTAATTTCTTTTCAAGGGGGGCAGTACGTACTGAGTAAATTAAAAAGTGGTTGAGCGGGGGTTAAAAAAAAAAAAATAATTGTTGGAAATGTTTGCGAGTTAGTCATTTGTTAACTGATTTCAAAATCCAAACATTCACCATTTATAGAAAGCTCATTTGAGTTAGTGTCGGCAAGTGAAGCAGAAATGTTGTACACGCCATTTAAAAGAAATAAACTGCTTTGTAATTACATGCAAACAGGTTGTAACGGCTGCGTCGGTTTACAAAGGTGTCATCTGGTTTCTCTGGGGTTCATTAAAAAAATAAAATGTTCTCAATGAAATCTTATTAAAGTCATTATTGCATTTTGATCATTTCTTAAGTGCCCCAAAACAATGCTGGGTTGCTTTCCTAACACTAGAATTTGAGTAGATTGGGTTCAGACAGTAAAATCTTGTCAGTTGTGTCAGAAAGAGCTTCTGGTGTTATTCTTACAAAGTGTTGGTCATGAGAGTGTACTTTTCATTGTATTTGAATAAAGTCTCGCATTTAATTTGCTCAATATTACAGTCAATTAACGGTAAAATCTACATTGAACTATATAAGTTAGCGATATATACTTGCGTTAAATACAAAACAGAAATGTGGCACAGTGATCTTCACAGGCAGGAGCTTGGCAGCACTATTTTCAGGTATGTACTGTATATGTTATCATTGTAATAATGATGCTATGCTATAAAGTTCATCTGTGAGGCCTCCGCTCACAATGTGCTGCTCTCCAATTTCAGATCCACCTTCATTTTCTGCTTCTCCATGACAGCCTCCAGCTCTGTGGCCCTCCGAGCATCCTGCGGATGAGGTGGGAGAAACAACAGATGCCATTAGGACCAAGAAGTAACGTAGATAATGTGCAGGGAATAAATTCCAGGTCACCTCCAGCAGTGCTCGCTGCACCGCCATCTGGCTGTACACCCGAGCGCCTTCATCTGGAATAACTTCGCGCAACTCATCCTTGCTGAGCGAGAAGAGTTGAGCGCCTGTCAGGACCCCCAAACACGTCACCGTCCTGAGGGAGCACAAGAATTCAGGTGAGCTGCCATGCCTGATGTTTTTTTCCAGGGCTATGGTTCTAAGTGGCCACCAGATAGCGCCAAAGCAAAACCAACTGTTGAGTCTAGTTTCGTGAACAGTATAAAAAAAATCACTCACGGTTCATTGAAGCCTTTCCCAGCGAGCCAAGACGTCACTTCCTCGGGTGTGGAATGGTAGTCGAGAGGAAGGGAGGTGTCTGCCGATCGAGGGATGATCAGAGGCTTGCTGTTGATGGCCTTTCCGTTAGTCAGCCTCAGTAGCAGCTCGTCGTTCACCAACATAACTGGAAACGACAATGCACATCAGCGGGCGCCAAAGGTTTCCCCTAACATGACATCTACCTTTATCGTCCTCTGCTGCAGGAGCATGCTGGCTGTAGGTGGGCATACTTTGCGGAACACGTGCGGAGAGGTTCGGGCGCGCAATGGGCTGGCTGGGTGCGGCTGGGGTGAAAGTCTTGGCCATCGGAGGCGGGGGCGGAGCCTGGGGGATCTAAGGAATATTCGGTGTGACGTCACAGTCTGACCCATCAGGTATGAGAGTGTCATTCCCTAAAATTCCTAGGGAGCGATTACATCGTGTTTACGTCAAGGCCTTACTGTGGGCGGCTTGCCAGTGACGGGACTCTCCGCGTGAGTAACTGGCTCCAGGATGTTGAAGGGAACGAAGCCCACCTGGTTGAAGCGATTGCGGCACTTCCACCAGCGCTTGGATGACTCCAGCACCTGTCAAAGAGAAAACGGAACCGCCAGATGGTGAGCAACTTGAGTGGTGGGCTCTGCTCCGGTGTTCAAAGTACCTCAAGCGTCTCCCCTTGTTGCACTGAAAGCTCAGTGTTGTTCCTGGCGATGAAGTCATAACTGCAGCTGTAGACTTTTTCAGACTCAGGAGAGCCTCCCGTGTCTCTGTCAGGGGGGATTATGATATGAGATTTGTTTGCAAATGATTTTGCAGATCGCCAAGTCACGTCTCGGTGGACTTACACGTCATCACCGATGTGGCTGTTGAGCTGCTGTTGCTCCTGCTGTCAAAAACAGATGGCGTTGTGGAAAGTAAAGATGGATGGTGGTGACAAGGCTTATAATGCCCATGTAGGTCATAAAGTATTTAGGACACAACAAATCAAATCTCAAACTCTTCTAAACTCAGTGCACATAAGCCTTACGCAGCATTCTGTACCTCTTGTTTGAGCCGGAGGGCTTCATGTGTGTGCTGCGACTCCACCGGATCCTCCCAGACCTGCCCGTCCGCCCAGAACTTGTCGGGCTTCCAGCCGTCCAGGAACACAGGCGTGTATGGAGCGATGGGCCCTCTGAGCTCCGAGCTGATGGCATACAAAGAGAATTGGTATCATAAATTCACCTTATAGTTGTCGTATTGTGAAAGATACTTGTTTTATCTGCATGCCTGTGTTATACCGCCCCCAGCTGGCCAAGGGTTGCACACCAGAAGGACCCTTGCCAGTCAATGGGAAAAGATTTGCGGTAATGAAATTCTTATCTCAAGGCACTTCTGTATTTCTATCCCCAAACTCCAAATGAATAATCTCCCTGCTTTGGCCCTTATCAGCCTCCGACGGCGGACGGCAGGCTGCACCTACCGAGCGTGCGTCCAATTTGGACCCAGGGACGTCCACAGTGTCCTCTCCTCCACGTTCAGGTTCTCTTGCAGCAACGACACGGCAGCGCCGGTCAAGGCGGGGCTGGACACAGAGGCCGCCAGAGCCGGCCCCCCTGTCGTCTTCACCATCTGGACACACCCAGATAAGACAAACAAACCACTGTTCACATGCACGCTCTGATAAGCGCCACGCTAGGTTCACACACGAACACTCTTTTCATACAATTACGCACTAGCGGCTAAATATATAGCATTAGTGAATAATAGCATGACTCACGGTCGGGCAAAGGTTACGACAATTTGTTATTTTTGCAGAGCACATGAAATGTGTCATCTCCATAGCTCATTCTCTCATTCGCTTACATCTCTTATATAGTTTGCAGAACAGTATATAGTCTGCACATCCTATGTTCACTACTGCGGCACTAACACGTGAGCAACAGCCAGAGGCAAATTGCTGGTGTGTTTCACTCACATACTCGGCAATTAAAACGATGATTCTCTTGCAGGTATTATAGGTATTATAATGAAATTATAATTATATATATATACTAATTAAAATGAATAATAATGTTATGTACAGTCAAGTTTGAGGATGATGCACTCACCATATCCAGAGGTTTAAATACGTGATGAACAAGGTCCTCAGAGGAAGGATTGGCTATGGTTGATTTCAAACGGGCCTACGCAGAAGAACACGCCGATCAAAAAGCAAGCAGAAAACAAAAACAAAAAATAGACTTGGTGGAATACAGACCAATAGACTGAAGCAATATTTGAATTTCTGGAAGATATCGACAAACTCCTCTTCGGGTGGCGGCCTGGCTTTCACCGTGAGCAGATCTTCTGCTTGAACAAATAATCAGAAGTGGCAAACAAAAATACTAAAATAGCGACCGATGAAGCAAATCCAAGTCATTTTACCTTCAGCGCTCTGCTTTTTGCTTTTCTTCTTCTTCTTCCTCTGGTTGAGCACGATGGCGGCCTCGGCGGTCTGCTGCAGCTTGGACATGAAACTCTCGATGTCATCGAAGCAGTGATTGAGGATGTCCTGGAGAAGACAAAGTGGCTCTTTCAAAGTGTGTCCCGAGACGAGACAGTCCTGAAAAAAGGCGGAGGCGTACCACTTCTCGCTCGGCTCGAAGCAAGGACACGTCTGGGCCTCCGTTGGCTGCCGTGAGAGAGGTCAGATGATGTCATTCATTCGCTTCCATTTTACCGTTCCAGTATCACCTGAACCCGTATGAAGGAAGATGCCGTTCTGACCTCTTGGTCCGGGGTAAGGCGGGGGGTTGATTGGCGGGGCATTGGGAGCGTGCGCCATCGGATGGCTCGGAATGCCGTAGGGGTCGATCATGTCTGCGTCGTCGTGGGAAAACCTTCGGAGGAGGGGGGGGAGAAGGTAAGCATTAAAACTTGACAACCGTGGTGGCTGCTGACTCGGCATTCTGTGATTTTTGTGTATATTCACACAGAGTTCCGACAACAACCTTGACTGAGCACATAGGTGACATTAAAAAAAAAAAGTATATTAACTAACATAATGCTGATGTCTTCTCAGTTTCCTCACAAATGTACAAACCCAGTGTGACCTTTATGTTCTCTGAATGACAAGAGGTGGATACACAGGTTATCTGGAATTTCTGCTCTGTACTTATATGCCACTGGTATTAATTAACAGGCGCTCTTTGTTTTTAGTAAATCAATTATAACATTGGGGCCAATGCCTCACAAGACAGTGATTGGGAGTCACTATTATCAACTCAAAAGTACGCATGTTATTTAAAATTTAAAAGGCAAAAGAATAGTTAGCTCTATTTTTGTCGTCTGCGTGCAGTGTGGATGCAAATAACTACCAGCAATCACTTCCCTCATTTGAATGACTTCCCTACCCGGAAGTAACCGCGTCAATCTTTCTTACCCGGTTAACGAGTCCCTCTGCTTGTCTTTTGAAAATATCTCAGAGGGTAATCCAAAACCAAGCACCCTGAAACTACTGCGAGGTCATCCCCTCCACTGCAACTTGTGCCTTTCTCCACAATGGCCGAGCTGTCTCTGTCACACCTTCTCCAGTTATGTGCGAACCGGTAGAACAGGTTGCTCTCTTACAGCTGTTTACACTGCCCTCCCTCTCCGGCGCACGCGCACCGATGGTAACTGTAGCGCCGCTTTGAGTCAGCATAATGGCGGCAGGAGGTGGGCTCTTTTTGTCTCGCTCTTCACTGACCCCTAAGCACAATGCGTAACCACAACAGTCTTCTCAATCACATTGGGTACGGTCTAAAAATGGCTTTTATGGTCGTTTTTTTTTTTTTCTTCTTGCAAACAGGCTTGGCTAGCGTGCACCTTGCGGGAAGTCAAATTAACCTTTAAATCCAATTGTTGCTGTTCATGACCAGAAAAAAATGAGAATGATGACACTCGTGAGGACATTTAGACAAGATCATTGACTGTACCTGATTGAATCAGAACTGCTCTTACTCTGGCCCGACTTGGAAACGGCCTTCGTGATGTTGTCGCAGAGTTGCTCTGCCTGCGCGGATGCAAAACTAGAAATAAAAACCTGAGCCGCTCAGCTGAAAACACGCTGGCCATTTAATGCTTCGCACCTTCATGTTCTCACAGTTGAAGAAGAGAACATCTGGTTTCTTCTCATTGGGGCTTTGGCACACCAGGAGAAGGACCGACGGGAAGAGCTCCTCGCCGTTAACCGACTCGCAGCGGAAGATGGAGTCCAAGTAATACTTCTCCAGTTCCTCCTGCATACCAAAATAATAATCTTAAGGAGACATTTTTGTTGTTGTGCTCATTTACAGCCTCGTTGCCATTTCGGAAGCTGTATAAAAAAGTTCCACCTGCAACACTTCTAAAGGTAAGCCCCGTGCTCGGTTTAATCGATTTAGAACTTGCGGGGCTTTGTTTTCTAAGTACGGTTTCGCACATCTAGCGTAAGATAACCCAGCCAAACTCGAATGTTTTATCTACCCGCCTTAGTCTGAATGTCTCTGAGATAAACGGCATCAGAGCCGAGATCCAGTAGCATGTGTTGACTCCACAACTTGTTGCCCCGAGCTAGCTGGAGGAGACGAGATTGGGCCTCCTCCACGGTCTTCACATCTCCTCTCTGGAGGGAGAAGGTGATCAGGTGCTGGACAAACATCAGAAAGGACAAATGAGTCATTCCATACACAATCTCACGTGGAGAGTTGTGTGATAAGACTTACCTTGACAAAATAGCGTTTGATGTTTGTCATCCTTTGTCCTTCTATTCATGTGTCATTGGCTAAGAATGAGAACATTGTTACGTAAGAGTCATTTAAGGGTCTGTTTAATTGGGCTCCGAGCCAAAATAATTCCTTGGTATCAACAAAACAGCGTCAAAGTGCTGCTTTTTCGAAGCATCAATACATTTTCCATTTGGTGGCAAAACAATGAACAGTTAATAAAGACTAAAATAAATGAATGTCCTGAGGGATTTGCAGGGGAAATTTGAACTTGAAAGCATCTCGTGTTCCACTTTGAAATCCCGTCTGTATTTGGCACTGGTGGTTTTTGTATAACAATACACAACTACAAAGAATTGATTGAATTAACCGACGTCATTCATATCTTCAAAACTCCATGCTGCAAACTGCATTCCCTCAGTCGCTTCTCTCGCATCTCTTAATGATTCTGTCACCAGGTCTGACTCCGCGCGCGCCGTGAGTGCCACAACCGGTCCGACGGCATCACAGTATTTTCCTACTCACCCTATTTTTGGTGATCATCAGCACTGCACTAGAATTGCTGGTATCGCTCACTCATTAGTATCGCTCACACTTTCTTCTCCGGGCACTTTCACAGACATTGCTGTGAAATTACCAAGACCCTCAGCTCATATTTTGGGGGACTCATTTCAATTTCCAGTCCACTTCTAAAAGTCCACAGTGTTCAAATTGAGGCCATTTTGATTGATACAAAAAAGGTAAAGGCCACTTGGAGGCAGTGTAATGCAGACTGACAGATTTTTAGCCGCAAGTAGGATAGTCCTTCTTCGCCGAGCATAAACACTATATGTCAGTGAGTAAAGTTATATTATCCTTCAACATGTGTTGCGCCACCGTTTGTGTTTAAAGATCCACATTGCTTCCAAAACTGCAATTGTTTATGCTAAACTATTAGCATGTCAGTAGCATTTTATATTGTTTATTAGCATTAAGCTAAGCAGGCTTCCCTAAGGCTGTTGTTTTAAAAATACGAGTTCCAAAATATTGACACTGTACTTGCGATTCCACATTTCTGTGTTTCCAAACCAAAAGGATGAGACAAAAACACATTATCCCTCCCGTAGATGGTTCCAATCGGCTCATGCATTGTTTTGCCGGTTTGAAATTTTAACACGTTCTTGTCTTTGCTTTTAAAGGTGTGGACGTCATCATGGTTGATTCCAGCTAATCCACCCGCCAAACACTTAAGGTACAAAGACAACAATGACATGAATGGTTTTCCATTTTTCTTTGCTATACTGTCAAAGCACCTCTGGCTAGAAATAGATCAATGACACACCATATGTTATTACTGTACATGTTCAACTCAACCATAACATGCCTAACTGACTATTTCAAAAATATATCCTCAAACTTACCAAAGCCGACAAACTTCTATTGCATGATTCCGGACCTTAAAAAACGACGTCCTTGTTATTCAATGAAAAATATCCCTGCTGCGAGTGCAGGTATGACACTCCCCTGAATGCTTTGAGCAGAAGGAGAGGTGTGTCAACTTTTACATTTCCAACCCTGCCCAGCCCGCCCTCACTGGCATTATCTCCTCATCTTGTGTGTTGTGTTGACACATGTGTACGTGCGGTTGTTGTAGCCAGGGGCGACATAGAAGGGAGGAAAGTGATGACGCTATGACGAGAATATGAAAAGTGTGTTTTGCAAAACTTTATCGATCTAAATACAAATCATGAAAACTTTGGCACATTTGGTTTTCAAGTGGATCTTCAGGGTGCATCAAAAATACAGTAAGGTACTTTAAACCTTTATAGGTTCACTTTATTCTTTTATTCTAATCCTTGCCTGATAACTGCTATTGAGAGCCAACATTTATCTGTAGTAAAAAGTAAAACATCTGCATGAATCGTACGAGTAATACCAATCCTAGAACTTAAATTTTGTTTATATGCTTTGAAGCCAACCCAGTGTTTTTACTACTGTATTAATAAGATACTCATGTGAATTGTAACTACTGCCCTCTAGTGGCAGAATTGTTCTAATATCACTGTCAATAATCATATTAGCGTAAATTAAATGCCTTAATTTGCTTGATGATCCCTCACTGCACACTTTTTTTGTCCTTTGATTTCCCATCGTAAAACCTGTATTTGACTAGCAAAACACGTCCGAGGTAGCGAATGTACAATCCGGAGGGACATTTGCATTATAATTTTGCAAATTAATTCATTGCAAAACAGAAAGTTTCAGGAGGCGTGTTTGCATTCTGTTTGCTTTAATATGGTGTGATGTGCACTAGATGACCTCAGCTGTCCATTTCGGTTCTTCCATCTACTGTCTTGAGGGAAATAATAATAACTTATAGTACATTGGATTTGTATTGCGCTTTTCTTTGCAAGTTGTTGTTTAGTAAGTGTCACTTTTTACAACGAGCCTCCATAATGGACCAATGAAGGAGATAGGCGGAGTTGGCTCAAGTAGCAGCAAAGAAGCGTCAACTTGAGTTTTTAAGGACATTTACCCGCAAATTCTTTCAACGAATAAGGTATTTACGACCTGTTAATACTTGCAAGTATTCATGACAGTTCACGTACGTCATGCCGTGCGTTTTTTGCAATGCCTTAATGTTTTTGTGCGCTGTTTTGACTTTAAAAGGGGCATACGTGGCAGCGTGTGTCACGATTGTTGACAGTGCGCTCCGTGAAATTCACTTTTGCGTCACATAGCAGCCTGCCAATGTCGAGAAAATCGATTTTAGGACGTTTCTTTAATATGGATAATCTCAATAGCATTTCTGAGTCCCTATGATCGGACGTGGTAATAGAAGCCTATTATTGCGTCAGTTTACGTATTAGTGTATTTCCCCTGAGAAAAGTAGTATACAAAAAGCATTGGATTGTTTTAAAAAACTGACGAATTTCAAAGGATGTTACAGGGAACTTTCCTTTACGTTACTTATAACAATAAAAAAAAAAAAAAAAGTGGACGTTTTGGAATCGTAGAAAATAAATGTGTTGTCAATGTGAAATACTTTGTGATCTTGTTTTGATACATGCGTTCTTCTATATTCCCCCCTCCAATACTTGCGTTAATGTAATTAATTTGTTTCCCCACTTACGTAATATAATTGTAGTCTGATGTTGTGCATTGTGCTGCCTTCAAAAACACGTAGATTTGAGCTTTCGGTTTGAGGTAACTTAATTGCGACTAGGTTTACGTAGCAATTAAAAAGTCAATGCCGTTTGGACGGGGAACTACAATAAATCACGCCTTTACAGATCACGTTTTCTTGTATTGTTTCTTTTTTTTTTTTTTTTAACCGTTTATGACGATTTCTATTCGCAAGCCTAATATCTGTGAACGCAGCACGTGGGCGAGGACTTTCATGTGAGTTGTGTTGCCTTCAGTGCCCAAGCGTGCGTAGGATTCTAGGCAAGTACGCTTTGTGTTAGCTTTCAACAACGTACAGTCGAACTAATTGCTGTAAGTATAATAAAACAGAGAGATTGGAAGCCTTTGAGGCGGATGACTATCAAATACTTTCAGGTAAACGAGCTTTTTTTTTTTTTTTTTTACTTGATTCTAACAAAAATGCCGACAGCCAAAAATGCCATTGAACGCAGCAAGCAGGCGAAGTCTACACGTGGTGAGCACGGATAGAAAAAAAATGCGGTAGTCGTACTACGCTCGTGGTTTACATTATTGTACAGTATTTCATCTCAACAGTGTTTATCTTTTTGTTATTGTTGCGGTCTATTCAGTATATTATTTCACTGACGTCGGTGTCTCTTCTATCGAGCTCGAAACTAGCCGCACGTGCGTCCACTTCAAGATTTCTATCGTCAGTATTTTCCACATTTCTACTCCTGGACTTATACATAAACTACATTACCGACTGCTCAGGTTAGTTTTAGTACATTTTATCACCGTAGCGGGGGAATTGACGTTTTTGTTTTGTATTGTAAGATGCTTAGATAGTAAATACCGCGAAATGACGTCAGTCGCACAATAGCCATTTTTTAACTTCGTCACATTCTTAATTGGAAAAATATCAATCCGCTTAAAACCGACTTTTATCGAATAACTTGGACGCATATAAGTATTTTCTGTCTTAAAATAGTTCAGTGTTTTGTTGTCAAACGTTTGACAGCAATAACCACCTAAATGTTTGATAATTATGGTGAGTTTGCATTTTTAAACTTCAAAGTGTGAGTCTTGTGTTGTCTTCATAGATGGAGAAACACCTCTCTGAGGTGGAGACCAGGTTCCAAGAAGAGAACCCAGTTGCTTCCGAGCCTGACGGCCGAGCAGGCTGGAACAGTAAAATTGAGTACTTTCTGGCCCAAGTAGGATTCAGCGTTGGGCTTGGCAATGTCTGGAGGTTTCCATATTTGTGCCATCAAAATGGAGGGGGTGAGCATATATACATTTTTCAAAGTCATTTTATTATTTAGAAATATTGACTTATTGTTTTGTCGTCGTATGTCCACAGGTTCTTTTTTGTTGCTCTACGTGCTGATGATGCTTCTTGTGGGTATTCCCTTGTTCTTCCTGGAGCTGGCTGCCGGTCAGGCCATCAGACAGGGAAGCATCGGAGTATGGAAGTCCATCTCGCCCAGGCTTGTGGGAATTGGCTACTCCAGCTGTGTGGTCGGTTCAGAACGTTCACCCCAAGTTGATACGCGGATAAACGTAATGTCTCATGCCAAATTTGTCCACGGATAAACAATTGTGTTCTCTCAGGTGTGCTTCTTTGTGGCGCTCTACTATAACGTAATCCTGGCATGGAGCCTTTTCTACCTTGGCAACTCCTTTCAGTCACCTTTACCTTGGACGGCATGTCCAGAAGAGGTCAACACAACAGGTACATGCAGTTCTCATGTCGGATGATAATTGAGGAAAAACATCCTCATCATTTTGTTGTCTTTTCAGATAGTGAATGTAAAGCCAACTCCACCACGTCCTACTTCTGGTACCGTAAAGCGCTAAACATCACGGACAGCATCAATGATGTGGGCTCCTTCAACCCGTACATCGTGGGCTGTCTTCTGGCTGCCTGGGTCATAGTTTGCTTGGGAATGTTCAAGGGGATCAAGACCTCCGTCAAGGTCCTTTAACACTTAATAACAGCAAATCACTGGAATTTTCTGCACGTCAACGTGCTTTTGTGATGTCGTTGGTCTAAATCTTGTTGCTTTGAAACTTCTTAGGTGATGTACTTCTCCTCCATCTTTCCCTACGTGGTGCTGTTCTGCTTCCTGGTGCGAGGTCTTCTCCTTGAAGGGGCCTTGGATGGAATCTCCTACATGTTCTACCCCAAGGTAACGGCAGATCTCTATAAAGATTTCTTTTGTTCAACATTGTAACCTAAATGCGGTCATTGGCTTCCAGTTGGCGATCTGGGGAGACATGCAGGTGTGGCGGCAAGCGGCCACGCAGGTCTTCTTCGCTCTGGGCCTGGGTTTCGGTTCCATTATCGCTTACTCCTCCTACAATCCCCGAAACAACAACTGCCACCGTGACGCCTACACCGTGTCTTTCATCAACTTCTTCACGTCGGTGCTGGCCACCCTGGTGGTGTTTGCCGTGCTCGGCTTCCGTGCCAATAAGATCACCGCGGAGTGCGTCGTGAGGTACGTTCGAGTCGAATCAAAATACATAAAAGTGCTGTGTTTACATTTTTGGTTCAGTTTGTTTATTTTTGTCTTTCCTCAGTAACCTGAAGCTGCTGTTGGCGCAGGTCCAAAACGGACTCGTGGACCAAAACATGTTGCCAAGCTTCAACCACTCGGACCTCAGCTCTTTGGGCCTGGTTGCGTACCGCGACTGGTTCAAACAACACGGAAGCCACATCCCGGGCAACTTAACTGACTGTAACCCGGAAAAGGAGATGGAGAAGGTGCCGTTTTTGAACTTAATTGCCATGATTGGTTTTTTACTCGCACGCATAAAACGTCCAATGTGTTTTTTCAGGGGGTGCAGGGGACTGGCCTGGTTTTCATCGTCTTCACAGAGGCCATGTCGCTGTTGCCCGGCAGCCCCTTCTGGTCTGCGCTCTTCTTCCTCATGCTGCTCAACTTGGGCCTCAGCACCATGTTCGGCACCATGGAAGGCATCCTGGCGCCGCTCACCGACCGCTTCAAGACTCTGGCAAACAACAAGACCAAACTCACAGGTGAAGTCGCGCTTCGCCTCCTCCCGTCGTCGGAAACGCACATTGATATCTTCTTGACCGTTTCCCGTTTAGTTTTGAGCTGCCTCGTCGGCTTCCTGATCGGCCTGCTCTTCACTCAGCGTTGCGGGAACTACTTTGTCATGATGTTTGACGATTACTCGGCCACCTTGCCGCTCATCATCGTGGTGGTGTTTGAGAATTTCACCGTGTCTTGGCTGTACGGAGCGGACAGGTGAGGAAAATGCGGCAAAAGTCATCTTCACGTCTCAGTGTCTATTTTTCTTTCTCCCCTTTCTTCAAAGGTTTTTGGACGACATCGAGGAAATGCTGGGTTGGCGTCCCTCTGTGGTCTACAAGTATCTGTGGAAGTACATTTGTCAGCTGGCCATGTTGACACTGCTGGCGGCCACATGCATTCGCATGTTCATCAAAACGCCAACTTACATGGTGTGGAATAAAGAGACGGTACGCAGCATCACTGATTTCCTCTTGATATTAATTAGGTCAAACAATCATGGCTGGTAAGGATTCTCGTCTATGTTCTCCAAAAGCTTCCAAATTATCCTAGCCATTGGGGTTACAGAATGAGGCTTACTAAATATGAGTTAAAGCCTTTGCCGTTTATTTTTTTCATTTCCCAGACTTCCGAGATTGCCGTGCCCTACCCAGGCTGGGCTCTGGCCGTCTTAGCCTCGCTGATCATCTTTGCAATGCTGCCCGTGCCGGTCGGCTTCTTCTACACGCTTTACCGGGACAGGAAGTTAAGACAGCCTCGCTCTGGCATGGTAACACTCAATGAGTACAGAGTTGTTAGCACCAAGTGTGAAACCCCCCTGAACGACTTGACCGACGTCGGCCCATGGCACCGCGATTCTGGTTCAATCTGATCTCGTTTATTCGCAATCGTGTTTTGTATCACGACGACAGGACCGACCCAAAGGTAACATTTGGATGTTATATTGTTATTACACGAAATGGTTGATATTGCAGTACTACATTTCTAAGCCTAAATTTCAGGATCTATACGGAAAGTAATGTGAGCTGTTCAGTCGTTGGCGAGATCAACCTGTCCGCTTCGACCTTTCAGGAATTTTTTGCTCTTACATCCAAGTTAAGAAGCGTATTTATTTTTCAAGGCATCTGTCAAGTCAGTTTCATTCCACAGGTCAAGAGTTTGTTTTTCAGACCAGCAGACAAATTCCAATGCATAGTGTGCCGTATTGAATTGTAGGTTTGTAATATTTTCTACGTCTGTTTTGCCTTGGCATTGTTTGGAAGGTGTTCGGTGTACAGGTGAGAATGTTGTGAACAAAAGGGATTTATTGATGCCAAATGGCAAGTGCCTTTTTCCAGGGAAAAAAAAAAAAAAAAGTGCCATGTACAGTTTAAACATATCCTGTGAATTATTTTCAAAGATGTACAGAAAATAGAGTAATGCCTTTTATGTAACATTGTTATGAAAACATGTTTCTCATTAAAGTGGTTCTTTGAACTGTTTTATAACAATTTTGTGTTCTTCCAAACCTGCATCGTTTTGAACATTTTGAGATTAGAATGTGCATTTTCATGTTTGTTTGTGTGCTTGTTGTGTGGGAGACCATCCGTGTGTGTGTGTCCCATGTGGAAATGCTTGTGTCTTGGGAGCTCGGTTGTCTTGGATGTGCTTTGCCTCGCCAAGTCAGATAGGACGACGACCGAAAGCAGCTCCCACCTCAGGTAGGCACAATCCTCACCATTCCTTTTAGACCAAATATATTATTGAAAGGGCTTGCTTGTCAGTGCACCTCTAGTCGATCTTCATGGCAGACCTTTTTTCGCTTTTACTGCTGCTGCCTGCCGTGAGCTGCAGCCTCCACACCCACAAGGACTCGACGGCACTCCCTCCGCCGGCTCACATCCTGGCTGCACTTAGGAACCAGGAGGCCGGCCATGTCGACCCAAAATTAACACGTGAGTCCAGAATGAACAGATGGCATTTTCAGGTTTTTGGAGTAGAATTTTTTTTAGGTCATCTCAAATGTCGGGAGTGAAATTAGGACTAAGGAAAATAACAGAAAATACGTAGTACAAAGGTATTTATACGGTACTTGTCCTTCCCTCAAACCACTGATAAGATGCCCATGTAGACCAAGGCAACGGCAAGGTGGGCATCTTCATTGTGGCGGCAGCTGGAACGTGCACCTTCATGGCTGTTGTGTACTGCATCTACAGCAAGTTCTACAGCAAACAACCTTACCTACACACCCAACTTGAAGAAGACTCAGGTACAATATAAATTATATTGTCTGGTAAATGCAGTTCATGTTTCAAATTTCGACAGTAGATTTTAAAAAGTCATTTATTAAAAAACAAAATTTGTCTAGATCCGACGGGCTCGCCTTCGATGTATTTCCAAGCCGCCGGTGAGGCTGACATGCGGGGCGGAACCGGGTATGGTTCCCTTTCAGACACGCCCTCTGTCATCTCTGTCCCCCCTTATCTGTCCCCGCCTCCTTCCTCCATGCCTTTCCCCCCCCTCTTTGCCTCTTCCTCCTCCTGTTCTTCCTCGCGCTCCCTCAGAACCATCTCGGCCAAAGACCTGCAGCAGAGTTGTATCTGAATAGCGAGTATACTCTCAGGAGGCGGGGGGGGGGGGGGGCACGTTGACTTAATCAGTACATAAACGCATGTTGTGAACATTTTTGTGTATTTGTAGTCCAAATAAACAAGATCCCATAGCAAATGATCATTTCCACATTTTAATGATTATTCATTGCTCCCAGTATTAGGATTTTTTTTTTTACGCAATGCAAAAAGTGTTTTCATTTACAATGCACAATGTCTGCTGTTGCATTTAAATTCTTCTCATATTTCTTCCCAACCCACCCAGTGCTTCCTCGCTTCACTCCCATTTGTTTTCGCTCCTTCCATTCATGGTGCGCTGCTTCATGGCGTGTGTGTGTGGGGGGGAGGCGGGGAGGGGGGAGCTATACCTGGGACTCACTCTAGCGGTCCCACTCACTCGGGGAGATTAGGCTGCGGTAATCTGGACTCAGGCGAAGGCGAGAGAGAGAGAGACAGCCATCAGCCATGACTTCCGTCCCAAGTTGCCTCCTGTGGGCATCCCACCTCCCCAGAACGTAATCATTTCTTTTGATTTTCTATCTTCACAAAACTGAGGACAACACTTGGACAATGTTTTTGAAATCAATTTTACTCCAAGGCAGCTAGAGGTGGGTGCTTCATCTGCATTCAAAGTGTGTGTTTTTTTTTTTTTAAATTTAAACCAATTTAATTTATTTTTTTGAAGTTCGGATGTGTTAGTGGCATCCAAGAAGCGTGCGCACCAGCACAGGACTAAGCTGTTGGGAAGCGCGCACGGGCTGGACGAGTGAGGATGGAGATCCGGCCGGACAGGTTTAAGGCTGCGGCTGCCAAAACTCTGGGCAAAATATATGGGTAGGTACCAAAAAATTATTCATACACACACATAATGTCCACGCATTGATATTAATTATAAACAATAAAACAACCGCCGAGAAACATTGACAATATTTCAAAATTTCCACAGGGAAAGTGAGATCATGTTTTCTTGAGTCTCTATTGCAGGACCGCTCAATGTCAAGTATAGCACACGGGAAACCGCCATCAATAATTAATGACTTAGCAGTCATGCAATCGCTTAAAGGAGCGAACAATAATCAAATTTAAAATGGTTCGGACAGCTCCAACCCTCCCTTCTCATGCAATGGACACCAACAACAAGTCCGACGCTCTCGCTATTATTAGCAATACCGCTGTTGTCAGGAGGATGCGCTTGAGATCAAGCGGAGACTAACTTGTGATACTTTTCCAAAAAAAAAAAAAATCTGTCCACCTACTTAAGCAGAGTGTGAGTACTTTTTCCGCTTCTGATCCAATATTGGAACATGGCCGTCCGACCCATTGCGGGCGGGAGCGAGTATTTCCGCTGAGTTGTTGATGGACTTCCCTTTTCTTTCTTTCTGTGCGGGATTTGATCTAGTGTCTAAACACTTAAATCCTATCCAGAAATAGCCTCTCTCTTCTCCAAGCTGTCGAGCCACGTAAATCCCCCCGCGGGGCCCGTACACCTTGCCCCGCCCCGGTATAACTCGTCACGGTGTACCTAAGCCCTTCCCCTAGCAGGCCTCGAGATTAGGTCAGTGGACACTTGGTCCTGCGGTCCACGTGCCGCCGCTCTCGCTTTCGTGCGTAACGCGCTCCCAGCTGCACGCCACACCCGGATGAAGGAAGCAGGCCGGGTCTTAAGTCAACGTAGGCCTCATTATACAAAGTACTCACACTTTCACAAGTTTAGAATCTCAACTTCCTCTTTTATTAAACACAGTTTTGAATCATTAACTTAAATAACCCCTATTTTTTTTTTTTTAAGTAGCTTGCAAACATTATGAATTACACACACAAAAATCTAATGATTAGGACTGAGGGAAGAAAGTTCCTTGACTCGTCAAATTTTTTTTTTTAAATAAATCACAAATACAGTATTGTATCATTTTTGCAAGCGTGTGACAAGCCTCCAAAGCGTGTCCTCATAGGAGAGCAACAAGCTCAGGTAAAGTAACCTGCAAGGATTACAGCGGATTGTCTTTAATTCATGGTAAAGCCAAAGCGCCATAGTGGAAAAAAACAACAACAACATTGTACATATGAAATAAACAGCTGGATGTTGTAAAGCTGTGTGTGTGTGTCAGCGACGTTGGGGAAGAAAATAGTCAAGATGGAGGAAAAAAAAAAGACAAAAATAGTCCAAGGCTTTCAGAGATATTAATAATTCATACTTGAGAGAATCTATTAATACTTGACTGCAAGAACTCAAAGAGCTCACGTTTGAACCTCTTGGCTTTGTGCTTTGCATGTCACTGCTTTCAACAAGGACATTTGATTAAATATACTTTTTTGCTCACAGGGCTCTGGAGAAGAAGCAGGAGAATGGCGAGACCATCGAGCTGTCGGCCGAGGGTCGGCCGGAGCTGGTGGAGGAGAAGGAGCTGCCGGTGGTGGACTGCACGTGCTTCGGCCTGCCCCGCCGCTACATCATCGCCATCCTCTCCGGCATCGGCTTCTGCATCTCCTTCGGCATCCGCTGCAACCTGGGCGTGGCCATCGTCAGCATGGTCAACAGCCACACCGTCTACAGGGACGACAAGGAGATCATCGTGGTAAGCAGAGCCAGGAGATGCCATCTTAACACTATGCGGCGGCCTTGTAAGTAACCCCTGTGTCTTTACAGAAAGCGCAGTTCGATTGGGATCCGGAGACGGTCGGAATGATCCACGGTTCCTTCTTCTGGGGTTACATCGTGACGCAAATTCCCGGAGGGTTCATCTGTCAAAAGTTTGCCGCTAACAGGTCAGCCCCGCGACGGCATTTCTCTGAAGGACTTTGTCTTGCTAGCTTTTCTTCTTCCTTCCTCCCCGCTTTCCTTTTCAGGGTGTTTGGATTTGCCATTGTGGCCACTTCTTTCCTCAACATGCTCATCCCATCGGCAGCTCGCATGCACTTTGGCTGCGTCATCATTGTCAGGGTGTTTCAAGGCCTTGTGGAGGTGACGGGCTCTTTTTCTACCCGTTGACTGGCAGTCAACCAATCTTGCCATCTATCACCATAGTCATACTAAATCTGTCTTTCCTTGTCGTCCTCCAGGGGGTGTCCTACCCTGCCTGTCACGGCATTTGGGCCAAATGGGCGCCTCCACTCGAAAGAAGTCGCCTGGCTACGACAGCCTTTTGTGGTACACCTCATTCATTGTTCTGGTTAGATAAGATGGCGCCCAAGCCTCGGCCAATTGGAAAGTAGTCATTTGTGTTAAGGACGTGTATTTGGACTGATTCACCAATGTTCTATTTGAAGGTTCTTATGCGGGTGCCGTGATTGCTATGCCATTGGCTGGAATCCTGGTCCAGTACTCAGGATGGTCCTCAGTCTTCTACGTCTACGGTAAGCCAGTCCATTGTGTCAATATATATTTTTAAGGCCAATCAAATCCACACTTTGTTGTTTTTGACCTTCTGCCTGCCAGGAACCTTTGGTATCATGTGGTACTGCTTCTGGATCATGGTGTCTTATGAAAGTCCCGCCGCCCATCCCACCATCACGGAGGAGGAGAGGAAATACATCGAGGAGAGCATCGGCGAGTCAGCTCAACATTCGGTGTCGGTGAGTATATCGTAACGTTCTTCTCCTCGTGCTTGTCAGCCGACGGATGATCCGCTTCCGCTGTGCTCCAGAAATTCAACACACCCTGGAGGGCCTTTTTCACATCCATGCCCGTGTACGCCATCATTGTGGCAAACTTCTGCAGGAGCTGGACCTTCTATTTGCTCCTCATCAGCCAGCCTGCCTACTTTGAGGAGGTGTTTGGCTTCGAGATTAGCAAGGTGAGCTCTTGATGTGAAAAGATTCACTTTAGCACAAAGTCTGAGTACTTTGGCCGCCTTTGGTGATTTCTTTGTATGTGTGTGGTCAATGCAGGTGGGAATCGTGTCAGCTCTTCCCCACCTGGTCATGACCATTATTGTGCCAATCGGAGGCCAGCTCGCCGACTACCTGCGTTGCAACCACATCATGACCACAACCAATGTCAGAAAACTCATGAACTGTGGCGGTAAGGAAAGCAAACCAACTGTAGTTTGTCTTTTTTTTTTTTTTTTTAACGTCGGGGGACTATTTAGGTATTTTTGTCAGCATTATTGTAACTTTCAAAACTTTGGATATTTATTGTCCACCATGTTTTGGACGAATGTTTTGCCACGAGCACAGAAATAATACTGCAATTGTTTATTAGCTCTATGGAAGTGTGCTGAGAGCACCGTGACTCGGTATGTGTTATTTTTAAACAGCGGAAGGAATCAATAGTGTGGTGAAATGGAGAACATTGGCATTGTGCATACAGTTCAGTGCGCAGGAAACTTGAGGTCATTGTCAACAATGATATAGAGGTTTCTTTTTTCTTGCAGGCTTTGGCATGGAGGCCACGCTGCTGCTGGTGGTGGGCTTCTCACACACAAAGGGTGTGGCTATCTCCTTCTTGGTTCTGGCCGTGGGATTTTCAGGATTTGCAATATCAGGTAAAGTCATCCAAGTACTCCAATAAAAGCAACTGATTCAATTTCTTTTTTTTAATCGGTCCAGGATTCAATGTCAACCACTTGGACATTGCTCCGCGCTATGCCAGCATCCTCATGGGCATCTCCAATGGGGTGGGCACGCTGTCCGGTATGGTTTGCCCGCTCATAGTCGGTGCCATGACGAAACATAAGGTAATTGCCGTGGATTTGTCAGACTTTGCACTAACATTTCTTCTCAAGCTCTTTTCTTTTTACTTGTAGACGCGGGAAGAGTGGCAAGGCGTGTTTCTCATCGCCTCTCTTGTTCATTACGGAGGCGTTATATTTTATGGTATGTGCCTGCGACACCTTGTTTCTTCCAATCGTCACATTCTAAAGTACAGATACTTAAAAAATAAGTCAGGGGTTCAATTTTGGCGCTGATAATCTTCACTTTAATTTTGTTGCCCCTCGGTCAGATTCTCGAAGGATTTTGTTTCCCATTGGAATTGTTTTTATCGTGTCTCCAAGGCCTCTTTGCATCCGGAGAGAAGCAAGCCTGGGCTGAGCCGGAGGAGCTGAACGACGAGAAGTGCGGCATCCTGGACGAGGACGAGTTGGCCAACGAGACCGATGAGCTATACCGTACGAGTGGCGGCTACGGCGCCACCGACCAGGGGGCCGACCCCAACGGGGGTTCTGGAGGTGGCTGGGTGTCGGATTGGGACAAAACAGAGGAGTATGTGCAGCCGGCCGGAAGCAACAATTACCTTTACGGCGGAGATGAGGAGCTGACATAAAGAGGAACCGTGCTGGTAATGTTTACAGCAACTACATCACTTGGTGGCAAGCGGAACTTTCAAATGGTCTCTTCCACGTGGTTGAGGCAGACTGCACGCTGGACATTAGTCAATGTACGATGTGTGTTTACGTGTGGTTGCATCGTGTCTTAGGCCTTAGGAGGCCTGTGTTTATCTATTGTAGACGTTTCTAACTGAACAAACGGGAGGTGTGTTTTATTTCTATGCCTCAAGCAATACAAAAAAAAGTCAAGTTGTTTCAATGAACGGCTGTGAGGAATAATAACAAAGGGGATTGATTTGCCTCCATGTGCACAATTTTAAGACATCTTGTGCCAATATAGCGACATTTAATCATATAACCTGTTTGACATTTTGGATTTGTAGGTCTGAGTGCACTATTAACGATTAAAAGTTAGTTTTACCATTTTGCGCTTCATTTGTTTTCCTTTAAGTTTAGTACAGTATTCATTGCAATATGTCATTCGAAGTCACTCGTCCTGCACAGCAATGCACTCCGATGGGACCCTCTCATTTCTCATCTTTCCGCTTCTTTTCAGGTGTGGCCGGAATATGGGCTGGGTTTTATCTGCTCCCGAGACAGCAAACTGATCGACAAACTGAAGTGCAAGGACATGGATATGCGAGAGGGGGCGGGGGGGATAGATTTTGATGGCACTTACGCTGCGGCTCAGTGTCTCACCTTACTGTCTTGCTCTGGGCAGCAAAATCAATGGGATTATCCTGCACATCCATCTGGCAGGAGGAAGTTGACAGTGTTTAATCTGTCGAGTGTAGTTGAACCTTGACACACCATTGATGCTGATAATACAAGTACAGAATCATAGCATTGACTTAACATGGCATCCCTTTCATTTCTTTGGAAGTTTACATCCCCTGTATTTATGAATAATAAATCAAATCCTGTGCTCAATTGCAGGTTGTCCTTACGGCCAGCAGAGGTCAGCATCGTACTAACGGTACCTTGGTATGTTCCAGATTCCCAGCCCACTCACGGCTTTGAATCTGATTGGCCGATTGAACCAGAAAGTGCCACGATGGAGTGTTCCAAATCAGAGAAAAGACTGCAGTTAAGTAAAACTTTTGAAATAAAACAAATACAAGAGCATTATTTTAAAAGACACTAATTAAAATGTGATATATGTTAATCTTCCTTAAAAATACTCGTCACATCTATTGGGCATGTTTTGCTTTATATCGGGAACAAATTGTATGTGTAATAGACCCAAAGAATAAGTAGTCCATTAAAAGAGAAAAGCCACTAGTGCATTTATGAAGGGTCAGCACAGAGATGTTCTTCTGCCCTTAAGAGGCCACATATTGCAGGTTCCACGTTCTCACAAGTGTACTTTGGGGCCAGTTAATGTATTTTCTGCAGCTTCCCCTTCCCGCTTTGGCTGTCCATCTACCGTTGAGAAGCTCTAAAAGCCGGCGTTAAGTAATCATAAGGGTGGCTTTCATCCGGCTTCTTAAAAATACGCCTGGCTGATAATGCCCTTGAAATAAAATCACACGCGGAGGATGATTTGAACCTGTTCTTCCACTTTACTTGAAAAAAAAGCAAATTATAACATTATTCAAAACTGGTTTGCTCCTTTCGTCCCTTGAAAATTTGCTAACTTCATGGTAAACATTGTCAAAGGGCTCGCCAAAGGAATCCGTAATTAGAACAAACCATTGATTAAAGAAAAAAAACCAAAACCTTGAGTTGATGGGGAAAACACAGCCGGAGAAATGATCAGACTGAAAACACACCAAATGCTTGTGTTTGATTGATCCAGTGATGTGTAATAAATAATGAGTATGATGGTGGGGCATCAGTACAGAGAGGAGAGAAAGAGAGCGCCAGCCAGCACTATACTGGGCCAATGAAGAGGTGAAAGTGTGTGCGTGCGTGTGAATCTGAGTGTGTGTGAGGGAGAGTGAAAAAGAGACAGACTGCACAATCTAGTAGCTCAGGCTGCTTGCTTCACGCCGATGCACATTTACTCACCGAAGGCTTGAAATAAGGAATAAGTGAAATAAGTGCTCTCAAAAATGTTCATGTTGTCCCTCAACTAATCAAGTGGATATATATTTCTTAATTTCTTTTTTTTTTTTTTTGTCTTTGCTGTCAAGGCGATCTTTGTGGATACGACCTGAACTACGGCACAAGCAAAGTGAAAGGTATTTCTTTACGTCTCATTTATGTTTTGAAGTGATGTCAAATGTGATCAAGTGTGACTTGTGTTTTCATGTTCTATGTATTTTTCTTTTTTTGCTGAGAGTAAGTCGCTAGAACATGTGACCGAGCGGGAGGGAGAACGAGTCCTCTAGGGGCCAATTCACATTTTTTATGTAGGTGGGCACCGCAAGTAAATTGGGACAGAGACTTTAAAGAAAAGTCTTTGGTAATTGCGCGTCGTACGCAGCAAGACTGATGAATGGTCTTTCTTGCTGGCTTGAAAAACGACACATTTTTGTGGTTGACTACAATGTGATGATCATCGATGACATCATTGACATTTTGCCAACATTTTTGGCTCCACCAACCGGTTTTCACCAATTCAAAAATAAAATAAACATAGATGATTCAGAATTCAGCTGCTGTGTAAACTAGCTAAAAGTTCTGCTTTTTGCCTAGTGACCTTATAAATTCCAGCTTTATCGTTGTATTATTTCAAACTTCCAATGACCCTTGTACGACTTTATACTTTGTTTTTGCCCACTGCGGCCTCATAACAAATAAACATACATGCATGCATAGGCAGAAAAGTGTAACATGAGTGCTGCGTTTCTGTACTGTACAATCTAATTGACTTTGCAAAGCCTCCTAAGACCACACGCTGGAATGCACAACAAGCAAAATTGGCTTCAAAAAGCATTTTTTTTTCCCTCACAGAAACGCTTCTCTGGGGATTTAGTCGGAAAGAAAAGAAGAAAAAAATCCAAACAAATGGGGCAATTTAGAGTGCAGCCTGCCCACTGAGATTAATAGCCTCCTCAAACACAAGCAGCAATTGATCAAAATAGAAGGAAGGGGACGGCCGAGAATGCGAGCTGAGTGATTATATGCAACGTTTGTGCCTAATGCCAAAAGACAATGAGATTGTCACACAATTGTGCAGAAGATTAAAAAGCTTGGGGGGTAGACGCAGAAGAGAGCAATAGGTTGAAAAAGTAAAAACTCTTAGTAACATCTTAGTACCGTCTTTCCGTAAGAAAAACATCTCGACAGCGCCACCTATGTGGTATAGCAATGCTGCGGGCAAGCGAATATTTCCAGTGACAGCTAACTGCTGTGGAACAGTCTGGTCTTATTAGTGGCAACCTGCAGCCCCGTCGAGAAGAAATGCAAATTAAAAAATATATATAAAAGAAAAATCACACCGCGATGCTCCCACACTGGCTCTCACTGAGGGATTAAAGTGGGCTACAGCTGGGTGGAACGACAAAGAAGCACTATCAGAGGAAAACACCCATTCACACAGAAAGGGTTGGCGCTTTAAACATAAGAATTATCCTCCAGTATCATTTTTAATGAACTATTAAGCGCCTCCTTGTTGCGCGCATTAAGAGCAAAGGAGGCGCTTGCTGTTTCTGCCTCGTCCATCGTGTATGGCTCCACTTCCCAGGGGTGTGGGGGGGGGACGCGCCGTCAGCCATAAAAACGGCAAACTGCACATCCACTGTTAAATTGAGGCAGACAGGTTTTACTTTTTACTGACTGGGGGGGGGGGTTTGAAAGGGCTTCTTATTTCAGGCTGGAACACCAGAAAAGAAAAAGCAAATTGAATTAAAAGAAAGAATAAGGTTAGCCTGCGCGTGAGCATTTCTACTCGAGCTGTGGCTCGCAGCAGCTCCTTGGTGTCATTTTCTTTTAACCACATTGGTAAAAACAGTTATGAAAAAAAAAACCATACAAATATTTCTTCATTTTATAAATTCACTATCTTATCTGCTCAAAATTTTTTTTAAATTTCAATTGAAGCTTTACAAGTAATCCAGGGTTGCCATGGCAATAGCAGAGACACTATACGCTTCATGTGTACCGTATGTGGCTTTAAAGATTTTCTACCAGAGTCGTACAAATATTGAAAGAAATGATAATACTGTGTTAGCACAGTTGTGATAAGTGTTAGTGGCCGCATCCAGTCCAGTGCCTCACTTTCATGTGAGTTTCAGCCTGTGTTACCATGGCAACCTGCTTCCTCAACATGTGAGGAGCCGTATGTAGAAGCAGAGCGACCGCATTGTTTATTCACACTTCTCTTGATTCGCTTTAACGGCAACTTTTAGGCGTGGAAAATTCAAAGTATTTAGTTTGCCAAACGCTGCTACCAATATAAAATGACGCTGATAAACGTTTCCTTGCATTTCATGACGTGACATGACACGCTAGGTGTGCGGACCGTAATGGAGCCTGACAGTCACTGTGGCGCAGTCCTCGGTCTGGAGGCCGTGTCTAACAGCTCGTATTAGCATCTTGCTGATTGTTGTCACTCAGGCTTACGTTTTTGTGAGTTGGCAGGCCAGGTAAGTGAATCTGTCACTGCGACGTTTGATTTGTGGCTGTTTAAATTGACTGCTTTTTAGTCGATTCAGGGGGGGAAAAAAAAAAGAGATTTTCACTAAAGCCAAAACTCTGTCAATTATAAAAACACTTTTGCGGCGCCATCTTGTGGCAGCTTGATATGGCGGAGACTCATTTGACCCATTCATCATTCCAATTTGGATCACACAAATGTAACCAAAATGTTGAGACAAATAGTAAACAGGATCTCAACCCTCAATTTTGATCCACATCGAGGTCTCCCCAGCAGATTCAGCCAAGTTTAGCCCAAACGAGGCCCTCGGCGCCCCATCCTGCTGACCCAATTATATCCGGTCTGAAGGGAAAGACAGCCCATTTTTATCAACACGAGACGGCCAGCCAAGCTTGCACTTACTGGCCTGCCATACACGTCCTTTTTTTTTTTTTTTTTTTAAGACAAGACAGATGCATATGAGCCTCTGTCTCTCATATGCGTGTGGCTACTAGCTGAGTATCACTTGGCAGGTGAGCCTTTTGCCTAAAAATAACTCTCCTTGCCAAGGTGAGGATGTGGAAGACTGAGCTGGAGGGCAACGCATGTTTATTTCCATCAGTACATCCGGGGCTAACAAATGCAATCATCCGTGTAATTACCACGAAGCAAGATTAGCTTTGTTTTGTTAGATATGACATAGATTATTCCATCTTTGGGTGGAGACAATTAAAAAATGTCTTTTGGGATCCTGGTCATAGGCAAAGCTTGTGTAGTGACAATAAGAAATGTTATATCAACAATACAAACAGGCATATATTCTTTATCCACTGCTACTGCATCTTTGTAAGCATTACACTGCCCTCTGGTGGCCGAGGTATAAATAACACGTGATCACGCGCTTTTATCCCCTTAATTGTTACATAAGTAGAACTCCCTTTTCTCATTTGCTCAACATGAAGGATGGACACGCTTCCGTTTCCTAGTGGCGTCACTGGCTCAAGCGCTTATGACGTCATCGTCGATAAAACAAAAACAGCGGACCTCACTCCAGGCACTCGAGTGACTCATCGTGTCCGAGCGGTGATTGATCGGGGCTGGAGTGCTCTTGATTGCTCCCCATCACTGGCGGCGTGAGGGGAAGCCGAAGGGCAAGAAGCCAGAGAAGGAGAGCAATATAGAGGACACAACTTGGCCGCTCTACTTTAGAGAGACGTAAAAAAAAAAAAAAGTGGGACAATCTGTTCCTTGGATGATCTCCAATTCTACTTTCCGGGGACTGACACACTGAAAATATATCTATACACTCGTGCTGTCCTACATAACCGATAGAGAAATTGAAAAAATGAGGAAATATGTCGACAGATCCTTTTCCGGTGTATCGCATCAAACCGAATATTACCTTCGGAGGAGCGGAAAAATCCGCTCACGTTCGTCATTCTTGTCACAAATCTCTCACTGTTCCGAACAAGCGCATCCATCTCTGTCATCGTGATGAATCACTTCCAAGTTGGCATTTTCAATTAACGTCCATCTCCTGATGGCGTGATGCACTTTAGAAGCCATTTTATATATTTTTTGGTCCAACAAAGAAGCCAAACAAATGTAGTGAGGCGTCGGAATTATTTTAATTTGGCTTCTGATTCATCCCGCAACTCTGTTGTCCTCTCCCTCGCCTTTCCGCACCCAAATCGGATTAGTCAGCTTTATGCAAACCGCAGCTCTCCTGTTCACTTTGGCATGCCAATTAGCTCTCCTGCCGAATCTCTCGGCTCTTTTTTTTAAGTCTCTTATCTCGCTGAGTGAACGTCTCCATCCAATATTAGATGAGATTTTGTTCATAAATCAACCCCCCCTCCAAACCCTGACGGTGCTAACAAGCATCTTAATGGTACCTTGTGATTAAAGAATCATTCATCTTGAAATGAAATACAGATTGAAAAACGAGCCTCTACTTGAGCTTTGATTTATCTTCCCCAGATCCTTGTTTGCTGATTTCTTATCATCATTCATTTCATTTTATCTTAGATCATCTGCAAGACCTCAAAAAGAATTCAGCCATACATTAAGCCTCACTTATTTGAAAGCAATTTAAAGAAGTGATGAATTTCCTGCGTCATCACCAAAGCCATCATTTTTCAATCAGGTTGACCTGCCATGACTGTAAACTGACTCATGCCTCTGTTTGTCCTCCACAGCATGTTTCATAAGAATGATGCCAGCCGTGTTTTATCGTCACGACAGCTATGTCACTCGGCCTTCTCCGCAGTGACCCCTGCGCCGCCGACCATGCTGGGAAATAACCAGCGCTTTTATCCCGCTCAGGATGACAGCGACCCGGAGGATGAGGAGGAGGAGGACGAGGAGCAGGGCAGAGAAACCCGGCAACGGGAAAGTGGACCTGACAACGGAGGGTTAGGCGACCCGGTGGAGGAGGCGATGACGGGAGGACGACAATCCCGGGAAGGCAAACTCGGCGACGCGGTCGGAAAGCAGAAGGCGGAGCGGCCCGCCAGGTCGGGGAACCGAGTGGTCGCTTACGCGGCCAATCAAGCCACCCTTCGTCATCAAACAGCCAATAAGACGCAGCACCAAGGCGCGGCGGCCAATCAGCATCACGCAGGCTCCAACGCAACTCACAAGAGAAGAGCCCTGATGGAGCGCAGTATGACCACCATGGCGCCCATGGAGGAAACCTTCTTGACCATGATGCTGCTCCGCATCGGCATTCCTGACATCAAGCAAACAGTAGGTCAATCATTGCAACGACTCTGATGGAGCCAAAGCAATAACCAACTCTTATGAATCTTTTTATTGCGTAATCATTTGCACTGTTAAAAAGAAACTCACAACAATGGCTTGACAGAACGGCAATCCGAAATAAGAAACGTCAAATCCAATCCGACCGACTCAAAGCAGACATTTCGAGTCGGTCGAGCTATTTGCACACTTTGTTGAAACCACAACTGGTTTGACAGTGTTGCCGTTCTGGCAAGTGATGATTCCCAGAAGGGAAGGAGAGAAAATAATGAGCTTGACTTCATCCGCCTGTGACGGCAGGCAGACATGTAAACATCTGCCCAAGGGTCAGGTATGAATGTTGTTGTTGTTTTTTTTCCCCCCCTCAACCTGTCTCCAATTCACACTCAGCATTTCTCGCTTGTGCCAAAGTGTCAGGTGAGAATTGACAAGCACGACTCGCCCCCTCCTCCACCCGCTATCTCCCTTACACGCTGGCTGTTCTACATGTCAGCTAATCTGCCCTCAATGTGGCCGTAATTGCTAATCATCTAATTGGATTTTAATGAGTTTGGGGAGAGATGGGACCCATATGGAATGCACTGTACAGAACCCACCTAAACCTCCGGAACATGACGAGAGAGAGAGACATCAAGCACAAACGTATAATATATCCTACAATATAATCATATGCGTCCTGTGTCCGAGCCCCTTGTGGTGGTGAAGATATCGCTACGGCAACGGGGGCCTGCCTGCTCTAATGAAGCGGTTGCCATGCCAATCGAGATGCTTGGGATGATCATGTTCGCGGCTGAGGGTGGCAGAGGTCAGTTGGCAGTATGAGCGTGAATTGCGCTGAGCTGTGCAATTTGTACTCACCGTTCCCGCAAATACAACGATACAAGCGCTTTGAGCTGGTTTACACCTCCACACGTTTGTCGTTATAACCTTTTTTTTTTTTTCTTTTTGAGGCCAGTGAGTCTCAGGTGGATGTCATTTGCTCTTTTTCCACTCGATTGCTGCACAAATTCACCGTGAGGGAGACTTTTGACCTCGATTCTTATTTGTCTTAGTTTACTGTAGCAGAGAATGAATTATTGAACGTTAAGCAATTCCTATTCCACGTAGACCTCATTTGGCTCGGCAGTATAATGTTGCTTTCTTCTAATTCACTGCCGTTTGCCCTAGATGGATCTTAACAACATAAATGAGTATTTTAATCATTTTATTTATTGTTGCGGCATAAGAGAGACCTTTGACGTGTCTTGCAGAGGTGTGTCCAGTTTGACCAGGACTGCACGGTGTGGAACGCCAAGCAGCAGATCATCGGTTCCCTCTCCGAGAACTTGTGGGACGTCTACAACTATGGCCTCTTCCAGCCGGCCGGGGAAGGCCGCGACGCCAAATTCTTGGAGGAAGAGAGGACCTTGCGGGAATACTCGCAGTCCTTTGAGAAAGGCGTGCCTTACCTGGAGGTAGTAAACAAGTCTACATTGTTAAGCCAGTTCCAGTTGGATGATTTGGCAATTTAGACTTGATTCCCAAGGTGGATTTTACTTTTGATTAAAACAAAAAGTAGCTGCCAAAAAACTATCAAAATATTAAATGTGAAAATAATAAGAAGCTAATACTGTGACGTGTATACACAATGATCTCACACTGCCCTCTGCTGGTGAAACTGATAATGCCAACAACCTTTTTTTCGCTTCTCAGTTTAGATACAAAACTAGAGTCTACAAGCAGACAAATTTGGATGAAAAAGCTATTTCCAAGCTTTGCTCAAAGGTTAGTAAATTAGTCAGTGACTTGTGGAAAAAAGATTATTTCTACTCACGTTCCTTGCCATCTTCTCAGGCCAGTCTGAAAAAGTTCATGGATTACGTTCAGACCGGAGCACTGGACAAAATGCTCAAGGTCCTCGATAGAGGCCTTGATCCCAATTTTCACGACCCGGAGAGCGGAGGTGAGGTTATCAATCATTGGCCACTCATTGTTAAGATGACCCTTACATCTTTATTTTCTGTGAGCTAGAGACCCCCCTGACTGTGGCCGCGCAGTCGGGCCTGCCGGTGGAGGGCATCAGGGCTCTGGTTCAGGGCGGAGCTCATTTGGACTTCCGAAGCAAGGATGGCACGACTGCCATGCACAAAGCTGTCAGGGTTCACAATCATACCGGGCTTCTGGTAAGAACTCCGAGGTGACGTCAAAAAAGTGTCTGCCTGCCGGTTCATTTGCGGTTTTCCTCGCTTGGCAGGCTCTCCTCTCACTGGGAAGCTCACCAGACTGCAAAGACCGCTATGGCCTGACCCCGCTGTACCACACCGTCCTGACAGGGGGCGACACCTCCTGCTGCGAGACTTTGCTTTATTACCGGGCCAAGTTGGGGACCAGAGATGAGAACGGTTGGGATGAGTCCCATCAGGTATCCGTCAGGGGGGAACTTGTCTCTTGATATTCACCCTGTGTGTCCATTTTCATGTGGAATCTTGCCTTATATATTTGTTTACATACTCTGTACTTAAGTACTTAAGTAAATCTTGTAAAAGCAGAGGTACAGACGTCAACATTCTACTCTGCTGTCCTTCACGCACTCATCTTTCCGCAATCTCTTCTTCCTCCCAATAGCACAGGGATGAAGAAGAGTTTGGAATGGAAGAAATCCATAAGGTACCTTTCATAGCATCAGCTCACCACTGAGCGGAGCCAATCAAGGCTCACCCTGGACATAATACAGGGACGTTTTAAGACCTGTTTGCTGTTGGAAACGTGACTCATCTCGTGCTAATTCCAGCTAATGTGTAGCAGCCATCTGTGTGTGCGTGTGCGCTTAGATGCAGCCCCATCGCTTGCTTCCATTATGTCTGCGCGCCACTCTGATGAATGTGTGCTGCGAGCTCGTTGTCATGGTATTTTATTTTGGTTTGCTCCGCTTCGTACTCCACCCCTCCCCATCTCTTTACTTTGCACATGTCGCGCGATTATTTTAGTCTTTGCGGGGAAAATAGGAGGAAACCTCTCAGTGTGCTGGAAGCTCATTTCTCTCTAATTAATGTTTTGTCTGTGTCACTTTAATTAATCTGACCCTGCTGTAAAAACACATTTTGGAGATTCTAGCCTGGTGTTTTTCTAAATGTTATTTCTTTCCTCTCACATACGGCGTTTGTCGAATTTAACACCGTGTGTGTGTGTGTGTATGTGTGTATCTATATGCCACTTTTTTTGACTTGGAAAGGCTTGCCAGAACGGCTTTGCCCAACATTTGGAGCATCTTCTGTTTTACGGGGCAGACACCTCCTCTCAGAATGCCTCAGGGAATACTGCACTTCACATTTCTGCCCTGTACAACAAAGTAAGTAGAACAAATCCCTTGATTTAATTAAAAAGAAAAAAAAGTGCTAATGCTGAGGTTGTCCCTCCACCAGGAAAGCTGTGTCCGGGTTCTTCTGTACAGGGGAGCAAATCGGGAGGCCAAGAACAAACATGGTCAAACCCCTTTTCAGGTAAGCTGCCAATCACCGATTGCCCTCACTTGGATCGGTTCTTTATTTTTACATTTCTTTCCGTTTGCAGCTGGCTGTAATGTCCGGTAACTTTGAACTCGGGGAAATCATCAAAAACCACAAAGACTCCGACATAGGTGAGTTTTTTCTTCTCGGTTTCAATCCATCACAGTCATCTTCTTCTTTTTCTTTTTAGTTCCCTTTTTGGAGTCGCCCAAATATGTCCCCAAGAGAAAAGGAAGCGCCCTTACACTGCCGCTTCCCTCGCTCCAGTGCCACCCGTTACTGCGAGCTAACAGCGACAGCACCATGACACACTCCGACCCCGTGGTCGTTCCCAACAAGGCCGCAACCACTCCCAACCCAGCTCAGGTATCGAAAGTTCCTCTTAACGACTCAAAAACGCTCGAGTCTACCGTCGTCTTTGTCGACGTGCTTCCGCAGGGCCAGCGCAGGGCCTCGGTCGGCTTACGAAGCACGAGCAGCCCCAGAAACCGAACGCGCTCGCCTTCACGAGGGAGAGGAGGCCAGAGTGACACCGAGGAGAGGCATCGGCAGCCACGAGGCAGGCAGGGGTAAGGAGCCCGCCGAGACCCACGGCTTTCTCCATCTAATCAGGTCCTTTTGCTTCCGTTTATAAACTGCGCTGAGCTTTAGTTGTCCCACTTATATTTTCCAACTAATTATAACCATGAGAATGTCACATGGAGCAGCTCGTGAACGTTCTAGCAAGTAGTAGAAATAAATCCACTAGTTCTGGCCTCGATATATTGTAGTAGTGTCAGAAATAGTCACACATCTCAGAGATTGTCGTTTTGTCCGCAGAGCGACCCCTGCAGGCGGCGGGAGTGGCCAAATGAAGCGAATGTACAGCGCCGTGCCAGGGCGGGTTTACGTAGCCACGCGGGCGCACGCCGCCAGCGGGGAAAGACTCCTGCCGCTCAACAAAGGCGACAAAATCAAAGGTGAGAATCGAGATTAAAGAAGCTGTCGTGATGTGCCCGACGTACGTGTTCCTCGGCAGTGTTAAGCGTCGGAGAGGGAGGATATTGGGAAGGAACGGTTAAGGGTCGCACCGGGTGGTTCCCCTCGGACTGCGTGGAGGAAGTGGCACCTGCCAACAAGGACAATCGACCAGGTAAGATGTCGGATTGGATAGCGCGCCAACAAATATGATTGCCATTCCAAGTAATTGATTCGTCCAGCCGTGAAAAAAAAACGTTATAATTGTTAAGCTTCTAACCCCTAAAGTGTGAAGGCAAGCGGATGGACATATTTTGCCAGTTCACATTGCTTATATGAAAAATAATTGGATAGCTCTCGGATGCTACGGGTTGCTTGCTAATATAGGTTATATGCTCCCTCTGGGTCGCATTATCATTTCGGTGGCCAAAGTGATGAAATGTAAATGTAGCTTCCGCGCTGGTCGCACGTGTGCCTTGCAGAGACGCAGAGCGGGAAAGCCAAGAGGAAGCTTTTCCGTAACGTGACAGTCGGCGCCTACGATGGCAATGATGGCCCCAGGTAAGATTTCCTTTGCATCTGGTCCTGCTTTTTCCCCCAATTAAACCCCCCAAAAAAAGTAATAGTTACTTTTTGAGCAAATGTTTAAAAAAATAGGAACTTGTGAGGACTTGGAAACGATTCTGTGGAACATGGCGTCTGTCCGTGGATGTGATAAGCAAGCCATCTATCGGTTATTAGCGGCGAGGAAGGAAACGCGGCGTGTTTGAGCAAGCCCACTTGTTTCACCCGCTGTGCTGTTATGTCGGTGCGACATCCCCAATCGGCGCCTTCTCTCTATTGTTTTTCTTTTTTCAAGTGTACGCAGCCATGTTGTTTTCGGCTTTATTTTCATTTTAGTGACATCAGGCCGCACATGGGAGTCGTCGTGCGTCTGAATATGTCTTTGTGAGTAAATATGTACATCATGGTGATGAGTCATGTGCAGGCTGAGAATCCCCGGCCGGGCCAGTGCGGGGAGCTTACCTCTTGCACACCGTTAGGGCTGAACGATTAAATTGAACTCAAATTGGGATTTTTTTTCTCTGTGGCTTTTTATTGTACTTGTGTTAGTGCAGAGCGGCGGTAGAGTGGTGCTTCATCGGGAACGAGGTGATCCGGTACATGTTTTGTCTCTCTGGGAGAATGTCAAATATGATTCCACATAGCAACGACAAGTGTTTGTGAGCGATGCGAAGGTTGGCAGGTGCGTTTGCGCCCGTGTCTACGTCTCGGCTGGGAATCAGATCTTCGCCAATCTGTGACTCAGCCGTGACAGCGAGCGTACATTTGCGCATCCTGTCTCGTTATCGTCACCCATCCCGCACACAGACGAATCGAAATCCCAGATTGTCAAACTCCTTCATTGTCTCGTGCTGTTACAAAACTCAGCACATTAGACTGCTAGCAAAGTGCTACTAGTCGTTTGAATCTTTTTTCCCCATGAACTCTCACGAGACATCATCCTCATCAATATCTCAGAGTGTGAAACTTGTAGAGGCAAAGAGTAGACAGTTGTGGACCCTCGTAAGATATTTATTAAAAGCTCAAACGGCTTCTCGTGCGGACCTGCGCACTCCTCTTCTTCCGCTTTCTCTCCCCCCACTCTGGTTGCCTGAGCTCCCGTTGGTTGGATGCAAGGATGGAGGAGGAGGAGAGAGTGCAACGAGCAAGGGAGGGGGGGGACGTGGCAATGGGGGGATGCAGTGAGAGAGAGCGCTCTCTCGCTCTCTCTCCTCCGTGGCCGTCAGTGGGCCTCGGAAACAGGAGCTTGCGGTTCATTTACAGGTAGCGGCTGTTTCCTCCTTCCTTGGCTGGCTATGGATGTGAGGCGAGGACAATGGAGAGAGGGGAGAGGTAGAGCACGCTACCGACAGGCCGTGTCGTTTTTTTTTTTTTCCCAACACCGAAATTGATGTGCCCGCGCGCTTGTCATCTTTGCCGTTTGCGCGTGGCTCTGACATTTTCCGTGTCATGTAAAGTGGCTATAGATACTAGACGCTGCCGCATGCCAATTTGCCTTGTCTTGGAACTCTGTGATTGTGTGTGTGTGTGTGTGTGCGTGCGAAGAGAGCACACGTTAATGCGTTTCAGTCAGACAATGTGGGTGTATCGCATTCTCTTTGACTGGTTATTACCTTGAAGCCGATTCTCATTCATAGGGAGCTGGCTATTTAAAGAGCCGTTGTATAATTGATGAGGTGTGTTACTCGGCGAAAGGATGACATTCAATTTTATATGTGTATTTAATGCGCCTTTGCATTCAAGGTGCTTCTGATGCTATGCCAATAACACCTATGTGCGTTGGCTGAATATTTGATACATCTCCATCCGCTGTATGTGTGTGTCACTTGTGACATCACACTGTCCCCACACTTGTACGTCGTGCTCAGCAGATGAACAGTTAAAATTTTCAAATTTTTTTTTTTTTCTGTGGTCCAAATTAGCCAGTGGTGAAAGTACACACGAGTGAGCAAACGTCTCCGTCGGAAACACCTGGAGGAACGGCGTCACCGGGCCGCGTCCCCCCCCCCCCTTCGTACAAGTGTATGCGCAAAGAGCCCAATGCATCGGTCCGCCCACTCCATGTTACTTTGATCTTCAGAGAGGGAACGCATGATGGAGGACAGGGTGAGAGAAAAAGGAATGAGGTGTGAGGAGCCAGATGGCTGGAAGGCGGCGAAGCGTTGGCGCGCGAGGGACGGACCTCAGTGAGGGAAAGTAGCGATCGTCTTTGGTTCCGTGCTCAAGTTGTGACTATTCTTCAGCAACCCTTGGAGCACAAAGAGTCCGAATCGAATGTATATATGAGCGGTCGCGGTGCTGTGCGGTCGCCGAGGCTGCATCCTTGCAAAAGCTGCGAAAGCTAATTAGGAAGTCGGCGCTCACACTCGTATTTTGTGTTTAACTCCGAGACGGGATTAGTACGGAATGGCATCCCGTGTCACTCACGCTCTCATTGTGCACGGCCGCTGTTTATTTTGCCACCGACCTTTCTTTTGCTGCACTCCGCTTTCATAATGTGATGCAGTTCAACTATCCCCCCCCCCTCTTTCTCTCTCCCTCAAATTGACAAAATTACTTTCCTCCCGCAGCAGAAGTCAAATGACTCCTCTGTGTCCCTCGCAGTGACTACATCATTAAGGAGAAGACAGCACTCCTGCAGAAGAAAGACAATGAGGGATTCGGTTTCGTTCTTAGGGGAGCCAAAGGTGCGCAAAAAAATAAAAATCACTCAATCGTTTCGCGTCTACTCACACTTATCTTTTCTGCCTAATTCTCGACAGCTCAAACTCCCATAGAGGAATTCACTCCGACGCCAGCGTTCCCCGCGCTGCAGTACCTGGAATCGGTCGATGAGGGGGGCGTGGCGTGGAGGGCCGGCCTGAGGATGGGGGATTTCCTCATCGAGGTGTGCACAACTTGAAATTGGGCAATATTTTCATTTATTTATTTCAATGTTGATGATTTCAGGTGAATGGCCAGAATGTGGTGAAGGTGGGACACCGGCAGGTTGTCAACACCATCCGGCAGGGCGGCAACAGTCTGATGGTGAAGGTTGTCATGGTTGCCAGAAACCCCGAGCTGGAGGACACCGCTCGAAAGAAAGGTTAGCGCCATATTTCTGTTGCGTGTTCACGCGTCATCAAAGCGCTGGCGTATTTGGCCGGCTTCTTCTCCCTACGCAGCCCCGCAGCAGTCGAAAAGGCTGACCCCTCCCGCCATCGCCCTGCGCTCCAAGTCAATGACATCAGAGCTGGAGGACATGGGTAAGATCACGAGGAACGTCCGAGATTATAGTAATTGCGACATTATTTTCTTACATGTTCACAGCAATTTCCTTGTAAAGAAGAAAGGTGACAAGAAATCAAAGCACACTTACTTGTTTTTTTGATGCTTACTAATTCACTTTTCTCCTCCCCCTCGACCAAATGCGCTGCTCTAAAGTGGACAAAGGTGGGAGAATCACCAAAGCGTGCGCTCTCATTGTCATTCGCGTCCCCATCACCACCATCTTGTGTCTTCCTGCGTATGTATTCCATCCCTTCATCTGCCACACCAACCCAACGACACGCCGCTTGTATGTATTTGCACCTAATTTGTATTTTCCCCGATTATGAATGCTCCAGCTGCCTCTCCGTGGAAAAAGAAAGCAGGTGAACATCGGGCTTTATCGTTGACTCCATCAGCCCCTGGGCCTTAATTAAGAGCCGTTTGATGCTAGCTTCTCTTTTTTTTTTTTTTTTCTCGCAGATTACGATTCCTCGCAGGGTCCTGATAGGAAGAGGACAGTCTATCAGATGGCACTGAGTAAGAAACATTCTTTGGTCATGGAGTCTTTTGACATCAAGAAGTGCTTTTTGTTTTTCAAATAAGATAAACTGGATGAAATCTTGGCCGCTGCCCAACACACCATTACATCTGACAACCAAGGCCAGAGAGGTCACGGAGGCAAGAGGGACCGGAGCAAGAGTATCGCTCCCAATGTCGCCAATGAGGTATTTTCTGCCGCTTTTCCTCCAATTGGGCATCTGGCGCGTCTTCCTCTTCCTGCGGAGCGAGTTTCTGCTCTGCTCAGATTTAATCATGCGGCCTTTCTTTGTCTTTTAGTTGTGTGGGGATGCTCCGCTGCCCTCACGGCGCTTGAAAATGATTGACAATGAGCCACCCACACATTTGCTAAAGTCTGAGTCAGGCTCTGTCCATTCATCCATTCTGTTGCCTGGTGCAGCAGTAGACTGGCTGAATGTTTTTTAATGTCTTGAAATTGTTTGGCCTTCCACTATTCTATTTTCTTCTTATGTACCCGAAGGCAACGTATGAGCTGCAATCCGGAGTAAACGCCAGACCTGGTTTTACCTACAACCAAGCCCACTTTCAACCAGCCCAGCATGCAGTCATGATTCGGCAGAAATCCATCGGTAAGGCCAAATGTCAAGACAAAAATCTAAAATGGCAATAAATGAATTCCATTTTCTTTGTGACTGCCTGCGTTGTTGTACTCAGGTATAACTGAAGAGGAGCGGCAGTACCTTCATCCGCCGGCGATGAAGTTGGCTCGTAGCTTGTCGGTGCCAGGTCCGGAAGAAATCCCCCCACCCCCAAACACATCGGCACCGGAGCCGCCGTTATCCGCCGGCCCCCATCCCGGGAGGGGGCCCGCCATGCCCATCCCGCCCGTATCTCAAGCCCACTTCCAGCTCCAGTCCCAACCGGGCCATCCTAATCAATCAAGTTGGGAAAGAGGAGGCGGGATCAACCAGCAGGTGATGGTCTCCACTCTCCGCAGACAATCAGAAGTACTGTGCGCCAGGGAGCAGCAAGAGGCGCCCAGGCGAGGTGGTGGTGGTGGCGGCGGCGGCGGCAAGATGGGGGGCCTAAGAAGAGGCTACAGTAGCGCTACACCACCGACAAGCGCGAAACCTAAAACCCAACAAAACCTGCCCCCTTCACACGGAGCTGCGAGGGAGCAAGGCGGAGGAGGGCCCGGCAGAGGCGCGGGCCGGAGGGGAGGTCGCGGCGCTCTGACTAAACAGTCCAAAGTTGAGGAGGGGCTGCGGCAGCATCGTGGGAAAGGCGGCGCAGCCAAAGAGAAGACGTCCATCCCCATCCCCACCATCATCGTCAAAGCGCCTTCCACCAGCAGCAGCGGTCGAAGCAGCCAGGGTAGCAGCACGGAGGCTGAAGTCCCGCAGGATGCCGAGGACCACGCCTCTGCTCAAGCCTCCCCGGAAAGCCCCAACTCCACTCTTCCGTCACCTCTCGCCTCCACGTCCGCTCAGCCGCCTTCATCCACCTTGCCTCAGTCAACTGCCGCTCCTCCCCTTTCACTAAAGCAAAACGTGGAGTACGTAGACCACTCCTCAACATTCGCAACGACTTATGGAGGCGGAGGCGCACGTAGGGAGAGGGAACGTTTCCGTGACATGAGAAGAAAAAGCGCGTCTTTCTTTCTCTCGTCCGAGGAGGACATCCAGGGGGAGGCGGGAGGGGGCGAAGGCGGGGAAGCGCTCAACGCGAGATTTCAGCCATTGCAGAGCTCGCAGATAGAAGTACCGAGCCCTCGGCTGCGACCCTCCAAGTCCATCGATGAGGGCATGTTTTCCGGAGACAATTATGTCCACTATTCCAGCAGCATGCCTCCGGCCTTTGGCCTGCCCGAGTATTCTTCTCCCGTCCTCAGTCAGGACGGACAACCCAAATCGGCGCCGTCCATGTATGGCTCGCAGCCAGCCACGACTTTCATCCACCCGCTCACCGGGAAGGTTCTGGATCCCTCCTCTCCACTTGGACTGGCGCTGGCGGCGAGGGAAAGGGCCCTGAAGGATGACCGCAGGACTCGCCGAGAGGAGAGACATTTTGGTCGGCAGCTGTCCACAGTGGGAGCTTTCACCACCCCCACCCAGACCCCCACGCCTTCCATTTTCGCAACCCAGACACAATCCACTTACACGTCACCCGTTTCCCTTCACTTGACCTCCACCGTCACCTCTCCCGCATCTCAAAGCCGGCCTCAGTCGCCGAGAATCTTACGCGTGGGGGGAGGAGGGGAGAAGATGGAGCGAGACAAGGACGTAGGACATCGAGAAGGCCTGAGAGTTCGTTTCTCAGAGGAGAGAAACAGTCAGTATTCCCCTCCGAACTCCGGGGAAGGAGAGAGAGAGACCCACGGTAGCAGAGCTGTTCCACCCACACAGCCTCCACCACCCCCGTCTCAGCCCGCCCCCCGCAGGCCGTCCTTCCTGCAGATGGAAAGCACCAGCTACATCCCTCAGTACACCGTCCCCTCGGCGCCCGACGCCACGGCCGAGACAAAAGAGCAAAATCCGGGAATGATGGTTCTGCCCCCACCGGCGCCCTCGATAGATGTCGACGAGGAGTTTGTCTTTGCTGACCCTTTGCCGCCTCCGTTGCAGTTTGCCAACGGCAAGAATGAAAGAGTGAAGGATTACCAGCACTATCAAAACGCGAGTCAACGATGGGCCGCTCCGCCGCCGCCCCCTCTGCCGTCTCCAAAGAGCCCGAGCGTTCCGCAAACGTTTTCGCAGGGCGGCGACTCCGCCACCTCGAGCCTCACCTCCTACGACAGCGAGGTGGCCACCCTGACGCAGTCGGCTCTCTCGCCGTCTCTGCCGTCCCCTGCTCTGCCCTCCGCCGACCTGCACAGACCCCAACCCATGTCCCTCCCTCACTCCTATTACAGCGGCTCCAACGACGCCACCGCGCACGACAGAGGCACGGCCGCCCTCGCCACCACCGTGACCTACGCCACCACCACCGCGGCCAGCGCGGCCGCCACGACCTCCGCGGCCTCCGACTACAGCGTGAAGGCGGGAGGCACCAAGGTCGGTTTCAGCGCGGGGAGCCGACCGTATGCCGACCATATTCATCACCCTGCCAAGGGCGGAGAATGGCAGGACGGCGTGTTGGATTCCGGGATCGAAGAGCTGGACAGTCACAGCAGCAGCGACCACCATATCGACATGTTGGGATTGACGGCTCTCAAAGGAGTGGACAGGAGCGGCATCGGAGGATATGGCTCATTCTGCGAGGGAAGAAAAGATCCACCTTCAGCTTACTCCGGTGGACAAACGTTTGAGGTACAGAGCGCTAAATTGGCCAACCCCGCCTTTCCAAAGATGACTCACTATAAGGAGGCAGTGGGCAAGGTCCTGCCTGTTGCGCTACGAAGGCAAAACAGCACCAACCCTGCGCCTTTACAACTGCACAGGCAAAACATCCCAGACAATATCCGGATGGACGGAGGAGCCCTACCTGATGAAAGCAAACTTTTGCAAAATAGGCCCAAAGTGGAGCACGACTTTAGCGCTACCTTGGCAGCCTGCTTAGACAGGCCGATGGAGGCTCGCTCGGCGGGTTGGGGCGAGGTGGGCGAGCACGAGCAACTCCAAAGACCCGGCGTGCCATTGGACGCACGCAGGCTTCACTCGCCCCTCTCGGGTGTGAAGGCCAGCATCATCAATGAGCTGAGCTCCAAGCTTCATCAGATGAGTAGCATGAGGAGCATGGAGGACTGGAGCCAAGCCCCCAAATCACCCACCATGAACAGGTTAGAAGGAATTCCTAACCTTTTTTTTTTTTTTTTTTTGTATCTCTTGATATTATCACTCTGTTCGGAAATATTAGAAAGCTAAAAGTTTCCGGCTTATCCTGACGTGTGGCACTCAATCGCTGGTGTGACTCACTGATTTGAACTTTCAATCTTGTCCTTTAGGTACTCTGCAGATTTCAGCGACGTCTTTCACAGCCCCCCCACTGGCCGCTCCACCTCCCCCTTGCCGCCTCCCTCGCCTCAACACCATCAACCCAATTTGCCGCCCTCCCCCTCCGTATCCCCGTCCCCGCAGGTGGCAGGACAACGCAACTGGACCCGTTCACCCTCTCCGCAGATGCCCACCTCCCCGGTTCACTCGCACCCTCCCTACTCGCCAACCTACTGCCCGTACCCGACGTCGCCCAAGCACCGCTCCAAGATGCGGCGGCAGACTTTCGATTTCCAGTGCAGCCCGTCCAAGGAGATGCGATCTGCCGTTTGTCGACGCCGCGCCCCCAGTCCGCTCATCTACAACAACGAGCAGCCCAGCTCCACCCCTCCCCGACCGTCCTCCCTGCCCATCTTTCCCAGTACTCCGGTCTACAGCAACCCTTTTGAATTCCCAGGACCCCTCACCCCTCCCTCTCCCGGCCTCCCTCTCGGCGACCCCTACTCGACCCCGCCGCTTTTCTCCCCGTCGGGCGCGCCGAGTCCAAACCCGATGCTGGTCTCCCACTCCATCTCCCCCACGCATTACCTCTCCGGCGCCTCGTCGCCGTTGCGCCTGCCCCCGAGCCCGTCCTGCCTCAACTACCCCCATCTCACCCCGCCGACCAAACCCTTCGCCCTCAAGCCGCTGCCCTACTGGACCAAGTACGACGTGGCCGACTGGTTGGCTTACCTGAACCTGGGCGAACACATAGAGCGCTTTATCGATAATGAAATCGATGGATCTCATTTGCCTTCGCTTACCAAGGACGACTTCTTGGACCTCGGGGTGACGCGCGTGGGGCATCGAATGAACATCGAGAGGGCGCTGAAGAAACTCACTGACAGGTGAGGGAAGACCAAAACGTGGCAGGGTCGCAGGTCACAGAGGAAGGAAAAGCTGCGTCGCCACTTTTCTTCATCACATGTATACAATTTATAGTTATGGTTCATCAATCCCACGGCCGCTACACGTGACTTTTATCAGCCCACTTTTAATTTCCCTTCGCTGTTGATTTGCCCTCCTTCTCTCCCCAGGCATGTCACTCCTTCCCCCAGAGACACAGATTGAGAGTGACGGGGTGATTGAAAGATGACAAAAAAAAATGTGTGACTTGGCAAAGCAACATGAACAGAAGATTTGGAAGAGGACGACAGTGGACTTCAGCACACTTTGTCAGGCTGCTGGCGATGGTTGTGTCTGGTGAGCGTAATGAGTCCTGGTTCAAAACACGGTGCTGAAATGAAGTATACAGTGAACCCCCGCTTTATCGCACCAGGTACGTTCCACACACATACATGATCAATACTGAGAACATATAAAAAAGAACATTTCTGATTCTGATAAATGAATAGTTACATGGGGCTTTCTTTTGTACCAAAACAAAGCAAATGTATTATGTAAAAAAAAAAAGCGATATAGCTTGGGTTCACTGTATATCGCAATTATTAATAGGCAGCAAAACGCACACATGCAAGGACAGATGGATTCTCACACCATCTGCTGCAAACGCTGAGTAAATGCCAGTCTGACTTGAAAAAGATGCTTAAAGTGTAAACACAACTAAAATGTTGCCAGAAACACGAGGACCTCATCGTGACATTACTTTGTTGCGCTACAAGGCCAAAGTCTGAGCACAACAGAGGATTTATTATTTTTTTGTAGATGAAGAAAGTCGTTAGTATAATAGTAATTAGTTTTATCTATCTGTCATAAGCCCCCAAAATTCTCTCACTTTTAAAAGTGCTGGGTTAAAAATTGGACCGACCCAGGAAGTTTGACCTAACTTTGAGTTGTTTTGCAAAAAAAATAAATTGGGTGGTTTGTGCAAAACAATCAATTTTTGGGGTTGTTTTTAATCCACCATTTTTAAGGGTTTCCTAATAATAAGCTTTGTATGCGTGTTACTTGCGAGCACTAAATATAGATTTCATGTTTAATAGGATTCACTATTAGCCATGATAAGGTTTGTACTAGCCGCAAACTCAAATCGCTCACTTGGAGTCGCTTGTGGAAGACGCTTGCATTTATTTCGTAGCAAGGCGGAAAATTGTAAAGAAATTCAAGTTGCGAGGTGGCCAGGAAAATAAGTCGGAACGCCAACGAGAAAAAAGGCAAGACTTTTGACGGGTAGATGCCAAAATTCCCACACGAACGTAAACGCAACAGCTGTTGTCTGCCATATTTTTTAGCGGCTAATGTCATTTGTGTCTTGTAATATTTTGACTGCGTCACAGCAATATTATTTTTTTCCTCCTATTTTTTCATTTTTAATGAGTGCCATACAGAAGTCAATGATTCATGTGCCACATTGTGAAAATCTCCAGGTGCCGTGATCACAAAGGGCTTTTTAGGGCTTCACCTCTTGAACTTTCACCCCTTTTTCAATCTGCTCATTATCTGTTCAAAACGTTTTAGGGTTTGCCGTTGCTGCTACTTGCTGACAATCCTGTTTTGCGCAATCTGGCCCAACTGCAACAAACGATTTGTCGATGGTTCTCAAGGTGGCTATGACTTTTTTATCCTGACAAAATACAGCTTTGGTAAATTCTGGAATATCTCCGCATGTCATTCTTTATTCTTATGACATTTCACCCAAAATAGGAATTTATCATACATTTTTTTGCCTCAAAATTAGTCTTTTTTATAAATATTCTATGACATTTAAAAACTATATATATAGCACATGGTACTTTTTTTTTGCTTAGAATATGTGGGGTTCCTCAAAATGTCCCAAAAGTTTGAGAACCGCTGAATCATTCCAAAGCTCGTCCTGAAATTTTAAGTCAGCGTAACCATTCTGAAGAATCTTTGTCTTCCAAATAGTGTGGCCGCGTGTTATTTTGTTTGATTTGTGTTGACGCTATCGCTCCCCCCCCACACCCACCCAATGACGACCTTAGTGAAGCTGACACCTCTTATTGATGTTAGTAACAAAAACACGACTGGTGTATTCTTTGAAGCCGAGTAGTGTAGGACGCACTACGTACTACAACATGATTTATAAAATATTTTAGGTCTAGTGAAATGTATCATGAATATGACCACATACAGTATGAGTGTACGTATGCAGAGTTTAACAAAATATATAAAGTGACATTTTAAATGCCATAGAAGTCAAACTGTGTTGAAATAAATACGGAAATGATCATGTCTTTATTCTGCTCATTGTTCTTTGCAACAATTATGAAAATGTACAAAATGTGAATACTTTTGCCACCTCTGGATGCCACCCGCTGTCTAATAAGCTCACATGCCTCCGCAGCGCATCGACACAAGTCAAAATGACACTTGGGCATTCCATTAGCACCATATAGAGAGTGACAGGAGGAGGGGCAATGGGGGGGGGGGGGTCTGGAGTTTCAGGGGTTATTCCTCAAGGCTGGAGACATGATAGTCAAAGAGGAGTGAGGTGATGCCAGGGATGGACTTCAAGTGAGGGGGAACCAGAAGAAAGGACACATCAAGTTAAAGGTAAGACTTGTGTGACTCTTTAGTGTGTGTGTGACTTTAAGTGAGGGAAAATAGGGTAAGTGTAAAGCGGTCCGGGAGGGGGGGGGGTTAGGCCTGAGGGGCAGAGCCTCGGGTAACCAGTCTTGTGTAATCAGTGGTGATTCACAGATAACGTATAAGTGCCAACGGCCGTGACTGACTGCTCTGCCGCAAACTTGACTTTGTTTCTGGCTTTGATCGGATCAAGCGGCCTCTTCGTTCCCCCATCACTCTTTAGATGCGTGTGCACTTGTAGCCAACCACGAGGCGCTCTAAAGCACCTAAACTAATGGACTATCTGAAAAGCATTTTCAAGGTGTAGATACAGCCGGCTAGTAAGTCTCAGCGAGAAAAACACGACGTCTAGTACCAAGTGTGACGACTGACTGGCTGCATGACAAATAGGTGCAGTCATGGCTCGTGGTGCTGAGGCGTGGTTAGTCACTTTTTGCATGACTCACACATGAGACAATCTGTGTGCATGAAGACTGTTGCTTTTGCCACAATTTGCTTTCATTTACAGCCGTATTTGGTTAAAAAGAGCTCGGCTCGCTCTGGACGTGGGCTTTCGGTATTAATCAGAGCAAATGGAAAGATGACCTTTCACTGCTGTTTATTTTGGGGAAGAATGCAGGAGCAGCTGTTCTATTCCTACTGTGCCCCCCCCCCCTCCTCTCTTGAATTCCAGTCTGGCACTGGAACATGTATCCAAGCACAGGAAGTTCGAAGTAACTGGTTGTTTCAATAACATTTGTTTACCTTAATATATTTTCTAAATTTAAAATTGGGCTTGACCTTCTAGCATTTCCACAACTGAATATATAGCTTTGTATAGACAAAGCGAAACGCAGTTTTCAGATCAGCTGTGTTGATGACAGACTAATGACACAGTCGAGGCGTCCAACCAGTTGCATGATAATCACCAGCGTGCCTCAGCCGACAAAAAACAGCCTTGCAACTCTCGCACAACAGCGAAAGCGAGACAGCCACCATCATGGCGAGCCTCCCCCCAGAACCCACTCAAGACTTCACCAAACGCAGCTTCTGGATGGTAAGTTTTTGCATCCGCCATGAAAACTACACCCACAAAACTTCAAGCAATGTGTTGGCTAGCATACAACCCGTGCAAATCGCTGTGTTGTTCTTCCAGCCTGGGAATTATGTACCGACGGTGCACAGAACCCAGCAGTCCTACCGGGCCTGCAACGACCTGGTGGCCTGCTTTGCCGAGAGGGCCGCGGTGGAAAAGCAGTATGCCCAGCAGCTCAGGCAGTGGAGTGCCAAGTGGAAGGCCATCATGGATTCTCGTGAGTAAGACAGACGCACAGCTTTTTTTTCCCCATATATGTATTTTTTTATATATATATATATATATATATATACACATATAAAGCAGCTTCAGATCTTGCTTCAATTCGGTGGACATTGTGCCGCTCCTACTTGGTCACTGTCCCCGTTTTTTTCCCCTCAGGGCCGCTCTACGGTTCGCTGATGGCGGCCTGGCAGAGCTTCTTCACCTCTACCGAGCGCCTGTCCGCTCTCCATTTGACCATCTCGGAGTCCCTCGTGGCCGAGGAAGGCGTCCGGGTCAAGACCTGGCAGAGGGATACGTTCCCCAAGAAACTCTTTTGCGGCCTCCGGGAAAGCCACGACAACAACACTAGTTTTTCACGAGCGCAGAAACCGTGGAACAAGAGGCTGAGCAAGGTCCATGACATTTTTTTATTTTATTTTTTTTATTTTGCACAGAACGATGGATTATCATTTTTGACAGGTCCATTATTTTATTTGCAAATGTATGTTTGCGTTCAACAGCTGGAGAAGGCCCGGGCCACCTACCACAAGTGTTGTCAGAAGGAACAGAGTGCCATGGACAAAGAGAAACAAGTCAACGACGTTGAAAATATCAGTCCAGAGAAAAAGCAGAAGGTGGCGGAGGCCAGAGAGGTCGCCACCGACGCTAAGGAAAAGGTGATTGCTTAAAAAAGAAAAAAAAAAACTCAGACACACTGTACTTCACTGTGCTTCTTGTGGCCGATCCGCAGGCTCGGGAGCGCTACGAGAAAATCCTGGAGGACGTGACGAGCTACACGCCGCGTTACATGGAGGAGATGGAGGTGATTTTTGAGCAGTCGCAGGAGGAAGAGAGGAAACGCATCAGCTTCTTGAAGCAGGCCTTCCTGTCCATCCACAGACACCTCGACGTCACCAACAATGAGAAGTGAAGAGACGACCATCTTCCGGACGTTTTATTTATTGCCTTTGACAAACGTGTTTGTTTACATCAGCATAAAGGAAGTGTACAACGACCTCCACCAAACCTTGATGGCCATCAACGAGGAAGAGGATCTCAAATGGTGGAAGAACAATCACGGGCCTGGCATGCTCACCAACTGGCCGAAAATCCAGGTACAGAACCCAGACAGGTATTGAAGCCCTGCCCCGAATCACAAATAACAAAAGTCTTTCTGCAGGAGTGGGTCCCACCGGTGAAGAAGCTGAAAAGAAAGAAGAGAGAGCAGAAAAGCAAAGAAGGCCAGCCGTAAGTCGACGCCATCCCAAAAGTGGTTTCTCAATGCCTCCCCGTTTCTTATGACCCTTTATTATTAGAGTGATGATCGGAGGCGTGAAGGTTCGAGCTCTGTATGACTACACGGGGGAGGAGGGGGATGAGCTCTCCTTTAAAGCAGGTGACACACACGGATAAAGAAGATTTCCAGAAATCTGCAGAAAGTGTCGTTCTTTGCGGGGGATAAAGAATTCATGCCCGTGAGTGTTATTGATACAATGCCGCTTGTGATCCCAGGTGAGGAGTTCCTGAAGGTGGAGGAGGAGGACGACCAGGGCTGGTGCCGAGGGATCCTGAGCGGAGGGAAGGAAGGTTTCTACCCGTCCAATTACGCCGTACTCGTCGAGTGACGTCACTCTCCCTGGAACTATTATGTCCTGAAGCAATGTCGCGTGCACACACAAGAAATAGGTTTGCTTTTAAATTCTGCTTGTACGATCAAATGAAGAGAGAACTTGGAAGCCACTGCAGGTGAATAAATTCTTTGATTCAAAACAATACACGTGTGTGACAGTGGCACAACGTCGAGCAGGGTTTCCCAAATTGAGCCAATGAATGTGAAATTTTTTGCAATCATCAGCAGATGTACAGGTCATATTATTCTACTTTATGTATGTTGAGAAACCAAGTTTGGGTCTTGAAGTGTTTTAGGAACCCTGACATTTGTCAAATAAAAGCATCCTGTTTTCCATCCACTCCAGCTTCTTGATCTTGACTTTCCCCCCCTTTCTGCACTTGTGCTTCCTTCCATTCACATCACGTGATTGATCAAATATGATGACGCGGCGCCATGTGTAGTTTTGCAGAAAGACAGGCCGCCCGACCGGTTTGGCGAGATGTCTTGACGATCACGTCGCCGAGAAGCTAACGTCACTCGCTGCTACAACACTCGGAAGGCTTCGAAGCTTCTATGTCTCCGAGCACATTGCTTGCTTCCCCCCCTCCATGAGTAAGTATGATACATTATTTGTTTTGGGGCTTGACGTTGTCAGCTTTGTCACGTTGGACTGCCTCAAGGTGAACCCATTTTGCTGAACTGTTGTGATTTCATTGGCCAGGCCTGCTTGATCGCGATGGAATTTGCTTGTGATTATGTTTACGTACCTCCATTGGTGGTTCCAAAGGACAACCAACAAGTCTTCAAACGCTCAGGTGGGATTTAATTAGAATTAAATTATCTCCGATTTCTGAAAATCTTTGAAATGATCAAATTTTGAGTCATTTGGGTTGCACGTCTAAAAAAAAATATTTTTTCCTCTTTGTCTGTAGTATAGCCACATTTGTTCATGAGCTACCATGCACAACATTTTCTGTCATCGTTTCATAACAAATGTTTCCTCTTAGATGAGCGAAAATCCTTCCATGTGAGTCATGCGGGCTTCACGGGCCTTTAAGGAACACAAAGGCCTAATCTCTCTTTTTTGCGTTCCTCACAGCGCTTCTACCTCCCGTCAACTGGACTCGGCCTCTCAGAGCGCCCCCTCCGCCGCCCGTCGAGGTCAAGGTCAGCAAGAAGCCGGAGAAGAGCAAAGCGAAGGAGCGGGCGGTGTCGAAGTCCATTTTCTATGACAACGCTGATGTTGGGGAAAAATCGAAGCAGATAACGCCCACCCGCAAGACAGGTACTGTATGTAGTGTTAGCGTTAGCATGTCATTCCCGATGACACCAACACATGCCGTCAGACCAAAAAGCAATTTGTCTCCGTCTGCGGCTTTCCCACAGCTTTACTTCCACCTCACCTGAGACCGGCGGCAGGCAGCCGCTCGCCTTCTCCCAGCGAGCGACATCTTTACGACAACGAAGACGATTCAGAGTCATCTCGGTACGCAGACAGCTCGCCAAGTGCACCAGAAGGTGCCGGGCTCGATGGAAACTCCCCTGGCTTGGCGATACGTAAGCAAACATGACATTTTGTAGGAGTTGGGCACATGACTAAAAAAAATTTCCTGCAGCTTCCGCCCCTTGTCTTCCACCTCGTCCTTCCTTCATGAACATGCCGGAGTATTTGGTGCTTCTGCCTGAATCTTGCCCCAGTGAAAAACCGCTTCTGTGCCCCCCGCCAGTTACCCCACCTCCAGGTACAGATCGCAATTTGTGGCTTCGCAAGGAAATCAATGTACAGACTTCCATCCCTGTATTGGAGTGGATCTTTACTTCTACTCAAAGACTTTTCCATCGCTGCTCCACAGCATCCACGGAAAACAACGACTCACTGCCGGGAAACCCCAACGTGATCCTTGTCAGTTTGGGAAAGCTGCTCTCGGAAAAAGGTCAGTCCACTTTTATCCTCATTGTTTTGGTCTGATTTGCGTGCATTGACGATGCTTGTCATTTTTCCAGTGGAGCACACCCAAGAGAAACTCAGATCCTGCACTCAGTGTGGCTCGGTGCTGGAGTCCATCTACGACAACGTGGTAGGCCGTGCTTCTAAGTCTTGTCACTTTTCGAATGGCATGGCAATGATACCTTTCACTGCAGATGAACAGTTGTTACTTCTGCGAGCCGCCTGAGCAACGCAGCACCCCGAGCACCGGCTTGCAGCACGGCCTGTTCTTGCTGAACCCGGCCGATAAACTCCAGAGCGCCTCGCAGCCTCTGCTCATCTTCTGCATCGACATCTCGGCCTCCATGAGCATCACCTCCCAGGTACACAGCAAAATATATCAAAACCTGTCACAGTCACAGATTGTGATTATGTTCTTGTCTTGTTAAGGTGTTGGGAGGAGAGGAGTGTATCCACAGATCACGCCTGGAGGTATGATGTGTCCAAAAAACATATTCATCAAGGAATTATATTTATCTTTAAGAAAATGCTGCATTGGAGCGTTCTGTAAAATTCTGATTTTCCAGCCTTTTTATTTTTGTAATATCTTTGCAGGCCCATATGTACAAAAAAATGGATGGCATATGTTTGTGGAATATTAATCAATTGTGTTCTTTTCAGTTTGTCCAGGAAGCTGTTTTGCTTTGTGTTAATAAGCTGCGCAAACAACAGTCTGACACACCCGTGGGGCTCATCACCTTCAACTATGAGGTACAAATAAAAGCAATTTTCTCATAGATGGACAGATAAAAAACAAATCCAGAAACTTTTAGTTGAATGTTTCTCAAAATGTGGTCTTGGGCTCTCTCTAGTGGTGTGCAGAAGAATAACTGGGTAGTGTTGGGTTGAAAATAAAGCAATTAAGACACACTGTTATTTGTATTTTATCTACTGTAGGTGACAGTACACGGATACGGAGATTTCCCATCAAATGTCCTGAGTGGGGATGACCTGATGGACAGCGAGCATCTAAAAGCGGCCGCGTCTTTGTTCACCACTCCGCCGCCGCTGTCATACACCAAGAACTTCCTGGAACAACAAGTCAAGGAGTACAAGGAAGCATCATTGCTAGTCATTTGGCAAAAAAACAAAAAGATGATCCTATTGTGTTTTTCCTCCAAAGGTTGTCTGCAGTGGGCACTACAGCGTTGGGCCCAGCAGCTCTCGTCGCCATCACAATGGCCTCCAGACACCCGGGCTCCAAGGTGCCTATCAGCCACAATTTATGTTCCTATCCAATCCAACAAATGATGTAAACTCCATTTGTGAAAAGGTGATCATCTGCACAGACGGGAAGGCCAATACGACGTTAGGCAATCTGGAGGTGGACGACAACGATGCACGCGCTCTCCTCTCATCCACCATCTTCTACCAAGAACTGGGGGAAGATGCAGCCAATCAGGGGTCATTTTAAAAATAATCCAAGTCATGGTACCTTTGGGTACAATAAATGCGATAATAATGGCGAACCTTGCCTCTTTGATTAGCGTGACCGTGTCAGTGCTCTCGATAGAGGGAACCGAGTGCAGGCTGGATGAGCTGGGTCGACTCGCCGATCGAACGGGAGGAAAAGTAACACATTGGACCGTTATTATTTCTCTTTCGTTCCCCACAGCGTCTCATCTTCTCGCTCCATCAGGTGGTGATCACAAATCCCAAGATGCTCCAATCCGAGTTTGAGCAGATCATTGAGAACACCACCATAGCCACCAAGTGCACCGTCACCTTGATTCTGCCCAAACCAATGTAAGATGCCACCTCTTGCTTGTTGTTGTTGTTTTCCTCCTCCCTTAACATTTATGTGCAACAGGCGAATGAGAGGAGAGAAGGAGGCGGCACACAAAGCGCTCCGAAATGTGGGGAACGTGCACCCGGAAGAAGAGATCACTTTCCAATTCGTGGCTAGTGAGACAGAAGGTAAGAGAAGACGAATGTCAAATAACGCTTGGTTTGGAATGCGGGTTCCTTAAGACCGAAAATATCAACATCAACACGGCAGGCAACAACAAAGACTAAAAAGTGCTCATGGGAAGAACAAAAGAGTGTGCTATACTTGGAGTAGCAAAACTGGTTATGATGCTAAAAAAAAAAAAAGTTGTTGATGGAAGTTGTCAGTGGAAATAAAAATACACCAGATGGGCAAAAAAAAGTATTGGACCAATTGTTTAACCCAATATGGGTTCCAGCGTCCTCCGTGTCCGTCCAGCTGCAACTCCAATACACGCAGAAGAACGGCCAGATGATGCTGCGAGTGTTCACCATGACCCGACGCGTCACGAGTGAAAGGTGAGCTCACGCCTTCATCCGGGAACGATAGTCAAACGATTCCAAAATGCAACCCAATGTGCTTTCCTCCTCCTCAGATTGGTGGTGCTGTCCTCTCTTTCGCTGCCCATCATTCAGCTCAACTCCTCACAGGCCAGCGCCGCTCTGGCCGTCCGAGGGCGCTTCCTGGACGCTCGGCGGGAAAGCGAGCAGCAGAAGAAGCTCATTGAGAAAGTGATGTGAGTATGGGAGTTGGGGAGCTGAGTTTGTTTTACCTCAAGTGACATCTCTGATCATCCTGTGTGTCTCCAGAGAGCACAACCGCAGCGCCGAGGACAGACAGACATACAAAGAATGGGTCAGCACCATGGAGCCGATATACAACAACATCCATAACTTCACCAGGGTCTGTTTTTGCCGCCGCGGATGTTGTTTTTGGATTCATTGTTAATCACCTAAAAGTTTCTTTCATTTCCCAGGCCAAATCTGTCGTCTCTGACTCACAGGTAAACGACATCAAAACATCTCAATGCTGTTTGAATTCCTGCAGGTATCCTCTCTAACTCCGCCCCCCCCTCCCACCAGTCTCTGACAGATGCTGGTGCAGCGTTGCTGTACACCATGAAGCAGAGCAATAGGAAGACCGTCATGATCAAGAATGATCAGAACCTTCGCTTTTTAAAGCAGTCCAAATACTGAAAGGCACGCTAACGGCTCAATGAGGACACTTTGGACACCTTGTCAGGTGTGGTCGATGACGTCAAGCAAATGCTTTCTGCCAGGAGTGAGTTGACGGAAAAAGTGCATTTTTCTAGCCCAGTAAATGACAATCTTGATTTTAAAGAGGAAATCAAGCCGTAATGGAGAAAGAAAAGGTAGCACAACATACTCAGAGCTGCTTGAAAAACATTCATTTTATTGTCAGTTTTGGTCACTTCTTAGATTTTTTTATTTTTGCACATCACGTTTTATGAGAAAACTGGTGACAATGTCAGTCCAACTGTCCATTTACCAAAAATTGAACAATTAAGGTAGCATGATGCCCAAGAAGAGCTGTCTTTTTTGCATGCTTGTCTGCTTCGACTAAACCAAATAATTGTGCCTTTGCATTAAATAACCCTCAATTCCCAGTTACATCTCAGTTTACATTTAAGTTTTTCTTTGACCATAAATGATTCAGTCCCAAAAACTGTAACTCAATTTAAGGCCACTCGTTATGTTATTTAAAGTTCTTCTTCCTTGATCAAGTATTCTGGCAAAGCGTGAAAAGTGTCAGCGGACACACTGACAGGAACGGTCAAGGAGATGCCGCTGGACTCCGCGGGGCCAGGAGATGGATCGGTAGGGGGAGGCGAAGGCAGCGGGTCGGTGTGGATGATGTTCAAGTCGGACTGCGAGGCGCTGCCGTGGGTCCGTAAGTGCTTGCGGAGGTAGGCGGGGAACAGGAAAGCTTTCCCGCACTGGTCACAGCTGTGAGGTTTATTGCTGGAGTGGATCTTCTGGTGCTTGCGCAGGCCTGCCCGGTTGAGAAAAGCTTTGCCGCAGCTGTCGCACGCGTGAGGCCTGGCCTTGGGATGCTGCTTCTCATGTTCCCGCAGCTCCGCCGCCAGGGCGAACTCCGCCGGGCAGGCGGAGCAGGTGTGCGAGCCCGCCGTCGGGCCCGGGGCCCTCTGGACGGCGTGGAGGTTCTCGTGCGCCTGCACTTCCTCCCAGGTGCTGAAGGTGGCGTCGCAGTGAGCGCAGGAAAACTGCGGCAGGGTCGCGAAGCCGGCCGCCTCCGTCTCGTCCTGCGCTCGCCTCTGCTGCTGTTGCTGCTGTTGTTGCGCCTGCTCAGCCAAGTGAGTCCTCTCGTGTTTGCGCAGGCTGGAGGACACCACGTACGACTTGAGGCACTCGCCGCACTTGAAGGGGCGCTCTCCGGAGTGCACGCGGCGGTGCTTGTTGAGGCTGGAGCGCTCGGCGAAAGACTTGTCGCACTCGGTGCACGAGAAGGGCCGCAGACCCGTGTGCACCAGCAAATGCCGCCGCAGGTCCCAGGAGGCCACGAAGGCCTTGTCGCAGCTCTGACATTTGTAAGGTCGCTCCCCGGAGTGGACCCGTTCGTGCATGGCCAGATCGGCCGGCTGTCGGAATCTTTTGGAGCATTTGTCGCACGGGTAGGGCTTGAAACCCAGGTGGACTCGCTGGTGCCGGCGGAAACTGGACGGGTCGGAGAACATCTTGCCGCACTGCGGGCACAAGTAGGGCTTCTCGCCGGAGTGCGTGCGAAGATGAGACTGGTAGGAGGACAGCTGCGTGAAGCTTTTCCCGCACTGCTCGCATTGATACGGCTTTTTCTGGGAGTGGATGCGCTGGTGGCAGACCAACGAGGACGAGCGGGAGAAGGCTTTGCCGCAGTCGGCGCACAGGAATGGCTTCTCGCCCGTGTGCGAGCGCTCGTGGTTCTTCAGGTCCTTCACCTCCGTGTAGGTTTTGCCGCAGTCCTTGCAGGAGTACGGCCGATGGCCCTGGTGGTTGCGTCGGTGCTTGCGGAACACGGAGGGGTCGGCGAAACTCTTGCCGCACTCGCCGCAAAAGTACGGCTTCTCCCCGGTGTGAGAGCGCATGTGCACCTTGAGTTTGGACAGAGTGGGGTAGCTCTTGGAGCACTGGCGGCAGGAGTGGGGCCGCTCGCCGTTATGCTGCGTCATGTGGATGCGCAGGCAGATGGCCTGCATGAAGGCCTTGCCGCACTCGGAGCACACGAAGGGCTTCTCGCCCGTGTGTGAGCGACTGTGGTTGCGCAGCTCGGTGGGCGTCTTGTACGCCTTGTGGCAGTCGGGACACTGGAAGGGCCGCTGGGCCGAGTGCGTGCTCTCGTGTTTGGAAAGAAGGGCCTTGCTGGAGAAGATCTTCTGACACTGCGGACACGCGTGGAGAGGAGACGAACGCTCTTTGCCGTGCGCCGAGAGCTTGTGCTCGCGCAGCGCCGACACGCTCCGGAAGGACTCGGCGCAGGACGAGCATTTGAAGGACGGTTTGGATTTCGGGGGACGGCCTCTGCCCCGTTTCTTCACGGGCGTGTCCCTCGCCACCGCCTCCTCTTGTTGGCTGTGCTCATCTTGGGCGGGAGGGCTTTGTTGATTTGAAGGTGGTGGGCTCCCAGCCTGCAAGGAAGCCATCTTTCTGTCTGAAGATCAATTAGATGAGAATTTCCCAACCTTTAGGGAGCCAATGCAGATATTTTACATGAGAAAGAAATATACCAGTCATGCAATCACCAAAATCTTGTCTAAACCTCCTCAAAAACTAACTTGCACACATATGTTGGTGTGTGTAAATTAATTTTTGAAGTATAGACTAATACATATACATACGTGCATAAATACATCCATGCATACATACATACACAAAATGGCTGGCATTAGGACCTTAGGGACAATAAGCTAACCATCTCGACGACAGGAAGTGGGCGACGTAAAGCCGCAAATGTTTGTTTTTGCTGTTGCTGCTGACGATCACAACAACATGCGATGTGAGGTGTCAGTATTGAATGCATGCAACCGTGCATATAAATTCTTAATACTACGTGCATGTCTCGCCCGCGTTAGCACGCTTGCTAATTTAATTCAACTCAAAATGGCTGGCTTTAGGACCGCCTGCACCCATTTCGCTCGACGGCATCAGCTTGTTTTCAGATTTTTTATTATTTTAGTTGGACTCAACAAACGAATGACAGCCTCACCTGCAGCAGGGCATTCGTTGTGGGTTGATAGTGCTCGGAAGAAAGAAAGAAAAAAACGAGTCCCCACTCGACTGGAGTTGTTGTCGTACCACGGTGGACCGTTTTGACTGGCTGACAGTGACAGTGGGACGGCGCTAGGACCACGATGACGGACAGTTTCGACTGCCATAAGTGGAGTAACTTGTGTTTACAATGCAAAATATGGAATAATAACAATTTTGTCTTTATTTTTGAATATACTCAACCCGAGTTGAATGTTTGGCGTTTAAAATGTTGGGGGCGTGGCAGGCTGCTGTACATTAGTGATTGGAATTGCACATTAATAAAAAAATGTTGCTAAATAAATGAGTGAAAGCAAACAAATGATTAAATGCAAATGTTTTGTACTTAAATGTTTAATACAAATTGATGAAGTCTGACATGCGGGAGTTTAGACGTCACTTGCACATGCACTGTGCTGAACCTATTTTTTTTTTAAAAAGTCTAACGTGTAAACAGTTAATTCGGTGATTCCTTTGCATCCCATTATCACACTATTGTTTACTAAAAACGAAAACAGTGCTAAACACGGTTGAAAATAATGGAACGTGCGTTATTAAAATGTGGTCGATGAAGTGACGGAAGTATTTCGCGGCTGCACATTTCCTGTTCCCTAGCAACAAGACCGGTGTGGAAGAATAAGACAATTGGAAGAAGAGAGTCCCTTTGGATCGTTATACACCTCAAAAGAAGTTCTTCGATCAGATAATGAGTGGGCAAATGTCTCCTGGAATGTGCGTGGAGTCGATATTGGAGGTATTTGCTTTATTGCCCTTACTGACGTTCCGCTTCCTGTCTCTTTTTGTTGCAATGTTTGTTTTGCTAGCTGAGATGCTGCTAGCCTGTCGCGCCGCTAACGTTGGTACGAACTATCGCAACCCATTGACCTGCACTCAATTAACGCTTGTTTCCACACTTTTCGAAAAGTGTATATTTATGTCCAACCGTTTTCTGCATTAGTTTAATAGCGGGGTTAAGACAGTCCTGGTTTATTGACACGGCTAATGTAATTAGCCTGACAGTGCAAAGAGTTACCGGATGTGAATCGTTGACTTACTCCCTAATCACTATATAGTCTTGCTGTTTATATTTTTTGGGGTAAATAGCAATCCATGCAATTAATTTACAGTCTATCTTAGTCATACTACAGTGAAAAAGTAAATGTTACATTAAAATAATTGTTTTAATCTGAGTGTACAGTATTTTACTGAATGAATCTAAAGAAAGCACTTTATGTTAATCCTTATGGGTTGCTTCTGTTACATTTAAATTTGTATGAAGAGTTAATATACGTTTGTCTCCTCCCCCAAAGGCAGGATTTATCTTCTACTGTATGGCCACTCTGGACACCCTCCTGACCTAAACGACTGTTCTCCATTGTGTATGGACAAGAAAGGCATCTAATGTATTCCCCTCCTGCATACGCTGTCAACCTGGTGCGCTTATTTCGCTCTTCATCGTCACGACTGCGCATGACGGCGCATGGACGGCAGGTTTCCTGTGCCAACAGTGCGGGCTGTTCTGTCCTGACATGGCCACACTTGTAGAGCACACGGACGCTCACCTGGAGCAGGACGAGGAGCGCAAGTTCAAATGTGACGAATGCGGACGTGGCTACAGACATGCCGGCAGCCTCGCCAATCACAAAAAGGCTCACGACGTGGGATTGTTTGAGTGCCATTTGTGCGGCAAAGAGAACTCAAACGCTTTGGCTTTGAAAAGTCATATGCGGAGTCACACGGCTCACAAAAAGTACTCCTGTTCGCGATGCGGCAAGGCTTTCCGCCTGGCTACGCAACTCGCTACGCACGAGCGGGCTCACCGTGTCTCGCAATCAAAGACTGAGGACGAGGAGGATGAAGACATGGCAAATAATCATTGGAACAACCAGGCGGAGAACGGCCTCGTCGATCACAACCAACCGCAGTGTGACTCGTCCGACGACGCCGACGGCCGACCGTTCAAGTGCGACCTGTGTGACAAGACTTACATTCACCTCCGAAGCTTGAACAACCACAAGAAGACTCACCAGGTGGGAATATTTGAGTGCACCGTCTGCTTCAAACTCTTCAACAACATGGCCGCGCTCTACAGCCACCAGAGGACACACAAAATCCGAAGCGGCCGCGGCGGAGGCAGTAGCTCAGCGTCCGGCTTCTACGCTAACTCCACACAGGAGCAGTTTTCCCCAAAGAGTCCGGACGGTCCTGTCAACTTCTGCCATTTGTGTCAGGTTGTGTTCCCTAGTGAGGAGGAGTTCCAGGAGCACATCCAAATGCACAACTCTTCGTCGGCAACCTTTGGCCTGGAGGACAACACAGCAGAGAGCCCCCATATGACATACAACAACATTACCTCGCCTCAATCCAGCTTTTACGCAGCTCCTAACGATCTCGCTCCCTTGCCATCGGTCGATAATTGTCAAGGTTTTGATCAGCCGCGCGGTCACGTGTATTCAAACAGTAATCAAACACCGTCTTCCGACTGCTCTCAGGGACAACCCCCGCCCGTGGACCCCGGAATTCTCAATCCGCTTCCGAACGCGTCCGGAAGGGACGACGCTTCCGCCGCCGATTCCGACGAGCGTCCCTTCAGGTGTCAGATCTGCGGCAAGAGCTACCGCCACTCCGGAAGCCTTATCAACCACAAGCGCTCACATCAGGTGGGGATTTACCAGTGCTCCGTTTGCAGGAAGAAGTACCCTCACCTGGCTGCGCTCAAGAGTCACCTCCGCCTACACAAAGGTCACAAATCCTCATTCAAGCCCAACGGAGCGGGGGACTGGCTCGCTTCTGAACAATTTTCTCCAGTCAGCGACCAGGGGCTTTTCTTCTCAACACAGGATGCGGAGGACAACAACGATCCTCATCTTGGACTCGGCACGTACCTCGATCGTCAGGACTCGGCTCCAGATGCGAGCGTGCGGCCACCTCACGCCGAGCATTCCACACAGAGGCACATGTGCGCCGACTGCGGGGACTCTTTTGCGGACATCGCCGGGATCGTGGCGCACTCGTGCCCCCTGCTTCAACAGCAGCGCTCGAGCGGGGACGCCGAGGGGAACTTTGAGGGCACCGTCGCGCAGTTTCAAGGACTGAACGAGACCGCTCGTCAGAGTTACTTTGAGCAGAGCTTCAAAGAAAATCTGAGCGGCGAGCAGCTGAGCGGCATCGCCGAAGAAGACGATGGCGACCTTTTTCAGTGTTCCATTTGCGGAAACAGCTACAGCAGCATGCAGGCCCTCAGGAGCCATCTCCGAGGTCACGCGCAGTCCCGGTGCGCCACCGCCAGCTCGGGACCCTCGTCCTTGTCCTCCCAGGAGGAGGCCAGAGACGAGGAACCGGAGGAGATGATGATCTGCAGTTCCTGCGGCGAAAGTTTCGCCAGCAGGCAGGACTTGCTCGCCCATCAGCTCGAGCACGTCAAGCACCGAGACGAAGACGGCGTCGGCGCGAGTGAGGGCCAAGCGTGCGAGGAGGAGACGCAAAGCGTCATCTGCGGTCGCTGTGGAACCTTCTGCGCCGACGACCATCATCTGGAAAGCCACAACTGCGCGGCGGAGAAGAAAGAAGAGGAATCGGCAGCGGCAGAAAGCGGCGAGGAAGTGGAAGTAAAAGCAAAGAACTTGCAGCACCAAGCCCGGCGCCACGTCAGAGACCAATTTGAGGACCGTCAGTACAGATGCGATCAGTGCGGCCGCTCGTACAGACACTCGGGTTCCCTCCTCAACCACAAGAAGTCTCACAAAACGGGAGTGTTCAAGTGCAGCGTGTGTCAGAAACGCTTTTACAACCTGTTGGCTCTTAAGAACCACCAGAGGTCCCACTTTGACATTAAGCGGTAAAGTACATGTGCAACTCAGACACTCCACCTTAACGTTCGTGTGGGCTTTTATCATTTCCGACAAGGTTTAAGTTATGTTCTATTGTGCAGCGCTTGTTCCATACTCGGTGTGGTAACCAAATGTGTTTGTTTTACTTTGAGATGTAAACGAGTCTAATTTCATCTCCCCCCCCTCAGGCATACTTGCGACGAGTGCGGCAAAGCCTTCAAAATCCAGAAGCAGCTTTTGATCCACCTCCGGAGGCACAAGGAGAACCGAGCCAAGATCAAAGAGCTGAACAACCAGATCCAGGCCCTGATGCAGATGAACAATTCTGAGGCCGAGGCTGCCTGTGAAGCGCCGGAACGAACGACGCGAGCGGCCGCCGCCGCCGCGGTCACATCGGAGCGCACGGGCGACAGGCGACCCTTTGCATGCGAGCGGTGCGGGCGCACATATCGCCACGCCGGCAGTCTGGTCAACCACAAAAAATCCCACAAGACAGGCCACTATTATTGTTCTATCTGCAACAAAGCTTACACCAATCAACTGGCCGTCAAGAACCACTTGCGCACGCACTTTGCCAGTCGGAAGCATTCTTGCCAAAAGTGCGGGAAAGGCTTCCGTGGAAAATGGCAGCTATCGGCTCACATCTGCGCGGACTCCCAGAAGGGCGGCGGGCGGAGCTCGAGGTCTCGAGCTCCAAAGTGCAAACGATGTAAAGAGACGTTTCCGTCCCGTGACCAATTGGCAGCCCACGCCTGCGACCGCTCGCCGGCGAGCCACGACGAAGAGCGTGCGTTCTCCTGCAACATTTGCCACCGTAGCTATCGGCACGCGGGCAGCCTCCTCAACCACAAGAACACGCACAAGACGGGACACTTCTCCTGCACCTTCTGCGCCAAGCCCTTCAGCAACCCCATGGCGCTGCGCAACCACACTCGCATCCACACGCAGCAGAAGAAATATGCGTGTCTGACGTGCGGGAAGGCCTTCCGCCTCGCCAGCATCCTGCACAACCATCAGAAGGTCCACAACCGCGCCAGCGCCCGCTTCGGCTGTCCGGCGTGCGGCAAGAGCTTCCGGGGAAGGTCCGGACTCAAGAGGCACCGCTGCCGAAGGGGTTGTGGAGAGGACGGGACGCAGCCAGAAGAGAGCCAGGACAAGTGCTTCAGGTGAGTTGTTCCATTACAATGAGCAAGCCTGCTCGCAAATGTCACCTGCACCAGGTTGTGAGCGTGATATCCGTCTGTTGCCGCCACCGCAGGTGCGACCTTTGCGGGCGCTCGTACCGCCACGCCGGCTCCCTCCTCAACCACAAGAAAACTCACTCTGAAAACCTCCACCACTGCGGCCTTTGTCTGCAGACCTTCCCGGACCCCCTGGCTCTCCAGATCCACTCCCAGATGAGGCGCCATTGCTGCCCGGAATGCGGCAAGACCTTCTGCCTCATCGCACACTTGCAGAGCCACATGGAGGTTCACTCCAAGGATCGCTCCAACGTTGGCAGCTCGGGTGAACTCGAGGCTAACGGCCTGAGCTGGACCGAGCCTTTGTCCCGTTCTCCCGAAAGCGCCGGCGACCAGGCGGAGAAGAGCCATGTGTGCGAGCACTGCGGCCGCACTTACCGCCACGCCGGCTCTCTCCTCAACCACAAGAACAGCCACAAGACGGGCTCCTTCACCTGCAGCGCTTGCCACAAGGAATTCTCCAACCTGATGGCCCTCAAGAACCACCGGCGCATTCACACGGAACCCAAGCGCTACCAGTGCCTGGAGTGCGGCAAGGCCTTCCGCGTGTCCACGCAGCTCATATGTCACCGGAGGATCCACAGCAAAGAGAAGCCCTTCTCCTGTGCGCTGTGCGCCAGAAGCTTCTCCAACAAGTCCAACCTGAGGCACCACGAGAAGTTGCACCAGAACCATCACGCTTACGACGACACCTCCGCGTTTAACTTGGATGCTAACGGCTTCATGGGCTTGGACATGGGCTCGTTCCTTTAAGGTCGCCTCTCACTCGTACCGCTCGTACCTCCGACTCGTGATTTCCTCGCATCTTCTAAACGTTGTTCTCGAGTCACGCCGCGCGTCACTTCACCTTCCTCACGGAGAAACAACCAAAGTGATCCGTATAGCGCGGCCCGCTTTTCCAGCGACTCTTCAGTGCCTGTATCAAGAAACATAAAATGTATACTCCACTCCCAAAAAATTGGACACTTGGGGGCAAGCGAACCTTTTCAAGTGAGCGAAATCTAACGGTTCCGTTTTTCAGTGCTTTGTGTGCAAGTTACTCTTCCCAAACAATGAGCCGAACGGTTTGTGGTGCCGGAGTGGATCGGATCAACTGCTTTTTGTAAATGATAGTTGAGGATTAACCGCTTTTTGTAAACGATAGAACAGATTCCTGAAATGCATTTCCAAAAGCCAAACAACCTGAACTTTTTTAGGGGTGGTGTATGTTGTGTTTGTGAGTGCTGAAAGACTGCTCACATCACACACCTCTTGTGTGAAAACCGTCAAATACCTCATTGTAGTTTGTGCAAAGCTCACTCAAAGTGAGACTTGAATCTAGTTACTACTAGTCTACTTACTAATTTAAGTTTTTGTTAAGTGACATTGTATGCTGAAACCTACTAATGCTCTCGCATAAGGCAGAGCACCGGATAGCACGTCCGCCTCACTGTTGGGAGGTGCTGGTTCCATTCCGGCTCTGGTCTTGTGCAGCGTATGCATGCCCCCCCCCCCCCCCTCATCCCCTCGTGCCCACGTGCCTCCAGTTTCCTCCCACATTTCAAAAACATGCAAGGTGGGCCAATTGGACACTCGTAATTGTCTGTAGCTAAGTTTGTGAGTGTGACTGGTTGTTTGTCTGTCTGTGTGCCCTGCGATTGGCTGGCAACCAGTTCAGGGTGTATCCCGCCTACTGCTCAGTCAGCTGCCGTCCCCTGTTCAATACACACACACTGTAGTGTCATGATTTTATCTCACGAGTATATCGATGTTGACTTTACCCCAGCTGTAATTTGCATGCAAAAGTGCCACAGTTAAATTGATATAGTATCAAATATTAAAATGTCATTAGTGGTTTAATTAACTAGATATGGAATTACAGAAAGTAAATGCATCATTAAATTATTAATAAACTGTCATTATTTAATCAAAATATTCATCCACATTATTTGAAAATAATAATATAAAAGAATAATTGAACATTTGGGCGATTACGTTAGAACGTGTCTTCCAAATATTTTTCTCCACCTTGACAGCTTCACGCATCTTTACAAACAGAAAACCAGTTCCCTAAATTGTAACCGCCCGCATTTCACATAGTGACCAGCGGAAGGCGACAGCACGGTGCCTAAAAACGACGTACTGTATTGTGCATTGATGGCATGGTTGCCAATTCACTTTTCATTTTTGTAGTGTGAAATTGAAACAACAATTTCCAGGGTACACCAGAGCCGTCATGGCGGGTCACCAGGCGGCGTTAGCGTGCAAAGCGCCGTCCGGCAAGCAGGAGAAGAAGATCGGTTTAAATTGACGTGAATTGCATTTCCCGTTCACCAACGACCGAACATGTGAGTGAGTGATTTGCATTTCCAGTTCATCGCGAGAACGGATCAGTGAGTGAACGAATTCGGACTTTCCCGTTCGCGAACGAGTCAACGAGTGACTGCCTTCCTCCCCCCCGTGCATCAACGGATCAGTCAGGGAAGGTGTTGCGTCTCCCTCCTGGCGTGAACTATGGAAGCCAGAATGTCGATTTACGATTTGCCAAGGAAAGAAACAACCACCACTTCTTTCATGCACGTTTTCTCCAAGCTAACGGCTAACTTTATTGCATGAAGGGATGCGCCGTTATGCAACAACGGGGAGATTATGCTTCTCTTTGGGTAATCTTGATTTGATAACACTCATAGTAGTTTTAAATAACGTGTATGCATATATACGCCTAAATATTGTTATCCAATATATCTACTGCAATTTCACATTAGATTGCTGGCTTGAAATGTACTTTTATTATTATTGTTTTTTTAAATAAACATGTTAAAACATGTCTGGTGTTCCTTGTTTTTATATTCGCCAATAAAAAAAATTTTCAACCTTTTATTCAAACACAATCACATTCGGTATAATAACACCATCAACTACAATCCAACAAATACATTAAAACATCAATGTCGGCATAACGTGTCGACACACTGGCATAGCAGCAACTGTCACTGTCTGTCACTCTGAATCATCGGAAAGGAACCTGTATTTAATGGAGTGTCTGTGTGACGTCACAGATCAACCAGCCAATCACGAAGTGGGGGTGAGGGCGGGTGTGGCACTTGTTTAGGTACACCTAAAAATGTCGGTGTACCTAATGGAGTGTCCGAGTGACGTCACAGATCAACCAGCCAATCAGAAAGTGCCCTCTTGGGAGCTCGTTAAACACACCTGCGTGAAAAGTTTTAGCTTTTTTCACGTTCTGCAGGAGCTAAAAGTTTTCACGCAGGTGCGCTTAACGAGGGAATCACACAGACACTCCATTAGGTACACCGCCATTTTAGAGTGTACCTAATCACAGGCCACTTTATTAGGGAAATATCATGGTCAAAGGTCACAGGTGTCAAGCTCTAGTCCTCGGGGCCGCGTTCCAACATGTTTTCCAAGTGACCCTCGTTAAGCGCACCTGCGTGAAAAGTTTTAGCTTCTTTCACGTTCCGCAGGAGCTAAAAGTTTTCACGCAGGTGCACTTAACGAGGGAATCACACGGACACTCCATTAGGTACACCGCCATTTTCAAGTGTACCTAATAACAGGTCACTTTATTAGGGAAATATCATGGTCAAAGGTCACAGGTGTCAAGCTCCAGTCCTCGGGGCCGCGTTCCAACATGTTTTCCAAGTGACCCTCGTTAAGTGCAGGTGCGTGAAAACTTTTAGCTTCTTTCACGTTCTGCAGGAGCTAAAAGTTTTCACGCAGGTGCACTTAACGAGGGAATCACACAGACACTCCATTAGGTACACCGCCATTTTCAAGTGTACCTAATCACAGGCCACTTTATTAGGGAAATATCATGGTCAAAGGTCAGGTGTCAAGCTCCAGTCCTCGGGGCCACGTTCCAACATGTTTTCCAAGTGACCCTCGTTAAGTGCAGGTGCGTGAAAACTTTTAGCTTCTTTCACGTTCTGCAGGAGCTAAAAGTTTTCACGCAGGTGCACTTAACGAGGGAATCACACGGACACTCCATTAGGTACACCGCCATTTTCAAGTGTACCTAATCACAGGCCACTTTATTAGGGAAATATCATGGTCAAAGGTCACAGGTGTCAAGCTCTAGTCCTCGGGCCGCGTTGCAACATGTTTTCCAAGTGACCCTCGTTAAGCGCACCTGCGTGAAAACTTTTAGCTTCTTTCACGTTCCGCAGGAGCTAAAACTTTTCACGCAGGTGCACTTAACGAGGGAATCACACGGACACTCCATTAGGTACACCGCCATTTTCAAGTGTACCTAATAACAGGTCACTTTATTAGGGAAATATCATGGTCAAAGGTCACAGGTGTCAAGCTCTAGTCCTCGGGGCCACGTTCCAACATGTTTTCCAAGTGACCCTCGTTAAGCGCACCTGCGTGAAAACTTTTAGCTTCTTTCACGTGCTGCAGGAGCTAAAAGTTTTCACGCAGGTGCACTTAACGAGGGAATCACACAGACACTCCATTAGGTACACCGCCATTTTCAAGTGTACCTAATAACAGGCCACTTTATTAGGGAAATATCATGGTCAAAGGTCACAGGTGTCAAGCTCCAGTCCTCGGGGCCACGTTCCAACATGTTTTCCAAGTGACCCTCGTTAAGCGCACCTGCGTGAAAAGTTTTAGCTTCTTTCACGTTCTGCAGGAGCTAAAAGTTTTCACGCAGGTGCACTTAACGAGGGAATCACACAGACACTCCATTAGGTACACCGCCATTTTCAAGTGTACCTAATAACAGGCCACTTTATTAGGGAAATATCATGGTCAAAGGTCACAGGTGTCAAGCTCCAGTCCTCGGGGCCGCGTTCCAACATGTTTTCCAAGTGACCCTCGTTAAGCGCACCTGCGTGAAAAGTTTTAGCTCCTGCAGAACGTGAAAGAAGCTAAAACTTTTCACGCAGGTGTGTTTAACGAGCTCCCAAGAAGGCACTTTCTGATTGGCTGGTTGACCTGTGACGTCACTCGGACACTCCATTAGGTACACCGACATTTTTAGGTGTACCTAAACAAGTGCCACACCCACCCTCACCCCCACTTTGTGATTGGCTGGTTGATCTGTGACGTCACACAGACACTCCATTAAATACAGGTTCCTTTCCGATGATTCAGAGTGACAGACAGTGACAGTTGCTGCTATGCCAGTGTGTTGACACGTTATGCCGACATTGATGTTTTAATGTATTTGTTGGATTGTAGTTGATGGTGTTATTATACCGAATGTGATTGTGTTTGAATAAAAGGTTGACATTTTTTTTTATTGGCGAATATAAAAACAAGGAATAAAACACCAGACATGTTTTAACATGTTTATTTAAAAAAACAATAATAATAAAAGTACATTTCAAGCCAGCAATCTAATGTGAAATTGCAGTAGATATATTGGATAACAATATTTAGGCGTATATATGCATACACGTTATTTAAAACTACTATGAGTGTTATCAAATCAAGATTACCCAAAGAGAAGCATAATCTCCCCGTTGTTGCAAAACGGCGCATCCCTTCATGCAATAAAGTTAGCCGTTAGCTTGGAGAAAACGTGCATAAAAGAAGTGGTGGTTGTTTCTTTCCTTGGCAAATCGTAAATCGACATTCTGGCTTCCATAGTTCACGCCAGGAGGGAGACGCAACACCTTCCCTGACTGATCCGTTGATGCACGGGGGGGAGGAAGGCAGTTCACTTGTTGACTCGTTCGCGAAGGGGAAGTGACGTCATTTTCTTCTTCGTTTTGTTTTACGGCGAGGTAGCAGGGTTCGGCTCCCCACCTCTGCGATATGTGCTTAGTACAAATGTATTAACGCTTGTCAAACTTCTCCCCGCAGCACTATCTGCATTGCATTGCGCGCTTCTCTCAACAATAAGGCAGTAGTAACTTTTTAGCAAGTTTTTTTTCTTTTTTGTTATTTACTTTTCTAGGCTGTTCAAAAACACCTGCTCGTATGCATGATACTAGGGGTGTAAATCGCGGGTTTTGTAACGATACGATATCATATCGTCCAACGAGGGTTTCAAACTACTTTTAGGGTTTCTAAGATTGGGGTTTCTAACTAGGCTTTCAAAATTAGGGTTAGGGTTTTCGACTAGGGTTTCCAAATTTAGGGTTAGGATTAGGGTTGAGGTTAGGGTTTCTAACTAGGCTTTCAAAACTAGGGTTAGGGTTAAGGTTAGAGTTAGGGTTAGAGTTAAAGTTAGAGTTAGAGTTAGAGTTAGAGTTAGAGTTAGGGTTAGGGTTAGGGTTACTAACTATGCTTTCAAAACTAGGGTTAGGGTTACTAACTAGGCTTTCAAAACTAGGGTTAGGGTTAGGGTTTCTAACTAGGCTTTCAAAACTAGGGTTAGGGTTTCCGACTAGGGTTTCCAAGGAGTTTTGCCATCGCTAATTAGGGTTTCAAACTAGGCTCAGGGTTTCCGACTAGGGTTTTAAACCAAGGTTAGGGTTTCAAACTAGGTTTTAAAGCTAGGGTTAGGGTTTACAACGAGGGTTTCAAACTACTTTTAGGGTTTCTAAGATTAGGGTTTCTAACTAGGCTTTCAAAACGAGGGTTAGGGTTTTTGACTAGGGTTTCCAAAGTTAGGGTTAGGGTTGGGGTTAGGGTTTCTAACTAGGCTTTCAAAACTAGGGTTAGGGTTAGGGTTAGAGTTAGGGTTAGGGTTAGGGTTAGAGTTAGAGTTAGGGTTAGGGTTACTAACTAGGCTTTCAAAACTAGAGTTAGGGTTAGGGTTAGGGTTTCTAACTAGGCTTTCAAAACTAGGGTTAGGGTTTCCGACTAGGGTTTCCAAGGAGTTTTGCCATTGCTAATTAGGGTTTCAAACTAGGCTCAGGGTTTCCGACTAGGGTTTTAAACCAAGGTTAGGGTTTCAAACTAGGTTTTAAAGCTAGGGTTAGGGTTTACAACGAGGGTTTCAAACTACTTTTAGGGTTTCTAAGATTAGGGTTTCTAACTAGGCTTTCAAAACGAGGGTTAGGGTTTTTGACTAGGGTTTCCAAAGTTAGGGTTAGGGTTAGGGTTTCTAACTAGGCTTTCAAAACTAGGGTTAGGGTTAGGGTTAGAGTTAGGGTTAGGGTTAGAGTTAGAGTTAGGGTTAGGGTTACTAACTAGGCTTTCAAAACTAGAGTTAGGGTTAGGGTTAGGGTTTCTAACTAGGCTTTCAAAACTAGGGTTAGGGTTTCCGACTAGGGTTTCCAAGGAGTTTTGCCATTGCTAATTAGGGTTTCAAACTAGGCTCAGGGTTTCCGACTAGGGTTTTAAACCAAGGTTAGGGTTTCAAACTAGGTTTTAAAGCTAGGGTTAGGGTTTACAACGAGGGTTTCAAACTACTTTTAGGGTTTCTAAGATTAGGGTTTCTAACTAGACTTTCAAAACGAGGGTTAGGGTTTTTGACTAGGGTTTCCAAAGTTAGGGTTAGGGTTGGGGTTAGGGTTTCTAACTAGGCTTTCAAAACTAGGGTTAGGGTTAGGGTTAGAGTTAGGGTTAGGGTTAGGGTTAGGGTTAGAGTTAGAGTTAGGGTTAGGGTTACTAACTAGGCTTTCAAAACTAGAGTTAGGGTTAGGGTTAGGGTTTCTAACTAGGCTTTCAAAACTAGGGTTAGGGTTTCCGACTAGGGTTTCCAAGGAGTTTTGCCATCGCTAATTAGGGTTTCAAACTAGGCTCAGGGTTTCCGACTAGGGTTTTAAACCAAGGTTAGGGTTTCAAACTAGGTTTTAAAGCTAGGGTTAGGGTTTACAACGAGGGTTTCAAACTACTTTTAGGGTTTCTAAGATTAGGGTTTCTAACTAGACTTTCAAAACGAGGGTTAGGGTTTTTGACTAGGGTTTCCAAAGTTAGGGTTAGGGTTGGGGTTAGGGTTTCTAACTAGGCTTTCAAAACTAGGGTTAGGGTTAGGGTTAGAGTTAGGGTTAGGGTTAGGGTTAGGGTTAGGGTTAGGGTTAGGGTTAGGGTTAGAGTTAGAGTTAGGGTTAGGGTTACTAACTAGGCTTTCAAAACTAGAGTTAGGGTTAGGGTTAGGGTTTCTAACTAGGCTTTCAAAACTAGGGTTAGGGTTTCCGACTAGGGTTTCCAAGGAGTTTTGCCATCGCTAATTAGGGTTTCAAACTAGGCTCAGGGTTTCCGACTAGGGTTTTAAACCAAGGTTAGGGTTTCAAACTAGGTTTTAAAGCTAGGGTTAGGGTTTACAACGAGGGTTTCAAACTACTTTTAGGGTTTCTAAGATTAGGGTTTCTAACTAGGCTTTCAAAACGAGGGTTAGGGTTTTTGACTAGGGTTTCCAAAGTTAGGGTTAGGGTTGGGGTTAGGGTTTCTAACTAGGCTTTCAAAACTAGGGTTAGGGTTAGGGTTAGGGTTAGAGTTAGGGTTAGGGTTAGAGTTAGAGTTAGGGTTAGGGTTACTAACTAGGCTTTCAAAACTAGAGTTAGGGTTAGGGTTAGGGTTTCTAACTAGGCTTTCAAAACTAGGGTTAGGGTTTCCGACTAGGGTTTCCAAGGAGTTTTGCCATTGCTAATTAGGGTTTCAAACTAGGCTCAGGGTTTCCGACTAGGGTTTTTAACCAAGGTTAGGGTTTCAAACTAGGTTTTAAAGCTAGGGTTAGGGTTTACAACGAGGGTTTCAAACTACTTTTAGGGTTTCTAAGATTAGGGTTTCTAACTAGGCTTTCAAAACGAGGGTTAGGGTTTTTGACTAGGGTTTCCAAAGTTAGGGTTAGGGTTGGGGTTAGGGTTTCTAACTAGGCTTTCAAAACTAGGGTTAGGGTTAGGGTTAGAGTTAGGGTTAGGGTTAGAGTTAGAGTTAGGGTTAGGGTTACTAACTAGGCTTTCAAAACTAGAGTTAGGGTTAGGGTTAGGGTTTCTAACTAGGCTTTCAAAACTAGGGTTAGGGTTTCCGACTAGGGTTTCCAAGGAGTTTTGCCATCGCTAATTAGGGTTTCAAACTAGGCTCAGGGTTTCCGACTAGGGTTTTAAACCAAGGTTAGGGTTTCAAACTAGGTTTTAAAGCTAGGGTTAGGGTTTACAACGAGGGTTTCAAACTACTTTTAGGGTTTCTAAGATTAGGGTTTCTAACTAGGCTTTCAAAACGAGGGTTAGGGTTTTTGACTAGGGTTTCCAAAGTTAGGGTTAGGGTTGGGGTTAGGGTTTCTAACTAGGCTTTCAAAACTAGGGTTAGGGTTAGGGTTAGAGTTAGGGTTAGGGTTAGAGTTAGAGTTAGGGTTAGGGTTACTAACTAGGCTTTCAAAACTAGAGTTAGGGTTAGGGTTAGGGTTTCTAACTAGGCTTTCAAAACTAGGGTTAGGGTTTCCGACTAGGGTTTACAAGGAGTTTTGCCATCGCTAATTAGGGTTTCAAACTAGGCTCAGGGTTTCCGACTAGGGTTTTAAACCAAGGTTAGGGTTTCAAACTAGGTTTTAAAGCTAGGGTTAGGGTTTCCAACGAGGGTTTCAAAATACTTTTAGAGTTTCTAAGATTAGGGTTTCTAACTAGGCTTTCAAAACGAGGGTTAGGGTTTTTGACTAGGGTTTCCAAAGTTAGGGTTAGGGTTGGGGTTAGGGTTTCTAACTAGGCTTTCAAAACTAGGGTTAGGGTTAGGGTTAGAGTTAGGGTTAGGGTTAGAGTTAGAGTTAGGGTTAGGGTTACTAACTAGGCTTTCAAAACTAGAGTTAGGGTTAGGGTTAGGGTTTCTAACTAGGCTTTCAAAACTAGGGTTAGGGTTTCCGACTAGGGTTTACAAGGAGTTTTGCCATCGCTAATTAGGGTTTCAAACTAGGCTCAGGGTTTCCGACTACGGTTTTAAACCAAGGTTAGGGTTTCAAACTAGGTTTTAAAGCTAGGGTTAGGGTTTCCAACGAGGGTTTCAAAATACTTTTAGAGTTTCTAAGATTAGGGTTTCTAACTAGGCTTTCAAAACGAGGGTTAGGGTTTCCGACCAGGGTTTCCAAGGAGTTTTGCCATTGCTATTTAGGGTTTCAAACTAGGGTTAGGGTTTCCGACTAGGGTTTTAAACAAAGGTTAGGGTTACAAACTTGATTTTAATGCTAGGGTTAGGGTTTCCAACGAGGGTTTCAAACTACTTTTATGGTTTCTAAGATCAGGGTTTCTAACTAGGCTTTCAAAACTAGGGTTAGGGTTTCCGACCAGGGTTTCCATGGAGTTTTGCCATCGCTAATTAAAGTTTCAAACAAGGGGTAGGGTTTCCGACTAGGGTTTTAAACCAAGTTTAGGGTTACAAACTAGGTTTTAAAGCTAAGGTTAGGGTTTCCAACGAGGGTTTCAAACTACTTTTAGGGTTTCTAAGATTAGGGTTTCTAACTAGGCTTTCAAAACTAGGGTTAGGGTTTCCGACAAGGGTTTCCAAGGAGTTTTTCCATTGCTAATTAGGGTTTCAAGCTAGGGTTAGGGTTTCCGACTAGGGTTTTAAATCAAGGTTAGGGTTACAAACTAGGGGTGTAAATCACGGGTTTTGTAACGATACGATATCATATCGATACAAAGAATCACGATACGATATTTGCCGACATCTTAAAGCCTGCTGTGATTCATTCACGATACATCACGATATAGTGCTCTACGATCGATATAGAACAATATCCTGATTTATAACAATTCATACGCAAAATCAACAAGGTACTGCAAACTCTTTATTTAGGAAATTACAAAGTGCTTCCAAACGAATGACTTGAAGCCCAAAGGGGAGCGAATTTCCTCGTCTTCTTGGACAGACACTAGCCATAGCACCAGCCCAGGAGCCGCGTAGTCGTCGTCTCCCCTTTCACGTGCCTGCTCTGCTCACAACACAACACGTCGCGCACTGCTCCCGGAAAGAGGAAGCAAGCAACAATGAACTGGATTTCAAAATAAAGTCGCGTCTAATGTCAGAGGTCAAAAACAGGCGATATAGATCGATGTTTACGTTTAGCATCGATGCCAACAAATCGTAGAGCATTATATCGATTAATCGATGTGTATCGATGAATCGTTACACCCCTACTTGATACCTATTAGATAAGGTAAAAAAAATCCCATCATTTACTTCATATGGTGGACCTGCACAAGTTTGCAGTGCTGAGGACAAGTGGAGCCATAGAACGAAGTTATTTCGAAGCACCAATGGATGGCCGAGCAGCTGGGCGCATAGACGGGCACCCGCAGTCTTGGGTTCGGCATTGCTCTACTTGAGAAATGCATGTCGGATGTGACGTTTGCCAATCCTAATGACCTTTTTCAGTTTGACCTTCCAAATGTCACTCTTTCGCGACACTCTTTGACATCAACCTGTTGACAACCAACTTCAACCTGATTTGGAGAAATAATTCTTCACTCTGCTTCGATGGATTCAAACTTTGGTGACATCTTTCATCATTTTCGTCTTCCGTTCATTCACAAATGGTTAGGAACTATCTTCTCCACCCATGTCATATGCATGTCATTTGGACTTTTACTCACTCACTCCAGACACGGACTCATATTTATGTCCACTGAGTTCCTATTTCTGGAAGTCAAACAAGCTGAAGACGTTTGTGCTGTAATGCATTGTAAAACCACCAGGTGACCCTTTTGCCTCAGGGACACTGTGACACCTATGGAGTTAAGTGGGGTTTTTTCTGTGGGAATAAAAAGCACAACACTCCACAATATTATTGCAAATTATATTCGAGATGTCATTTTAAGGAAATCATTTATGTATTCACATTGACATGAGCGTGCTTTTGAGTGCATTGTTACATAACTGCCTTTGTGCGCATGTCCAAACATCTCGTCACGTTTGCAAATGAGGACTGAACGTATGTGTGTTATTTTTGTACACTTCTCTGGAGCACAGGGGAAACACAATATGCAGATCTCAGCAGCAGACTCATGACACACACACGTACATATATTTACTGTACCTAAGCTATATATACTGTTTGCAGTATATGCGGTATTCAGTCTATCTCTCACACTAAACACTTGCATATTCTACTGGTCTACAAGCGACAAGATCTCACGTTTCTCCAGCGTTGGCTTATTCATTGATTTGCTGTGTGTTTTTTTAGTTGCTCCGTGTCCCTTTCTTTCTTTCTTTCCTTGCTTGCTTGCTTGCTTTCCGGGTCCTCCATGTTGACTTCAGTTCTGTACGTTGAGGATTTGTGCAGACAATCCGTGGTGCCATTTCCTCAGCTTGGCGAAACGAGGACCTCGCATCTCCGACTCAAACTTCTCTCTGTGGGATGTGGCCAGAGGTCATGTTGGAGCGGGGGCAAAACAAGTAAGCGATCGAGTTTGCAAAACAGGTGGTGGTGGTGGGTCGAAATGGGGTGTGGGTAATCCGCCCACTCCTGAAAGTTGGGTTTACCTCGACTTCTGCAGAGCTTCCTCATCTGGATCTTGCACTTTTTGGGCAGACAAGAGGATTCGTTAAGATGGTGCATGAACACGCATTTACACTACACAGATGCAATCATGTGGTTTCAATGAAGTTATCAAGTTGTATTCTTTTTAGGGCAGTCCTTCTCAAATAGTTGCCTAAAGAGTGGCGACTGACTGTATTCGGTTCCAGTGATGTGCGCCAGCATCTTGAAGCTTTTGGACTGCAGGTTGGCGGCGCGGCGAGCCCACTCGGACAAGTCCAGTGAGTTGTCAGTGGGCCTGATGACCGCCTGATACACGGGCGAGGCGCAGTCCACCACTGGGTCCTTCATGGGCAGCACCCCGCTGACACACACACAGACACACACACAAAAAGTATTTGCACTTTGGAGACAAGCAGGTGTAGGAGCAAGCAGCAATGTATGGAGCCGGACAGTGTAGCCCCCCAATGTATAACGCGTCTGCAGGATTTAAAACAAAAAAGCGCAATTATAAAATGTCCCCTTTTAAGTGTTATCATGATGCAGGATGGGTGGTACTCACGCCAGGGAAGATCCCGCCTCCTCACTGAGGTCACGACCAGGCGGCGGCGGGGAGGATGAGGAGCGAGGGAGGGATGAAATGAGCAAGAGCAAAGTGGGCGAAACCACACATAGTGACGACTTCGGCGAGGGGTGGGATGGGGCGGGTATGGCGAGCTCACCCTTCGTGACCTTTGGCCTGCGACTGCCCGGCGATAGCATCCATGATGGCATCCTGCGAGTACATGCTGATGGGCGTGTTGTACTGCGCGTGCACGATGGTGGCCTTGCCGCCGGGGCCGCGCACTTCGATGGGCTTGTGGGTGGACAGGGCCGAGTCTTTCAGGGCGATCGGGTTGAATCTGGGAGTGTACTCCAGGCTGTCCCGCAAAAAGACACGGGGCGCTCGTTACGCAAGTCACCTTTTTACAGCATCACTCGCACTGCACACTTCATGCACAGTTACGCAAGAACGGATACTGACTTTGCAGGTGTGTTGGCGATGACCTACATCATACAAAACACACAAAGGAAGAGAAATTAGAGACACTGGTGACATCATGTGCTCACAACAATGGCACAATGTACGCTGCTAGGAAACTCTCCAATGGCCGTAACCTCCATCATCATCATCATCATTGTCGCCAACACACACATGCAGATGGAACCTCCCCTCTGACAACCCCGAGTGTGAGCGACAAGAGCAAGGGGTTCTCTTTCAGATGACATGGACAGAGAAGGCCATAAATAGCCTGGACGAGCTTCAAATACCTGGACCAACACGTACCACCTGATCCACTTATGTCATGAGTGTACCTATCTCACACACAGTCCGGGACACCCTATCTGCACTCGCAGCAGATAATGTGCGACAGGCTCAGAACATTCCGCCAGCATGTCGGACAGCTGACGCGGTCCAACGAGGCCTCGGCGTCAGGTCCGGCCGGCACATGCCCGTGACACCTGACTTATCGGCGGAGGCTAGGAGGCAAAGACAGCTCAGGATGCAGAGCAACCTTGAAGATGCTTTTGAAGGTTGCCGTGGCAACGGCCAACCCCGAAATGGCAAGCATCATTCATTTCCTGACCCTCTTTTACTAACGCTGCCATACCTTAGCACTGCAGAATAGTTTTCAGAAGTGGCTGACCGTCTGCCACAATTCAAATAAAAGAAAAAAGCCAATCAAAAATGGCCTTCCGCAATCGCATGAGCTTTCGCAACAGATTTCCAGTTATGAATGAATCAAAGCCGAGTATACGTCATCGCTATCTGGCAAACAATGTCAACTGAAATTCTCTAAAATTGCAGAGGGGAACTAGTCAGCCACAATGTTATGTGCCTACACATTTTTTATTTTGCACCAATGAAACTGGTTTTAGTCATTTAGTCATCTCTCAAAGCTCTTAGACTTTTGAAAAATTGTTTGTGAAATTGATGGAACCACTTTATCCATGAGGCCAAATGTGGTTTTATTCCCCCTCATTGTTAAAATTCAAGCAGCCACACTTCAAAAACATATCACAAGAGGGCAGCAAAATGCAACACGAGCTATAAGGCGAATAACGCTGGTTTGTATGCGTCATAAAAATAACAGCAGTGTGTCCGTACCTTCTGGTGGGGGATGACAGGCATGGGGGAGTCCATTCTGGGGGTGGCTATGGGGACGGGTGCAGGACGTCTCGACCTGATCATTCAAAAATACATTTATTATAATTAATATTTTTTTAATAAAGGCGTGTGTTTGCTTACTTCTGCATGCTGAGCACGAGTCTGCTGGTGGCCAACTTGATCTTGTTCTGGGCCTCCAAGTGCGTCAGGCCATCAGTGCTGATGCCGTCGATGGCCGAGATGATGTCACCCTGCGCCAAGCTGCCACCCGACGCCTTGCTGCCGGGCATTATCTGTCAAACAAGTGTGGCAAAGTCAAGAATGCTTTGGGTTTGTGTTTTGATTGACTTGCTGGCCCTTTAAGACACGACTGCTACATACAGCATCAGGTCTAAATTTACAGTCAACTCGTTAAAAAGAGTTAAAAATATGCCAAGCTGTTGATGCCTGCCGACGAGTGACCCGATGCAGAGGCACACACGAGCACGCGCACATGCACGTGCGCGCATCCGCACCTGTCACTGACATTCACTCGTCTGAAGTTTCTGTTTACGTTCCGCAATCTGACTTCCTTCTTGCGTCAACATTTTACATGATCAGCTTAATAATATTGACATTATTATTATTTTTTTCTTAGAATACTTCAATTTCTTTAGTTTTTTGCGTGAAGACTTTTGAGCACTACAGACAAACACAATCTGAGGTGGCTCTAACTATTACAGGTTGGTTTTGAAGCGTTCTATAAATAAAATTGAGTCGAGTTGTAAAATGTCATTGGCCTCAAGTTGGCTAACAAGATGCGAACAAGGCATTCTCTCTCGCTCTCGGCTTTCTTTTCTTAGAAGTTGGCAAAAGCGGGTCTGAAACGGGAGCCGCCTAGGCCGGTCAATGTTGCATCAATGGCGCCTCTTTTTATCTCCATCGAGACGGGAACCCGAAATACCAGACCGGATCAGGGAACAATACACGTGCCGTCATTCGGGGAATTTACATGCAAACTTTTCCACTTATCGAGGAGCCAAAAGGCCCCGGGATAGGTGAGAGCCCCCCCCCGCCCCATGCCCACCTCGCTATTTAAAGGGGAAGCTGTAAATAAACCAAAGTGCCTGCCAAGGACCAAAGACCTCCCCAATACTAAAATAAAAACATTTCAAATGAATCCCGAATGTATGATATTAATCCACAAAGACAAAAATGAAGGACATGTTTACTATAATTAGTAAAATGCGCTTTTCATTTACTTTAATTTATTATAAAAATGTTTTGGTTATCAATGATAACCATGTGGGTCCAACATCGGTTGCCTTCCACATGTGCTTACACAGTTTGGTATCCATAAACTGTGGGGTGCACCCGCATAGAAATGTAAACAGAGCTGAGGTGTAATATTTACTTACGTCACTAATTTTCTCTCCAAGCGATCAACTCTTTTGGGATGGTCTCTAATTCCAATCGGTTTGATTTCATAGCAGTGGATTCTGTTGTTGTCACTATTTGATTCACTGGGTTTATCAATTCCAATTTTTGATTCGACTGGAATCTTTATGATGTGATTCGATTTAAAAAAAAAAAATTGGACTATTTTGAGCTGTGGATTGCAAAATGACAGAACACATCCACAAGCACAGACAAGGGGTCAAAGTGCACAAAATCAGTCCTCCGTTGTCATCTTCCTGCCGTGTTATGTTGTTTTCATCAGTATTCTTCTCACGGCGCTCTTACCCTGGAGATGGTGAGGGGCATGTTGAAGTCCTTCCCGCCCTGCAGCCGGAAGCCCCACGGCGCCGGGCCGTTCAGCGTCACCGTGTACGTGCTCATGTCGGCTTCTGGAAGTGCTCGCTTGCCTGGTTTTTGGGAGTCCTGGCTCTCCTCGTTGGCCCTGCTATCCTGCTGGTGTCGTGTGCAGCACCCCCCGCTTCGGACCTCTGCCGCTGATCCTCACGTCAAGGGCCTGGACGCGCAGTTGCGGGAGGGGGTGGGGGGGCTGCTAGGGGGTGTGTTCAGGCGCTGTCAGGACAAACAAATACACACAAGAAGAGACAGACCACACCCCAACCTCACCTAATATTAATTTTACCATCAAAACAACACAATTGAGTCTTTTTTGGGGGGGTGATTATAATATGGATTTAAATATGAACAATGTGGATGCACTGGTGGCCTTCAGGCTGGCTGCAAGCAACAAGCCTAAGAATAGCAACAAGGGGTACGTGGGGGGGGGGGGGGGGGCCTGTGGCCCCTTAAAAGGCTTGTAACCAGAAGCTCCTGAATGCTTTGGTGCCCAAGCACATGCGGCCAATATAGACCTGCCGTCTTACTGCAACACATTTTATGTAAGCCGCCGACGGCTTGCTTTAACTTTGATCTGCATGATCGCAAGTACAGAAAATAAAAGTCGAAAATGAATACAAAGCACTAAGAGGATTTGGCACGCAGTGGCATCAGAAGATGAAAAGATCAATATGATGTGTGGGTGCCATGTGACCACCTGTGGGGTTAAAAATAACCATAACAATAGGCTGGAAGATCAAATGTGTGTGCGAGGTGGTGACGAGATTGGACTTTGCATTATTGCAGCCCATGTGGATGACGACGGAGTTTGTTCTCTTTAAGGGACTTTAGCATTAAAGAGACACACAACATGTAACGGCAAATAAGAACGAAACAAATATTAATATTAATAGTGATCAATCCCTTGATCAAGATTTTTTTTAATGCGGGTGTTTTGTGTAGTGTCTTACCTGTAGAGGGCGCCACAGTTCCACAGGCAGACTGGAAAGGTTAAGCAGATCACCTGTGTCTCATGTGCAGATGTTTGCTGTGTGCAACTTTGTGTCTTCCACGACGTCATCATCATCGTCGCTTGTCTCAATGGCGGGCACGCTCTCGACACAGACGCACTCACACACGACAACATCAGCATCACGTCTTCTCACACAGTGAAGCAACCAGTTTATTTAGAAAAATAAATAAAAACTACCATCGGAGACATTTTTTTTGTACAAAGAATAAACAAAATGGGGCTTAGCCTTCCGTGATCCTTTACGATATTTACAGTCCCCTCCTCAAGGACTATGGGGACACCAAAACTATAGCTCTCTTGATGTAAACAATGCATGTAGTGTTGAAGCAATAGCCACCGTGTCCCAATATTTTTGTCCATATAGTGCAGACTTGGGCAAAGGATGACGGGCCTAGTGAGTATTTACAGGCACATTAATTTAGCTTCTTTTCTTCTTCCCTGAATGTATTTATAATTTTCTGTAATTTTTAGTTATTCATCTCATAAAATTATTGGTTGATTTATTGTTAACATTCAGAAATGTATAAACACTTTTTTTTGACTTAATTAATTGCAATTGATTCTAAATAATGACCTGAAAAATAAATATACCTGTTGGGCCATCTTCCCTCTCTTGTGCATTTTTTGTTAATGCTATGCATATACGTACTTCCTTCCAGGCTTGAGACAGCAGCCACTGTGCGTAAATTGGGAACTAATGCGGAAAGAGCAAAGAGGTGTGAGCCATTCAAATGCAAATCATAGAAACCTTGCTCTTTCTTGACAGTTGTGAATGTCACTAAAATTGGCGAAAAGCCCACTTGGTGACAATATCTTATGAAGCGGATGTTTTTGTCAGCATTATGAATGAGAGCATTTTTCAAAATTATTTTGGATGCAATAAATCTAGTAAAAAATTCAAAAAATCAGAACACTGTGCTTCCGTGGCATCACAAAGGGGAAAGAGGAGCAATTATATTAATTGTGCATGTACATTGTTTTTTTTGTTTTTTTTTAAAGACTGGATTATTTTTAGTCCTTCTGTTTCTTTCAACTGTGCCAGAAGCGATCATCATGTATGGCTGATGGAATTTTTCACACATGCATCACAGGACATGTACACTCCGTGCACCTGTGCTTGCTCTGGATTTTTTTTCCCCAATTGCTGGTTTATTTATAGGGTCCAACCAACATGGATTTTTTGAGGCAGATGTCAATTCAAATATTTAGTCCTTATGACCAGTTTTTTTTTGTAAGGGGGGGGGGGGGGGTTATCTTAACAATAAACAATAATTTAACAATAAAGAAATAATTTACAGGCAGGACATTTGTCCTTTAGGATTTGCTTAAAAATAGGTAAAACATTTATAATTTTGGTGGGGGAGGTTTGAATGTCATTTTTCTTTTGTGTTGATATGTATAGGAGGAAAAAGGCAAAAATCAGCCCCAAATCTCCCCAAAAATTGGCAGTTTGCAGATTGTAAAAGCGCTAATATCACCCCAATGGGTTGTGGCTGACTTATTTGTAATTGGTCTGTGCAAAAACCTTTTGTGCGCCAACTACATTTAAGTCATCTACTCATCCAGGATGTGCTAGATGAGGCCTCATTTTTGGAACACGAGTGCATGCTGGCGCTTTAAATTAGCACTGCTAACAGTTGGCATACTGCTTGTGGAAAAAAAGGATCACACACGTCTACCCGTCCAATGATGCTCACGCCGTCGCAGAGGGCGCGTCCAGTCGGGCGATGTCCAGCGACGCCTTAGCGACGGGGCTGAAGCCTTTGCTGTGGTTGCCATGGAAACCTGGGGGGCTGTGAAGTATGGACGGGCTGGAAATGGAGGTGACAATGACGGCGGGCGTCGGCTTGTGGATGAGCCGAGGGCCAAATTCGTCCGCTGCTTGGCATAGCTGAGAAACAAAAAAACACCATGAGTATTCCGAAATACGAAAACAATATATATTTTTTTTAAATGTTGTTTACTTCATCTTCTTTTATCTAAAACAAAAAAACCTCTTCAAGTCCTTTCTACATGAGGAATAAAGGGGCTTTTAATTAGACTATTGGGACAAAAGCTTGTGATTTCATTCATTGCAAAGGTCAAAGTCGCCTAGAGGTGCAAAGTAAAATAGCCGCAGGGGGTCCAAAGTTTGGCTGGGGGCCCCTCGCTGAGTGTTAAGAGTTTTGAATTTTGATTTTATCAGCCAGACGCATATTGTCACGGAAATTGAGAATGGTCTGCCTTTTGAGGGAACGAGAAGAAAAGAAATTAGAATGAACTGTACAGTATTTGAAGTACAGGTAAAAAAAAAAAAACAGGACATCACAATACAATGTATATCAAAAGTGGAATCCTTGACAAATGCAAACATCCCCCTATTTTTTTTTCATTTCCAAACTTCAAATCACACTTTTGCAAGAAAAGTTGCGCGTGACTTGACGCTTACACTGGCAGGGAGGTGACTCTTTGGCAGGAAACAGAGGTCCGACATGGAGATGTCCTCCGCTTCCATCACGCTCTGTGCACAGGCAAACAGAATGTTACTCTTCTTTGAAACAAACAAAAAAAAAAGTCTAAAAATAAAAGGAAGTGTCAGAAAGGGGAGTTGCCAGGCGGGATTATCACATGAAAGTGAATGTGCCGAGAGCAGAGATTAGGGAATGCTCTTGAATATTACAGATGGTTGAATATAAGACCCAAAGAAAAATAAATCAAAGGTCAGACAGAAAACATTAAATGTCGCCGTCGCCGTCTTGCTTGGACCAATAAGCGAGCTGGGTGGAAAGGCGTCATCCGACCTGTGGATTAAATCTGAAACTCCCAGATTACTGGATTAGTCTTTGGACCCGGTGTAATGGAGGCCTCGGGGAACCTGGCCCCTCTATGAGTGTGTGTGTGTGCTTTGGGTGAACTAAGATGATTACGTGAAGAGACGGAAATGCTCCATATGGCAGATGGCCCACATTGCAAGAAACATGTGAGGCCCTGACAGGTTGCTGATTAAAACTATAAGCAACCAAAAAATGAATCAAAACAGAAATAAAAAAATCAAGTTAAATGGAATCAACTATGACGCATAGAAAACAAAAGTGTGAGCTGACCTGCAAAGCTTGCAGCCCTGGTTCAAACATGTGATGGTGCTGCAAAGCAATGTGACCTACTTGATGACAAGACCTTTCTGTCTTGAGTCAGCCGCTCTTTTGTCAATTCAGCGTGCTCAATTGGATTCAGGACAGGGGATTGCGTCATATTTCACTTTGATCATCGTCCATCTTGGGAATTCATTGGCTGCCACTTCGAAGCCCTTACCTTTAACCTCTGGCTGGACCGTCGCCCATGTTTGACATCACACGACACCTGAGGGTTGGCAGACGCCCGGAAGGAGCCGTCGTCCTCGATGTCGGATAGGTGGGCCTGAAGGGGAAACGCCACGGCCGATGAGGCGGGACGGAGGCGGAGGGGGCAGGGCTACGACGACGACATACCATAATGAGACACGAGCGACACTCACTGATTCGCTGTCCGACTGCGAGGAGTGGGCGCGCTTGCAGTGGCGGTTGCTCTCCGATTGGCTGGTGAGCGTGGAGCGGCGGGTGGACTGGAAGCTGCTGCTGCCGAAGCGCTCGCGCACGCGCACGCACAGCAGCGCGCGCATGTAGGGCACGTAGCGGCTGAGCGCAGACCTGCCACATTCAGAGGTGATGAAATCAAGCAAATTTGGATGTTAGAGGGAATTATTGTCCTGGCGTACCTGTACTTGGGGTGCGTGATTGCGTAGATGATGGGATTGTGGATGGCCGACGCTTTGGCGATCACTGCCGGGACGGAGGTCATGTACGGGGTCAGCAGGTCTGCGTACCTACAAGGAAAAAGCCCAAAAATGAGGGAGGGTCAGACAGATGTTACCAGGAGGCAGCTGGGTGCTTAGTGTTTGAGCTCGAGTGTTAATCTGCTATAATCTAACTATTACACGCGTGTTGACACAGATGGATTCAGATGTTCCGTGTCACGGGTGGTTATGTTTTTTTTCGAGGGCCACATTTGGGCTGGTATCCAAAAATCAGAAAGCGATGCGCTGTGTTGTGCGTGACACTCGCACCTACCCGGCGAAAGCGGTGAGCGCGGTGCAGGAGTAGGGCGCCCAGGAAATGATGAAGAGCAGAATAACGATCAGCGCGATCTTGGCCATCTTCCACTCGCTCTTCATCTTGCGGAACCTCTTGGCAGTCTCCCTGGAGCCCTCACAGTTGATCTTCTCGAAGGCCCTGCCCGGAGTTTAGCATTTGACCTTTAGCAACTTGCGTTTATCAGAGATGGAATTTTACTGACCGAGTGGTGTGTCGGATGGCCCTGAAGATGCAGCAGTAGCAGAAGATGATGACAAACAGCGGGATGAAGAAGACAAAGGTGAAGAGCAGCATGGTGTAGGAGCGCACGGCCGGCGTGAACGTCATGTAGTCCCACGAACAGGACGTCATGAGACCCTCTGGGACGTAAGCGCCTGGATTGGACAGTACATACAATAAATATACCTACAGAGTCTGACTAAATTCAAATTTGGTTCCTCAAGGCTCTGTCTTTGGTCCTCTTGTTTTCTGTTAGAACTTTTTAGGATTATACAAAAATCATTACTTTGTCCTTTTTTTGAAGAGGTTGTTCTTAATTCGTCATAATAATTTTTCTACAGCACTACACGTGACTGAATTAATATTTGGTGACCCAGAAGTATCCTTTGCTCAAAGGACATTTTTCTTCTTTTCTGCTCGCCATCTCTCAAAACCTGGCCATCTGCATGATTGCCTCTATTACCAGCAATTATGGGAATTATTTCCGAGCATTAATAAACATCCATTACATTGTGCTTGCGTTTACGTGACATTTCCAAAGAAAATGGGGATGGCGCAAAAAGAACAATTTTCACCAACTCAGTGTGTGCGTTGGACAGCCCGTCGTGTTAAGCAACCGCAGGGGGGGGGTAATAACCTGAGACAACAGCGGTGTGAAGTCGGGTAAACCCTCAGGGCGCCATATCATCTAATTGCTTTTGCACTTGACTGACGTGTTGACATCTGTTAAAGGAGGCTAGCACGTCGGCGACGCGCCCACACACACGGACAGACGCGTGAAGTTGATACTCACTCCAGCCGAAGAACGGCGGCAAACTCCAGCCCATGGAGTAGAGCCAGGCCACCGCCACGATGCTCAGCGCTTTCCTGCGAGACATGGAACCCAGCGAGGCCAACGGCCGCGTGATCACCACGTAGCGATCCACCGCGATCACCATCAGCGTCATCATGCTGCAGATGCCGAAAAGGGCGCCGCAGAAGGCGTACAACTCGCAGCCTACGCCGAGACAAAAAAAGAACTGTCAAATGTGATTTACCGTCACAAAACACACGGGACAGGTAATGTACGTCATTAGTCGAGCAAACGATCCAACGTCTCACACGCACAACTTAGTCGCTCAGAAAGACTCGCACAAAAACACACACACAATCTGTCGTCAGGTGCGTATAAAAGTGCATCCGGATGGTGCCTAATGGAAGCCCGACTGTCATATGGGCGCAGAAACGAGCCGTTCGGTCCTGAGGCAGTTTTGTCATGACAACAAAATTTGAATGGATTTGGGTCTCGACAATCATTTGCAAACTTTGCCCCTACGCTAGAAAAAACTAATGGCTGACAATTTCACATCACCCACCTGTCTAGTTTGCTTGCTTCAAATCTAGTTGCAAGTGTAGGATATTAATATTTCAAGGAGCCCACAAAATGTCCAAATTGACACCTTCTTGGGTTTAATCGTGATGGAATTTCCCGTTGATGGGCAAAATCGACTACAGGGGTTGAATTTGGAAAACGGTGAGTGTGCAGAAAGATGCGAGCCAACATGAGGTCCAGATAAATGGTCTTCACAGTCAGCAGTATAAAACGGGAGGCCGGTTTCCAATTTGACGGCCCGTACAAACCGCTCAAAGAAACAAACATTACTTTTATGACCCGCATCTGACATAAAAACAGCAACATAAACCAGAACGAGCCATTACGTCACCCGCCGTAGGGAGAAGTTTGACAGTGGCGGTAAAGTGGACAACAGCGCCACATAAATAGGAGATAAAAATTCATCGTAAAAAAACATTCCGAGCAATGACATTGACAATGACAATTACATTATGGTTACGCTGAATCGGATTCATGGCATTTCCATTCATTCAATAGGTAAAGAGGATTTGAAAAAGTTCCGTTTTGAATTCATTGAAGTCGTATCTCAAGGCAACGCAACAGGAATGTCGTGTGCTGCCAATTCAGAACGAACGGGACAAAAGGAAAAGAAAAAAAATTTAGAGTATGGACATTATTTTCCGGCATGTTGTTTTTTTTTTTTTTTTTTTCAATTTCTTTTCTCATTTTGGCTCACATTGCTTTCTGTTCAAGCCTTTACTTTGCTGAATAAAGTCTTTTGTTTCTTTTTTTCTCTCTCCAGTCTACATTGATGAGGCGGTGTCGGGGATGGCTCGTCTTCATGAAGGTCACGACAACTCCTGAAGGAAAACGCCGCTGCCGACTATCTCTGTTTGATCAGCGGATCCTCTCTATCTGCACTCCCGCTGCGACACCAACACAAACCACACACAACCGCAAGAGACAACACGCACACACGCACTGGAATCAGGAGTCCCGCAGCCGCGTTGCTAGACGTAAGTGATGATGACAGCCCGCAAGACTCCGATGGAATTTTAACAGCGGGCAAAACGACGCAGGCGTGAATCTCAATGTACAGTGCCGTCCATCGGGAGGTTACCTCTCTTGCCGAAGATCCACCTCTTGTACATGCTGCTGACAAAGAAGATGGGCGCCTGCGTCATGCTCATGAAGAAGTCGGTGATGGCCAGGTTGATGATGAAGATGTTGGACGGCGTGCGCAGGCTACGGCTCCTGCCAGCAAATCGGGCCTTTGTCAGTTTGTCGTTCGCAAATTTGAGGAATTCAAGAGGTGTGTGTGTGTACCTGCAGAAAGCGTAAATGACCAGTAAGTTTCCCAGGATGCCCGTGATGCCCACAACGAGGATGACCACCCCGATGGTGTAGTGCGCGTGGTCTGGGACGTCCACCGTTGGAAACGGGTGGCTCGGAGCCACGGCGCCCTGGGCGACACCAAACAACAAAACTTAAGTGACATTACGACGACATCAATCCAAATTACAATCCAAAGGTGCTCATACGGGAGCTCAGCAAAACTGCCCCAACTGTTTAATCGTGACATAAACATCTTCATCGTGGCATATAATTGTGCTCACAAATAGGAGCTACGGTGCCCATTAAGGTTCATTAAACTGCATGTGGCCACTGTTTTCATCACTTGCTAATAAACTACAAACTGTTCTCCAAGGTTAAAGACTCGGTAAAAGGAGTTCAGAAATTTGTTTGAAAACAATTTGTACATGTTTAAAGAGCTTTGTTGAAAACCAGCAAAGACCGAGAATGGCGTATTGGAGTTCTAAAAATTTCACTTAACACAATGACAAAAACAAAATTGTGAAAATATCCAAGTATCAGTACTCATAATTATTTTCACTGTACAGGGATTAAAAAAAAATAAAACATGGCAAAACATCAAAATTAATGAGAAATACAATCACGTAAAATCAATAAAATAAAATTCCAACGAAAAGAACCACATTTTTTTTCAGAAATAAAAACATAAAAATCTAAAACACCAGCAAGTGGCCCATGTTAATGGCAAAAAGAAAATCCACTTTGCTATTATGGACTCCCGTATAAAAAGTGCACACTCAGTGGCTCAATTTCATTAGCGGCAATAATGCAATATGGAGCGTAACGACAAGACAAAAAGGAAGTTGTAATCATAGCGAGAGCCTTGTCTGACTTGACTTGTTGCTATGGCGAAGACTTTTACCATGACATTGCTTGAGCAAAAAGACATATGTAGGCCTCCCTCGCGTTTGCGTGACATTGAAATGTTTGTCGATAAAACACAATTTTGGTCGGGGCGAGCCGTAGCAGGGTGGCTCGCTCGTATGGGAGAAGAGCAGGGTTGCTTTAATTACTGGCAATTGTTCATGGAAATGAGAAAGCGACTCAACAGATGACAATTGCAACGTTCTGCCACTGATACAACAATAGAGAAGATGAGCGCCTGTCCAATACAGGAAAAGTAACAAGGCTCTTGTACTATTGTGTTTCTGCAGGTGGGCATAGTGCATCCGCGCAATCATGCGGCGCGACATATTTTCCCCGCACTGAGTCGGATTGATGCTATAGGTAATTAGACATCCAAGGTCAAGCACTATATGATGCGCACAAAACGAACAAATCGTAGAAACATATCGATGAAAAGAAACAGCGCTCGGCGAAATAATCACTGACCAAATTCATGACATGCTTATTTTTTTATACCCTAAAGCAGATTGTTAGTGCTAAAACGTAGAATTATATATTATATAATGTTGCAGTGGCTTACAATAATATCAAATATGTTTTTTTATGAACACTTAGACCCACTACGCTACTGTAAATCAATGTTGATCATGATTGTGGTACTTGCCAAGTATAATTTTTAGGTCACACTTGGTGTTTGATTAAGAGGCTAAAAGATGGCGGGGGTTACTCAGTTTGTGTAGGACAATTCCAAGTAGCTCAAATGAGCATAAAATGGCTGATTTAAAATAAAATGGCAGACCATGTGTCTTTTCAGCCATGGCTGTTGGAGATTTTGTTTTTTGGTGGGTTTACTCACAAAAGACGTGCCTACCGAATTTCATGCTGCTTAAGGGTGCAGTTTTTTTGTTTTTGCTCTGATACATTTCCACAAGCATGGTTACACCTGCAAAGTCGTAAAATTGGCTATTTGTTTTGACCGCTTTGTTTGCAAAATGGTCCCAAGATAGCCACTTTGAAATATAATAGCAGTTTGGCTTCCACGATGATTTCAACAGTTTTGTTGTCAAACACGTTTTTAGGGAAGTTTAGAAAAAATTTGAGGATGGAAGAAAGGAGATTTAAAAAAAATCTGTAAATGTCTAATGTGCATTTCTACTAATGAGATATTGATTGCGGCTATGCAGCCATATAGTAGCCAAAGCTAACAAGCTACTTGTTAGCTTTGCTTCAGCAATTAATCAAAAGCGGGGCATCGAGTTGGCATTCAAAGAACTGCTTGATTAATGTCTATTTCTGGCCCGCTCCTTGCTTAAGAGGCTTTTTCTTTTTTTAAGAATAAAAGGGTGTGCAATGCTCTGAGAAATTGGTGACCCCCACAAGTTAATTATGTGTCACACGTCATTAATCAAGCCCCTCACACTCACGTTGATGCTTTTTGAGCGGCGACCCAAACGTCATTTGTTTGCGCTCGCACGATGTGAATCATCCAACAGTGCTTGGTCCACAAACCTTCACGAGCATTCCAACGCTGTCTCTTTGAGACACACACACATGCATGTTTTCAATTCCACCCACCGGGGAATGGTAGGGGTGAGCAGAAAAGAAGCAAGAGCCCGCTCACCCTGCCCAACAACAAAAGCTGACCAATCCTCGAGTTGTTGGACCAAAAATGCCATGAAACAGAATAAAAACTGTTGAACCAGGAGCTTCTGAATATTTGGTTCATTTGACAATTTTTTAAATTTTAGATAACATGTGCCGAACTAAATATTTCTCTGAATGAATTAAATTAAATTGCAAACTTTTTTTTTTTTTTCTCAAATTTGAGATACCATCTCTGAATTAATTAAATTTCAGACTTTTGGAGCACAACTTTGCAGCATGACAGCTCTCACTCAAGTGAGTCTATTATGTAGAGCAGTCAGCTTCCCTGACAACAACAAAAAAAAAGAAAGAGGACTTTCCTCCAGGGTGAGGAGGAGGAGGTGATGGGAGGGGGGCATGGGGGGGGTGATTCTTTTTAGAGTCACAAAGCAAAACATCCGCCCTGCTGCTGCTTGAATGCACGCTCTTGTCAGCTTTTCTGTGACACAGCGGCAAAGCGAGTTACGCTGAGTGCAGCGCTGAGGGGTCAGAGAACACGCGTCCTCACAGACTCAAATCCTGAGGGGCTTTTTTTTTTTTCTTTTTTGTCACATGCCAACACCCAGCACAGCTGCTTTGCTTTGCTATAAGAGAAACAAGTCACCGCATCTATTCAAGATGCCTGTGAATGATGTCAGGGGAGGATGGAGGGATTTCGTCATTCATTCATGGATGGGGAAAAGAAAAACTGATCTCATCCATCCAGCGCGCGATTGTTCTACTCACGGCTGTGGAGAGCGGGACCAGCTCCATGAGCCGGTGAGGCGGACTGATGGAGCTCACGTTCCACGGAGGGTCCGGCGTGGGCATGCCGGGTCCGATCGGCAGCCGGGAGTCCATTCCTCCGCTCGCTCACTGCATGCGCGTAAAAGTGCCAGCTGAGAGGACGGGCGACGCGAGCGCTACGCGTTCATAGTGAGCGAGCGGGAGTGGAGTCCAAGTGTGACTTACGTGGGCTGATGTTGGGGGCGGGAAGTGGGTGAGGTCGAGGGGAGGGAGGGGGGGGTGAAGTTGCGCGTCTCACGTGCTCTCTCTTTTTCCTCCGTGCGACATCTAATCACATATTCACAGATTTCTCAGCAGTGTGTCAGTAGGTCTGCTTTCTAGTTTTCATCCTCGGCGGTGATGTCCGCCACACAACATCTCACGCACACACCCGCCAGGGCTGCAGTTATCGAATCATTTGCTACTCAGATATAACTCAATCAAAAAAATGTAGGATTTAGATAAGAAGAAAATAACACATTTCCCTGAACTCTGAGCGTTGCTGAAATTTCATCAACTCTGCTTTTTTTTTTTTTTTTTTAAATGGGAATGTGCCTCGGCCAGGAAAGCGTTGGCGCTCAGGAGATCCAAGATGACATTTAAGCTGCCGGCAGCAGGAAGATAAATTGGGCGGTGTCAAATACCTGGGAGGGATGAGAGAGATGGGAAGCGTGGAACGTCTTCATCACCGCTCAGCCGTTTATCGCATCTGACCTCCACCATCAATCTGGATTCACATCCACAAACGACAACTTAACCCCTTGACCTCGTCATCCACTTTACCGATTACGTAACGCCACGTTCCCCGAGCTGGCCATTTTCAAAAATGGGATTGGACCTAATGGGAGAAAAAGAAACACAACAATATTATTCTTTAAATGAAGTACCACAATAAACAAAATAATTCATCATTTTTGCAAAAACGCAAGAAAAGTTACAAATGCAAACAGATGAATGCAATCGTGACACTTTTACAGGAAAAAAAAAAAGAGCAAAGGCTGCGATCTGTTAACCCACTTTCCCGTTTACATAACGCACGGACTGTTCAATTTGCTTCAATAATACGCAGCTAATGCCACCAAATGCCGACTAATTCTTTGTAATGCGCCCTAACTCGCCGAGCTTGACCGTCGACGCGCCTCTGGAAAGCCACGAGAGGGAAATCGGGATCGGAGTTCAAATTCCCGAGCTGTGGGAAAAACGCTCATACTCCTCACAAGAAAACAACAGGCATGGCGGGCCTCACGCCGGTTAGGAACAAGAACAATCTTTGTGATACGAGCAAGTCTGCTTAAATGCCTCGCCTTTGATTGTATCGTCGGTGACGATCATTCCGATTGCGTGCTAACTGGCAAATCGGTACATGAAACCAAAGTGGACTACGAGATAGTTAAACAGCAAAGAGATTATTATCTTGGCAATTAACCTCTGCCGCCCCGCTGAATAAATTAATCGGCCGAGTAATTGCCCCTCGTTTTTATTAGCGGCCGTTTCCAATTCTGCCCGATGAGGCCGCAAATGATTCTTGGTAGGCAGCGGAAATGACATCACGTATAATATTGGAATTTGATTTTGGTTTGTTTTTCCAAGCCAAAAAATACAAATAGATATTGAAGTTGGAACAAAACAATGGGTCCCTTTCTGACCTATAATTGGGTTATTTATGACCCAACTATTGAAAAACACTGATTGTTTGCGTTTTCTATCGTTGATGGCTGGAACAAATTGAAAACGCTCTACTTTTGGGTTGAATGTATCCAGGAGGTGTCATGTGAACACAGCGAATTAAAGTCAGTACACTTAGCGGTAGCGGCAGCGGCGGCGGGAGCCCGGAGCGGCCACTCAGCTGACTGCCAAGTCACTTTCTTTTACAGTCAAGACAGAATGTTAGCATTGCCGCGTCCTTTCTGCTAATGCGGGCCCGCCGGCTCTCGGGGGGGAATTGGGACATTCCCACAAAGATCTCAAAGATGATGTGAGACTGGCCAATCGCAGCGCGACCTTGTGATACAATTCCCAATTGTGTTGCTTTTCAATCCTGTCAAATGGACTTATTGGAATGATCTCATTTTTACTTTCACCTTCTTTCCATTGCCGGTCATGGGATGCATCCACTGATTGTGTACTTCACACATTAGACATGGCCGATAAAGGAATTACAGATCAATCGGACACTTGTGTTTTTGTTTTTTTCCACGAAAAGTCGTTCGCTGACAAGACACTAAATATAACCGCCTCGTGTCTTGGGTCACCGCAAGTGGAGGTCACATGGAAAGATATTTTTCACAAGCTCTCCCGCTGCAGCTTTGTGCCGCATGAGAGGCCACCGAGACGTGAAAACAAGCAAAGACACTTGTGAACGGCAAGGTGACATGTCAGTGAGCCCCGACTTTCAGACCTGCATGTAAATAAATAACGTGGCTTTGGAGTGGGCTCAATTGTCACATGGTGACAATGAGAAGTTTTGATTGGCTGTCCGTGCATACATAGCTTATGTTGTGGATTATTGGCATGGGCTCAATCCCATATTAGTATTCATTAATTCATTCGTCTGCACTGGTGGTAATCTCTTTAGCCGCGGATCGCCGCTATTCACATCGCCGTGTCACATGTCTCGACGCTTGTTAGCCTTCTCGCGCCTTTTCGCCACCTGGACGCAAGTGTGGCCAACCTGCTGTCCTCCTCCACACAGATGGCATTCATTGTCTTTGATTCATGATTGCGGGTTGATGAGATGATGTGAGCATTTCTGGCTTCACAAGTTTAGTTTGTTGGGGAAGAGTTGGGGGGGGGGGGGTACTGTCATTTATACTTGGACCTTGCAGGTGCCAGGCCAGATAATTGACTTTTGGATATATATATATTGTTGGGGGATTTTTTCAAATTTTATTTTATTTGTAGTATTTTATTGATTATTTTTATTTTATTTCTTATCTGGGAATTTCCATCCATCCCACCTATGATTTGTTGTGTCCATCAAATCGAACCATGTTTACCGATTCAAACTTTTCTTCAATGCTCATTAGAACTCAGGTCACATTCTGCTGTATGTTTTGCATCGCGCAACGACAACTGCATCGCACATGTGCAGGCATGCATGAGGATTTGTTATTTATTTATTAGCGTGATTATAATCCCTCAAGGGGAAATCCATTTTACACCCCGCTGTATGTATTGGGTTACACGCCACGTGCGCACACAAAACGCAGGCGTGCGAGGAGGTGTCGGCGTGACTGCGATGCACAAACATCCTTCAAACGGGGGGGATCGGGGGGGTGTTAGTGCGCTTTGCTTGACAGTAGCCAGAAAGCAGAAAACAGTATTTGCCTTTGTCCGCAGTGGGACTCGAAGCAGGATTCTCTAGCTCTTCGTTTGAATCACAACTACTCGAAAGACGGATCTACAGTGGCGACATTAAGCATTCCCACTGAGTCATCTAACATTCGACGGGTCTTTCCAACCTCAGCGACGTTCGGTGTATCCCTGTTGTCTTTCGAGATGGAGAAAGTGGATTTATAATCAAATGCAAGCGCGAGACAGGAGAAATGCAAATCTAATGCTAATGTAATCTTTGATAAGGATTAATAAGGAAGTGGGTGGGGGAATAAAACATAAGAGACGCAGAAGGCAAGGTAAGGAAGGATGGAAGTTGCTCTTCAAACAAAACATTGTAACCTGACGGGCAGGTTGAGGCCGTGTTGGCATGGTAACCATTTCATTCATACTGCCTTTCGTGACAAACAAGAGCAGACCACTGCTGAGGTTTTGGGTGGCCCGCATATGGGAAACCGGGCGATGGACTGTAGGACATGACATGAGGGCAGAAGAGTTTGAGGGAGGACTGACGTGTGGACAAATCTTCTTCCCTGAGATGTTCAAGCAGAGCAGAGGAATTGAAAGGTTTCTACTTTGTCTTGACAAGCAAGCAATTACTGAAATGACAATACAAGGAAAAGAAAAATTGGCAGACGTGGAATAGAGTGAAGATTGCGTTGCAGGTGTTAAAGAAGCAAAAAAAAAAAAAAAGACCTCGCTCGCTGCAGCTGATAGTTGGAATCAAATGCTTTCAGGACAAAAATTGCTCTGATTGAAGCCCACTTCATAAAATGCAACAGAGATTTTTTTATACAGTAAGCCTGCACATATCTCCATCGTCCATCTTTCTTGGTCAGCAAGTGGAGGACAAGATTTATTCGATAGAAAAATTGATTGAAGGAGGAAAGAAAACCCAGTGCTGGTAGCAGCAGACAGAAACAATTTGAAACGCAGAAAAAAAATACTAACAGTGTTTCATTAATTTCACGATGTATCGGTACAATGTTGGCTAATTGCTCAAATAAATAAACTTTGGAAAATAGTTTTGCCAGTCATATGTTTAGACAGTTCCACACTATTCATGACAATCTTTTTTCTCTCAAGGTTTACCAAAGCTCAATTGGCTTTTGGACACTGAAGACCAAAACGCGTTCGAGCGCGAGTAATCATGTCGGAAATGCAAGAAGTGGGTTGTTATGGTGATGGGACTGGCTTGTTGTTCCATGCTCGCGTTCATTCATCAGAAGAGAAAGCGTCACGCGCCAGCGAGCCCAAAGTTGACATACCAAGGGATGGCGCACAAAAATAGAAGACGCATTTCCCTTGACTTTTTTTTCACATTTTTAACAGGGAAATCACGTCCGAGATTGCGGCAGAGGGACGCCGGGTTAAAAAAAGCTCGGCGGTTTCTATTTAACGCCGCCGTAGTCTCCTCCTCCTCCGATGCTATTTTTAGAGCATGCGAGCGTCTGTCTTGGCCGCACGTGAGAACCCGCGCACGTGCGCTTCCTGTCTTCCCGTGACGGAAGCAAAGAGCGAGACACTGAGGATGCTGCTATGAATGAACGAAAAGGGAGATGGATGCAACCCAGATGAGGCTTTCAAACAAAGATTCGAGTTTGAAAGTTGGGCTCCGAGAGCTAGGTAGTGGTTAGAATTACAGTCTTGGCTACGATGTCTTGGAGCCGAGTTACAGTTTCAGGTGTTTGAAGTTGAGGTTTTAACTTGAAGTTCTACAACGTGTAAGGTGTGCATTTACCTTTCACTAAAGCCCAGCAGACGCCGCGGCAAAATCCTCTCGACATTTCATTAGGTACACTTGCAACGCACAAAAGATATTTTTATCATATTTTGCCAAATATTTGCAACCTTATTTCCATGCTTCACAGAATGAAAACATTTAAAGGCATTAATAAACAAAAGAGTTAAGTAAAGTAAAGAAATAAAATGCATCTTGAGCTGAGTTTCATTTCCCTTGTTATTCATTTTGTCCATTTATTTTAATTATGCAGCAGGGGTCGCCTGGCACCCGGCAAATCACTACATGCACCCCATTACTAAAGTGGCTTTGTTGTGTGTTGGTGACATTATACAAAAACGCATTGAAGCCGCTTAGCAACACCCTGATGACTCATAAGAAATGTCAACTCACTCCAATTAGCAGAAAAAGAAGGGTGACATTACAATGGCAATGCAATCGAGTGACTAACGAGTAAAACAGGTTTGCTGCCATCTAGTGGCACGTATCAAAATACAATTTTGCAATTCCAGTGCGGACAACGTGGTGACAGCCGCTAAACTGTAGCTGTGCTTTGTGGCCACTAGATGGCAGCAAACACGCTGCCAAGACAGAGTTGGCATTTTGTGCAAACAAAAGCAAAAAGAGAGAATTGAGTTTGTTGATGTTGCACTTTCCTAAAAATAAAACTGTTTTGTTACTGTGGAAATTCTGAAGAATATTTCGTTCATTACAAACTTGATTGCAAACAGTTTATCAAGTTGTTTTAATATGTAAAAGTTTGTTTAAACAAAAATAATTTTTGTGTTTTGCATTTTATTCCTTTACAACTAACTGTAACCTTCAAGCCAAGATACAGTACAGTCCCTAATTAAATGTCCAAGCCCCCCCTCTTGTTTGGACAGACTTTGAAAAAGGAGTGTGACCCCATCCCTCCACCCCCCAGCCTGGATCAGCTCCCAAAAGGCTAAAATAACTCACTATTTATGTGTTTTCAACTCGTGATCCGGGCGTGCCATTGTGTTGGATATGTGAATGACATCTTTGTCATCCTCCACAGTGGACGGTTTGATGGTGCCTCCCGGATGGAGGACGGGACCCCTGAAAGATGGGGGGTTGGGGACAACCAACTACGGTTCTATAATTGACATGCTTATTTTGTATCCACACGCAAATTAGCATGATGCGTTAAACAAGGTCTAAAAGAACATGTGGGGTGACAATGGAGGGGGGGGGATTGAAGGGAGGGGGGGGTCATGGCATAACACGCAGACATCAACAAAGATCCTCTCTGTCTCCTTCTTGTTGAAAGTGACAATGTCCCCCACGACAACAGTTGCCTTTAGTGACTTTTTTATTTTTACAACCACTTAAAGGGCGTAAATATGTGTCACTGTGACTACTTGCACAATTAACAAGAAAGAGGTGGGCGGGTCCGAAGCCTTCCACTGTTGTTATCATAACACAAACCACAACTAACTGTCAAATACATGCCAGCCCGCCGAAAAATCAACAAGCAAGTTAATTGTTCAATGTGCTTTTGTGCGTTTGGCAGCTGAGCGACGCAGCTGCACGGCGGCCTCGTCTCTTGGGTGCAAAGCAGGCCTGTAAAAGCTCGAAGCTTTTGCGCTCACCTGATTGAGAAGACTCGCACCCCGGAACAAGCGAGCCAGTGTGCTGGTTCGAGCAGGCCGGGCCGCAGGTGGCTCATAGCGTGCCAGCGCTGATTTGTCCTCGACACAAATGAGGCGTCCCGGCAACGCCGGCGCTACTCTGGGAATGACCGAAGGGAATTAAATGTAAGACTTGTGAAACAGCGATGGCAACAGACACAATATTAGGTACACCTGAACCATTTCACCTCGGGCCTCGGCACGGGCGCTCGGGGTTAGCCCGTTGTTATTTTGAACGAAAAGTTGTGCGTGTCGGGGCACTCGCGGGCATGCGCGGTCCCACTCGGCCGTTCACACGGCCGCTGTTTGCACGGCAAATTATTTCCCAGTCGCCGCGGCTCGTCATCTAAACAAACCTTCCCCGAACGCATGAGAGTGTTTGCTTAAAAAACGTGTTAACCGGTGCGTACTGGACACATTGTGGTTTTTCTAGGATGTGTTTCGAGAACAAAAGTTTGTCGGAATAAGCCCCTGCTCGCACAGACAGGCAAAAAGAATACACTGGATCCTTTCAGCAGACCCACAGGGGAAACTGGAGGGGGAGGAAAAAAAAAAAAAAAAAAAAATCAAACGAATTCATTTTGTGATTCTTTGCGCCCCTTTCCAGGGATTTTTAGGTTACATTGTACTTGGACACTTGGGCCTATTACACAATTGTACAATTTTCACGAATTGCGTGTGCTGTCACCGCTCCGCTCTTTTGGTTGCTGCTGGGTTTTTCTTGTGTCGCTCACTCCTGGCGTATTTATCTCCATCAACAGACATAATGGCGCTCCATCCATCCCGCTTGAATCAATAAGCACTCTGAGTACAAAGTGTCTCTCGTCTGTCTGCCCGTCCGTCCAATGAGCGCTAACGTCTCTGCTGAGCTAGCCGGACGCGCGACATCGCCTCCACCTCATTTGTTTCCAATTGGGAGACGTGATGAAGAACACGTGTGCGTCCAAGACATGTGCTATGACTCAAAGTTCTTTCTCTCCCCCTCCGGACATGTATTGTAATCACATGTGATGGCTTTCATTTTGGGTGTAAATATTTGATGGCGCCTTGAAAATATTACCGTGTCGTTTCTTGTAAGCCAAAACAAGAGCTGACGTTTAGAAATGGGAACACGCGACAAGGTTTTGGTACAGGAAATATAAATTCAGGAGAGTTTATGCGTGTTTGCATATTTTTTTTCTGACAAAATCACATTTCTGATTTGAATCGATTTCAAAACATCAATGTCGCAACGTCATAACCCCTTAAGCAATGGATATTTGAACACAAATGGTGAAGTAACACATGTAGAAAGATAATAGAAAAATACTCACCGGCATATATTTTCATCTAGTGTGAAGAACAACTATTACTGCAGTTTATTGCAGCGCTGTGACCATGTCCATATGTTTTCATTATACTGCCCCCAGGTGGTCAAGGTGTACACAGAGGAAGGAACAGCAGCATGTTCATGGAACTGAAGCAAAAAAAGTAAAAACTGTTTGCAACTTTGCATACATTAATTATTAGCAACACATTAGAAAGGTTCGTGGGTTTTTTTTGGGGGGGGGGGTACAACTTGAATTCTTTAATGGCATGTGTTAGAGGAACTCTTGTCAAAGCCAACTTTGACAAGCAAAACAAGTCAATAGCGATCTGCACACCTTCATATGCATGTGAGGTAATTTATTTGAAAAAGATGAGTTTCCGTCACTCTGTGTAAAAAGTGCTTTAGAGACTACTCTCACCTTTGTGTTTTTCCACTCAAGTTGTGCTAACTGGCTAAGATCTTTGTCCTGGCCGTGCGCTTGTGGACTTTCAAACCACAAAAATGCGCAGCTCCAAGCTGATTGACGTCACATTCAGCGCCACTTTTCCAGCTCTCGGAGGAGTGCGATGAGGTAAACAGCGAGAAGAAAAACAAGCCAAGGCAGGTTTTTTTGTGAATGGGATTTTTTTTCCTCTCTTTTTGGTGAATGAAAAACAACTGGAAAGTCCTGCACGAACCTTGAGTCCTTTTGCAGCGGCGCCGATTGGCTGCTGGGAGTCTGGCCCCGCCTCTTTTTTTCCCCCCGTGAAGCGTTGTGAATGGCTGAGGGGCGGGGTTTCGTCTTCATTCATAAGTCGCAGCATTGACAAAAGCCTTGAAACCGGAGCCACTGAAAGAGGAAATGCACCAATCAGCAAGCTCCTTTGGACAAAAAGAAAGAAACAGTAGGTAAAATTTGTTTTTCAACGATCGTTTAAAAACGGATTAAGATTAAGAGTAATATTGTGTTAAAACTGTCACAAAAAGGCAAGATAAGCATGCTGTGCAATCACTCGCCATAACTTCCCCCACGGCGCCCCCCCCCCCTATTTTCTTTTTTTTTTTGTGAATGGAGCTCATTATGCATGCATCCCCCATTCTCCCCCACACCCTCCCTCCTCCTCACCCTTCTTCCTCCCTCTCGCCCTCCCTCCCTCGTCAGGCTTTTGCAGGCTGCGCGGCCGTCCGCTCTGCTCGGGCCCAAATGAGCGCAGACGGCTGACGGATGGACCGTAACATGGATGCATACTTGGACCAGCAAGTGCCTTTCACTTTAGCAAACGTACGTATGCTTCCGCGTGCACTTCCTTTTTTTTTTTTTTCTTTTTTTTTTTTTCTCGACCGCAGACTTTCGGAGCCGATTGCGGGGTTGTTGTTGGTCTCTTACGCGCGTGCACGACGACGAGTTCGGGCTCGCAAGCGAACACGCGTCCTTATTTTATTTGTAATTAATTTTGTTCAACTTACAACAGCACCTCGTCAAAGATTTCATAGTGTTGGCGCCGTGCGCCAAATGGTCACTTCTCTTCCTCTTTTTTTTTTTTTTTTAAACCCCCCCCCCTCTAAAAAGAAAAAACGCGTGCTCACTTCGCGCACCTCTCGACTCACTAAAGTTACAAACGAAATAATTTTGACTTGCATGTGTCCGACTATTCATTTGTCAATAAATGCGTTGCTGTGCAGAAATCTCAAGGAAATGGGCCCCCAAATAGACTGTTGATGGCCGCCAAAAGGAAATACATGGACACAGAATTGCCCCCTCAAGAATCTGAAGGTAAAGTCCACTTGATTTGAAAGTAATGAACACGCACGTCATTGTTTTCCTTCCTTACGTGTGTGTCTTGCTTCTGTGCAGACCTCTTCCAGGATTTAAGCCAACTGCAAGAGACGTGGCTGACAGAAGGTAAGATTTTCTTCACATCTGTTTTCGAGAAGCTGTGAAATGATCATTTACGAGATTGGAGTTGTCTGCGTTTTCTTTTTGAGACAGAAAAAGTGGCAGTTTTTGGCCAAGGACACATAATGAGCATGGAACAGACTCATAGGAGTCACTCTTGTTTATTATTTGTCTTTTAGGCCGTTTAATTGTCGTTTGGTGCCGTAATTTAACTTTGCTTGTGCTCTTTACGTGCTTTGGATGGTGGTTTAATAAGTCTTTGTTACTTGTTTCTACTGGGTTTCCGACATTGAAAAGTGGAAATGGTCCATACGTGTGTCGATTATTATTTTTATTATGATTGGCTGGCCACCAGAGACCCTTGCATGCTCATTGAGGGACTTTGACTTTTCTGTTGCTCTGATTTCATCAGACAGACGCGCTCCTTTAATGCTAAAATGGACGACGGGCAGGCTATACGTTTTGCTAAACGACTCCAAATGAAAGGTATGCACATTTTGTCTTTTTTTTTCTGCCACCATTAAAGAAAATATACGGATGAGAATGGAAGGTAGGAGCCATGTTGGCTTATTGATCGTGGTCCTGCTGGCATGTTTCGCTCATGCCAGCAAACATGGAGAGCCGGCATGAGGCGCTGCTGCTCCTGATGACGTGAGCGCTAATGGAGTCATTATTCCACTTTGGGCTCACAAATAAAAGCAGCGTGTTGCCCCGTGGTGGGAATAGGAATACATTGATTGGCCTTTCTTGCGTCGCATGTGGCGCCGAGTAACCAAACACAAATACTACACCGCTTCCAGGAAATCCTTCTGTATGGGATTTTTTTTTTAGTACAGTTATTAACCAATCTATTTTTTAGGTAGTTTACAGAGTTAGCAAAGCAATGAAAATACATTTAAAAATCATGAAAAGTCAAGCCAAAACCAAGTCATGCAGACACGGCAAACAGGAGTTTCACCATCGCTCTAATGTGACTTGTTCACAGATAATATTATCATCTAATATTGCCTGTCTACGTGTGTTGCTGCACCTTTTGTGATCAAATAATTGTTGCTACAAATGGGAGACCAACTTTAAAAAATTTAGCCCAAACCAAATCTCAATTCTACTGTACATACGCCTACTTAAATTTGTCTACAATCAAGTGAGTCATGAATTTTCAATCTGAATGAGAAATGTTCAATTCTTGAGCGGTGACTTTTATTTTCCTATGCTTAAGTGTGACGACAACTAGGACCTTCAACTACAAAGCCAGCCACCTATTGTAGCACTTTTATTGCCTCGGTGCTTTTGTTTTTGTGTGTGTCGGGACGCCGGTGTGAAGTGAACTTGTCGCTTTTGACGCCGCATGTGAAAAGGCCGCACAGCGGTGCGGGTACGTCATTGTCAGGTCGTTTAAAAAAACAAAAAAGTGGCTGAGACGTCACGTCTGAGGGAAACGCACTGTTAATTTTACGCTTTGGTTTTAACGTTAGAATTCGTAATGTTTGATTATTTGCGTGTTGCAAACAATAAAAGTAAGGCCAGCAAGTCACTTAATTTAGTTTGACATTTGTCAAAAATAGAAACACAAGGTCAATATGTATAATAAAGTTAATTTCCTGGGCGAATATGTGACATATGGACTTATTTTTGTGGTCACATCCCAGCGGAAGCACAGCAAAGATGTTATTTAACTTGAAATAGCGGCTTGAGCTTTCTCCTTTTCCTGTCGCATTAATTAAAGACTTGAGAGGCTGCGATTGCACTTGTCAGGACTTTGCCCCGATTGTAAACACCACAAAGGCAAGTGCTGGGTGGGGGATTTTCAAATAATTTTTGGCTCTTCCTTTTGGCCGTGATGAGGAGGAAAGCGGAAGCGGCGGATGGCGAGCGTCGGGGAAGCTTGTTGCGTCTTGTCATATAGGCCCTCGGGTTTATAAGCCCAGAAACTCCCACCAAGGAGGGAGGGGTCGGGGGAGGTTTGTTGGCCTGTGTTGATTTAAAAACGCACTTTCTTTCTTGTGCTGACTTGAATCTTAAACTTCCTGCAAGTGTATCCACCTAAATCTAAAACCTTGGCTGTTGTCTAATGGCTTTGCTTGACGAACAGTCAGTTAGCGTTATGCTTAACGCCATAGACGGCCTAACAATTAAACTCAACATACGCCTCAACGGATATTTTCAAAAGTGATCTATAAATAAAGTTGAGTAACATGACAATACTCACAGGCATATATCCTTTATCCTCTATGGAAAATTCAGTGGTGAAACTTTTCTTTTCGCGTTTCTCAATGTCTATTATGCTGCCACCTGGGGGCCATGAGGCGCAACAGAAGGAGCACTTCTTCGCCACCTCTGCAAGATACGCACATACACGCGAAAAAACGCAATCCAAACCAACCCTAAAGCAAAACAGTAGCAACTCAGCGACTAATGTTGTAATTATTAGGTCGCAGTAGGCCGCGGGATGCTACATAACATTAGAAATCAATGATGTGTGTCGGAACTCGCCACAAAAAATGTGTCATCCGGTTTTCGGTGTACTACAGTAAAGGGAAGTACGATGACAAGAAAAAAGTGAATAATTCGATTAAATATCCGATTTCCTCTTTTTCTGCCTGCTGTCCGTCTTGCGCTCGCACGGTGGATTTAATGTGACTGAGACAACACAAGTCAATAATTTGAAACCCCAAACCAGGCTTGAGTGAGGTTATCAGTTTCCATGAAATGAAATTAGACTTGCGATTTCTACAATCTTCACATGAGGGTTGACATTGGGTCGCTACTGATGATAAGCCAAAATAGGGACAAAATACAAATTTGCTCATGGGAAGCCGTTTATGTTCCCTGCAGAAATCTGTTCTGGCTCAATGAGCGAGGAAACGTGCCAGGCGCCGTGACAAAGCATCGACTCGGATGCCACTTGTCACTGTCGCGTTGACTTTGTTTAGCCAAGTGGCGGTGGTCTGGACTGTGTCCGCATCGGCGCTGGATGAAGGATAAAACATAAGGGGGAGGTTTTTAGAACTGGGGCCTGAATAAAAAAAAAAAATCAAAGCTTAATTCTTCGGTTTCTGTTGAAATTTGGAAAGTTTAGAATTGTGCTTTTGCACGGGGTGACATCTTGATGCGATCAGCGATGCCCCGCCGCCGTTGGCCTTTTCAAAAGCGGCCGATTAGTGAATGAAATTCATCTCGGGTGGACGTGAATGAGTCCAGTCAGAGGCGGCGGCCCAGGTGCAAGCGGCCTCAGACAGGCGCTATTGTGCCGTGGGCTGGCGTTAGGGATCCCCGTCCATTCACCATTGTGCTGGCTGGACGCGTGCACATGCAGGTTGGGAATGAGCAACAGTGCGCCGCTGCGGGGGGGCTGCCGAGGTCACAACCATCCCGCTGGGCCTGTTGTTTGCTGCTCTCGAACCAACGAGCTAAGATAGTCACAAAGTTTGTCACGTGACTTTACGTTGCATTTACAGGTGGGAGGAGGGGGGGGGGCTTTTTAAAATAAGCTTTCAAGCCTGGGTTGTGGTTTTAATTTAAAGTCTTTGTGAAATAAGTCCACATAAAAGTCTGTTTCTCTGACAATGCCTCTTTTAAGTTTGACACGCTACTTTCCTCTCTTCTACTTCCAGCTCAGGTTCCGGACAGCGACGAGCAGTTTGTTCCGGATTTCCACTCGGAGAACTGTGAGTGCTTTGACTCTCTTTGTCCTCTCGGAGCTGGTTTTATCCATCAGATTGTTTTCCGGTTTCGTAGCCCCGCAGGTTTGATTGTTTATCTCGTATGATCTGATGTCGCTAGACATGCTCGTGTTGTTTCTGGCCCGCTGTCGGGACGGCGGGGTCACACGCGGGCCGGCCGAGGTGTCAACGGGGGCTCTGTGACTAAAATAAATATGATGGAAAAAAAGAAATTATACGGTGTCTCGAGATTGTGGATTTTTCTCCCTGTCACAAGTGGCTCTGGAACGTATCGTCCGGGGTGAGCTGCGGTTTACTGTAATCTCTCGGGCGGACAAAAGCCAGGACACCAAAGGGCCTCGGTATTGTGCCGCGCTGGTCGCCATTTGCATGCTTTTGAAAAGCCTAGAGGTTCCGTCGCAGGAAACCGGGAAGATGTAAAAAAAAGGGAAAGCGAACTATTTGAATGCGCTTCCCTTTGATTAACAATGGCGCTCGGGATCCAGGTGGGCTGCAAACATCCATTCATGTGGATGCTGCGTCTTTATGGAACTAAGCTAGCTAACTCAAGTGGTAAGTGGCGACGCAAGATTTGACAACTCACGACTTGCGTAATTTACCAACGTGATGATTTGACTCAACTTCCTCAAATTTTTGGGCATTTGCTTCAAACCGCAAAGTTAATGCTTGAGACAAATTTTTTTTTTTAAATTTGATGTGACCAACTTCCACCTTTAGCTTGGTGGGAATTTGAAAGAAGTGACAGCCTTTGACGGGGAGGTCACGAGGACATCCTACCCGCCGTCTTTTGTGTGTAAACACGGCGCCATCACAAGCCGCATGTGTCACGATCTCCGCATGACAGATGCCCGCCCGCAACATTGTCGCCGTCCATTAGGCCACAAAGCGCAAGAGGAAGTGCAGATGAACCCGAGGGCGCGCAGGGGTCATGTCTACTTAACCCCTTCCGACCCGGTCGGCCAATCGTGTGCGGACCCGATGCTAACGGCTGACCCCGCCGTGATTTTGAGGTCAGGGGGGGGGAGCTGTGCATTGACGGACGCTTCATTTAAAGGCGAAGGGTCGCTTTGTGTTGACAGACAGCGTCCCTGCTGCTCATAGTCACTCCGACTCTTCAACTTTGACCGGCAAACTATAGCGACGCGAACGCAGAGTTTTGTCCTCATGTTTTTGACGACTTGACAGATTGGAATTTTGGCACTGAAAGCAACTTTTTTCAGTCAGTACAAAAGGCCGATGGTTTTGTTACTATTGTTGCCTTACGATGTTGAATGCTTCGAATGGGATCAGTCTTGAGACGCTGCCAGGAGTTAAAAGTTCAACCAGTGTTGAAATTGAGAGACACCTGTGCAGGTGACTCACCTGTTATTGAAACTAGCATACATTTGTGTATAAAAGCATCAAGCTAGACTCTAATCCTGTCTGGCTGGAGTATATAATTAAGCCTGCGGACCAACACGGCGCCCCGGCGAGCAGGTTTACTGCGTCTGGCTTGTTACCTGCACGGGTGTGGCCTCCGACATAGTTTGGAAAAAAAAAAAACACTTAAATAACACAACGGAATGTCACGCTGAGGAATTGCGCAATACCTGCACATCTGTTGAATTTATCTCGCTGTGACCTAGCTAACAAGCGCATGTTATCCGCGGGCTGCCGTGTGTGTGTGTGTGTGTGTGTGTGTGTGTGTGTGTACCGTCACATTTAGGAGTTCTCAACTGCTCCGCAAGACCAAACAGGGGAAATGTCAATGGTGTCTCGCATCTTGTGCATTAACAGCGGGTCCAAATGTCGCCGCGCCTTGTTTCCCTGTGGGCACAAACAAAGGTGTGATTGTTATACGGAAAAAATATTTGACAGTTTTAACACTTGGGGCTAATTATCTTTGTCTTAAAGCCACAAAGTCCATAAATATGGCAAAACAATCACAGTCATATTTTCCTGCAGTAAAAAGTCTCATGTGGTCAATATTGTTGCGTGCCGAGGTCACAAGTCAGCATTCAACTGAGACGGCGAGAGCTCCTTCTTTTTTTGTTTACACTCGATGCGAGCCATTCATAAATTTTCTCCCCCCCGCCTGCGTAAGAGGAAGTGTGCCTCTCAGCAGCTTGCTCCTTCGCTCTCCATTCATAAAAAAAAAACTCTAGCCACCCCCCCCCCTTTCCAGCCCTTCTACTTCTTTCCAAGTGGATACTCCAAAACCCTCCCTCCCTTCCTGTGTGTGCTCAAGTCTCTGCTCCTTCACACACACATACAGTACATGCGCGCACACACACAGAGTTTGAGTGTTCCAAGATGTGAACTAATCCAGTGATTTCTGAGCTGTATGGGACGATTGTTTGGTTTTGTGCCTTGCAGTAATTACGTAGGAAGTTGCGGCCATCGAGCGCCGCTTGCGCTTCTTTTCAGGGAGAAGACGCAAGAGCGAGCGAGGAGCCGCGGGAGTGAATGGCGAGGAAGGCCAGCGGAAGCAGCCCCTTGCGCTCCTTTTCAGAACCAGGAATTTTGGAGCACAAAAATAGGCGGTGCTACGCAACAGCAAAAACAGTCAGGTGCCTGCCAGAAAGGAGCGACGCCTCCCTCTGGCACGCTCGAGTTCTCTCAAGTCGCAGGCACAAAGTCACACGGAGCAGCGGTTTTATGAATGGGCCGCTTGTGAAAAGCCAGTTGAGGTTAGCGAGTCCTCATTTACGACACCTTAGCTTGTTTTTGTGCCCATTTTTTTATTTTAAAACGGCATTACGGCTTTTTTTATGTCATGTTCTCTTGAAAATTTGCCTGCTGGAACTTCTATATTCATGCTGACCTGCTGACACAAGCCCATAGGCGTGCTGGTGGGGGTTCGAAATGAGGGGCGGGGGTGTAGCAGAGTGTTGCGTATCGATCCTCACCCGCCCAGCAGAGCAACTGATAGATGACTTGATGGAGATAAAGTGCAGATAAATCAGCTCCAAGAAAAAGAGTTAAGACACGTGCGGGTCAAACGTGTCGTGAAGCATTTAGAAATGTCCATCGTGATATTGAGAGGGGGCGGGGCGTTGTTAAGAGGATGAGCAAGAATTGTGACATCATTTGTGGATAGGCCCAAACCCGATTATTACTTTATTGTCTTCTCAATGAAATGATGAACCAACATCATCAGCTAGTTAGCTAGCTTACGTTAAGGCTACAGTGCGATATTTATAAAACTAAGCAGCGGGAGTTCACGATATCGTCTCGGTAACGTGTGGCGATATCGATTGCGACATTAAACATTAAGCTAAATTGAGAAGGTGGAGGATTGGGAGTGAAGAGTCAATATGGTGTCAGATTAATTACATCCCGCCCTCGCTTATAGCGGGATGTCACTCTCGCCGAGCGTCCCGGGACGAGGATGTATCGTCCTACGACGTGAGCGGCAGATTTACAGCGGCTCGATGACCATTTGTCAGAAGCGCCGACGCGGCACATTTGGACGTAAAGTGGACAGCGGGGAGAACATGTCAGAACGTTGACGCGGCACGTCAAGGCTCTTTGGCGCTCGCGGGGTTTATGGCTGTCTTTAGTGCAAGACCGTCTTTTCCTTTTCTACTAAAGAAATAAGAATTTATAACGGAGTCCAATCAGAGCTGGCAAAAGTAGAGATGATAAAGAGACACACACAATACAAAAAAAAAAAACTTCAAGTACAGTAACTACCTCCCACCACTCGCTGTCATGCTGACTGATGTGGGCCGCCGGCGACACTCCGGGACAAGTCGGTTCTCACCCTGGCAGACAAGAAGTGCGGTTATCATACAGAAGGAAGTGAAAGTGTGACATTTGCAGAAAAACACAGCAACCTGTGACGGCCGTCGGTCACATCCTGTTAGCCAACCATTTTGCCCTCAGCATCAAGGACTCAGTTTTTCCAATTCTTGACAATGCTGATTTTGTAAGGTTGGAAAAAATGACCCTCACTGGTAAATTGTAAATAAATGTCATCAAGGTGTTTCTCCTAATAATACGTCATTTTGCATTTAACGAGGCGCGACGTCCGTGCGAGTGGCCCGTTTCCCGTCAATACCATTAAAAATTCATACATGGGATTGGAAAGCACTAATGGATTCGCCGGCGGGATGACGACGAGGACGAGCGCAAGCGGCTTTTTGATTACGCGGCGACCCGCGAAGAGCGCACATGTCGCGCACATGTTCGCGCACGCTCCACGCTCGAGCGCAGGCCCGGATGGCGTTTTGTTGCCTCGCTTCCTCCTCACTGTCTCGCTGTGATTTACAAAGCCTGGGAGCAGAAATAGATTGATTACATTTTAATTGATTTGGTGTGTTGGATTTTCTTTGGTGGCATAATTCTGTCTCTGTTGCTGTTTGACGGTGTCAAAAACTTCCAATGAAATATTGAATGATTGGCTTGTTGCGCTGCAAATGTCATTAGCCGTTCTTGTCAATCGATAGCTTCCTTTTTAACCTTTCAAAAGCAGCACGCTGGAATCGTCTTCAGTGGCTTTATTGATCGAAGGCATTTGGTGAGCGAGAGGAGGGGGTAAATGTTTGCAAAGAAGCGGATAACCCCCGAGAAGGAGTTAAGTCGCAAGGTTTGACACCCGGCCCGATGTCTGTTGAGTTACTGCCGGCGAGGACGCCGCGAGTTGCGGACTTGGCAAAGTTTTGCATAAACATCCCGTTTAAGCCTGTCCAGAGCCAGTTCTGTCTCCACTTTTTTTTTTTTTTCTCACAAGTGGGCCATAGAAGGAACAGTTTAATTTTAGGGACTAACAGTCAACATTGCTAAGATTACGTTTCACCATTACGAAATATTTTCTTGGAATAGCCGGGAGTCAAAGAGTTATGACTCCAATTTATCATCATCTATTATTACAAAACAAGTCCAAATGAAAAGTGTAATTCCATCATGTCCCTGCGGGCCGCTGTCTTTCACGGAATCTTATCTTGAGTGAGTCGCTCTCATCTGTGTGTATGTGTGTGTTTTAGGAATCCCATAGGAATCCACTGGACATATATTCCCACTAGTGTGCCTCAGCTGAGAGGGCCATTGTGTGCCGGGTGGCTTGGCTGGGGTGTGTGTGTGTGTGTTGAATGGGGAGCCCCCTCCCTTCTATGATGTAATGATCCCTTCACTTCCTAAAGCACTCAGCCATGACCATCACCTTTCTCCCGCAGTAGACATTTACATATGTAAAAGTACGCCCCCCCTCCCCAGCCTGTCCCCAATTGTAAGCCGACTTGTGTACACGCCGAGGGTTGCGACTTCTCCAAGTGGAACTAAGTCAAGTCATCAAGCCCTTTCACTTTCGGGCCACACATGGTCGTCCGTTTTTTTTCTTTTGTGAATGAAGCGCAGCGTGCAATTATCCGTGCCAACCCCACACGCACGCGCAGGCGCAGGTACACGCCCACAGAGATTCCAGACACACACATGAATGAATGCACCCCTCCCCCAGCTGAAAGTGCACAGCTGCTGCTGTTTACCCTACCGGGACCAGAAAAACATCCTGTACACGTCTCAGGCCGAAAGCCTCCCCTCACATAATAAACAGCAGCCCTCGGCACAGCTTGAAGCTTCGCTTTGGATGTTTTACTTTAAGGGCGGGGGGTGCGTTAGAAAGTTACACCAGGAACACCCCCCCCTCATCCCACTAAAACTTTCCCTTTTGATTGACAGCTTGGTTTGAGGGCGCAAATGTGAAGCTTCCCTATCGTGGCGACATCGCCTTTTGTGTGTGCATAGCTGGCACGCAGGTGTGACGTTTGCTTTCGTGGCAGACTTGTTTAACTGAGGAAGTTAACTGTTGTGTCTGCAAGACTCAAAGCGAGTGAGGAGACTTGGGGCCTGGAATGTGACCTGGTGTTTTGTATGTACACACACACAGACACGCAAGCACTGTGTTACATGCGAGATGGTCAAAGTACTTGAACGCCTCAACTGCTTTCTACAGAAAACTTCTTTTAGTGCTAATTGTGAGTCTTTTGTCTTTTCGGTGCGTTGACAGCAGTGGCCTTTCACAGCCCGCCCGTCACCATCAAGAAAGAGCCACAGAGTCCGGGTTCAGACCCAAGCCAGTCGTGCAGCCACAAGCCCAACTTTGGCTTCGCCGCCAGTGGGGAGCAGTGCCTTTACGCCAGGTAAGCATCAAAACATTACCCTTGACCGCTCAAACTCTGTTGATAATTCCATCAAATTGTATCTGTTTGTTTTCTGCAGTGCCTATGAGCAGAAAAGGGCCGGTGCAGGGGGCGCCAAGCGGTCTTGCCCGGGCACCCCCATGTCACCCATGCAGCAGCATTACTCGGTCAAACCCGCGGCGGCCGGCCGGCCCGACGCCGGCTACATGAACCCGGCCGCCACTTCGCAGCCGCTGCCCAGCAACGCGTACCCCCCCGATGCCAGGTGAGCCTCGATTAGCCGCTCATGATGGCCTGGCCTGGAAACTCGAGGGCCGGTGTGTATTTCAAGTTTCTGCTCACTTACAGATATCAGGGCCCCTCAGGAGACCCCATGTGCCCCCAATTCCCCGCACCATCGCAGGCCTTCCAGCGAATGCCCTCCGCCCCGGCGGGACACGGCAGCGGGGGCGGTCCGGCCGGGTGCTACCACCGGCAGCACTCGGACCCCTGCATGCCCTACCTGCAGCAGAGCTTCAAACAAGAATATATGGATCCCCTCTACGAGCGGGCGGGTCACGTGGGGGCGCACGGCACAGGGCCGGGGCATGGCCGCGGGCACGGGATGCCGCCCCACGCAAGCCAGCACCCGCACAGGTTTCCGCCGGCACATATGATGGTCAAGCAGGAGCCCACGGACTACAACACAGGTGAGAAGCAGTGACACAAGGACGGTAGCCCACAGAGGTCATAACAAACTACATGCAAATACTAACAAGGAGAGTTAGGGCTGATTTTTCTTTTTTTTTTTTAAACAAAAATGAACATCTTGAGTTATTTGCACTCAAGTGTTTGAGGTGAAAAATAATCCAAAGTTCTATTGGCTAGGTAAAATAAATCCTAGTGAGGTAAAACTTGCAAGCCCCCCCCCCCCATCTCAGCCAGCTGTGGAACAGAATGTCCGTAAAGAAGCAAACTTTTTCTCCCTGAACTAGTGGACTCCTCCTCCCCTCCTCGGACATACAAGGAAAAAAAAGTGAGGGGGGGAGAAACGTTCTTTTCTGGCGCATTCACACCTTCTCCTTCCCTCCCTCCGAAGCCTTCCCTCCTTGCCATACTCCCCCCCTCCCTCCCTGGATGCGGTGGAGGAATTTCATTGAGAAAATGGAGGGCAGAGGAAAGACTAGAGTCCCTGGCGGAGGCCGTAGGGTTTCACGTTGCAGCGGTGGCTTCCTTTTGCTGCAGCCCCATCAACTCATAATGGAAAAATGAGCGTGGCGGCAGTAACTCGAACCTCTCGCGAGTTTGGGGGAGGGAGGGGGTGGTGGTATGAGGGCGTTTTGAACAACAAGCTGCAGGCCCAAATCAGCTCTTCTATGGAAAACCAGCTTACAGTTACAAAGAAATGTGAGACTTGCACATTGCAAAGTACAATTAAATATACTACTACTTAGGTACAAAATGTGAGTGTTTGCCAACTCTGGTTAAATAGCTTTGAAACACTGGCAATCGGAATATCAGTTGAAAGACAACAAAGACACTGGCATGGCTTGCACCCAGAACGCTTTGAATGGAATCTTATCGGAAGGGTTGCATTCCGCCTCAGTGACTCACTACTGCACCTTTTGTACTTCTGCTTGCTTGTTTTTGTTCCTGAGACTCACACAGAGACACCCCTACAATGATTTCATTGACTATCTGTTTAGCAGCGTGGTGATGATTTTGCTTACAATACGAAGCTGTCAGTCTGCAAGCTAATTTGACATTTCTTTCTTTTGCTCGGTAGATGTGTCAGGATGTTCTTCCATGTACCACCACAGCGAAGCCTATCCCACCCCCCAGCCAGCCCCCGAAGGTAAACATTTGAACATTGACAATTATTTGTTAAGATCAGGGGATGTTGTTAATGTTTGTCAACTGTGGCCACGGGAAGTTTTTTCTTTTTAACATAAAGTGTAATAAAAAAATGTTTTTGTGACACACTGTGCCTGTTGCCTAGGTTACGGGTTTGAGAATGACTCCCGCGTGGTCCCAGAGAAGTTTGAAGGTGAGTTTTCTCTCGGAAGGAAACGCGAGACACCCGAGTTGACGTTTAGCGGTTTTAGTTTCAGCGTGAGAACTTGTAGCTGAAGATGCGAAGCGCCTCAGGGCGCTGACGTGTGCCCCTTCTCGTTTGTCACGTCTTGCATTTCCATGCTTGTTTACGCCGTACGATCAACCCCCCTCGAGGCGTCTACCGATATTATTTCATGCATGTCAACATCCTTCGGTATGTCTTCAACCTGAACCCATTGCATTTCGGATTGTACCTGACTGAATCCACCTTTTAACCCCAGCTAATTATCATATCACAATTATGAAAATCATCCAACGTACATCATATGGAACATGAAATCTTTACTCACCAAAGATGAGGATAAAGATTGTTGTAGACTAACATCATGTACATAGTGATGACATGATGTATCCACTTTATTCCCGGGGTCTGTCGTGGAGCAACAAATGTGGGAGCTACATGTGGAAGAATCACTACAATATAACAGTGCACAATCTTTACCTCCTAACATGAACATAAAAAATAAAAAAAAACACCACCGCATCGTACTCACCAGATATGCTTATCATTTGGAGACAAACTCATTCCTTTTATGCTAGGAACAGTGTTATGTAGAGCTGTGAAGTTACAAGGTCGCTGTGAAAGTAGAAAATAAATTCTTGAGCGGTAAGCCAGTCACGCTGCAAACGTTGTCCAATTTGCCTTGACAATGTCCGGGTGACTGTTCTCTCTCCTTTGCAGGTGAGGTAAAGCAGGAAACAGGCGGCGGCGGTGGCGGCGTGTTCCGCGAGGGAACGCCTTACCAGCGGCGAGGCTCGCTGCAACTGTGGCAATTCTTGGTGGCCCTCCTGGATGACCCCGGCAACGCGCACTTCATCGCCTGGACCGGCCGCGGGATGGAGTTCAAGCTCATTGAGCCCGAAGAGGTACCTGCGCACTTTCCACAACACGGCACCAAAGCCCTGGCTAATTTGAAAATAGTACCAGTTTGTGTCAAGGAAGTTCAGTCATCCTTTGCATACTTTTGGTTCACTAGGCACAATTTCAACAAGTTGCATTATATATGTATGCTTTGAACGATGAATACATAAAAGATATGAAGGACAAATATCAAACTGCACAAACTACATTAATAACCAACACATGCTAGCCAAAGACTTACAACTTTGCTAGTCTAAGGAAAAGCAACACAGTGAATCCATTCACAGCCTTTCAAAGCAAATGATTTATTAAAAAAAATAAAAGAACACCACTACCAAAAGGTGAAGTGCGATCTAGTTGTAAGTGTCCAATTAGCGTTGTCGTTATGAGTGGGGCGCGTGTCCATTTGGGGAGCGTCCAAACGCTGCTGCACGGTTCTATTATGGCTTCACAAGGCATTAAAAATGTACGAGTGCAATTAGTGGCTGAGAGCACTCAGGGATCAGCCCAACATGATGCTGGATGCCTGCTTGCATCATGCGCAAATACATTCAGTGCTCATGCCATTTTGGGGAAGAAAAAAAAAAAAGTACTGCACATAGCATTGTCTGCCATCCCAAGTAATAATGGACGTCAACCTGCTCCTCAGGTGGCCCGGTTGTGGGGGATGCAGAAGAATCGTCCCGCCATGAACTACGACAAGCTGAGCCGCTCTCTGCGCTACTACTATGAGAAGGGAATCATGCAGAAGGTAAAAAAAAAAAAAGATATCTGGGTCAGCTGGTCCATTTTGGTCTTTTTGGCTAAGCGTGCGTGCCGTTCTCAGGTGGCGGGCGAGCGCTACGTGTACAAGTTTGTGTGCGAGCCCGAGGCGCTGATCTCGCTGGCCTTCCCCGACAATCAGCGGCCCAGCCTGAAGGCCGAGTTTGAGCGCTACGTCAACGAGGAGGACACGGTGCCGCTGTCTCACCTGGACGAGGGAGGGCCGCCCTACAACGCTGCCGAGCACCCCGCCCACGCCGCCCAGCCCTACTCCAAAGCCTATATGTACTAAAGCCGCATCCCTCCGAGCCCCCCCGAATCCCTTGCTGTACCCCCAAAGCATCTTTATACACGCCTCCATGCACCCCTTCCCCCGCCGCCACTTGTATATACAGCTACGGTGTTTCTGTTCTAAATTAATCTCACGAGGGAGCTGAGTTTCCCGAGGCTCCCTGTCACCGCCGAGGCCTCGAAATACGATTGTGGATCAAGAGATTGCTTAATAAATACTTCAAATTATACACGACTGCACGTCCTGACTCCTTCTTGGCCTCCACAGGCACGCACGTTTTCTTTATATACATATTTATATACATTGTATATTTTTGATGACACACTAAGACCGTTGTATACCTATACATTTCTTTTTAGTACAGCACAATAAATACATGTCATTCAAACTTACTATGGCTGACGCTATCTTGACAATATAGGCAGAGATGGCTTTGCGCGTGACTCGTCGTTTTTTTATGCTGATTTCAAAATTGTCTTCGAGCACATTGTCTTATTTTCATTTTGACTTGCGGTTTACTTGCATCTCTGATTAAAAACAGGTAGCGAAAATGTGTCAGACCATTCATCTTGTCCTAAAATAAAGGACATAGCACCAGACTTTACCAATCATCACACTTTACCAATGTCCCCGTCAAAGTTGTCAGCGTCTCCTGAAGGCTCTGGAGATCCTCCAAGCGTTAGGCTCCTCGTAGCGGTTATAGAGAGGCTCCAGGCGCTGCTGCTTCTTCTGCCTGCTGAGGCGTGTCGGGTCGGACACCTTGAAAAAGGCGGGCGCGAACTCCACCAACCAGCGTGGGTCGATAGTGGTCACCTCACGCATGTACTCCTTGGTGGTCAGCACCAGCTCGTGGTAGACCAGCCTGCAGAACGACACCGCTGTCAGCGTTCACCAAACTGGGGCGTCACAAGTCCCAACCACTAACAACTCAAACTGGAATTGAATAACATTTAAAATCCAAATAAATAAATGAACTGACTCTAAAAACCCAAACGTCAAAATGAAAGTTTGATGACAAATGGAAACCTACGGTAACCCCAATGAAAACTCACCACTCGGGCTGGCGGTTGAAGAGCGTGCTGGACGGGTGGAGGTAGACCACCTGCTGGTCGATGAGGGTCCGGTAGCCCTCCTTAGGGTCCTTCCTGGCAGCGTTGCGGAAGAAACCGCTGCAGATGGCTTTCTGCACGCGCATGGTCGACTTGCCGCAAGACACCACGTCCAGCTTGTGTCTGTGCAACCGACATTGAACATTTTCTCCATCCTCGACATGGAAGGAGATGGCCGCACTCACCTGTCCATGATGCTCAACATCTGCTTGCGGATGTCCTGGGATCTTTTGAGCGAGCGGCCCTGAATGAAGTTCTCAAAGCACCAAGGGTTGGAGAACTTGTTGTTCTTCCACGAGTTGAAAACGGCCAGCAGGGTCAGATGGTCGCCTTCCGGCTGGGAGAACTTGGCCTTCCTCTGGTCTGCCTGGATCTGCTTGTCCTGCCAATGGGAGTCACGCACGCTTGCGTGTCAGCTCATCATCTTCTGCCGTGTTCACTTAATCAGACCGTGTGTTAAGCATGTACCTTGGGCCTGTAGAAGACGTTCTGCACGGACAACATGGACACGATGGTGAGCATCTCGTCGCTGCAGCCCAGGTGCACGGACATGATCAGCATCTTGCACAACATGGGCTCCAGAGGAAATTCCGCCATCTGGATGGGAAGGCGGCGCACATCAGGAACCTCCAAAAAATCTGATCACAGAAACGTCTTCCTGCCGGTGGTCCTCACCCTCCTTCCCAGACGTGTGAGTAGCCCCTCGTCGTCCAGCGCACCCAGAGCGTAGAGCTGCTCCATGGCTGTGATCAGCGTCTCCATGGGGGGAGCGTCCATGAAGTCGAAGGCCAGCAGGTCGTTGATGCCCATGGCCTGGTGGGTGGACGAGGGCCCAAAGCCGTTGAACCGACGCACATCAATGTGTGCAACATCAATGCGACGTCAGCGTGTGCTGTGCGTGTACCTTGAGCGAGAGCACCGTGCTGGCCAGATTGGTCCTCTGGATCTCCGGCACGTTGGTGGTCAACATCTCGTCCCTGTACGCTCGCTCCGTGTACAGGCGGTAACACTTGCCGGGACCTGTCCTGCCGGCTCGGCCCGAACGCTGCTTGGCCTGTGCCTGAGTAACACATCATTTGCATCGCAATCTTGTCCATAAGCTCACGTATAGCTATTTGGCATGATGTTGGCTATTTGCCTACGGTAAAGTCGCCTAACGTCATAATGATCTTAATGTACAAACCTGCGAAATGGGCGTCACCACCAGCTGGTCGATGCCTGACTTGGAGTTGTAAACAATCTGTTTGACAAAACCGGGGTCCACCACGTAGTAGATGCCGTCGATGGTCAGCGACGTCTCGGCAATGTTTGTGGCGATGATCACCTGGCATCACAACCAAAACATTGAAAGCTTTTAATCAATGAACCGGGGTGTAATAACTTGAAACAAAATGCTGGGATGGCATGACAGCAAAATAAAATCTTAATTGTTTCAATTTTTGTCCTCACATAAATACATTTTTCTCCCCACACAAGTATGAAACTGACATTTACTCCAAACAAGTAATTTTGTATTTTCTCTTTCCAGTAATCACACGCTACATCACGGTTCGGGTGTTTACCTTCCTGCTGCCAAGTGGTGCCGGGTCAAAGATCCTGGTCTGCATCTCGCTGGGCAGTGCTGAATAAACGGGAAGGATGATGAGCTGGGGAACATCAGGACCAAGCATCCTCATGCGCTCAAAGAGGATCTCGCAGGCCGTGTCGATCTCCTCCTGCCCAGTCAGAAAGACCAGGATGTCACCTAAAGGAGGAGGAGGAGGTCAGGATCTGATGTTGTGGCTTGGAGGACAGCATGGTTGATGGAGCCTTACATACCGGGAGGTTCGGTCAGGTGGATCTGCATGACTGTGATGAGGCTGGCATCCAGATAGTCAGTCTCGGGCTCCCTGGCGTAGAGGATCTCCACAGGGAACGTCCTCCCTGGGATGGTGAAGATGGGTGCCTCGAAGAAGTACTGCGAAAACTTGACGGCGTCCAACGTGGCCGACGACACGATCAGCTTCAGGTCCTTGCGCTTTTGCACAGTCTGCAAGAGAGAAGGCGCTCTCCATTCAAGTCCGAATCCTTCACGCCGCCAAGATCTCATGCTAGGTTACCTTCTTGAGTAGTCCGAAGAGGACGTCGGTGTGGATGGTCCTCTCGTGGGCCTCATCCAACATGATGAGGGAATACTGGCTCATGTCGGGGTCGATCAGACATTCCCGCTGCAGCATTCCGTGAGTCATGTACTTGATCAGGGTCTCCATGCTGGTGCAGTCCTCGAAACGAATTGTGTAGCCCACCTAAAAAAACAGGAAGTGAGATGGAGGACTTCTCTCCAAATCACAGTATGGTTTTATGGATTGCTGCCACCTCCTGGACACTGCTCACATGTCAGGCGGCTTCTCCCTCACCTCCTGGCCCAGCCGACATCCGTACTCCTCGGAGACCCTCTTGGCGACCGACATGGCGGCCACGCGGCGGGGCTGCGTGCAGCCGATCTTCCCCCGCGCCGTGTATCCCGCATCCGCCAGGTACTGCGTGATCTGCGTGGTCTTCCCCGAGCCGGTTTCGCCCACCACGATCAGGATCTGGTTGTCGTGGACAGCCTGTGGAAAGTGAAGGCAAAAAAATCAGCAGGGCAGGATTGGAGTTAATGATTGTGCAAGAGACCCTTTGAACCTGAACCAGCTCCTCCTTGAGCTTAAAGATGGGAAGACTCTCCCGCTGCTGCAGGATAGACAGCTCCGTCTTCTTGCCGTACGACACCTGGTTCCCCCCGAAGGCGTACCGCTTCCACTCTGGAACGTTGATGGGCAGGGCGCCGATGCCGCGCATGTTGGCGGCGATCTGCCGACCCTCGTCTGCGACGGGAGAACAGAAAGTGAGTCAGAATCGCAGTCACTTCCAGTGCTGAAAACTTTGAACGCTTACAGTCCGGCATGGGGTCGATCCAGTTCTTGTGGAGACCGGTCGGGATGCGGTCCATCTCTTCGTTGCGAGCCGCCTGCTTGAGCTCGCGACGCTCTTTGGCCAGGGCGCTCTGCATCATGGCCGCCCGCGATAGCGAGCCGTCGGGATTCTAAAAACAGAGAAAATAGACATTGTTGTCCACTTTGTTAGGTACACGCGCTCATGAGGTGCATAACAAATACTCCGAAGAATTTTTTTTTCCCATAGGAAATAATGGTTATCCAATTAAACCATTCCAGACACCCATAAATATGAACAAAAAATAAATTGTACACAGAATAACGATGGCTTAGCAAGCAGAAAACAATCTGAAGTAAATATAAATCACCAATGAAAGATTTTTTTATTATCTTTGTTGAATGTGATATGCTATTTAAGCCAATGCAAGTCCAGAACCCCTTCTTACAGTCACTTAGTGCCCTCTAGTGGTAAACTGTTGACACTACATTTGACTGTCCATTTTTTTCTGTCATAGCAAGGAAACTTCACTTTGTAATAATAATTATATTAATGATGATAATGTACCTTGACGATCTTGGCGGGACTCGTGTTGTTGCTCCACCGCGTCTGACCCTGCAGGAAGGGCGGCTCCTCATCTACCAGGTCGATCTCAATGTCCATATCTGGTCACATGATCGTCACGAGGTCAACACGGGCATGTGACCACAAAATAAAAAAGCCACCAACACGCTTACCTTCCTCGTCGTCTAAGTTGGGAAGGATTCCTGTCTCCTCATCAAACTCCGGGTACTCCTCCTTCGGGAGAACATTGGCGGCAATCATCTGGATGAGGAAAGCAAGACAGTTCCAGTTGGAATATTTCAGAGGAATCAAATTTATTTGTTTTAGATAACTGCTGACCTGTTTGACCTCCCACTTTTCCAAGTCTGTGATGCGGGCCATCCTCTTTTGCTCACTTGGGTTCTCCTCGCTCTCCACCACGCAAACCTCCACAGGAAAGTCGGGATTCCTCAGGGCGTTGTCCCCGTCCCCGGCACCCGTACCGGTTTCAAAGTTCCTCTTGCGGTTGGGGTTCAGGTCCTCTCCGGTTTCCTGATCGACGTCCTGTAATGATGTTCGCAGCTCTGTCACGAGTGTTTGTTTGTTTCTTTTCCTCCTCCTAAGACTGACCTTCATGCTGAGGCTGGCCTTTGTTCCGGTCATGGACAGCACTTTGACTTTGACCTTTTGTCCCCTGCTGACCACATACGACACGTCTGCTATTCGGCCTTCCTTGCGCAGCTCCGACACGTGCACCAGGCCTTCCCAGCGCCTCCTGCATGCATTTTAGTCTATTATTGGAGAACTTCACTCTTTTGACAATGCTGATTGATTGATAATTCAAATATTTTCCGCAAACATTTGGCGTACCGAAGTCCTTCTAGCTGCACAAAGCATCCAAACTGCATCACACTGGACACTTTGCCACAGTAGATGTCGCCCACCACGGGAACATCGGACAGAGGGCGCTCGACGGGCTTCGGTTCCGGGACCGCCTCCTCCCTTGCGGCGTCTCGTGGCGGGCTCGGTGGTCGGTCGCTCCAGCGGGACGGTCGTTTCCGTTGCCGCTTGCCGGTCGTATCGCCTTCGCACTCTCTCGACCCGGACCAATGACGTTTCCGACTGCTCTCCTCTCTAAAGGTACATAAACTTGATGAATGTTACCTACTGAATGAATAAAACAGACTTTATTGTATTTTTGTGCTGGATCTGACTAGATTGGGTTTTGTCTAAAGTGTTTTCATTGTTAATGTACTGAACTCACCCAGATGCAGAGGAAGGCATGAGCATCTCCAGCTCCTTCATGGCTGCTGCGGCAACCTGCTCATCATTTTCACTGAGCTGACGTGACGTAATTTTATGGACAGAAAGTCACAATAATGTAAACGTCAGAATTTTTTTTTCTACATTTCCCCCACACCATTTACAAGTGTTAAGACATTTCAGAAAACAAATAGTATTTTTTCTAAGTGAAGTTCCATAGCCTACCCTCCTCCACACGGGATCATCTGGTTTACATAAAGCGGGATATTTTTCTTTCAGCTTGTCTTGCTCACTCTTGGGTTTTTGCTGATGTGCTGTTGTGAGCCAGAGGGATACAAACAATACATTCAAGACAATGTTCATGTTTTAAAACACCACACACAGGACGAAGAAAATGTCTACCTTGACTCGCTTGCATGGTTTTGATAATTCTAAATAGGTTTTTCGTGAGTGTTTCCTGAAAGACAATAATGAACTGACTGGTCAGTTACCATTGAAAACAATAAAATAATCCATTTTGAATGATACCTACAGTAAACGCGGCTCCATTTTGTGTCAAGGCAGCTTTAAACTCCCCAAATGTTGGGTGACTGTCTGCGAGGCTGATAATGAATTCAGCTGTTGAACAAAAAAATGTTAGCAAAACATTTGGCATAAAAACAAAATGGTATAGCTTTTAGCCAAAAGACATTGGGGTATACCAAGATCCTTTTCGCTTATTCCAAGATGGTTTTCCAACTCGGTGCACACTTTGGATACCAAAGATAAATACTCCAAACGTTTAAGACTATCTAGCGTCGCCATGTTGGTTGTGCTAGTCTGTGTTGACGCGGAAGTGACTAGTCTTCTTCTTTTTGGATTGTCCGGAGGTTAGCCACCTAACGGGGCATTCCCGCCACCTAACGGGGCATTCCCGCCACCTACCGTCACTCCGGAAGTGACTCTTCTTCTGCGCTGCACTAAAACTAAGCGGCCGCACTAACCATCGCCCTCTATCGACCAGCTGTAATACAACAGATGTAATGTTATTCAGAAAAAAACAAATTTCAGTGTATTAATAATTTTGTGCTTATCTTTTCTCTATCACAGAGTATACTTACCTGATTGGACACTTAAAAGTTTAACTTGTTAGTTTTTGTTGTCTTTGATATCCTCCAGAGTTTTGTGATTTTATGGCTTATCAAACATTAACTAAGTTACTACAGTCCTGAGTACCCCCCCCCAAAAAAAATCAATCAATTTTGTAAAACTGTAAATTAAATGATTTTATACACTGACGGGCAAGTACTGTATAACAAACTTCTATGCACAAAAAAAAACACTATTTTTGGAACAGTTTCCATTTTTTCGTAAAGAGAAGAATTATTTAAAAAAAAAAAAAAAAAAGAAGAAGATATTTTTAATGTAATGTTTTTTTTGTTTTTATATAAGTAATAATGCCAAGTCTAAAAGTGAACTCAGCCAAGCGACCACGTTGACAAAAAGTTATCAGCGTCTCCTGAAGGCTCTGGAGATCCTCCAAGCGTTAGGCTCCTCGTAACGGTTATAGAGAGGCTCCAGGCGCTGCTGCTTCTTCTGCTTGCTGAGGCGCGTCGGGTCGGACACCTTGAAGAAGGCGGGCGCAAACTCCACCAACCAGCGCGGGTCGATGGTGGTCACCTCACGCATGTACTCCTTGGTGGTCAGCACCAGCTCGTGGTAGACTACCCTGAAGACAGAAAGGAAAAGCTGTCATGCTGGAACATGAAAGTTTTATTTGGCAAGGCATCTTAAAACAAGTAAATAGGGCTAGCCTTGGGGAAAAAAAATACTTAGAATACCTACACCACTTATTTCTTATTTTGAACTGAATAATACAATCTTAATCAGTTAAACATCTTACAAATATTTTTAAGGAGAAAAAAATGCTTAAACAACAATTCAACCCCCCCCTTACCATTCAGGCTGGCGGTTGAACAAAGCGCTGGAAGGGTGGATGTAGACCACCTGCGGGTCTATGAGGGTCCTGTAGCCCTCCTGAGGGTCCTTCTTGGCGGTGTTGCGGAAGAAACCGCTGCAGATTGCCTTCTGGACTCGCACAGTGGCCTTACCGCAAGACACCACATCCAACTTGTGTCTGAGAAGCAACGGTTAGCGCTTATGAGACGTGATTCCGTTGAATGGATTTTTTCAAATCAAATGTCATCAATGTACCGGTCCATGATGCCCAACATCTGCTTGCGAATGTCCTGCGCTCTCCTCAGCGAGCGAGCCTGGATAAAGTTCTCGTAGCACCAAGGGTTGGAGAACTTATTGTTCTTCCACGAGTTGTAGACAGCCAGCAAGGTGAGATGGTCGCCCTCGGGCTGATGGAACTTGGCCTTCTTCTGGTCCGCCAAGGCCTGCTTGTCCTGTGTCACACGCAAAAAAACATTCACAACAAGCCCAAATAACGAACGAAACGAGGAGGTCTGATGGTGTCTCACCTTGGGCCTGTAGAAGACGTTCTGCACGGACAACATGGACACGATGGTGAGCATCTCCTCGCTGCAGCCCAAGTGCACAGACATGATCAGCATCTTGCACAACATGGGCTCCAGAGGAAATTCCGCCATCTGGATGGGAAGGCGGCGCACATCAGGAACCTCCAAAAAAATCTAATCACAGAAGCAACTTCCTGCCGATGATCCTCACCCTCCTTCCCAGTCGCGTGAGCAGCCCCTCGTCGTCCAGCGCCCCCAAAGTGTACAGCTGCTCCATGGCCGTGATCAGCGTCTCCATGGGGGGAGCGTCCATGAAGTCGAAGGAGAGCAGGTCGTTGATGCCCATGGCCTGGTGGACGAAGACACAAATGCATTATATCGACGCAACATCCATGTGTCGTCGGCGTGTGCCGTGCGTCTACCTTGAGCGAGAGCACCGTGCTGGCCAGATTGGTCCTCTGGATCTCCGGCACGTTAGTGGTCAACATCTCGTCCCTGTACGCTCGCTCCGTGTACAGGCGGTAACACTTTCCGGGGCCCGTCCTGCCGGCGCGGCCCGCCCTCTGTTTCGCTTGAGCCTGCGAGACATCCAAGATATTTTATTGGCAAGCTCGGCTGACAAGAAGAAGTACGGCGATGGCGGCGGCAAGCTACCTGTGAGATGGGCGTCACCACCAGCTGGTCGATGCCAGTCTTAGAGTTATAGACTTTCTGCTTGACGAAGCCGGGGTCCACCACGTAGTAGATGCCGTCGATGGTCAGCGACGTCTCGGCGATGTTGGTCGCTATGACGACCTGGCAGAAACAAGAGCGCAAATTTTGACCTTCATGCTCAAACAATTATTTGGATGACTATATTTTACATTTTGAAGTAATTTATTGTCAAGTAACAGTACCCTAACTTGAGTCAAATTTTGGGTTACTCGAGCCACGCGTGCGTTGAAGTTCCTAAACGTACTTTTCTGCTGCCAGGCGGCGCCGGATCGAAGATCCTGGTCTGCATCTCGCTCGGCAGCGCGGAATAAACGGGCAGAATGATGAGTTCGGGAACGTCGGGGCCAAGTGACTTCATGCGCTCGTAGAGGATCTCGCAGGCCGTGTCGATCTCTTCTTGTCCGGTCAGAAAGACCAGGATGTCACCTGAAGGAGGAGGAGGTCAGGATCTGACGTTGTGGCTTGGAGGACGGCAGAGTTGATGGAGCCTTACGTACCGGGAGGTTCGGTTAGGTGGATCTGCATGACGGTGATGAGGCTGGCGTCCAGGTAGTCGGTCTCAGGCTCTTTGGTGTAGAGCACTTCCACTGGGTACGTCCTCCCCGGGATGGTGAAGATGGGCGCCTCGTAGAAGTATTGGGAGAATTTGACGGCGTCCAGCGTGGCAGACGTCACGATCAGCTTCATGTCCGTGCGCTTCTGCACCGTCTGGCCACAAAGTCGGATTTTTCAAAGAATCAAATCAAAGTTCAAAACATCCCCACTAATAATGACAATATGTACGTCAAAAAAAAGGGGCGCAAACCTTCTTGAGCAGACCAAAGAGGACGTCGGTGTGGATGGTCCTCTCGTGGGCTTCGTCCAGCATGATGATGGCGTACTGACCGAGCTCCGAGTCGATCAGACATTCCCTCAGCAGCATGCCGTCCGTCATGTACTTGATCACCGTCTCGGGGCTGGTGCAGTCCTCAAAGCGGATGGTGTAGCCCACCTAAGGAGAGCGACGGCACGAATTTGAGCGAGGACACCAAAAGCGCAAGCGGCGCTTCTGCGAAGCGCACCTCCTGTCCGAGACAGCAGCCGTACTCCTCGGAGACCCTCTTGGCGACAGACATGGCGGCCACACGGCGGGGCTGCGTGCAGCCGATCTTCCCCCGGGTGGTGTAGCCCGCCTCCGCCAGGTACTGCGTAATTTGCGTGGTCTTCCCTGAACCGGTCTCCCCGATCACAATCAGGATCTGGTTGTCGTGGACGGCCTGCGGCGAGACAAAGCGGGAGCTCGGCAAGCCAGACAAAGCGAGGGTGGAAGGTGAAGCTGACGAAAGGGAACCTGAACGAGTTGCTCCTTCAACTTGTAGATGGGCAAACTCTCCCTCTGCTCCAGGATGGAGAGCTGTGTCTTCTTGCCGTAGGACGCCTTGTTGCCGCCAAAAGCGTGCTTCTTCCATTCGGGGATGTCGTTGGGCATCATGCCGATGCCGCGCATGTTGGCCGCGATCTGCCGGCCGTCGGCTGCAAGGCAACGCACATTTGTTCAAATTTAAAATTGACGAATAGTAAACATTCTCAAGAGAAGTGTAAAATAAAACAACTTAATCAATTTTAGATGCATTAAAAAAAAATGCTCTCATTTGAACCCTGCTTTCGGCTTCTCATGTCCTGGAAAGCGCAGCGCCTCCCGGGAAGCAGCTCTCATATATTATACATACGTATGCAAGTCGGGAAGAGAGCGGCACCACTTACTGTCGGGAAGCGGGTCCACCCAGTGTTTGTTGAGGCCCATGGGGATGGAGTCCATCTCCGCTTCGCGTGCCGCTTGCTTCAGCTCCCGTCGCTCTTTGGCCAGGGCGCTCTGCATCATGGCCGCCTGGGACAGCGATCCGTCGGGATTCTGCGCAAGCACGTTAGCATACGTCAGCGCGTTTGTGCAACAGTGAGTCGATGATGCGTTGCGACGGGCTGCACCTTGACAATCTTGACGGGGGTAATGTCCATGCTCTGCTTGGTGTGCCCTCTCAGGAACGGCGGCTCCTCTTCCACCAGCTCGATTTCCAAGTCTTCATCTGGGAAAGCACCGCGCAAGATCCGCTGAGCGTTATGTCCTTCGGCGGTTTGCAACCTCTTGCTTACCTTCTTCGTCGTCAACTTTGGGAAGGATCCCCGTCTCGTCATCGAAATCGGGGAATTCTTCCTTGGATAAAACATTGGCGGCAATCATCTGGGGAAATAAAAAGCCTTGGTTAGGAATAGAAACAGTAACTGTAACTGGAAAATAAAAACAAGCTCACGGTTTTTAGTTTTTCTCTGCCACTAGGTGGCATTACAGCTCTATTGCATTCCATAGCTTTCAACCAACCTGCTTGATCTCCCATTTTTCTGGATCCGATATCTTGGTGAGCCTCTTCCTCTCCAGCGTGTCATCCTGCTCCACTTCGCGAGCGGGGCCAAGGTTGAGGTTGCTGGGCCCGTCGGGGTTTCGCATGTTCACCTCCTCGCTGCCGTCGGGCCCCACGTTCCTCCTCCTGTTGGGGTTCAGGTCCTCGCCCGTCTCCTGATCCACATCCTAAAAAGACAGGACCAAAGTGACGGGGAATGTTGACACGCCGACGGCTTCTTGCCGGACGACGGAATGGTGATGTTCCATTGCTCACTTTCATGCTGAGGCTGGTCTTGGAGCCAGTGAAGGACAAGACTTTGATCTTGACTCTTTGCCCTTTGCTGACCACGTCGGCCACGTTGGCCACTCGTCCTTCTCTGCGCAGCTCAGAAATGTGCACCAAACCTTCCCATCGTTTCCTGCAGAAAGAGAACAGACACTTGAGTAACAATATAGTTTTCATCCAAGAAATATTATTGCAGGACACACCTGAGGCCCTCCAGTTGGACAAAGCATCCAAACTGCATAATGCTGGTGACCTTTCCGTTGTAGATGTCGCCCACAGAGGGTTCCTCCGGGGGCGGACGGTCCACATGCTTGTCCTTCCAGTCTCGGTCTTGGTCTCTTCGGGGGCTCGGCGAGCGCTCGCTCCAGCGGGATGATCGCTCTCGCCGTCTTGAGCGTTCGCTATCTCTGTGGCGATCGCGGTCTCTGGAGCGAGATCTGGACCTGGAGCGTGAATGGTGGCGCCTCCTGCGGTCCCTGTCCCGATGTCTGTGTCGGTCCCGGCTTCTGCTCCGACTGCGTCGTCTGCTCTTTTCCACGCGGCTACGCTCGCTTTTGGAATCGGTGCTGCTCACGCTGGGCATGAACATCTCCAGTGCTTTCATGGCGTCAGCCGCGACCTTCACGTCCTCTTCGTCCATGATTTTCTGAAGAAGACCAAAAAAAAAAACATTCAGTGCTCTAGGTTCACATCACGTGTTGAGTGGCTGCTGTCATGCTCATACCGGTGGAGCTTCATTTGGTCTGCAAAGCGCAGGGAAAAGCTCCTTCAGCTTGTCCTTCTCCGACAATGGCTTCTGAACTTCAGAAGCTGCTATAATGACGTAAACAAATTCATTTTTCAAGTTGTCCTCATAAGTGTCATCTCAGACAGCAATATAATGAATGTCTAGACAGCGCTGGTAATAAATGATAAATCACCTTTACTTGTGGACGACTTTGACGGGGGTCTCATGGTCTGAATGAGCCGGAGCAAGTTGCCAATGAGAGAGTCCTATCAAGAAAATAACACCATGATGAGGTCAATACTAACAGATTCTTCGATGAGGCGCACTTACTGTGAATTCAGCTCCATTTTCTAGCAGAAGAGCTTTAAACCCGTCAAAGGTGGGTTCTTTTTCCGCGAGGCTAATGACGAATTCAGCTAAGATACAAGAAGGCAAACATTAACACCATCATAAGCAAGTCGCACACAATAAGGCTAAATTATATCTTTAACAGCATGAAACACAGCGATACAACACTAGTAAACAAAAGATGGAGCTGCGTTAGCTTTAGCTAGCACGATTCTTCGACGCGGTGGTCAAACCTAAATCTTTGTCACTGATTCCAAGATGGTTGTCGAGCTCCGTGCACACTTTGGACACCAAAGATAAAAATTCGAGCTGGGAAAGCTCGTCGACATCGGGGTCTGCCATTCTTGCTCGGGATTTGTTCACTCTCTGAGACGTAATAGTAGCTAACAATCCATGCTAGCACGTTACGGCGTAAGTGTCTGTTACTTCCGCTTCCGGTTTGGGCTGAGATGCGCAAGATCGCCGTCTTGTGGACAAGCGGACTAATTACACCCACAAAACAGCACCATGTTTATCTCCAAAGGAGCTTGGAATTTTTTTTTTCAAGAGTACGAATTGTATTTTTCGCACCATGCGAAACATTTAAATTAACAATTAATCGCCAGAAAAAACAAATAAACATAAAACTATCGTGTGTAAAGTATCTATTAAAAAAAAGTTTTTGAGCAATTTATCCATTTGAGCTCTTCATTCAGGCCCGTGCAAACAATATGGCTGCATATTAGTAGTTTGTTGTCATGCAAAGGCTGTAAAAACTTGAATTATGTCCCTCCATTGTGTTGCCAGTGGAGGAAATGGGAGGAAACAATCAAACACTCAAACGATCCAAGTCTGGCTGTGATGAAACCAGGCCCGTGAAATCTTTGGTTCCTTGACGTGATCTCATTCTGTATCTGCAGAATGTCACAGCTTGCCGCTATGATGCAAAAAAACAAGACACATAGCTGGGAGCAATGAGTGAAAGGACTCAAAAAAGAGGTGTCAGGAAACAAGATGGCGAAAAGTGGTTGACAGCGATACCTTTGTCACTGCCAACACTACTTTTATGTTTTCCTGTTATTGCATGAGAAGCTTTCAGCGCAGATATTTTCATTCCTCATTCCAAGTCACACATATACGCTCTTCAAACACACCTTCATCCACCATACATCGTACATGAAATGAACTGATGTACCCTGAGCATAAGACGTGCTTTATAGCTGAAAGCCTGTCAACAAACACACATGCTTTTTTTTCCCAGAGGAGACGCGTGTTGTGAAAAGCTCCTATGATTATTTACTAAGCAGTACTGGAAACAATGTTGTCTCTGTATCAATAAAATCCCCCCCATGAATAATGCACAGACAAAGGAGTGAATCCAATTTGGTTTATGTACACAAACAGGCGATGTTTACCGGTTGCACTTAAATCTCAGTGATTTATTAAAACCCAGCAGGCTGTCGGAAGGTCGTTCTGGCATCGTTCTTATTGTTATGCTGTGTGTGTGTGTGTCAGTGGTTTATATCAAGGGTGTGGTGATGCCTGGATTCGGCCAATACGGGCATTATTTTATCGGGTAGTCGTAGAGCCTGGCGTTACCAGCCATCGATACTTATTGCAAAACACTTTGTAGGCTTACTGTACACAAACGTAAGGCGGGGTAGGCAGCGCTTCAGCTGTCTGGCCCCGTCATCCTCACCTGACCTGATTTGCTTGCAGGCCCACGTATGTGCACCGGGACAAGAGGGAGGGGGCGGTGATTACATAAGGGGCTCACGTGCCACATGCACATGGTCCAGCAGTATTCGGTGTGCTCATGCGTTATTGGACGCCGCAGTCGAGACAGTGGAAAAAGTCAAACTGGGAGAGGAATACTGAAGATGTTTGGCCGATCACGTGAGCACATCGTTGTGAACACTTATGCAAAGACAAAGGGAATAATAATCATAATCAAATAATAATCATAATGATGATAACGATAACACAACAAGAATGGAAGCGCAGCTGGTCGCGGCCTTCCCTCTCAACCAAGTGGAAAATTCCTGCAATGACCGAGCAGGGAGCATGAAATGTGTGTGTGTTGGGGGGGAGGGGGGGGGGGGTACACAGAAGGGCGTATGCAGAGGGCGGGGCCAGCACCGACCAGAGCAGCCACACAGGGATTGGCTGAGAAGAAAGCTGCCGAATGAGCTCATGTCCCCCACGACAGCCCCCACCCATCCTTCCCACAATCGCACCCCCCCCATATCCGTCATGGCCCACTTCGCTCGACAATATCATGCTCACAAGTTACACACTGCTTTTTCCTCTCTCGCTTGTTCTCGGAAGACAAACTGGCACTGAGAGAGCTCTGAAATACAAGTGAGTGTTTCAGTACAATAGTATAAGTGAAGCTCCTCTTTAATAGGAAAAATAAATGATCTATTGGGTTTAAGTCTACAGAAACAAATATCCAAAGTCGTGATGTATGAGGTTCAATTTATTAGTGCATCTTTGAAAACAAAAAACCTAACAGACCAGAGAGGCGCTGAGAAGTCACTTGAGTCACATATTTATTACATAAATATATCATTAAAATAGACCAGCGACAATTACCATAAAAATATCTTCCTTTCAAAAGCCCGACCCACAAAAAACTTAAAAAAAAAAAAAACACACACACACATGGACATTTTGCACACAAACACGCTGATTGTCACACGCGGACCACCACACACACACCTGACCTGACCATGTGTGTGTGTGTGGTGGTCAGGTGTAGATGGGTGGTAGTCCAGCGTGTTTTTGGGTGTTACATGAGAAGACATCACAGTAGATTGGCGGCCATTTTCTTGCGCATTTTGTTTTTGTTATTTCTTTGCTCCTGTGCTTTGGCCTTCCTGAATGCCTTTTTTTTTTTTGCATGATGGCACCCGACCGGCTTGCGCATAAAAGAAAAGTCCAAAGTGGCAGAGGTTTCTGTCGGTTCCTGAAAGACAAATAGTGGACTTGGCGCACCCTTGCCATCTGGATCTGACATTGTCAAGGTGAGAAAGGTCCCCGGTGGACCGCTGGCCCCCTTTCACACTGCATATCAATTTTTTTTGTTCCTCTTCTATTTTTCTGTCTTGATTGGCCAATTTGAAGGATTCCTGCTATGATTTTTTTTGCACACATGGCAGACAAACTTTCACATAGACATGGCAATATCTTCCTTTTGCTGGGTTCTGTGTGAAATCTTTTTTTTTTTTTTCTTCCTAGAATCCTTTTCAGTTATTTCTATTTATTTTTGTAATCTGATTTCGGTCATCCTGACACACCTCACGGTCTTTGGCACCTTCCATCTAACCTCCCTGAGTGCGTGCAGGGCCAGGCCGTGGTCACACTGAGGCCTTTGGGACGGCCTGAAGAGCATATCTGCGAGGTGATTTGTGTGAATTTTTTTCAAACATTATTCTTTAAATAAAAAAAAAAAGGAGCGAGAACTTCCCAAAGAAGAGCTTCGACATCTACGAATAAGGAATTCAGCGCGTTGCGACACAGCAGCATTCACGTAGAGCAGACCGCACATTGGAGACGGCGCCGTTTTCTCAGATGCAAACAGCGGACACACATTATTAATTTTTTTTGTACAACGTTAGTGCAACACACAAACATCGATGACGAGCGCGCGAGCGTCGTGTTTTCCCGCGTGGCGAACGGCGTGAGAAAGCCAACAAGAAGAAAAAGAAGAAGACATTGCGGTAGGACGTGAGGTCTGGACAGGTGTTTGGACTTTGCTGGTGTCGTGTGAGGCGGCTCGGACCTGCTACAGAGTGTTTGTTTGCTTTTTGTCATCCTTTCGTTTGGGTTGCTGGCTTTGCATACAACCGAGGACAAGTCGTGTGAGGGTGTTGTCGTGAGGCGGGGCACAAACCAGATACGAGAGGAGGGGAGGGGAGGGAGGGGAGGGTGAGGCCTGAAAACCCTCTTGGAGGCCCGTCTTTTCTAACCTGAGCAGTCGTGAAATCATTTTTCTCCCATTTGCATATGTAAAGCGGACTTATAAAGCATCTCCGGTTCATCCCGTCATTTGTGTACATTCTTTGCTGTCTAGGCATGATCATTCCCAGCCGCTCCTTTAAGTGCTCTTTGTTGGCTTTTGCCGTCCTCAGCGGGATCAAAAATTCAGAAATTATCAAAAATCACGTCTGGCTTGATTGAATCTGATGGAAACAAGTTTATAAATTAATATGGTCCAATTTACGCCACGATATGAAGTTTGGCTCCGGCTGACATACTCAACAGTCTGAGTGTCCTTGAGTCCCCTGAAAGACGGCATATAAATCTAAGTTCTTATTATTGGGCACCTGACGACGTCATGCAGACATCACTAAATCTCCTGCGTGCTTTTAATCTCCTCAGCAACAATCTTGACTATGAAATATGACCCGTGCTTTCGATATCGACACCACCGACCGACTCCCTTCGCTCGCCTGGCTTGAATCACGGCGGACACGTGATTAGGTACATTCCCCCAAAGTGTGGCACACTTGAGACGGGCCTCAAAAGTGGCTTTGAGTTGGGAGGGGGGGTTGTTGGGGGGGGGGGCTGACGTCACACAACCAGTATGTCACTCACACACATGCAGAAAAGCAGGCTGGCGTAACATTAAGGGGGGGAAAAAAAAAATCAATGATTCATTACTTATTGGAATAATATCGTCTGATGATTAGAATGGACAATTAATATCATCATCAATCATAAAAATGAACCAAGTGCTTCAGGAACGCCTTAACAGCCCTTTCCCACACATTTGAAACCCTATTTCGTAACGGAATGAAGTGTTTTGCAATTTTGAGCAAAGAAAATTTGCCAATTTTGGAATAAGGCTAACATCAAATATGAAAAAAAGTCAAGTGCTGTCAACACTTTCCAGATGCACACAAGAATTGAGCGGGAGGGGGAAAATAACATTGAATGGCACACATACAATAATAACAATCGACTCGGCGGCCATGTTTGACACCTGGAGGCGGATGGAGGGAGCGATGAGGATGAATGAAGACAAACAGAATAAACGTTTGCGTCCATCTAAGTTTCATCATTTATTCAAAAAAAAGTTCTTATACCTGAGAGAATCCTTCAACAGCTTTCGTTCCCAAGTCACAAAAGTGGTTTGTGTGCGTGCGTGTATTTGTTTGCGCGTGTGTTGGCGTGGCCTCGCTGCTCTCAGGTGAGCGGGTCCGAATTATTCAAGTGCTTCTTTCAACTCAATTTGCTTTGCTATTGCACTCGTTTCAAAGTTTGATTTCAAAGTCAAAATCCCAAAAGACGCAAATCACATTTGCCTCGTCACACAGTTTTTTTTTTTTTTTTTCTTTGTCTTGGCCGAGACGCTCGTACGCGTCCAAAGTGCTTGTGAGTTAAGTGACTTCGTTGGGGATTGGTAGCGTGCCACGAAATACGACTTAGCCGTTAGCGCTCCTTTACATTAACTTGGTCGCTGGGTTGAAAACTTTAAAGCTTCCCATATATCTCAAAGAGGTGGGGGAATTTTGGGAGGAATATATCTAAGACTCTTTTTTTGGTGGCCCCGCCCACTGAGGGATGAGAGCATCAAGTACACTGAGGCGCACACACACACACACACACACGCAGACTTGACAAAATCCTGTTTAGCAGCTAAAGGCTAAAGGTCAACTTGGGGAGTGTGGTTACCCAAAAGGCAACAAAATTGACACATTTTTCGATATCAATTTTTGTTGGACAATGTGGGTCCAACCACGATAGACACATTTTGTATTTAATTGAAACTGGATTTGGGTGCAGATTTTTTTTTTTTTTAACCAGTAAATTTAGTTGTGCATCCAGATTGGGTAACCACAAAAACGGAGTTTCACTTTGGAGGGAAATTGCATAATCAACATTGAAGCATGTGGACAAAACAGACACACACGCATACACACAAGCCTGCATGATAACGGGTGAGGGGTGGGTGGTCAAGGAAGGGGGGGGGGTCAGGTGACGTCAGTTCAGGTGTTGGACGGTTTAGTTGTGTTGACCAGACAACATTTATCAAACACACACAAACAACAACGCAGGTGTGTGTGTTGTGCCGTCCTCTCTGCTGGTGTGTGGAAGTGGGGAGGGAAGGAGGGGGGAGGTGTTTGGGTGCAGCCCCCCCCCTCCATTCCTATCAGCTACATTCAATACCAGAAACACTGCCATGACAAAACTCAAGACCACCGTGGACCCCCCCCCCAGGCTCCGCACAAGCACACCACTAGAGGGCGGTGAAGAGTGAGGGGGGGGGGGGGCTGTGTGGATTTGTAACGTGTACGCGCAAAAAGCGCACAACTCTCGTTAGCACACTGCTGTCAGTTTTCCAAGCGTTCACAAAACGTTCGATTCCCGCCTCCCGCGCTCCTTTTCACTTGTACTTGTGAGGTATGACGAGATTGTGTTTCAGTTCCGTTATTTTCTTTCTCAACTTTTTTTTTTTTTTTTTGCTTTTTTCCAAAGACATATTCCATCATAAAAAAACCCCACCAACAATTAAAACAATAATAAGAAGGTTTTCCCGTTTTGTTGGTTGAAAGTTACTCCTGATAAAAGCGGGATTCTGAGTGGGGGGACGGGATGGACAACATTTGCACGCGCACACACACACGCACGCGCGCGCACGCACGCACGCACGCACGCACGCACACGCACGCACACGCACACACACACACACACACACACACACACACACACACACACACACACACACACACACACACACACACACACACACACACACACACACACACACACACACACACACACACACACACTGACAGGATGGCGGTTACACTGCATGCGTGGTCCGAAAGTGACGATAGCTCCTAGTTTTCCCCTCCCAGCCCGCAAAAAAGCAACAAGAAAACCAGGAAAAGCAAAAATAAATCTGTTTTTGTTCAGCAGTCCTTTGAAAAGTCATCTCATCTTTCTCTGAAGGATTTAGAAACATTTATATTTGCCTTTGTCAAACCTGCTTCAGCAGTGGTTCTCAAACTGGGGTCCTCGGATCCCCAAGGGACCGACCGACTACGGTACCTCGCAAAATAATTTGCAATAAATCATTAAGGCGTATCCTTTTGAAAAAATAAGTTACTACATTTGAGGACAAAACTATGACGGTTTTCCTTGAAAGTAAAAAAAAAAAAACAACATTCACAGAATTCTGTATTTTTTTTCGGTCAGAATTTGACCACCCTCACTTTGAGCAACTATTTAATTTGTCTGACATGGTATTTCTGTTGAATTGGCATTCTGATTATGAGGGGGGCAAAATTTCTCCTTTGGACCCAACAAGATTGAGAACCTTTGCGCTAAAGCAGCTTTGCCATTTTTGCGCGCACACACACACACGCACACACACACACACACACACACACACACACACACACACACACACACACACACACACACACAAACACTCAATCTTCTCCCCTCTTCTTGTGGAATTCCAAACCTGCATTGGCTTTTTTTTTTTTTTAAATCCCAACATTGAGGGCGTCGGAACGGACCCTCATAACTGCCTTGTCTCACAAGGAGGGTCCCTCCTTCCCAGCTCCACAAAAGGTGGCGTGGCGCCCCCTCCTCACCCTCGTTCGGTGGATGGACCTGGTCGCTAATACTGACAGTTGCGAGTCTTGGGCTGAGCCCGCCGCCTCCGTCGCACAGAGGCCGCTCTTTGTTTTTTTTTTACTTGCACCAGTTGTGAGTAGTGCAAAAACAACAACGCAACAGCCTGAGTGGGGTCGGTGGGGGGGGAGGATGGAGTCTGTGGTGATGGGGGGGTACTTGGGGTGGCGGCGCTCCTGTTCGTTTCCCAGCGTCCGAGTCACAAGTTGGACGTTTTGTAGCTTCCCGATTGGAACAGACACTCCCTGGTTCACGCTCTTCTGTGTGGCGTCCAAGCTCTCCTTTAAGACTGCTTCTTGGATGTGTGTGTATACGTGTGTGTTCCATGTGGATTCAAAATCTCAAAGAGACAACTCTTGGTCCCGCATTTTCTCCGGGGGTTGTAGAAAAAAAAAAAAATCCAAATGTCTCCGTCTTCCAGTAAGATGGCGGGCCCTCTCGTCTTCTTCAGTGGCATTTCTTTGCAACCGATATCACTGAGGTGTGTGTATGTATATTGAGGTGAGGTAGTGCCCAGAACCAGTGGGGGTATGAGTCCACTTCTGAGGTAAATGCTCGCCATGTTCTTGGCGTGTTTTGCCTGCGCTTAACGTTTGTGTTTATGAAGAAGAAAAAAAAAAGAAATAGAAACAAAAAGGCAAATGTGTATGGAAGTCTAGAGGAGGACTCAGTAAAGGCCCCGCAGGTGAGGGCCCCAACAGAAGAAAGAAAAAAAGAAAATCAAAAACAGCCACCTTGCAAGGCAGCCAATGAGGCATTCACGTTACTCTGAGGTGAGGCTATGCGTGTGTTTGCGTGTGTCACAGGCGCCGGTCCGATTACAAAAAAAACAAAAAGTTCGATATGGAGCCATGATCAACAAACAACAACAACAACAAAAAAGGGAGTAGTCTGAAGAAGGTTAGCACCCGTGTCGCTTGGGATGGACTGTAACGGCTCAGATTGACTGGAGGAATTGAGGACTTGGCGTCCGGTGAGGACGCAACGGAGAACTATGAGCGTAATACTGTGAGGAGCCACGGCCGGCGTTCCCGCGGGTGGTGTGTTTGTGTGTTGGCGTCAATCCAGACAGCATGCTCAGACAGAAGGGCCAGCGCCACCGCTGGATTTCCTCTTTTGCTCCACTTCCTTTTTCCAGTTCAGAAAGCTTTTTTTTTTTCTTTCTCCCCCCTGGGGCTCAACGTTTCCGTCACACCTCCTGGTCCTCGAAGACCTCCAGGAAAAGCGGCGGGAAGAGCTCGTTGGGACACTCCACCTTCATGTGCAGGAAGCGGCTGGCGTGGCAGGCGCCGATCATGCGCAGGTCGGTCACCTTCATCAGCAGCTTTGGCCAGAAGTGAGGAATGTTGTGCTTGCGGTAGTTGATGTAGTGCTCGAAGGCCAGCAGGTAGGTCTCCTGGCACTTGTCGATCTTGTCCACGCACGTCAGGCCTGAGCGGTCTGACGGGAGCGGAGGAGACGCGAGCGGCGGTCACTCGCTTTGCCGTGCGACCAAAACACAACATTCACAAAGCGCCTCCAACCTGAGCTCATGAGCAGGACGGCCTGCAGCAGCGCCACCTCGCTGTCGTCCAGGTTGAACTGCGCCAGACTCTTGCCCAGGTCGAAGATGGCGTCCGACACCACGCCCAGCCCGCCGTTCTTGAGCTGCTCGCGCTTGACCGCCATCTCGCCGCTCAGCGTCAGCGTCTCGCTCTCGGGGTCGTAGCGCATGGCCGCCCGCAGCGACATGATCTCCATGCAGCAGCCCTTCAGCAGGATGATCTGGTCCTCGCAGGGCAGCTGGCGACGGAGAATGTTGGCAACGTAGCGGCGATTGGGTTTACGTGCGGGCGGGAAGGGCTCACCTCGGAGAACATGTGCAGTTTTTTGGCAAAGTCCACCACTCGCGTGATGGCGGGGGTGATGATCTTGGTGAACTCGCCGAAGGCCTCCAGGTCCACCTTGTCGCCGTCCGACGTGGGCGCCACCGGCGACTGGCCGATTTTGTCCGGCTGGGCGGGAGCAAGCGTAAACAAACCACGTCAGCGGGACGCTTCAAAGTGGAATAACACACATCTCCTTCCTTCTTGTTGCCTAGCAACAGCTGCCAACCCAAGGCCAGCTAACGCCGGTCCCCCCCAGTGGGTGAAATGTCAGATTGGGCTCGCCAAAGTGGCGTGATGTCAGAGACACGCAAGTAAAGGAGAATTTGCCCAGTCCTGCGCGAGGAGGAAAAGCAAACGGGAACGTCGCTTTGGGAAAGAGAGGAGAGTGGGAAGCGATTAGAGGAGGAAAAGTGAGAGGAATTAGTAGCCCGGGAGGATTAGCGTGAAGAAAGACTGCGAGGAGATGAAGTCAAGATGGGACGCCAGCTCGCTCTTTTTTGTTCTTGCCGTTTGTTTATCCCGCCGAGCGAAGAACAGCTTGCGCGCTCATCTCTGAGGGCCTCGGCTTCACATTCCAGGGAAGCGGCGAGATTAATTCACTGACGGCAATCCCCTCCCCCTTCTCGGCCCACTTTTACAGACACGTGGACCAAAGTATTGTGACGAGGCTTTCCTACCAGGAATTTGCGCTTCTGCTTCCACTGGGCGCCCTGAGCGTTGGTGTGCCGGTGGGCCTCGGTCACCATGTGGATCAGCTCCCACTCGGAGCCGCTGGGCTCGGGCCGGTTCTGCAGCGTCTTGACCATCTCCTCCTTCTTGCGGCGCTCCCGGTTTTCCTCGATCAGACGCCGCTTGGCCACCCTCTTGGAGTCGTCCAGCACCACTGCGAGAAGACGACGACGCATTTACACGGGTCAAGGTACCGCTAATCCACAAGACGACGATGAAGACTGACGGTCCATGGCCATGCCCACAGCGATGCACTTCTTGAAGCGACACAGCTGACACTGGTTGCGAGTGATCTTGTCGATGATGCAGCAGCCTTCATACTTGCACGAGTAGGCGGGGTGCAAGTTCTTCTGGATGGTTCTGCGGAAGAAACCCTGCAAGGGGAGCGCGAGGTGTTATATTCTCAGCCCGGGAGGGACGTTGTGGCGTACGGGCCTACCTTGCAGCCCTCGCAGGTAATGCAGCGGTAGTGGTAGCCTGTGGCTTTGTCGGCGCACACCACGCATGGCTCATCCTTCTCCAGGTAGCTGGGGATGTACCCTGGCGGAGCGAGAGAAAACACAAATAATCCATAGTGCGTCACGAAAGCAAAAGCGAGGTACATATGATACGACGGATTGGGAAAGCGTTGCAGATACAAAAACAGAGACGAGACAATTACACCGGAAGCCGCTCGGGGAGCGAGAGAAAATAATAAGAATCACAAATAAAGCCGAGGAGAAGCGGACGAGAACGAATCGGGAGTAAAGTCAACAAAGACCTCAGATAATCATCATCGCGGCAGGGGGAGTTGAGGGGAAAAAAAAGAAAAACAGGGTGCAGATCAGGGTGCCGGTGTGTGCGTTCGGAAAACTGGAAAACTTGCAGCGAGTACATCCTTGACAGAGATGAAGCGGCTTCCATCAGGGGTAAATCAAGGTTAGAACATTTCCCTGCATGCCTTGAGGCACCTTCATTATGCTCTCCAAGACTACAGTGGAAGTTTTTTTTTTTTTATACAATAAAGGTCATCCAGATGGCCTTTTGCCAGGTAGGATTAAATGAGTCTTGATACTCGGGGAACGTATGGAAATAGAAAAACGCAGCTTACTCACCCGTCATACTCTTAACCGAACATTGACTGTTCTTCCTCTTCCTCTTCGGGCCATTGAGCCACCTGGGTGAGTGAGAGAAAGTCAATCAATGACAATAAATTTGTACGTCTTGTTTACATTGTCCTCTAGTGGCCAAGGCGGGCACACAATTGCGCGTTTTTTTCTTGCATAGCTAGCAAGCTAGCCGAGTCTTCTTGGCTCTTTTGTTATGGTTTGGAATCACCTCACTGTCAAAACAAATAAACCCATTAGCAGCACAGGGCGGGGACGTAGCGGGAATTCCGAGCTCCGAGTTGCCGGCGTGCACAAGACGCCAAGTCAAATTCAGAGGTAAATTCTGGCAGGGAAGCAAAGCGAGCGCAGATGGAGGAGGACGGCGGGAAAAAAGCGTTTGTGACAAAAGCCTCAGAGGAGGATCAGCATGCGTCAGAGATGGAAGTGATTCTCAATCCCCGGAGTCGCTCGGCTCTCGGAATCCGTCGTCTTGCCGTCACATCAAGGTCGTTTAACGGCGGCTCGGTGGAGGGGAAAGAGAGTCCCAGTTTCTGACGCCACTCCGAGAGAAACGCTTTGCACGGCGTCTTATCGTGAGCCGTAAATGTCCGTGACATTTCTAGATGGTGTCACGTTGGCTTCTGTTTGGCTTCAAAACAGTTTTTTTAAGAGTTGCCGCTTGGATTCAAGCCATCAAATGATGTCTCACTTTGGCTTTCCTTTTAAGGATATTTTAATTGGCATTTAGCATCATCGGACTAATGCCCGAGCGCTCGGAACTGGCAAAAGCTTCCAACTACTATTCGATTCGTCGCCGACTCCCAGAGTGACGGCAACGTGACACTGAAGACATTTCGAATGTCTCGAGTGTCAAAAGGCAACACAAAAAGTCAAGGTGAATCCGAGTCATATGCAAAGATATTCCAAAGCGCCATCTAACGGCCAAACTTCCCCACATAGCAGGAAAACCCGAAGTGTGTTTTTTACGAGGACGTAAAGCCTTGGAGAGCGCCTAAGCCCAAAATAGCCACGATGGAAATATAAACAGGGCCCGCTAGCCAAACATGAGCTTAGCGTCGCTGCCGCAGCCAACAGGCAGGCACACTTCAAATCGAGCCTCAGCTTCAACGTGGATGCCACATTTTAAAACAAGCCTCAGCTTCAACATGGCTGCTTTTGTTGACATCAAAAAATGGAAGATTATTAAAAGGAGCCATTCGCTGTTACTTCTACTTTTTTGGTTTCCACCCTCTTGGCACTCAAATTGGAATGGCATGAGCTTAAAAATCAAGCCGGGGAGCGATGACGGAAGGCCACTGCAACCCCGGGAGTGTCCTTAAGCAACCGGAGGTCATGTGACCCGACAACGGCGGCGGGGCGGGGGTCGTTCTGTTTGCCATGTGCTTGTATTTTTTTTTTGTTTGTTTTTGTCTGTGCGGCTTCTGTTTGAAACTCACGACGCGATTTTTGTTTGGGGCATAGCAAATTCTTGTTGAAGACTAACATGCATGGGCCCGCACTAGCAAAAGCGTTGCCAGCGGAATGTGCGTCGTGGTCGCAAGTCGAGTCACGGCGGCGCTTTGCAAAACACCAAACGTCATGGGGTGCAGTTGGAATATGCGTGATATTGCTCCAAGTAACCTGAGCTCAACCCGCACACACACAGCAGATGTGCAGAAAAGAAAGAACAATATTGAAGTTCTCACCTGGTGACACAGCAAAGTGATAAAATGTGCATGTCAAAAAAAATCCAAAAACCAAAATAAACAAATCCATCCGATGTCTGAGTGGAGCGGCGGATTATTTCCGCCGTGCAACCTTAGCGCTGTCTGGTCTAAGTTTAACTTGCTCATCAAAATGCACCCCTGCGCAGCTTCCTACTAAGCTCCGCCACCGCCGGCTCCTGATTGGCTTGCGCTCGACCTTTTCCACCTGACCCGAGGAGTGACTACATTCGATGAGAGGGAACTTTCCAGATCTAGCTATAATGGGTGGAAATTTGCAAAATATGCAGACCATATATAGATTTATAGCTTTCATGTGATTGGGGGGGAAAAGTACAAGAGAGGAACAGAGTATTGATTATTTAAAAAAGCCTGAGAGCGATCGATCATGCAGTTTTGTGGATGTTTTGAAAAGCCGGCTAAGTAAAAGAAATCAACACGATCATGACCCCGAGACATGTGACCGTCACTGATGCTGGGAGGGGTGCGTGACATTCAAAGTATAATGCCGCCCTTGTCAACCAATTACTGTACGCATTTTCTATGGCACAGATGTCACGCAACAGCACAGTTTCAATACCCACGTAAGGACAAATCTTCTCCCAATTTTCTCAAAGTCTTCATTTCATTTCTAGAAGCTATTTTCCCAAAGCGGAGTGGCAGAATATTTACTCCTAAATTGCTTTAAGTGAGTCGATAAAGAAAATGGCCACTGGCAGCGGAGGTCAAAATTGCTTCTTTGACCAGGTAATTGCTATCACATCACACTGAGAAGAAGGATTTTCACCCAGGGACCATGTCCAGATCCTCTTTCCCGTTTAATTACGCCACATTTATTCACGGCTGACAGTCGCTCGGCTGGAGCGAACGCCGCTCACGGCCCGACTGGATATTCAAGCCCCCTTGGCGCACAAAGCGGCCATGATGTAATCAGTCACACAATCCGCAGCGAAGGCGACGCATAACAATGCTTATTAGCGCGTCGTGACAGGACATCCTCGCGGGAAGGAAAACCTCAAGCTTGTTTACACTTGCACGAGAACGAAAACACAGACGTGCACAAGTGAAGTGATCTCACTTCATCAAAGTTGCTTCAAAGTAAAGATAGCGTTCAATTTCCTGTCATTCCACCGATTAAAAAAATAAAGTCAGAAAAAAATCACTTACCCCTTAGTCATTAAGGACAAACTCTTCAATCAAATCAACACATCTAAAAAAGCACGTGTCATTTTGTTAAATGACAAAATAAAATTGTAAAAAACAAAATGTCCTTGGCAGCCTTTCAAAAGGTGTAGATGACAAAAGCCTTTTGTCTACACGAAAGTTCATATTTATATTTAATCATGCACAGAAAGCATTCATGTCGGGGTTTTTATTCATCTCGAAATAATAATGTGTCTCTTTGCGTTTGGACTGGCCCGACCGGATATACCGGCGCAGAACTCACCGTTTCTCTTCGCCCTCGAGTGGGTTAGGCTCTTGCTCCTTGGGCATGTGTTCCATTCACCTCAATTCCATCCAGCAGCCAATCACGAGAGACTGAGGCAAGCCCCGCCCTCGGATGCACGCTTGTCATTCGACACTCGGGACGGGTCGATCGCCGGAAGATCGCAGGGTCCGGGCTCTGGGGTTTCAAGTTGGGGTGGGGAGGGGGAAAGGGGAGGGGGTGGCGGTGGTCCCCTGAGGGAACAGACCCCTCGTGGCGTGCGGTACGAACGACCTCGGGCCTTGATGAATGACCTCGCAGGTTGTTGTTAGTGTTGAAGGTCGACCTCAAAGTCGTGGAGGGGGAAGGGCGATCCAGCCTACAAGACGACAGAACACGTTCATATTAATAATAATTATTATTATTTTGGCCGTCACCAGACAAGATTCAAAGAAAAATGTAAATTCACGAAATGCAAAACAGGGAATACATTACAGCAAAGTAGCATGAAAACAGGAAAAAAGAAAAAAACAGAAAGAAGCAAAGAAGAAAAAGAACAAGACAAACATCGACCAATTATAAGGTGTGTTGTCAGTAATGGTTTGTTAAATCCGGCACGACATAACCCATGTATGCAAAACTAGGTGGACCAATGATTGATCCCTGAGGAACACCATGTTTAACTGCCGTCGTTATATTGAAGCTGACACTCGGCCCACATGCTGACAATGAGTGTACAGATGTCGCCCGAGTCGGTTTCAATTTGTACCAACCTTTTGTTCAACTCGTTTAATGACACACTAGCGTGACGCAACTTGACATCAATCGGAGTCATCGTCCAAATCACTCTGTGATCGTGAAACAATCAACGGTATTATGACCGAGGGTACGATACTGCTGCCCGCCGGCCAAGTGGCACATACCAAAAGGAGTCACATGACACACAAACTCTTTCATTCTTCACACTCTATTGAAATATGTTATTATGATAAGTTGGATATCACGAGAGAAGCTCCATACTGAAGAGCGTCTCGCGTGGCACAAAGCGCCGCGACGCGCTAGTGTTTATTTGCGCCGCAACAATTGGTCACTTATCGCCACGGGAGAGCGGGGGGACGGCGGACAGGCGTCTTTGTTCTTGCGTGAGTGAAAGAAATTCGTGCAGAATAGATGAGCTAATGTTCTCGTTGGGTCATGGCGAACAAAAAGGCAGGCGGTGAGGGCAAAGAGGGCATGGCGGGCATTTCTCTCAAAGAAAATCTATATTTGAATGGAATGGATTTTAGATATCCACAAATAACTTAAGACGGTAGCTAGTAGCATGCTAGCGTCACTCCCAATGGAATGAAACAGACAGTAGCACTGACCTACATTTACGAGCTAAATTTGTTCCAATTAAATTGAAATTTATTTGGTCTTTACGTCATTGCGATTCTCTTGGCTGCATGGTACATGTGGAGCCTTTTTTTTTTGTCCACTCAGATTTATTATTACGTCAACCGAATAAAAAAAAAATGGTTGTCTATTTTTGTGGAAAAACTCCCCCCTGCTCATTTTTGGAAGAACTCTTCCTTTCCAGCGCAAGTAGGGAGTCCTTGAACGTCATTCCCTGAAGTCACCATTCATACTCGTCCGCTCCAAGGTCGAACGAGACAAGCGTTTGGCCTCGAGATAACGGACGAAGAGGCGAACGCTCACACGTGCCGAGGTGAAATGAAGATAAAAACTCATTGCGGGTGAGGGCATGAAAGGAGAACTCCGAGGATGAAGGCAAAACCGAGAGAGATTTGAAGACACGCAGATGTTTTTGTGCTCATCTCCATTTGAAAGTGTGCTACGGATTTGTGCGGCGCGCATGGCGTCATATTTAATGAAGATAAATGTGTTGACCACATCTGTTTCTAATATTATAATACAACGCAGTGACAGGCTAATTGTGACGCAAATTAATCATATGCCTGCGTTTGACCGAAATGAAGAATGAAATAAATAAAAGTGGAAACAATGCGAGTGTGTTGGCATCCAAATGGAATTTCATTCACTTTCTCACACGCCGCAGGAGCTTCTCCCCTTGACGTTTTTCGGTTAATTGGGCCTACAAAAAAACAAAACAAGGCATTCTGCCCGCAGCAGGCTTCAGCATTTAATTGCGCACACATTCTCCAAATACTTCAAAGTTAGCACGAGCAAGCGAGCTAATTACGAGAAGCAACTTTGACACTTTACGACTTGACAGCTTGGCTTCGTGTTTCAAATCAGGATTCTTTGGACTTAATTTGGCAGGATGATTTTTATTTCTAAACGGATGTTTCTAGCCATTTTTGAAGTTCAATGTGCTGAGGACGGACAGCGGGGCGAGTGTTTACAAATACACTTGCCAACTCAGCCATTTAGTAGCTATTTTTAGCAACTCCTCTAATCCTTTCTCATGGCAACAAGTGAGTTTGAATCAAAAAGGATTTTTTTTTTTTTTTTTTGCACGTGGCCCTAGATTTATACCACTCATCAGACCCCAGGGGGATGTCTGGGGGTTAGTTGTTCGCGCCCCCTCTAGTTAAAAGCCCAAAGATCAAGTTTCATGTCTCTAAAGCCTAATGGCTGTCAAGGGACTTTGTAATAACTGGCTGCTGCTGAAAGTGTCAAACGTTTAATTTGGGGTGACAAGGAGAAAAAGTGGCAACATTTCTCAATTAATAATCTTTTTTTTTTTAACATGTCTCAAAACTATGGTCCAAACCACACCAGTGTTTACGTGAAATAATATTTTATATTTTATAGATACAATTGCAATAAGTACACCTCTGTAAAACATTGTATCCTAATTAACATGTTCCTTGGCGTCACCGCCACACACACACAAACTATTTGAGGAGCACTGCTTTCCATGAATGGAGATACGCGTGTCAAGATGGCGGTACACACGGACACACACAGTTAACGTCACCTCTCGGGACCCCCTCCAAGTGTTTCCATTCATCACCACATCTCAGCCACCTCTGTAATGAGCTATAAAAAAAATATTGTAAAGAAACCACAAACACACCGCACACACCAGCATGGTCATGATGAGGGGGGGGGGGGGGGGGGGGGGGGGGGGGGGACACGGGAAAGCCTCGTGAGGCCCCTCGCAATTTCTTTTTCCCTGAGCGGATCCAGAAAAATCTATGAAAGATGAGAAAGTGGCGTGGGAGGGAGAGGTGTGTGTAGGCGTTCAGAAGGGTGGAGGCAATGGACTGGAAGGTGATTTTCTTGGCAGAGACTTGGGCCGGGGCACCCGAGGGCCAGGGGCCCCGGTGGCCCCCGCCGGATCCTTGCGAGCATGTGTGTGGTCCTGGATCTGATTAGTTTTCATCTCAGCCACACACACACACTGTATATGCACACACACACGTACATGTGCCTTACACGTGCATGTCCAAAAGCGCAACAGAGTCGTCGGCCCCCTGAGACCCTTTGGTGTCAGAACACATCAAGGACTTCTCAGGACTGGAGACGAAGAGCAAGGCTGATAAGAAACAGCAGAAGAAGAGGAAGGAAGGATCGGGGTGACGATTCAGGGAAGAGGTTAACCTTCCCACAGTCATCCCCTTCAGCCCTCAACGGGAGCATCGTGCGGTTAGCGTGGCCGATTCGCCTTGCGTACAAACGCTGCTGTATAAATAAACTGGCGGTGCCTTTTAGGCTCAGATCAGCGCAAGCGTTGAGTCAAGTGCACAGGCGTGAACTCGGCGCAGGGGCACTGATGCGCGGATGAGTGCAGGGTGGGGGCGGGCTGCACCGCCGGCTTTCCGAGGCCACGCAAGGTTCCGCCGGACCCGAGGAATGCTAAATATTTATCCACGACTTTGACCCCGGCGCATTACATGTGCACTCTACACCACGTATGCACGCATATGTGTACAAAAGCGGGATAGAGAGAACACCACTTGGCATTCATAACACCATCTGTGTTGCTCTTGTGAGGCCCATATAGACACTTTGACAGCAACCTCGTAGTCCATTTTCGACGTTCCGGCTTCGCCAGAAGGTCACGGCGAGGCTAGTCCTCATGAAAAAATCAGCGGCTTAAAAAAACTTCCATAAGCATGACAAATTCATGTAGGATCAAGCTGACATAGCTACTGATGGAAAGAAACAAAAAAAAAATTAACAATTGAGTCGAGTAATTATCATGCCAGACATGTGAAGATATCCAAATGTTCTTCCTTGACGCTTAGCATGCGCTTTTGTCACAGTAAGTTGAGCAACTTGAGACGCCTGGAGACAAAGGCGGCGCGACATCGGGAAGCGTGACATCGGAGACGGTTGACACGCCCGTGCTTACTCATGGCAGTGATCATCAGGTTCAAACGAGTGTCATTAATCATCAGCGGATGGCATCAATGGTTCACGACAAGTGTGGCGGCATGCGGGTCGACAGGATCCACGCTCCAATGATACTATCCAAACACATATTTCAAGACATGCACAAAAGAAAACTCATAAATAATTTACAAATTCCCACCTTCCCTTGCGGGATTTTTCTTTTTATATTTATCAGTAAAGTGGAAAGTGAGTTCAGGCCATAAAACCACAGAGGGTGGATTTCATCCAATCGCAGGCCGCCAGTACAATCGTCCAATCGGGCAGCAGAGATAAACGAGAAAGATGGACGTTGGCGGAGGAGGAGAAAGATAACAGGCGAGAGGGGGCCACATTTCTATATGGGCTGCCTCTCCCAGACGGTAAACACCAGTGCAGTGTGTGTGTGTGTGTGTGTGTGTGTGTCCTCACGCTGCATTGGTGCACGTGAGCGCTCTTGACAGAACATGAGAGCAAGACATTCTGGGTCATCCAATCTGCAGAGGCATGCAAGCACACACACACACACACACCTTCTGTACACAGCGCGTGTAGGGAAATTCCGATTGATCGGTGACCGATCATCATTGGCCGATATATGTGAAAATATGTGTTTTTGAATTGCATCACATACAGAAAGGTATTGAATTGTCTTGAATTTACTTCCCACCATTTGCTAGTTGTGAACGGACGTCAATGGAAACCTTGTGGCAAGCTTTGTTACAAAATGACGTATGGGTCACATGTGGCCCGCTGGCCTCGAGTTTGACACCTGCAATATAACCCCATGACTGAATGCACTTAAAGCGGGCAATCGATGCATTAGCGCGTTAGCATCATCAACTCCGTGACTCACTCCGGTGGCACTGCGGGCCTTCAGTGCCGCCGCACGAGCTCTAAATCGCTAACCTGGCTAGCAGCCAGCGTGCTTTCTTCAGGGGGTAGACGGAGCGGCCTCTAACGTGAGCAGACGTGGAGGGCCCGCATCAAGACGGGAGACATTAGCGTCACCCCGAAGGCAACTGCGGCGAAAGGGCCCGAGTCGAAAATTGGAATATTTTCTTGAGAATTACGGGAAGTGCACAAAAAGCAAAATGATACTTTTCCGCCAATACGTTACAATAAGCACCTCGGAAACTGGTGGAATAATGAATAGGCGTAGCTTTGTTGGATTCTATTTGTTCATCCTGAGCCACCAAATGACATTTTTGTCAACTCACATAGCCAATCAGTGCACATAGCGCTGTGCCAAACACAAGCATCCTGACAACTGCCATCATTTTGATCACTATAATTGAGAACTTTTGACACTCTGATCTCGTTTCATCTTTCAGGTCATGTCAACACGGCTGCTTGCGCCTGGCAACGCTCGCTGCTGATGTCTAAAGTGTGTGTGGACGGGCATGACGCTCTCACAACAGACATCCAAGCCACTAATTGCCCAGTCACACGGGCCAGCTCGCAACGCGTGCCAGCAAGCCTTTTTTTGGGGTGGAGTGGGTGTGTCGGGGGTATGTACCGGCATCGGCCAATGGGCTCGCGGCGGCGCTGGGAAATTGGAACCAGTGCTTCTGCAGCTAACGAGGGAGAAGCGGAATAGGAATTTCCAGGATTGATTTGGTAATGAAAAAGGCCTTTTTAGGTGAGCTTAGATGAAAGTTCAGACTGCATTTTGAAAAATCTATACGTCACGCAACCAATCCCACGCGTGGACAATCGAGAGTCTTGGATGGACCTTCCATCCGCGTTCAACAAAAGCAATCGAGAACTGTCAAAGAAGAAGAAAAAGAAGAACAAATGATGGGACACAAGAAGCGAGACTTTTGTGCTATAGAAGAGCTAAAGGAATAAAAGATGCCGTTCAAGAGCGGTTGAAGGCTAAAAGCAGAGGCTGGCTGGCTAGCGTAGCGCATTAGCCTACATTAAAAGCCATCACGTTACATTTAGTCACGTTAGTCAAAGGCCTTAAGCTGTTTTTTTTGGTGTCTATTTAAAATATATTTCATGGTGGCCAATGTTGCTAAGAATGCATGATCAGAAAGAAAACAAGACATTTAATTTTTGACCCGTGACATGTGCCGTGAAAAGCGAGTCATTTTTGCAGATTTTACGTCGTTTCTGCCGAGTCGTGCAAAGTGGAAAAGCGGCGGGTATCGCTGCCAGGAATGGCCAGTTTTGAAATAAAGATAAAATGTCGTTGATGGTGAGGAAACGGGTGAGGGGCGGGTTGAGGTGGTAAACGCAGGAAGTAGAAGCCCCGTGGCTCGCCTCATAAACGATTGTGCGGGGTACTGCTCATGTCTGTGCGCGCGTAATTAACTCTTCAAACAAATACAGTGGCAGGCGGGCAGGCAGATGCTGTGGGTGGGCTCTCATAATCCACATCATTACATTTGGACTATTTTCTAATAAACCTTTGTGCTCGCTATCTCGCAATCAATCAATCCAGCACTTGTACTGCTGAAAGAAAGCAGACCGCCGCAAGTCCCGAAAGTCCTCTCGGGGCGTTTCATCCGTCCCCGCCGTGACATTTACGAGCTGACGGACGGGAGAAAGCGCAGGCGAGCGTCCGCTTGACCCCAATGCTAGCATATAAGGGGAAACGCCATCGATATGCTAACAGAAATTAGCACAGATTTCAATGAAGTTCCGAAGCAGTGCTCGCCTCAAGGAGCTCAGACGAAGCAGAAGCGGAAATACCACAGGACAATCCAAGTGGTCTTCTCCTCAAGCCGCCAAAAATCAGAGGCTTCCTTGTACTCGACAGCTGCAAATACCCACGAGCGCTGATCAACAGCTGCAACGGTCAAAAGTCACGCCGCATTTTCCGGCCCATGATACGTTCAATCCCAACTCGGCGAGCAAATGGCCGCCGAGTCGGCGGTGATCAATGAGCTGCGGACAGCGGGGCGGCTGCTTGTTAGCCGGAATGATATCGCTCAGGCCAGATCCCCAGCGGGGGGTTGTGCCCGTTGAGGCATCGCGGATGTCGCTAACAAGGCCTTTTCGTGCGACATCATACGCTAATGGCTACCATTTACGAAATCTTATATATTGGGAATTTTTCACACATTTGATTGTGTCTGCTAGCACATGACTTGACTTTTGACTTGAAGTCGCTAGTGGCTTTTAAAAAAAACTGAGAGAGGTCAGAAAACGACTGCTAGCTTCACTCTTCCTCCTTGTTATGTTAAGGTTCAGGCAAAAGCAATTCACCCGAGTCGCCAAACTAAAAATATTACAAACACTAACTTGAAATCGACGCGCGCTCTGGCGCGGCCGGGTGTACTTTAGGACGGCCCCAGCAGATATTTGCATTTGAAATCGGGACAAGAATGTCAATATTGACTTAAAAACGCGGCAGCAAGCTTTTAGCAGGATCACCGGCGGGTTGGCCGCCACTCAAATCAACAAGTATCCTAAAGTGGGCAGCTGAGGGGAAATAAACAAATAAATATTTTGCTGTAGAGACTCTTACATGGGAATGTTGTTGTGAAACTCTGCAGGAGTCTTTTTTTTTTTTTTTGCAAACATCCCCCTGTCAATTTTGGCTGCCGTGTGCAATTAGAAGTTTTCCATGGCAGGATCTTTTCCTTCTATGTGACTTATAAAGTTGATTTGGAGTCCCACCTATTGTACCCTGATTTCCTTTCTCTAAGAACAATAACAAGCTTGTGTTTAAGGAACAGCGTCAGATGTGCTGCGAGTGTTATGCATAGCGCTAGACCCGCATGCGAGTACAGAACGTCCTGTTACAACTCATAAACGTTCTGCTTGTTTCACAACAACGTGAGGCGCACCGAGAGCAATTACAGAGACTTTGCACTCGTTTCCTTTTTTTTTTTTTTTGGAGCCTGGGGCCAATATCTTGTTGAGTGGAGAGGCTTTAGGTGGAAGACGGCTTTAATGCTGCCAAGCGGGTAAACAAAATGGTGGCCGATGGTGAGGCGGGCGGGCGGACACTTGAGAAGGTGCGATTGGAAGGGGGGGTGCGGGTGATGGCGCACACTTGAAGGTTTTGGGGGTTGAGGCGCTTTTGAAGGGGCGCAGCGTACTCATGAGTGCCGGCCTCACGGAACCCCCCCCCCCCCCGGACCTCCGCCCTCGTAGGCGAGCTCTCTTAACACCTCGTAAATCTCACCTGGGGCTGCAGGAGCACGGCTGACATCGGCACGCACACACGCTCATGCTAACTGTGAAGTCATTTTTATGTTAAGCGGAATCGTCTCATCTATTTAAAGGAACTAATAAAGTACCCAAACACTAATCAGGGAATCTTGGAGGAAAAAAAAAAAAAAAAAACCTACTGTAGAATGTGAATCTCCACATTGACATGTTTATTTTTTCCACGAGAATCAAGCACAGCGAGTCCCTCAACATCTGTCCGGTCGACTCGGACTCGATAGCTGCTACCGGCGTGTCGCTTAAAGCGGGATTAAAGCACAATTATGCCCTCCAGATGTGCGGCCAGATGAGCCGACCGCGACGTTTTTGCCGGAGGAAAAACCAATCCCGACGGCTCCGAGTTGCGCTTGGCTGCGGCCCAAAACTTTTGAAAGGTAGAGTAGAGGGGGACCCGACCATCTTGATTTGATTCGATTCATAACAACAGACGACGACGTCATGAAATTGGCTCGCTCCCCTGCTCTGCGGAAAGCACCAAAATCCACATTCATGATTCACCCTGACCACACGTTATTCCCACAAGTGTACGAGCGACATTATGTAATGGCAGCTGGCGAGCCATCAAGAGCCAAAGGAGGATTTTTTTTTTTTTACCCCTTCTGCCAGCGCCATTCCGGGCCACGCTCCAACGCGAGCTTAGAAGTCCTGTGCCGGCCTCCCAGGGCAAACATTGGCGAGAACAAAGTCTGAGATGCAAAAGAAAAAAATGCTTGTGTTTTGTTTATTTGGTGACCTAGTCCCCTCTTTTGCACGGCTTTGGCCTTTTTAACTCTGGCAAAGCAACACACACTGATAGTAATGACACCTGAAGCAGCCCAAAAAATCTGATAAGCGTAATCTGAGAGAGCAAGATACGAGTGACCGCTAGCTTAAAACTAACGCATGCTAGGAAACACCAGACAGGCTGGAATGAACATTAATTAATTTTGTGCAGTATATTGCTCCCCCCCACACACACCCATTAAACTAAAAATAATCAACCCAATTATGTTTTGTCTTTTATCTTCTATTTGATTAGATTAAAGCGAGACGTCTTTGTCGGTCTACCTACCAGTCATGTTAGGCGTGTGTCTGCATGCACGGCTAATTATTTCCTCCAGCCTCCTGCTTGGCACAGTCCGCCTCGTCTCTACCCTGCGGGCCAGGAAAAGAGCATTGTGAGTATGGGTGGGTGTTACAAAGGGGCCCAAGAAGTGCTGGTGCGAGGGCGGGGGGGGGGGGGGGGGGGGGGGGACATATAGTGTAAAGGAAACTAACAAGGCCAAGACACAAATGGTGCCGCAACATGTAGACAGACAAAATAACAATAGGCAGTCGTGTCATTCATGCTCTGCACTGAATGACAAATATTAATGCCGCACTGATGAACCGAGAATGTTGTTTGCCGGGCTTAGAATGGCCAGCGAAAGCTCTCTAACACCAAACCATATTAAATAATTCAGATATGATGACAAACGACTCCATTAAGCCGTTTTGTGCACAAACAGCCGATTTTGAGCTCTGCTCGCGGTGCGCGGAACGGCCGTGAATCACACGCGAGACAACGTAAGAAAGATAAATGGATGGGGAGTGTTGAAATATGCTCATTTAAGGAAGCGGGGGATGAAGAGAGAGGACGCCACTAAAAGCTTCTAAGTGCTTCGCAACAGGAAAGCAAAGAGGAAACTCAAGAGGAAACTCAAGAGGAAGCCACCCATGAGTGTAAGTGAGCCTCACTCGTACTACATTAGCGTTGTGCTAGTTGTCGTCGTCGGATTGACCAATCAAACCTCGATTTAGTTTTTCATAAGTGATGATGTCAAATATTATCAATCACACTCAAAGACTCTTCAAGTCAGATGGTGTCAAGTCTCAACAGCCAAACGTAGTGACGGTGACGCCGTGCTCACATATGGGGACAAAATCGTGACACCACATCTGGGAGCAATGTGCTGGCACTACATTCATCATTTTGCAGCAGGCAAAACAAAAACCGGTTTCAGAACTGGTTTCAGCGTGCCTGGAAATGTTCTTGCGTGGAATCTCCATTCCTCCCGAGCGCCGCTTCTTCTGTACGCCCTCGTGTCAATCGGCGGCCGAGCGTCGTTTCGTGCCGCGGTAGTAATTCAATCGGTCGCGTCGCGGGAAATCAAATGTAATTTCGCCTTTACTTCTGCTTTATTTTCCATGCACGTATGTTCCGGCTCCTGTTTGATTGCCCGTGAGGAGATGCGCTTTGGAAAAGGCACGGGTGGATAGACGGACGGCGGCCAAAGTCACATGACATAGCCGTGTCGCTTAGCAGCGTTCCCAAACACCGACGGCATGACGACTCCTTTGCGTAAATCCTTCCAGTGAGATTATTTGCCTCATACGGAACCGTAGACATTAGCCTCGCGATGCCGCCATTACCGACATGAGGTAAACATTAGCGACCGCGGAGCAGAACCTTCTCTGAAGCTCATTTTCTCAGAAGCCTTGACATGTTTCCAATTAGACGTCATCAAGAGTCGAAGCAGAAGTTGAAACGTGTTTTACGTTACATGTTCTACCTTGAAAAGCGCCAAGCACGGTTTAGGCTATAAAAAGGACTTATTTGCTCTTCTTATCAAAACGCTTATCGACAAACAACATCGGAGAGCCAAGAACAACACGGACACTTCTGGAGTCGTGATTTTCTGGCCACTGTGTGGAAATGATCCAACAGGGTTGCAAAATTAATTTTTCAAGGTCGCACTCGGACCAGTTCCCGTGCCCCTTTTCTCCAAAGTTTCCAATGTGGACAACATATGATGGAACACTGTCTTTGGCAACGTTGCACGCAACCCTGGCTGCTTTCCACTCGACTCAATTCTTGCCATACGGAGCACAAAGGGAAGATGATTCCGTTAATAGTCTGCTTTGTAGTGGGAATTAAATAAATAGTCGCTAGAGGCAACCGAAGGTGACATCTCTTCCCTCCCGGCACTGAGGTCAAAGCGGGCTCATAAATCGCGGGAGACCCATCAGATAGGACGCCGCTAGGTCACTCTTGTTTGCCGCTAATGATGGCGCTTTGCTACGGCGGCCATTTTGAATTGCGATTGTAGTCAACAAAACCGAAAAGCAAAATATGACCAAGTTTGAGGACGGCTTGTCGAGCAAAGCTAAATGTGACACGGTAGTAAACAAAAGCTGGGAGTCACCCACGATCTCATGAAGCCAAATATTCCCAGCTGATCAGGGCCAAGTTTGTCCTACTACCTTCCCCTCTTTCGTTCGCTCTCTCCTCTAAGTCTCCCTTCCTTCCTTCCTCGCTCACAAGCAAACCACAGACTCATGGCAAGCGAGACCTTGGCGAGCTGACAAGCAGCAGGAGAAACGGCTCCACTAAATCCTCCCGCCGTGTCAATAGCGCAGATTCCGTTTCAGTCGGCGGGAACGTGTTTAATAGCAAAGTGCTGATGTTGAGAAGAAATCCAGCGTGACGTTAGGATGTTAATGTTTTTGTTTTTTTCGGGAGGGGGAGAGTCGGCGCGCGGGGGCGACCGACATGCGGCGAGGGGGCCCGACCCGGTCCGACCGGCCTCGCCGCCCGGAGTTGATTTAGGACTTTTGAACAGCCGCCAACATTCCTGGAGGAACGCTGTAAGAGGAGGAGCCGCGAGTGGCATGCGCAGAGAGAGAAAAGAGAAGGAATGTGGCAAATGTGGAATGACTCTGTGTGTGTGCGTGTAAGAACGCATACTCGGTTGCTATGGTGAAGTGTGTGTGTGTGGCGGGGGGGCTTGGTAGAATTCCAAATGGGAACATTGGGACTGCTGTGTGCAAGGCGAACCGAATCCAGGCCAAGTTTGACAGCCGGCAGGTGAATTTGAGGAGATGATCGAGAAAAAAAAAAAGGTGTCCAGCGGCACAGCAAGGCTTTGGCGCAGTGCCGTCGAATCGGATTTGAGCCTCTCGTTTGTCGTCATGCCAGCTGGACGGCAAACATGTTTACGTGCGGCGATATCCACGCCGAGCTTGCTAGTTTATCTCCTATACATCTTTGCCCTCTCATCTCCTCAGTGTTTGTTGACTTTTCGTTTCTTCACGGGCTTGCTGCTTCTTCTCGCTGTTCTTCTTGCTTTCCCTGATTATCAGCGCCAACTATTTATAGCCGCTCCACTGCAGCAGCCCGAGTCGAGTACAGTATGTTCCGCACAACACAAGCCTCTTCTGATTACATACCCTGGCAGGCCGGCAGGCAGGCCTTATGCTTGGGCTGCTCTATAAACAGTCAGCATTTTTTTTTTTCTGAGCAACGCTCTCCCCGATCGATCACCTGAAGACAAGCGTGCAAATCGCCAGGGGTCAGAGGTCAAGGCTGAAACGTACAGTGACTCTCCGATAAAAGCGTGCAAATTCAGAGAAATGTTTAACCTCTGCGCAAACACGCGGGAGGATTTGTGGGCGTGGCCAGCGGCCGCCGCAGCACCTCGGCGACACTCGCTCGCCTCGGACGTTAAAGTTGCAAGCAGACTTGTTTATGTCAAGCGGGTTGCTGCGAGTCATCAGATTTGGTCAGCAAGGACCTAAACGGAGCGGGACGAATCACGGCACGCCAACTAATGGAGAACGACAATCAGAACCTATTTGGCTTTAAGGAAGCAAAACAACATTGTCTGGCTCAAAGACCAAAAGGCAGACATTTTGCGGTCTAAAATGGGATCCATAAGATGCTTTCCATCGCTCCTAACCACGGCCATCATCATTATAATAATGGCTCTGCATTCGTCAGCACGCTCTGACGTGTTTTTTTGCTCCGAGAGTATTAGCAATCAAGTGAAGCATGTTTACGCGCGGCTACACCGTCGAGCGCTTTGCGCTGTTCCGACGACGATTTGCCGCCACAAAAAGGAGAGCGTAATTATAATCATTAAAACAGCATGTACTTTTTAACTGGAATATCGCCGGGTGTTGGCAGTATGAAATAAATATATAATATATATATATAAATAATCATGCACACAGTGAATGTACACGGCGTTCGCACGCATGAAAAACTTGCTTGTCCACATACTCGGCCGTGACAGTGTTGACAAAGGATGCGGCAAAACAACAAATGGCCAAATGATATAAATCAGATGAGGACATTTTTTATTAAGTAGTATGCTGGGAGAGAAATTACACACAAATTTTGATGAGTCAGGAGCATGACTTGTCTCTCCACCATTCATAAGACTCGCCGTCCTTCTCCGCCGCAATTACGACGCAGACGGACTTGGGTCGCTTCCCACGAGAGGGTGGGGGAGGCTCTCGGCGGAAGGAAGGTTTTCGGATCACGAGAGCCGACGCGTGACCACGCGCGGGAGAGCGTAAGGGGGGGCTTAGATAGCGATAGTGACGGCAGTTAGCTGACTCCCAGCGGGAGGGAACGCTACCATGTGGAAAATCCCTCGGCGAGGCCGGGGATGATAGGGGGGATGTTCTCGGCGCGTGGTTGTCTCGTCAACGCAAAGCGATGCTCTATTATCCCTGAGACCGGCTTAGCGCTAAAAGGCTCAACAGGCTAATCCGTTAGCCAAATGAAGTGTCCAACCTGAGGCCGAGGCTGCCCGCCGAAATCACAGAGGAGCTTAATAACCGTACATATCTCGCACCTGTTCGGCAAAGATGGAGACAGATTTGGCCAAAACGTATACGAGCGGCGCCGACGTATTAACGAGCTACGCCAGTCGGTCGTCAGGCCGCAGCTGTCAAACGATAGCGTACATAAATGTCAAACAAGTCATGTCGGTTCCATGCAAACCGCCGCACCAGTCGGATCCAACAAAGATTTTTTTTACGAGCGCATAAACATTCCCTGAATGTCACATCCAATAAGCGTACAGCAAAGCCGACCAATTGAATTTAGCGAAGCTCTGTTTGACTGGAACTCGGCTGCAGTGAGACTCTTTAAAGCAGATGATGGGCAGCAGCTCACATGACACATCCCACTTGATACATTTGTGATCAGATATCAGGCAAAAAAAATAAAAACAACCAGAGCCACAGAACAGAAATCTCTGTCAAGGCTGAAGCTTGGTTGAAATTTGTCAGAAGCGACATGAAACTCATATTTAATGGGTCATAAAAAAAAAAAAGATTTCAAGATGACTGGGTAAGAACAACTAAAATAAAATAAAAGCGTCCGTCAATCATATTTAGATTGAGATCAATTTTAAGATCTGAGACAGAAACAACTAATTTGATCAATTAGGCAGGATTCATATATGAGGATGGAAAAATTGCAAATGACGTGACTTTGAACAATTTTTTTTTTTTACTCTGGAACCCATTGTTCATTATTCACGCACAACTCACTCATTGGTGGTTTTTTGGTCCCCCCCCAAAACGGTACAAGATGGCAACAAAGGCTCGGCTAATCGGAAAATAACAACTGAAATATGTTGAAATCATAAATCTCCGCCTCTGTATGTTGGCTAGGAGCTAAACTTCATTCCAGACATTAGTGGAAGATTCTTTGACATTCCGAATAAGGTTGACGGCAGTGAGACACTCAATGACAACAAAAATGAGCATGCCGGGCACGGCGACGCGCAACCTGACAGGCGTCAGACGTGGCGCAACATGGTGGCCATCTGCTCAGAGCAGCCTCCAAATGACACAAAGGAAGCATTGAGCGCCCCAAACGTCTTCCACGGCGGGACGGACTAGCTTGCGCGGCGCTTGGCTGGCTCCGAACAAGCGAAGGTTTGACAGCGCAAAGAGCCAGAATGAAGTTAAAAGATGATCTGTTGCTTCCGACGCCCCTCGACAGTTATTTTCCCCTTTGCGGGGATTTTAGACGACGGCGTTGAATCACTACTTCTACTTGAGTCTTTTATTGTGACACAAGTATGCGTACATCTATTTAAGTAGACTGCGACTATTGTTTTTTGTGGTTGGGCCCTTGCCAAGCGCTAGCACGCACGCCGTGCTCTTGAAGCAGCTCCAAAACCACAAGCGGCAAAAACCTGCGAGACGCTTTGCACCATCCCGTCCGCCTTTCATTTGCCAGGTTTACACTGTTGAAAGGATCTCTTGCTTTTTTAAAAAAAAATTATTTGATTTCGTGTGACAGCTACTGACTGTGAAAGCGCTCGACAAAGCGGCCTTTGAGCGAATACTGAAATCGACCAAAAAAAGAAAAGAAAAAATTTGCGGCTAGAGTACTTGACTTCAACGGTTTCAAGTTCCGAGCACTTGCCGCTATGCGTTGACAGAACTTGGCAGCCGAGTTAAACGGCAACACAACACCTGGGTGAGCAAGAGATGCGTGATCCAGGCTGCTACAAACGTCGACGGCGGGCGCAACAGTGCGTGACAATTTCTATTTTATACACAAGAGAAAGGAATCGAGGCGCTCATCTTGTCCACACTTGAATCAGCCGTTAGGCATGTGACACATCTGCGTTTGGTTTCAATCCTTCCTGAAGAATCCACGCGTTCATTAGCAGTGCAAAAGCCCGACGCGTTGTTGCGGGTTCAAAGCGGCGGGATTTGCTTTTCACCTTGCAAACTTGGAAAGAAAATCTGGTAGGAGTACAAAAGTAATCCGGCGGGTGCAAGTTGCAATCTTGCAGCAATCTGCTTGTTTGCATAGTTGAAAAGTCACGCTCGCTCGGCGTTGTAAGCGAGCCAGCGTGGAGATTGATCAGCTGGACCGTGTCCAGGCCGAGGCTTTTCCTCCGTGGGCTCGCCAAGCATAACAACTCTCGCCGTGCCTCGCTTTTTTTTTTTTTTGCACTGGCCCGCACGGACGCGACTGCCACCTCTCCCGTGATTGACCCACTTTCTGCTGACTAGGCCAAGCGAATCATCCAAAAAATACAACTGTTTATTTTTCAATGAAAAACCCGAGCCACCACCCGCGGTCTCAGTTCCTGCAGTTCTAATAACATCTTCGGTACTTTTGGGTCATGACCGACTTGGTTTTCCTCTGCCAACTTACATTTGAAACATATTCGAGTGACCTCATTCTCCAGCACTGCAACGTTTAACATAATTCCCCTCAAATATTGTATTTGAGGGACAGAAACACAAGCAGAAACAGAGCGTTTTAGTTTCTTTCCCCCATCTTTTTTGTTTATTTGCTTAAATGAATCCCATGTGAAACATCTGCTGTGTAAAATAAAAAAAATTGAGTTTGATCTGAAATCATGGGGGGAAAAACAATGCTAGCAACAAACTGCGATGAGCAACAAACTTACAATGCATTCCTTTTTTACAAACAAACTATGAAAATAACTCTTTGCAGGAATTAAAATTGAATAAAAAATACTGGAAGGGTCGGGAAAAAGTTGCCAAACATAGCTACCGATTATATTATAAACTGCTTTAGCGTTTGTAAACTAGCGCCTGTATGTTTGCAGCTATCTTGTAAATGGAGAAAATACCCCCCCCAAATCCTGCTAAACTCAAACTATATCATAAAAGCGAGGCGAGGGACGCATGTGGCAAATGTAAGATAAGGGAAGGCAAAGTTATTCCGAGCAGCTAAACGCTAATGCGCGGCGCACAGGATGGCAGCAGGCGAGGTTAAAGGGGAACGGGGGGGGGTCGACTCTGGTCAACTCGACTCCCTGTGCCAGATAAAGAATGTGCACGCCTACAGCAGACACAAACCACACAAGCTTGCGTATATTTATAAATGTACAGTACATGCGAGGGAGGAGGCACACAATGTGCTAGCACAAACGTACACATCAAGTCACCGCTTCAAATGAGCGCCTAGCATAAAAGCCCATCGCGCAAACAAACACCAACGCGGCATCCGCCGCGACACGTCACAACAAACGGCTGGACGACAACAAATCCGTTCATAGGCTAGCGGCTCAATATTAGCAAGCGTGAAAACGGGACGCTTACGAAAAGCTAGCTAAATTTAGCATGCGCGAAAGGCCTCCGCGAATAGCAGCAGGGGTTCCTCTAATTCTATTTCTATTTAATCGGGGAAATTGACTCGCTTCATAAGAAACTGAGAGCAAATTAAGTTGGTGATCTTCTGAGTCATTCTCCCGCTTTCCTTGTCTTCAAATTTGCATTTTGTTAAAGAACACCTTTGAAATTAAAGCAGCTAGAAAGTATTCGGGGAAAATCGTGGCAGATAATGCAAAGGAAAAGCAAGTTGGGGGACTAAAGTGTGCAGCTTGACAGTGATATCAAGTTTCACGGTGTGTGTGGAGAGGAAACATGAGTCATGCTGCACACACACACACACACACACACACACACACACACACACACACACAAGGTCCACAGTACAGCAAAGGCACGTTTGATTAAGCGTTCAGTTTGCACAGCACCTTGACGGCGCTATGACAACCATAAACAGATCGGCAAATCTCTCGGCACGAGCGGTGTTACGTCGACCGCGCTACCCGGTGGTGATTAAAAAATGGCGGCAAGCTCACGATCTGGAGTGTTAATTATTGTCAAAATCCTCCATGTTTACGTGCAAAGTGCAATTTCAGGCTCTGGAAGGCTTGATTAGCAAACGAATGATTGCGAGGCGGCGGGCGGCTCTGTGCACCAAAATCGGGATTTGATTATTATTGTTGTTTTTTTACCCGTCTCTTGGGTGGGCAGCAAGGCGTGTCGTCTTTATTTGGATTATTTGCTTGTTTCACGCCTCCAGTAAAACAAATTCCCCTTTTCAGCCGACAATGGAGCGTGACGCCGCAAAAGCGCTTTGGCTTTTCTTATTAACGGATGACTGGAATGAAAAAGCAATCTGCGTTATTACCTCGCTTATCTAGCTTGATGGCGTCGCGTAATTGCGGCGGCAACAAATTCTTTTAGCCATAAAAGGAGACGAGCGTTCAAAGAAGCGACTTTGTTAGTCACTTATAACAATCACCAGTGAAAGTTAGCGTCGCATTTTTTTTTTTCTCCCTTGAAGGACTGACTGTTGAGTAAATCTCCAGTCGACAAAGCAACAGCAGGTTTAAGGAAGGCAAATCGAAAATCGAAAATTCAGGTTACGGCTTGTCATGGGATCCCTGGACGCAAGTTTCGGATTTTTTATCGTGACTGCATCTGTTAACGTAATTTAACAAAGGGAAACTGTAACTGTCCTGTCTGCTGGTTGGCCCAATCGACAAATCGGAGAGCATTGCTCTCAACACCCGATTGAACGATTAAGGGTCGTTTTTTTTGTTGTAATATCGGAAAATCACATTTCAGACAATTTCATAGTGGAGGATCTCAATTGTGGCGGTTGGAAGATAATTGAACGTTGAAGTGGCCTCCTTCACGCCAGAGTGTCTGAATTTTAAATATCGACTGAAAGTAGGGGGAAAGGAGCTCTGCGAGGGGGGAGTGGCTAAAGGAGTGCCATAAAAAAGGTCATATTAATTCAAGTGTCATTATATTAGGCTTCGTAATGGACGAGCGGGCTTTGCGGTGGCGGCGGGGGGGCTCCGCAGAGCCTCAAATTGTTATTCCCACTTGAATCTCCGCCCACATGAAGAGAATTCTTTGCTTGGCCGCAACGCCAAGTGTTTATGACATGTGACAAATTTACGATCCTGGGAACCGGCCGGAGCGCCTCTCCCCCGTGGTAAGCATCTCTTCGAGAGCTTCGCCCGCCCCGGCCCCCTTCTCGGCCACGCCGCCGCTCGCGTGTCGGCGGAGGAGCGGCGGCAAACATCTGCGTGTCAACGCCACGATTAAAACAACAAATGAGCATCGCCCGGGGCCAGCAGGACTCTCGGACTGATAAGCTCTTGTCTCGGGCTGCGTGAGGCCGTGCTTATCAGCCGTCGGCCCGCTGAATGCAACCACAGCAACTCCGAGCTGCAACTTGACCTCATTTCTCCAGCACAATCGAATACGTTGGGTCAAATTAGGCTTGAATTGAATTTAGGAGGCAATTATAAAAATAAAAAAAACATCCAAAGGACTGCTGAGAATAAAAAAAGAAGCCTATAATTGCTGCTTCAAAGGAAATTGGAAGACTTCCTTGTTGAGACTCTTTGGTGGTTGGACTCGTGCGAGACGTGCGAGACTATTTCATGTCGCTAAGTAAAAACAGCCGCCGGGGTTGAATTGTCAAAAAAGTGCGGTCGCAAAGCTCGGATGCGGCAAACGATGACATCGGTCGATCAACGAGATCGGGCTGCGGCTGCCGACAGGGCGCACGCAAATGAAATATGCTAGCGAGGATGAAAGGGCCGATACTTAGAGGCCAATACTCTCTGGGCGCATTGGCTCGCTCACATGCAAAACGTCATGCAAGTCCGGATTCAAGTACACAAATGTGCTGAAGTACAAAATATACAATGCCCCCCCCCCAAAATAAATTCCCCCCAAACCCAAAAATAGTTACCCTCTTATTAAATTAAGTAGTGCTCGGACTGAGAAGGAAAAAGAAAAAACATCTTACGTCTGCTGGACTGTTACGCTATCGAAACAAACGTTTGCTAACATTGTGAAGTAACGCGCAGAGAAGAAAGGTAAGGATAGGAAGTGAAAGAAAAATCACTTTGGTCCCTTACTTCCCTCCCTCCCTCAGACCAGAAGATCTTAACCACGCTCGTCGCAAACATTTTTTTAAATATCTTTATATAATCAAGTACAGATACCCCGAAAAATTGACTTGATGTCAAAGACGCCGATACAGGCCCGGCCGATCTATTAACCCGGATGCGGCCAGCCCACCCGTGACGATCAGATGACATTTCATTGTTGGCCTCATTCTCCCGCACTGAATGGATCCCATAAAGCCGCCCGAAAGCCAGCAAGCATATGGGTGCTATAATCTAATTAGGCAAAACACACACAATGTGGGAAAAGGCTGCCCGCCTCCTCTGGGGCCAGCAGCAGTCAAGTCAGGTCCCGCTGGCTGTAAACAAGCCCGCTCGGACGTTTGGGCATGCCGACGAGTAAATCTAAAAACCCATCTTGCATAATTCAACGGACGCGAGATCTCACGTATGCCGAGACTGAGCTCGGCGAGTTCCGAACGGGCTGTACGGTAATCCGCCGAGTCTGGCAGGTGGAAGGGAGTCGGGAGGCCGCGTCCCGCTTTCCCAGCATGCCGCGTAGCTTCGGCGAGACACCTTTGACATCATTACGCAGCCGACCAAAGCGGAAAGTCAAGGTTATATAAGAGAACGTTGGAGCGGTGCTGGACCGGCAAGGGGGACCTGGGGGGGATGGAAGGCGAGGGGTGGTGAAAGAAGAAGGGGGGGAAGCCAGGAAGAAAGGCACATAGAGGAAAGTGAGAGGACTTGTTGGGGTGCTGGCTGTTGGGAAAGTAAGAAGAAGGTCAGGCGGGGCCCCTGAAGGAGGCCCGGACGGGAGGAAAGAGGACGCGGGCTGGGGTCATGCGGGGTTCCTCAACGTACACATGAGAAACAAACAAGTTTGAAGGATTTACGCTGGGCTTATACGTAACTCTATGCAAGACCGCTTAACTTGACTCGTCGTGGATGAACATTTGCAGCACATGCTGAAACATTTATCCTTGTGCTTGTCTGCTGGCAACATGCAAACATTTCTTCTCCGCTTCAAGAGCATGCAGATGAGCTCCGAAAAGGGGTGTGTGGTGTTGGCGCATGCGCCGTGCAGGCCCCACACTGTTTTTCCTGATGTGCTCCGTGTGGCTCTGGAGTGAAGCTGACCACCCTGATGGCTGCTTCAGCGGAGGAATGCTGAGGCGGCCAACATGTGGCCAGATGATGAGCCGCTAATGGAGGCTGCATGGCGGACAAAGATAGCTCAGTGCGCGTGAACTATCGCGCGGTGGCGATCAGTGACACGCGAGTCGATTGGGATCAGGCCCCCTGCGCGGAAACCAAATGCGAGTGTTGCATTTCATCACGCCGAACGAGGGACATCGGCGCTTCATTACGCCAAAGTGATCCGCATCGATCTCTGCGCGTCTGTAATGTGCACACGCGCGTCATTAGGGGGCGCGGTAGGGGGAGGAGGAGGGATAAGATCCGCTCATCTGTCAAAGCCGCAGGTTCACGCACGCGCACGCCGCCACTTACCCGCGCGGTGCATGGACGCAGGCCAGGGGGGACGCGGGGGGGGCTGCACCTCCGCTCCCTCCGGCGGACAATGAGTTGGGGGCCAAGTCGTCGCGGGTGCTCGCGGGGCTACTGCACTGCACGACTCGGCGCGGCCACGTCCAAGTGTAGGTTAGGCTGCGTGCGCGCGCCCGCCCTCCCCTGGCTCGGCGCTGTCCGGTCCGCGTCCTCGCGTACACGCGGTTTGGGGAGGGGAGGGGAGGGGGAAAAAACCAAAAACACGAGCTCCTGCGCGGGCCACTGGACTTTGCTGCTTTTCCGGCGTGTCGCCCGCTTTGCTCGCTGGCTTGCCTGCGACGCCAGTGAGGGGCACACGAAGACACGGAGGTGTTCGTGTACGCGCTGGCTGGCTCCGCCCTCCTGCATGTGCGTGTACCGGCTAAAACTATCTAGCGCCCTCTACAGGATCTTCACGTCCCAAGTAGAAAAAGTACAGTACAGACTGACTTCACAAACGTCCAAACAAAAAAGCCAAGCAATACCCCCAGAACAAATTGGAACAACTTGATCGAATTTTGGATCCAAAAAATGCCCTCCAGGCTGTTTATTTCATCTGAGCTGAGGCGGTCTTAAATTAAACTCAGATGCATGTTTGGAATGTGGGTGGAAAACCCACAAAAGCACAATGACAATGCATGCAAACTATAACAGGAAGGCCTGAGAATAATTGAAAACCAAAAACCTCCACTATAAAGTTAATTGCAATTTTAGTCGATGCAGAAATGTTTTGCCTTTGTAGAGCTTCTCCCCCTACCGAGTGACACTATTTCCGGTAGGCCATAAATATTTATGGACCCAACTCAAAAGTGGATGAGTGATTCCCATCTACTGCGTCGCCGCACATCGGTGCGCCGTGAGATCAGGTGCGAGCATCAATGATCCGCGCTTGCGTAAGCGGCCGTCAGCCTCCGGCCCGCACTCGGCGTGACCCCGGCGTGTGAGTCGATAACCCGGCAGATGCGCGGCGGGGAGCCCGCTGCTAATTGGCCATCTCATTCGCTCTCGCTTCCCGATCGGACGCAGTGTCCGGAAAAAGAAAACTTTAATAGGGATTAAACGGGTTTTGCAGCTTTTGGGAGTGAACGGAAGGAGACAGGACATCTGGCCTGGAGGACGGTCTGATGAGTCGCCGGGACGGCCAGATGGATAATAACTGTGCTATGTAAATTTTGCTAGCCTACGGAGAAATAGGAGCGAAATGGCACAAAAATAATGAGTGAATCCTCCAAAAAGTTTCATTTGAGTCATGTGGCAGGTTAAGATGTTTTGCACTCTTTCAAATCACAGATGTTCACTCGATGCGCTCTTCAGTGATGATTTTTTTCTCCCCCCTCTATGGTGGGTTTTAAAAATAGATAGTTTGTGGAATGTGTGTATAATTTAAAAGCGGTCTGGGTTCATGGCGGAGCACAATGAAACGCCCCATACAAAGCAGGTTAAGCGCGCAGCGTCTCTAATGTTCCATTTTACAGAGAACACGTTTCACACACGCGTTGAATAATGGATGTGTGGACGGCGCTTACATTCGCACACTTCCGCATTTTGTAGACCGGCCATCTTGAAATTTTTTTTCCCACCGGTCTAAATGTCCTGACATATGTTTTCCTTTATCAATCGCTAAAAGGCTTGCACCACCCCGACGGCACGTGCTAACAGTTAGCTGCTTTCAAAAGTATTGAGTGATGTTTTCTTTTTTCATTTTGTCAATTTTCTTTCCTGAAATGCAGCAAGGTTGACCACTCATGGCCCCCGCTCCTCCTGCCATTGTGCCGTTTCGCTAAAAACAACAAAAAAGAAATCTGACCGTACGACGTCTCTCGCCGCACGACCCAAAACGTGAATATGAACGCAGCAGCCGCAGATAATGCTTCCAATTAGCTCAGAGTTTGTTTGCAGCGCGACCCGGGCTTTTTGTCCCAAACGAGGCAGAGCTAATCTGACAAATGGCTGATATCGGAGAGGCCGGGGTTCTGCATAATGGATCTCGCCGCTTCCCAATCTCGCCGTGATTAAGTCGAAGCTAACATGTCGAAGGCACAGGGACAAAACTAATAATATGACGTACATACACCAAAAGGTTTCGTTTCACACAAAGCTATTATTCTGTTGTATAAACGGCAGAAGGTGAATTTGATCTTTTGTCATCTTGTGGAAGAATTTTTGCTCTTATACGACATAACATCACTGAACAAAGTACGATATTCACTTTCAGACCCGATTAAAGTGTGAGACTGCATTGTGATGACAAAACAATCAGGTTCAACAAAATAGCAGTGCTTGCAATGTATAAGCTAGCTTTAGCATTTCAAACCAGACGACGTTAGCTTTGGTTGATTGATAATGGAATGCTTCTAAGACAAAGAAGATTTGGGGGAATGACACATTTTTTGACGTACCTGTTGAGCAGAAAAGTTTGGATTTCATTTCCGATTCCTCCTGAGATTACTTTGCGTTGCTTGTCTTTGCAATTCTCGTGCCCAGTTGTTGGCAAACAATATCTGGGCATCTTGTTTTGATTCTTTTCCAGGGGTGGATATTACGTCATGGTTTCAGCAAAGCTGCAGAAGCCCTAGGTAACAGAAAGAAAAAGTGAATTAGAATCACGGTGAATTTTCTTTTCAACAATTTTGCCCTTTGCAGAAATCCCAGCGATTCGGACTTGGAGCGAATAAAGACCCGGGTGATGACTTTGAGAAAGATGAGACTGATTGCGAAGGGCTCATGTCTCTGTCACGCTGGCGTCTTATTGTGCCCATGCTCATCATCGCAGCAGGACATTTGCATTTAGGGGCTCATTTCCATCAGATCCATTTCCCCTCGTCAAAAGGAGAGACACTTAGACGTCTCCAATCTTATTACAGGCGCTGCTCGGTGGCCCCGCGGACTGATTTGCCCTGCTTTGGAAAAGGCGGCGGGGGGGGATGATGAGGCCTGCAAATCTCCGCTGATGGAGACGCAAAGTCTGAAGTCCGCTTAATGGCGGCAAGCGCGACGCATCATTATCAACACTTCGCATTCGGCAACGATCCGAGCAATTTGGCCCTCGTTGGGATAAATGTGTAAAAGCCGCCCGTTTGTCTTGAGTGAAGGCGACACTTTTGCGACAGGACCTCAGCCGCATCGGCGGGATCCGAACACAGCGGGAGAAGGTCAGCTCAGCAGGAAGAAACGCCTGCCTTGAGTCGTTGTGCTCGGACACGCAAAAACGGCTCGGCTGCGTTCTGGCTCGTCACCCCCCCCCCCCTCACGCCGAAAACACGTAACCATGGTGACGGGGTTCCCTGCCAAGAGAGGGCCAGTTGAAAAATTGGAACGAGGTTCTTCGCCGATGACAAAGACCATGTTTCTATTGTGACTTTTACGCTCAAGCGGGCATTATTTTGGGGGAAAAAATGCTCGCCTCTGCAACTCGGTTGAAGCAAACGTCCCGTCAAGTCGGGAAGAAGCCGAGCGGCTTTGCGGCAACCCGCGTGACCCCCTCGCCCCCCTTGCACGTTCATTATTCACGAGCGTAGTCAAAGTACTTTTGCGGACGAATTAGAGGGGCGCGAGGGGTCGGAGGTCCAAAGAGGCGGGCGGGTGACTGGAAGTCACTTGGTGCCCCGACATGAATATTTCATTTCATTTCCGTCAGCGACTCTTAAAAGTTGAGCGCGCCATGTATTCATGCAAGAAAGTTTGAGTTTTCTACCTGCGCGCATGTTGAGAGCAGGTGGCAGCTGCATATGTAAATGCTGGACCATATTCGGACACGGGTTTTAGTGATGATTAGTAAAGAATGGAAAAATAGAGAAAAATGTGATCACCAGTTTCTTCTTTCCATGAATGAGGGATGGCGACGACAGGTAGATGTGCAAATATGCATGCATTAAGAAAGAAAAAGAAAAAAAAGACAAAAGAAAAATCGGTCTTTGTGTCCAACACAAACACGTTGCCACAGAAACGCAGAGCTGGGCCGCAATCTTCTGGTAGGGAGAGAAAGAAAAATATCAGGAAATGATTTGTTGGCGTGTCAACAAGCGCGCAGACGGCTCGATGAATTGTGGGACTTTGGCAGGCCCTACGCTCGTTTTGCATCGGCGTGGGTAAACACGATAAAGCTCAGAAAAAGATGGGGAGGGGGTTTGAATAAACAAATTGGACCCAAACAAGTCGTCTAGATTAGCGAGCTGTCACAATCCATTGTTGCTCCAATTGATGACGACTTGAGCAAATAATCCCGGAAAATATTCTCCTCAAATTCTCTTTTTGGCTATGGACGACGCGGACAAGCGGCAATGGGGGGGGGGGGGGAAGAAGCTTTGCTCACTGCTGCTTGAATTGAGTTGACTCCACACACGATACTTGTGAGTCTGAGATGTTATTGAGACAAATGCAACGTGGGCGGGCGGGCGCTGGGTTTGCACTTAATTAAAATCCGCATGCTCATTAAGGCCGGTCGAGCCGCTTGTTATTCATCAATTACAGCCGGCGGCTAATGACTACAGTGATGGATGGCTTTGCACGACGGCGACCAGACAACGAGGCGGCTTCGCGATTGCTTTAATGACACTTGGCTAATCCCAGCGCTTATTCCAATATTAGGAGTACACCGATATGAATGTTGGACGAGTCCCACACGCAAACGTCAAGAGAGAGAAATCAGAAGTAAAATTACATCAGACGGAAAAGCGCTGCCGAAATCTTTGGCGAAAACTTACACGCGTCACTTGGATGAATAAATGAATACGTTCACAGCACAGATCATCGCAAATGTTTCTACTCAACTTCACACGAGACGTGTTTACACGATAGCCATGCTCGACAGGGCCGTAGCAAGCAGTGACAGCAGACGGGGCTCTGCCCCCCCCCTGTGTAAAAGACAAGGGTGGCCATTATCAAGAGCCCCTTGCATTATTTTTGCACAATTATATTCTTCAAAATGACAAATTCTTTAATTAATCAAGGACAAAATGTCTCACTATGTTTACAGTTTTCTGATGCGCTCGTATTGGCTAGCTGCTATGTCCCGCCAAGAACGTGATTGTGAGATTCTACCTGAATGCATTGACGTCTTATCCGGCAGTCTGGCGTTGGCCTCATGTCATCCTGCGAAGGAAGCAAACGAGTCAGTGAGTGAGTGAGCGAGGGTCCATCAGTAACAATGATTACATGACCTCCATTAACTCGACAAGGATTGATCTCTTCCGCCGCCGGCTTACACGACACCAAGGGTTAAGTGTGCCTTCATTGAGCCACGCCGCCACCGCTGGGCTCATTTATTATTTATTGGCAGGTGGGACTAACACTGCTGTGTGTATCATTAGCCTGCTAGCGGCTAACGGCAAAGGCCGTTTAAAGTCGACGACATTTTTTGTGCGGGCAAATTTGTGTGAATTTTCGAAGCACCTTGGCAATCCTAGATCGACTGAAAGGCTCGGACGGACTAACAAGCTTGAGCGAGACACATCGCTCATGTATGACTGCGCCTTCCGTCAACTTTCATCGCCGAGGCGAAGCACATGAAAGGCCCTTCAAAGGGAATTCACTTTGCGAGCGTGCGGCGTGTTGTAACGAGCCTTCGTCGGTGCGCAAATCTGATGTGATTGGCTGGAAAGGCAAGCCGTGCTGGCACTCACTCGCTTTATTCCGGAGGGTTGGATTCTTTTTGTCTATTTCTTTTCTCTTCTGGCAACATCTTTGATTTAGCACACATGATAATAAATTTAATAAAGTTTCTTCATGAATAATTAAAAGTACGGCTAGGCAAAGGCCTTAAAATGAATTCTGATTTTTAATTGGTCTTTTTTTTTAATTGCCTTTGCTTAATTAAAAAGAAAATTTAAATCAAGTCTGTTTTTTTTTAGAATGTTGAAAGCAGGGGTAAAATGACAAATTCATTTTATACTGATAGTAAACTACTTCAGTAAAATTGTTTATGGTTTGACAATAAATTCAAAATTATTTTGAAAATATTTTCTCACCTGAGTTGAGTCAGTTGTGTGAATGTGAGCGACAACGTTCAGAATATGAAGAGACTGGCGATCTGTACTGGCTTCTCAATAACTTCGCCAGCTCCCCCTGGAGAAAACAGATGAACATCAAACATCCATATCTTCAAAAAAAAAAATTATTAACTACAAATTATGAGAGAAATCAAATTACTTGTGAGAAACTTTCTGATGAGTCATTTATATTTAAATGTGAAATTATTCAACAAATTACTGCTATGATAATTTAGTGACCGTTTAAGCCACAGGTTGGCTTTTTTTTGACATATTGCCCTAAATTGTCGAGAATAAAGATATGTGAACACGTTTTAAATTTATAGGGACTAATTTGGCACTTGTAAAAAGGCCTGTCCAGGCTTTGGGATTAAATGTGTAAAAAAAAAAAAAAAAGAGCAAGGCTGTTACTCAGCAGATGGCCATTTTTTAAACACAACACCCAGGGAGGGTTTTGCATAAAAACGCCTTCTGGTTCTGGAGTTATTTTTCTTTCTGTAGCCGAGCCAAATGAAAAGCCGCAACGATGCCCGCTGGAGTTCCCAAAGGCCTTTACGTGTGGACATTCTCTTCTAGCTTTAGCTTTGTAGTTAAATTACTCCAGGGAATTCTGAAACTAGGTTTTATCAGCCAAGTCTGCGCTATAGATTTTTTTTTTTCCTACAGAGGCTATCTGGAGGCAGGGGAAAAATATCAACTTTAATGTTCCCTTAACATTCATTTAAAGGTAAAGAGGGATTAAGGTTGTCCGGTTGCTGGAAGAGATATAAGGCAGGATGCCCGCCGTAAGCTTTATCAAAGTCTCCAAGTCAGTCGGAAGAAACTTGAGCCAATCTCCTCTCCAAGCGCAAGAAAACACAAAAGCTGACATTTCCGTTGAAGGCCGACAGATTAGAAGATTTGAGATGGACGACGGAGGCCCCTATGAATTGCCGGGAGACGCACGAATGATCGCGTTTGATGACCACTTCGTGTCGAGAATATCAACCGCCGGAAGTCTAAATTAAATGCGACTGTTTTGATAGCTGGGCACAACATCAATGAAAAGAAAAAAAAAAAGTCCCAAATATGTTGCCGTCAGTGTTAATCACCCTCAGTTTACATTGCTCTGCCTTGCTATTTTTTTTTTTCCTGCCTTATTGACTCGACCTCTTTTGGTTGACTTTTGATTCAGAGCGGTGTCCCAATACTTATGGCCGCATACTTTATGTATGCAGCAGCCTGCTGCCTCGGTGACATAAAAGCAAATTTAAACAGCAGCATGCTAAAAGCTTTGGCATGCATTCTGCATGCTGCGGCGGTGTTAAAAAATGCAAACCCCATCAAAGAGTCTCCTGCCTCTTCTTGAGCCTCCATGCAAAATCTGATGAAAGGCGCCGCCTATTTTTAGAAACATGTTCCTCAACACGATTCTCTCGGAGCATGACTTTGCGTTGCGTCCGAGTTGGCAACCTGCATCTATTCTTTTTCCTTCTTCGGCGGACCAAATAGCTTCCTCTCGCACTGATCGATAAGGAGCTCATCGGACTGACTCCTCGCCCTCGGGCAAAGTGCTGAGGCGAGGCCCCCTGACGCTCCATCTTGTCACATCGATCCATTTGGGAGAGACCAGGAGCGAACTGAGCCCTGCCAAAAAAGTCCACTTTTAAGGACACGTGACCTTCATCAAAGGTCAGGCGAGCCAGAGGCCTATCCCGTAATTGGTGTCAAGGAAGTACGAGGGGAGCGGATTCATCCCCATTGAGGCATCGAAATCAGGGAGGAGCTAAATTTAGCCCGGGGCGTTAGCGGAACTCCCGGCGAGCCTTCGGGGGGGATTTCAGGTCAACGGACCGTTTGGTGTCCTGGGAATCCTCGGCACACTGATTATTTATGACCCGTGCACGTTGGCTTACATCATTGACATGTCATCGTCGATGAATAATTCAAACGATGACATGATCCATTAAGAGGAGGCCAGGGAGAGGATAATACGTGCATATACTGCACATCGGGAAGTCTCCACAGTATTTAGTTTGCGCTGATGGATTCGCCCGCGTCTTGAAGGTAAAAAAAAAAAAAAAGAGGAAAAATTGATTTGTTGCCTATCGATCATTTGTTGCATTCCACCCAGCAACGCGAGTTTAATCCACGACAACGTTTCATCTTGAGAATGAACAAAACCTTCCTGGAAGTTCTTTCTGCACTGTGGAATGCACCAAGCTGTTGAAAAGGTCTTGTTTTTTGTCTGTGGGTGCCCTCGAGCCAAAAATGTCAGCAGGATTTTTTTTTTTCTTCCGAGATGGATGCGTTGCCTTTGGATAGATGGAAGCGGCGCCAAGTCCGATTGAAAAGCTTTTTGACATTTACGAGGTCTGAGTTGAAGGTGCCTTGGTTTGTTTCGGTTTTTACTATTAAAATAATGTCATCGTAATTTTAAATGATTTTCCGCATCATGACTTGGCCACAAATGAAAATCCCTGTTTTGTTTTTTCATCTTCAGTGTCGACTACAAGCGTGCACACACAGACAATATTTATATTCAGTCACATCGCTGCTTGGTTGCCATGGTTACAAAAACATGGAAAGGAGGCTTTACAATTTACTATGAATTATGTAAAAGCGTAACGAACATGATGTTTGCACATTAGTGCGCTTTTCTTTGTGAAATGCGAGAGGGGGAAAAAAAACATAAGAAACTCAATGACTGAAAAGATTAGACCTTGACGTCTGCCTGGTGGTAAAGATGGCCGCATACTAATATTTGCTGCTCTCTGGTGGGCAATTTGCCCCCCCCCACGTAGTTTGTATGACACCCTGGGAAAATTCCCCACCCATTTTCCCTCATCCTCAAAGTCTCATATTTTTTTTACAGTGTTCAATATTATTTTGCTGTTATCACACAGGCCACACATTAGCACAACAGGAAGCAATTGTCATGAGAAGGATTACCTGAACAGTGCACGAGGACAAATCTGGATGGGGGCCAGTCCAGGATGTGATCCGCATTTAATCCCTAAATTAGAATTCATGGATTAAAACAAATCAAGAAGCTTCTGCAAATTCAAATATTGTAATTGCTCAAAATTGTACCTGATTGGCTGGCGACCAGTCGCGGGTGTGCTCCACCTCTTACCACGAGTCATCCGTGACCCCCATGAGCACAAATACGACACTCGACAAGAGTGAGTTTGAAAAATACTGTAGATATATATATTTGTTTATATATACAAGATCACAAGACAACTAGTTAACAACTTCCCTTAAAATCAAACCATTTCAGCCCTTTTAATGGCGACAGCGGATACGCCGGAATAAACAAGAACAAGAATAATAAATATGAAGTATCAACATGAAATGCTACAAAAGCGGCCGTCGCTGCGGACCCACACACTGATCATGCTGAGACGTGGACCCCCCCCTAAACTTCTCCCGGCTCATCGGAGAAACGCTAACTAGCATCTAATCCCATCTGAACGCTTTTCAGTCTTAAAGTCAAAAAACATAGCCACGCGTTGTCCTCTGTGGAGGCGTGCGTCTCTTCTGGGGCCCCAACCCGATCAGTACTTATTGATCCCGAAGAGGCGGACGCCGTGCAGTTGCGGCAGCTTGGGAATGAGCACGGTGAGCAGCGACACCGTGTTGACCACAAAGTGCACGCGGTCGTATTTGGTGTAAAAGCTGGTGAGGATGTACCTGCGCCAAACACAACAGCAAAGACCAATCAATTATCTAGTGACCGGGCGTACGGAACTCGGAGGTGTCATTGTCAGATAATATAACACTATAATATTTCAAGTTAGAAAAACATGGAGTGATGATGTAATGGAAGGGAATGAAAAAGATGTGACCACAGTTTGCATCAACAGACTGGTCATTGCGCTGCTGTCCGCCCTTGGCCACCTGGGGGCAGTATAAGACAGACAGATGTAAATGGGCATTTTGTCCCTAAAATTTGAGACACATCTACTGGTGCATGTGTGAGTTGGAAATTGTATAAAGGTGTTGGAGCCAACACTGTTTGGGCTGGGCACCAGTATTATCATAATGTGTATTTTAATCGGAAAAATAGAACTCCACATTGCTGTGCTGTATGAAAACATGAGTGGTGACATAAAGGAAATGTAAAGATTATTTTTTCCCCTTACAGGACGATGGGGGTGATGGTGAGGAACTTGCGCGAGGCGGTGAACTGCACGCCGTAATCCATCTGCTCCCAGTGCGTGAGCAGGCGGGCCTTGCCCTGGTCGGGGGTCTCGAAGGGCGTCCCTTTGACGGTGTGCAGGAGTAGGTACATGCACTGCAGTTTTTCACAAAAACACAATGACATTGGGTATTTGCTGCCTGGGAACACATATGAAATGTTTGGTGTTGAAGAAAGACAAGGTAGGCCTACCAGGTTGTGAATCAGATTGGTGAGGGTCCACACCACGGGCACGCTGGCGAAAGGGATGCTGAGCAGGATGACGTGCAACAGGCCGATGCCCAGGATGTACGACAGCCACATGCCGCGGCTGTTCATCACGCGCGTGTTGGGGTTCACCTCGCTGTGTGCCGTACCCACGTTCATGGTGGCGTCACCTGCTGCCACCTACAGGGAAAAGTGCAGGAGCTGGAACTACTCTTCAGTCAAATGTACAAAACACCAAAGGCCAAGAGCTGAGAACATCAGAACTTCAAGGCGGTCATGCTGACCACTCATCTACAACATATGACTCAAAATGCCAAAAATATACGAAACAAATAGTGTCCGAGTGGGTTATTTATACACCATCCTTTGTAGTTATGACTATTATGACTACTGTGGTGGGCGTGTCCCTAAACCCAAACTAGTAATTAGCCAAGCAGAAGGCAGCGTTTAAGGTGGTTGACAAAAAGATACTCAAGTATCATATCAAACCAAAAAGTAAACAACAGAGCTTAACTTGTCGGCTAGCTAAAATGGCTACACGGCTCCTTAGCTTTTCACAAAGCAGACAAAAATGGCTCCGACACCAACCTGAGCAGGTTCCGTTATCCCGGCGTCGGTTTCGGCGAGGCTCTAGTTTACGGAACGACCGCTCGCATCTTTTCGGTGACCAGAGCGAAGTGTTTGAAAACGTTAACGAAACAGCCAAGAACACACACACACACAAGACTGTTTCTTTTCTGTCGTTTTTCCCCAGCACAGCTGACAACACGGCGCTGTTTAGCGGCCTGACGTCATCTCTAATCGCCCCCGCGCCGCGGTCAGAGTTCAGCCTCTAAGGTTCCGCCCATCTGCCTCGTTCTAGTCTGTGATTGGTTGGTTTGGCTCAAGCGGAAGGCTCCGCATTGAGCAGGTTGACCCGTTATGTTCCTACGTCAGTGTAAACGCCATGTTGGATGTGGCAAATCTGCTTGTAAACTATTGTGAGTGCACAATGGCGCTTATATCGACTAATTACACTAACATTAATACATTTGAGAATATTTTCCAGAATGAATCACATTTTTGATTGATCCACTGTTTGTCCATATGTCCCCTTAAGTAAAAAAAAAAAAAAAAGTGTTCATGGCTGACTCTCAAGTTCACACTTGATCTGAGCAAACAATGGGAGGCCTCGTACAACTGTGCCAGGGGCCAAAAATAAAGTAAACAACCCAAAAAAAGATGAATGACAGCTGAGCGGCTTTCATCATCAACAGGATCATGTTCCAGATTAGCGCCGCCCCCTGTACTAATTCAGGCCAGATAGCCCAAGGCCAAAGGTCGACTGTGTTCTGCTGGCATGCGATGTTATGTGACACCCGGAGCCCTGGGCATACATCTGAGCTTTCAATTCCTCACAAGTTAGGACAATGTATAATCTTTTGATTTTTTTTAACACTACAGTGATCACTTGTATCTCCTCAAGCAACTTTTTTCTTTTTTTTTTTTCCTTTAGGTTCACATGAAGCAAATTTGCCATATTATTGTATTAGATTTTTTTTTTTATTCAATGAAAGACTTTAAGAATACGTTGCTACATCAATAGATTTGTGAAAACAGAGTCCGCTTGCATCATGATGCTGACTGACTGCAAGTCCAGCCAAAAGCAGTAATGGTCGAACTGGGACATGACGAGGAGGAAACGGCAGAAAAGCAAACAAAGTTGACTGCCTTCCACTTTCCTTGACAGCATTTGACTGTTTTCATCCGACTTAAGCGCATCACCAGGAAAGACGATATAATGACTTTTGGGCAAAAAACGTTGCTTTGGCGCCATCCTCGGGTTAAATATTGCACTGCATGTGAAATTGTCTTTATTCGACTTTTCGCAATAAAATAATTACAACACAAAGAATCGTGTACTCCCTCGATGCAGATCAATCAAGTTCACGTTAATAGACATGCTAATTCTACAACAAATTTGTAAAATATAAACTTGTCTTAGAAAATCTCTGAACCTACAGCTAGAATAACACTCAGTTCTTACATATTTGGTTCTTTAAATTATTGTTGTAGTTTATGTACAGTTATATTCTTCTTCTTCTTTTCCTTTCGGCCACAGTTTCCATCTCACCCTATCTTGTGAATCCTCTTCTCTCATTCCATCCATAAATCTTAAGGCTTTTCTGATATGAATGAGGATGATGTTTGCAGGCTCCTCGATTGTCGCGGAGAACCGCTAATGGATGAAGATCTGGCTGAGCTGACAAGGTCAGAGTGAGGACGAAGCAGAAGGCGAAGAAGATGATCCTGAAGAAGTCGGTCTAACAATGTTTACTAAATAGTTTGTAAACGAGAATGTTTCTGAAAGTCAGCTTGACTTTAATAAAAGTTTACAAAAGTGTTTAAAAATGCAAAAAAAAGTGTTTCAAAAATTCTATCTAGAAGATTGGCCGGTTAAATGACAGCTTTTTTTTTTTTTTTACCCAATCACTTGAAGCACACCGTTTAAATTCTTGACACATTTATACATTCAAAAAAACAAACAGCAGGAGGATGCTGAGCCGCAGTTTCATCAAGATTTTTTGAACAAAACCATCCACATTTCCTACCTTTGACACATGCACTTTTTAAAAAAAAAACTATTAGTATAATAAAGGAATTCTTAATTTTTTGAAACCTATAAAAACAATGTGGGCTACTACTGAGCATAAGCTGCCTTTACAGTATTGTAAACTGTTGTAAAAGTCCACTTTATTTCCGCATCAACCCAATTTGAGCAAAAAAATACCTCAAAGTTCAAATCTAGAGGAAGGTGTGGAAGACTAGTGTCTTCAGACTGGACCGTCTCAGACTGTTCCTGTTTGCCATTTTGGAACATCTCCCAAAGTTGAAGAAAGGGAGCCATCGAGCGGGCCTCTTGTTTTTGTGAAAGTTCAAGAAGGAGGCGGAACAACGTTGCACCAGCTCCACGCCGATGGCGTACTGCCCCGGCGCCCATTGACACACACGCACCACGGTCACCGAGGTCACGAAGCCGCACTTGTGTGGTGGTGCCACGCCACGAAAGATGCATTCCTGCGGCTGGGCTGGTGTGCTTCTCTCCCACACAACACTGGCCTCCTCTGCTATGCTCATGCCACTGAGGTTGCACAAGGCCCGGAGGCATACCTCCTCTAAGGCCTCGTTGCCGGGGAATCGCAGGAGGACAGCGACCAGACGAGGTACCGCCCCTTTGCTCAGTAACAGTTTCTGATGCTTACCTGATGAGATACAGAATAAACATTTTGCTGACTATTATATAATTTATCCTCTCAGTGTACTTCTTTACTTTCCATACTCACAGCTGTCAAAAGACATGCGAGTGATGGCCTGGACCGCATGCCTCAGCAGATCCTGGTCCGGATTGGTCAGCACAGACAGCAGAGCCGTAACCAGACCGCCATCTCCAAAACCTTTCCGTATCACCGCTTGACATAAAGAAAATATTTTATTGTCGCACGCATGGATGCGAATCACTCCACGCATGCGGAGTTTGTTGTTAAAATAATACATTTACTGAAACAGACACAACAGCGGCAGTTACTCCCGTGGTACTGGATAAATTGGTCATTATGGTGCTAGTCTCGTGAATAGACACTTACATTCCTTGGCAAGTTCAGCTAGCAGTTGCGCGGTTAGCAGCGCCAGGGGCCCTCTTTCCCTCAGCAAGAGCGCCAAAACCGGAAGAATCCCGCTGATCACAACTTGCTCGGCGGCGCCTTTGTCTGGACCGATGACGTCATCGTGTTAAATCTTGTTTTTATCGTGGCTAACGTTGATGAATGAACTTACGTTGGCTGAAGGAATCTTTTAAATTCAAACATTTGTGTCAAGACTCACTCCTCTCCTGGATGTTCACCAGCACTGTGCGTAAGTGAGGCTTCAGCTCAGCTTCGATCCGCTCGAAACCCAGCACCCTGATGGCACCCAATGCGTTGTTCAGGTTCTCTGTGGCAGGGGAGGAAAAAAGGGGCTTGGATGAGAAATGATAACCTCTTTGGAGTCCTCCATCTATTTATTTGCCCACTGAGAGACAAATTGTGTCAAACATTAAGGACCACACTCACCGTTTGGCGTGGAGGGTTGTAGACGGGCGCTTTTGTGTTGATCCCTGTTGGCACACTGGTACGTAAATGTGAGCGGCATGGTGGAATGTCCCATCGTGGCCTTTTGTTATTCCAACAATCTCCCTTTTAACGTTTCCAGCCCTGGTCAAGGTTGAAAAGCGTTTGGCGTTCCACGAAGGCTCGCTCAGTCCTGCTGGGTTTAATGCAAATCCCCGCCCCACTCAAAGCTCCTCTTTTACCATCTGTGCACGATGTGCGTGTATAGTTGAGGTATTAGCAGCTTGGCTGCTGGTATTTTGACAGGCCTAAAACCTCCCCATGGTGCTTTGGACACTTCTGGGCAACGTGAGAGGAAGCATGTCATGCAAATTAATTATTACAAGAATATCTTTATGGTTTGCTAGCAATTCTTAATAACCAGAGAGAGACCTGGATTTGAACATACAGTAAATACAAATACTACAGATATTCTTTGAATCTTTTTGGTCCTTCCTGAGCACAATCTGATAAATGTAAACACGGTGACATGTCAAGCCGGTGTGGAGCCACCAAGACCGGTGGAAACAGTCTCATAGCCCACAGACACCAAAGTTAGCACGTTGCCTTGCATGGATTCCGTCTTGCAGGGCTCCACCTCCGCTGTATTTTCCTGCTGGACCTTCTTCTTTCCTCTGCTTCGTCCTTTGCTTTTTGAGATGACCTTCCCTTGCTCCTTGACGGCGAGGCTCGCCTTGTGACACCGGCGTTGTCGCCGGCGGATGCGGTGAGTCGGCGCGGCAGACTCCGGAGGCTCGGCGGCGGCACCGGAGAGGATGCGGATCTGATGTTTGATTGTGGTGATGATCATGTCCAGGGCAACGTCCAGCATTCCCAGACCGAGGCCGTGCGTAGCGCTGTCGAAGGCGCCGCTGTTGACCGGGTCCTTGAAACAATTGCGCATGTCCTCCAGGTGATTCCTGCATGAAGACAAGATACTTCTGGTACTTTCCTATTCCGTTTCAAAATATCAGCGCCTGCAAATAATTACTTGGTCTCGATGATTTTGGACCAGTGTTGGACTGTGTTTGTTTCAGGGATGAGCTGTTTGGCCATGTTGCCGTAGTCAATGTAGTCATGGGAGAAGTCCTTCATGTCGTCACACAATGCTCTGGTGTCACCTGACCACAAATACACATTGAGTCACAAACAAGGCGTGTTTCCTCCACGTCATCTACCAAACTAATTTCATCTAGCTTATCTTTTCACCTTCTGTGAGTTTGGAGAAGGATGAGGAAACAGAGGTCGTCGTGCTAGGTGTGAGGCCAAGGACGCTCAGGGACTCCAGCAGCGTCTTCTTGCTAGCTGGACCTCGGCTCACTCGCGTGTAGGCGGCCAACGAGCGCAGGGACATCTTCTCCGGAGCCTGGAGACGGCGCTTGATCTCATCGTAGGAGATGAGATGTTTCCCTGAAATTGGAGGACCGTGACTAAGGGGTCATTTTAATGGGAACGTTTTCTGAGGAGCCACTCACTAGCCTTGGATCCTTTCATGTTGGGATCCAGGAGTGATGACACCTCCGCAAAGGGCATCTGTGTGGAGAACTCTGAAGTGGTACTGGAGTTCTGTGGCTGACTGTGGATGGCTTCCTCAGTCTGTAATGTGGCAGACACCTGCATCTGAGTCTGGAGATGAGGCTGGATGGCATGCATCTCCACCTGGGTGGTCTCCAATGGGACCTGATCTTGTGGAGGAGGCAGGACCAGCGTGTTTTCAGGTAAACTCTGCAGACTCATCCCCCCCTGGGTCATCATTTGGTCTGAGGACACTTGAAATATTCCCATGACTGGCTTCACCATAGTGAAAACCATGTTGCCCTGAGCATCCAGGCCCACCACCCTTGTAGATTGCTCCATCTTGTCACTGAATCAGTGGATCGGGTAGTAAGTAACTTGCAGTTTAACTGTTTACTTTGTTGTTATATTTGGAGGAGGTTCATCGTCAATTTGGGTATGAGCAGATGCTTCCTGTAAGATAAAGTGCATATTGTAAACATTATACAACCCCGGGTGATCCCACGCTCAACAGAAGTTATTTTGCGCTGGTGTTTGGCAGGATTCTCTGGATGCAAATTTTCAAACATCGACCTCCACCATGGTTGTGCATGACATCATCGGGAAACAGTCTATTAACAGCAGAATATGCCCTCTGAACTTTCTGCAGGTAATTGTCCTGCAAATGTTCCACGATCTTATTACTGCTGCTCAAACGTACTTTATTTCACACTTTCTCTCATGCATGTGTGTACATGGGCACACATCATCCCTGGCTGTAGTTTAAAAGTGAATGATGTCACGAGAATAACAGAAAAACATATCCTGGCTTTTGATCATTTTCACTTTCGAAGCATTTCAAAATGGCTGCCACCGGCGCGTTGTTTTGTTTGGTACTATGGTACGGACAGAATCTCTCCTGAGCAGCGTTTGGTGGTTCTGAACGTGGTCTGAAAAACGGGACGTGCACCATCGCTCTACCAGTCAGTGACGGTAGTTCCACTCACCGACTTTCTCGCTTAAGAACCCACTGATCCTAGAACGGTCGTGGTCGAGTGAAGCGACATTTTGCTTTCTTCTTTGCTGCCTCGTCGGCGGGTTGCAAATCAGCTCTACCTGCTCCACTCCCGGATACGCTTAATCCCGACGCTCATTGGCTGGTTGACACGTCAGTCATTTAGAAAGTGGCTTGCGATTGGCTCAAAAAATATAAACAAAGTTAAAACGCATATAGACTAATAAATATTGATTGGATTGAATATATAATAAACAAAAGTACAAATAAAATTGAATGTGATTCAATCACAGAACATTTTAATACATGATACAAAATAATTAAAAAATAATGTCTAATTAACCTTTAGATGCATATGACCCATATTAGAATCAATGTGTTTTTAATGCCATTTTGGCATCTTCTATATTAGATATTATATCTAGGACCACACAAAAATGATTTCATTTCAATGTCTTTATTTTGAACTTTCTAACTTCTTTGAAAAAGAAAATTACCTAGAACAGTCATAGAAAAATGTGAACATAATGAATATCCATTGTGTGAAAAACATGTTCTTTTTAGGAATACGTACCTGGAATATGAAAAGATAACATCTTTTTATTATGAAGATGTTTAAAAAAACAACAACAACCTCACCAGCTGATTTTTTAAAAATTAAATTATTATTATTAGAAAATCATATCCTTATTTTTCGAGCAGCACCCAGTATTTGTTTTATAATGTCACACATTTTCTCTTTTGTCACTTAAGGCTAAATAAAGAAGAATAAAATAAAGTAGAATGTTCAATGTTTTTTTCCTCCCCAATTTATTTTGGTAGTCATTAAAAAATGTACAAAAGAAAGCACAGAAAATGGAAATGAAATAAAAACAGCAAGGCAACTGTTAAAGAATGAAAATAAAATGAATAAATAAATTAAAATGAAAACACAATAACTGAGGCAGCACAATCGAATAGTAATTAACGCCTCTCCCAGAGAGCCCACTTTGCAAAAACTTGCACATAGCAATCTTTTTCTTTTTTGAACACATGAAGACAACAAGACACAAAATGGACACGTAATGATCTTTGGTGTCTGTAGGCAGGATGATGCGTGCTCTCTGTCACCATCCAGACTTCCTGGTTTGTGCATCTCGCATTGTTCAAGTGAAAATAACGCTCAGTGTCGGCGTGGTCGCTGCTGGCTCCCTATTGCGGTGTTGGTGGTGGTGGTGATGTAGAGGGGCGGCTGGGGTTGCCGCAGAAAGGGGATGCGCTTCAGGTTATTTGTCTGGACTGCAGGGATCTCCGAATTTGGGCCTGCACAGGAAGGACGTTCTTAAAAAACACTTTTAACGTCATGGTTACTGTCGACGTACCTGCTTGCTGGCTGCCGTTTGGTACCCTGACTTTGGCAAGAGGCGGGACTCTGAACTGGGGGCGGAGCATGGGAATCTGTGACTGACCACTGACGTGGAGGTGAGCATCTGACGTGCTGTCCAAGGGGCGGAATCTTGCAGGTGTGTTTGTTTTGGATTGAGGCACCTGAATGTGAGAACAGGATCATGTTTATGGTCATATATTTATATTTGTATGTTTGTGCTGCAGTCACTCACTGCTTGTCCAGTGACCTCAAAAGAGCGTGAGCGCCTCTTCTTACGGCGCGCCTCAAAGTCGGAGTCTCGCGGTGTTTGGTTTTTGCCCGTGAGCTTGTGGTGCCGTGTCCAGGTGGCCTGGAGGCCGGGCCCCTCGCCGGTGCTGCTGGAGAGGTTGTCGTCGGAGGTGGCGTGCCGGAGCTCTGGGCTGGGCTGTCTGCCACGCCGCACCGGCAGACCCCTGGGGGCCGTGTCGCCGCCAAAGAGGCTGCTCCTCTGCGTGGCGCGCTCCATGGGGGAGGGGGCGGGCGGCAAGCGCAAGGCCTCCACCTCGCGAGCTTTGCAGCGCCGCCGCGCCGCCTTCACCGAAATGTTCTGGACACCTTTGAGGATCTGCTGCCTCTCTTCAAAAAGTAACCAGAAAAGTTTGTTTTTGAAACTTCACCTGGCAACAGGTGACTTACCATTTCGTGAAAGCGGGGCGTCAACACCCGCCTCGCTGCTCTCCGGAGATGAATCCAGCTGGCTGCTAACGCTGTGGCTGAGGTGAGAGTAGCTCAGCGAGCTGACCGGCACCAGCGGCTGCAACTGCGCGGACAGATGGCGCCGTTGTGTTCAAACAACAACAACTGAATTGTTCCCCATCTCCTCTCACTCACCTCTCTGTTGCCCTTCCCGTTGATGTGTATGGGAGGAGGGGTCATCACGGCTAATATTTTCATGTGTCGTGCATGAGCGATGTTTTTGAATACTCTCTCGCTGTCCCTGACACCAGAAAAGAAAAAAAATGTCAAAATCCCGATAACTTGTTACCATTGTCGACAAGTCCTCACTGTTCAGTTTCAGGCAGAATGGGGGGCAACGTGTGACGACGAAGTTTGACGTGTCTTTCGTCGGGGTGTACGCAATCCTGGTCTGAGTCCACGTCTTGAACGGTGTCACGAGCCTGAGGAGCCAGGCCGATCTTGGGTAGGGAGCCCCCCTGGAGACGTGGGGTATCCTTCAAATTATTATTATAGTGACTCTTGCGTCAGGACCTTTTTTTTTTCGTACTTTTTTTTCAGTTTTTGGATGTACCTTAACGGTGTGGCTCGCGGTGACGTTCTCAAGAGCCGCAGCACGGTCCAGTTTCCTCTCATCTCGTTCTCTGGCATACATATCATAGAGCTCCTGTAGGTGGGGCGGCAATAGCAGACTGTGCTCTAGAGAGACAACACGGGTCAGTCAGTAGACCTTAACCAGTCGAGATAGCGGTTGGTACTAACCGTCAATGAACTGCCGCTGCTGTTGGATGAGCTCGTCGCAGAGGTGCCGGTGCATCTCAAAGCGGCGGACCACGAAATTCTTCTGCCGGATCACATTGTCCTTCAGCAGAGCGTGCGATTGTAACTCGGCGTTCTCGATCTCCAGCTCGTGGACCTTGCACAGGAGGCCAAGCACCTCGCGCTGCTCGTCCGAGCTCACCCGCCGGGGTAGCAGTTCCTCCAGTTGCCGGGCCTGGTCGCGGAGCTCCAGGAAGCGGCGCTCCAGCTGCGCCTTTCGACAAAAAAACAAAAAAAATTGGCCATTAAATAAATAAATAATTGATTTGAATGCAAGAAAAAAAGATGTTTTGAAGACCTTTTGTTTGTGGAGCTTCTTCTGCTCCGTCATGAGGGCCACCAGGTTCTCTTTGGCTATGGCCACCTCCTCTGTCTCAGTGACATCCGGCGGAGACTCCGGTGAGTCGGACTCCTTCTCGCTGTCGTCCTTGCTGACGCTTTCCTTTCGCTTTTCCGCTCTCCACTTCCGTCGTCGCCTGCTGCGTTCATGCTCCCAGCTGAAGACAAGACATCACATGAACATTCTGAATAGGTGAGGAATTCTCTGCAGCGTTTTTTTTAGTTCAGGGAAATCTTACTCTGCAATGGTGAGCAGCTGCTTGGAGGTGTCCATCTGGATCTCCGTGTTGCTGGTCTCCAGCTCCATTAGGTTTCTGCGGATATCCATCTGCTGGCGGAAGGCCTCCAGGAGCTGCTCCCTCAGCTGGTCCATTTCTGCCCGACTCTGCTGGCAGGCGTGCGCCTGGACCTCGGCTGTGAGAGGACGATAACTGGAACATTAAATCCAAACTTGTTTTCTGATAAGAGGAGATTGAGCAGCTTCACCTTGCACGTTACGGATGTCGGTCCTCTCGGAGGTGAGCTGGCGGCTCGCCTGGTCGGCCATCTTCTTTTTGAGTCTCTCGATCTCGCAACGAAGGTCCGAGATGATGTTGGTGTACTGAGCAATGTGGTAGGACACATTGATCAGGTTCTTCTTCACCTGGGGCACACAAAACCATAAGATTTTAATTTAATTTAATTTAATTTAATTCACAGCAGTGCAATCAACTTGTTTTTCAAAGCACACCAATAGAGGGCGCTATTGCTAAAATTTTAAATACTATATTTCCATTTTGTCAGCTCACCCGCGTGCGAATACTTTTGGCTCGGTCGGCGTATGTCAGCGTGTTGCGGGACTCCTCAAAAGCTACCGAGGCGGGACTGATGTGGGCAATCATGACGGTTCGGCTATTGCCCCCCAACGAGTCCTGTCAATCAAAGACATCATCAATCAACAGAAGCCCCCCCCTCCCTCCAAGATGCCTCCACCATTGATCCATCATAATCAATACCTTAAGCAGTCTGGTCAGCTTGCTGTCTCGATAGTTGACGTACTTGTTGCCGTTCTTGTCGCTCAGCGCGTTGATGCAGTTGCCCAACGCCAAGAGGGAGCGGTTGATGTGGGCGCCCTCTTTTAACCTCTGACCTCGATTCTGGGTCTGATTGACAGGCGGATGTGAGTCAGCGCAGGAAAAAAAACAATAACAAACACACGCACGTACACCATCCACACACCTGCGCTGCTCGCTCAGAGCCGGCCAGGTCGATCATGAAGAGTCGAGCAAAGCGGACCTCCTGCAGAACGTCCCGGGAGCGACTCTGCTGCTTGACGGCCACCTGCAGCACGGCGTGAGAGCGCGACGACGTCTGGTTGGCCGCCGTGGGCTCCTGCGTACGCTGCTTATTCCCCTTCATCAAGAGCTCCATAATCTGTGACACAAACACACACACTTGTGAAATTGCACAAATTGTGCAGTGTGGCTATTGAAAAGAACGGGAATGACCTCCTGAGCGTTAATGGTGGACACTTCGGTGATGCCCGCCACCTGAATCTCGCCTTTGGAATCCTCTCTGAGGTCCAGGAAGCCTGAAGATGGGTTGAGCAGGTCTCTTATCATCTCGTTGTAGATCTACAATCATATGTAGTTCATATTTTTCAATTTTCTTTCACTCTCCTATATGAAAATGGTGTGACTATAGATATATATTATTATCTGCATTTATGTGTGGAGGCTGTAAAAAAGCTTTCAAGCTCTTTACTGCCTAGAAACAGCAGATCTAGAATCATCCGCCAGCCGAGTTTTTTTTTTTTTTAATAACCCACTTTGCCGCACGGCAGCTTCAATAACGGGCGCCTAATGACAGCCGCACAATAAAAAGAAACGTCAGATGCCGAGAAGACTCCACTCGATGGGAGTAATCATCTGTTCGCGGAAAAATGACACACAGCCTTCTGCTGAAGTAACAAAAGTATTGGGACGTGCCGCTTTATCAATTTGTGTGGATTAAAAGTGACATTAATCCCACCTCCAGATAAGACATGGAGACGCTGTACATCATGTCGTCGCTGGTTTCCTCAATGGCCCGGAAGAGGTCGTTGAGGGTTCGGACGTAGATGCCGGGCTCCTTGTCGGTACCCAGCATTGTGTATGTTTTCCCGCAACCTGGACAACACCCACAAAAAAAGTTTTGGATGGTACTGGATGAAATAATATTTTTCTATCCAAGAATCCATCCTCTTTCTTGCACGGTAGCACTAACCTGTGGGTCCGTAGGCGAACACGGTGGCGTTGTAGCCTGAAATGAGGCCCTCGATCAGACCCTTAGTGGTGGCGCGGTACACCTCCTCCTGCACGCGGAGCAAATGTTTCAATGCAGCAAAAACCTTTCTTTTTGGTTATTTTTTGGACTCACTTGACTGGTCGAGTAATCAAAGGCAACATCAAAAACGTATGTCTTTTCCCTGGAACGGTTGGCCCGCAGGACATCATCGGGATCCTCCATGGGGTCCATCAGGATTACCATCTAATTTGAGGAGTAAATGGAGAAATAAAACGAGCCGGACATTTTTAAACTTGACTCGCAACAGACAACAAAATGCTTCTAAACAAAATGGCTGACTTGAGAAATGAAATGGGTGGCTAAAACAGGTTTCACATTTTAATAAATGTATAAATAATGATAAGAACACAATATATGATACTTATATTAATATATATTAATATAATAACAATTAAAAAATACATATTTTGGACATATTCTTTTTTTTTGTGTGGGTTTACTTGCAATAGATCCCAAAATGTTTTTAAACAAAATGGCTGACTTCAGGCATGGCTCCTATAGACCGTTTTGCTTTACAAGAGGATGTAATGCGGTTGTTTTGATAACACACACACACACACACACACACACACGCACACACACACACACACGCACACACTAAGAGGAGTGATGATGCAATGCTTCCAAATTTAACTCCCAGGCTCCTTGTATGGACGAGTGGGGTGTCGGGGTGATAACACGTCTCCTCCCATCTGCCGTTTATTGAGTTACAGAAGCTGCAGAGGCTCCGCCCACCTAACACCAGCTATTTGGTAAGAACCCTTATGTCAACAATCAATATTTTGTCACACAGAACAAAACACCGGCATTTTTTTCTCGGGTTGAATCCTGCAATTTACGAACTAAACAAAAATATAAGTTGGAATTGAAAGGGAAAATGACTCCTGGTGGATTCAGTCAACAATTACCGAGATAACGTTCTTTCACGCACGCACAAAATCACTGGACGTCATCAAATTTATTGCTCGCATTTGTGTGTCCTCTTTATGACACCGGCCTCCGAGGTCACGGGGTCGTCGGCTTTTTCCAGCGTGTGCCGGCAAGATTAAGACGAGCGCTTTTGTATGTATCTGCGCACGCGTATCTATCTGGACGCCACGTCCATTTGTCACCGTGGAGACGGTGTGTTTTCTGTGAAATGTAAAAATGGAATTTCAAGATAATTGTGTTAGAACTGCAGCGATACCCATAAGACGATTATAAGACGATTAGGAGAAGCTTTTTTTTTTATTTTGAAAGATAATCCGCGCTTATTTGCAAAAACAAAAGGGAGAAAGCACGACATTCGTCATCGTCGGCCTTTTTCCGAAATGCAACCAAAGCGTCGGAAAGTTATCGCTTATCTGCCCTCGGTGTGCCCCCGCCAATGCCAGCCTGGATCTTCTTACAAGTGAAGTGTCGTCTGGCCGCTGTTATACAAGAAGTCTGTCTGCCTTGGCACACACTACGCATGGCTCATGGATCACGACGAGACCAAGGTGACATTGTGAAATTTTTCATAAGAGAGCAAGAACTCATCGTGATAATTGCCATGCTCCTCATCCGTCACGATGAGGGCCGAAGTTTGTGTTTGATGAGAGTGCCACTACACTCCTGAGCCCCCTTCAGGGTCCCACTCGGCTCCCCCCTCGTTCACCCTCCCACTCTCGCTGGTTGAGCCATATAAAATACTCTAACTTGAAACAAGCGGGCGAGGTTTTCAATCCATTCTGTCATGAGAGGGTGTGCACACTTGTGCAACCACATCATCTCATTTAATAAAAAAAAAAGCCAGAACAGGTTTTCTTTTCTCACCATTAACGGGAATTTTTTTAACTAGGTCACCAAGAGTCAAGTTGTGCCACCTGAAGATTTCTTCTTTTCGTAACGACTCTGCCTTGAGAAGCTCTTTTGTTGTCAAAACGAGAGTCCATTATCCACTATGATGAACTTCGCACTTTGAAAAGATAATGGCGGATCATCAGCCATAATGGCTGTTCCATTCCGAGCAAATTTTGTTATTTTAAAAAATAATATGATCATACAAGAAATAGAATAAAAGATCAAATGAGGAGTATTGGGAGAGGGGGTAAATAAAAAAACAATACAAAAATATATAAATGTAATAAATAACAAAAACAAGTAACATAACTAAAAATAATTGATAAAAAATGCAAAAATGATGCAAATATAAAATAACACTAATAAATAATAATAGCATCATCATCTCCCTCTTTCTTGTTATTTTAAAAAAAATATGATAATACAAGAAATAGAATGAAAGATCAAATGAGCAGTATTGGGAGAGAGGGGGTAAATAAAACAAAAATATAAAAGATATATAAGTGTAATAAATAACAAAAACAAGTAACATAAATAAAAATAATTGATACAAAAGGCAAAAATGATGCAAATATAAAATAACAATAATAAATAATAATAGCATCATCTCCCTATTTTTCTCACGTGAGGAGGCATGCAGAGAGACAGGGAGAAGAAAACCCCCCACAAACAATGGCCCTGACCTTGTCTGGCCGTCTCCATGGCGACAAGGCCCGGGCCATAAAGCCTCCCCCCGCCGTGCCTCTGTCAAAGCCTGAAGACCAGTTTGACAAGCTTTCCAAAACATTACAAACACATATGTGATCAGTTCATCACGTCTTTGGTGAAGCAGCATGTGGTTTGTCACCGCAAACATACAATTGTGCACGTTTCAACACCACAAATACATTTTGTATGACCGCATTCATAAATCTTTGCGACTACTACATCTTCACGAGCTCAACTGTTGCTCAGCCAGTGTCGAGAGCAGCTGGCAAGGAAGCTTAATTAACCTGAGCCGCAAGACGTTCCAATCAGCTCATCTCGTCGTTGTGCTCTCTGCCAAGACAGCAAGATCTAGTGGCGACCCCCACCCCCCTTCACACACCCCACCCTAATCTGTCTGAGCGCTACCTGCACGCCATATGGTCATCGTGGACTTTGTAAACAAACCTGAGGTGTCGGGTTTTATTTAGTACAAAGTCCACAACCTTGAGCCGCCTCGTGATCGTAAACGATCGGTAAACTTCCCGCGCGATTGCCTTTTTTTGGCATCAATTCACTACACGTTGTGCTGCTCCTTCTTGTGGGCACACATCGGCCACTTGGTGGCAGTATGATCCCACCAGAGACGAAGAAGAGCTTCACAAGTGAACGTTGCAATTTTAGTCATTTCACAACAGATCTCGAATGTTGTTGTCGTGACCCTCCCCTCTACATTCATACCAAGCCCACGACGGATTCCCCGAATTCGCACCACTTACTATCATAAGTAGCCTCTCCTTGTAGAAGCAAATCTTGCGGTTTTAATGAGGGCTTAAGCGAATATGCACGCGGGAGCCGAGTCAGCACCAACGGGGGCTCTCTTATCCCCCCGTGTCGTTGTTTTTGTTGATGGTACAGATGATGATGTCATGGTGCTTATGTTGTCCGGAGGCCTGACTCTAATTGAATTACAATCCAGGATGTAGACAAGCAAACAGGCCTGATCCTGGAAGGAGGTGAGATTATCCCTTTTTGGAAGTGCTCTCCAGGCCACAAGATGCTGATGTTATCCAAGACTCCACAAAAGCTTCAGGGCCTAAACTGAAGGGGGCGCCGAGGGACAGCTGATATTTGTTTATATCAGTTTAGGAATCTTACCAATCGGCCCGCTTCTAGCAAGTTTGTTTTTTTGCCAAAAGCCCCTAAGGTGGTTTGGAAACGCCCCTGATGATGATATCACCATGTCAACTGTTGCCATGCCCGGCGCCATTACGCTACTCGTGCCAGTCACGATGCTTATTAGCACCGCCGCCACATCATCCGCAGTCATCACGCTCGCACCCTGAACGAGGGCCACCAGGGGATAGTGTGAAATTCACAACACGGCAGCTTCAGCAGCATCCCGGTCTTGTGTGATGACAGTGTAGCAGTTCACGTCGCCTGAGTTCTAGAAAGAGAAAACTCAGGAACTGCATTTTTTTTAATTTTTATAAGTTGACCCAGAAAAAAGTCCTAAAAAGCCATAACCAAAAAGTCACAGGAAGTCGGCCATTTTGCTTTAAAGACTCACATCCTACATGATTTTTCACTTGTCACCAAATGTGACATTTGAGGTCTTGGCTGACATCTTATCCTTGCGCCCTGACGTAAGATGACCTCCACGCCTCCTTCGTCATGCAGAAACCCTCCTGACCTCCACACACACACACACACATAATTGATCAAAACTCAATGCTCTCACCTGTTCATCGAGCCTGTGCGCCACGATGGTCGCAGTCTCCTCCTGCTCGCCATCGCTGAGCGGCCGAATCCTCAAGGCCACCTAAACACACACAAATAATCAATAATGGGAGCTAGATTGACGTTAGTTAAAATTAGACGGCTATTTATTTATTCACGGTGTGTTTGTATACGTATGTGGCGTCATTCCACTTGTGGTCAGTAGAAAGTGTGTTGGGACAAGAGAGGCTCAGTTACGGCTAACACAAGCGCTTCAATAATTCACAGCGGTGCCACGGCCCGCTGCGCCTACCATTAATCGTGCTCCAATTTATTTGCGTTGTTGTTTTTGGGTGCGTTTTTAAGTGCAAGCATTTTTGGTATTCATGCAAAGTGCTGTATTTTTTTTTATTGTTGTATTTTTGTAAGGCTATGTAGGAAAGTATATAAAATCTTGTACACTGTGCAAAAGTGACAAAATTATGAAATGAATACATTCGGTTGTATTCTGATTAGCTCAAGATTGAGCAAATTTTTGCGTCATATTAATTTCTTAAAATGAATAGAAGGTCCAGATCAGATGTTTCATTTTTAGTTATTTCCCTAATCATTTTTCTCAATTTAATTGTATTGTTTATAATTCATTTTTTTTATAAAATCAATAAGTATGCTTAAAAAACATCTTACAATAGTTAAGTTGTTAATGCTTGTGATTTAGGGCGAAACAAAGAAACTTGACTTAATGAAGTTGTGCACTCACCGTGAGTTGGTGCTCCTTCGACTCTCCGGTGTCCTTCATGCTCACTTCGCGTCACTCACAGCCAAGCTTCGAGTGCATCACTCCGGATTCCCGACCACCATGCAACCCCCCTCCTCCTCCTCCACCTGCAGCGCCCCACCCGGACCTCCTTTTGGCTTGAACTCAGCTTTCTTCCTTCGCGTCCGTCCCGCGCCGGCCCCTCTGCTGCAACCAATGGTCGGTCGTCAGAGACGCGACTCTCCACTGGTTGACCCGGCACCAGGTGTTGAGCTCACCTTCGCCTCCTGCCTGCTTTTGCTTGACTGGTGTTGACGACTGACTGTGCGTGCGCATGCACGTGAGCGCGTCTCGGTGAAGGCGCACGTCGCCATTGGAGACATGGACATTATAAGCAACAGTGACACCTAGTGGCAGACATATTGCATCATTTTTGCGGGCTTATTATGCCTTTAATTATTAAGAATTTTGAGAAGACAAACTGACATTTGAGATACATGCACACACACACTCACACGCGCACACACACACATTATCTAAAAACATATTTATTTAACACACAAATGGACTCAAAATCTTTTTGGCCCCACACAGAATTAGGCATCGTGCCTGAACACAGTGTGACATGCTGAAACAAAACTGCATTAATTATTATTATTACTCATGTTAATTCTTATTAGCCAACGCTTTCAAGAAGCCGTTTACCTGAACGTGGTGGTTAGAAGCAGCAGCACAACAGCTTCTGATGTCATACAAAAGGGCAGTTAGTTGATATGCAAAGAAAAATAGACATTAATGGCCCTTCAGTGAGTAGTAAAAACAAATAAAATGATATTTAAAAATGGCACAAGGATAATCATTAAAAAAATAAGTTGTACAAATCATTTACAAGCGTCTACACGTCGTGTCCGGCAGGTTGCACACATGATGAGTGTAGAAAACTAAAAGACACATATTCTAACAACTGAGAAGAAAAAGCATGTCAGAATGTTACTATTTTTATGCACCTTGCTTGTTATTAAAAATGTTGAGCTCTTCAGGCTTCCGTTCATGATTGGCCTTTTATTTTTGGGGGGGGTGACAAAAATGTGCACATTTGTGTCTTTCCTCACGTTTCAACGTCCATGAATTGTGTTCCCACCTTAGTTTCATGCTCACAACACAAAGGTGGCACTTCCCTGAAGAAAAAGTCTACAACTTCACATTTGGAAGTCGTTGCCAAAATGCCGACGTTGCTCCTCGGTCATGGACAGATATGTGGCCCTCATGCTGGGGGAATACTACCAGGACACAAAATGACACCATGAGTGGATATACTTGCTATAATATATAAGTACAAACTGAACTTTTAAAAAAAATAAAACATATTATTATTAGTCGTGAAAGCTTAAAAAAATAATAGTTTTGTCTTTGTTGAACCTGCTGAAGGTAATACAAATAAACACAATTATTTGATAATAATTCCAATTTGCGCTTCACATTCGTATATTCGTCCACCAGGTGGCGACATTTGTATTGCAAAGCATGTAGTGCGCCTCACGATAGAAGCTCAAGCCACGATCGATCATAATGCATAGACAAAGCACTTAAATTAATCAGTCTGGAAATTATATTATTCATATAATAACAAAATAGCAATAAGTGTGATCGTCATGCATAGTACAGCGACCACCGGTGGCCATGCAAGGGGGGGCGGGAGAAGGAAGGTATTGGGAAAGGGATGAAAGAGTAGAATGTAAACAAGACTTACTCGGACTCTACATGGCTGAGAGTATATCTTCAAAAGTTGATTGAAAAAAATGAAGAAGAAGAGAAATGACGGACGAACAAGCAAAAAAAAAAGAAGCTGTTAGCCAAAAAGCAACAAGCACAAAGAAGCATAGTTTGGAGAAGCAAAGCAAAATGCATGGCGAAGAGAGAGCAGATTGCGAAGAAATAGATTAAAAGAATGTTTACTTTTTTTTTCTTGACTGGATAAGAAAACGGAACCGATGTTGCTATATCTGTTTGAGTGAAAAGTTAAAAAAACAACATTGTGGTCGTCTCCCAGGAGAGTTTGACGCTAAACGATGTTCACCTTGCCATGAAATTTTAACCACGTTACTTCCCCTCCGCTCCATCTGCAAGCGTCCGCTTGCACGGAAAAAGGGACCCGACTTACCGAGGGTGGCGGCGAGCCTCGTCCAATCAGAGGAACGTTCTCAAAGCGAGGATTCCCACCGAACAGAGCCGTCTGGTTCCTGAGGGGGAAAAACACCAAATCAAAGAACATCAACATCATCAACGGTTCGGACGTGCTCACATGTAGTCGCCCATGGGGGTTCCGGACAGCGGGGGGGCGGGGGGCTGCAGGCTGTTCTGGCTGCCCATGCTGCTGCTATAGCTGCAGAAGCTGTGCACGGTGGTGTGGTTCCGGTTCTGCGAGCCCATTCGGTTACGCCGCGGGTTGAAGGGGTCCTCCTCGTCCATGTCGTCGTAGTCTTGCTCGCTGAGGGCGATGGGGTGGATTATTTCTACAGCCGTTATTGCTATGTTGACCTCGTTGACCTTTGGACATCACGCTGACCTATTTGCAATCTGTCTCCACGCTCTGGGGATGGCGCAGAGCATGATGGTGAAGGCACAAGCCGTCAGCACGGAGAAGAGGCACAGGTAGAGCACGCCCTCCACGCCATCATAACACACGCCCACCATGGCGTCTAGGTAGTCCTGCAATCACATCGTGCCGTTACGTTTGCCGCGCTACCCTCCCTCCTTGTTTTTCGCATGGTTGCACCTTGTTGAGCCCCCTGCAGTCCAACAACGCTGTCAGCTGGTGCAGGCTGGCCTCGGACGAGTTGAGAACACGCTGGATGCCCACGAGGTCTCTCTGCGGTGGAAAACATCACTGCTGATGCCAAATGTGCACGCGTGTGTGTTCCTCTGTGTGTGTCTGTGTGTGTTACCTCCGCTGTGGGGAAGAGCGGCACGGCAAACTGCAGTAAACCCTGGATCTGGATCTGCATGGTGGTCAGAGATCTCTGGAAAAGTGTCAGAGGCTGCAAACAAGACAGAGTATTTGTTTAAAAATAATAATCATATATGAACTATTATGATGCGTACCTGCTGGTAAGGGTTGGTCAGCGTCTGGTTGCAGTAAATGTAGTAATGAACGATTTCTGCAACAAAATGACGAGTCAGCATTATCGAGTTGAGGTTTTGCAGCCGGTGGTGTCTCGGCGTTATTTTTATCCGTACCTGTGCCGACGACGCCTTTGATTTGACTCATGATGAACTTGTCGGGCGCCACGCAAAAGTCGCTCGTGCCCTAAAAATAATGTCAAATGCGCTCAAAACTGAAAGCCTCTACTCAACTTTGCATGTTTTCAAAAATGTATTCGGATGGACACTTACTTACGATGCTACATGACTAGCATGCAAAGCGATAATTAGCACGTCGACTAGATAAGCACGCTCCCATGGGGACGTGGCCGGCTGCGCTAAACGTGCACGCTTCAACCGACGAGACCTTTTCTCATCTCTTGCGCCTCGTTTCCGTGGTTACGCGTGGATCCCGCATTTGCCCGCAGGCACCAGTTAATAGTAGCAGTCAAACCATTTGCATTTTTTAAAAAATTAATAAATAAACTTCAAACAGATGGCATGCCGGGCAAACTCACCACGGCGGCGGCCAATTCGGCTCCGAGCGAGGCCCAGCTGAGTATCAACGTCAGCACCCCGGACAGCATCATCCTGATGGGACATTCAAACACATATATAGATTCAAAGCGAGGTAGGACGGACTAACGAAGCTAGCAAAAATGAGAAAATGATGAGAGTGAAGAAAAATCTACAAGATCAAGCTCAGATTTGGCACTTGGCCACCAAAAGCAAATCAAGTGTCATTTCCTGTGGCGGTGAAACACTGATGTCACTAGCCAGTTGTGATAATAATAATAAAAAAAAAGAGAAATGCAGCTGTTCTCTGCACCCTCAAGGACAAACGATGAGCTCATTGTAAGTGAAAGACCCATTAAAACAGGAAGCCCGAGTCCGTCGGAGGATAACTCGAGGTCAATGTAGTGCTAATGATACTGTTGAGGAGGAATTGGGTGATGCTCGCTGGAGAGTGCTTTGTTTGAATTCATCCCTTGACGAAGGGGCTTGGAGATAAACGTGGGGTGGCGCCGGTTTGTGTTGTGGTTAGTAGGCCGTGCGTAGCTGAGCGATTGAGGGCGACAGGGGGATGCGTGGCTGGATGGACGGACGTTCCGGTGGATTTCACGCCCTTGTGAACTCTCTCCCCAAAGGAAGCGAGCGCTGCGCATCGGTGACTCGGCTACGCACGCTGCTAACTAGAGGCTAAGTGAAGAGTGTAAGCTAGCTGCCTCTGTCTACAGTGATGGAGACTATAAACAACAAAAGTGGTATCGGCGGTTTCTATAAGTACCCAATACCGGTATCAACCCAATACTGGTACTCGCCCATCCGAGTTCTAGGCTAGTGTTGGACTCACGTGGTGAGCAGCCAGCGAGACTGCTTGGCGAGTCCCAGACAAGCTAGCAAGCAGATGATGAGGTCAAGGATGAGGAGCAGCAGGTAGGCCAGCCACCTGTAGTACTCAACGCTGGATGACAGTTTGGCCACGGACGCCAGGTCCATGTCGGCCTGGGTCCAATCCGGCAGGCCCACCAGCTGCTTGATGACGTTGTCGGCCATCTGCTGCATGAACTGCAGCGTCTGCACGTAGTCGCCGCGCGTGGCGAAGATCTCGTCCAGCCGGGCCAGGTGCTGTTGTAGCCCGCTCTTCATGTTGCTCATGGTGGTGCTCACCTGCAGCTCACGACGTAAAAAAAAAAAAAACATCACGATAAGATGGATGGTCCACGCCTGGAGCCACATGCTGCTTCACCAGACATCATTATCCGGCCACATGTAGCAGCGGTGAGATTGATATGATGTTTACCGGCATGTGCCGGCGGCTAATGACCCTTTCAAGGAGGACGGCAAATTACCAAATTTACTCGACCCAAGCGCTTTCCGGACTTTAATTATTACGCCTGACTTTGCTTGGAGGGAGCGCTTGTTTACGAGGAAACGGCGAGACGCGATAATTAAAAAGGGCTACTTAACGCTCCCCTTCAGCTGTGGGTGCTTAGCGCCGAATGGAAAGGCCGCTCGTATTGTTGTGTGAGGTATTTCTTGCTATTCTCATCGTGTAATTATAAAATAAATATATGTCAATATAAATGAACACAAATGGTCGTTCTTCTCAGCGCTCACTTTCTTAAGAGCCATGCTGGGGGGCAAACACTGGACTGCGAAACCATGTCAATTAATAGTGGGCTGATGTTTTGAATTGCGTTGTCGCCCTCTCGTGGTGAAAGTCTGAAGCACATGCTTAAACGTAAACATAAATGTATTTATTTTGTATTTGCATTTATAACGGTTTAACGATTTTATATTTATATTTATACCGGCCTGGTCCATAATACCTCCGCCGCCCCGAAAAGAAACGAAGTTCACAAATCAGTCATAGTTGCCGGTCCGATTGCAAATAATTACAAACAGGGAGAGCAACAAGCGTATTCTCGCAGATGGATCCAAGTTTCCCAGTGGATTTCATCCGAACGTGGTGATTGAAGCAATAATTGGCAGCGTGTCAGGTCCGGGCGCAAAGCAATTTAGGGGGAGTGATTTTTATCTCTAGAAGCCGTAAACAAACAAAGAAGATAAAGAAAGTCGAAACGTCAAGTCAATCCATGAAACTGGGCTGATTTTTTTCTAATTTTCCAAGGATGCTCCCCCCCCCACCTTCACTTCATCAACACATCATCAGCATATCTTCCAGACTGTGGCCAATCAAGGTCTTGCCTCCTTCATAGCAGGTCTACAAAGAAGTCCGGCCTCGGTCCCCCTCTTGTTTCCTGGGGGGGACCGCGGCACACTGGGCTCTTTGTCTCGCTCGAGAAGAACTTCTTAACAGTCTATGGACCGCGTGCGTGCGATGCCGTCCCTTCAGGGAAGCACCGAGCATGGGATTCCCAAATAAAGAACGTCACATCCAATTATGCGCCGGGTGAAGTTCACACAAGCTGTTTTGTGCTTTTGCTCCATTGATAAAAAAAAAAAAGGAAAAGGGGGCGGGGGGGTCGGTGGGTTTTGGTTCTTTCAAGTTCTCTTTTGGAGAAAAATGGCTACGGCTAACACTTGAGCGCTACGCTGCACCTACCAAGTTGTCCACGCCGCCCAGCGTGTTGTTGGCGTTGTACAGCGAGTACGTCAGCTGGTAGATGCCGTCGTTGGTTTCGCTGTTGCCGTAGAAACCCACGCCCACGGCCACGCTGCGAGAGAAACACAATGATCTGTTTTTATTTCTGGTATGTCATTTTGGATTGACAAGCACAATGGCTTTAATTATGACTATATTTGTACCTATGTACAAATACTTTTGCACTTGCGGATGTAACATCAATACATTTTTGGAGTCGAGAATGAAAGACATAAAGAATTGCTTCCCCTTTTGTTCATCTGCTTTTATGCACCTCCTAAAAATGCTCAGGCTTAACTCCAGGCAAAAGTCATTATTCAAGATTTTTTCTTAATCCGCCACTTGTTTGCCTCGTGTGTGCTTTCCGAGCCGGAGTCTAAGCCAAAGAGAAAGAACATCGCAGACAGTGCACAACTGTCACGGCGAGGGATGACAATGCAGAGAAAGAGTTTCGGGAAAAACTCGGTACAGGCTAACACGAATCGACTCGGGAGGCTTTATGAAATATTTAAGTTTTGACCCAAACTGGCAGCCCAACTGACGAGGAGCGTAACTGCTACTGCTGTTTGGAGACTGTCCTGGTTTTATTTACAAGTTGGACACAAAATAAAGAGCCTCTTTAAAACATAGATGTCAAACACAAGGCCCGGGGGCCAGCTACGGCCCGCCGCGTCATTTTATGTGGCCCGTGAAGACAAATTGTGCATCGACTTCATGTGTCAATACTAAGATTGCTTTTAAAAATAGAGATTTTGCTAGCATTTTTTATTACCGTTCATTTTTTAAAAACTGCTTTTACATCTTTAAAGGTCACAGAGAAAAGTAGAAGGGCGGCATTAAACGACAAAATTGAGAACGCAAAGCACGAACCAAACATGTACAACATGACCGTCACATGGTTTCAAGCCGGGCCTCCGCCGCACAACTTTCAATTAGCTACTTTGGACAAAAGAGAGAGAGCGAGAAAGAACGAGCGGTACGATGGAGCCGCTCATCTTTTGTGTGAAAACAAAACAGATTTTCATTCTCTGGTGTGAGCTCACAGCTGCCATTGTTGATTCCGGAGGTGTACCTAATGAAGCGTCCAGTATGTTTAAACACAGTTTTAATCAGACCGAGGAGACGCGGGCTGTTTATTGCGATGACCCCGAGGGGCCAGAGAGAAGCGCGGAAAGAAAAGGCCGTGCGTCGTCGTGCATTTGAAGTGTTTGCAGAGTAAATCGAGGAGGAAATAGAATCAAGTACCAAGTGAGGAGGCCCGCGGCAACGGCCGACCAGGTGACGCAGCACGACGTCGGCTTCTTGGTATCCTCGTCGCCGCCGTCGTCATCCTTGCGGCGGCAGCACAGGCAGCTCAGGTAGACGGCCAAACACAGAAGGTTGACGCCCAGCGCCGTCGCCGCCACGCAGCCAAGAAACAGCAGAGACTGAACGAGACCAAAAACCAAACCTGGTTCATCATTCAAATCGAAATACAGAGTTTTGTAATGAAGTCATCAAGGGTGGGTTTATTTTTTTTGACTTTGTTGGAAGAATACAGCGGCAGTAAAAAATCCATCGGGATTTCTTTGTGTGAGTTACAGTAATGATCAGTGAGGAAGACAGCCAGCCGTGATCATCTCCACATCTGAGGGGGCTCCCAGAAACAAGGCCAAGTGCTTACTGGGGGGCTCTCATCTTCCCTGCCAGCATCTTCGCCTCCAGCTGGCGAGCAGTCGCTGCTCTTCAGCAGCTCTGCTCTTCCTACAAATCCCCCCCGTCCACACCCTCCTCTTCCTCTTCGTCCCACCTTCTGTGAAAGACGGGACGAAAATAGATCGTCCAATGCGAGCAGATGGGTTGAGCACCCCCCCCCCCCCACACCCCGCCCTTCTTCCATTTCCTTTCTCGTGCGTCTAACATTATTTGCTTGCCGAGCCATATGTTCCCATGGTGAGTGTCATGCATCCTGTATAAGAGTCGGGCGGGATTAAAACCCCCAAATAGCGAGAATCCGCTGGATTACGCCGGCCCGAAAGTGAGAAAGAAAAGACAAGGAGATTTGAGAGCAGAAGATGGACCCGCGGAAGCTCGTTTCTGCTCCATCTGTCTCATTTCACGGCTATGGTGCCGACCCCGTCGACTTTCAACATAAATCAGTCTTGCAAATGAGAGGGAATTAAACGCCCTTTGTGTTATATTGTGGGTCTAATTGACCCATAAAAACCTTGTGCAGAATATATAAATATCCATGCATCCATTTTCTTGTCCCCACGGGGGTCATGGGTGTGCTGGAGGCTATCCCAGCAGTCATCGGGGGACACCCTGAACTGGTTGCCAGCCAATCGCAGGGCACACAGAGACGAACAACCACTCACACCTAGGGAGAATTTGGAGTGCTCCATCGGCCTACCAAGCATGTTTTTGGGATGTGGGAGGAAACCGGAGTGCCCGGAGAAAACTCACGCGGGCACGGGGAGAACATGCAAACTCCACACAGGGAGGGTGGAATCGAACCCGCATCCTCCTAACTGTGAGGCGGAGAATATAGAAATATATATGTATTAAAATGCATTTGCAATTTGCATAACAATGCAGCGGGTCACATTGACCCGTTAAACAAATATGACAGCACGCACCTCAATGGAAATAATCAAATCTCAATTTTATTTTTAGTTTAAAATTAGTCTCTCGCCTTGACATCTGGACTTTAGCCTGTCTAACCGCTGCTTCTCTTTGCCCAACGCAAACATGCAACGGGTCACATAGACCCATAAAACAAACACGAGGGCAGCCCAACGAGAATGTAAGATGGTTAAAAAAAAGCATTTAGTGTGGAAGGAGAACTTTGGGTTAAACACTGAGTGCATCGCCATGGTAACGCGCAGCTCGCCGAGTGAAAAGGGGAACCAGAAATGTCTATTTAAATGGAGCAGCATGTGACGGGCCCGCTTCAATGGCCGTCTTGTGATTCCCCGCAGCCAAGGGGATGCGGAGAAAGAAGGGAATGTGATGGGATGGAAGGGATGGAGCTCTCTCAGCTGTCAAAAGAATAGTTGACATCCTCTTTGTTGTTGTTCGGGAGAAGAAGAAAAAAAACCTGTTTTCGCAGGACAATTCCCAAGTCGTTGATGTTAGCAACGGTTCTTTTCTCCAGCTTGTAATGGCTTGTAAATTATGTAGCAGGAAAGGATGTGCAAGCAGAGTGCAGAGACGTAAACGAAATCCTGCATGGACTTACTTCGCAAGCATTCTGACCTTCCGTGAACTTTCACAACACCATGCGTTTTAGTATCACACCTTTAATAAGCTAGCTAGTGAAATCAATACTTCCCACATAAGAAGCGATGATCATCAATACATAAGCACGCCATCTGCTACGCCGCTTAAGTCGCCTGCAAGTGGAATAACACCAGTGCTAAATCTGTGACGAGAAGAGCAGCAAGTATGGACAGTGACATTCCCTCTCTATGACAGGAGCTAAACGGGTGGCGAGCGGGTCATAGAAAAAGCACGGCTGCGGAATTCCCCTCTGCTATTTTTTTTTAGTCACGGGAAAGTCCAGAAATTCAATTTCACGTAATTATAAAAGTGGGCAGTTAGCTGTCCTAAAAATGCCATGCAATATCGGGTACTTGTGGAGACTCCCGATACCAGCCACCGATACTATGGCAGGAAAAAATTGCTTTCCTCGGCAGTAGTAGCCACCAGTAAAGTGCTAGATGGTAATATCTGCTCACATTTTTTGTCATTTGTAAGTTTGTCTCTTAAAGTGCAGTATGACATCATCACTACAGGCCACAAGAGATGTAAAGCTCCCACTACAAATGCACTCTAACTGCCATCATTACAAGGAAAACTGCCCCTGCCCTTCCTCCAATCATCAGTCGCAGCTCTCGTCATCCTCTGCGACGCTCCGCTCGATGCCTCGGGGGAGGAGGGACGGTACGAGGGTCTTTTTTTTCCGGCACAGTGCGCTCGGCCGGGATGCCATTAAGTCCCAGTGGAGCAAGCGTGCTCGAGTAGGGGGAGGAAGGAAGTGGAAAGGAAGGAAATGTTAGCTTCAATGCGCCACTCACAATTTGTTGAGCGTAATTTAACAATTTAGATTTTTTGGAACGAGATTCTTTCTAGGAACGTTGACAAATCTCCCGCGACCCACACACTGTGACCTGGGGGGGGGGGTCTACAACAAAAGAACAGGCAAAGATACAACCCAGCCCCCATCAATGGAGTGGACCTTTTTGTTGGTTTTGCCTCAGGAGGTCGAAGGGCTGTGTGTTGTTTTGCTCCTCGTAGCCACCACAGACAAAGATGCTAAGGCTCGTGGTTGGCCTTCAAATAAAGTTTACAATTAAAAAAAAAATCTCATTTTCAATTTTATTCCTAGTTCCTATTCCTCGAGGGCCTTCCAACTGGAATCACAAGGCATCAAGAATTTAAAAAGTGTATTCAATTGTGACTTCAAAGTGTTGCTTGCCAAAACAAATTAAAATGACATCAGAACCCACAACATTTTATGGACTCTGTCGGAAACTCTGCTGAAAATCCAATTGGCGTGACCTAAAAAAAATACATATATTCATCTGACGATATATACAGTAATCCCTCGTTAATCACGGGTAATTGGTTTCAAAAACCACCCGCGATAAGTGAAATCCGCGAAGTACGGTCACCAACAAGAAGTACTGGGCAGGCTAACGAGTTAGCGGAAAGATGCTAATTCGTGATTGTGCTAACACGTGAAAACGGACATTTGGCGCAATACTACATTGTCCTAAAGGTTAGACAACTGTTTCCTCAATTTAGAAGTTTTATTTAGAATTTTAAATGTTTTTTTTAATTTGGGCAAAAAAATCCGCGATGTAGTGAAGCCGCGATAAACGAAACGCGAAGTAGCGAGGGATCACTGTAATAGTGGGATCATGCCTTGCTCGTTAGCTGTGAGCTAAGCTGCATTAAAAAACAACAACATATTGTTGGGAACTTGACTAAATGGGAAGTCAAATGACTTCCAACCTGTCCACCTAACACTTCTTTTTGTAGACCAGCAACTTTAGCACCAATGGGTAGGCAACCCTGCAGTCATGTGACCCTCTGCTATGTTTCCCCCCTCTTAAATTGAATTGAGGGCTCTTATTAAGTAAAACAAAAAACAATAACGTCACATGGCGCACTGCCTTGGCAATTATACAATACAATGTGCATTATACCAGTCGAGACACAATATTAGGGACACCGGCCTGTTTTATGTTTATTGGGATAAGGTTTCAAATGAGAGTTTGGTGAGTTTTTGTTCATGTTTATACCCTCAAAATATGATTCTTTACAGAGAATAACGATCATATTTCATACCAGTAGTTTACATTCAGGCAATGAACATGTTAAATGTATGGCAAGTTGGAAATCACATGATTACATTTTGAACTGGGGAAAAAATAGCGTTAGTATGTGCACAGGTGTACCTAATGTAGTGTCCGGTGTGTGGGTGTGGATATTCTACTGGTACCCCGGCACTGACCTGCTGGTAGTTCTGATCGTCGGGCTTGAAGCTGTTGTCCACGGACTGCAACCTCAGGTTGACGTGCGGGAAATTGTGCAGCCAGTAAGTCCACCACGGCGCGATGTAATCCACGCGTGCAGAAGACATCCCTGAGCGATGCAATATAATAAACCAGCACCCCAAAAAGTTCAAAGCGCCTTGTCAGTCTTGTCTCGGGTGAGACAAAGGCGGGGATGTAAACATGCTTTGTGCGTGGTGGTGAAGACACGCACTTCTCCTCCACGGGAGTCCAAAACACACAGGAGAATGTTCTGATCCGGCTGAATCCCACACTTGTTCGGAAATAACGAGCAGCGATGAGCTTTTGTATCTCGTGTTTGGATCCACGATGCGCGTCCACCAACCAGCAGGAGCGCGCATCGTAACACGCTTTGAGGCGAAACACGTGACGCGCTAGGGGAGTTTCACAGACTACAGACGAGGTGCTTCATTTGGGCAAATTGTAAGAAATGTGTTACTTTGCTGCTATCTAGCGGCCAACTACGAGAATTGTCACCGTTCAAAAAAGGCAGTATGGCTTGATTCTTTGGTGCCCTCCGGCGGACAAAAGAGGACATGACAGTCAATTTAAAAACATTCCCGCGAGGCGTTGATTTACAAGTTAATTCACTTTCTGAACTAGTGTTTTTATATTTAGCAGCACAGAAGTGGAAATACAAATATATTCTCTTGCAGGCCAATTTGATTTTTTCTGTATCCAGTATAGTTGCTGACTGCAAATCACCTCAGTGTGAAACTAATAATTATATTTTAATACACCAACATAAAATAACAGCACAGACAGAATAAACAAAACCACACAAATATCTTGAGTTTTCCAATGTTTATTACAATTTTCTGTACATAAATTTACTTCAGCTCCTTGACAGCCAGACCTGCAAAGAAAAAAAAAAAAAAAAAAAAAGTGAGCTCAACCAATGTGATGGAACAAAGTCATTTTGTGCTCATTAACACTAACCGGGAGGAAGTGACTGCTTGAGCTTCTCGGCCTTCTCCTTGTCAGTGATGACCAGCGTGTACAGATATCTGCTGCAGCGCACCTTGAACTTGACATTGTCTTTGTTCTTCTTGATCTTTACGGCTGTGGGCACACACAAAAAGGTTTATAATCTCAAACAGGCTTTAAAGAAGCAGCACCTGTAATTGTGGGTTCTAAACATTGTGTTCTATACATACACTTAGCATCCTTCCTCCTGGCTGTGAGCAGGAAATCTTTGATTTCTTCAATCTTGCGAGGCTGCAATTAAAATACATTGGATTAAGGGGACATCTGTGACATTTGATTTCCCACAGAACAATGTAAAGTCATGGATGTCAGTGGACCGGTGGAACTGAGCTTTCTGTGACAGTCCGAAAGTCAGCACTTGGTCCGTTATTACTCTGGCAAGTATGAAAATGCATCACGGGCACAGTAGCCTGAGATGTTTGGACGCCTTGCTCCTGATTAGATTGATGGCAGTAATTTAGAACATTTTTTTTTTCTAGAAACATAACTATCGCTGATTTTAAAAATGTGAGAGCTAATAGGAAAGTAACAATGGGTGTTTGGCAGGTTATGACAGACCAGCCTGTGCTGTCGCGTTAATATGACGTCATAAAACATACAAGACGCCACGGCTTAGCTCGAGTGTTAGCTTCGGTTTATTGCCGCTGGACAAAACGCTGAAAGTCTTGCCTAAAACTGAAATTACATACCCGTTCATGCACCACACTCTTAGCTAATACTAGTTTAAAAATGACATTTTGGGTTCCTTACCATGGCGCCGTGTCAGCGGACTGCACGCTGGGGGAAGAACAGAAAGGACACGGAGTCAGACAATCGGACACAACATAGCACACGATTGATTTATGGAAGAAATGGATGGGTCAAAATGTGGCTAAGGAAAGGTGTTTTTATACGATATAAAAGTGGGGATGTCGTGTGTTTTGGTATAAAGGGATGGATGAAGATTGTAAATGGATGTTTGTGTTAGAATGTTGCTCTCACCCGTGTTAGCAAAGAGAAGATGAAAAAGAGGCGGTACTTCCGGTATAGCGCAGTTTTAATAGCGTAGTAAGGCGAGCGCAGAGGGTCAAAAATACTTTATGAAGGTAATGGCGATAAATACAAATTTGTTTTCCCTTTTCACTTATAATAGCTGCAATTAATATTATTGTAGCAATGTTATTTAATTGAAAAATATTCAATTTACATTACCACAACACAAATATTGGGATTTGTGCATAGACATTAGCATAAACCCCATTTAGTCTATTGCCATTGCTTTAGTAATCCCTGCTTGTCTGTGTATTCTCGAGGATTCCCACTTTCTGACTTTAAAATCACAATTATTCTCAGAATTCTGACTTTAAAGTGAGGATTCCCACTTTAAAGTCAGAATTCTGAGAATAAAGTCAGAATTCCCACTTTAAATTTAGAATTCTGAGAATAAAGTGAGATTTCTGACTTTAAAGTCAGAAAGTGGGAATTCTCACTTCAAAGTCAGAGTTCTGACTTTTTCCCCCCAGAATTCTGACTTTAAAGTGAGAATTCTAATTTTTAAATCAGAATTCTTTAAGTCAAATTCTGAGAAAAAAAGTCAGAATCCTGTCACCCCCCCTTTTTTTTTCTTCACTGGCCCTAATCCTCTCCGTAGAAAAGCATACAAAAAAAGTTATACATTTTTTTTGAAAAATGTAAATGATCTCAAAGTAAGGGGTGGAGCCTACGACACAAAACCCAAAACAAACAAAACGGTAATCTCGCTTCTGATTTGTCTCGCGATACTCAAGTTAGGCGGTAGTAATGGTAGCGTAGCAGCTCGCGTTAAGCAATGGCAAAACAATTGTATATGAGCCCCCTTTTTTTTTTTTTTTTGCAAAACAACATACAGAAAATTCGAGTACAGCTGCTGCCGTTGGTCACTGACAAGATTCCCGGGTTCTGTCAAAGGTTTGTAAATCGCGGTCATTCTGGTCACCGGAAACACATTAAGGGGTACCTTTGGTCATTAGCCATATTAACATTTTTCTATTCTACGAATATGGCTTAATCAAATCCCTGAAGTTTATTAAAAACTGTCGCGGCGGGCGGGGGAATGCCCGCGAGAGTCGCCGAGGCTAACGTTGCCCGGCCAGCTAGCCGGCCGCTCCCCCCCATATATAAAAAAATCATTTTCTCAACGGATTTACACGATTTACGAAAATACTTTCGACGGAATAATAATAATTACTCACATTACCCTTAAATTTCAACATAATCGATTTCTTATAAAGGTAGTATATAGGCCTAATTGGGGCTCCCCAAAACGGAATCAACCTTGTGACGTCATATCCGGGGCGCCTTATTTCCTCCCCAGGCAGCAAAACTGCCTGTCAAACGTCAACGTTTCAGGCTATATATCTCTTGTCCCCAAGAGGTGTTGTGTTATTTCTTTTTTGATATTGTACATTTACTTTATACTAAATCAGTGCCTGCGTTATACAGGTTGACCAAAGGTACCCTTTAAGGTTGTCCTGGACGTCGCTATGCTGTGTGCCGAGCTTGAAATCCCACTGTGAGGCCACATTGAGACTGAAGACGGTAACTTTTTTTCAATTTTGTGTCAAAATATTCACCGGAAATCAAATCCCGTCTGAAGGAAATGCCACTAAATGCCACATTGCTGAGCCCACCTGATCCAGGATGAGCTACTTGAGGAGGCTTCAGCATCCGTCTTGCATTGTAAGGTAAAAGCTGCAAGTACAATATATTGCAATACTTACAGATGAGGACAAATAACTGTCAAAAATGAGAGTTGGTTGGTTGCTTGTTTGCTAATTATTTGAAAGTTGTAATTTTGCCACAAAGAGGTTCAGAGCTCCACACCCCGTATAACAGATTGCATAGAAATGCTTAAAGCTACCCAAGATGACCTTCCAGAATGATTCAGATGATGACTGAAAAGTTCTTGACAGACTGAAGAATTGATGAAAAAATAACGATGCATCTGTCTCATATGACATTGAGATAACTGATGCTGAATATACTGAGCTGACTCAGCACATCAGAAGGACAACGAATCGTGCCAACTTTCCCACATTGATGTAAACACTTGACCAGGTGCCCATCGGCCATTTTACCAAATATCAACAGTCTCTGTTGAGGCTCATTATAACACGAAACTTTGACCTCTCGCAGCGTCGAGAGACCTTTCTCTGCGACAAACAGGAGCCATACCCACCTGCGATAATCCATGCAGAACAGATGCATCAATAATTTGATGCTTGAGAAATGATTGACAGCTCTGATGATGACATAATCAAAATCTTGAACACAAAGCTGAAAAGACTGTAAGGGTAAGTCAGTATTTTTTGTCTAACAAAAGAGCTACATTTAATTTTAGTCAGTTTGTCAAATTATTTCAATATACAATGTCAGGACAGGAGAAATAAAAAATGAATAAATACATGTACAAATAAAATTAAATCAGGCACACCCTGATTTTCCAGGCCTTGCCCATTAGCCACATGCTGGTTCCATCACAGAGCATCTTTGAAAGTCTCAAAGATACCCTGGTGTGTTTTCTAAAAGGTTGCAATTATGCTTCTTGACACGAGAGGGCAGTATTGAAATGCATTTTTTTTCCCCAGCTCAAATGAGGCAAAAGTGTTAGGTTCTGATGTCATAAAACATGAAAATAGTCAGGAACTAAGCTTAAAAATGCAAATGAGATAATTTTAGACGTCATGTATGAAGTTCAATTAAATTTTTAGAACAGACATGCATCAGTATAGTCCGTATAGAAACTTACAATAGAAAAAAGTCCTTGTAGAAATCATTTGGGGGAGCTGTGGCTTCATTTTGTGAATTTTGCAAGCCATGCCTGTTTTGAGTGTTATTTTTGAACAAACATTTGCTGAGTAAATGAGTCAGCCTGCTGCAGCCAAACATGAAAATAATTATGACCATTACTTCCCCCGCACGGGGACACCAATCAAGAAGTTCACTTGATATTCTTCAGCAGACATTTTGCTTCCAATTTTGGTAATGCAGATCAAAATGCACGGCCAGTGAGTCCTAATACTCCATTTGGATAAAAAGTAAACAAACACTCATATGTGCCCGTCAAGGGAAATGAAGCTTCCTTGTGATTTCCTCTCATTTTGTCAATATTTGAAGCACCCCGCATTGAAGAGCACAAAGCAAATAAGCGTCTGATTTTTGGCGAGCTGGCGAGATTGCAGTCAGTATGTTTTCCATACAAACTTAAGGCGTGACGAGAAGAGAGAAATAAAACGATGAACTCCATAAGCAAGGTTGAAAATAGATTCTCCGTCTCATTTCTCCAATGGGCCCCGCAGCCATATTGGCACTTAATCAGGGTACTTAGAGAACTTATCTCTCTCTGTGATATCACCCGTTGCCCTAAGAATTCATATTAACATCTTTTTTCATCGTTGCCTAATTACCAGCGACCAAGAGAAGCTTGAAGGTACGCGGGTATTAAAGGGAGGGGGGGGGGCTAATGATCCAAGTGAAACGAAAACAGCGAGATATTGAAACTGCTCGGACATACCAAGTGTGAAAAAGCTGCGGAAAGTTTGAGCCCCCTTTTTTCACGTACAAATAGTACCTAAAAATCGATTTGAGTACTGTAACAATTTGTGCTTTACTTTTACTGTAGCTAATTAGTTAGCATAGCGTAAGGATATGCAGTTTTAGCGTGGGGAAAACCTGACCTACTTTGATCACTGACATGGCAAAATGGACGTTTTGTATGGTGTCAATTGCCGTGACCCCCCCCACACGCCACCTCCCACCCCCCCAGCGAGATGCGACTAAAGAGTCGAGAGGCTGAAGTAGCCTGGGATGTCGGACGGGCATTATAATTGCCCCTCAACCGAGCGCTGTCCCACCCGATCTAAGTCTCTCCTCAGAGCTGCTGTGACAGGTGCATGGCTTCACCATGAATTATGGAACACCCCCGTGGGGCAAACGGTGGTCCGAAATGCAGCGAAGGGCCCGGTAGCCTTCATCCGTGTGACATCCTTCATTCCATACAAATTCGAGTGACAGCGCGCTGTCCTTTGTTAGTTTGCTGCCAAGGTCGAAGTCTTCAAATTTGAAAAACCGCATCGAGAATGCATCGGGCGACAAACTTCGAAATAAACCCACAAGTCATTTAAAAAAATTGACCTTGCCCCTAAATATGTATGCCATTCAACAAATAGAAAAAAGATCTGCAAAGTTTAACAACACATGGAGGGAAACTGTTTATAATGAAAAGATCTTACAGTCAAGCTATGCTAACAGAATGCTACGCAATGATCAGCGATGCTCAAAGGGGAAGTTTTGGTTACACGGTGTTGTCGTGGTTGAACGTGCAGGCTCGGAAGGTGATTAAAAAGCCATTAGCCGAATGATTCTGGCAGGTAATTCACCAAGCAGTCATCAGAAACCCAGTTAGCGTCCAGGAGAGGCGAAAGAAATGACTCAGGAAGGAATTATATCAAATTGCTTGTGCGCCCCCAAAAAAATCCCCTCCTGCTAAATCACTATCATTCCCCAAGATTTCATTTGTATCACCTGGCAGGGAACGTAACGACAAACTCGTACGTTCAACGGAATCATAACACAAGAGCGCAAGGCGGGGGAAAAAAAAAATCTTTGAGCCGTGACGCTTATTGCGTTGATGTGATTTTTCTAATGTGTATTCGTACTCTACATTGACCAGCATCTCTGCTTCTGTTCTAATCTATTTCCATTCACGCCTTATTTGCTTCCATCTTTCACTCCGAGCTCCATTATCTTTGGAAATTGCCTCCCGCTGTTTGACAATACGAGGCCGCCAGCCAAAACGTGCAACGCCGTCGTGGCGCAACGGAATCTTTCGCGCGGTCACGCCGCTGTTATGCCATATTTCGCGACGTTTGTAATAAACACACCGGAGGCGGGACTTCTCGGTAGTTAGAAGCACAGGGACGCGAATAAAGCCAAGACAAGTTAAAAAGATCAAATACAAGATGATGATGAATTTAGTGCAGCTCGACAGCTAGAGTAAACTCATCCCCAAGTGTTAGTGGTTAGCTTAAAGCTAATTGCTTGAACTCACAGAGCAATTGGCAGCGTTCTGTTTCAGATATCGCTCAAAGCCCCGAGGCTGAGCTTCTTCTCTGTCTCCTTTATTTATTTTTTATTTATGTATTTCTTCTAAGGGTCTCGTCTGGGCCAATTAGAGCTGCTGTAATTCATAACTTTGACTTTTGATATTCCACATCCTTCTCACTGGCTCGCTCTGGACTTTGAAGGTGGAGTCCAAGCAGCTCACTCGCCGTCTTTGAATTATATTCCAAAAATGCCCCAAGATTTCTTGCACGTATTCAGCAGTGACGTTATTGAAAAAACTCTCACGACAATTAGAATGGCGACCAAGCTGCGCCTTGCCGCCTTATCGCCTGAATCCCACATAGTATTCATTATCTCCTTTTCTTATTGCACGTCGGCGCTCGCTGTCTTCACTCCCATTAACGCCTGTAATTGCATTAGCGGCGACAAAAGAAAGATACACACACGTGTTGCGTGCTCTGCGCGCTAAGTCGCTAGTTGAATTTTAATTGTTTTGGTGGGGGACAATCTTTGTCAATATTTGTCCGTGTGGCGCGTTTCAAATCCGACGATCAGCTCAGCGGCCGCTTTTAAAGGCAAGCTCAACGCGATCGATCATGTTTGATGCTAGAACTGTTTGGAGCACAAACGCTAAATCCCCGAGCCGCTAGCGTTCTCATTTTCAACCGAGCTCAACTTCTAAACGATGACCACTTTGTAAGTCGACTAAAGCTCGTATTTACAGGTAAGGCAGCTTTACTTAAGATACTCGCCCCGGAGCGGCGCTGCTTTGCCTTGCCCGTGACCGCACATATTTCCAAGGTCCAATCGGATTAGAGACACTGAGATGGTAGAATTGAAATAGTCGGTACGGCGCGGTTGCGAAACGGCTCGTGATCCTCAGGCGGCATTAACCCGGCCCACTGTGGAGGCACCGTGGTGCTGCTGGAGTGTGGAAGAGATCATAGAGTGGGCGAGAGAGAGAAGGGGGGGTCCTCCTCTGTGGCGCCATTGTGATCCGGCTAGATCAATCTGAGGAATCCCCGCAGAGCGCTTACTGGGAGGCAATCGGAGGAGAGCGCTCGTCTGGCCTTTTCAACAGATGAACTCAGTCACAGAATTTTGGAGTATTCCGATACAGGTGCTCGTAAGCTAGGCTACAGCGCCGCTCTGTCCCCCAGCCGTCCTTGAAATTGTTCCATCGGCAGGACAACTCGTTTCCTCTTTGCGCGGATACCGATGCCCCGCTGAGACTAATTTCTCCGTGAGAATAAAAAGCATAGATATTAGCATGAGGCACGCCGCCGCGCGTTAGCTCTCCAGACGATTCCCTGCCAGTTGTTCCCCCCGCGGCGTCCGCCAGACGCCATTTTTATCTCCCAAATATCCGAGTAATAGAAAAAGGACTCAATTGCACGCCGTGGGGGCTGACGTATGAAAGCACCTCACTTGACCGAGACTTATTACCGGCGCTTTGGTGAAGTGATGTCTTCTCGATATTGCGTCTGATAAGATGGCAATTTCAATAAGAGGCTTGGCCGCCTTGTGCACCCCCGGGCTGGGAGGCCGGACTAAGAGGGATATATTTCACCAGGGCCAACTTGATAAAATTAGCATTTGCAAAAGTGAGATCAAAGCAGTGTTGCCAGGGCTTCACGTAAGAACTTTGCTCCATTTTGAAGGCGGGGAAGGTAGTCTCATGGTCGGAGTCACATCTATTTTCCACCTCGAAAGAAGATGCTGCAGTCTTTATTGTACTCCGTAACGGGGGCCGCGGGCATTTTTGCGATGTGCACAGCCCCAAATTAAGATGACAGGCCTGATGGTGAACAGATCACACAGCTTATCAAACCCAAGATGGTGTGTGTGTGTATGTGTGGAATGACAAACTCACAGAATGTGTGCAACGGGGTCCGCCGCAGACGTCTGTATCACGCTCGTCTACAGCTGAAGTGAGCCGTCGCACGTGTGTCAACAGTGACGGCGTGGAAAAGACGCCATAAGTCAGAAAAACCCGGCAAGGGAATGTCATGCGCAAAATACATTATTGGCTTGTTTGCTTTCAAAATCCAAACATTGGTCTCATCATATTTTCCATGTAAAGAAATGGAAAGGCAATTCCTAAAAGGTAATAAAAAAAAGAAAAAAAAAATCACACCCAGTGTGGGTTTCGTGTAACTAACAAATCCAATTAAAAAATGACAAGCTAAAAGACCAAATGACAGATTCATGATAAGATAAATTAACCGGCAAATTTGGACTTACTCAAATTTTCACGCTGCCATGGCAGCAATAAACAGTAAGAAAGGCGATGTGTTTTTTTTTTTCTTTCTTACATCATGTGCACTGAGAAAAAAAAAACGGAATCAGATTCAGTGTTGCTTTTGTGAAACCAAAGAAATCCCATTGTCTCCGAGCGAGTCCACATGGTCTAATTACCCAGCTCCAACTGACAACAACAAAACGCACACCCGCGTGACCCGTTTTCTCCAACCGAAAAATGAACTTTTTTGCAAACTCTCAGCTGGCGTCGAAACTTGGATCATCAGACAGCTGTATAATTAATCGCCAAAGCCAAGAGGAATTTATTACAGCGTAAAGGTCACGCTGAGATTTGGATATATATATATATTTTTTTTTTTGCGGAGGGGCAAGACGAGAAAAATAAAACCAGTCGATCTTATCACATATGCATTGTCGTGTGATAGCGGCGAAATCACATCAGGAATAAACACAGTATGAATTTTTAAGAGCTGATTTCCATTCTTGCCGTCCACTGACCTCTGCTAATCTGCAGAGGTGAATATGAATTTTTTTTCTTCCTTTTTTTATTTATTTTTTATGCGAGATGCGCCCGGGAGGCACAGGTGTTGAATAGGAGCGTATGTATATTTCATTAGCGACCCGCATTTTGATTTGATGCGCCTCGCCGCTATTAAATGCCGTCCGCATTGACGCGGCAACAAAGCAAAATGAAGCTAGCCTTTAATCCCAGGTGAAGAATTTTCTTTTTTTTTTGCTGGTGGTCACTTGACGAGATTTACCCAAGAGGGTTTTATGGAATGAAAAACTTAAGAGAGCAATAAACAGTTTCTCAAACTATGAAAATTGGCCGTGGATGCGCGGCGGCAGCGCTGACGTCGGATCCTTGACATATCGATCTGCTTTTAGTTGAGATGCAGCACTTCATGTGCTGTGGGCGAAGTGGATGTCTTATTAACGGCCGTTCCAGCGCCAAGGTCTTTCAGGGATACATATTAACATTGGCCTTTACATTATAACGCATGCAAAGAAAATAAATAACTCAAAGAAGTCAAGTTTGTTGTTATGACGGAGTCTGTGCAGACTATCCAATTTGTCAAGGACGTGCTTGAAGTTGATGTCAAAGGTGACATTTATTCCAGTGACGCACAAAAAAAGATGATAATTATCACCATAATTACATATACCAATCGGCGTGTGTGTGCGCTTTAAAATCCTGATGTAAAATTGTAAGTTAGCAAGCTAGCTAGCTAACCAATTTAGCACCTTAACTTATTTTTGCTGCGGTAAGTGAGTTTAAGCTGAAAGTGCTCTCGTGGAAGCTACAACAAAGGTCAAGCGTGTGAATTATTAAAAGTCTTTTTCTGGCCGCGGTGACGCACTCCATCGTTTCCAAGACAATTTGCTCGGCGCCATGTGTTTTTCAATCACGTTTTGATACCCTCAGGGATTCATTACTGCTCGAGATTCCTCGCCGCTCGCACTCCGCCCTCGGAGCCTCGTTGAATTTTTTACAAGGCCGCCACATCTGCCGATGTTTCCGCTGCCTTTAAATTGGTGGCGCTCGCGTTAGCTTGCATGCACGCTTTTGTATCTATACATAATAAATGCAGCGAGACGCGACCGCGTCTTTCGGCTTTGTTTTCCGAACGGACTCCAAGTCATCGCTGTTATTTGACATCTCTCCTTTCTGTCCTCTTTGCATTACAAGTGTAAAAATAAGCTAATCGCTATTATTATCCACCGCTAATTACCCGCCATCCGACCCGGCAAGCAAACGAAGCCGCTCATTCGGAATTAAAGAGCCAGAGCGCATCTATGTGGCGATTGATTGATTCAACGGCGCGAAAGCCAATCATTACTGTCGAGTGGCTGAGCGATGACCTCTTTGCACGTTGTCATACGCGATGCATAAATGCATGCGCATTACCTGCAAATGTGATCGTGACAAACGATCGCCCGTTTCCCTCTTTGCTATGTGACGGCGTGAAGGAAAGACACACAACTCGATAATATCCGCCGAACAATTACAACAACCAATGAGATGTTTCAATCTCGTTATTTTCTCGAGCATATCCTTGTCGAGGAAATCATAAAGAGTCAAAACATGAATTCATTTTTTTTTTCCCCCCATTTATTCAGAGGCTTCCCCTTCGCCATTATGACTTCCGATTTGTTTCCCGTGTGAGCACGTAAAAATGTATTTCTTCAATACATTCAAGGTTGGAAGTAGTAGCCTGAAGGTCACTAGCTTAATGGAGCTTGTTTATGAAGATTTGTTGACAATATTTAGGAAAGGCCTTCTATTGCATTGACTTGTTCATTCCACATCGTATTGTGAGTCTGTCTGGTCGCCGCATCAACGAGGAATGTCAAGGATTGCGATGTACATTAATTTGTTTAATTAGCCGTCAATAATGCAATGCAAGGCTATTCCCGTTGGAGCCAACTTGATCGAGCCACGGTTAACTACTTTTAACTTTATACCTTCAAAACGGCTGCTTCAAAGCAAAACGGCCAATTTGCGGAGTCTTAAATATAAAAATCTCAATTTCAAAACACGTTGGGGATTTGTCCTCTGGTAAGAGTTCCAGGTACTTGAAAACCAACGTGGATGTTTCAAATGGAGTTGCTAACGTCTCTTACAAGCGTGCGTTAATTCGCATTGACGTTAAGGATAATTGCTAGCGAGCGTTCCCTCCTTTCTCCTTTAAAGTAAACGTCAGTCATCATTAGCAGGCTCATTTGTCCAGTCCCCTTGCCAGCCCCGACAGCGGCTCGCTGACCCTTGCTCTCGGAGCACCCGAGCGACCCTTTCAAGACGTCTTATCGCTTATGAAAAATGACTTCTTAAGAAACCCGATGTGACACATTATCTCAATATTAAACGGGACTCTGAGCGAATAATAAGTTTGCCTTATTAATGGAGGTGCGAGAGAGGCTAAAGGAGCTGCCAAGCCAAGTTAAATGCCGCCGTCAATCCTGCCGCCGCCGGCCTGCCGCAACGTCTCACCTTGCCTGGCGTCACGCTATTTATAGAAGCATCAGTGTCCCAGACCCCATGCCGGGTCATTTTCTTCGGAAACGTCGTCCACACAAACCGCAGATGAGAACGATCAAAAAGTCACCTTTAACCCTTTCGCAGCGTCCGTCAAAGTCCGACCCCGAGTAGTCCCGTCACATTAAGCTAACACCTCACGCTAGCTTGTATCTCTAACGCTAATACCTATTTTCAGAAGACAATGAAATATTATCGGTTAGTCTAAACGTCAATCACCAAGTTAGCAAAGCATCGCAGAGCTCCCCGGGATCGTCAATCTTAGGTCTACCCCGAGGCCGCCTCCTAAATATCTCACCGGGGAGTCGTCCTCCGCCCTCTGCCTGAGGCTGCCGACCTTTTTCCAAAGGTCACTTGAATCATTCGGTGTACTCGGCTGGGGAAAGAAAGCGCGCCCACGATGTGGTGATCGTGACCAGGGGTCGGAAGTCGAACATGATGAATATTCAATACTCCTTGATCTTGACGTCGAGTGACGCTTGATTGATAACCACGCAAAAGTACATTAGCGTCAATGTTAGCGCAGAAACCGACATTGTTTCCAAAATGAAACCCGGGCATCCGGAACACGTCTGATCTTACGCCGACGCTTGTCAGAGCCCGGCGAATTAGACTCAAAGATAAGAGAAGAATTAGCAGTTCATTTGCGGCAGAATTAATCTGTTTCCAGCGCCAATCAAAAGCCGCAAGCGGTGTTATTGTCGCCGCTATCTCGCCTCCCCAGATAGTCGCGGGTCACTCGGTAGGATAAGATTTTTAATTTGGTCACAATGACGGCAGTATCGCAAGCGATGACACACACAATGGGAGTCTTTGTAGCGGCGAGGGGGCTCGCTCGCAAAATGGCAAGCGATCGTCTCGGGAGAAAAATCAGACGGCGGCGCGGTCGTCTTTTCACGCCGACGAAGGCCACACAACAGCACGAGTGTAATTGCAGCAGCCGCCGTTTGATAGCCCGGAATTTAATCGCGGATCATTAATGCGCTGCCATTTAAAACGCCTCGGCATCCCCGGAATATAGAGAAGGTGACATTTAAAAAGCCCCCAGTTCTCCGACCGATGCCAAATATTTTGCAAGTCGCCGCAAATCAATTCGCTGATGAGTTGCCTTGAGATATGAACGGCACAATTACAACGAGGGAATTAGCCGCAAATGAATATCCACTTTGGCAAGGAAGCGCCGCCGGCTGCTGTTTTCCTCGATTGACATTTTCTACAGCTTTTCACGTCGAGAGCCGAGACCTCGCACCTACATTAAACAAAACATTCAGCCTCGCCTCATACATAACAAACGGTCCGCGCCGCAGAAAACAAAGACGGCAATTTCATTCGCCAACACGTTTCCTGCCTCTCAATGTCAGCTTCGCTCCTGCTGCGGACCGAATCAGGAAATGATGTACGTACAGCACACCTGAGGGATATTGCAGACACTCATTCAAAATAATGCGTTCGAGAGATTTAAAAAGATGGGGTGGGCAAACATTCGAGGCCGTTTGCTTAGTTGGAGGAAAAAACAGTCCCTCGACACGTGGGTTTTGATTCGATTGACTTTAATGAAAAACAAGCAAAAGGAAAATCACTCACGAATTACAAAAATGCTCTAAAATGAATTCGCTAAGACCGACTGGCAACACGCGACCGTTCGTTTTCCTCCAGGGAGCTACTCGATACAAAAACAAGGCAAAGGACGACTCCCGAGAGTCTTTCAGAACTCAGTCGGAGAAATTCAAATGTGGAGGCGCGACAAATCAGCAATGACCTTTTTTCGTACAGCGCCGATGTTAACGACGCGCTCTCGCGCAACGCGACTAGGCTGCGCATCCGTTACTTTCTATCACCTGCAAACTTTACCCGCTCGTCAATTATGCCCATTTGTTAGCGCCGCTCGAATTCTCCCTATTAGCGTGCCGCGGCGGCAAACAAAATGCATTAAGATTAATTCCAAGCACCTGCCACAGAAGAGGGCGAGCCTTCATCGTGTCGGGTCGAGGATTAAAGCAGAATTGATGGCGTACGTGGGCGGGGAAATAAGTACATACACGGGCAGAGGCCACAACGGCGCGATTTACCAGGCTGAGTTACCGCGGCAAACCTTTGGACGCGCTTTAATTGGCAAGCATTTAACGGTGTTTTTCACGTCGAGTAAGGGGGGGGAGGTGATGAATTGCATAATTAAAGGGCTCACCGTGTAAATCAACGACGGGGACAGGAGCGGAGAAGCTAATTACACATGCGGCATTGTTCCAGTGTTTTGGACACCTGTTGAATGTATGGATAGCGAGGGGGAATAGTTAGCATGCTAATCAAGCTGGAGACGTGAAATGAATGTATTTCTCCAAAAGTCATGATTTAAAATGTTTCATATAAAACTCAAACATATGAAATGATATGAGGTTGAACGGTGAAAGATGGTAGTTCTTGTGGGGTTCCTCAAGGGTCACTACTTTGACCCCTTCCGTTCAGCCTGTATATGCTACCCTCATTTGGTTCGAATTCTAAATGTAAAAACCAATTAAATTATTGGCTAGAGAAGCTCGTCGGGACACAGTATGTTCTCTCAGCCTTGGCTCAGTTTTTTCTTTTTTTCAAAAAATATTTTCTGACAGTGGTTCTAAAGTGCCCTGGACCAGATTGCTACCGATTGCCTCGAGGCCGTCGCAGACGTTTTCGCTTAGCAAAGTCCCGCCGACGCAGCACACGAATCACTCCACTAAACAGACTGTGACGCCTAATGTCCCATTCCCTCTAAACGACCCGTCGTCTGTTTTACATGCCACCGTAGCGCAACTGAACACCTGCCGAGCACTCGGGACGACGCTCGCCGCAAGCGTGTGGCTTTACCTAGCTGCTCTCCATTAAGACGCCCAGCATGTCTAATCGAAGCCAGCGAACGCCAATGACGCTGACTAAAGGTCATTTCAGGATTGGACGACATTTGCTCCCATTTCTTTAAACACTCTAATCAAAGCACAAAAATTTGTATACATTTGTATTGCGCAACCTTGATTTAATGGACTCATTGGGCGAAGGGGTTGACTATTCGAGCCAGTTGTTGCTTACATTAAAATGATTTTTTTTCACGGCCTAAAAACAACCAACTATTAAATTTGTCTCAGTCAGCAATTTATCCACATTTCTTAAAAAATTAGCTTTTCCGTTCACGAGAGACCCTTTAAGACTTCCAGCGTTCAGCCGGCGAGGGAGATGCAAGCAGTCAGAGGAGGAAATTAGACGAGCCGTGTTCCGAAGAGTCGACCTGAGGTGAAAGACTTTGCGCAAATATCACAGCGTGACAAATAACAGGCGCTCTCGTTACGGCGGCGGCGGCGGCGAGATGAGTCATGCGCTCACACTTCCCGTCACTTGCTCTGAAGCTGAGGAGGAAGATGATAAAGAAATAGAAATGTGCTCATTTTTGGCGTCTTAATTTCCCCCCCGTATTTTGTTTTCAGGCTTATTCATTCCAAGCTGTTTCCATGTAGGTAGCTGCCATTAGCTTAACTAACTTGTGGAAGAAAAATGAAAGTAAACATAGCTTGGCTGCCATTTTTGTCTCATCAGAGTTGACACAATAAGGATGCAACCAAAGTAAATAAAGTATGTTAATAGTCTTTAATGGTGCCAAACCTCAAATGCTTCACAGGCAAGTGATTTAGTTAATTGGGTTTCTTTTCAGTGAACTTAACAAAAAGTCGGCTGAAAATTCCCAGGAGATCTTTTATGGTTAAATAACTGCTCAACATACTTCTTTAATAAGCAAACCTAAAATAATATTCGTCTCTCCTCACTCTCTTAAATTGTTAAACTCTGTCCAGCGGCTATCTTTCCAAACTGTCGTGTACAAACTATCGAAAGTCCGCGTAAAGCGAGCTGACCGAAGCCGCCAATCAAAATCCCGCACTTTGAATGGAGCCTGAGGGCTTTCATATCAAACACTTTCCAAAGCACGTTGCTTAAATGAAGGCAAGACGAGATAGTCTATGCCTTCACCAATTTGAATGGACTCATCTTGAGACTTGTTACGGAGGTTTGTGGCGATCAGATATGAAAAATGCTTTTTTTAAAAAAAATAAATAAATAAAAACAGCAGAATGATAAATGTGCAGAGTGGCACTTTGATAGCGGGCTAAAATTTGATGTTGCTGACTTCAATAATTATGCTAATGTGTATTTTCACCCTGATTAAAATGCCTGTCACATAAAACACAATGTGGCCTTTTAGCCTGAGTCAGTTTTAGGATTAACGTCATCTCCCTCGCCCGTATGCCGGTTTCAATTACCGCCCTCGAAATTGCCCGGCGGACCGCCGCACCTTCCGCCGGCGACAATCTCCATCTCCCAAAATTGCGCGACGCGAAATCTCGTCACATCTTTAAAGGAGGAAGTTGATTGGAAAATATGCGGGATTGAATTTGGGTTATACCGGGGGCATCTCTCCCGTCACCGCTTGTGATAATTATGGGATGCCAAGAGTGCTGTTTATCTGCAATATTTGTTGTGTCGTCGCTTTTTCCGTACACCTAAAGGACACTTTTTTTAGGTACAACTTTTTTTTAAAATCCAAATGTTGGGTGGTACAGAACTCAAGACAAGAAGTTAAATTATTAATCATTTAAATGTATTAATTTTTTTTTTACAGATTTTTTTTTTTTTGTACCGGAAAAAGATCCTTAACGTGTTGTTGCAGCGGTTGCCAGGAAACAGACGTCTGTTGTCGTCACCGGAATGAATATAAGAGCACACGCAGCCCCCGCCACAATGTTCGTAATCTGCATTGCCGACGTGGACCGCGCACCCGGGGCGCGATCATAAACCCCTCGAGGCCGTCGAGCGGCTGATAGGATTTGGAGTGACATTGGCGATGCAGTGCGGATGCATATAGATCATTTCATTGTAGAGGACATCACATTGACTCGCAAATTTCTGCAGCGCATCTTAAAAGTGCTTGGGAAAACAATCTCTGCCATTGCCCTCGCTTCTTCTTCCTCACAGGTGTCAATGTAGCGCATGATGTCGCAGACAGGTGCAGTGTGTGTGTGTGTGTGTGTGTGTGCAGTGGGTGTGTGTAAAGGTTACATAAATAAAGCGTTCCTCTTTTGGGCCACTTTGCAGCTCCCTCCCCAGGCCCGTGACAGCTTCATAGATTAAGCCCGGAGAGCTCCAAAGTGCTGCTTAGTATTCCTGTGAGGACGCGCTAAACACGCGCGGTTGCTCGGGTGTCGCTGCCTCCGCATTACCATCAACCCTCCCCCCCCCAAAAAAAGAGAGAGAAAAACAGAGGAAAAATTTATTCAATCTGTGACCGAGCTCCTGTAGGCAATTGAAACTGAGAAAAATAACAGGTCATCCCAAAGCCCTCTGAGTCACACGATGAAAAGAAAGCAGAAGATATTAAAAAAAAAAAAAAAGCTGTTTGATTCCACGTCAACTGAACTGATCGATAAAGAAGTGACCACCTGTTGATTTAGTCTTCTTGTCAACAATTCCTCTCTCAAGTCGGAATTCACGCCAGCGTGCTCATTTGCGCCCCGAGAGCCCAATTAAACTTAAGCCGGCCACGCTCTGGATTTAAATTTAAAGCGCACCCTCGGCATTCCGTCACGCGTGGTCCTGATGCTGCGGGTGCTTCCTCTTGTGCGCTAACACGCTACAAGCGGGGGGCCCCCCCGTCATTTAAAGCACACGCAGGTCTGGCCTGTGAACTCACTCGAGTCAAACAAATGCAGCTCTGGAATCTCATCCGGTGCCGGCAAAGGTGCCGTGTAAATGTGTGTGCGCGCTACAGTAATGTGATTTTATTTGTCTTTAGAGAGGCTCCGGCTTGTATATGAGGTGGCATAATGGGGTCACAGTAGATGTGCACACTAGGCCGAGGCTCTTATTTCACAAGCGGCGAGATGGAATGTGCAGGGCCAGCTCAGGGGTCTGACTAATGAATTTTCTCCACGGGCAGCCCCCCCCCTCCCCACCTCGAACCCAACCCCGTCCTCCTCCTCCGCCACCTTTCCGAACTCCACCAGGATATTAAAAGGTGTCAGGCCCTGCACTGCGGCAGTAATGATACGACGAGGCGGTGCGGCCGAGCGAATGAGCTCGAGCGAATGAAGACTGACGGATGGAGATGACAAATCTAAGTGTGCCGCCCGCCGCCTGTCAATCACACAATTAAGGGTTTTTTTCGGAGACGGGAAGGACGGGAGGAAGGTGTTCTGTGTTGATGAAATCTTTTTGGGGCCCTAAAGTACAGTTGGGGCGACCAATTATTCAACAATCCGACTCCTCCAATAAAGTGTCAGCGGCAAAAGAAAACCGGATTTGTTATCTGATGCTAAAGTGAGGCGTAAAAAGGGAGTGTGTTAAGCAGCCGCTTGAAGCAAGCGCTAATTAAAAAGCTTTATTAGCGTGTGCAGAAGGAGCAGCGCACTCCATTAGTCACATGGCGTCTTGATTTGCATTCAAGCAAACTACTTTTGCTATTGTGAAGGACGTTTAGTCACTGTTTTTGGAATGGTTAGTGCTTTATCGCTGCGTCGGTGACTTGCAACAGGTGATAAAATAAAATGTTATTGGGGATCGGACCTTTAATCCAAAAGTGCAGAAAAGAATCCATTAGAAGTTGAATCGCACATTCTTAAGGAAAATTAGATCACTTCATAAAAATAAATAAATAAATGTTATACAAAAGATCAACAGAAAGCTTTTGGTAAAGAAAAACTAAGTATAAAGATGACAATCTTCAAAAATTAAAATATGTAAAATAGTAAGCAAATAAAAGACAATCAGCAAAAAATACAACGCAAAACTTTTTGGGAAAAAACAAAAAAAAATGTAAACTGAAAAAAAGAAGGAAAACATGAAAATAAAATAAAATAAAAAAATGCTAAATAACAAAATCTGACATTTAAGAGAGAAATCATAAATAGAAAGAAGAAAACAATTGGAAACAATTTGTGAGCAAAACCACTGAACACAGGATGAAATTTCCGAAATAAAGTAAAGTAAAAATGTGGTATCGTTTCTCCGTAGATTCATGATAAGAGATTAACATCTAACTTTCAAAGAGTTGAAAGTGGAGCAAATCTGATCTTGATTGGCAGCTTGCTCCAAGAGCATCCCCGTTTAAAACGAGGCTATCCTTGCACAAATGGATAAAAATGACATTCTGTGTTATTCCCGTCCTTAATGTGTCATGTGCGCCATCGCCTGGCCACGATTCCCATTGTTGGAAACGAGCAGCGGAGAAGTGTTGACAGTTCCTTTGAGTTCTTGCCTCTCATTAATGTCTAAATTGTCTAGCGGGCAGGTTGCGTTTGTGCGGGTCTGCGCCGTTGTGGGGTGGTGTCGACTCGCTAGCATCACTCGGCCAGATGGCGAGAGGAAGCAGCTGTGACTAATGGCCGCGCGGATGAGCCAGAGCGCCGCGTGGCAATGTCACAACCTTGGAATTGGAGCTTGGGAGTGAAGGAAGTGCGATGGAAGACGATAACGCGCCGCACGCAAACATCCGGAATCCACTCCCCCGTGTTTGGCTTCTATCTGCATCCCCGGAGCGCCTCCTGCCGCCGTCCCGTCTTTCATCTCCCAGTAAAACTTCTTGGCGATATCTCGGAGCAGAAAACATCTAGTGTAACTCCGGCAAGCGGCGGCCGACCGGCTCGTGGCTCATGATGCACGTTTTGGCAGGAAGCGAGCATACGGCGGGTAACGGGAACAAATAACAAATGGCGTTTGGTGGTGGGACGAATTTGTAGCTAGGCCAGCACACTGTGGCTTAGGTTCGGTTTAGGTTTTTTCTTCTCTCTTTTATACTTTTGCCATTCTATACACACACACACACACACGTAACAGCGGCCTTTAAGGTGGTGGAGGAGGCCGAGTACGGATGCACTCAAGCACACAGAACTCTCCACTCGTCTCGCGGCAGACGCGCGTTGACACTTGCACTGTAGATAAGGAGCACTCGACGCTATTAGCGCTCAGGTAGAGAGGCGGCCGGGCAGAGAGGTGATGAGGGAGATTATTTGGCCAAATATTGGCACCATGTTTGTCTCCGTGCGTTTGTCACCCGCGATGGTTCAATGCCATCATGGTGGATTAAAGTGCAAAATATTTTGACGGAAATGCTAGTGGGGAGCTCATTATAGATCGTCTCCTCTTGTTCTATACTGGGAAACCTCCAGTGGTTTAAACTCCTTGTCGTTTTGAAAACTCCCAATACTTCTATTTCACTACTTTATTTGAATCTTATTGTCTACAAAACGATCCCCGTCGAGTAGGAAGAGATTAGGTTAGCCGAAATGCTCGGCGGACTGCAGGGACGGGCGGCTAACAGGCCTCTGCCGACAGTGACGAACGAGCCATCTGGGCTTCCGATCGTTTGTCATTCAGGACTACGGAGAGTTCCATTCATCAAAAACAATTGCAGCCCTTTCATAATACCCAAGCGATGGAAATCGGTTCACCAACTCGATTCTAGTTTCCCCCCCAACGAGCGCAGAATAAATCGCATCACTGAAATAATCACTGAAATAATCCACAAAGCGTCCACTTTGTGTAAATTGCTTTAAAGAGCTTATTGGTACTTTAGTTAGAGTCTGCTGCTGAGATTCCTGGTGCTGGAACACCTGGAAGCCAGATAACGGAATCCCACACGTCGCAGCGGGAATCTTATCTCGCCGTTTGCCGGCCACACGGACGGCGGGCTAATTAACTAGCGGTTGACGTCCGTCGCTTCCAATGCAGCTGAAATCCAGATGGACATTCGTCCACAGGTTGGAGTCCGAGCTAAGTTCCAGTAAAAGTTTTCTTGGGGAAATGGGGAAAGCATCAATGAGCTTGGCAGGAAGTCAGTTTGACAAATAATTATGACGTAAGCTTCATTACAGTTTGATTGGGTAAAAATAAAGTCTGGGTGAAGCAGCATGTGGCTCATTGTCACCAAGTCTTTTCCCAATCTCGTCTGGCGGCCACGAGGCACCTCATATTTGTTTTCATCGTGACAGCGATAAACCTTGAAAGTCACAGCAGCTCATTAGAGGATAAGTTTATCATCGCTCGGGACGCTTCTCCGCTGACGCCTCGGAGACGTTTCATTTGATGGGGAAAAAAACAAATATTTTTCGTCCCTTTTCTCCTCTCACGCTTACGCAACGCACGGTTCGTTACATAACCTCAAAGTTTCGCGCAGAAGTGAGAAGTATGTTTTTTTTTGTTTTTTGTTTTCCCCCCGTGCAAAGTTGACTTCCACAAGTTTGTCACCGCAAGTCTCGGGAGATCACGTTTCACCCCCACATGTACCGCTTTGCTAGTTTTAAGGAAACTTTCACTCAGTCAAAGTCAACTTTATGCCTGAACCATATTGACGATATCAAGCCTCACGTTTTGCCGGTTGTAGGTCGCTAAGCGAATCGGCACTTATTTGAAATGCATTTGTGACCAAAAAAAAAGATCAATTTCCATTCTAATGGCGCAAAGTGATTACAAGGTTTGCCACATGCATGACATTTCATAGACGGCCCCCGTCGCAAAGGCCAACAGCTGCTCCGCCTTGGTGGCGTCCATGAATCATGCTGATGGGCGACAGATGCATTTTCCTGGCCCAAATGAAATGGAAGTCAAGAAAAAAAACAACAACAACAAAAACAGGCAGGATGGACGCTTTTATTATTAAGCGAAGCGCTTGGGAAACACGGAGAGTGCAAAATTGCATCAGGAACGATCTGCAGGACGCACTGGCGAGTGCAATAATGGCCGTCTCCGATTACACGAGATGGGCTAAAGAGTTTAGCGGCATGGAAAAACGGAAGAGAGTGCCAAATCACCAGAGATGGGGAAAACTTTTAGAAGAGGAGAGATTGCATTGAGCCGTCCAATATGCCACCAAACGAGTTTGATAACTCAGCAGCCGCGTTGCGTCGGCAGCACTGGACCAGTTGTTGATTCTGTCACGTAGGATGTCCGCTGACTCCACCGCGCCAATGTCGACGAGCGTCCTCCCCGAATCTCCGAACAGATGCTCTGGCGGTACGGGCGCGCCAACTATTTGGGATAAATTAGTAAAGACAACATGACCCCCCCCAAGTGTCGCTGCTTTGGCAAAAATCGGCGGCGTGATTAGCAATCGGCTGTTGGAGAGGATGAAGGCCCTCTTGTGGCAGGAGTTGGTATTACGGTTAAGTAGACGTCGTGTTAAGTCTGTGAAACGAGCTCGTGCGATTTATTCAAGTTGAGAGCTAGACAATTTAGCCAAAGTGACTTGTCGGGAGCGTGCAGACGGCGGCGTTTCTGAAACTCAGACGGCCATTTGAATAGTCTGCCCTGAGGGGGGCCGCTGCCCCTAATTCCTTCCTAACCACCGGCAAAATAGGAAGACGAGCGGGAATTTACATTTTAATGTAGCTGTCCCGATCACTTTGGCCGAAGCAGCAAACGACCCATAATGTCAGGAAACAACTCTCAACTTGTTGGGAAGTAATCCTGAAAAAAAGTTCCTCCCCATTTTCAAGTTGGTTTGACAAAATTCCGACAACATAAAATCGGTTTAATTTGGATGAACGACGCTCCACTTAGTTTTATTTTGCAGGACATATGCAGTTAAGAGTGAAATTGATGACGATGCAAATCCATATTTTCTTCCGTTGTCCTCCTTTGCCAACTTTTGCTTCACCGCCGCAATAACCTTGGGAGAAGACGCAGTAAACATTGTCATTAATTGCAATGACGGTCTAATTATAACAATCTTTTTCCTGAAGGACGACTGAATTTGTTAACGTCTGGGATAAAAAAAAAAAACAAGCAAATCCCAAAGCAACAACTAAGAGGACAGGGAGGCAGTGCTGCTGCTGATTTTTTTTTTCCCCATCCTTTTTTTTCTTTATATAAAAAAAAGCCATGCAATCATTATTCTTTTCACTGTGTAGCTGCAGCATGGAAATATTCCCTCCATAGAGCAACAACAAAGGCAGCGCTCTGTCTTTTTTCCCGCGTGTGTGTGTGTCTGTGTGTGTGTGAGACTTCACTGCATAGCTCCACCGAGAGGACGGCAGCAATTTGAGAGCAGCAGGCAGGGACTTGATTGGCTCTTATTGCTATTTAAAGTGCTCGCTCACTCGCCGAGGCCCGCAATCGAGCGTCACCATTCAATACGTCCAATTTTAGCAGGCCGCGTAGCGTCGCGTCGGATATCGACAGATTGCCCCCGGAGAAGTCCTCACGGAGCATCATCGAGTAGTTTGTCCCCGACGACCGTTCGGAGCCGCTCCGTCCTCCGCCAAGGCCGAAACAACACTTCTAGTAGGGGGGGGGGGGGGGGGGGGAAAGCGATTGCTGTTCCACTCCAGTCCTGTGGAAGGAAAAATGACCACAGGAGTGGTTGCCAGTTGATTGTAGTTTTTTAAAAAAAAAAAAAAACAGGACTGATGAAAAAGCAACATTATGAGCAAAATGTTCAGATAGAAAAACATCCAGAAGAATTGAATAATAAAATAATAATAAAATAATCATAATTCTTATGGGGAAAGAAATCATAATATGAAATAAAAAAAGTAGTAGTATGACAAGAAAATAGTGAAGTGACATTTACCTCGGTAGATTTCTCGCCCGACCTCTGGAGAGCAATCCCTGCACATGCGCACATGACACCCGGAATGGACAAAAATTAGTCCAAATGTCTTTGATTACACGTAAACATCGAATCCAAAATCTGTGTTGATTTTGACCAGTGGAGTGGAAAAAAAAATTGCTTTCCAATGTGCCCCTTTGTAGGCGCTCCATTGTTTTGCCATAAAAGCTAATCGTGTAGCGCTATATTAGCTCGTCATTACGCGCGCCAAACATTACACTGACATCCTTTGCCACCGCCATGATGATAATGACGATACGGAATTGTTTTGGGGATGTCAAGTTGACACGCAGTGGCGGTCCAGGCGCAGTGACGGGAAATTGGAACGGCGGGGGTTGGCGCCGTCGCTTAATGTGGCATCTGTCGCGCAAACCTCGGCGTCCAGCTGGAACAAAAAGCCTCTGACCACGCAAGCACAAAAATCTAACAACCAGAAGGTGACTTTTTAGCATTGGCGGTGCTTTTCCCCCCCCCTTTCTACTCGCAATGATACAAAGTTGTTGTTTTTTCCCCACGCGCTCGCAAAAGCTCTCAGATGGATGGAAGCAGCACGTCGCCGCCATCTTAATGGATTTTTGATTTATGCAATATTTAGACGACGGCGTTTGGTTTTGATGCGGCGGGCCGCTTCTCTCTTTCACTCTCAACGGAACTAAATTCCATTAGCAGGTAAAAGCCCGGCGCGATAAACGGCTGACTTGTTTTGTTTGCGTAATGTACGCGCCGTGTCAAGACGTTTTTATTTGTCTTGCTCGGGCAAAGTGATACGCCGCTGCTTTTATTGTTTTGTCTGTTGTGCTCGTGAAATGGATCATCTTAAAATGAAACGGCCCCCCCCCCCAAAAAAAAGACAACTGCCATGAATCGTGTTCTTATCAGGAGATATACTCGGAAAATGGAAGTGTGAGTGGACTTATTGTTTTTTCATTAGATGGACCAAGATGGTGGACAAGGCTGTCAGTACATCTGAAAAGTCCTCACACAATGTTCCCATCGAGCAAACGCTCAAGATGTACGTATCCATGGAGATGAAATGTCATCTGCTTTTTTTTTTTTCTTCTACCTCACACTAACTAGACTTTATAAAAATAAAAAAATTCCATCATGCCGGGAGAAAGAAGGTGTTTAGAGTAGCGGGGTGGGGAGGAAAAGTTTCCCCAAGTTCGAAAGGTTGCGGTAAACTTTGCGAGCCTTTTAAGCAAACCTCCAGTGTGCCGTCTTTTGCGTTTTACACGTCCTCGGCGGCAGTTAAGTGAAAATAACCATCTTTTTACGGCGGCGTAATGAATGCGCATCTGTGCTAGCCGCGGCTATTGTGTTGTTATATTTCCGGGAAGACAAAACGCGCGTTTGTTTAACATCCAGCCGAGTCACCCGAGGCCGGGAAAGACTTCCGCGGCGGAATCTCGCCGTGTTCATTTCACGGGTGTAATGAAGCGTCGCTTTTGTTGCGTTTTTTTTTTTTTACGCGGCAAATTACGTGGCGTCTGGTGGTGGCCCAAGTCAATCACGGCCAGCGCCAGCTGCGCTTCTTGGCGACAGGAAGGTAATTAAAGCGACCTGAGAAATGGAGGTGCGTTTCATCGACATCCACAACGCCGCCGCCGCCACCTGACCGCCTCTCAAAACGCATCAGCTGCGCGGAATTTGTGTCATCCGTCCAAAATCTCAGGAACTTTGACCTTTCACCTCCATCAAACGAGCCGACGGGACCTCCTCCCGTCATCTATCCATCTCCGCGCTTGAACATATTGACATTTGTGAGGTGCTCGGCAGTAATTGTCAACCACGCGGCGACTCCTCGTTTGTTTCCGTGACATTTCGCCTTTGCCTGATTGTCTGTTTAACGCAGGGGAAAGCAAAATTAATTGGAGTGCGGCCCTAATCTGTCTGCTTGAAATGTCACCCCTTTATTGTGACGCCGCCGTCGTCGACATGTAGGCCGCATGAGAACGGGAGAAAATTAAGAGAAATGCAAAATTACAGGAAGGAACAAAGAAAAAGGTGTGTGAAGGCTTTGACCTTTGCGGCAAACGTTCCAAACTTGTCCGCTTTACTTTTAACTGAAACGGTCACAATGTTAATTGCTGACATTTGCGCCCGGGATTTGCTGATTAAAGTTCTACACTCGACACCTAGTCCGCTTAATTTAACATAAAATGTGGTAACGCTCATCTCTGGACCATTCCTAAAGTGGACAATTCCATTCCTAGAAGGAAAAAAAAAAAAAAAAACACAGCATGGATGGACCCTTCTGTTTTTAGATGTAACCTCATGTGGAACGTTCCATTCTTTACTAAATTGGACCATTTCATTCTGAACTACAGTCCCCAAACGGAACATTGTGTCCTGTAATAGCATCAAATATGCATTATTTTTGCAAAAAAAAAAAAAACCTGGATGACAGATTGTTGAATTTTCTATCCCTGAACATTGGGAACCAGAAAAACAATCCGTTCTGGACACTTTTAATTTTGTCACATGACACATGGCTCTGCGCCACATGCTGCATCACCAAGCCAAAAGATATTATTATATGCTCACATGTGGCAGTCTGCTCTGACCAGTTTTTTTTTTTTTAATGATCTTTCTCGTCTTGCCGCGACTGCCACAAGGTCAGGATCAAACTGATGCGGACCATGAATTAGTTTTATGTTCCCTGACAGCAAATCCATCTGAGATCATTGACACCGCCTTCCCACAATCCTCCTCGACAACAAGTTGCTCTCGTCGGCGCTGTCACTCATCTCCAAGCGTGGTTTTAAATCATCCAAGTGTACCACTTTATCATCTGCCGGCTATTTTTATTTTTTTTATTTATATGTGTGAAATTGGAAAGAAGGCACGGCGGCGGCAGATTGAAAATGCAAAAACAAAGAAGTCTTCTTTTTTTTCCCCATTATATTTGATTCAAAAGTACAATCCACCTCACAAGATTTGCATGAAAAACAATTATATATTAAGAAATTCTTCTTTACATACTAAACAGCCCACCCTCACCAACTCTTTCTCATGATGGATGGACGATGGCATTTGGCATACCAGTAGCAATGGATCCCTTTCAAGATGTCAAAAGATCCCGGAAAAGTAAGATTGGAGATTCTGGAAAAAAAAAAAAAGCAAAATATGACAAGGCAGCAGTCAACTTTCTCCCGCATTTTTTTTTTTTTTTGTCCCATTATGTCCCCTGCAATGTCCCAGCGGGTCCTATTTCTGTCCTGTTTTGTCCCACAGTGTCCCCATGATATCATTACGCCTCATAACATCCCATCATGTCCCAGCATATCCTTTTATCTACCTATTATATTCCTTAGTATCCTAAAATGTGCCTCATCATGTTGCATTACGTCATATATTGTCCCCTATTGCTTCTCATCGTGCCCCTTTATTATTTACGTCCACATTTGGTCTCATCATGAGTCCTTATGTCCCATCGGGACCGATCGACTAAGAACCCAAACATTTAGGTATGTCCCGATCCTCCCTTAATTGTCTCCTTTCGTAGGACCAAATATGGATAATACTTACACACAAAAAAACGGATACAAATTGCGCACGTGGCGATAACGCTGGAGAGCTGCAGCGCCCGGCCGCACTCAGGGCTCATGAGGCAATTCCCTGTCTTCCGGCAGCATTTGGGGCACTTGCTGCCTCCATCGTGGTCGTCCCTGGTCTCAGACGTATGGACTCTCTGAGACTGAGTCTGGTATGTCTCATTTTCATGCATTTTAGGCTGGCCCTCTTGCATCGAGAAGGCCTGTGGCTGGGCCATATACACCTGAGGTTGAGCGGCGTACATCTGAGGCGGATTTTGATACATTTGAGCCTGGTGCATCTCAGGCTGGGTCACATACATCTGAGGCTGGGCAGCATACATCTGAGGTTGGGCCTGGTACATTTGAGGTTGAGCGCTGTACATCTGAGGTTGATCAAAGTACACCTGAGGCTGATCCTGGTACGCAGGAGGCTTGTCCGACTTCTCGCCGTGAATGTCAGACATTGCGCCGATTACTAGCAAAATCAAATGTGTGAAAAGCCTGAAAGAAAGAAAATAAATAAATAATTTTAAATAAAAAATAAATAAATAAATAAAGGAAAATCATGACTCAAAAAGCCTAACCCTAACCCGGATTCTTTTTTTTCAATTTATGAAAAGCATAGCTGTAGTTTCCACACCCCTCCATGTGTCATCATGTGTTTTTTGGTTTTGATTTGTTGACAAGGAAGTGTTTATTTAGGCATGCCATTGTCCTGCGTATCTAGTTGAATTTTTTTCCACAATGCCTTCAAACCCAGAATTCAACCCGCCGGGTATTTAACAACCCTCGAGTGCGAATCGTGAATATTTTCGCCTCCTTTACGATCACATTAGCCAGTGAAGTCAGATTGATTCTTCCACACTAATGAACATTCCCTTTACTGCTTTCCCCGGTAGACGCCATCCGATATTCTGCGATAACCCAGATTTGCAAATAATAACATTTTCGACGCACGGGGGAAGGAGAGGGGTCCCGTATTTGTTCCAGCCGAGGCTAAATTCGATTGTCGGTATCCACAGGGGGGGCCACGGCGGCATTTTAAGTGCACCTCCTCCCAGCTTTGGAAAGTTGGCGGCTTTTCAATCATAAGTAATGAAATTCCATCAGCCACCCTCGGAGGAAGCTGGGGAAAGACCCATTAAGAGAAGCAGGGAGACGGAAGTCGTGCTCTTACCCTTTGCGTTGTCGCTTTCAATCTCTTCTCTCCGCACCTCACGCTCTCGAGACACTTTGGAGCACAACGGGCGTGGCACCGAGTTTTACCGGTTCTCCAGGCTCCCGCTTTCGAGGCGGAGTTGCCGAATCTAATTTGCTTTCACAAGACACGACACGTAAAGCAGTTCAATACAAAAGAACGCCACGCCGTTATTTGCCGTCTTCTTGCAAAGCAAAAAAAAAAAACTCCTGGAATAAAAGCCTTTCAATTTTGACATGTCATTAGCATAAATCTAGCAGGTTCATTAGCACAACACATACCTAGAAATGCAATCAAGCCTCCATAAATAAATAAATAAGTAAACACGGAATAATTAATGTTTGGTCGGAAAATTCAATTTTGAGGTGGAAAAAAAAATGATTTGAAAGGAACAACAGAAAAGGAGGGGGGGAAATATAGAAACAGAGTGGCATCGCCGACTGAGCAGCTCTTTTGTTTTTCAATAATTCCAATTTAAATGGCAGTATTAGGTGTGTTTGAAAACAATTGGATTCTTACGCGCAACCACAGGGGACAATCATATTCCGTTAGCGTCGAAAAAGACGGCAAGCAGAATATGTACGTTTGCGCTTCCCTGCTGCTTATGGGAACATTTTTATTGATATTGTTTACTGACACCACCGGGGTCCTACTGAGATATTAATTTTACACTTCCCTCATTGAAAGTTTCCCATTTTAAACCCATCGTGATGGAAGTCACAGCGTGCCGCTTCCTGTTTTTTTTTTTTGCAAAATGTCACAAAGGTCAGTCAGGAGACTGCTTGACGAGCCGTGTCAGAAAAGTCCCAGGACCGACGTCATAAAACGTTATATAACATAGGAACCTTTCCATAGGCTATTCCTGGCCTTTTGTTTTATGTTGCCTCCATAAAAAACAAAAGTTCTTGCTTGCAACTGTGGCTGACAAACACGTGGCATGTAAAGATGGAAGGCAGGCACTTTTGTCGTCTGATGCCGCTGTGCTCGCTGCACACGGCAAAAACTTAAAGACAGCAGGTGCGCCGTCAAGCAGAATAATTCATCGTCTTCTCTCACCTACTTTTTGCGTGTGTGTGTGTGTGCCGACAGAGTGCACACTGAGTATTTCCATCTCCGACTGTCACGTTTGTACCAGATAAGGCAAGATATTGTCTGCTCGGGCAGCGATAACGACGACCGCAACGACGACAAAAATGGAGATAGCGCAGAATGTCACACTCGCGCCTTTGCATTTTGTTTACTGTATGGTGAGCCACACCCAGATTTTGCTCCCCCTGTCAATCAGCGAAGAAATCGTTTTTTTTAATGCGAGAATCGCTTCACTTCAGTAAATAAGCGTTACATTTTATTTTAATATAAAACACGCACTCAATTACATTTAGAATATTCAAAGGTGGCGTCTGCTGCGCCGCGTCAGCTTAATTGAAAAATTGAGATTATTACTTTTTTTTTTTTTTCTTTTGTCTGTCACGCTGTAACGCGTTTGTGTCAGAGAGCCTCGGATGTTTTAATAAACAGGAATCTCTTTTTATGAAATTATACGCCGCATTCCCTGACGCCTCTTAATCGACTCGCGCATTTGCCAGCCTCTGGTGATTTTCCACTCGCAATTTTGACTTTTGTTCTTCCGCCTTTTTCCTACTCGTCTTAAAAAAAAAAAGAAAATTTTATTTTGGCGGGGTGTCAAGTATGTGTTGGATTCCATCTTAATGGGCAGATGCTCTGCTGTGTCACCTGTTTGACAAAGGTGGAATGAAGTCGCAATAAGGTAATGTGGTGGGGGGGGGGCTGATCAGCACATTTGCGGGCTTTCCACGTTACACACTCTCCCTGGGAGACACTTTTAATTAAATTGCATTGGACACGCTTTGATCGGCAGCCTGCAGCCATTGTCAAACGCTCACGCCATAAATCTTCTTTTGCACTTTCCGAGACGTATCTCGGCCTAAAGAAAATACGAATTTTATACGAAAATTCAACGTACATTGGAGTAACAATCTTGTTTTCAATTGAGTTGAAAATGATTTTTATTAATCAACCAAAGATGGCAGCATATCATCATGGTTGCTCCGTGGCTAAAGGTTGCGTAATTTACCACCTGACTTTGTGTAAGGCATATAATAACCTCGCCGTCAGCATTTGTGCCTATATGGGGAGGCGGGTCAGCACGTGTAAAAAAAGGTGAAATATAGCATCAGTCAAGGGTGCGGCATAAACCCGACCACTTTTTTTTTTTTTTTTTAATTTGGATTGGCAAGCCATCTGCCAGCAGGGTAATATTTTACCCACAAGTCGTTTTCGAAGTATTCCTACTCCGCACTCGAGTGGCTCTCCATCATGCTTGTCCGAAGGGATTTTTATTGAAGAACACTGAGATGGGATTGGATGCCGCGTGCGTGCGTGCGCGTGCGTGAGTGATTTTATTGCCGCAGCAGGGAGGCTGTGTCGCTAGGTTACAATAAAACATGTTCATTTATTTGTTGTCACAGACTCGGCGTTTGACTCCTGACGGATTTCTCGTTTTCTCCTACGCTTGCCTTTCTCTTTCAAAATTCACCCGGTATCCTCCAAATTGTGCGTCTGACTGACCCACTCGCGTCTTTCTCTCCAAGAGGCAACGTTGGCTAATATCCGGCCACCTGTGGATTCACCGAGAGTATAGAAAAGAAGCTCGTCTTAATTGTAGCAAGAAAGGCAGTGGCGGGGGTCCTTCAGAATGATTTGGTCTTTTGTGTCAGAGCTGAATTTGTTCAAGGACCGAGTGATCTACGGCAAGTGTGAATCCTCAAGATGTCAAGAAGATGCTCCGCCGACGACCCAGGGTCGTGTTTTTTTTTCTTCTTCTCCTTTTGAGTGTAAATCTTATGCCCTCCTGCCTTGCTCTTTCCTCGCGCCCTTGGCCGTTGCAGTCTTTTCTCCGTCTCGGCCGATAAAGAGGCACAATTTATATCCGCGGGCGAGCAAAATTAAATAGACCTGGCACAAAGGGAAGATAAATGGCCAAAACACATTTTTCCACTTTGCTTATTTCCGCAGATTTTTTTTCTTCTTTTTTAAAAAAAAAAGCTGTTAGACTGGCAACAATATACAGTCGCTCGATAATAACAACACGTTTTGGGGCACACAAAGGGACTGCCGGCTGGGTTTGTACCCCCCTCTTTTCGTCACACTTCACTTAAATCAACAGATTTTGTGTGGGCATCACACAAAAAGCAGCACATGTTGCTCCAAAAGAAAATATCGAAAGCCAAAACTTCATTGCCAACAACACTTTGGGGGCAAATCAGTTCAAATTGTTTTGTACTATATTTATATTTTTTACCGTATTGGCCCGAATATAAGACGGTGTTTTTTTGCATTGAAATAAAACTGACAAAGTGGGGGTCGTCTTACATTTGGGGTCTAGACATTTTGCATAACGCTAGATGGCGCTATATATCTTTAAAGTGAATGCTGAACTTAACTCCCCAGGCCAAAGCGAACCCCTGTCACGAAGAAGAAAAAATAAAAATAGCAGTAGCACGAAGAAGAAGAATGAAAAATAGCGGTAAGAAAGAAAAGAGAAGAAATTAAGAGAAGAGATAACAGAAAATGGAGAAACGTAGCGACAATTTGGAGAAAAGTGGGTCGAAGAGCGGCCAGGTTTATTCAAACTCAGGGTCGTCTTATATTCAGGCCAATACGGTATTATCGGGCCATACGGCTCAGCCGCCAGCATACATAGCGTGGGAGTGGCAAACAAGCGTCAAATTAACACAACAGGGAAGTTGCTCTTACACCCGCGTGACAATACCGACAAATTAACGTGACGCCGCCGGAACACTTCCTCCACATTGTGTACAGAACAACCCCAAAAGGGACTTTTTGATTTGTAAACCTTGAAGGGGTTTCTCGCCGCTCTCTCCCAATTTAGGCCTGACCTTTTGCGGGGCGCTCTCAACGAAATAACTTCAACTCCGGGAAGGACGCAATTAGTGTCCACATGTAACATCTGGTTCTACCGGGCCGGGTCCCGACGCGGGCCGCTTGTTTCGCTCCTTAATTTACCGAGGCCACCCGCGTGACTATTTATAGAGCTCGCCATGAAAAAAAAAATGCAAATGAGGTCCGCTCGTAAATAACAAAAAGATATACGGTGGCGTAATTGGAAACAGGTAGAGCGCGCTCACTTGTTATTGATGATCCCGCCTCACGTGCCCTTCTCACTCGGCCGAGAGCGCCGAGTGCCTTCGAGGACAACTAATTTATGTTGGGTGACAAGATGGGAGGGGGGTGGGAATATACATCAAATAAAATGGAGGAGCAGCCGCCTGGAGCAAGAGGTGCTAATAAGTGAGGTATGCAGCCCCCCCCCGCCGCCACCGCCCCACAGATTGATTAACGGGTGACAACGACACGGCCTGTCAATCACGCTCGGAGTAACTGGAAACAATTGTATGTTTATGATCATGAGGCGGGTCCTCGTTAGTTTAACCGCGACACGTTTGACACGCCGTACTTGAATGAAGCGGCCGGCCGTATGTCTCCACGCCATTTCTTTACGTTTTTAGTCTCGTGTTAAAATTGAAAAAAAAACAACAACAACAATTTTAGGATGTAATCGGGAGCGCCATCTGTCTAATGAAGTGCGACATCCAAGCACACGGCGCATTTGCATGAGCCGCTCACGCTGCGTTTGTGAAAAACGATCACATGGTTCATCAGGAAAATAGTTTATATCTGGCCTGTCACTTCTTTTCACTCTGAACGATTAAGATTTCTTTATTTTATTCATTCGACCACTTTTTTGGTCCTTCTTCCCTAGCACAAGGACCAAATCTTTCACGTGTATCGACCGCCGTCCCCAAAGGCCGCGTATTGTGTCACATGGCGGGTCAATCTGTTTGCAGGCCGGCGATGAGCATTAAGACCGACGTGTCCCCCCCCTCCCCTGTCCATTTTCCGCATTTAACCGGAGCTTGACAAAGCATCCACCTCCAGGTGTAATATCCCGAGAGGCCTTCTCTTCCTCTTCCAAAAATATGAGCGATGCCCAAGTAGCCGCCTGTGTCACTCCAGCTCGTTGGCGGCGGGAGTGGCGTAGCGCTCTTCATCACTTCTGAACAGAATGAGATTTCCTCAGAGACGCGCCGCCGCCTCCGCCATCTCATCCTTTTTGCGCCCGGGTCCCGGACGTCACCTCCGATGGCCGGCGGCTCATCACAAGGCCCGCTTGTTGTGGACATATGTCACCTGAGACGCAGGGACAAGTGTCTGAAACCTCAAGGGGGAGGAAGAATGTCTCACATGTCCTGCTTGTGTTTTATTTCATTCCTTTGTGATTGATGGTGGACAATTTCTTTAGCTTCGTGCTTTTTAATGGAGTAGCTTTACGGTGGAAATTGGCTGGAGAAGCTCGTACAGGGGGATCCTGAGTTTATGATGGAGCTTATGAACAGGAAGCAGGGAAATAGTTTGCGTAATAGTGTAAAAGAATTGGATTTGTCCCTGAGAAGTGTTTTTGTCCATTTTCTTTTGTGCACAGTGTCCAGAAAGCTTTCACCATCTTTACTTGAGTTATTCATTTGCAGCTTACAAAGAATCAGCATAGGTTAGTAAAAAGAAAAATATATTTACAGAAAATCTTTTTGTCCGACTCTGGATTTCATCAGCCTTTAACACACACAACACGGTTCACGCTGTGACCTTGTCGAGCTATGAGTTATGAGACTTTCATGTTTTATGACCAGTCATCAAACTTCTCCATTGTGCCGTGCCCACACGCCATCGTGGAAAAGTCCAATCCTCTGCAAATTAGTGTCGCCCATCTGTATAGTGCGCAAAAATTTGGAAGCCATCGGACAAATTATGAAATAACTTGTTAACGACTCCAATTTTTTGAAGGCTTTCGTCGCTCCAAATTTGTGTTTCGAGACAAATCCGTCCATGTCGATTTCATCCGTGGCACATTTGAAGCCTTGTCGCGCTTGGTAATGTGTCAGACTGTTACCTTTTTTTTTTTGTGCTGACACCTCCATCATGCGGCGCCTGGCGGGGTGATGACAGAATGACAGAACGTCGTCACAAACCATCTGTGTCCGGTCATGAAGGCCAATGACAAACGTCCATCACCTGATTAGTTTGAGACAAAAAGAAATGGCTGTCTTGGAGGCAGATTCGTCTTTGAAAACGCTTAACGAGCCCCAAAATGGCCGCCGTCTTCGAACCGCAATGAGTAGAATCGTTCTCTGATTGACCTTCATCAAAGGAACATCGTTTTGGCCGCTCTTACACGGGGAATTATTTGGCGCTCAAGAGCCCGAACGATCCGAGGCATTGATTAACAGCGGCCCGGCCGAGACCCGCGGCGGTTATTACCAACTCTGTCACGCCGTTTTTAATGGAAACCAGGCGGGGATGAAGGCATGCATCATCAGTACCAGCGTGCTTCTGAATGATTTATCAACAGCGATTTTGGCACGGGAACCCGTGTGTTTCGTTTAACGAGCGAGTTTGAGCGCGGCGGTGGGGAATTAATAAGCAAATAATTGGCGACAAAGCGGCACGTCACTGGCATGAAATATGGCGGCAGAGAAGCGCTGTGTCACGCTCACCCGCCGCTTACGATTGGCGGCAGGGGTCAGCGGCTGTTGTCAAACTGAGAGCTTCTCCTTGGCTAGCAGCCCATTCCCGTAAATATCTCCAAAAGATTCCGTGACTCACACGAGAGTTATTATTGCCCTTTTTCACAATCAACCCAATATGGGTTCATTTTGTCCATTTTCTCGGCTTGGCAATTAAGATCCCAGCTTGAAAAGGAAAACTTGAATAAGAAGTCGGTTTCACTCGAGTGAGAAATGACTGGAACAACAGGCCACGGTTATTTCATTCATTCGTTCGTTCGTTCGTTCGTTTATTTTTTTGTTCTTTCTTTCTTTCTTTCTTTCTTTCTTTCTTTCTTTCTTTCTTTCTTTCTTTCTTTCTTTCTTTCTTTCTTTCTTTCTTTCTTTCTTTCTTTCTTTCTTCTAGATGCTACCTGGTCTTTGGCGCTGATGAGCAAGAGCAAAACAATATTCATTGTTTTAATCTGCCATCTTTTCCTTCCTTCACCGTCGCTCGCTTGTGCGCCGAATGGTAAGTAGATATGCAGTCGCTTTTTTAATCGCTGGAAAATGATTGAAAACAAATCCGACTTCCCAATGTGGACCAAAGTCCCAAACCGGTTGTGCAGATCCGGCGTGTGTGTGTGTTCCTTTAAAGGGACGAACGCCGGCGAATACAAATTGCAAAGTGACTTACGAAGGTTTAAAAGCAGCTCTCATTAAGCTCTCACCGTGTGACCTTCCCAAAGTACTGACGGCAACCCTGATCGACTATCTGTCGGTGATCCGTGCTTAATTTTGACACTTCAAGCGTAATAAATATATACATTAAAACGTCACGCATAAAAGAAACTCCAATGTTAAAACCCGTTAGCTTTTGATCAGGAACAGCATCCAGCTAGCATGTTAACTTTTTTTCACCCACCGTCGTCGAACGAAGAGACCAAATCTGCAAAATCTTTCCAACTAACACGAAAATTGCTCTCTTTGAAGAGTGGCCTGGCGGGAAGGGAGGTAAGAGCGTTGGAGAGTGCACTTGCCCCTCAAAGCACCCCCCCCCCCCCCCCCCCGATAAAAGGTTAGGGCGCAACGGAGCTTCAGGCTGCTACGCAACCATCGCCACTTGCCAACGTGGGTAGTCAATCAAAGTTTCCGCCTGCAGTTTCAATGCCCGACGCTTCAAAACCAGGTGATAGCGTTTCCAAGCACAACAGAAGAAATTCACGTGTATGTTTGAGCGTGTATGTTTGAGCGTGTATGTAATCACGCTTGTCGCCCATCCCTCTCCTCCTCCTTCTCAGCCTCCCCCCTTGCCTTTATTTATTTACCCCGGTCTCATCCCATCGAGCGGGAGATCAGTCTGCGGAAAGGGCAGCTCGCCAAGCCGGCTCTCTGTGACAGAGGGATGCATTACGGCATTAAGACGCCTGCGAGGAGAGAGGAGGGGAAAAAAATAAAATAAAATCAATCATGCACGCTCGCATGCATTAGCGAAGGGCACCTCTCTCTGCCGCCTCCACCTGGCTCGGATTGTTTGCCACTCCGTCCCGACGTGCCATTAGCCTCGTAAAGACGAGCGCATCTGAAAAATCGTCCCCCGTCCCGACTTGTGCCAGACAAATGGCTGCCGTTTAATTGTTGGCCGGCGCTCATCCATTTTCCTGCCTCGTCCGTCTTTTTCAATCATCCATCCCGGGAGGACGCTCGCATGTTTGCGCATCAAACGGCGACGGCGGATAAATTTGCCTGCTGTCGGCGGGATGACCGAGCATATCGACGTTCGCTTGACGTCGTGGCAACGTTGGCCTTGTGTGATTTTTGGGCCAAACTGAAGTTTGAAGAAATAATTTTTCATCACACTCAACGCCGAGTCCTTAAAAGAGTCGTCGACTGACAGAGGCGGAGAATTACCGTCAATGACACTTAAGTGCGAGACCTTGCGAAACATTTGAACCATGTCAGAAGAAAAAAAAAAAAAAACTTTTTAATCATCTCCCAATGTCTTCTGAATTGCCTTCAAACCGCTTCATGGCTTAATTCTCAATAAAGGCGCAGCCGAGATGAAGTGGCACGGAAAAAGCCTCAAAGTGTAAAAAGTCAAACATCCTTCAAAATCTTAAATATTTATTCAGACGCTGCGCCGGTTACTATGGCGACAGTATCGTTTATGACAATCGACAGAAGGCTCGTTCAAACATTACTTCGCAAGAAAAGTCGAATAAGGCTTCAAATTTACTCCGCAGTAAATGTTGCTTTTGTGTTTGATCCTAAACTGAAATTGTCTTTATTTTTTTGGTTTTGTTTTGACTTGACCCCCTTGATGAATAATTGCAGTATTTGCCAGCCCGATATTATCAGCATGATGCCGACACGCTCCTTTGTTTACAACTGTAGTCCCGAGAGAGAAGACCGGCAGATCCGGAGAACATCTTATCTGTGTTGGTTGTAGAACACACCATTTTATATATTGTATCGAGCAGCTCCGTAAGATAAGACGGAGTCGATGCGGCGGCGGCGGTGGTTCGTGGCGGCTTTGCTCTCTGCTTTTGGCTCAAACGCTTGATTCATCCCAACATTAACGATCAGCCTTTTTATTTGGGGTCGATTCAACGTCGGTCTTTTGTTTTACGCTTTTAATTAAAGAGTTTTATGCGGGAAAACGATAAGGAGATGATTCTGGACGCCATTTTTTTCATGATTATTTTTGTAGCGGCTGCCCCGCGCGGCTGCTAAATATTCCTCCGGCGTCCTGCGAGCATGTTGCGGTTTCCACGCAGGCGGCACCGGGTGAAATCGTCAGCCGTGTAGCTGTCAAGATTGCGCTTGAAGATGATCGGACAAGACGACCCAACTAGGGGGAGGGAGGGGGAGCGCGGCTGTGACAGCGACGAGCCCCGGAGTGATGAGCTGACTCGCGTGTGTGTTTGTCAAACATGACAAAAGGGGAATAACATGGTTTCAAATCCAAATCGAAATGTTGTTTCATGCAATTAAAAAAACACCTTGCATTATCCTCAAGATCAAGCGTAATTATGAACAAATCGTCGGTGTCCCATCAGCCCGCCGTCGCCGTTCGAGGGAACGCAAGCGTCGGGTTCAAATAGGATTTGGATCTGCTTCTTTTCAAAATGATGGCACTGAAAATGCAAAATGAAAAATTGCAAGTGCTCTGTATGACCTCGGGAGGAGCGCAAAATGGATGCCCCCCCCCTCCTGCATCATTCGTTCTCCAACATAGCGAGACAATATTTGGAAGATGGCCAACGTGAGTGGCATTTATTTCAAATCCACGCCACGGCAAGACGTTTTAATTAGGTGTAAGGCATTGCAATTTGACTGAGCGCAATCTCACTAATTATGCATCCATGTCACCATTCATCACAGCCGGCTTGGCATTTAATTAGTCGCCGATCTACAAACGAGCCATTATTAACGTCCAAATCAAATAAACCCCAGCGAAAAAAAAAAAAAAGCTTACATCCGCAGAATCGCAAAATCATAACTTTACTTTCCGCATGACTTTCTTCTGACACCATCTGGCTGCTCTATTTTTTTTATTTTATTTTTTTAAACAGGCGATCTCAAATGCCTACTGGCCTCTCCAAAGGGCTTTCAAAGGTTATGAGCTCATTAATTGGAAAGGGCTAAAAACGAAACCTCTATTTACTGTCTGTAATACGCACTCTGTTTACCCGCCGCCGCCGCTCTGTTTGAGCGCCCCCTGAAATGGGAACGCGGCTTCTTCACACACTTCCGCGCTGGCCGCCATTATTTCTCTCGATGGCGCAAAGGCCTTTTGTCTGTTTGATAACCTCGGACTGTCCCGTTGTCGTTCGACGTCTTCTACCGCCGCCGTCCACTCGCCGGTTAAGATCCAGCCTCTGTCAGATGGCACCAAATTCCACACGGTGTCAAGAGCCCTCTTTGTTTTTTTCCTGACAGAACTAATCAAGCCCCCCTGGATGAAAAGTGTCCGCGGCGGGTTGTTTATCCTGCCGAAGCACGTAATTTTCACCGCCCTTCTGTTTGATTCAGCTCCTCCTTTAAAGTCTGCTTTTGTGACGGGGCGTAAAAAATCAAGCCGTGCGGTAAAAACTCTCAAATGTTTGAGACGGGGGGGTGAAGAAGTCGTTAAATTGTGTCGGGAGGGTTTGCGGCGGATGTCTTCTTTGTTTGCGGACAATTGGTCATACTTCCTTCAGGTATTTTCAGACTCACCGCCATGTGCATCTTCGGATGTCTTCACGCTTTGGGTTATAATTGCTTATTGACCTGGCAAATCCATACATCCATTTTTCTTTGGCTTATCGGGAGGCGAGTAACTTTAGCAGTCCGGACTTCCCTCCCGGGGTAATCCCAATGGGTGAGACGTGCTCTGTCCGACGTGTTGGGTCTCGACCTGGGTCTCATCGCTCTACCAAGCGCAATCTTCAACAGCTAATCAATGTTAATCTTTGCCGGTTCCGATTGGGTTTTTCTAGTTAAGGGACGGCCGGCGTCGCTTTGCTTTCGGCAGGGGGACCGAGCGATGCGTCAGTCGTTCAAAACGAAAAATCACATCAAACAAGTGCCAATGGCCCTGTCAGCAAAAGGAGCCATCATGGCGGCGTTTTATATGCGGCACCTTTGACTCGCCTCGCCTGCTCAATAAATAAGATACGGGCTCGACATTCAATTTTAGAGGAATGCACCTGAGTGATAAAGCTGAGTTATGAATCAGACTACATTCACAGCAGAAGAGCGGCGAGGGGTATGACTGATTGCGGGACATTTCAAATTCACCCTCGCCGTGCGATGATAAAGCGCAGCGTGGACGCACGGCGCGGCGCGGTACGGCACGGCACGCCCCCCCCTCAAGTTTTTTTTTGTCAGCCGTTGTTTTGCAGCTAACGCCGCCGCCGTGACTTATTCGCCTTCCCGCTTATTTGCTTTCACAGTGCGCACGTCCCTGTCGCCATTTTCCAAAGGTGAAATTGTGCTGAGCCCAGCAGGAAAGTAATGAAGGCACAGCAAGGCAATAAGGAGCTCGCCGTGAGCTTGCTTTACAGAATAAACTATTCCAGAGTTCAAGAGGCGCCGGCCGGGCTGACTCAAAGCAGTGCTGGAAGAAGCCAAATTCCACCAGGTGGAAGGAGACAAATTGGCAAACGGATAAATCGCCGGTCGGAGAGTTGCTCCCTCCTCAAAATTCGACGCAAATTCTCCAAAAGGCTTTCCCCGTCTGTGCACATTAATCCCGTTCGCAGCTTGAATTAAAAATTCCTTTGGTCTGGCCTGAGGTGGTTCCACCCGCACTCTTAACGCTCTCCACATAATCACAGCGCTGAGCAGGAAGTGAAATGCTGGCTAAAAATGTGAATTAGTGCCCGCTGGCCTGATTTATAGCGCCGCCCCGCAAGGATCGGCGACTAATCCCAGCCTCAGCTGCTCTCGCAGGCCTCTGCCGGTGGGGTGGCAAGTGTGCTGCTGAGATGCCGCCGCAGCAGCCAAATTGGAAGCTTTTGCTATTTTCCCCCAAATGATTTCTTTATTTATTTCCACTGAATGTGCAGCATAGCACCTCCTAGCAAAAACAGTCTACTAGCTGCAATGATCTTCCCGTTTTCTGCTGCCATTTTTCCCCCAAGCGCATTTAATAGGCAGTTGTTATGCCTCCGCAGCAACCTCCCGAGAGAAACATCGTGTGTGCATGTTCCTGGATACTCAGTACCTGCGCTGTAAATAAAAACTGTCAGCCTCCATAGTTTTATCTGTTTATCTCTTAACCCCGCAAGGTTCGCCGTCCCCACCTGAGCTTTACTCACCACTGACTCGAATAGGCTCGGTCCAATATGTCTTTAATTAGCTACGCCGAAGCTACAAAAGAAAAAAATGGACGCCGATTCCAATAGCAAGCAGCAATTGATTGCGGTCTAAAGCAATTAAGGTGTCACGCAGCTAGCTAGCGCCATGCCGGGCGCCGGCGGCGGCGGCAATGCCACTTTTCTGGAATCAATTTGCCGTTTTCAGGGACTAAAATATCAAATGGAGTCGATTCGCAGCAAGGTATTGAATAAGGGCTAGCCGGTAATGTAATTGTTGTTTAATTCAAATGGGGGAAAAAAAAAAAAAAAAAAGGCGCCTTTCACTATGTGCGTGTTGGCTAATGGGCTCAGGCTGACACTTATTACGTACAGCGTATCGGTAATGTGTCCAGCGAAATAAAAGGCCCATTTTATAGATTTAAGCTTTGTCTTGGAACTTCCCCCGCTATAATTCATTGCATAATAAAACACCGAGCAGGTCATTTAGACTCGAGAGAAGAAGCGATCACGAAAACATTTTCACGCCTTCTTGGTGTTCTCCTGAATTAACACGGTGTTACTCGGAGCCCATCCCAGAATTTGGTCCACCATCTTGAACAGAATGAAGCCAATTTGCAGTGCTGTGCATCATCACACGATTCCAGCCGCCGCTCTGGCTGTACCTTGGAGGCTGCTAATGCACTTTCACTCTTTCCCCATTACCTTTTCAGGGGGTTGTTTACTGTTTCATAACGGAAATTTGATTAAAAACAATGAAATTTGGGCTGCGTTCCGGAGAGTGCAAAGTCTCAGAAGTGGACTTTTTAAACAAACAAAATGGACGCCGAAAACTGTTAGCACCCTTAAACTTGTCATTCTCGAATTGCCCCAGATGTCCAATATATGCTTCCAGCTCCATTCATCTCTATAAACTGTGACGCCCCGGGCCAAATGTATAGGCAGCGTTCCCGATTTTCCGCTCTTCCTTTTGACGGCATCGCGCAGAGCAAACTGTATCTCGTCCGCAATAATGTTAAGCACTCGTTGATTCATGTGGCACAGTCGCGACATGACACGAATTGCCTCCATCAAACGGAGAAAGGACGTCACCCTTGCTCGGCGCTTATTCAATCACAAGCTAATCAACTCTATTTTCTTCTGGACTGTGATAAATTGCAGTTCATCAAGGCGTTCTGCCATGATGGTCACATAGCTTTGGGGGGGGGGTCGCTCGGTGTGGGCGTCGGAAATATTCCAACTGTTCATGTCTCCGGGGGGGATCGAAATGAGAGTATGAGGCCATCACTTCAATAAACTCCCCCCCCCCATTGCGTAATGCAATCAGCATTTATCAGCTTGTTTTCTCGTATAATGGCCGACTGTCCAATCGCATCATCTCCTCCATACATCTTAAAATCAGGGTGGATTTTTTTACATTATGTATTTTATGTGCTCTCTCTGCGTCCATTGCAGCCTGGTGATCCTGACAGCAGGACATGTATCACCTTTTCTCATTTTGTGTCCCCAAAGACATTGTCGGGTGTGTTCAAATGAGATTTAAGATGATGATGAGCATAAAATGCCACTTCAGAAGTAATTAATGGGATTGCCTTGAGCTTTTTCTTTGGCGCTGGGCTGTGCAGCTGTGAGCTTAAAGTTGAAACGTCTCCTCGTGTCTTAAATTACAAAATGTCAAAGTCCTCCTTGCAGAATTCTTGGAAGGCTTTTCTAAGCAGAGGCAACGTTTCCCTGAGCTCTTCACAAACACGCTTGTGTATAAATACGCACCTTTAACCTGGAAATGCAAAGTCACAAATAAACTTTCAACATCTGAAGTTTCAGTCCATTTATTCCAAGTTGAGGAGCACGTAATCAAAGTGATCAGACTTGTCCAAGCAGTTCCGCTGTGACACGGAAACAAACTGTATCCCAAAATACCTTAAATAGTTTGATCTGCTTATTAAACGCAAGCGCGAGAAGCTACTCTAGCGGCATTATACAAAGCAGAGAGAAAGAATATATATTCTTTAAGAAAAAAAAAAAGCCTGAAAAAAAAAAAGGTCTCACTATACTTGGTCATTTTTTTAACAAAACAACTTACAATACTCTAGTTCCAACTCGGGCCAGCAGGAGCACTCATTTTCCAAAGCGTCATTAATCTTACTTTCCCTCAGCCTGTCCTCCTACTCTCGCAGGGTGGCCTCCCGCGGGCGCTCATTTAGCTCCCCTTTACTGTACAGAGCTCACTCCAGTCACCTCCAGATGTACTCTGCTCTTGCTCCGTATCGAGAGCGAGAGAGGAAAATGGTGTTGAGACTTTATAGTGACTCAGCACATTCGTACATGCAAATTTCGTACTGTCAAATGAATTTTCCGTATCAGCAATTGTAGCCATGCAGAAGTAGAGTCACCCTGAAAAAAAAAAAGTGGACCCTAATCTCCTTGATGTGGCTTTTTTCCTAAAGGTGACAGCAATCTTCTGCAAAAAGACCAATGGCAGCCTTAAAGGGATTTCTGGCAAGCACGAGCTTTGTCCTACAGGTGACAACAATCTCCTGTGATATTCATGAACCCATCTCCTATGACCACAATGCTTAATGCTCGTGTTTGTGTCCTACAGGTGACAACAATCTACCCTGTCTCGTACTGCAAAGAAGGCCAGAGATTTGTGGCAAGTAACAGATTTGTCCTGAAGGTGACAGCAATCTCCCCTAAATTTCACGAGTTAATTCTCTTTCTATGGCTGTGTCTTACATTCAGCTCATATTTATATAAAAAGAATCAAAGTAGCATTAAAGGAGTCACTATGCCGACATGTGACAACAATCGGCCCAGAATTTTTCTTTCTTGCAAAGAGGCCTATGTCAGTGTCAAAGGAGCCATTTCTGGTAGCCACTTGTTTACTACACATGACAGCAATCTTTTTACTGGTTGATTGTCTTATAGCAAATTCCATAAATCAAGATTTTTTGAGACTGAATTTCACAAGTTATGTGCACACTTTCCTACATTGGCAGGAGTAGCGAGGCGTGACTCTTTTAATACTCTTCAACTTTGCTCTATTATTCCTCCCAGAACAAAGTTTTATCGCATTAATTGCCAGCGGGCACCTTTTAGCTGACAGACGGGAGTGAACTCCGAGGGAAATGGCACATGTGCTTTTATTTTATGATAAAGCTCTAATGATGTGTCGTGTTTTCGCCGCCCGCCTTCCTGATGGTTTCAGCGCTTGGGCGCATCGGAGAAATGAGAGTGACCGCTGTTTTGCTATCATACTGTAGAAAAGTATTTTTGCAAATGGAGTCACCCGCACTTTGAAATAGTCAGGCTTTTTTTTTTTTTTTTACGTGCTCGGACGACGGAGAAAATGAAAGCATGAATCCAGAGTGAGCGGAATAATTTGTCCCAATGAGCCAGTCGTTTGCGCTCAGGTAGCGGGTCTGATTTTCACTCGGATCATTACTCCCATGCTAATTATCCCAATGACTTCTGTGCCCTAGAGTAATGCTAGCAATAATACATGAGCACCTATCCGGTGGTTTAAATCCCTCTCTTTTCTACTTCCAAGGCCATTTTGAAAGCTAATTAATGCACACGAACTGTTTGCTTTGCAGTGAGCTGAGAAATGTGCTTTAATAGTCTCCTCGGGGCAACAGTCGGCTGCGGCTTCACAATAAGTGTAATTATTAAATAAAGTGAAGGTCAGCGGGAGGGAGCAAGCGACCGCTGCTCCATGTGTCTGCCATCGCACCCGAGAAACAACAAGTGCCGCGGCCACTTTATTGTTCTCAAGCTACCGATATTTAGAACTGGTGGTTGAGTAAATGCGTTTAGGGGGGGGGGAGGCGGTTGTTGTTGTTTTAACACCTATTATTATTGACTATCCTCACCAAGCTTTGTTTAATAATTAGAGTTATTGTGGGTGGGCGTTTTTGAGGTTGACGGTCATTAAAAAGCGATCAGGGCTTCAAAAGTCTGCAAAAAGCTGGAGGCTCTCGCGCGCTCTCTAAATGAGACTGATTAATGCTCCCAAAGCGTTTGATGACCGACCGCACGGCAACGAAGGTGACAATGACACCCAATCGGCTTTTTCCGTCATCGTTTGTACTTTTTACTGCTGGAGGTGAGCAAGTGGTGGAATTGCTGGCAACTAACGGCTGTATCGCACACATCGCAACAATCGGCCTTAGTTTGGAAATGGTAGAGCTGCAGGAATTTACGGCAAGTAAACGTGTCGTAGCAATCTCCCATATTCTTCATTTGTCAAGGGCCATGGTGATCATTTCAAAAACACTCAACTCCTACTGTGAAGCATGTGACTACAAGTATGGTGCTTTTGAGCTTGTTTTTTTTTCTGGCACTGAAGCTCTTAGTCAAGGTAAAGTACGTTATTAACAGTTGCTAACACTTGAAGTATGTCAAGTTTAGCACCGGGTACAATTTAAAGGGTTCACACAGAGAATCAGAACATTGCAGCACGGTGCCTCGTGTAACAAGATGTATTTTTCTGCGTTCCCCGCACAGCGAGGGGAGAAATTGTCAGACTCAAAAGCCGACGAGCCTCGAGGCCTCGCAGCAGGTGACGTGCACAAACGAGAGAAATAATTGGTAAATAGTCCCACGTATGCGCTTTTTAAGCAACGCCGTCAGAAGTGCGTGACAGCCGAGATGCGACAAAGTCGGATGACGGCCGACTGAAGCCGGCTTTTCGTGTCTGGTTTGTAATTCGGAGTGGAGCGGGAGTTCGGAGACTGGAGCAAAACGTTCCAAACGCTGCTCACATTGATTTTGTCATGTTCTCCGTCGCCATTCATTTTTTAAGCCCTCTTGTTTGCTCTGTGCCTCGGGGCCGGCGCTTTAATAAACTTGGTGATGGTGTACCCGCTCTTGTCGCCTTCTCGATGATCGAGATGAATAAATGAAGAGGTGGGGAGAAGGGGGGGGGGCACCTTCGCCACCGCCGCCTCATGTTTCCGACGCTTTCGTATCGCTTCCCCCAGCTGTATTTATTCCACTTTTGACAGGAAGCGTAATCCTGAGTGACTAATAGACAGGTGCAGCTACGGAAAAGCCGACTTGCGCGTCACACCGGCGGCGAGGCGAGGATGAAGAAATCATTCCTATCAAACACACAACAATAGAGATCAGCATACTCACTTTTGATCGACTCCGTCTTTGAATTCATCTTTTCTCATCGGCTCGGATTTACCCGACTAGTTCACTTTTGATTGCGGGGGTTAGTTCTAAGCCAGGGTCAGAGATTCAATCCACAAATCCATGGCGGTGTTTGTACATACATGCATGAACATGTTTGGACACGTTTTATTTTTTCCGGTTTGGGAATTCGCTGGTTTCTCCTCTCCGCACAAAAAAAATCATGCATTCTCATTATCGGCTCTCGTTGGTCACCGCAGACACAGGCGTGACGGCCGCCCGCGTGCAAACCGCTCATTAGAAGTGACACCTCCGCGTGTTTTTTTTTCTCTCCGTAGCCGACATTGTGACTTGTTATGGCAGCTAACAGCAAAAAGTATTTTGGGCTGACGCGTGGATCTGATACATGTAAATGCGGCAGGTCAATATGCCAGGCTGCTCTATTTCTACTTGTGCATTTTTTATTATGATTTATTTTGACCTTTGAGACGCCATGATGTTTCTCAACGATCGTAAAATTACAAAACGTTTTGAAATACAGTTTGCGGTCGTCTTCTGGATTTCAAATTTGAGTTAGGAAATCGAAATAAGTGAGCGAGATTTCCCATCCATATTTTGGTATCTGTGTTTTTGAGGTTCTATCAGCTCCTCCTTTTTGTGCTTGTTGTTGAATAAATGTCAGGCTCATTAATAACTTGACAAACTTGTAAAATTGCCTTCCAACTTTCCACAGGCTACTGTTTAATTAAACCGCTGAGCAGATGGCGCCTTTTGGAAAGCGTCTCCAATGGCGGCATATGCATGAGGAGTCATTAAACTTGACTCTGGTGAACCTCGAGACTCGCACCTCCTTCTCCCCTCTTCCTCTTCCTCCTCACCATCAAACTGATAATTGTCACCACGCCCGGTAAACACGGCGACTGGATTCGTTCCAGTGAGTGGAAAAAGGAGGAGGATCAATTTGTGTTAAGTTTGCGTGCATCCCGGCTGATGGAAGAGCTTAACAATTTCTCTCGTCAAACAAAACCACCAATACTGACTCAGCCTTAAAAGGAACTTTCTTATATCGGCAGCGCTAAGGGAAATAAAAAAAAAAAAAGAACCCAGAGCTATGCTAAAGTGCAGAGGACGATTAATATGAACGGGGGTCATTTTAAAATGAACTCGGAAAATGTGTACGTGTTTTATCTGCACACTGGACTCGAGGACACCGTTTCCCCTTTCAAACTAATTCAAAGAATATTCTTTGTTGAGGGTTAAATAAGAGTAGAAGTACTTTTAACAATTTACAGATTATAGCTTCCAAATTATTACCTTAAAAATCCCCAGCAAGGAATAGGAAAAAGGTCTTATTCGGATTTGCCATGAAAGGAACAACCTTGCACAGAAACCTGGCTTAAAAAAAAATGGGTAAAAATTTAACAAGGTCCAATGTGTGATTAAGAAACTTATTTTCAGCGCCGGGCAAGACACAAAAGCTGATGAACGCGTGATGTCAATACAAACTGGCCTTTTCTATTCAGACAACTACGTCACCCCGAAATTGCTCCGGAAAATATAATTGCTATGAATATTGTTCGGCGAAGTGTCAGAAGGTGATTCATTCACAACGAGCTCGTCATTACCAATAAGGAGATGTAATTGAGGTGGCGTCAATTTGGCCAATCAGGGTTGAAGGATGCTCACTACTTCCTGTCCGTGTTTGTACCATTAAGATGAGAAAATATTTTTCATCGCCGTCGAATGATTGCAAACATTTTGCTTCCCCGGAAATAAAAGATACAGTCATGATGAACCACATGCTGCTTCACCATGATCACATTATGTATGTCCCTTCAGATTGTAAGTTAGCAGCGGTGGGGGCGATGAAACAGCGGCCTCGACGTCATCCCGCTTTAATTGACACGTGGCGGAAAGCCAAGCTCGCTCCCTCGGATTCCACCTGAGCCCTCGCGCCGTTAAGATCACCTTGTCACTTTTTGACTTTATTAGCCAGCCAGCTTCTGGAAATAGCCACAATAGTTTGATTCGTCTTAAAAGAAATATATATATTTTTCCACCACGCCCCTTCAAGTTGTCATCAAACAGGCCAGTCTGCATATTCATCTGGTATTTTCCATTTATTTATTTCTTCTATTTGACTATTGAGGCCATCTGTCGCTCACATGCTGTTTCCTCTCGCCACTTTTGAATCGACGGCACGTCGCCATCTGCCAAAAGTCGTGTTTTGAACGTGACAATGTACCGTCGCTGTCATGTATGCAGATTTAAACGAGATTTAAATCACGGCTAGGGATGGGAAATCAACCCCCTCCTCGTTATACGGAGAACAATTTCGATGCAAACATTTCAAAGTCCTTTTTTTTGCATCATCTCTCCTCTCCTGAGGGATGCCAGTTCTAGAATGCGTTTCCATTCTCGGCCTCTAAGTGTCAGCATGCCCCGCTTTGCCGCCCCGCTCTTCATCTTCATGTGTGCTCATAAAGGAGTCGGGCTCGTAGTCAGCAGACGCACACGCACGCCGCCGCGTAGCCACACAGCCGGCCGGGCTCTCCTCCTTCTCCTCCTCCCCCGGCACGCTCCGAGAGGACCCTTGTGACCGTGTCGTCCGCTCCCTCTTCTCCCTCCTCCTCCTCTTCCTCTGAACGCTTGTCTCAAAGTGCTTTTGCCGAGCGTGACAGCGCAGAAGTTTGGTCCGGGGGATGCGCGCGGCTCTCCAGCCGGTTCCCGAGGCTCCGTTTATCCGCGGGCTGCTGTGACCTCACCAAGGACGGCGCAAGTTCAAAGCCCTTGGAAATGGACCTCCAACTGGAACCATCTAATTAATTTCAAGAATTTTTTGGGGGAACTGGACATTGTTGGACCACTACTCGAGCGCTCATCAACATCTCCGTTTCCAGGCTACCATCAGCACAAGCGGCACTTGTTGTCCTCTGCGCGTCTGTCTGGTGGGACCATGTCGCCTGGCTCTTGGAGCTCATCGATGTGGCACGCCACGTGGATATTATCTCTCCTCTTCGGCACCCGCTGCACGCTTGGTCAAGGTAAGCAGCAAAGGGCGGGGGGGTGGGGGGCAAACAGTCAGTCGTGTGAGATTTACTAATGTCTAACAAGTGCATTTCCCACAAGTTGACCTTTACAAAAATGAAAGTATCTCACATTGTTTGTTTCTCAAACTGTTGAAAGAATTAGTCCAGAATACATCCAATGACATTTAAGTGATGATTTAAGGTGTCTGATCTTCTCCACAACTCACCTCGGATGTTCGGATTAGGATTCAAGGCTGGGTATTACATTTCAAGATAGACTCGATGGTGCTCGCTGAAAAAAAAAAAAAACAAGGCGGATAGCCGCGAGGGCACATCCGAGCGGCTGACATTTACAGGAGCCGGGTAATCGCGTGTGCTCAGGATTAACAGTCCCGACATTGCCCAATTCCTTAGCTTTCCGCTCTGGCGCTCTCTTAACCAAGCACCCAGGAGATGTTTTATTTTGGCCCGTGGTTGAAAGTGACCCCGCGTGGGAGAGAACGTTTTTTTTTTTTTTTTTTTAACGATCAACCGAGTGAAACGCTTTTTTAACGACGGGAGAATGGCCTTGAAGAGCCATCAAGTCTCGCCAAGCGGAGACGGATGGCCTCCTCCGGGCTTTAAATACTACAGAGTCCATGATTTTAGTTGAATTCAACATCAGGGTCATTGCTCCGACTTGGCTTTCGGGTTCTGTTGGTTAGTTTCCAGGTGTCTTTGTTGGTGTGGCGGTCCCTGTTAGGTTTATTTTGGGACTTTGAATCTTGTTGGGCACACATAGCCATGCTAATAGATAAGCCCTCCAGGCCACTGGGAAAAGTACTCCAAGGCCCTTTTTATTATCATCCTTGAGGGAATTCTTTTTTTTGGCAGTGTGTCTTTGGAATTCTGACTTTACACAAACATCGAGACACGGTTATTTTTTATTTTTTTTGACGGCTTGAGGAGATTGGATTGCAATTGCGCTTTGGGAAATTGGATGCGTTCACATCACCAGTGGGCGAATGCACAAACTCGGACATGCAGGTCTTCTGTTCGCTCGCTTGACTAGGTTGTCGATCGCGATGTAAGAACCTAATCCCTTTTTTGAAAACTCTTACTGAGGCTTGAAAGCCAAATCGAAAGGACGCATCTCAATGAGCTTTTAAAATGAACGTCATTGAGCTCTTCAAGTCGGCATTTGTTCGCACGATACGAACGTCTTTTTTCTTCTTTTTTTTTTCCATCTGATAATAAAAAGCGACGAGACCTCCCTGCGAGTGATCAGACGTCACCGGCGGATGTGATTTCTTTGATTTGTCACTCCTTGTAATTGACAGCAGGGTGACGTCTGCTTTCTCAGAGCACCTGTGTCCTGTGCTCGAAGAGGAAAAAAATAAATTAATCTTTGCTGCCAGCACTTTGGGAATGAGTTTTCGCTCCTCATCTCTGGAAGGGGGTAAAACATAACCTCTCAAAAAACTTGACTTGGATAGTACGACTGGTCATATTTTGACAAGCAACCATGTGAACTTAACTCGTAGCTTCCGGTAGAGCGCATGTACCAATTTGACCTTCAACCTTTGCTAGCTCAACTGTTTTTTAGTACGTTGGATGGAATTCAAAATCAATAGTACTCGGCTGCTTTCGCTTGTATAAAAAAAACACATACACAATCTGTTAAGAGCTTGAAGGGATTCTCAATAGTGACAAACTTATGATCGAAAATCGGGGGCCGGCGGCGAGGAATGTTGTCTCGGCTTGCAAAACAGTAAATTTGGAAATACGAAATAGAATAACGAGAACACCACCAGCGAACGTCGAGAAGTACTTAGTGTCCAGAACTTCCTGCCACAAAAGTCCCTTTCATAATTGAATGTGGCAGGTGCAGATAAGGTCAGAGCAAAATGGCGGCGCCATCTCGCTCATCGGAGGGTTCGCCCGAATGACAAAGGTGCAGAATAATCAATGTCATTTCCCGCCCCCCCCCTTCAAACGATCTGCCCAGCGTCTTCCTAATTTCCTCATTGCATGGCGAGCCGCTTCTCATTTGCCGTGCCGACACGGGGGGGGGGGGAGTTTCCATCCCGCTCGTCGTCTTCGTAACTCACCGGAAATGACTGAGCGATTTGACGAATCGATTTGGAACAGTGCAATTTTCTCTTGTCAGTTGAGCTAAAAATTCACAAATCCCTTGATATAGTACATTTGGGGTAAATATGATTCAGCAGACTTTTGATGTTTCCTTTTGCTATTATCGCTAGCTACAAGATCATGTCTTCCCGAGTTGTGCTTTTATTTACTTACAGTGACTTGTGAAGAATGTGACAAATGCGCAATTGCGGCTCGCGTTTCATGCTACATTTGGCGGAGGTGGCGGAGGTTGAAAAGCACCTTTTGTACTTAAGCCTTGTTTTTCTACAGCTGCTTGACTTCATTTTTTTTTTAATACTCTTTGATATGTTAAAAGTAGAATGCTAATATTGTGTATTCTGCTCTGCTTTTGAAGCTGCTGGCGCTTTTTTTGTTTTCTTTTTTGTTTTGTTCCCCGCTAGCGCTAACAATGTAAACTCATTTGAAGGAATCTTGTCAAGTCACATTTTCCTGTATTTGCCTTATTCTCTGCCTAATGACTCGATACTCTCCAAGAGTCCACATTAGCATCTGGAAGCCTTCAGCAGTGATGTAATCACGCGCCTTTCCAAAAAAAAAAAAAAATGCCCGACTTGAACTTTCAGGCTTTAATGCGTGCTGCGACCAGCAGGGTGGTCGACGGCCTCACCCATGGTTAAATGAACCAGAAAGCGAGCGGAGCCTCGGCGGGAGGGGGCGTTCATGCAGATCTGCGCCTGTCTATAATCGAAATCCGTTTCGGGAATCTTGGGAGGTCACCTCGTGAACCTTATGATTGCACTTTGCCCACGGGAGGTGTTTTATAAAATGTCAACGTGTGTCTAATTTGCGGCTTAGCTTAGCGTCGTCGGCAGCACACTTATCAAAGGAGACATGTTGGATCTACTTATTCCTATTTAATAAGTCAAAATAATGTCATGCGTAGTAGCCGAGCGCTTCATTGGAAAGCTGAGATCATTCTCATTTGACTATGCCAAAACCTCAATTCTGAAATATGGGTCACGGCGGCTCATTTTTCTGTGATGGCTCACAATCGACCCACAAAAATGTCGTGAAATCCGTTCCAAACCATTTATGTTTGGTAACACATGATTGGAGGGGTTAATTGTTGGCATTTAATTGTGGTTGTCACTATACGTCGTTGGCATTGATCGAGATGATTTTTTTTCCGCATCATTTGCGGGAGTTACAATTTGGCACTCAATGATGATGTCATCAGAGGCTACTGATCACATAGCAGCAGTGTTACACACAGCATGGGGGATAACGTCGTTTTTTTTTTTTTTGCCTTTCCCCCACGACAGTTGGATGAATCAGACGTAGCCATATGCAAGCGTGTTGCAATTACGCCGCAATCCGAACACGGCAAACAGCTGTCGCCATGTTGCGAAAAAGACAGAGGACATTCCAAATTGCCTTCGCTTTGATTTGTACGGCGCTTTGTATTGGCAAGAGATTGTGTTTTACGCAGTCCTAAAGATAAGTGTTAAGTCTTTTATCGCTTCCAGGTGGTTGCGAATGATGTCCGTTTTTCTTTTTGAGATGAAAGAAACTGCTTTGAAAATCATGTTTTTAGTCCTTGCTCAATAAACTGTCATTTTTTTTTTTTCCTTTTGAGATTCTGACAACCTTTTAAGCGTCCCTTTTCTTGCTTGCAAAACCCGCTGTTAACCGCTCACAATATTTCACCTGCTAAAAGCTCCGTGCTGCAGGGACTCATTCTTCACTTCGTCAATGTTTCGACACCTTTGCTTTTTAAATGAGACTTGTGCGTTGACTTTTCACAAATAAGTCATTTTCAAGGTTTGAATCATGCTTGGAAGTTGTTCAAATGCAAATGTTTTTCTATTAGTCAAGGCGTAAGTGACATATTCTGACACTTCATTGTTTTCTTTTTAATTTCCAAAAGAAGGAAAAAAACATCAATACTTATATAAGTGCTTAAATTTTGAACCCATTTTTATTTAACATCAATTTTCTTCGTGCAGCTGGCTTTGCGAAAAACGGAACTAGGGTGTATTATGTTTGCTAATATCCCGTGCTAATTTCTTTCGATTCGTCAAATTAACGTCGCACGTGACCACTTAGCGCTCGGAGTGGTTGTCGCTTAATGGGGGTGACCTCACGATAACGGGAGGTGTCAGCGTGAGAGGCGGCTGATTAGTCGCGTGACTTTACCCGACCTCGGACGCAGCGCGCTAACAGCTAGCTCGGAGGCAACGACGGCAGCAGCGTAACGCCGTAGCTAGCAGATGCCGGCAGTCACGCGCGCAAAAAGATAATCACTCTCTCAGGGCTGAGCCGAGCGGGCAGGAAGTGCTCCATCCGTCTTTTCTCCCGTCAATACTTACAATTTTAATTACACCTGAGTGCTGTCAGCCCGCCAAACCGGCAGGCAGCCGCTATTGATTCACATGCTGGCTAATTGATTAATTGCGTTCAAGGGGACACTTTTCCCTTCAGCTTCATCCCTTGTTTTGGATATTGCCGGCAAGTTATTTTGTTGTTGTGTTTTTTTGTCGCTTAATTTCATGTGTTGCCCAAGTAGATTGTGCCAAGAAACTTTGGCCAAGAAAAGTTTCAAGACCATCTTTTTACCTCAGATAACTTGGAAATCTTCCAAAATCAATAAGGATTTTAGAGGTGCTTTTCAAATATATAAAACAGCGATTATTACCGTGTCCCCAAAAAAATATCGACAAAGGATTCATCTTTGACTGAAGAAAATGGTCCTGCTGGTCGGATTGTCATCAAAGTTCTCATACTGTCCTAAAAGACATCCGACTCCATCGGCCCTCATGCCGCTCTTGCTAGTTGTTTACTTAATCAATGTTCCCTCGGGCCGCCTTGAGCTTCTTTCGATGCAACCGTCTCGGAAAAGACAAAGCGGCGATCAAAGCCCGCCGACGTCGTTCGAGCGTCTCTGATGTTTTGATTACGGCATCTGTCAGTTGTTCTTTATCCCTCTCGCGGTATGATTAACGATTCGGACCACGCTTCCGTACGCTCTCCCAGCCCGAGGCCCTGCGCTGCTTTCGCCGTGAAAAACCGAGACTGCCGCCGGCGTAGCGCCAACAAGTCGTCCTCACTTGACCCCTTTCAAATATTTGGATTCTCATCAATGTATTCACGCTAGGACACAAAAGACTTTGTCTTGCCTGCTCGATAATCCCAAATCAAGGCTGCTTGAAAGACTTCTCCGAGGATAGTCGACGTGTGCTTTGACACCGTTTCGTAACACATCCGTGCGGAGGCGGCGAAAGATTGAGGTAGACCGTCAACAGGAGGGGGAGGGGTTGGCGCCCAGGGATCCGTAAAGGATGAAAAGGGGTCTTGGCAGGAGTCTTACGGGGCTAATAAAGTGAAGTTCTCTCAGATTAGTTAGCTAATAGAGCTGTAACATCTTGCCGCCAGGCTGCTGCCGAACATAATATGGAACGGGAGGCCCTGACGGATTACCTGCTGTGAAGACGCTACCCCACCCCACCCCACCCACCCACCACCTCATATCTAACATCACCAATTTGCATTTGTGCCTTTCACATTTTATTTTTCCACAGGCCAGCTTCTGCACCTGCAATCTTGAGCTTTGTCTTTTTGCAAAGCTCTCCAAAGCAAGTGAGCCAAATAGAACTTAAGTAGCTGGCAGCCATTCTTCTCCTCCTCCTCCTCCTCCTCTTCTTCTTCTACTTCTTGATGAGCGTATCAAAGCCACTCATCTGTCCTACTTCCTCTTCTGGTCCACTTTCATGACAAGAAACCTTTCGAGTCCTTCCCTTAATGATTGCGCTCTTGCCATAATGGAGCTCTTTCCTTTCCTAGAAAACCTTTCCAACGTTCCTTCAACTTGGCCATCTTTGATCTCGGAGCATGAGCAACATGCTCTGTTGACGTCACCACTTAAATGTTAGTTCTGTATTTGATTTTGAGTTGGCGGAATGTCTTACTCTTGTGGAAATGGACCAAAGAATGAAATTGTGGAGCACAAATGTTCCTTACCTTGTGCTTAAATGAGGGATGTGTAATGAATGTGCACTTTGCACCCTTTTTTTTTTTTTTTTCCCCAATTCATCTTCCTCTGTGTTGCTCAGCTTTTTATTTGCACCGGAAAAAAAAAACAAAAAACGTTCTTTCAAAGCCGCTTAATTTTACTGTCTGTACAATTTTCTTCACGGAAGAGCAACAGATGACTCAATACGTTTGCTCAGTAAAAATGATAAAATGTTAACCAAATGATCGTTTTATTGCACTTTTTTTTTTTTTTTTTTTGCCAGACTTGTGGGGGGTGGGGAATAAAAATCAAAACGGAATGTAATATCACTGCTACGCGGAGAAAGTGTAAATCATTCGGCGGCTCCCAAATACATTAGACGATATTAGAAGATCAAGTAAAGCGATTGGAGGATAAAGTGGAATGAAATATAGGGCAATCAGACTTTTCAGTATCTCTGAAATAATTTTCACCGCAGTTCCCACAATGACAAATCCCTTCTCTTCCATTCTCCTGAAATGTGTGTCAATGACATCTTCCGCCGCATAATGAATTCACTGTGCAAAGACGTTCCTTTTCTTTTTCCTCCCTATATTTAGCTCATCCTTTATCTGAAAGCGCCAGCGATCGTCTTATTAGCCGGGATTACGTCTGATCGGGGAGCTCTTAAGCTGTTTTGCGCTTTATCAAAGTGACATTAATTGAGAGAGTTTGGAGACGTCCGCCGGACCCCTCGGCCGTCTCGTTGACCCCCGTCCACGTCACCTTGATTCATGAGGTCTGATTGGCAAACTAACAACCTCCTGTTTAATTTCACTCTACTTGTGTGTGTTTACAGCAATTCCCGCAAAACAAATATTCCCCGCCCGGCCGACCGCTTGGCTGGCACCTTCGGGGATCGCCGCTCGCCCTTAATGAGGGTATCGCAGTCGATACGCGGGACGACTACTTAAAGCAAACACATTTGCGCTTCCCCACGGGCTGTTATTTCCATTAGGACCTCATGAAATGGCTTTTTGTTTACTCATTAATATGTGCTTTCGCTAGCCGCCGCGTAATTTGTTAGCAGGAGTGGGAGGGCCGAGGCGGGGGAGCTGTCGGCGCCGAGCTGCGTGGGAGATGATTGCGTTGCCCTCTGCCCTCCAAAGACACGTCTGCCGAATTGATTTATGGAGAAGGAATAGAAAATGCACAGGAACTCGCCGATGCTTCCTCCCGATCCGCCGATTAATAGAAATGACTCACCCCGGAGAGCCTTTTCCAACGCAGCGGGGACCAAAATGGTTGACTTCCTTGTTTTATTTCAAGGCGCTGGGGGATTTTTTCACGCGTCATGATAGATTTATAGAACATTCCGTCCAACAGTTGGTAAAGCAAACATTGCCCGCAGGTTCGTCCAAAATGTTCAACGCGACGAAAGCCTCGTTTGCATTCCGGTCCGAGAAGACCATTTCACGAAGCGCCACTCGCCTACTCCGAGGCTCGTTGTTGACTTGTCATTTTTGGCTCGGCTTGCCACCCTTCTGCTCGCTCGCCTTGACTCCAATTACGCTGTCAGGGTGTGAGATGGTGTTAAGTCTCGGCTCGCCGAATACACACACGCGCGGACGCCTACGACGGGGGGTTCTAACCCCGCGTTCCACCGCACGCAACCCAGTGGCCTTGTGTTTTTTATTACAGTGGTGTCCAGGACACAGCCTGGCTCGCCTTGTTCTGTTCTTCCAAGGAGATAAGTCGAGGAAGCGTCCGTTTGAAAAACAACTCAAGAGTTGGCTTATTTTGGTCCACTGCTCATTAGAGCGTCTCTCGGCCGTGCGCTTAACTGACCCGTCGAGCTCCTCGGTGACGCCTCTCTCCAAAATATGCCGCTGTCACCCTCTGATGAAATCGCCCTAACGATATAAAGCCGGCTGGCGTATCTTTTTATCATTTCTTCATCTTTTTTCTTTTTTTTTTAACCATCCTTGTGTGCAATGTGTCTTTTTATTTTCCACATCTTTGCTCCCCCCCTCACCCACCATCCACCCTCGTATGCCGAGGTCAGTAATGAGCCGCTCTGGTTTCTCTTTCCTGCCACAGGCATATTTTCTTTCTCCACACGCACGATATCATCATCCTCCTTCCTTGCTTTCTCTTCTCCCACTTTTAAGAATGAGCCCCCCCCGTGCAGTCCTCATCTGTCTCGGCCGTGTGAAATATGGATGAGCGCTTGTACACTTGCCCTCCGGCTAGTCACGGGCGGCATCACCAGTGGCCTCCCAGGCCAGAATGTTAAATTGAGAGGCGTTCCCTTTCCAGGAAGTGTTTTGGACCAAAACAAATTTTTATTTATGCTACTAAAATAAATGAATGTCACTTTGAAACCTCCCTCCTCACGCCCGCCGCTAACTGAACCACGATGGCCTATTCGGTGGCTGAGAAATGAGGGATGAAAAAAAAGTGGAGGGATATTTTCCCTCCAATCGTGGCGCGCTCTTGCGGTTTGGATGCCGGCCCACTAATTGAAACAAGAGGCCGCGACGTTGGCTAAGCCGCAGCTGTTGTAACTCTTTGCTCGCGCACTCGAGCATTCTCCACTCTTGTTTTGGACTGCCCGGGCTCTGAGGGCATGGTGATTAAAAAACCTTTTGTTTGCAATTTGGTCTGCTGTATGTGTGGAGGGGGGGGGCATTGTGTCAATTCATCGAAGGTGAGCCGCCACTGTACGCGAACAAAGCCGACATTGTTATTCATTCATGGGCGCCAGCCCTGGCGAGGCAGAACCATTTTAATCAGAGTGACAAGATTATTATTATTATTTTTTTTTAAATTGAGTCAACGTAAGTCCTCATCTCAAAGCGAGACAAGTAGAGTTGAAATGCCTACAGCTCATCACGTTCTCAAATTGTTGTACGAATTGTAATTAACCTCACAGCTGTCATGTGTCACAATGTCCGCAATAAAAATATCCACACTTTATTTTCTTCTCATATTTGTCTTGCCCTTTATGTCTATTCAAGAATCCCCCCCACTGTCACTTATGATTAAAACAATAGTAAAGAATAATTCGATTAGCTGCAATGTGTGTCCGCAGATTCATTCGAATGTCTCCGGACATATTTATGACATTTTTAAATAACGTTCCCGTCTGTTCTTCTCCAATCTAAACAAGCCGCCATCCAAAGCGTACGACCTTGAAGACATCCTGTTTGGTCTGGCTCCACGGTGTTAAATAAACACGGCGAAAAAGACACTAGCTTGACCGCAACTGAGGAATGTTACACGCGTTGTCGTTTTAGCTGCGTCGCATTTGGAGTCGGCCTCCGTTTAACGGAAAACAGCCGTGTCTTTTGTAAGTCTTAGAATTGCACGCGTCGGGGGACGAATGTGTTTGAGATGTTAATGATAGCAACCCAAGGCTTATTTGCGTTTGACCCCCATGGTGTGTTTGTACTTGGCACCGGCGCAGTGGTGTGTTTTGACGGAGTCTTCTGCTAAGATACTCCCAACGCCAGATGGAACGGCCCGTGGGATTGTAGCTAGTCTCGGGATGGGCTGACGCCATGTGCCGCGGCGCCCGCTCTGCCCCTCGGCCGTCCTCGCTCGGCGGTGGTCATCCAGGCGTATGTTGGCCTGCCAATTAAAGACAAGCTGGTGGTCAAGCCGGAGGCTTCATCGCGTCTTCTTCTTCACATCTGATACCTTACTGCTTTGCTCTGCATGTCCGTGGTTATAAAAGTTTCGTCGTTTCCTGGGTCAGAAAAAAACTGGCCGTGGAACCGTGTTGAAACTCGCAGCTTTAAGCTTTCGTATTATGTCACCCACGTGCGACAAGATGGCTTTATCCAGAGGGCTCTCCGAGTTCTCTCACCTGGATTATAACAGAGGTCAGAGGCTTTGCGGGCTGAGCCGAAGTTTACCGAGAGAAGAGAAAGAGCGAAGCCACGTCATCGGATTGTCAGCGCGAACGAGGCGGAATGTCGGGGGGTGATTCGTTAGCAGGCGCGTTAGCAAGCGCGTTAACCACCTGCCTCTGTTGCGCCAAACTCTCCCGTCACCATATGGAGAAGACAGATGCGACAAAGACATCAAATGCGTTTGCATCCAGGAGGGCCTCGCCTTGGAGACTTTTGTTGGTAGTTGAGATGAAACGGACATTTCGCTCCCATAACCGTCACGTTGAATTGTTCTTAATATTTTGTCTGCGGCTATCTGATGAAATAATTCCAATGTCACGAGCTACAGGCTCATGACGCCGTTGTGACCTGAGAAACTTTGAGCTCAAGGCCAATTATATGGATAGAGTCATTCTTTTTAAATTGAAGGCAAAGGAGCTCTGATCGAATCCCAGTGCAATTTCCTGGAATAATAGCTCCTTTCACTAAGTGACATTCATTAGCAGAGGGAACCTTGGAGCATCCTCGGCCCTTCCCGAGCCACCCTTTTTCGGGTTATTTGCAACCCGAGACGCCGCTTCGTTGCGCCATACATTAAAGAAACCGAGTGCGTTTTCCAATTACGCTCACTTTCATGCCATCAAACGTCGGAGGCGGCCTTGAAACGAAATCGCAAGCTGCGCGGCGGCCTTGGTGACAAATCTTATGTGCGTGTCCTCAGAAGGCATATTTAATCATCAACTACCTTGATGTTGCCGCCGCTAAAAACGGAGCAGAGGAGCCCTCCAATATACAGCGCGCATGCATTTTTCACTCCGACTCATTCCGGGATCTCACCTTTCTACCAAATTGGCTCATCCCGGACCTAACCGAGCATTTTTGGCTATTTATTGAGTTCTTTATCATTTTCACAGGCAGCTTAAAATGACGTCAGCTAGCCCAGAAAAATTGCTCTTCAGCATGAAAGTACAGAACCCTACTTAGTTTTTTTTTGTCAGCCTGCTGTAATATTTTACCACAGAGAGTGCCTTCAAATTAAGTGCTAAAGGCTTCCTTTTCCAGCTCCTCTGGGTGCGGCGCGTGGGAGCATCAGCCCCTTTTTTTCTTTTTTCTTTTAAGCAAGCGCCGAGCAAAGATGTTTTCTGAAGACGACGCATCTTGTGATGTGATCTGCTCCCATTGTGCCTCTTCGCTCCCGCAAGTTCTCCACCCCACCTCCCCTAAGGCAAAACTCCTAGAGTGGAGCACATATTTGTTTATGGATGAGAGACGACATCATACATTTGCATCCTCTCCGCTCTGACTTCTCTCCTCCTCATGTTGGGAAACACCGCTCGATTGACGGACGCCTCAAACGCGGCGGACCGTGACAGCGTTTCATCACGCCGAAGCGTGAAAGCAACCATTGGCCGACCCGCCGTTTGTTTTGTTATAATTACATGAAATATGAAAAAATAAACAATTGGGAAATAACTGTGGAAAGTATAAACCAAAGAGAGGTTCAACTTTGGGTCAGGGTTCCGCTATCAAATCCAGTTTTTGAGCAAACACAGAAAACGCTCAAGCACAACAAAGACCCCGATGTGCATCATGCGGAGCAATGAGCTATCGCAGGAAGTAGCGCTTCGCTTCCTCCGAGGTCCCGTGGCGAGATATTTCCGGCTCTTGACTGTCAGAGCGCAAGTGTTCAATTAGTGCCTCCGATGGCACGGCGGGCTTCATCAGCGAAGCGCTGATCCGGAATGGGCACCAGCATTCCGATGGATAAAACCCAACGGCAACAAACATCGGAAAATGTTCTTGACAACATTCTACTTGTTTGTCAGAGCACCTCTGGAGATCCTACAGGTGGTACCACAAGGTCCAAACATGGGTTGGAACATATTGAGTTACTTGGCGCTCGCCCGCGGCCTCTGGCCACATCGCTCCCGCTGTCTTTCCCGGCAGGAAAATAATATTCCAGCCTTTGACGGCCACCGGCACGCTCGGAAAGCAACGGGCAGCTGGAGGGCCAAATGAGGGCTATTCATCACCGTAAAGCCATTTTATGGAACTTGATGCATATGCTGATGCATCTGCAGCTCACTAACATTCTGCTCTTGATACTCGGGCATCTTGTCGTTTCGATTTTTTTAGATCATACTGAGGATTTTTCGGGAGATATTCCAAAAACACACAGGCGTGTTCCCGTTATCTTTTTGAGTATTTCCGGGCTAAGGCTCGGGATCTTTTGTTAAATCCTTCAAAGGTAGAGCAGAATTTCAGTTCCTTGCCAAAAGAGTATTTCTGGTACCTTGAGTTTTTTTTTTTTTTTTTACAGGATTTTTTGTTCGATTTCCAAAGACAAAGAAGGATTTTGGCTCCTCACCAAAATACATCTTCCTGATCTTTTGTTAGATATTCTTAAGAAGAAACGGAATTTCAGACACGCTTCTGTTACCTTCGAGAGATAAATCGAGAGATGCTTTCTCAAGACAGAACAAAATTTAAACTCCTCCCTAGAGACATGTTCTTGTTATCCTCTGAGGGGTTTTTTTTTTTTAGGAATAAAACTAGGGATCATTTGTGAGACTATCAAGCCCTCGTCGTCAGATTTGCCAGATGTCCAAAGACAAAAAGGATTTTTTTTTTTTTTTACCAACCGCAGTGTTCCAGTTATTTTTTCATCTTTTGTTAGCTATTCCATAGACAAAGCTGAATTTAAACTCCCTTTTTCAGGCATTCTTCCATTGTTCTGCTCTGCAATCATCTCCTCACTGAGGTTTTGGACTTGCTGTTTTAAGGTTTTGCTTGGTTTCGAGGTCTCCATCTCCAAAGCCCTTACAAGGGGGGAGTGCAGGCGCAACCCTGTTATTTCATCTCCATATATAGTCACACAGCTCCACCGCAACGTTCAAGCCAGACTGGCTGTCTAGCGCCGGACCGGGGTGTGGTTCCCTCGGCGACGGGTCAATCGCCCTGGCTTTCTCTTCTGGCAGTGCGGAAAGACCAGGCGTTTATAAAGTCGCTCCCGCCGCAGTCACCACTATATCAGGCGCAGGATGTTGTGGCGTGAAACGTCAGCCTGCTGAATATCAAGCGGGGCTTGAGTCACCAACCTCCCTGCTCTGTCAAGATGGACACAAATCAAGCAACCCTCCAGCCCGCCTTGTTGTTGATATCGTCTTTTCAAACATGTTCAGCGACGGATAAGGAGCGACAATCCTCTTTTGGTGCAGGTAGATCGGGAGTGACAGGCGGAGAGCTTCCCCGGAGACCGGAGGCTCTCCGACATTTAGACACGGATGAGCTGACCCCAACACGGAAACCCTCGTCCCACATCTCGCTTACAAACCGCGTCTGCTCGCGAGCTAGGACATCGGGAAAGAAAGAAAGAAAGGAGATGAAAGTAACCACGACATGAAAGTGACAACAAAGTGCGTGGCTTGATTGACACTCGTTTTTTTTTTAGTCGCGCTGCATTCTTAGGCTCGAAGAATTAATTAACATCAAATAATTCTGCCGCTTCTTTTAAGCAGATGAGTGCGAGGAAAAAAAGCTTCCCGCTCTCTATTTGTACTGCAGCCTGGCATTATGAATTCCGGGGGAAACAAATGAGCTCCCGTCACCTGGAATTTGCACTTCCTCTCCATTTTTACTAGAGATGCCTCGTAACCTTCCACGATTCCTCGGTAGCGACGGTCACGATTCCACTCGGCGGTTTATTAGTGAAAGTCTTCTTTTAATTTATCCAGGAGTTGCCTAAGTAGGTCGCCCGACTGCAACCTTCACTGTTAGCGCAATCCAGCATGCTTGCGTGTTGTAAACAATCTCGGGGGGGCTTCTTGATGACATCAGGCATCGAGTGCCAACTGGGTTTTAAGACAGAACGGATGCGGCGTCAAGGGTTTTGGCTCAGTTGACTTACTCCCTCCACTTTTGAAGCAGAGCAGCTCGTGCTCATCAGTCACACGGCAACAGCCGGGGCCTTATTGTGGCTCTTATGCGTCGGGAGCCCCCCCTGGATCAACCCCCCGCCCCCTGTTCTTTTGACATATGCCGCCGTAATCGCCGTCACAAAGGCCTTCTCGGTTTACATAGCGTGTGTGACTATTTTATGGGTCAGACATTCCAGAAAGTCTCTGGCGTTGCAAGTTGTGCCCACAACATCCCGCCAGCCAAAGCAGTCGTTTCCCCATCCCGTCATTCTTGGGGTCACCTGGTGTTTGGATGAAAGATTTCCAGGCAGACCACCCGGGAGGGAGGTTGCCACAGACCGACCTCTCACTCGGCCGTTTCATCTTCAGCTTCAGACGCAACAGCCCCTTGATGAACCTCTCTTGGAACTTAAAGACAAGATGTGCGCTCCCAAATTTTGTATCCCTGCCTACATGTTTTGCCAACCTCCTAAAAAAACATCTGTAATGGAAACTAATTTTAGCTTAAGTGCCCCACTAGACCTCATTTCACCCAGAGTTTGTTTGTTGTTGACTTTGAGCAGCTTTTAAGGTAAAATGCGGAGAGTTACTTACAAACATCGCTTCGAAGTACTTCTGCTAGCTTTTACTTTCAGTTTTTGTTTTCTATTCCCGTCTTCAACTCAAACAAATGACTTGTGTTGCTATGGAAGAATGGAGCGGAAATCTTGACTATTAGCTTCCAACGTTTGCATTTGTGCCTGACAGATGTTACTTCCTTTTTTTTTTTCAATTTTCAACTCTAGTTTTACACAAGCACAGCATCAATAAATCACCCCGAGCTCTGCGCTTGTACAAACACTGTGATAAAATATTATTCCCCCACGCGCCGCTTTTGTTGTGATCGGAAAGACCGGAAAGCTGCTGCTAATTACTCACGAGCGCGCGTGAAACATTACATCCATAAATAAACATATTTATTTACACGCCATGTGACTTAATTACTCGCCGCTTAAAATGTATTGTTAGCGTGTTTGTCTACTTTATTTGTAACACTCCTCAGCATTTCAATTAGGCTTTAATAATAATAATAAAAAGTCCAGGTTGCAGAACGTTCATTAATGGCACACTTGGGTGAATCTATTAATATCTAAATGAACGCCGTTCAATTAAAACATTTCATTGGGCAAAATTAGGAGAACTTTGTTGAGTTGCACCACTTGATCATAGGCGTAAACACGCACACAGATTTAAAAGAAGACATAAAAAGGCGAATCCTGCTGTTTAATCATTTAAAAGCTCCGACAGGAATGAAATGAAATATCTGGGACGAATGAAAAATCAATCAAAAAGCTGTCGCGGGTGGGCGAGGGGGGTAGCGGAGGGAGGTGGGCGGGGTGGGGGGGGTGGGTTCGGCGGCGTTCGGAGGCTTTGTTATTCACTTCCAGAGACTCGCTCTGATCCTCCAAAACACAAATCTGACTAATATGAAAGTCTGAAAAGTTTTTAAGCTTCCAAATACAAACTGTCCCTTCCCTCGACGATGAGCTGGACCAAAGCCGTCGATGCCTAATACGAAAGATCAATATGATTACCTTGCACAAAATAAAAGTTTTAAGCAGTCGCCGATCCCCGGTGTTTTAAATGTGCGACACGGCCTGCCCTCGGCGCCAGAGATAAATTGCACGGCTAAGCCGATTAGCACTCGACCCCTCTAGCTCGAGACGTTCACGTTTCCCGTATTCCCTAAAAGAACGCCATCGAGGAAATGGCGGAATTAATCACGGCACGTATTGTGACATCATCAATCTCCGGGCCGCCAACGAGAATGCGGCATTCATTGACGTGGGCCACAATTAGAAGGCGACACCGCGGGTGCGAGAGCTAGCTAATCTAGCGACGTGGAATGTTTAGCGTGGGGTGAAAATGGAGGATGTTAATTAGCTGGAAGAAATGTCCAGTCTTTTTAGAGTCGAGCAGAACTATTCACTGCGTTTTAATGACACTATTGCAACGTTGATGATGAAGATGGCACAAAATGGGAGTTGTTCTAGCGTGATTTCTTCTTATTTGCATCACTTGCCAATCTGCTTGGCGTGGCATGAAAGAGCCACGGTGGGTGTGGGAAAAAAACAAAAAAAAACTGAAGCTTGATTGGAGTACAGAATTCAACGCCAAGGCTTAATCATCTCCCCAGGTAGCTGCTAACTTTGGGCTAGCTGATTGAATTAGCCTGTCGAGTAGAAAGGTTGTCCGCCAGCGGGACCAATCGGCCTCCCGCCTGGCTTTAATGTAGCTCGGCGAGGCGGATGCAAATGTCATCATTAGGAGCCATTGTCGGTGTTTCGACAAACAAACTGGTAGAGAAGACGTATGTAACGTTTACAACGGCCATCTCGGGAGATGATTTTTTTCACGGCTGATAATAAAAAGACGAGGGAACAAAAAGATCCGAAGAACCGTTGTTGCTAAGCTGCGCGAGTGCCCGCAACAAATGTGAGGTCGCTCGCTGCCGACCTTTGCAATTGGATCCCGCACAGAGCTGCCATTTTGTGGGCTCGCTCTGACCGTAGCAGCCTTTGTGCCATTTATTGTCCAGGCAATCAGAAACATTATGATACAGAATCAAGTCATCAGCACCCTCTTATGCAACTTTGCTTCCTTTGTCACATCTCAGACATATAATCATCATCTCTGGAATTACACCCTGACACGTTTTGAGCGACATATTTTTCTCCCACGCTACTTTTTTTCTTTTTCTCCGGTCTGGCCTTCATAATTACGTTTGATACCTCTGCGTTGCCGCTGTTCTTTGTCGGATCGCATTCTTCCTTGGTCACATTCCATTTTTTCCACCTGTTCGCCATCTCAGGGTCGCGGCTGCCCAATTGTCGGAATCTCATCTCCTCGAAGCTCGTTTGGTTCTCGTCATTTCTTTTTCTCTTTTACGAGTTTAATCAAGCGCTAGCGAAGAAGGATTGGACACACGTCTGGCTGCCTCGGCCTTGACGTATGTGTTGTTGCGTAGCATTAGCATAGTGCTCATTTACCTTGCGCCGCCGAATCATTTCAGGTAATTCAATCTATATGTAAAACACCCGTGCTACCCGCTGACAGCCTGGCTCAGCCGTTTCGCCCCGGAGAGCTCTTAGGTGCCATAATTAGAACCCGCAATTGGGACAAAAGTGTGCCACCTCAGCAAGGAAGTGCACTTTACTGGGTCACCACTGACGGCTGCCAGCTTTTGTTTCATGCCTGCAAGATAACAAGAAGTACAAAGCCGCCGATGTCTCGCTTATCAAAACCTATGAATCATTGCGCGAATCGATTCGTGACTCAAGTCGGCTGTGCTCACGCCCGCAACGGCGCAAAAGGCCTTTTGTTTTTTTTACATTCACCAGTGATTCAGATTTAAATTTAGAATGCGCCTCTCACTACACTCGCGCTTGGCACACAAATAGAGCCACTTATCTCATTATAAGCAAAAATTCCTTCACAAGTTATCTGCGATTCCCGAAACGCCGCCTCCATAATGTCCAACCTCAAATTCCCACGGATTCTTCTACACTGATCACTAGACTTGCTGCAAAAAAAATTAAATATTCAAAACATTACGAAAAACAACTATCCCTTTGAGATTTGCAAAGACGGCCAAACCATAGCTCGGGTCGTCCGTGTAAATGACAGCTAGCGCTATTTGAACCAACTGACTCATTCGGAAAGCCGGCAAGCGACGGCGCTCTTATTTATAGCCGCTCGCTATTCCATGTAAAGTCCATTGTTTATTTTCAACTTCTACTTCCCCCCCTCATGAATAATTGACGGCGTTCATCCATAATTTAAGAAAGCAGGCAGAGATTTACACGGCTATTTGTGTCGCTGACTTTTGTTTGGTGGCATATTCAATAATTGTTTAATATATCAAATTGACTGCAAGTGGCGAGCGCCGCACCGCGCCGCTTGATGCCACTTCTACTTTTCCGACTTGTCGGAGGTTTCGCCGTGCCTGCCGGGGGGGTGGGGGGGGGGGTAGTGTCTCCCTCCTCTTCATGCACTTCCTCTTCGTTTTCCTTCTCTTTCAACAGCCTGCTAGTCACTTTGTTGACATTGCGCGGGGGCCTGGCGCTATCACTACTTCAGATTAGCACCGGCGTGTATCTTTTTCTTTTCCCTCCACAGACTTCCTCGTGTGCGAGAGCATTCAAAGATTGCCAACATTAATAATTCCATAGTAGGCCCAACGTGTTATTCAAGAGTTGCCAATAAAATATAGACTTGTGTCACGCCGAAAGCATTTCAATTTATTTTTTTTTGTCGTGTTTCCATTCGGTGACTTTTTTCGTATTTTGACAGAAGGATGAGAATTCTCACAGCTGCTACCTCGGGAATTGCGGGAACCAAACAACCGCAATCCCTGACAGTTTCTTACATATATTGAATGTCTGGAGGTGGTTCTGGTCAAGTTTGCTCTGCGGATAAGAAATCCAATTGATGGTTGGACACCGGGTGTCAGGGTGAAGTACGTCTCCACTTAGCCACACAATCAGCATGCACGACGGCGTTACGCGCGTTATAGTTTTAGCCTCATCCTCAAATGTGATTTACGCTGATGCTCCTCGAGCGGCAAATTTATGGGCCGTCACCCGCTTAAACGTCTGCTTTGTCAGCAGTGAGTCACCGTCATGTTTTGTGAGTCACAGGAAATCAGCTCGTAATGCCTTCCAGCTATTCATCTTTGCTTGTCTTCGAATTTAAACAGGAAAAAAATGATTTTTTTTTTTCTTCTTCTTTGTTCGTGTCACGTTTGAGTTGACGCCTTCAGGCAATTTTGTCAATCGTGTGGAACAGCGACAAAAAAGCGTTGAGTCCTATGTTTTACGTTTGAGGACTTTAACGGGAATTCTTCACCACGATGGAAAAAAAAAAATTACGATAAGACGCCCCGATTCAGCGGCATATGTCACCTCACACTGCCAAAACATGTTATCTCATCTTGGCCGTGGTCCCCGACGGTGTCACTGAACACCTGGCCTGCGTAAAAAAAAAAAATCAACATTTTGCACAGCTAGTCGAGGGAAGCGCCACCGGCGCTCTTTGGACCGAAACCCCGCAGGGGTCCAAAGTGACGCGCCACGGGAAAGTGTGGGACATTTGGAGACTACACAAGGCGTGAAGACAGGTGGAAGGATTACGACAAACATATGAGGAACACAAAGCAGTGTTGCAAGATAACATTGCAGCATCGAGACAGTTTTTTTTATGTCCCGAGGCTCCCAAGCTTACCTGAAGGTTTCGGCTACAGCCGGCCAGCTATGTCAAGATAAATGAGAAAGGCTTTGAGAAGTGAAGGGGGCCAAGATGGGAGATAGGTCCGAGAAAGGGATCAAAGGAGCGTGGAAGAATTGTCGGGAAAAGAACCTTGGAGGGTGAGGAGTGATGAGTTTAAGACAGCTGCTGCATCATTAGTGGATTAGGATCCATCGTGCAAGACCGGGTCCGCTTCCCACGGACACGGTCAAGCAGCTGGCCCCGAGTCATCCCGCATTCATCACCTCCAGAGGTTTTTCTCACCATTCTTTGTCGGAATTGTCGTCACGTTTTCAAATCTTCCTTTGCTTCTCCCGTCATCCGTCTCTAATTGCCGCCGACCTCGCACATCATTTGCCTGTGTGTCGTAAAAAGAGAGGGGGAAGGAAAAAAAACGGCGGAACCTCACGCAAGGGAGCCATAACCGTTTTCTGGCCTATATGCTTTTTTTATGGCCGCGTTTAGAGCCTTCATAAATACACGGCAAAGCATTAGGGAGCGCAGAGTGCGTGCCCAATCACCAGCCGGACACGTGTTGGCTTCTTCTCCTCAGGTCATCGTACGCTGCCGCGTCACTTTGTCACTGTCAGTACGAGCTTTCAAGCCTGGATTTGAATTTCAAATTTCAAAACAGGGTGAGACTTTAAAAAAAAAAAAAAAAATAGGATTTCTGAATCAGTTTAGGGTTCGAAAGTAGACTTTCAAGACCTGATGATGTTTTCAAAGTCTTGTTTTGGAAAAAAAAAAAAAATGGAGCTTACTTCCCGTGGGTATAAATCACAGATTGGTTCCCCTGTAAACTGCATCTCGGGGGGGGGGAAAAAAAAAACATTCCGAAAAGAAAAACACTGAAGTCTCACACGTGTAAACACATTTGCACTCGGCTCCATTTGTCTTACTGCCAAAGTTGATTACATACTGGAAGGGTCACGGGCAAACACACATCATTGTTTAGCATAACACACATTGTTGTGCGTCCGCCGCAAGGTCGACCGACTTCCCTCCCTTCGAGAAGAAAAGAAAAAAAATCCTCGGCAGCCCTTTCCCTTCGCAAATCACAACAACAAAGTGGGAGTTTAGCCGCAATGTTCTCTGACCTCACCGACGAGTTATCCCATAAAAAATGCAAGACTCGCATGCGTGCGGCCACTTACCGCCAACACGATTGCGCTCAAGTTTACCAAATTGCTTTGAATTATTTCTGTTCCCGAGTTTGTTTGAGAACGTTTCTCAAGTGACAAAGTTGAGAAGGAGTCAGTCATGGGAAAAGATGGAGACTGCTCGGCCGTGCCGGCGAGTTCAAAGCTCCGGTCCCAATCAAGCGGCGATGGCGTCAGATGATGCTCAACCTTCCCGCCGGGGCTAGCTTTTAGCTGATTATGAGTATCTCTCCCGCTTGCGGCTCACCGGGGCGTCTTCACTCATCTCTCCTCGGCTGGGCGGCTCGCTGAATATTAAGCACCCGTACTGTCGGGTGGCTTTTATCCTGATTATCTGAAACGCAGGTGTCAAACATAAGGCCCGGGGGCCCAGATGCGGCCCAGCACATGTGGCCAAACCACAATCTGTACCAACGATCCACAGTACTAAGTCTTTTTCCGGGGCCTTGTCCAAAAACGTTAAGCTGAAGTTCTCCATGGATATTTTAAATGGAAGAAACGTGACGGGATGAATGTTTTTTCTCATGAGCCTGAAATCCTTTGTATACCTTCAGGCTCCAATCCATACGAAGAATCCAATAGTTGACCTTCTATTGTTTTTTTTTTTAACTTCTTCCTTCGGGCCAAATCCTTTTAAGCAAGCAACCGTTGTTGTTTTCTTTAAAGGTAACATTTCGACATTCTAGAAGAATCGAGAGGGATTTCCGAGGAGTTCAAACTTGCTCGTTGAGTTACCAAATTATACGGCAACAGTCCCAGCGGTGTCCCTCTGTCACCTCACATTATAGAAAGTCTAAGCTTCCATAATTAGAGATTAGAATGATAATCAAGAAGAATATTTTCATGTTGATACAAGCAAGCAGGCAGGCGGTAGAAGGCTGCAGGAAGACTGCGGCAGTCTCATTACTCCACCAGGGCCTGGGAGGAGACAGTGACATGGTGCCCGCATGTGTGATTCATCGAGCGTGTTCCCCACCTCGCTTTTTATTCAGTCCTCTAGATTATAGGCCAGACTAATGCTTTGTCACTCCCACTTGTACCGTCCTGCGGGCACGACGTGATTGAACATCCGACGCTCCGTTGTCCCTCCAAGGTGTACTCCTGCCTTACCTTTCAGCTCTTATTATTATTACAGTCTCGCAGGACTTGAATGATGCCACGTGTCATCCTAGGCCGGCCACTGGATGGATGAATGCAAGTCCTGTTTTTTTTGTTTATCGTGATTTACATAATTGTGTGAGCAAAATGCCAGGCCGTAAGTTGACCAAACTAGATCAAGCATCAAAGTAGCATTTCGCCTTGTAGCATAGGAGGCTAAATCCATTAGCTTGCCGTGAAGGGTGTCTCTCAAAGATTTGTGGATGCCTTCAGCTTGTCACTATGGTGTCGCTCCTCCTGCACATCAACCCTACCCGCCGCCCCCCGCGGACACGTTTGATGTGCCGCTATCTCATTTGGCACTTGCTCATAAACTCCTCGCTCGGGGCAACAAAAAGACATTTTACCGCATACCCGTTTGTCTTCTCCCCTCCCGGGGTCGCAGTTGCGGCGGGTGTCCGTCCGTCACCGACGACGGAGGACCCCCGGCCCAAACCTTTTTTTGCTAATGCTCATCATGCGCTCATTTCAAATTGACGCTTTGAATGACAAACATCAATAATCATCTGAATTTGAAGCGCCAGCCCTTCCCGCTTGTCAATATTCCATCAGTCTATTCATACAAATATTTCAGAGTATTCCGCAGTTTGGGAATAAATTATTGCTATCACCCGCCGTGCGTGATCAGTCAAGCTGTCAGCGCAAAACTGATAAAAATGCCCCAAGACATCGTTTTAAAATGGCGCCCGTGCTGAGATAAATGACATGCGGGAAAGGCATTGTTTTTCCTTCAAAAAACAAATAAAAGTTGTTTTAAAAAACAAGTCAGGGCTGGAAAAAAAAGATCTTTTATGCAAATGGTCATTAGACTGAGGCAGTAATTAATTTCCCAACTGCATGAAATAATAACAAATTGATATTTCGCATTTGTGGATGTACTGATTGATGTTCAGGTGAAGTCATGGACATGATTGATTTTTGACAGATGGATGATGGAGGGAGAGATAGATGTTGATATGTTTGGGCAGATAAGATGGAGAGATCAATGGGAAGGACGGACGTGCACAATTCATGGAAAAGATGATTGATGAACAGAAGGACAAAATTAAAGAAACAATGAAGGAATGAAAAAAAACGATGAAAAGTGTTTGAACGGTAGCCCGAGTGGGAACGCCACTTCTTCTTCATCTCATCCAAGTCGGTTCAGTCAGTTCAAAAGCCCCGTTTGACTTTTCAGCGTCGTCTCTGGAGTGTTCTATGAAACTTCCCTCCGGTCTCGTACGACTTCATCTCGTTTGCGCTTTTCACCTGAGTCCAACGGCGACAAAGGCGGAAAAAAGGGAAGCGCCCACTCCTGCGTTTCATCTGCTTGTCGTCGGCAATCGGAGGAAGATGATGAAACGGCCGCATGGTATGGATTGTGTACTTTGTTGTGCGAACACGAGAAACATGAAAGAGCCGCTCTGACCCGCACCGCAGCGAGTGTTTGTTTTCCGCGCATTGATCGAGCCGCGTGCGGCCGCTCCCGGTGCCTTTCATCCCGATGATAGGCTGCAGGGGTGGAACAAACACATGATCGGCTCCACAAACAAGCCTTCGCCTGCGTTCGCCTGCGTACGCCGGCGTACGCCGTGGCCCCGCTCCAGGGTGTTCTCCTTAATGGCGCACGAAAAGTACTTTGAAGAAACTTTGGTCGGGAAATAAGCGATTGCGACGAATGACGGTCGCACCTGTGCCAGTTGGAAATTTCAAATTGTTCCGCGTCAAAATGAACAGCTTTCTGAGCTCTTCCGAATCTCTTGCGGGATTTTTCCGCCACAATGCGACCGCCGGGAGACGCAATACCGCCGCGGTTATTTATCAGCAAATCTAGGCGCTTAAACATCGTGGGAGTTCAGTGGCTGGAATGTGGAACAAGAGAAACTACAAGGCAGGCCATTAATTAAACATAAACGCCAAGCAAGAGGAGTTTCACTCTTGTTTGTAATTGTGAATATTTGATGAGGCCAAAGAAAAATTCGCTTAGCGCGCGGGCATATGCTAACGGTTTGTGGGAAGGTTTCTCGGTAAAGCCTCCTGAAAAAAACAAAGGCAAAAGAGTGAATGGATTCCATTTTTCGGTTGGAAGGAAAATGGCAAAATGTTCTGAACGTTTGTCTTCGCTTTGGTGTGACAATTTCTTTAACATTTCGGGGGAGGGGGCTTCAATTCTTCTCCCTCACCACCTTTTCCTGTTAATTAACCCCGAGGATGAACGACAGAAGAAGCCGTGTCTCCACCCCGCCGTCACAACGGCGACATTGTGCGACATTAAGCCGTCTTCTCCTCCCTCCTCCTCCGCCCATGAGTTGTCACTTCATTCAATCCGACTCGGGCTGAGTAAACTCGCGTCCGACCTCCCGCCGCTGCCGCCGTTTGACTTTTACGCAAATCACAACTGGCTTTGTTTTTTTTTTTTTTTGTTTTTTTGTAATGTTCCTCCTGATGATTGTTTTCGGTCCTCGCTCGTTTGGCGCTCGCCTCGGGGGCCCTTTTCTTGTTTGTCCGAGGCCCACGCGTGAATATTACATGCGGGCGATGGCAACACCAAAGAAGAGGATACAACAACGGGAAGGGGAAGTCAACTGGACGGGAAATGGGGAAACCCAAGTAACAATTGTTTGTGGTTTGCTATTTTTTTATTTTGTGGTATGAACGAAAAACTACCCTCTTTCCAAATTGTTGTTCAGACTGAGTAACAGACTGAAAATCCAAAATGGCCTCCAGAGCTCATTTTATGCTGCTTGTTAAACGTGGACCTTTTCTTAGATATTAAACTCTCCTTTTACACGGTCTGTAAAATCGACTTTTTATCCAAAGAATTAGGGCAGACGAGACTTAAACAGGGCTGCGGGAAAGATTGGGCTCAACGCGGACGTCGGGTGAATGTTGATTTTTGCCGGGCGGGCGGTACCCACGTGCGGCGCCGCGCTCGCACTGAGGGTTCCTTGTTTGCCGAGGTGGGAGACCAATGAGTTCGCTTTGACTGTTTGCCAGCGTTTGTTAAGTTGAGTAGGTCACGCCATCAAATCGAAACTTGGATTGAAAACTTCGATCAGATTTTTTTTTACTCTGTCGCGTCGCTCTGGTCGCCCACGTTCAGCATCCTCGGGAATGTTAATTAAAAATAAAAAAACGAGGCGTTCACTTATCGGTAGCGTCGCGTGTTCCCACCCACTCGAATGGATTCGATGCTTTGCCGCGTGTGTGAAATCTAATTAAAGTCGCTTCATTTCGCGAGCCGCGTATCACCTCGCAAACGCCGTACAGATTTTCACACGCCGTGTTTTTTGGCTCGTTCTTTTTTGCCCGCCCTATTTTTATTGTTTTATTGGTCTCAATATAAAATCTCCATTGTCAGCTCGTTTGCATGGCGGTTGGTTGTAGCTTGCCAGAGAATTTGACACCCCCCACAAAAAAATTTGTTTAGTTCCCCTTTAACTGACTCCAGAAGAAAACCTTATCTGTACTTCTCCCTAATAAACTTTACTGACTTTATACTGTCTGTCTGCCTGTGAAAGACTTTTTTTCTCGACTTTAAATGACACCCACAGTAGAAGATGGGGGTCAAAATGGTCCTGCAAATTTCCTCGCTTTGGAAGTAGCATCAAAGGTGTAACAGATTTTTTTTTTTTTTTTGGGCTAAACGGAAACCGAAAGCATCGTCGCTGCCAGACAAGAGTTCACTTTGGGTACTCCTGCTGCTTGTGCAAAGCTTGCTGGGAGAGTTGGAGTGGTTTGGAATGATAGCTGGCTTAGACGTACGTCGTTTTTAAGGAATTGGTTTCATTTTCTTAAAAGCAGGCGGCTGGCTGCCTTTTTCGCATTTTCTTGAGAATATGGCCAAAGATGATGAGAGGTGTGCCAGCAGGGGCGTGCAGAAGGGGGGGGGGGGGAGAAGGGGCAGTGCCCCCAGCCAATCAGCAACATCGAAACCGTTAACAACTAAAGGCTAACTGCTGTATCTTTTGCGACATCATCTGTAAAGCCGTTCCGTGCGTCTGGTCGATACCAACGGCAGGTGTCTTACGTAACAGTTCATTACATTCCTTCTCCGTGGGAAAAGCTGCGGCGGACACCTCCAGATCAGTCACGTCAGGAGCTCGGATGAATCCTCTTACATCTTTTATGGGACATTAGAGCGAGCGGGGAGATGACCCAATTTGAATGCATATGTTTGACGCACGCACGAGGAGGCTAATCGCGGCGCTGGAGAAGGAGCCGCCAGCTGTAGCCGCGTATCTCGGGCTAAATCTTGTGTATTTTCACATGAATAAGCCGCAGCTTGATTACAGCACACTTCTATTAACAAGGCTCTTTCACTCTTGATGAAATCTGCCTTCGTCTCGTTGCCCACGCCGCGTCCCGGCAGATGTAATTTTTTTTTAATTTGCTCGCCGTAGACGCGCTTTCTCAATTAGGACACATATGCCTGATCTAGAAAGCAGAGGCGAACACGCCGACTTGCGCAATTGAGACGCTTTTTGACTTTTGCGACGTTCCCGGCGACGTTCCCGCCCCTACTCGACGTGCCGCCTCTGCCGACGTTGCCTTTTTAATTAGCGCTTCGCTAACGGCCGTTGGCAGCAGACCGCCTGTTTCTGGGCCTCGTGTGGGCGCGCTTGTTTGCGTGTGGGCTTCTGCCTTTGGACTAATTTATATGTAGTTTGTTATGACGGCCTAGCACGTAAAATATTCCGCTTTTTCCGTGACGAAAATGGTTCAAATGAGCAGTTGTGTTACTACAACAGCTGTGGTGAAAGCGTCATATAAATAAAGATGTAATGAATTGTTGTGAGATGTATTCTGAAATGGCTGGGTAGCACGTCCGCCTCACAGTTAGGAGGGTGCGGGTTCGATTCCACCTCCGGCCCTCCCTGTGTGGAGTTTGCATGTTCTCCCCGGGCCCGCGTGGGTTTTCTCCGGGCACTCCGGTTTCCTCCCACATCCCAAAGACATGCTTGGTAGGCCGATTGAAGACTCCAAATTGTCCCTAGGTGTGGGTGCGAGTGCAAATGGTTGTTTGTCTCTGTGTGCCCTGCGATTGGCTGGCAACCGGTTCAGGGTGTCCCCCGCCTACTGCCCGATGACGGCTGGGATAGGCTCCAGCACTCCCGCGACCCCCGTGGGGACTAAGCGGTTCAGAAAATGGATGGATGGATGTATTCTGAAATGGTTGCTTCGGGTGATTTGAAATGTTTTCATGTAGCCAGATAGAGATAAACAACATAAATAATAAAAAAGCCGTATGTTGTCTATCACAATTAACAAAATGTGCAAATTCTGCTCGAATTATTTTGTTAGCATTTTGTTAGTATTGGACAAAATGCCAATCACTTCACTTTTATCTCAAACGAGATATTTTAGGTTGCATTACCTGACATGTTTCGTGTCACTGGTGTGGTTGTGACGCGTCTTTATCACAACCACACAAGGCGGAAGTACAAGCCGAAACATGTCAGGTAATGCAACCTAAATTATCTTGTTTGCGATAAAAGAACCAGTGAAGTGATTGACGAGTGAAAACAAAATGAGCTTAGTACAACTAAAATGCCAATAAGCATTTAAAAAAATTTAAACCCACAAATGTTAGCATTAGCATTTGTGTGTTGTATATGTTGTCTATTACAATTAAAAAAAAGATGCAAATCTTGATCAAATTATTTTGGTAGCATTTTGGTAGCATTGGACAAAATGCCAACAATTTACTAACGCATTTTAATCATTTTAAATGTTAGCATTAACATTTTTGCAATTGTTTTGACCCCCCCCCAACCTTTTAAAGGCATTATGTGAGAACTGAATCTAATAATTTGTCACTGAACATCGCAGCCACGCGAGATGTTTACGTGAAATTAAATTCGTGTCGTCCGGCCGTGTGCAACGTTTGCCCTGTGCATTCAAATTGTAAACGAGTTGCTCGCATCCGCACGTCGACAGATGTTCCCTTGCATAATTGTCTCATGAAAAAATATTTGTGTACACACTCGTCAGAATACAGAAGGCTTCGAACATGAATAATGGATGACGCACTTTTGGATGCCGAGTACCTGAGATTCGTGCAGATGTCCGTGTTTATAACACACACACACACACACACACACACACCCCGACGCAACGCTTACTCTGATCCAATTAAGTAAAATGCTGTGCTTTTCTTCACGTTGAGTGCCTGAATGAAAGCAAAGAAGATAAATAAACTAGCCAAAGAAAAATCCAAATAGATGTACGAATACAACACGAATAAATTATCTATACAATTGTTTGTACAGAGCCCCTAAACTTAAATGCTAATTCCAACTCCTCTGCTTGAACCCTAACCCGAACCAAAAGGCAAATTCAGCTTATCCACTTTTTTTTTGCTTTTAGTTTTGAGTGTAGAAAAGTACATAATGATGTTCCCCCGTGATGTTCTCGTGTTCCCGTTCTAAACTTGGCATCCTTATGCCCCGGAGCGCATCTCTTTAATTTGACGCACTGTTTTCGCTAAAAGCTGCCAAGACGCACTCCATTTAAAGGTACAGCGCGTGTCGTTTATGGCTGCGACTCAGCGTGGCTTCGCTTTGACTCTGTGGCTTATTTGTTCTATGTGTATTTTTATTGCATCTCATCAAATCTATCAGTAGTTGATGATCACAGTATTCTTCTGGATGGTCCCATGTTTTCAATTCGAGGTTTTTTTTTTTTCCGGCTTCCTCGCTGTGCATTGGGTCCACCCGGGAAACTGAAAAGATGAAAGAAACACTCTCCATCCCTCATCTCGTCTTCCCCGGCCGGCTCATCGTTGTTGAGCTCCCCCACCCCCTCAGCCTACCTGACTTCCTTTTTCATGCACAATTATTAGCCTTTGGAGTTCTTCTGGCAATTCGCATCTCTCCACTGATGGAGTTAGACGTAAAGCACCCCCCCACCACCACCACACCCCACCGGCTCCCCTCTCGTCTCTGAAATAATGTGTCTTTGGCGAGGTGATGTCAGCCGGTGTCTTTTAATAAAGAAATTGTTTGTGAGAGGCAACATGAGATGAGAGGCATGTTGATTTAGTGCAGTGCCAATTCTAATCTTTATTTTCTCTCCTTTTTTCTTTCCCCTCCGGTGCTGCTCGCTGCAAAATAAAGGTAAGAAGTCTTTTTTTTTTATACAATTATTCTCATTTGTGCCTTTTGTGACTTCACAGAAGGAAGTTGTTCGGTAGCTTTAAGGGCGTCTATACAAGATTTTATGGATAATTGCTTTAAGGAACCAATTAGTGCAATTAGGGAAAGAAGATTTTGGCAAATATGTTTTATTGCTTGACTAGGAAGGAAAATAAGTCATTTCAGAGCCTTTTCACAATCCCGAGGCATGACCTTGTTGATAATATTTATTTTTTTACCTGGTCCATATGAGACTTAACACACAGAATGTTTTTATTATTCCAGTTTGAATTGGCCTTACTCGATTGTCGGATGTTGTCTTGCAAAAGGAAAACTCTTGATGGAGCGTAAACAACATCGGTAATGACTTATGCTGTGATGGTAGTCAAAGCTAACTGTGGGAGTTTTTTTTATTTCTTTTTTTTTGTGGACGGCATTGAACCAGTCGTCTGATTTGTGAACATTGCTTTGGTCGCCGTCACTCTCGCAGCCCTCCCGCCGCTCGCGCGACACGGCTGACATTTGCCTTTGATGCACTTGTCAGAAAATATCACAAGCTCACCCTCCGCTGCATTTTGGCCCATCTGAGCGTCTTACAAGTCTCTCCCCTCTCTCTCGTCTAGTCCGCTCATTAAACGGACTAATTGATTGCTGGCCGAGACCATAGCCAGCTAGCCAGTGTATCAATTATTAATTTGCGTGAATAGATTAATCGGGGAGATTGTGTTCAGCGTTTAACTTGTGGAAGCAATTAGGGAGCTTCTGTCTGACCGATGGGGAGCTCGGAAAAAAAAAAAAAAAACACGGTGCTACATGTTATAAGAGCAAGTCTCAATGGGCTGGTCAGTTTTGGGAAACGGCAGCAGTATAATTAGGCAGATATGAACATTAGTGATTAAAAACCAGACTTCAGAGTCCTAATGGTCACCATTTTGACAAACGACACGTCAGTCGGATGCGCCTATTGATCGGGTGCTACGATTGATGTCCGCCGTTCAGGCATTGTGTTTGGGAAATGACTAGTAGGCTGAAGTTGTGAGCAGCGGCAGGCTCTTTAGCTACCTCGCTAACTGGCGGCGCAATACTAACGACGCCACAGAACGTCCGCTTCCGATCGAACGCCCGTCAGAGACTCTTAACTGCCACCGAGACGCTTCCTCCCATTCACGTAAACAGCGTCCCTCGGTAAATACACTTTTCTTCCACTCTCTTCTGTTCAATTCGTTTTGGCTAATGCGCGGCGGTTGGGTCGCGTTTCTGCGGCTAGCGCGGCGTCCCCGAGAAATTGAGACAAGATGAAAAGAGATCATTTCATCTGGCTCGGCCTAATATTGCCGAGCGAGGGAGAGAAAGACAAATCAAGAATATGGAAATCAAATTGGCCATTTGGCATGCCAGCCCGGGCTTCTTCTATCACACACGGAGCAGAAGTAAAGTACAATGCGTCCCATATTTGGTTCCGAGCTTAAGAAGCCAGATGAGGCTTTGAACTTCACACTTTTTAATCCACGTGCGCGGTCGAGGTCAGTAGGAAAGTAGCGGCAAATGACAAAATGCCAGCTCCTTTCATCTGTGCAGGAATGCACATAAAGAAATAAACAGCAGGGCCGTATGAGCAAACCAGAGATTTGGTTTGGCGTCTTGGTTACGCAGTGTATTTGCAGGCTTAAACCGCAAACATTTTAAAAATACTTAACAGTCTGGATTGCTTACCTCAAAAAAATTGAATGAGCGGTCAAAGGCGTATCCTGCTAACATGACTCATATTCTAGTGTTTACCTTCTTTTGGATTGTTTGGCCTTTGCGGCCATCTCCGCATATTGTAACAACATTGCAGGATTAACGGTCACCCTTGGCGCCGCAGGATGTTTGCAGCCTGAGCGCTGGATAACAACAACAAAAAAAGTCAATATGATTTATAGACTGGTATTGTCGTCGTTAATGTTGCCACTTGATGAGTGCTCAGAGAGGAGCGCCTTTGTTGTCGAGCCGGCCATGACTAAAGCTTTGCTATTGCACGCTATGTCTTCATCCTCATACACACACACACACCTGTCCACTTCACAAGCTAAGCCAATTAGCATCGCTGCAATGTTGCCTTCACCTCCCTGTCATTAGTCTCAGTCAAACACAAGGCAAAGACAAGATCTGTGTGTGTGGCCCGAATAATTCCCGCTATTGATTGGAAAAAGCCCCCCCCCACCCACCCCTCAAGAGAGAGCTCGTTGAAGTCTCCCTGCCGCAGGAAACGAAAACAACAAGGCCGTACTCCAACGCGACATACACCTTCATTACGCAAGGCTTCTCTTAATGAGAGGAATCCAATGGCGAGACTCAAACTAGGTTGCCTCTTCCCATTTTTCTGCCACTTTTCCCTCTCATCTTTTTTTTTGCCTCCTTTTAACTGCTGTAATTTATGCGAAAAAAAAAGAAAGATAAATAGCGTATCAATGCCAGCGCAGTGGTATGGGCCGGGCATACCACGCCACCCCCGGCTCTGGGGAGGGGAGAGGAGGGAGGGGTAAGTAGGTCACGCTAGTGTGTGTGTTTGTGGAGATTTAAGTGTGCTCGCGGGTCAAATGCAAAGCGGGCTAGGACAGAAGGGAAGGTGGCGCCGTGTTTAATCGCAAGCCAGCACTTCCTTTCAATAAGCTTCCAGTTCTGAGGAATCCGGTTCGGAAAAGCACCGCCGCTATCTAGTTTTTTTTTTTTTTTCTCCCCAAAACTTTTTGGATGTGCTCCTTTTTTTTTTTTTTTTTTCCTTCTTCCTTTCTCATCCCGCGGTTGTTTCGGCAACTCTTCAAAGCCTTCTTCTGATTGAGCCGGTTAGCTGGGAGCAACGTTGCCTTCTGCGCGACCTCCAGAAAAGCGGTGCTGGCGTATGGAGGAAAGCGGACCGTCCTGCGCCAATTAGTGCTTACGTTAACCCCTCCCCCCCCTTTTTGTTATTGCTAATGACTGTGTGCGAGTACCCCTTTCAAACACTACAATCATTTCCGTCTGGGCATTCATCTCTAATAAAACGCGGCAATGTCCTGTGTGAAAAGCACAGGCCAATAAATGGCCGTCCTACTCTGGGGTCATAGGTCAGGAACCTCGTATCAAAGGGGCTATTGTGGGGAGGTCGTATGCAAATAACCAAGTATTTCATGGAAATGTACCAGACCAGGCTGCTTCATAATAATGACAATAATAATAGTAACCATAATAATCTATTTGTCTTTTGGCTAGCTTAGGTGAAGCAGCATGTGACTCAGTTGAGTTATTTGATTTTGATGTTGACACTTATGGGCATTTGACTCCATTTCCCTGATTGATCCATTGTTTAATGGGGTTAATGGGATTAGATGACGTCTTGCCAAATGTTCGGAACTTCTCTTCCTTTGCCAGTTTCGGTACGGAGCAAAGCGAACCCGTGGACAGCAATGATTCATTTGCCTCAGTTGATCAATAATTAACTCCACACAATTTGATTATTTTTCAGGAAATGTCAACTGCTCAAACCAAAATGAAATACCATCATATTCATATTTCCTAAATAAATCGACTTTTCAGTTATTTCGAAGAACTTCAGGAATGATTGGCTGATTTTGAAGTGGGCATAATCAATTTTACGGTGTGTGGGCGTTTCTTCTAATCAGCGATGTGATTCTTTTTCTTTTCCCCCCCACTTTAAAATATTGAATTAATTTCTTTTCTCAGCATCTCTTGAGAGCAGAAACATGATTTCTGCTTTTAATTAGTTCCTCCTCCCCCGCCAAGTTGCGAGTAACAGTTGCGGGGTTAATGAACAGACGAGTATTTAGTGTTTTATATTCGGCTTTATTCCACATTCTCAGGGAAATGAGCTCAGGGAGAAGTCTTGGTGTTTGAAGATTTTTTTTTTTTTTTTGTGGGTCCGCTCATAATAGACATTTTGATGCACGACGGTGACAATTCCCACAATAAATCAAGTCCGGTTCAATTTTAAATGTGCGATTTCACCGAATTCCAATCAATCCTGTGGCTGAGGCTTTCCTTCCCAAAGTGCTTTTTAGTGGTGTGCTGAAGATGCCTCCTGCTCCAAAAATGAACAAAATGACCCGTTGCTAAGTATACACGCGGATTCTTGTATTTTTTTTCTTGTTGCCCGTCTTTGTTCATTTTCAGCGCTCTTGAAATTGTTTGAAAAACTCAACCGTGAGATTATTTTTTTTGACGTCTACCTTGGTGTGTGGTGAAATTTGATGACTGGTCATTTGAGGGTCAATTTGGCCTATGACCGATTACGAGGGCAATGAGATAATAAGGCGGCGAACGACGGCCAATAAGGATTAATGTCAAAACGGCCGATATCATTGCTAGCCTTGATTAATCCCCGCCAAACCCCTTTGCCGGGATTAGAAGGAGGAAACGCGGCGGCAGCAACCTGACGCACGCCATCACTCCAGCCAAGACGCTGTTAAAACAGCAGATATTTCCTCCCATATACTTTGCTCGCTCGCGCCATTCATTATTTATGATCTATTCCAAATTACATTATCTTTCACCGAGCCTCAATTACGCCTTGCCCGGCGGCGGCGGCGAGTTTGATTCACCATCCGAGAGTTGGAGAAAGATCCGGCCGCGGAACCTCATTTTCACCCCTCGCCCATTTTTAGACATCCAAACCTGACAAGTTAATTGATTGGACGTATGGAATCAAATATTCATGCGAGCGTGCAGAAATATACTCTGCAAATTGTACAAAGGGGGGGGTGATTGATAAGAGCTGAGGTGCGCATAATCAAGGCAGCCAGCTGAATGTTTAGCGCCCGTAATTAGATTCGTATAAAAAGAAAAAAGTCGACTCATTTGATCAAATATTTAGAGGAAGGAAGTTTACCAAGGAAATTCAGATTTGATTTTACTATATGATTTTTGAAGTTGTCTCAAAAGAAAAAGAAATCAAAGACCTTCCTTCACTTGACAGCAGCTCCAGGGAGCAAAACGTCCAAAAAAATAAAAAAAGTTTGAAATTACCTTAATCTTCAGCGAGCGCACTTACAAATTGGACTCATCGGTCCGTGGTGCTGTCAAAACTTGTCCCTTCAATGGTGCACAAAAGTGACTTGTGTCATGTAGTTCACTAAAATTGATTGGAGGGGGAATAAAGAAGAAATGCTACGAGCACACTGCTTGAGCTCCGCTCGCATATTTTTTTTTTGTCCAAGTAAAAGGCGCCAGCGCGGAAGCTAGCATCCCCCGAGCTAGCGCCGTGTCCCTCCCGATGGAAATGTCAACAGACAAACGCGCCTTTGTCTCAAACTCGGCGTTTAGGGTTTATTTCTGTCCTCCTTTTCCCGATGAACTGTAAACAAGCGGACTGTTTAACTTTTGAAGCTGACAATGTCAGAAATTTCGTTTTAGAAATTCCAAAAAACAAAAGCAACTCTCGACGTTTCCTAGAGTTTATTACAGTAATAAAGAAATTGTTTGCCACGACAATTTGACTGACAAACACGGTTTCTACTCTCCCTTCCTCTTATGAATATTTGACATCCTTTTTTCTTTTTTTTCCTTTCCGAGTAATAAGTGACGAGCAGTAAGCCGGCGCGGGAGCCGTGCGTCTGTCGAATTCCACAAAAGGGAATCATTAATACACGGCTGACAACGTTATGGATGTGCCGGCTGATGTCTCCTCATATAGTCGTGCATTATTTAACGCAGGCTCTTTAAGTTTTTATGGCGTCGGATGCGCATGGCATATTGTCCGTTGTCAACTTTTTTTTCTTAAGCCTTTTCTCTGCCCAAGGCGCTTCTCTTTTTTCCCACTGTCACCCCAGACGTATTTTTAGTTCCTTCCCCAAAGGCCTTGGTTCCGCCTGTCAGGTAAGACGAGGGCGGGATTTCTTTCAAATCGTGTGTGACCTTCTCCTCCTTTCTTCCCACCTACCTTAAGAGTGGACTGCAATTATCACGACCAAACTGAGCTGTGATCCTTTGCTATTTTTTTTTCGGGCGGCATTGTATAATGAGCAAACTTCATCACTTCCTTCTGACTGAGTCTTAAGGAGGACTTCATCAAAAATTCTTCCCATCATTTGTCCGTGAAAGGGAAAACGCTTCGTCCTCACTTTTTTTTTTTTTTTTTTTTTTTACACAGAAGCTTTCAGGCTTCACATCAACAGGGCCCCCCCCCCCCCCCCCCCCCTCCCACCCATAATTACGCTCCGCATGCCTCGGACCGCCGTGTCTCTCACTTATCGTGTGAAAGTGAGCCAGTCGCTCCTTTCTGGCTGTGAGAAAATGCATCATATGTGCTTTTCTTCCCCTTTATGCTAATTACACGCATCCATTTGCCGGTTAGCTTCGGGGGAGCCGTTTCCTCCCTTAATCCCGCCGTTGGCTTTTTTAATCCTTACCTTTTACTTCCTCTGCTGTGAGAAGCACGTCATGCATTTCATGTTAGCCAAGAGGCGGAGTGGAAACTCACCGGGTCATGTTGGGGTTATTTGTGATTATCTGTCAGTCAGCATTTATTTGTGAACAAGCTTTCTTGATGTTTAGAGCGACACTATTAAAAAATATATATATATATCGCCACAGATGAATTATTACCTTGGCTGCTGGACATCTGTTCATTAAAAAAAAAAAACCTTTTCAGCAATTAATAGTTGCCCACTGATTGGCCTATCACATCCCCGGCTGGCCGGTAACTAAAAGGAATTGCATGAAAGCGCCGCTTAAATTGGAGTCTAATTAAAAGGAGTCTGCACCCGCAAGAGTATTTTTTTGAAAGAAGGAAGAAAAAAAAAAAAGGGGAAGGAAATTACAGTGAGCTAACACCTACAAGACGAACTGTTAATTATGAATCAAGCTTCTCTCGTCTTTTAATCAAGTCGATAAAGTCCAGACATAATTTAGGGACATAAGAGGGGTGAGACTTGGGAAGAAACCGGACCCTTACGTTTTTTTGTCCACACACTACTGTCCTGAATGTCCAATATCCTGGTTTTTTTTTCTTCTTCTGTTCCCCTCCATCTCTCTAATTTCCTGTCTACCTGTAGCCGCCCGGATCACTTCCTGCCTGTGATTGATTTACACTCATAATGCTGTGTCATGATAGCGTAAGGCAAATTGTCAAAGGCAATGTTATTGCAGAAAGAGACACGTGGCGTGATTAGACGGGTAAAACTTTGCTTCTTTTAAAACGGGACCCCTCCCCCCACACAAATGACCCCATGTGACCTTTAGACATAGCCCGCTGCCATCCGTCCCGCATTCCCAGCTCCTTATCCCAACTTGCTGACACGGCTCAACGTGTCGGGGCTGATGGATGGCGCCCCTGCTTATAAGGGTGTTGTCCGGTCCGGTCTACTTCCCGGAACCTCGTCTTCGTTATTTACGATTTATTCCAACCTGATCTACTCTGCTGCTCAAATAGTCACGTGACTTTTGCGGCGCGACACAAAGCTCGCCGCCGAGTCCTCTGCCGCTAACGGTATCCAGATGACGTCGGGGGGGGGGGGGGGGCAAACTTCCGCACAAAATGGCTTCAAGATGAATCCAGCGTTAGCGAACACTTGAAAGGATTTCAAAGAGAAGCTAAGTCAGTGCACGTTTACACGTTGAACCACAAAAAAATGAAACACCAAGCTCCATTATGTCTCGGGCTAAAAATAGCAACGTATACGTGCTGTTTGGATGGCGGCTGTTGACAGACGAGGCGTTGCCGTGCCCCGGAGGAGGCCATGTGTTGAGCAGACACGGCTTCGGAGGCTATTTGAGGCTGTGAGTGACGACCGCAAAAATGTCTCTCGGCGTGGACAAAAGTAAACCGTCGCGTTCCGACAAACAGGAAGCGGAGGAATATAGGACGTGCCGGGATTATTACGATTTTGTAAACTCCAATAAAGTGAGCCCTTTCAAGAGTAACGATACAGCCAAGCCAGGCAGATCATCATTTTGGCTCGGTGTTATTCTCAAACGGCTTGTGAACAATTGTCGAGTCGACTTTGTATCATTAAAATACTTCGGTGGCGAGACTCCGGCTCACCAACGAGGAACAAACAGGCCAGCGGATGGCATCCGGAACCTCGTCTGTGTGTGTGCGTGCGTCTTTGTGACGAGGGGCGGGCTCTTTATATGGACATGGCTGCTCTTTTGTACATGACTGCAGCGAGCTTGTTTTCAATGAGCCCAAACATGGCCATGAAGGATGCTTGTCCCAGATAACATGCATACATTACAGGCATGTGCACACACACACACACATGCACACACAGTGTGGTGCCTGCCCGTGATGTGATCTTGAAACTCTTGAGTCCATGTCATTGGAAAATCAATATGCTGCTTGCTTTTTCATCCAATTAATTACAGACTGCTGGACTGGCTGTACGCAATGTGTGTGTGTGTGTCTATGCGGCAGTATCAATCTGTTTATCCGTTGTTCATCCATCTGCTTCTGTCATTAAAATTCCTTTTTACCTTGACTCGGGCGCACGTTTAATCCCACCATGGAGAAATAAACAATTGTAATCCGGTTGAACACTAGGCGGTTTATGATGATGTCACACGGACACACAAAAACACGCACACACTTGAGGAAGTGAACAATGGCACTTTTTGTGTCACCAGATTAGCCCTAAAGCGCGTGACGTCCCAGAGGACCATCCTCGTGGATCCTTCAGGTCCCTCTTTACACCTGCACAATGGAGTCATGCAGAAACACGGTCACGCTGTTCCAGAAAGCGTAGAGGTCGCAGTGCCTTCCCTTTTGCTGTAGCAAATATTTTCAACATAGCGCTTTTAACAAAATAAGTAGCAGTCCATTCCATGTTGAGATGACCTGGTACTTGACAGTAAATAAATATTCCCCGCTCGTGGAACTGACTGTGGCATGACCCGGTCCGCAAAGAGTTCAGCGGTCACATGTAAATTGGAAATCAATACGAAGTCCTCGATCACGGCCGTCATTAATTACTGCCAGCCGAGCGGACTGAGGGAGTCGGCTTGGTGGGCGAACGGCGAGGGGAGGTCATCGATAAGACAGTTCCAGCGATAAAGTGAAAGACGGCTGAGGTTACAGAGTCAGAAACGTACTCACGGGCTCCCGGATTCAAAATAACCTTGCACAATGAGCCACGTGTGAAGACAAATATATTATTACCCTATTATTATTACCATTTGCAGTCAAGGTCAAAGAAACCAATCAGTTCCACTACAAACTGCGACGACACGAAACCCGCATCCGGTCCAAGCATGCAGAACGACGCCCAAATACATTTCCTTCCCGTAAGCAATGACGGCAGCTAGCATAGCAAAACAAAAAATGCCTGGATGGAATCACCGGAAGCATTCCGAGCCAGGAATTGTGTTGCGTTTGTGGGCCGACAAGTAAGAACCCTTTGGCACCAGAAAAAATCAGCTTTTGCTACGCCGCTACCTGCTATTTGTAGGCCATAGAGACCGAAAGTCCTGCGAGGGAATCACTTGTACTCTGGAGTCCATAAGAAGCTCAAAGGGATCCGTTGCGGTTGTCTCAAAGCCGTTTCCTTTGTCGCGGTTCTCGGATGATCTCCTTTGAAGTCTCCAATCGTAACAGCTTTCAATCGCTCTTCGGTCCCTTCCTACAATCACCAGCAATCGGCCTCTAATATTTCAAGCGTGTTTGACAGTCGGGCTTTATTAGGCTTTTGCGGTTTCATTGTTGCCGCTCTTTCATCTCCCAAGATTCCCACTGGGATTCAAACGCTACTGGCATTTTCGTCCCAGCCGTTTGTCGACGATCATCTCTCCGTTTCCCTTGAGTTCACGCGGCGGGAAAAAGCGCTCAGATACAGGCAGATGTTTGCCCATTCCCGAGAGAGTGAGTGAATGGAAATGGTTATTCCCATCTGAGAAGAACGTCTATCTCGTCCCAACTGATGTTTCTGCGAGCGTAAGGGATGACGACGTCTCTTCACTCCGCCTGTCCAAATCTTCTGACTTAAGTCTTCTAATTTCCAGCAGCTTTTGTAGCAATCTTTTGTCAGGCTGACAGAAAGGAAAGCGTTCTTCAGAGTTTCGCCGTCACGCTTGGGAATATGGTATGCTGATGGACGGCTCTCCTGGGAGTTTTCCTTTCATTGCCTTCTTCCAGACGGCTTGTTTGTTTTTCCAAGTCTGGATGTGGGCCAGGTCACCCCCAATCACTTTCCCCCAGGCCCTATACAAGTTGCCCATTAATGGCCTCCTAGTTCTTCCCGTTGGGTTATGACGTACCCATAATTTTAATTCTTAACGGTATGCGGAAGGACCGGTCTGATTTGATTCCATTGCTTCCTTCAGGCATCCTGGTTTATCTGCCTCTCCGGAGGGGGAGGCCAGAGGCCACCCCCTGGATCAGTCCTCCCTTTTTAAGTGCTTTTACCTTCGGGCAGACATGATCAGGCCGTGACCAATAGCCGCAGTAGTCAGGACACTTTGCGTTAAATTCCAGCTCATAAAAGTCGGCTAGATTGTAAATACATAACTCTTTATAGGCATAAGTCACTTAGTGCCTGAAATAGAGCAATATTTTTTCATGAAAGCTAACACTTGGCTCCTTTACGGTTGCCTGAAGGCTTTCCAGCAGAAATACTTGTGTAGCCTTCCCGCTGAGATACGCTTGGGCGGGCCGCAACGTTAAGACTTGAGTTTTTCCTTGAGGCTGTCAATTGTCGCGCTGGGTGATATTGATCTCCTAATGTTATTGTTGTAAAAGAAATGTTGTTAGAAAGGAGGAAACCTGAAGAGTTTCGGCGCTCCATTCAGATCACCTTCCATAGAAGCGTTAGCTAAAATCTCCTGATCTGAGTGTTGAAGTGTTTCTGGGTTTCTACTTTCTCGGTTTAGTGGTTCAAGGCTTGTTAAGGAAACATTCTTGTGGGATAATTCTCAGAAACTCTTCTTGGCGTTGGTGTTAATTACACCCCGGTAGCCTCCTGTGGCTTTGTCTCTGGCAGAGCTTGTTAATTGAAACTCCCCCGTCCTCTCGAGAGGGAACAATTAACCTCAACCGGCACCTGTAACGGCTCAATTGAACCACCTTTACTCCAGTCAGCTGATCTTTTAATCAGTTTTCAAATGTTAGTCCGAGCCGCTTGTTTTCCGAGCCGGCGAATATGACGGCGGTTGACTCCGACGTGACGCAGCGTAACGTCTCTGTCAAGCTGACATTGAGCGATTTCGATTTGTCTCGCCGCGTCACCGCCCAACCCTCCTCCCCCTTCTCCCGGTCCACCTGCCAGCGTTTCATTTGCCTCCAGTTTCTCTTATTGAATGAGAGTCCTTCAAAAAAGAAGAACAAGGAAAAGGTCATCAGAGAGGCTGAAAGAAAGACTGTACAGAGACAGACTAATCAGACCAAAGCCATGTGAGCACTTGTTCTCCTGTAGGGTATTTTGTTTCTTTCTCCGATGGCTTAAGTCCAAAGATTCACCGGGGAGTTGGTCTGGCAATGTTGATTAGGCTGATTATGGATCAGTCTGTCAACATGATAGAACCGATTCATCTGGAAAGGTTTTCATCCTGCCTAGTTTATGGTTTCAGGATCAGGCTTGCAGATTTGAATTCACGTCATGTCATTTAAAGAAAATGACTAGAATGTAGTCTCGTAAAGAAATGGCAACAAATCTGCTTTCCCGGGCTGGACCATCCCTTTCGTAGATCAGCGAGATGTCCTCCAGATAACAAGGCCCGCATGCACGGGGCGAGGCAGCTAATAACTCTTGCTGATAGCTCCCTTTCTCTAGCGCCGAGATAATATCAGATTGGATTCCTTGTAAGCTTGTAGGCAGGCCACCGTCATTACATACTATATCTTTATGTGTGAAGATGAAACGTGGTTTCGGATTTCAAATCAGTTGATTTGCATCAGGAAAAACGCGCGGTCACCTAACGAGTCGACTCGGATCCCGCCGACTCGTTGAAAGTGGCGAGCGCCTCGGGGGACGTGGAGCCCGCCTAAAAGCACCCTCATCAACTCGTTGCTTTTAATAGATGCAAACGTGCTTCAGTGTGGCGAGCGGCTTTATCGCCGTGCTTTATCGCCCGCGCCCGTTTAGCGCATCCCCGCCGGTTGCCGTCCATGAATCTGGTCAGGCTTTACACACTGTACGCTGTTAATCGCCTTTCCAAATAAAAGAATGTCGTCTAACGGAATATCGAGCTGGCTTTTTATTCTGGCTACTATATCACAAGCACTCTGTTGTCTGCGCTCTGTAAAACTCCGTCCCCCCAGGGGTTTCAATGAGGCAATCAAATTGAAGTGAGGGTTTTGAACCTTCGTTTGCGTTTTAAATTCGGGTTCAAATTGTGATTATCTTCTTTCGTGGTATCCCGGGAAAATCGCGTCTAGTTGCGGAGTCTGCGGAATTACATCCACATGATCTTTACTTGGCGTCCTCTGGCTGCCAGCCCTTGTTTGCGCTCGCCCGCCGCAGAGTATACTCGGAAACTGTACACGTACCCGCCGCTTCCTCTGTTTGTCAAATATTAGCGAGGGCGAGAACACACCGTGGCAGCTTGAATGGAAGTCAGGATTGAAAGTCGAGCACCGAGTCATCGAAACTGATGATTTCGAGTCATCAAAGTGATCTGACTCCAGGGTAAGCGTTTCAAATGAGTTAAGCTTTCAAATTCAGTTTAGAATTTCACATTTCAGACAGGTAAAGTTTGAAAAAGCAATTCGAAGCCTGTTAGTGTTTCAAAAAGGAATTACAAGCAAGGGTCAGGGTTTCAAATTGAGGTTTAAAGCACGGGGGCAGCGTTTCAAATTCGGGAGTTCATACAAGGGTGAGTTTTTCAAATGAGGGTTGCAAGCCACGTTGAGGCTGACCAGTCCAAACGGACAGGGTCATTATTCAAATGGTGGATTATTCCAACAGTGGGCTTTACCGGCACCGTGCTACCCCGCCCTTCCTTTTGGTCTTGTTGTTGCTCTCTGCATCACGAGCCTCCAACCGCCCAGCCCCCCCCCTCCCTCCTAGTCCGAGCTCCCACCGGACTCCGCCTTTCAATTGGATTACAATAAGACCCGATGAGAAGACATATGGCTCCTCCCGCCGAGACTTAATAAAAGTAAAAGTGGACTAATCTGGCAACCCCACAGGGATATAAGCGCCCTCCCTCCCCGCTTTCATCAGCCCGATGGATTTGGAGCTGCGGCCCACCGGCATGTCCACTGGCGGGGGGGGGGCGCAACCCCAATTTATCGCTTTGAATGCTCTCCTTTAAATGTAGCCAATTGTAAATAGTTCAAAATGGCTCTTTGTGGAGCCGGGTAAAAGCGCAGACGTAGATTTTTTTGCGAGGCCTCCCTCCATTAAAGTGCTTCGCAAAGCGGGCGTAAATCACGCCGCCGCCGCCGTATTTGCTCATCTTTAAATACCCGACTGTGTGCGCCGCATCTCGTCGCCCTCATCTGCAGTCTTACCTATGCAACCCTGCGTCGCCAGGATGACGGCCAGCCTACAATAAACATTTCCGCCGACAAGGACGGTCGTCTCTTTACTGAGCGAGTACAAGCTTCGCTGGCAGACGTGGTCGCCTTGTCACCCGGCCGTTCCTCCCCTCCCCTCCCTTTCCGTTGCCCCCCGTTTAATGGTCACGTCAACCTTGGACTCCACGCCGTGCCTCTCTTCGTCAAAGTGGAGCAAAGAAGCCATTTTGTGTCCCTTTTAGTGCAAGCGTAATTCTCAAAATGACTCAGACACTTTTAGAAGAGAGATGACCATTGGTAAGATGTCAGCTTGTGACAAAAAACTTTATTACTGTACTGTCACAGTCTTAGAGCAAGTGCAATCTTGGCTAACTCAGTTGTTTTTTGGTTTAAAAAAAATCTCAAGTAATAAAACATTACGTAGCCTCCATGTCTGTATTAGCCCCGCCTCTGAGTCTGTGTTAACCCCGCCTCCAATGACACAGCACTGTTGATATCATGAGTCATCTACGGATTTTTAAAATGTCAATCAACGATAGCGTACAAGTCGGACAATCAAGTTAACAGCACGTTTTTATCAGCCTTGTGCAAAATCATTTCTGCAGCGTTGGGCCAGTTCAAATGAAATTGGGTTATCCGCGCATTAAATTGCCGCTTTAAAACTTCAAAAAGGTTCCGTCACGCCTGCGGTGGAAAGCCGTGAAATTACCTGCTCAGTTAACCCCGCGCTGCCTTTTTCACCCAATCCGGTGCCCTTTAGTAGAAAAAGACGGCAAGGATTCATTTTTCCAAATTTCTCTCCGTGATGATGAAGTAGCTCGTTATTTAGCACAACTGTACGATTTTGAGCGACGCCAACCGGTTTGCCGTTTTACGACTCTGATTTGCCGACGCGTCACAAGCTCGCGTCGGAAGTGAAAACCTTGAAAATAAACGCCCCGTGAGCCATTCAACATGGACGCCGGGGCGACGTTAACAGCTGCCGGGGGTTGTGCGGTGACACACATCACCCGACAAGCGTATCAAAGTCCAAACATGTGGCCGACGGCGGCGAGGCTAGTAGATGGAAGCGACGCTAATCTGGCAAGCGAGGCGGGAGCTAAATCTACCTCTACAAAAACACACACACATACTTTGAATGGTCGCCTGCAGCAGCGGCACATTGACCCCCGGTGCAGCCGCTCTGGCACTATTGATGGATGACACTGTAGCACAGTATGAGTCACGCTAGACAATCTTTGTGCGTGTGTGTGTGTGTTTTTTCTGGCCTGTGTACTTCCTTGACAAGCTGCACATATTTGGCTGAATACAACTACACAAAGAACTTACAAGAAAAATGCGTTTTTGTCAACATGCTGCTGATTTGAAAGCGTTTGGCTTTTTTGATCGGAGTGTAATAGTGCCTCGGTGAGCAGCATGTGGCCCATTAGCCAATGTTATTATTTCGCATGGTCCTGATCCAAGTAACAATTGGATGCTTGTGATCACTGGAGCTGCCGTGTGAGTCAGCATTCTTCTGCTCCATACTTTTTCTCGTTTGGACAATGAAGCTGCCCTTTCGCGTCTTTAACGACATTGTCAACACACATTCGTGTGTATTGTTAACCGAGACCTGCAACGATTGTCAGCGGACATACTGTTTGTGGCTATTTTTAACCAAACGCGGGAGATTGTCGACTCCTCGCCGAGGGAAGTGGGTCAGAGCCCATTCTGTGGGATTAAGAAAAAACAAAAGTCTTGCGTTTAGCTTTTACTGAGCAATTTGGTCCTCGAGTTCCTTAAGACCCGGTTACGCTTTCCGTCTACTCATTTGAAGTTATCGCTCAGCCACAGCTCAGAATCGCTTTGCATCGTCGGAGCAGGAATTTACATTTCAGTCAGAAAACCTTGTATTCTGTTTTCTCCATGCAAATTTTTTTTTTTTGCTAGGAATGACTTAGCTAGAGCTGAAACAATTAATTAATGAATTTAACCGCTTATGATATTTGAACCAATTCAATTTGGAATGATTCAACAATAATTATCTGGTTTCTGTAGTTCCCCGAGCAAAACTATTATCTTTGTGTTGAGTGGGGTAAAATAAACAAATAAAAAAAGTCCACATGATTTGCCCTGGTGGCTCATTTAAAATGAAGTGGCTGGCCCAATTTGACTCCCAGGCTTTGACTTCAACATCTATGTTTTAAAGGAATCATTTTGACTGACAGGTGACTTGGTGAATAATTATTATTTGATTTCCTCCTGCCTCATACGCTGTCAATTTTCTCCCTGGTCCCTTCTTGGACGCTCTCGGCGATGGTCGGATTGATCCAGACTTTCTCGTCTCTGCCCGCTGCAGAGTATCAATCATCAGGCTGGTGAGGCGTGATGGGTTGAGGTGGAGGAGGAGGGGGAAGAGAGAGGGGTGGGGGTACTCGGTCGCTCGAGGCTCAACAATGTTGCGAGGCCGAACGAGCGAGTAGTCAAACATGTTTTCGAAAGCATGTTGAAATCTCTCAACGTGGCTCAATGTTATTTTTTTGTTTCGGCTAGAAAATTTCGGTTGGCGCGAAAAGTGTCAGTGGGAAAACCTGAATTTTGTCTTTCCTTTTACTTGCAAGTGTTGCATGGTGGGAAAACACGCGAGTATTAATATCTAAATTCACCGAGACGAGGCGGACGCACGATAAGCAAGAAATTTTTGTGTTCTGACTGAGAAGTGTTGCTCATATTTCAAAGATTCTCTAAGGGGAAGGAAGAGTGATAGGTCGATATGGAATAAATTAGTCGAGGTGTCCGTGGAAAGTGAATAAGCAAGACGCCAGGCCTGGGAATTGTTATCTATTCTTTGCAAGAAGGAAAAATTGTATGAATCAAGCACATGAAATGTAGAACTCAAGGTCTTGTGACTGACAAAGTAAGCTGATCTTTTTTTTTTTCCGGTTGGCACAATCGTAGACGAGATCGATTCACTCGCCCGTGCTAAGCGCTAAGCTACGCAGCGGTGTCACCGAGTACAATTGCCTTCTTCGAGGAAAAAAAAAAAAAGGGTTCTCATAGTCACATAAAAATAAAGGCAAACGAGCAAAATTTTTCTTTGACACATAAGAACCGGAGGGGGAAGACAAACAAGTGTCATATTTTACCTGCTGCTCCTGAGCTCCCCCCCCTCCCCCACTTTGCGCCGCCTTTGTTATTAGCCTTTCTGTGGGCGTTATGACTAAAAGCATCGGGAGAACACATACCACTTCACAAAGATCATAAAAGCGATAGCGAGTGAATCACGCTCGCTTCTCTCGAGCGGCGTCTCGGGAGACTCACGCGGCCCGCAGCGCGTCGCCGCCAAGATGGAATCCGCCGCTGCATTCAAACAAATATTCATCAAAAAGGACATGAAAGTTTCCTCTGCTAACCTCGCCGAACCGGTCTGCCTTTGAGATGAGCCAAGACGGGCGCCGACTTTAAAAGACGGCGACGCGGGCGGGCTCGACTTTACCTTCTCGGGAAAACGACGGTGACGATGTTCGGGGTTGTCCGTTCCACTTATATCTGAACAAACTAGCTCGGTCCCGCTAGGCTAGATGGATCGGAGCAAGAACATCGGGGGAGCTTTTAGGGGCCTCTCGACCTGCAGCTAGCGGGATAATGGCCCTCTCACTGTAGTTCACCATCGTGGGGCATTAGGCTGTCACGCAACCCCCCCCCCCCCCTCTCTGCCTCCGTCATCCAACTACGCATGTCAACGTGGAGCCATTAGGTTTTTGCGGCACCTTCGGAGGGAGGCTTCATTGTCAGCCTCTTGCTGTCGCCATTAATAACCCTCACCGTTTCATCTCCAGCTCCTTAGCGACGCTTTTTCTTTCTCACTCACTCCCGGCTGACAGAACGAGAGAAGCTGAGTCAAAGCCCGGCGCTCTCCCTTGGAAGCGTGCCCGGACGGACACGAAACGCAATCTTTACAACAAATAAGCTAAAAAAAATAGTGGTTCAGTTGTTGTTTTTTTTGGGAGAAACGCAGCGAACTATTCCCACTCGTGGAAACTCGCAGCAAGATTGCCCAAGAAGGGTACGGAACGCTGGCACTTGCAAAGAAGGAAATCATTCAAGCAACCTGGCAATTAAATACGAGAGCCCTGTTATTATTTTTGCCTCTCAAATACGTGGGTGGGAGCAAATATTGATGAATGAAGGTACAGCAGCGCACTCATGGGAGAAACAGGTCAATAGCAGCCGCCCGCCCGCTCGCTCGGCCATGTGTGTGTGTCTCCCCTTAATAAGCAGAGTTTGCTGGAAGAAATGTGCTCATTACGACTTTGGAGTAAGTCACACTTCATATTCATAAATGGAGAAAGCGCACATCAAGACTTTTAATGAGATGTGTGACTTGATGTATTCCGATTAGATTTTGTTGCTGCTAGAGGGCTGGCAGCTCAATTGGTTTTATTCATTAGGTTATTTGTTAGGATGTTTGTTTGATTTTTAAAATAAAATAGCTTTTTGCCGATTTACAGTCTTCAATTCATCTATCCACTTGCCCACCGTTCAGAAACAAAGCGTGCACTGTGTACTAATTGAGGTGAGGAGCTCTAAGAGAAGGCCACAGCCCAGACAACTATTTTTTTTTTTTTTCTATTTTGGTTGAGAGCAAGCTCGCCTTGGCAGGACTGGTGCAACGGCGGTGGATCCTTGAAATGTAAAATAGCCACCTTGCAAAAAGGCTATTTGTCTCTATCAAATGATGGCGGGAAACTGGGGCACGGCTCGGAAAGCAACAGGAGATCAAATGTAAACAACGATAATCGGACATTTGTTTCCTTCATTTTAATAGACACATTTTGGTTTCTTATCCAGCCGTCCAACTTCTAACTTCTTCCAATTGATACAAAACCACCAAGCTAGAACACATCGCAAAAGCCCGAGATGGCATATTGGATTTTTTTCTAAGCTGCGGTAGGTTCGTTGTTATCTCCCGGAGCAGATTGTGCATCTGGGATGGAAGGGGGGGGGGGGGGGGGGGGGGGGGATGGAAAGGCAAAGCTCATTCATCACAATTGGCTTTATTGTCAAAAAGGCCCGGCGACAAATGGAGGTTATATATGGCGAGAGTGGAGTAGTTTTAATAGACAATTGTAGTTTTTTTAACCCTCTGAGGAACTGTAAAAATAAATTATGTTTGTGCTTATAAAAAAAAAATTCAAAAGACCTTGCAGAGCGCAATAAAGCGCCAGCGCCGCCAGTCAAAATATTAGGTACACTTGAATCAATTGAGTTGTGTCGTTTTGTTTTTAGTGCGCCGCATAAAAGGAGAATTAGCGCGTAGCCACGGGGGTTAATGATGAATTAACTAGCGAGCGCCGAGATCTGCACCGATCAGGGGCTTCGCTGTCCCCGCTCAAGGCCGCTTGTGAGAAGATCCAGCGTGACGTCATGCGGGGGGGTCTGTTCTTTAACTTGGTATAACTCCTGACATGCCACCTTTTTGTGCTGACCGTTGTGTTTATGTATGTGTGTGTGTGTGTTCGTTTTGGCCAGCCCACGTAGCAAAAATGTGTGTGTATGGGTGTTTGGTGTGACTTTGGTAATATTTAGACAACCTCAACATCCCCCGGTCCAAACCCCAAACGGAGCGTTTCCAGATGGGAGGCAGCTCGTAAACCACCGACGTCCGTCTCGTTCAGCCATACGCACACACACAGGATGACGTGCAGATGGACAATGGCTGGATGAAGGCGCGCTATACTTTGCTCCTAAAATAGAAGCAGAAGATAAGAGCCAGGAAAAGTGAGCGGTTTGGGCTTTTGCAGGGAGACAAAGCGCTATTGTAGCTAAGTCGTTGGGGGAGTTTGGTGTCAAAGTCACACAAGCTCCAAAAGTGATTCACGTTCTTCTCCGAATGTAGCGCGACACATATGGAAGCTAATCCAAACCACATTACTCCAAATTCGCCTGTTGAACATTACGTTAGCCCTCGTTTTGCTTCATCAGCACATTTTTTTTCCAATAGCAAATTAAAGACCCCCGCTAACCAAATGTGCATGAAATTAGCATGCACATTTCTTCCATGTTTGTTGTGATTTTACAAGTTGTGACGTTGCTAAGCAGTGACCTCAGCTGCTACATCACTCGTAGCCTCACAAGAGCCGACAAAAATTCTATTTTTTGTTACGCTACGACATACGGTCAAAAGTATTAAAAAACATCTTAATCAAATAAAAATCCCAAAGTATGATGAGCTTCAAAATCCACTTTCCCCCTCAATGTTGGAATCAGGACAACTGCCATCCAATTGTCTCTGGTAAAAGCTTCTTATCAGGATGGAAAGAAGCTGAATTACTCACGGCCATCTGCCAACCATTGACTTTAAAGTCCATTTGGCACGATGATGCCCGTAAGCATTGTTCACAAACATTGAATGATGTCTTGCTGGTGTTGTTTACACTTCACCATCCATTAAGTAGGTTTGATTTTAAATAAGAGTAAGCTAGCTAAATAAAACAAATGATTGATGCTCAAGCTTCGTGCCAGCAGTTATCAACATGTGGCAAGCAGTCAACAGGAAGTGGTGGCGGTTTACGGGAAGGAAAAAAAAAAAAGTCCAAGCATGCTATTCCGTTTTCTGCTCTCGAATTACTTTTGTATCGCGAGACAATCAATTAGGGTTTGCGATGCTAACCGCAGCCTCGGAGACAAAACAACCGCTGCATCCAAACTCAGCGCCAATATGGATTAAGCCGGCATCTGTTGAGGCTGTCAAATCTGGCAGAGATTAAAAAGTGCCACAAACACATGGGCACAAGATGTAATCTCATCAAGCGATTACAATCTGTGGAACACAAATATTGTAAGAGGCTAGAAAACATTGGAGGGGGAATCATTTTGGGATTTTTCTTTCAGTGCATTTGAGGAGCAGACGTCACTGTTCCGACTTTTGTTAGCGTTTGTTGGGAAAGAGCAAAAAGCAGTTTAAATTCATCCAACCACCATTTCTGACACTGTCAACCTTTTAAAAAAGGCAGCATAGAGAGTTTGTAAATTGCAACAACGGGGAGGCCAAAAGTTAAAACGTCAATTAACTTACAAGAACAAAATACAAAGCAGGGTGACCTCAGATGCTGAAAGAAAACCCACCAAAGTGTCAGGCTTGCTTCCAGTAAAAAACGAGAGCAGTCGAAGTCAGTTGAGGTCTTGAAAAATGTGCTAAATCGATTCATGAAAAACACTCCAATTATCAAGAAAAAACATCGCAGTTAATCAAAGCTGAGTCAACATTAACCTCTGACCTCGCCTTCACCCCTGACCGTTAGCCGATACCTTGCCTTGGCCGTCGTTTGACTGAACTCGTTCCTCTTTCGATTCTTGATTCCGATTCTTTTAAGGGGCGGGGCTAACATAGCTGAGTTGCAGTATACTATAACAATGTTTTATCATGTCATGCCCTGCATGCCTACAGTATTATTTCTCTCTCCACAATCTACCTGCTAATTTGTTTACAGTTGATTCCTTTCCACTGGAATGCAACTTCGTTTTGCTTCACCTGTTATCTCCACTTGCACGGTGCATCGCATGCAGCATACTTTCGTGATAACAATACTTAAGAAGTGTATCTTACTTTGTATTTACTCCGACAGAAGCAAGGATTAGTGACTTAGAGCAGCCATGATAGGACAGTGTTTAGCTGCGATAGCTAGCCGGCGGCAGCTCATGTGGCGCAAGCTAGCTTGGTGTCTACCCACCGCAGTTCCCACGCAGCAGGGAAAGAGGGGGAGGTGGTCCAGCCTGTCTGCACCGTTTGCTGGCCCATCTGCTGGCAGCTGCTCAGATATGCTTGCAGACATTTCCACACTGAGCCAGATGCAATCATCAACAAGCTTTATCACCGCGACCCAAACCCTAATACCTCCAAAAAATAATATATCTGCCTCACCCCTTTCAGACACACTCAAATATGTTTAACATATACCCACCGCTAATTAGCCGCTAATTATTTGAGCAAGTGTAAACAATGGCGGCAGATGGCAAAAAGTGTCCCATTAGCGCTAATGACCTTGAGCAGCGTGAGCCTCCCTCATTATGCCACAATTGTATTAAATCACACGCGCATGTATGAAGATGAGTCACCGTCGCGCTCCTGACGTTCGAGAACATTCCATAGGTACCGAATGAGGTTAAAACGCGGTCAAAGTGGATGAGGAGAATAGTTCTAATTGGTCAGCAAAACAAGTCAAGGAGTCCGCCTACTCTCGGGACACTCGGGTTGCGCCGGGTGGTTGTGAAGTGCAGCGCCAACACGCCGCCCACGTTGGCCGCGTTTACCCACGTGCAAACGAAACGGCTTTCTAAGAAGGCCTTTTAAGTGCCGGTTTCGAGAAATGATTTTAAGTTAGCGTTTCAAAAGAGGGCGTCATGTTGGTGGCATTACACTTGTTTGCTTTCTCTCGGGTGATTAGAAGGAGAGCATCTGCCTGGTCCCCTTCTGCTAATGCTAATTGCTACACATTCCATGCACTAATTAGTCGGCACTTTGTTTCTTCGGCTTATTGGAACATAACGTTAGCATGTTTTCCTAATAGCGCTCGGCACAGCGGGTTCCCTCTTGCCGCAATGTAATGAAAACGCCGGTGCGCAGTAATTGGGTCTGTCATTTTTTCCCCCCCCGACGACGGTCCCCGGCGACCAATGAACACACTCCGAATTACTTCCACAAGTGCTTCCCGTCTCGGGTGTATCAGAAGAAAGCGCTAACGGCGAGTCATTGTCGTGGCGCTCTTTCCGTTGAGAAATTGATTGAACGATACAGCGAAGGAAATAGAGATGTATGCATAGGTTGAGACACGGCTGAGCAAAGACCCATCAAAGGCGAAGCGGGAACGGTAAGAGCACGATGGAAACGGAAGTGCTTTGTTGGAGCTCACATGTGAGACTTGAATGGCAAAGGCCAAGCAGCGAGCGGGTTCTTTTCTTTTGAAGGAACTTAGCCCTTCATCTCACGCCCACCTCTCCTCACTAAAGGCCATTGTGCCCTTTCTCGTACAATGCCCGCGCTGTTTTTTTTACCCAGAGATTGCATCCGGGGACTCTGAGCCACATTGTGAAATTGAAAGAAGAACAGGTGTAAAAAATAAAATAAAATATGCTATGTCTTTTTGCCCTCCATCTGAAAAGTCCATCGGGCACAGAGTTCATGAATAGTCAAAAAGCAGTCAGTCCGTCGCTGAATATTTCAGTGGGCTGCACTTGGTTAGGTACTTTGAGGTCGCCGGCTGAATCCAAACAGCTCGTCCGACACGACGGAAGATACGGCGTGGAAAGCAAATGAGTTTGAAATGTCACAAAAGCAAAATAAGGCGATAACAATGTGGCGGTACGATGCGTTTTTGTCAAATTAGCATTTTTGTGACATTACCAAACACGTAAACTGACTTTGTCACTGTCAAATCCGCCATGGGAACGGACAGGCCACGTTGTAAACAGCGAGACTATTCGGGGCACGTGTGTCGCACACAAAGACGGGCCCAATTGGGCTGTCAATCACCCGCGGCTCACCTGTCGCCGCCAGTCACGCGCCGACGGACAGCGCTGACCTTCAACCACGACTATAAAGACGCTCAACCTCGGGGACGCCAGATTTACACTGCAGGGCTGAGGGACAAATTCCAGACATCATGTCAATCTTATACCAATATACCACCATATTTATATATTTATTTCATAAACCAAATCTGCCATATTCAATATCATGTGTCTTTACTTATTTAATATTATTTTAAATTTAATTTTATTTCATTTCATTTTTTATTTTATTTAGCTAATTTTAGTCTGAAGCGCAGACATGGAGAAAAAAAAATATTTTCTTCCCATCCAGACCCGTGAGATAAAAATAATGTGGCATCTTGTTTTTCTTTTTCTTCTTCTTCCACCAACCCTCTCAGCAGGCTCATTAAATAAGTCACCTATATGTCGACCACGCGGCAATTTCAAGTTGCGGCGGATTGGCAGGCCTCCTTCAGGGCTTCTGCGGCAATATATGCAGCCTGATGGAATACATAGTGCCCTTATATCAATAAAATGGAAAGGGGAAAAAATAGATATTCCGTAAAGTGATGGAAGGGAGTAGTTGGCAGTCGTGGCTGAGGGGGATTCAGGAGTGTCCACTTTAAGTCGGGGGGGGGGGTGCACCCGGTAGCGGCGTGCTGTCATCCCCGATGCTGCTGTCAGTCAAGGAGGTGGCAAACAATGGACGGGAGACTCCGAGCGCGGGAAAATGAGCTGACACCTGTCTTGACACCTGCGCCGGGTGTCTAAAAAAAAAAAAAAAAGTTCTCCTCCTTAAAAAAGAATTGCAGAGAGCATATGCAACCGGCGTGACGATGACAAACATACAAAATGTTTACTCGGCGCCGAGAACACAAGCAACCTTTGTTTTAGCCGCTTAGCTTAGCTTAAAAGCTCAACGGCAAGATGCGCATCCCGCTTGCAATGACGACAAAAACATTGAGAGCTACTTTGTGACGACCGGCCTGGTATTGACAAACGAGTACAAAATAATCCTCCTTTAAGCCATGTCGTTCGAAATTGAAAAGGCAAGATTGCGCAATTCCGCCACAACCTTGCAATTGTTGGCGTATGGTTGGAGCCACTAAAATTGTCAACCCAAATAAATGTAAGAACGTCTCCTATTGTATATATAGTATAGGCTACACAACAAACTGATGAATAACTAGTTTTCAAAACCGAGACTAATAAAAACTGTTCAGATATTTAAAAATGAAATATTGAAATCAAATCAAATATTGATTGAAAAAAATGAATGGTCATAAAAATTGCTAACAATATCTCTATTTTTCAAAAGTGAAAACAATTTGAAATTTTGGAATTGACATGAAGTCGATGCACAATTTCGCGGGCCACCTAAAATGATGTGGCGGGCCATATCTGGCCCCCGGGCCTTGACTTTGCACCTGTGCTTTCGTGACTACTATTTCATGTGTTGGATTGGTGGCTAAAGCTTTGAGTTGAAATAAAAACGTCCATACTCACAAATTGAAAATAGCAATTTCATTCATTTGGATACTTCATTAAATTAGCTCTGTTGGTCTTTTGTACATTTGCCGAGACAAGTACTTGTCCTTCCCCTGTGACCTCACTCACGTTGTTTCTGGTATTTACAGTCCAACATGCTTCTTCTTTGTTCCATATTCCAGTCTGTGCACTTCCCACGGGTTTTTTTTTTTTTTCCCTCTATCTTTTATTCGCATCATGCTCGGAGCATTAACCCTTGCTGGCAATGTTTTGTATGCTTGATTACATGCATGTGATATATTGTATACAATATGTGATGTTGTTTGATAAGCACTGGACTTACCCTTGTGACCTCGATGATAAACAAGCTAAAAAAACAACAAAACGGCACTTGTTGGAAGACAAATTACCCGAAAGTGGGCGCCCACTTCTTGTAGCAAAGATAGCCTTGAGGTTTTTGCCGCTATGCTAACATCACATGCCCGGGAACGTGCTGGATGAAGCGAGACGTTTACGCGTTTATGAAATTAGATCCTTGTTATGCGGGGCCAGCGTGCTCGAGCACAAACACAAAATAAAAGCTTGCCGTGGATTTTTTTTTTTTTCCCACCGACGGCATTGGCCGTTGTTCACCCGAACGAGAATTGCTACTTACTTCCAATTGTTTGATTCCCAAAGATTCCAAGCAGGACCTTATTGATGGAGTGTGCGTTTTTGTTTTGGTTTTTTTATCCGAGATGTGCAGCCAACAAAAAAAAAAGTTTGAGAGTCGTGACCTGTCTGCTGAAACGTTGAGAATGGAGAACTTTCTTGTTCGGACTTGGTGCTACAAGAAAGAGCAAACACCCCCCCCCCCCCCCCCCCCCCTTCTATTGATTTTGGATAAAGTTGTGCCGATGTGGACAAAAAGGCTTTGGACAAAAGTCGTGACCGGTCTCGAAAAGTCAGCCTAAAGCCAGTTTCACTTGGCAACATATTATTGAACTTACAAAAAAAAAAAGCCACATCTGGCAGAAAGACACAAGAAGTGTGTCCATTGTCAACATTTTCTGGCGTCCTTTAATGTCAAATCTATTCAAAGAATTTTTTTGTTTATTTACAACACTTATAGAAATTGGGACTTTTTAAAATGCGTCATTGTTTCAAATGTCCTTGTTGGTTTCCAGCTCTTGTGTGTGTGTGTTTGTTGTCATTGTGATGGTTTTATTGGAAGATTTGTTGTTGATCCAGCGCTCACGGGCTTCATTGTGTCCCACAATGCTTGAATTCAGGGAGGAAAAAAAGCAGCGGCTTATTCTGCTCAATATGCTGTGCTCGGCACTCCATCACTGTGTTTTTTTTTTGTTTTTTTTTACTTTTTTTTTTGCCCGCTTTTATGGGTCATTCGGGAAATTAAATGAGCTCGAACACTGAATCATATACGAAGGAGAAAATAGAAGACAATTACGGTGAAATGAATGGCGCATTGATTGGTTTACTTTGCGATACAATCACTTTTATTTTCTTGCACTCTTCTCTGTCTCTTTTATGGCCTTGGCCTTCCAGCTTGTTTATGTTAGCGTGCGAGTGCGTTTGTGTGTGCGCACGTGTGGAAAAAGGTGAGAGTGCGCGCCGTTGCTGAAAGTTACCATAAATTGCACATTTTACTCTTAATTGACAAAAAAAAACATTCAGAGAGCAAGGCTACCTCGCTGAACTTGTGAGGTGAAAAGATTTGAGTCAAGGTAGTGATTAGCCGCCAGGCCTCTTGGGAAGGGCAGGAAACCTCGTTGGAGCAGCGCCCACAGCGCGTGTGCGTGCGTGTGCGTGTGTGTGGCCTCATCGTGAGCGTCTCTGTGGGACGAGGCAAACATCAGTAAAAGCATGTAAACATTCATGCTGACAGGCAATAAAAAAAAAAAACATTACCCATCATGCTTTGCAACTGCAGTTGTAATAGATTTGGAATTTTTATGATGTTTTTTTTTTTATTATGTTTTTCAAAAATGCTACGTTTTGCTTGAGTTTTTGTAATTTTAATATTAGTCTTTTTTTTAAAAATGGTGTGTGCAATATGCGTAAAATAATACCCAAAAAGTATTCATTGCCAACTGGTGTGTGTGTTTGTGTCGCTTCAAACTTTCACTTTGTTAATGCGTTTGTTGTTGACGTGTTTTGACCAGAGGCCAATCATTTCACGTGGCATCTTGCTGCCAGTTTGCCGTCATCATTTATGCATGACTTCAGATTATTTTTTTTGTACTTTTGCCCTCACCTGTACTCAAAAGGGCCCCTGGATATATTTATTTTTGGGTTTGTTTTTATTTTTACAAAGAAGAACAAGCACACGTTAAACAGATGACGAGGGCTACATTTTTAGCATTTTCTTACGTGACAGCCTTTTCAAACTTCCCAAAAAGTTGCCTTTGTCTGCTGTGTTGGCTTTTTTTCCGCCTCAACGCGCGCATAAACGGCGGCTTTCCAGTAGTTCCCTAAAGGGCAACAGTGTTCCTCCCGGGGCCCGTCGCTCCCGGACAATGCATTCATTTTTCATCCTCAGCCTGGGGGGGGAGCAAACTGCTCAAAACGTTAGCATGCTAGCAACACAGGTCTTTCTTTACGTTAGCATTAACATTCCAAGTTGCACCTTCGAAAAGTGTGACAAATAGACTCATTATTTTCATCAATGAATTATTGATGAATTCATTCTTAATGAATTTTCACCAGAGGGCAAACATTTGTACCTGCCGTTGTTCTCGATAATGAGCTTTAATTGACCGAGGCCACACACAGTTGCCCACGGGAGCGTCCTCTGGCTCCAGCGACGCCCAATATGCAAATGAGCCTTATTCTGCATAAATTCAACGCTGCCCCACGCTAGTGGACTGTCTCACGTAGGACTGTCGAGGGCGCTGTGTGGCTTTCGTGTGGTGATGACAGCCAAATGTGCGTTAATCAATTATTTGTTGTTCCTCGGAGTGTCTCACTTCTAATGGACTTCCTAATGAGCATGGCCAGTGCAGATAGTTATCAGTGATCAATGATGTCGTCGGCCTCTCGACTTGCCTGGTGCGGGGGTGGCGACGTCTTCCCTAGTGCCCCCCCCCCCTCGCCCCTTTTCCCGGATCGTTATAAATATGTATCCACTTGCCACAAGTCAGACCTGAAGTGAAGTGTCATCCGGTGAATATGGATGGGGGTTATGAATATTTATTGTTGACTTATTGAGATGTGTCGTGCACTTTTGAAGGGCAACATATGCCTATTCGGCGCCTCGCTGTTTATCTTCGACTGTTTATTCCTTGAATTCTGAAAATGGCATAAATTATAAACCTGTTTGCAATTTGAGACTTTCACCGACGCAATTTTAAAACCAGAACAAGCTGCAACATTCAGTCTCGGTTAAGGAATCTGCGGCTCATTATCCAAGGTCATCCCTCTGTTTAAAGTGTTGCATGATGAATTATTCAATGTGGAGGAGGAAAAAAATGTTGATAATCTATAAGGTCTATTATACGAGCCTCTTTGTACTCTTGACTGTAAATCATGACGATAATAAGCCGTAATACACAGCCGGGCCTCGCCAAAGCGCCACGGCAATAAATACACGTCTCACTTTGACACATTGATTTTAAATTGATGTAAAAAGATGATTGCTTGCGCTCGCTTATATTCTCTTTACTGTTAATTCATTTTTATTTTTTCTCCAACTCGCTCACGGCGTGCCGGCTTGGCTTCTACCAGGCCCCTCCTCCTCCTCCTTCTCCGAGCTTGTCACACCAAAGTGCCGGAGCAAAATATAAGCACAATAGATCATCCTGACAGTTTAATTTCGCCGCTTGATTATCAGTCAATTTGATAATTATATCATGCAGCCATCCAATTAATAGCTTCTATATTTACAATGATCATCAAGTGAGCTCTCTGCGGCGTTGGCGGCGTTCATCAATGCTGAGATATGAGCATCTCCGGGGAGCTTGACAGTGCGGGCGCCTCCTTGATTGAGATGTGAGGAGGGGGGTGGGGGGGGGAGTGTGCATTGCTTCCGCTCCGATCTCGGACGCTCTGCAGCGTATTTTTGACACCCGGATTTTTTTTTCCCTTCCAGATGACGTGCCTCCGTACTTCAAAACGGAGCCGGTGCGCAGTCAGCTGCATTTGGAGCGCAACCGGCTGGTCCTGACCTGCATGGCCGAGGGCAGCTGGCCTCTGGAGTTCAAGTGGATCCACAACAGCACCGAGCTGACCCGCTTCTCTCTGGAGTACAGGTGAGCCAATCACAAAAGGTTCATTTCGAAAGGGTCGGCCATTAAATGTCTCGCAGATCAGTGACCCAAAAATTTGGTTGGCTTTTATATCATGAATAAGACCCACAAAAACAACCTCAAAGCTTCTAAGGCTTCATAAGCTGCTCATTATGGGATGTCACCCATTCTACAAACCCCTGCTTTTCCCCATCTTCCTCTTTTCCTTCTCTGCTTTGCCCTCCTGACGCCTCCATCATTCGACCACATGGCATGATAAATGTGTGGATGTCTTTTCTGTGTGTGTGTGCATGTGTGTGTGTGTTAAGGGTCGGCAGATAAACCATCTTTAACGGTAACTGGAAGATTGTTATCGTGCAGCCGACACGGGCTTATCTCACTAAGCTGCGTGTGCGTATTGGCTGCATGTTTGTGTGTGTTTGTGAGGCGCACAAACACACACGCACGCTCGCAGAGTCTTGATCATACAGTATATGGGAAGGGGCAAAAAAAGAAAGATGCCAGCCTCGGCGAGTTGATGATGTCTTGCAGATCTCCAGAGGCTGATAAGAGCAGAGTGACACGCGAGTGTGAGGAGAAGTGGTCCGAGTGTACTCGAGAGGGAAGCGCACAACACGCTCGCCGCGCTGTCACACTTCCAACCCGACACAGCAGCATGTCCAGAAGGAAAAACCGATAATGTCGTGGTCAAGCGGCGTTCGGGTTTGCTCATTTTATTTAGTTAGTTGGTGAGTAGCGTGTCACATGACCTTGTTGCCTAGTCAATCAGGACATCAATAGGACCATAGTAGATTTGTTTTGGCCACCACCAAATATAAAAAAAATAACCTCGATGAGCCACTTCTCGCAAAATACGTAGGCGCCGCGAGGAAGTCGGCGAATCTAATCAATGCGGTGGCAAAATTAAATTGCGTGACATTGAAGATGTGACGGCTTCTCAGACTTGACTTTTTATCGGGATGGCGCGCCTTCCCGCCACCGCCGTCTACCTTTTTTGAAATGTGTAAATTAGTTTTGGCCGGGTAATACAATTGCAAGAGAAAAGGGGAACAAGCGTGACAATGCGACTGACACTTTGACCGCGTTGGTAATAGAGCGTCGCTTGCTGTTTGATTGATCCGCACCGACTAAATCAAACTCTACGCGGCGCTAGATTTGTCACCAAGGCATGACTAAAAACAATTTCCTCGCATGCAAACTCAGCTGACTGTCCGTTGCAAATATTTTTGCAGATGTTGTCATTTCATGGCTGCTCTGAGCAAATTAAAGTCAGCCCAAATATAATACACAGATGCAATTACACGGATAGAGAAAGTGTAACGCCGCTTCTGCGCGACAAGGAGTAAATAATAATATTATAAAAAAGAATGAAAACTAAATATTAAAAATAATAACATAAAAATAAAAATAAAACAAATCCACGACAAGGAGTAAATAATCATAATATTATAAAAAAATAATCAAAACAAAATAATAATAAAAATAATGATATAAGAAATAAAATAATGATAATAGTATGCTTTGAGTTCCTGATGGCAATCCATTTATGTCTCCAAGCCAACGAGATCCTGGCTGGTCCAAGACCCCCACACACCCCCCTCGCCACCAAGTGGTTCAAGCACACAAACGTGTGAGCATAGAGCAAGTTTCCCCCAGCGCTAATTGGATGTTGCTGGCCGCTCCTTGCCCTCCTCATCGCGAGGCCACCGCTCATCTCATTTAACGAGCCACAATAACAACACAATCAATGTGACTGCACTGGAGGGAGGGAGGAAGGTTGGACTTTCTGAAATACTTTTCCAAGAAAAGGCTCTTTTGAATGCAATGAACGTGCGCATCGTAATGTTGCTTAATGTGGCTACAAAAATGGAGGCACCCTGTGTAAAATAGCCTCAATTATCAAATTGCTCAGTTGCTTGGAAGAGGATAAACCACATGCTGCTTCACCTTATTATCCAAAAACACTCCATTCCCCCGGCAGTAGCCTCTATCGTGACTGCCGATCCACTGAAATGCAATTGAAGTGTGTTGAACAGCGGTCCCAAAGTTATTTATTTCCCTCCGTCATCTTTTTCCATCCCTCGCGCAACTCTGTCCGACGCCACCGCATCCTCTCATCTCAGCTGTGTGGAGACTAATTAGCGAAGATGTGACGGAGAGCGTCGCGCTCCGGAACATCGATCAATCTCTGTCTCGCGCCGTCATCTCCCGCTGAGAGGACCCTATCACCTGGCCCTTCCCTTCCATTTTCCCTTCCCACCTGCCACTTTCCCTCCCGCCGATGCCGCCACCTGCTCGCCAAAGGTTAATTGTATTCATTATGAGGGACGTGAGAGAGAGCTGAGGGGAGGAGGCGGTGCCCGGCCTCGGAGAGGTTAAACTCGCTCCATGATGGGTCTTGTTATCTGTAGGCTTTTAAAATGTATCCCAAAAAATATAACTCGGACGTTAGCGTCTAGTACACTAACGATTTAGCTAATGCTAACAAGCTCTGGCACAAAAGATAGCCTAAAATGGCCGACTTGTTGTGTCTGTTTTGCTGTATTTGGAAGGCGTCCCAATAGTTTTGTCCATCGCGTTCGCCAGCTTGTATGCGCATTTTTTCAACTTTTAATTGCCTCTTCAGATATAGAAATGTCGTTTTTACGCCAGCGCCTTCGTTTCAAAGACACCCCGCCATCATCGTCACCACCATGATGGAAGGCGGGAAGATGAGCCACCTTTTCACCTTCCGCAACAACTTATTTTTTCCTCCCCCCCCCTCTTGACAAAACACGTCATGCGAGAGTGACTCCCAATTAAAAGGCGTACAAAGACTCGCTCGCTGCTAATTCAGCTGCAAACTGTTTGCGTGACCTCCATTAACAATTGACAAGGTTTTGACGCTTGCCTCCCTCCAATTAACGGCTTAAATGAGAGAAATTCTGCAACCTCTTCGCAGCTGAGCTCCTCTCCTGGCGGACTTGTAAGAAAGCCAAAGACATCATTGATTAGCGGCATTAATGCGCATGAAAGAGATGCGATTGCGTTGCGTGCGAGGTCAAGGTCAACTACTGTAGTCTTCACCGCTTGTATTTGCATAAATGACATTTTGGTGTGTTTTCTGTTCCTTGTGTGTGTTCTTGAGAGGAAGGGGGGGTCGGCGGTCCACACTGTGGAACCCCCAAGAGAATCATTATCATTGGAGTAAACAGCAGCAGCTAAGCTCTGCTGTCCTCTGCGCCCTTGCTCATCCATTAGATGGTCTTAAGTGTGTTGTTTGTGTGTGTGCACTGCAGAAGGCAACTACAATCCAGAAGATTCTACGTGTGTCCAGTTTTTGACGTGTGTGTTTGTTGCAGGTACCTGATCCCATCGCTGGACCGCTCCCATGCCGGCTTCTACCGCTGCATTGTTCGCAATCGCGTGGGAGCGCTGCTGCAGCGTCGCACTGAAGTGCAAGTGGCTTGTAAGTATCACAGAGTGCTTTTGTGCACACACACACACACACACACACAGTGTTTGATTGACAGTCCATTAAGGAGCGAGTAGGTAGGCAGATGTTGCCGCTGAAGGATGTACCGGGCGCACAGCTGTTGCGCTCATTATTATGACGATGATTACGATTATTACGTGACTGATATTGTTGTTTTTGTCGTTTGTGTCACGGTGTAACGGCGCCCCAACAACATCTGTCATCCGCCCCTAGCGGAAAGGGAACCCGCAAATTTTGTTCCCTGGTCTCGTTAGTGAGGTGGAACAAAGTTTTCCCGCCTTTCCAGACAGAGCACACCGCTCGTTTACGCGTTATTATTGTCAGGCCGATCCGACTTCCAAGCTTGAAGTTAGGCTTTTGAATTGGTACAGTAATCCCTCGTTTATCGCGGATAATTGGTTCCAAAAACCACTCGCGGTAAGTGAAATCCGCGAAGTACGGTCACCAACAAGAAGTACTGGGCAGGCTAACGAGTTAGCGGAAAGATGCTATTTCGCGATCGTGCTAACACGCAAAAATGGACTTCTAAAGGAATGTAAATGAACATTTGGAGCAAGGTTAGACACATGTTTCCTCAGTCTAGAAGTTTTATTTTGACTTTGAAATGTTTTTTTTTAATTTGGAAAAGAAATCCGCGATGTAGTGAAGCCGCGATAAATGAAACGCAAAGTAGCGAGGGATCACTGTATTTCATTTGGGTTTTAAATAAAGGTATGTAATTTTGGTTTCCAAGTCAAGGATGTTATCACAGAGGAGCGGTGACCATGGCAACAGCACGGCGTTGTCCATCAACGCCAACGCAGACTGACCTTTCTTTTTGTCTGATTTCTCCTCGCAGTCATGGGCAGCTTTGAGGAGGGCGAGCGCGACCAGTCGGTCTCGCAGGGCGAGGGCGCCGTCATCCCGGCGCCTCGCATCCGTAGCTTCCCGCAACCCCAAGTCACGTGGTACCGGGACGGACGCAAGATCCCACCCAGCAGTCGCATGTGAGTTTTCTTTTCCCTCTTTGGCCTTGACTCGCTTATATTAGAACACAAAAGCAGGCTTGTGGTAACTTGTTTGAGTTTCACTTTGTTTTGTTCATTTTCTTTTTTTTTTTTTTTGCCCGCATTCGGTTTCCACCACAACACATGAGCAAAAAAAAAAAAAAAAAAAGCCACTTTGGCTCCAGGAGAAATGGAATTGCCCTCTTCTGTTCCCCATCTTGGGTTTTGAAAGAGAACCCGAGCCAGCTACTTTCATCTCAGCTCGCCCCCACCCCTCCTTGTCTGTCTTCATTTTGGCCTCCAATTGGAGGTTGGTGTTTCTTCGGCGAGGCGCCGTCAATATCTGCCGGTCAGATCCCAGAACGCCCTCTGATGGGATTATTTTTCCCTTTTTTCTCCTTTCAAACGGGAAAGGACAACAGGAGCTGAAGCACCTGATAAAAAAAACAATGAGTTTGCAGCTCATACTCTGCGTGACATGTACAGGCCTGATAATATTTTTAGATGTTTTGACGATATCAACATAGCGATATTCTGGCGAAGCATTTTTATTTTCATTTACAGTATTTTTATTTAGATTGTATTGTTTCATACTGAGGTTTCTTATTTTCTTATTTAATTATTTATTATTGTTATTATCATTTATTTTTATATTATTTTAATTACTTTTCTTTAGATTGTATTGTTTCTTATTTTCTTATTTAATTATTTATTATTATTATTTATTTTTATATTATTTTAATTATTTTCTTATTTAATTTTCATTTTTGTATTATTTTAATTATTTTCTTATTTAATTATTTTTTTAATGACAGCACTATTTCTGTTGGAAGTGCACACACGCACACGCACACGCACACACACTCATCCTTCCCGCAATCTCCTCATCGCATCTGCATTTCTCGGGAGTGGGAGATGACCTTGCCCTGGGTTGAAGTGAATGCTCCTTATCAGCTCTTCATCCTCATCCTCATCAGCATCATGCATAACGATTGGCCGGCTCGGAATGACAATGAAGCTTTTAAAGACGTTTTGATGATGTCACCACCCGGGTTGCTTTTGGCAACTGCTTCTGTCATATTTTGTCTCACCTGAAAATGAACATACAAATAATGTGGTAAAACAATTATACACTTTTTAATGACGCGCCGAATGGAAAAATAATGTACTTTCCACTTTGAATGACACTCGCCGCCCGGCACCTTATTTCCCTCCTCAGGTGTCATAACTTTCATTTGCAGACTCCCCGAGGGTCTTCATCACATCGCCGCTCTCGTCCAAAGGTAGCAGACGAAATATAATTCGATAAATCCCGACATGGACATAGCGTGCTTTTCAAGTTTCATCCCAGCAGACGAAAAATATCACGGCTCGCCTCCGGGCCGTTGTTATTCCATCGCGTCCGTCATACAATTAGCACACGCTAGCTGATTTGCTCCGATTATCATACGATTCGCTCCACTTATGATGCAATTCATTCCATTTCGATTATTTCGACACAGTGTGTTGTAATTGAATTTATTATCGTAGCACACATCCTGATTTCTTTTACTGGAGGATCTCGGAAGCATGTGAACTCATGTCATTTTGCGCTAGCCCGATCATCCTGCAAGCTGACAGCCACTTTGGGTGACCGTTTGAGTGTAACTACTCCGCCTGTGACACACGAGGTCTTCTGCCGCGCTCATATTTTCCCTCCGTGGAGGTTGGAGTCATACCTCAGCGGCTTGATTGACGGTCGCAGCGCTTTACAAACGAGGTCAAGGGAGGGCTTGGAGGCGTCTTTGTTTTGATGTACGGGAGGGGGGGAGGCGAGGCATTTACCAGTAAAGCCCATCGCTCTTCTTTGAGCTCGACGACTTTCACTCCTTTTCGCATTCACTTTGCCTGATTTGTTGTGCAATTTGGGAGCGACTTAATGTACTGTATAATAAGAAGCTCCGGCGAGCGCATTTGTTCAGAATTGTCAGGCTTTTTGCCGGGAAAAGGGAATACATAACTGACCTATCAACAGCCAGGCATGGATTTTTTTTCTCCCCCCCTACCCACGCATCTTCCTTGCAAAGATGGAACCAAAGACCAAGTGGGACCTTTGACTAATCTGCTGCAGTGTCTGATCAATTAATGGCCCTCGTTGGTTCCTGTCACTTGGCTATAGATTGGACATTAGTCAAAAGGAGACAGCGAATCGCCGGGAATCTTCCTCTGAGGGGGCAGATTCCCGTCGACATACTCTACGGCAAGCAGACCTTGTTTGTTGCCATTGTTGTTTTGGGGCACATCGAATTATGATACAAAGGATTCCAGAATTGCTTCACTTACATTATGATGTGATTCGTTCAAATCGTACCGTCGACTCCCATTAGATTCAATTATGACTCGATAGAAGTCACTCGGGTGATTTAATATGATACATTCCAGTAGTTTACAATTGGATACAAATCACGGCGATTAAGAATCCAACTATTGCACAATAATGTCGGTATTTCTTGCTATTTGCCTTCCTTAACGCCGCGAAGCTTGTAACCTCACTCCTCCATCCTCTCGCTTGCATTCCCAGGCAACAAATAGCAGCCGTCGACCTCACCGCAGCAGCGAGCGAGGGTCGGTCAATCAGGGGGGGGGCGGGTTCAAGTGGCTCGCGCGTCGGCACCGAGGCCGTTGCAGCGCGTACAAAGAAAGGGAGAAAATGTGCTCGGTACTCAGCGGGCCGGCGGATGGAAAATGATGGTGAAAGGGAAAAGGAGGCGCTTTGTGAGGGTGTCGAACTTTGATTTGCACCTCGGTATTCTCTTGTTGCGCTTAATATCGGAAGCGATCTCGGCGATGATGAAGTCATGCAGCAAACAAAGCCGCAAGGTCAAAACATCGTGAATGAAAAGTTGGTGTAACGAAGCTACGCGCTACATCGCCCATTGCTTGTTCCTTCCTCGTCCTTCGTATGTTCACCAGCTTTTCTTCCGTCCTGTTTGCGTCATCATTCCTGCCCTGAAGGAGCGCCATTCCGCTGGAGAGCCTTCCCTTGGCACGCTCGCAAGCAACTCGGCCGCTTTTATTTCTTTTTCGCTGCAAACGCCAGTTGTGCCAGAAGCGACAAACAAAAGCGTCACACATAATCAGCTTCACAAATTTCGAGTCGGCTCTTCGGGTAATTCCCGCCGTCTTTAACTGCCAGGTAAAAAAAAAAAGTCCCAAATTGAGTCACCCCGTTTTCCAAAAGGTCCTCTGGAGTCACCTGTGGACGCTTCCTTTCTGCTCACATCCCCAAAGAGCTCAATAATTTATAGACGTGTCTGCTATGTCGCCAGCCAGACGACATTAAATATTGATCGTGGATCATAAGCGGGGGCCGTAGAGACCCCTTTGTCCGTCCCTTTAAGGGGGGAGTCCCCAGATAAGCGGTCAAGTTAGCCAAAAGTCCCCCCCCCCCCAGTGATTTTTGATTATTTTATTCCCTCACAAAAAAAAACGCTCTTGTCAAAGGTTTCACACCGACACGCAACAAGCGGCGATAATTGCCCCACTTGTGGAGAACAAGCTGTCAAATTCTGTTCCGGTGATGAAAATAGCACCCTTGCGTTAAAATAAACACACGGCACGGGACGCCGAGGGCAGACACTGTGAATACCAGCCGGAAATGTTGATTCAATATTCGAGGCGGAGGATGTGAAAATTCAAATGTTTCACAAACGAGCTGTTTTTTTTTTTTTTTTATATATATATATATAGTCGATTATTTTAGCATTCATGATATTCGACTGCTTTTTCAGCACTTGTCGTTTGCAATTTTCTTCTGCAGAATTTTCTGGGAAGGATTTTTGAATGTCAGGTGAGAGCCCCGTATTGATTTCAAGTGCCATCTGGCAAGAAGACGGCAGATAAATGAGGCAGGAGAATGGCGAATGCGAGCGACAGTAGTCTGGCAGCCTCATTGTGTTGCTGATTTTGCAGCATTACTCATTTTCAACTCCAAATTTTAGCTACCGCTTTAGAATGTGAAAGTCAGATCCCAGGGATGTTCAAAGTGCTCACTGGTACCGATGCAAAGTACCGATACCACGGTTGCCAAAAATTGGCCATTCAGTATCTCCGTAAAATCCGCAGATGGCCAATTAAGTTTTTGCGCCGCACTATCATGTTTCATAACGCTTATCGGAGGAGGACGTCGATATTTACACCGCGCTCTGTCCGCCGACACATTGTTTACGCTCTCTTGATCAATATGGCTAATGTGGCTTGAAGAGCGTAATTATGGTGCTAAAATGTTTAATGTGTTGCGCGGCCTCTGGATGAAAACATCAAATGTAGTTTAGCTCTCATCACGCGAATCATTGTTCCTTTTTAAGCTTCAACCAGTATTGAAACATTGTTCCTTTTTTTTTTTTTCAACCAGTATTGAAATATTGCTTAACTATTTTTGATGTGTTTTGTTTCCTAGTGCCATCACACTTGACAATACGCTGGTCATCCTGTCCACCGTGGCGCCAGACGCCGGCCGCTACTATGTCCAGGCGGTCAACGATAAGAATGGCGAGAACAAGACCAGCCAGCCCATCACCCTCTCGGTGGAGAGTGAGTGGCCACACACACACACACACACACACATGCGCCGTCAGCCTGTTGTGCCCTAAAAGTGCCACAGCTCGGGTTTGGCTCCTTACCCGCCAGGCAGTGGGACGAAGGCCAGTTTGGAACGGCTGCCAAGTCTCAAAACCTCCCGACAGGAATGCCGGCCGGCTCCTGCAGCATAGCTGACAATTTGCCACTGCGAGCTCATGTCAGGAAGCTGCAGGCGGGATTATTGGCCACTCGTCCGTCTTTTTCCTTCTCTCCCTTTTAATTCTTGCCAAATTACGGGACTCCCCACTTTGTGATCCATGGAGGATTGTAATCTGCGTTTGAGCATTCTTGATACATTCATGATTTCTGTTCCAATCCCCAAAATGGTTGCATATGCAAAGATGGAAGACTCTATCAGTAAACGGCAGCATGTGTCTGCGTGTAGATGTCGGCGGTCCGGCGGACCCCATCGCCCCCACCATCATCATCCCGCCCCGGAACACCAGCGTCGTCACGGGAACGTCCGAAGTCACCATGGAGTGCGTGGCCAACGCCAGGTGAAGACGCTAAAAAAAAAAAAAAGGAGAGCGTGGCAAATAACTTGCACTCATCACTTTTTAGGCCTCTCATCAAGTTGAGCATCACTTGGCGGAAGAACGGCGTTGCCATCAGCAGCGGCCTCAGCGACTTCAGCCGACGGCTGACCATCCTCAGCCCCCTTGTGGCGGACGCCGGCTACTACGAGTGCGAGGCTGTGCTTCGCAGTAGCAGCGTGCCGTCCGTCAGCGCCGGCGCATATTTGCACGTGCTTGGTGAGCCACATTTTTTTTTGCTACCCAGCCAACCGTCCACTTGCTGAAATTCAATGTTGTGGTTCTGTAGCCAAAAGTGAAGCCGCCGCTAAGCCGGCTGCCCTCGGCGAAAGCATTTGAATGCCCGAGTCGCTTTTGAACGCTTTGATAGCGTCAAGGTTGCGATGGCATTCAAAGAGCAAGGTGCGCTTAACTTTTTCCCTTTGAATGCCGCCTACTGACACCGGCCCAGCCTCCCCTGCTGCCCGTTTGAAGGTTACAGCCAAAAAAAATCCAAGCGGAATACCAAATGTCTCTCCATCTGACTTTTGACGCCGTCTTATTTCTTTGTTTTCGCTATCCCCACTGGGCCGCGTCTCGTCTTTCTCACCCTTCCAATTAAATCTGTCAGTTCTCGTTTGAAACTTTGCCGATTGCTGCGGCGGGATTTGGGATTACGTCAGCGCGGTTTCCATTCTCGTGTCTTCTCCCAGAGCCGCCGCAGTTCATCAAAGAGCCTGAGAAGCACATCACGGCCGAGATGGAGAAGGTGGTGGACATTCCCTGTCAAGCGCGAGGTGTGCAAGAATTTTTTTTTTCTTTTCCATCAATACTTACCACTAAATAGCGCCCTCCACAGGTGTACCCCAACCTGACATCGTTTGGTACAAGGACGCCACGCCCATCGACCCGGTCAAAACGCCGCGGTACCGGGTGCTGACAGGCGGCAGCCTGCAGGTCAACGGCCTCCTGCCCGACGACACCGGCATGTTCCAGTGTTTCGCCAGGAACGCGGCCGGCGAGGTCCAGACCAACACGTACCTCGCCGTCACCAGTGGGTCCCCGATTTTTGCTCAAATTGGAATAAAAAAATGATCACGAGTGACATTTCATGCCATTTTATGCCGCTTGAATCTTTTGAGGTGCATATTTTGGATGGCGTTGCTGTTCTATGAATTTCGAAACCGCTTCAATTCATCGATTTATTCCGCGAAAGACATTCCTTTGTCGACATCCGGTATGAGTTGTGTGTTTGGCGCGGCGTGAAGGTGAAGAATAGTGAAGGACACTTAGGCGCAAACTCGAAATCAAAAGGCAGGCGCTCACAGCTCTCCGAGCGAGATTTCTTCTCGCCGTGTTTGACTTATTCCTTGTGGCCGCGCAGGTATCGCTCCCAATATCACAGCCGGACCCTCGGACAGCACCGTGATTGACGGAATGTCCATCATCCTGCACTGCGAGACTTCGGGCGCTCCGAGACCAGCTATCACCTGGCAAAAAGGTTTGCACAAACACACACACGTTGACGTACACACCCGGGGGATTAGAACGTATGCTATCTGTTACACACGGGAGGATAGTTTGTGGCGGCTTACTGGCTAAAGCCGGCTTGGATCCCAAGGTTTATCCCGCACCGGGCTTTTCTTGTTTTGCATCACAATGAGGATAAACATGTCCCGGTTTCTCCTTGTGATCCACTTCTCGCTCCGGTTCCGCTCAGGCTTTCCATTCAACTCCTGTTTGATATTTTTCCTCAAATCTTTTTCAACCCTGGACTTAACATTTAAAATAATAATTGCAGCCGAGTAGTCGGGCCGAGTCAAAACAATTTATGCCACACAGAAGCGACAAGTTTGCGAAAGTCTTGACACCCCGGTCGCCTCATCAGGGGAGCGTGTTCTGGCGAGCGGTTCTGTGCAGCTGCCCCGCTTCACCTTGCTGGAGTCGGGCAGCCTTCTCATCTCGCCCTCGCACATCTCCGACGCCGGCACGTACACTTGCATGGCCAGCAACTCCCGTGGCATCGACGAGGCGTCTGCCGACCTCGTGGTCTGGGGTAAGCGCAAGAGCGGTGTTGCTTCTCGTGGTTCCGGAACATTGTCTCATCTCTGCCGCGCCGACTCCTCAGCTCGAACCCGGATCACGACACCCCCGCAGGACCAGAGCATCATCAAAGGCACCAAGGCCGCGCTGACCTGCGGTGTCACGCACGATCCCAGCGTGAATGTCAGGTAAGCCGACGCATTCAAACGGCTTTATTCAGCGAGCGACCTGCTGAGGCGGATGCTATAAAGCCCTGCGGAATCAAGTAACTCCACAGTTCAGCGCTGAATAAAAGTGAGCAAACGCGAGACCCCCGGTGTTTACCGCTACATCTTGTTTGCAACGCGCTATGCAGCCATAAAATAGTACCAAACTCAACCCTGCAAAGTCACAAATAAAAGAAATATTTTTTTTTATCATGAAAAAAGTCATAAAATCCCCTCAAGGAACAAAATACACTAGAATTGTTCATAATCTGTAAAAATATAAAAAGCGGATTGACATCGTGTTGCTTGAAATCGTCCTCGCGCAGGCACGTGTGGGAAAAAGAGGGCGTGGCCATCAACGTGCACGCCATCCCGCGCGTGCAACAGGACGCCGACGGCACCCTGCACATCTCCCAGACGTGGTCGGGCGACATCGGCACCTACACTTGCCGCGTCACCTCGGTGGGCGGCAACGATTCCCGCAGCGCCCACCTCCGCGTCAGGTGACTATTACCCGGGTCATCGGATTAAGTCGCCAGGTAATTGTAGGTCATTTGTGTTCATGTCACAGACAGCTGCCTCACGCGCCCGAGAACCCCACGGCTGCGCTGAGCGGCTCGGAGCGGCGCGCCATCGACCTGACCTGGGCCAAGGCCTTCGACGGCAACAGCCCGCTCATGCGTTACATCCTGGAGGTGTCTGAGAACAGTAGGTCACTCTCGGCCTAGTTTGCAAACGACATCTTGGATCAAAACTTGTCGCAGTAAACAAACAGAACACTTAAAAAAGTCCCAAAGATAAACATTTTTTCCTCAAAGCTACTGTCCTATTTTGTATTTCAAGCCGTCACGCCGCTGTGTCGTCACCCTTTTAGCGCATCGTGTGCCCCACCAGGAAGTTGAAAAAGAATTTAAGATCAGTACTGGTCATTAAGGGCGTCCATCACTTTTGCTATGGGGGGGGGGGGGGGGGGGGGGGACAAAGTGCCTTGACACAAAAGCGGCGTCGTTGCGTGAGAGTTGTTGAATATTCTCGCTGATGTGCGCACAGCAGGCCCATCGTCACGACGCTCACTTGCTAAGAGGCGTGAGGCATGTCGTCAGAAAACTAACTTTATTCGAGGAGTTCAACTCTAAATATACATATTTGCCTTGATTCTCATCAGAGCTGTTTCCCCCCCCCCCCCCCTTTCACATTTGAACTTTATTTCTCAAAGTAATTCCGCTTGATTGGCAAACGTGAGGACTGTATTGTTTTTAATTAAAGACTCATTTTGTGAAAAATTAACCTCCCAAAACAATATTACTAGTACGCGCATTACTCTTTTTGTTTGTTTAAATAATAATGTTTTTATTTTTGTAAATCTTTTTAATCAAATTATGATTAAAAAAAAAATGCTTAGAAAAAATATGCTGGGAGGAAAACAATAACTCAGTGTCGATGATGTGATGTGGTCATTTGCAGACGCTCCCTGGGCCATCCTGCTGGCCAGCATCGAACCCGAACTGTCCGCGGTGACAGTCAGTGGCCTGATCCCGGCGCGCTCCTACCAATTCCGCCTGTGCGCCGTCAACGACGTGGGCAAGGGCCAGTTCAGCAAGGAGACGGAGCGGTGAGCTGCCATCCCATAATGTAGTCATAAAGGTTAACGGACTTAGAGTTGAAAACTTTGCGGTAAATAGCCAAGCCTGTTTCCATGGCAACCGCTTTGACTGATCCTTTCAGTCATGAGTCGGTGACACACACAAATAAACAAACAAAACACGTTTGTACTCGTAAACACGCCGCAGTGAACCCACGAGACAAAAAACAATTTAGTCTGATGTAGTTGTCATCTCGTACACTGCCAGAGTTTTTAAAATCGTAAAAATGTAAACGCAAAAGGTAAACTAGTCTTAAGTCAAGGATATGTAATTATTACTTTCAATTACAAAATAATACAATTATAGTCTTTTCGAGAGGGGAAGTAAAAACAAACACGAGAGGATGTATTGCACAAGTCTACACACCCCTTTTGCACAACCAGGCATGTGTTCGGAAGTCATCAATCACATTCAAAATGGAGTTCATTTGGAGTCATTGGCGCATCTGCTCTCAGTTAAGGTGCTTTTGATGAATTACAGTTGGTCTCTTTTCTTCCTTGGCTTTTCCTGACATTTATTAGCTTTAGAAGAGAAGCCTTAACATTTTCAGATTTGGAACTTTTCGTAACCTTGACCAAGCTGTGTGTTGTAGCGTGTCGTTGCCAGAGGAGCCCCCCAGCGCTGCTCCTCAGAACGTCATCGCCAGCGGTCGTACCAACCAGTCCATCATGATCCAGTGGCAGCCGCCGCCCGAGAGCCACCAGAACGGCATCTTGCGAGGCTACACGGTCCGGTAAGACGGAGACTTTCATTTACTGCTCAATTTCATTTGATTGGCAAGTGACTGTTTTGTGTTTTTACTTTGGGGGGGGGGGGTACAATGGATGGAAGCCACCCACCGTTTTTTTATGGAAATTGTTTATAGCTTATACACACACTTAATCATTTTCAGGGGGTTCAAACATGTTTCATTTTATTGGTGCTTTGTCTCCCCCTACCCGGGAGTCTGTGGTACTGCACAGCATCACTCTGTCATGTATTTTTGTCAGGTACCGCCTGACGGGGCTGCCGGTAGACTATCAGATCAAGAACATCTCCAGCCCGGACGTGACCACGCTGCTGCTGGAGGACCTCATCATTTGGACCAACTACGAAATTGAGGTGGCCGCTTACAACGGGGCGGGCCTGGGAGCCTTCAGCCACAAAGTCACAGAGTGGACCCTGCAAGGAGGTAATCGGAGACTCTGTCTATTCGGCTATCGATCGATCGAGGTAGATCAATTTTTTTCTCGCCACTCCAGTGCCCACTATCGCCCCGGGCAACGTGCAGGCCGAGGCCGTCAACTCCACAGCGATCCGCTTTACCTGGACCGCGCCCAACCCGCAGTTCATCAACGGCATCAACCAGGGCTACAAGGTCAGCGGTCGTTCATATTCAAAAATTGACGTGAATGTTGAGAATCAAACCGTCATCCAAAACCTCAGCTGCACGCGTGGGAGCCCGGCAAGGAACGTGAGAGCGTGATGGTGACGGCGCGGCCCAACTTCCAAGACGGCGTTCACGTGGGCTACGTGACGGGCCTGAAGAAGTTCAGCAACTACTACACCTCAGCGTTGTGCTTCACCACGCCGGGCGACGGACCTCGCAGCCCTCCCAAACTTGTTATGACGCATGAGGACAGTAAGTCTTCTTTTTTTATGATTTTCACTTTTCCCCCCAAAAAAAAAAAAACTAAGCGTGTCTTTTTGCGTTCAGCGCCAGGCGCCGTCGGCCACCTGAGCTTCACCGAGATTCTTGACACATCGCTCAAAGTTAGCTGGAGCGAACCCAGCGAGAAGAACGGCATTCTCACCGGTGCGCACACACACACACGCACACACACACGGGCGTTTTCTGATGTGTGTGTGACCAACATTGTGTAGGCTACCGCATCTCATGGGAGGAGTTCAACCGCACCAACACGAGGGTCACCCACTACCTGCCGAGCGTCACTCTGGAGTATCGCGTCACCGGCCTCACCGCGCTCACCACGTACACCATCGAGGTGGCCGCCATGACATCCAAGGGACAAGGCCTGCTTTCATCCTCCACCATCTCCTCGGGCGTCCCACCAGGTCAGTCGACCAGCCGCCAGTGCTCATTTGCTGTATTTTATGATCTGAACTTCCCGATACCTCCCAGAGCTTCCTGGCCCGCCCACCAACATCGCCATCTCCAACATTGGCCCGCGCTCCGTCAACCTGCTCTTCAAGCCGGGCTACGACGGCAAGACCTCCATTTCCCGCTGGCACGTGGAGGCCCAGGTGAGCTCGCTGGCATTTCTTTGGATTGTGTTTGTCACGTTAATACCATATTGGTGGGCTTAGGTGGGTGTTGTGGGAGACAATGAGGACTGGGTGACAGTCCACCAGGTGTCTAATCTACCCGACGCTCGCTCCTTGGAGGTTCCTGACCTCAATCCGTACACCTTCTACAGGTGGGAACGCACCACACATGGCTTGGGTTTCAGGCCAGGTTCTGGATCTCAAGCATCTTGATCTTAATTGTGTGTGTCATTCTAATTGACTGGCCAGGTTCCGCATGCGTCAGGTGAACATCGTGGGCAGCAGCCCCCCGAGTCAAGCCTCCAGGAAGATCCAAACGCTTCCAGCCCCTCCGGACGTCGCTCCGGCCAACGTCACGCTGCGCACGGCCAGTGAGACCAGCCTGTGGTTGAGATGGATGGTAACTAGATGAGATATTTGACAAGTTTGGAGACTCTCATTCACGTTTCACTCCCTCGCTCGCTCACCAGCCTCTACCCGAGTGGGAGTATAACGGTAACGCGGAACAAGTGGGCTACAGAGTGCAGTACTCCAAGGCGGGCTCGTCGGGTCGCCCGCTCACCCAGGCCATATCGGACCGCCTGGAGAGAGAATTTACCATCGAGGATCTGGAGGAATGGACCGAGTACGAGGTGAGGGTGCAGGCCCTCAATGGCATCGGGCTCGGACCGTGGAGCCAGCCAATCAAAGGCCGGACCCGGGAGTCAGGTGAGGCTAGCTGCTTGTTTGTATTTAATATGTGCTTCGCATTTGTGTTCATTTTTTTTAAATGTTTGTTGTCCAGTACCATCCTGCGGGCCCACCAATGTGTCCGCCTTTGCCACCACCTCCAGCAGTGTTTTGGTGCGCTGGTCAGAAGTACCCGAGCCAGACCGAAATGGACTCATTTTAGGCTACAAGGTCTGCTCAAGGTTTTTTTTTATGTGACTGAGATACAGCTGCGTGACAGCTCCATGCAATTTCTCCACCATTTGGCAGGTGGTGTACAAAGAGAAGGACTCAGATACCGGCCCCCGGTTCTGGATGGTGGAAGGCAACGCCACGCACAGCGTCCATTTAACGGGTCTGGGCAAATACGTCCTGTACGAGATCCAGGTGCTGGCGTTCACCCGCGTAGGAGACGGGCGGCCAAGTTCTCCGCCCATCTTTCAGAGAACTCTAGACGACGGTAGGGTTCTTCTCTTATTCTGCCATTACTGTGTGGATATTGAAAGGTGATGTCATCTCCTTCCCGCAGTGCCTGGACCACCAATGGGGATCCTGTTTCCGGAGGTGCGCACCACTTCGGTGCGTCTGATTTGGCAATCACCCTCTCAACCCAACGGGATTATCCTAGGTGAGGAAGGATTTTTTTTTTATTTGCATTCGGGAAGCACTTTTAATTAAACTGGCTATGCTCTTTCTAGCGTACCAGATCACGTACCACCTCAACTCCACCAACGGCAACAGCGCCACTGTGGACGTGCTCATCCCCAGCGCCCGCCAGTACACCGTCTACGGCCTGAAACCCGAGTGCGTCTACATGTTCCGCATCACGGCGCAGACGCGCAAGGGCTGGGGCAAGGCGGCCGAGGCGCTGGTGGTCACCACTGAGAAAAGAGGTAACGTGAGGTCAAGGGTTTTCATCGGAAAGAAAACTCATATCTTGCTCATCTTTTGCCCCTAGCTCGTCCGCAGCCCACCAGCCGCCCCAGCGTGCCTCAGAAGGACGTGCGCGCCCGCCGCGTCCTGCTGTCGTGGGAACCCGGTAGCGACGGCCTCTCGCCCGTGCGCTACTATACCGTACAGCTGCGCCAGCTCCCCGACAACAACTGGACCGTGCACTCGGCCTCCGTCAACCACGACACCACCTCCTATGTCGTCTCCAGGTTCTCCCCGAAAAAGTTCATGGCATTTTTTGGGGGGATACTCAAGCCCAAATGTGATGATGTGCTTTCTGTCGCCAAGGCTGAAGCCCTTCACGTCCTATCAGTTCCGGGTGAAAGCCACCAACGATATCGGCGACAGTGAATACAGCGAGGAGAGCGACGCCATCACCACCTTGCAGGATGGTAGGCGGTGCGCCAAAAGTAAGCGGTTGAGCCAAATGCAACTCAGTCCACTCCATCGTTCGCTCTCCCGCCAGCGCCAGACGAAGCGCCTGTCATCTTCTCGGTCACGCCCCACACCACCACGTCAGTGCTGATTCGCTGGAAGGTAAGAGAAGCTGAATACTTTTTATTCTTTCATTTATTGAAATTTGAATTTAGTTTTTAATTCATATTTTTGATTTAGTTTTTTTTGGGCTAATTTTTATTGTAGCATGTTTTTCATTTAAAATCCAAGCAGAGTAATAAAATCATGTTTGCATCATTTAAAATGAGCTATTTATGTAGTCATTAGCATTTTTTTCCAATGACAAAGGGGGCGCTTGTTTTCTCACCCGAACCCTTCCCTCCTGGCAGCCTCCCCCTGAGGAGAGGATCAACGGCATCCTGCTGGGCTTCCGCATCCGCTACAGAGAGCTGCTGTACGACCGTCTCCGGGGTTACGCCCTCCACGCCATCAACAGTATGTCAGCTTGGGCCGAGCTCACGGGTGAGACTAAAACAAAGGGCTGCATTTAAACGATTGGCCGCTAGGTGGCAGAAGGCCTCTCCTCACTGTGCTGTGTGGAAAATCTCAATGTCATCAAATATTTCACCTACAGCACCCTACAGCATCCGCAATCTGAGCGACGCTTCTCTGACTCAGTTCGAGCTGGACAGTAAGTTTCACAGCAAAGAAAAAAAAATGTATTGGTCAAAGTTTTGATGAGTCTTATGTGGTGCCGCAGAGCTGAGCAAGCACAAGCGTTACGAGATCCGCATGAGCGTGTACAACGCCGTGGGCGAGGGGCCCACCAGCCCGCCCCAGGAGGTTTTTGTCGGAGAAGCAGGTGTGTGCGTGCAATTTATAAAATCAGAGGCGGGCAAACTTTGGTGAAGTGTAGCAGGTGCCTACTTCTGCTCCATATCATTCAAGCTAATGTCGGTTCCTAATAATGTGGTGCGATGGCATTTAGTTCCCACGGCGCCACCGCAAAACGTGGCCGTTCAGTCGGCCACCGCCACCCAGCTGGACGTCACGTGGGAACCGCCGCCGCTCAGCGCTCAAAACGGCGACATCCAAGGCTACAAGGTAAAAAAAAACAAAATGATGTAAAATCTAAAAAGCTCAAATTCATCCGTAATGTAACTCATCCCACCAAGGTCTACTTTTGGGAGTCCCAACGAAAGAACGAGACGGAGCGTCTACGGACCCTGTTCATGCCCGAGGGAGGCGTGAAGCTGAAGAACCTGACCGGCTACACCAGCTACATGATTAGCGTGGCCCCCTTTAACGCCGCCGGGGACGGACCACGCAGCCCCGCCATCAGAGGGCGCACCCAACAAGCAGGTAAATCAACCTTGTTCCCTTGAAGAAAGTTTCAAAACTTGACTATGTTGGTGTTTCAGCCCCCAGCGCCCCCAGCTTCATCCACTTCAGCGAGCTCACCACCTCTTCAGTCAACGTGTCGTGGGGCGAGCCCGCCCTGCCCAACGGCATCATCGAGGGCTACCGTCTGGTCTATGAGCCCTGCGCACCCGCTGACGGTATAAATGTTAAAAAAAAAAAAAATAATCCAGAGCCAACCTTTCTGGATCTCAAGTTCTGTAACTGTGTTCGCGCAGAGTCTTCGGCGGTCTGCGCCGACTGTCTCCACTCCCCCTCCTCCCCTCCGGGCGTCAGTCGGACCGTCATGATGGACGTGAAGGCCGGCGGCCCGCTCTGGGTCAAGCTGAAGGACCTGGCCGACGGCGCCACGTACAACTTCCGCATCCGCGCCAGGACCTTTGTGTACGGGCCCGAAGTGGAGGCCAACATCACCACCGGCCCTGGGGAAGGTAAGTCAAATTTGGATCCTTTTTGTTGAACTAAAATGCTTCAATGGTTTTTGGGATGGCTTCGCAGGAGCACCAGGATCCCCAGGGGACCCCTTTATCACTCGCTATGGATCAGCGCTGACCATCCACTGGACCAGCGGGGACCCGGGGCGCGCTCCAATTACACGTTACGTCATCGAGGCCAGGCCTTCTGGTGAGATTTTAGGGTCACCATCCACCGCCACCCTGGGCCGTATTGATCAGCCTGGACCATTTTTTTTTTTTTCAGATGAAGGTCTGTGGGACATCCTGATCAAGGACATCCCCAAGGAAGTGACGTCGCACACGTTCAACATGGACATGCTGAAGCAAGGCGTCAGCTACGACTTCCGGGTAATCGGCGTCAACGATTACGGCTACGGCTCGCCGAGCCTTCCCACTCCTTCCATATCTGGTGAGTGCCTTTCTGCCAAGTGTCTTGAAGTGAAAGAAAAATAACACATTTTTATTTCTTTATTTTTTTGTTTGTTTTCCACCAGCCCAAAAAGTGGCCCCCTTCTACGAGGAGTGGTGGTTCCTGGTGGTGGTCGCCCTGGTGGGGCTTATTTTCATCCTCCTGCTGGTTTTCATCCTCATTATCCGAGGACAGAGCAAGAAATATGCAAAGAAGTCAGAATCAGGTGAGGCCCGCCCGCACGGTAGCCAGGTTGCTTTACGACTTTTTTTTTTTTACTTGCCCTCGGGAGAAAAAAATCCAACATTTTTGCTCTCATGTTGATTTTATTTAACGAGCAGTTAACTCCTCCATAAATCCGTCCCAAACCAGATGTCGGTGAAAAGATTCAGTCGGGCAAGGTCGGAACTTGTTCATTGGCAATTGCCGTGTGTTTGGCCTCGCTCAGCATTTCTTGGGTGGCGTTGCCCCAGCAGGGTCACTTCCTGCCCGTCTATTTGACTGACAGTAGAAAAATCTCGCTCCTGACACAAATGCCTCCGTGTCAGGCTTTGGTGTTATTTTTTTTTTCTCACATACTTGTGTGTAACCGCCAGTTGACCTTAAGTCACCCCAGAGCGACTGCGGCGTTCGCCAAGAATGTTTCTAACCTCTAACACACGGGTTTAGATTTTATTGCCCATCATGAGCTTCATTCTTGTACGTTCCAATTTTGTAAACATTTTTTTTCTTGCTTACGCAAGTTCTCCTCTTGCTCGCACGAGAGAAGACAACATCTCTAACGGTCTCGTCTCGCCCCGGGCCTGTGGTCACACAGTGTCTCTGTACGTATGCCCAGGCAACAACGCCAACTGCAACGCGCTGACACACGGCGACATGGTGAGCCTAGACGAGGGCCGCTTCCCCGCCCTGGAGCTCAACAACCGCCGGCTGTCGGTCAAGAACTCCTTCTGCCGGAAGAACGGCGTCTACACCAGGTCGGTCGGTGCCACGGCACTTTGGAATCCCCCCCGGTGATTACGGATTAACGTCTTGATCCCAATTCAAACAAGGCTCTTAATCCTGCCGTAGTCCGGCTAATTCTGAGGCGTGTCGGACAGGAGGGCGGTGTTTACGACTGATTTCATTCCGATTAGCGAGGGCTTCAAACGCAGCGGGAAGTTCAGATCTTGGCATCTCATTGACATTGTCAATGTTTGCCCACTTTCTTCATCATCAAGTGGGATGGAGGGAAGGACGGACGGTCAATTTTTGGACAAGTGTGTGTGTGTTTTTACTCATGCCACTTCTCCACATGCAGCTGGGAAAAGTCAACACGTGTCAGAAGGGGGTGAGGGTTAGGTTTGTTTAGCAGGACCACCTGAAGGGGGCCTTTCTTCCTTGCTCAGTGCTTTTGGTGGTCAGCAGTTGAGATCTGATTTATGAAGCTCACCAAATGTGTGTTTTTTTTTTAATGCAGGTCTCCTCCCAGGCCAAGTCCAGGCAGTCTCAACTACTCCGACGAAGACGTGAGCACAAAGTATAACGACTTGATCCCCGTGGAGAGCAGCAGCCTGACGGAGAAACCTTCTGAAATCTCGGACTCGCAGGTACTCTAGCCGTCTTTTTAAAATATAATTATGATTTTCATCACGTCCGTGTGCGCACGCCACTCTGCATTGTCAGCACTGCAGTATTTTGTGTTATCCTTTTTTTTCCCCCTGTCATTCAGCACAAGTTTGTCAGCACACAAAAGGGATGTTTGCGCCGTTGTGGGAGCGAACACTGTGAAAATAGATTGTAGCTCATTGTGTTTCTTGACATCTGCTGAGCCAGAGTGGCCGTCAATTCCAGATCTCTTTCTCTCTCATCTTTATTCCCATTTCCCACACACCGTGTTATTTTGGAATATTTTGTTCCCATATGTCTTCCATGCATATTTGTTCTTGTTTATGTCGGGCCCTGGCTGTCTCTCATTTTCTTTCTGTGGTGAAATATCTTGCGCTCTGGTTAGCCGAGTGACCAAGGGTCAAGGTGGAAGAATTGTTTTGGGGGAACATTCTTGGTATGAACTCCGCAGCCCCCCCTAAATCCTCTCTCGTCACCCCCCCTCCCCTCTTCAAATGGGCTTCTCACTTTTCCCCACAATGAGTCATCTCAAAAAGGAGTTTTCGGCGCTTTCCCTCGGCGTTTCACCAACCTGGCTGACGTTCCTGCTATTTGCATTTTCCGTATCCAAAATCTCCCAAATGATCTCGGAGGGTTTTCCCCCCGAAGGAAGTCTCGTCTTTTGAATTCCGCTTCTCCCTACGCGCTTGACACTTTTTGTGCGTGCCTTTTTTAGACATGAGCATTCGCCGTGGAGCAAATAGAGATGATCTCACTGAGTCACACACACACGCACACGCTGTAGAGATCCACTTTAATGGAAATGACATCACGTTTGTGCCGTGATGAAGTAAATCGTCCCTCTCCCTTATTCAAATAGTCTGGCACTATAATCCAACCCAGTGGCAAATATTTCTTTTAAAAACAATTTGGGCTTCGGGTGACCCCCGCAGTGTCGACGGCAACCCCCTCCCGCTTCTATAATCCATAACTCGGCAAGACAAAGGACTGAGCGAGCGGCTATGGTGATTTTTGGGATGAGATGGGATGGGGGAAGGGCCGCTTGCCAGATCAGGCTGTTAGGCGGCGGGGGCTGGGAAAGTTTGCAGCAGTACTTGGGTTTCAAAGTTGCTCCGCCCACTTCCGTGAAGGGTACTTGACCTCATCGTCCCATTCTTTTTAAATGTCTCGCCCATCCCAACCTGTTTAAAATAATAGCTAGTTGCCGGTTAATCAAAAGGAAAGTCTGTGTTAATGTAGCAATGTGCTGTTTCAAAAAAAAAAATGTTTTGTTCACCTATAGGAGGCGCTGGTGTTTTCATACGGAACAGGTGGTCTTCATACACTTCCCCTGCATTTGGTGAGGTTCCTGTCGGCTGCCTGCTTTTGTTTGTTTTCAAGTGTTTGTAGCCAGACCGGTTCCTCTCGCTAGTTCCCATCCAATTCCAGACTTCTTTTGTGTACCGACCCGGTTTGGGTGTAAAGATCCCGAGCGGCGGTCCAGTTGTTGAACGTCTCGGGTGTCATCTTGCTTTTTTTTGGGATGCACGCTTCGCTCATCTTTATCAATCACGCTTTGACCATCTCTGATCGTTCTTGGCGTCCATCGTGATGTGTTTGAAGGGTGCTTTCACATACCTGTGGCCATTCCTTGCTTCAGTTCAGTTTTGGGCTGTACAAATTCCAAACATGCCAAGAATGCGTCACATCTGCCCCATTGACATAACTATCTTCTTTTGTTTGTAAACAGGAAGATGATTTTGCATTGGCTGGAGGGGGAAAAAAAAGTCCTAGGTTGTTTGGAAACCACGTCCGAGCTGCTCCGTCGCGAGTGTGAAAGCACCCAAAGTGTGCATGTTTGTGTGATTTACTTTTGCTCCAAACGAGGGATCCCAATAATTCATCTTTAGCTATAGCGGCGCTAATCACTCCGCAACACGATAAAAGCCGCCTTTTTCTCTCTGGCAGGGCAGCGACAGCGAGTATGAGGTGGACGCCAACCGCCAGAAGACGCACTCCTTCGTCAACCACTACATCAGCGACCCCACCTACTACAACTCGTGGCGCCGCCAGCAGAAGGGCATCTCCCGGGCGCAGGCCTACAGCTACGCCGAGTCGGAGCCAGGCGAGCCGGACCACGGCGCCCCTCCGCCCCAGCTGCCCCCTCTGCCGCCTCTGCCGCCCCAACTCAGCTCGCCCAGCCCCCAGCCCCAGGCGCAGCCACAGCAGCAGGCACAGGGACAGCCGCCCGGCCAGGGCAGCCTGTTCAGGCCCAAGGGCAGCCGGACTCCCACCCCGTGCCAGCAGAGCGCCAAGCCACCTGCCCAGCAGGGCGCCCTCTACAGGCCACCCAGCAGCCTGGCCCCAGGCTCACGGGCCCCCATTGCGGGCTTCTCTTCCTTTGTGTGAGAATTGCCCGGAAGAAAAAAAACTAAGGAAATTTCTGGAAGTTTCCACCCCGCTTCTTGATTGTTTTGTGTTTTTACCATCGTTTAAATCATGATAGTATTCCAAAACTTCATCTTGATACTTTCTAAATCCAAGACACGTGATGAAGCAACACACGTTTTGTTTGCATGAATTCTTATCATTTGGTTTTTTTTTTTCTCATTTTCTTTTCATAGGTGGAACAGGCCCCAAAGCTCGCAGGAGCCCCTTACTCCTTTTTATGTGAGAATTATCAGAAATGGACAAAGGGAATTTCCTTAAGTCTCCACGTGGACGTTGGTGTGATTTGCACTTTCTTTTTTTTCCACATTTCACACTTTTTACAAACGCCTTCAGCTGGGGACGCTTTTTGACACATGGTGATGATACGTCCGTTGCACTTACACTTCGTCTTAGCGTTATGACTTTTTTTTTTTTCCTTTTAGGATCGCCTTCAAATTTTTGACCCATGATTTATTCCACATTTTTGGGGTGTTTTATTTTTTTTTTAACTTGAATAGTTTTCCTCTCACACTTTCAGAAACGCTTTCAATTCAAAACCTTCTGAAACAGTTTCTCAAACCGCTATTAGTGCTTTGCTAACATCGCTTCTCCAATTTTTATAATTTTTTTTATTTATGGCACTTTTAGGACTGCCTTCAACTTTCTGACACGTGGTGACGATCCTTTGTCATTGTTTTGTTTCATAACTCATCATTTTTATTTCCAACACTTCTTCAACGTGGAACTTTTTGCACCATTTTTGGACACATCATACATCTACCACACTTTTTGTTGTATTTTATTTTTTTTTTTGCATGACTAATTTCATTTTTTTTCCTCTCTCGTTTGCACACGCTCAAATGGTACTACCTTTGTATGTCGTACAAAGTCACAAGAATCCTTGAATACACATATACATAGAGACATACTTATGTATATATATAATATGAAGTTATATATTATATATATGTACCTAGAGGACTAGTCAGTGCTCACTCGGCATTGATGGTGACTGAAATAGTTTTGGAGGAAAAATTGCTGTTGATTGTATGAAACTTGCAAATGTTTTCTGTGTGTGTGTGGAGAAACAATCAAGTAGCATGTCAAAGATCAGCTGGACTCATATTTATGAGTGATTAATTTCTACCTTGAGTCCATATTCCAACGGATGCCTTTCATTCCATGGAGGACATCTGTCAGAGAATTGGGGACATTTACTGGATGCTTTTATGGATATTCCAACTTGGAGTAGCTTTGGAATCAACGGCGGGCACTCGAAAACCAAGGATTTTCTCTTTTATGGCCCTTTTCACTTCCCTTGCCAATTGATGATGTCAGCGGATCGCCTCGCCATCAATTAAGCCGCTGGTTTGCTTTGTTTCTAAGTGTGTGTACACAGGTGTGTGTGTGTACGTTTGTTAGCACACGTCCCAAGCTTTACAGATCATTCACTGTGTGTGTGGTTTGTGTGAGTGAGCACGACAAACTGTAAACCTCTCTGGACACTTGTAATGATGCTACAGTGAAAACTCGACGGTTAGTTTGTTCGAACAAAGTCATTGAATTGTCATTATTTTTGTTTGTATTTTTTTTTTCCTGTGGGGTGATTTTGTTTCATATGCGATAAAAGCTTACCACGCAGAAGAATGAATATATGATCACAGTACATTTCAGAAATAAATTATTTTTCAATGTTTAGTCGGGCAGGTGTAAATGTTGGTTAAAAAAAATCCTAATATTTTTGTTGTTGTCACTAAGTATGAAAAATACACGCATAGACATTTTTAAAACTGAATTGGTCGAGACAATAGTCACTAATGGTGTCCAGTAATCCCTCGTTTATCGCGGGTAATTGGTTTCAAAAAACACCCGCGATAAGTGAAATCCGCGAAGTACGGTCACCAACAAGAAGTACTGGGCAGGCTAACGAGTTAGCGGAAAGATGCTAATTCACGATCGTGCCAACACGCAAAAACGGACTTCTAAAGGAATGTAAACGAACATTTGGAGCAATACTACATTGTCCTAAAGGTCAGACACATGTTTCCTCAATTTAGAAGTTCTATTTTGACTTTTAAATGTTTTTTTAATTTGCAAAAAAAAAAATCCACGATGTAGTGAAGCCGCGATAAACGAAACGCGAAGTAGCGAGGGATCACTGTATTATTTTGTTGAAATGAAAAGTGAAATTTCAAAATTCATCACAATCCTTTAGCGTGCTAAATATTATGACACAAAGGGTTTTAATGACAAAACTTCAAAACAAGGTTTGCTTAACATGTATTTTTGTGTTGTACATGTATAAGAATTGCAATAGCTATTATTTGAAAGTCAACAAAATATCTGTGCAAATGTAAACAACTCTGAGGCATTAGCTTCCATGTTAGCTGCTAGCTTCCTGAGGCCAAAATAAGTGCATGTCCCTTTAAGAGCACAGCGGGGGCACGTTGCGGGGAGGCCTGGGGAGGGACGCGGTCGCAGTGACACACACAAGCGAAGGGAAGACGCCGAACGACGCACGTCGACAATCGCTGCTGCTCCCACCGAGGAACCGCGTCCACCTCGTCCCTTCGATCTATTTGCTTCACTTTTCGACGAGCCGTGAACTCGGACCGTGAAAGTTTCCCTCGGGACGCCAGCGGAAGGTAACGAGTTTGACTTGTTTATCATCCACGCTGCTTGTTTGCAGAACTTTTAACAACCGCAAAACGACGCGTGTGGCAACTTGAGTTGCAATTTACTTTTCGGTAGTTAAATGGCACTTTTATTCCAACGTCATTGGCAGTAAATCTCATCGCTCCCACGGCCGTAGGAAGACAATGAGCCCATCCATAAGCCCCCTTTGACCCCCCCTCATTATATCCCATGAGTCAGGACAACATTGTTGTATTTAAAAACAACCAAAAATCAAATGTACCACTTGAAGTCGACAAAACAACCCCAGCTGACAAGAGTACAATAATCGAATGAAAAGAACCTCTTTGAAGTAAATCATTTAAATGAAGCATGACGCCTTAACCGGATGACCTGAGATGCAAACAGTGGAGGTAATCTGTTTTTGTGATCTTACTGAGTCTTGTTTGATATATTTATAGTGCTTTTCCAAAGTAGAGTAAGTTTTCCCCCTAAGAGCAGAATCTGATTTAATCAGAGGCAGATGGGCTGGAAGACTCACTTCCCCCAGCTTATTATGTAACTTGTAATGCTTTGCATACAAGTACAGCAAGATCACATCCAGACGTACTACATTATCCAAGGAGATCATTTCTCACTTTGCCCAGAGAATTGACAATAGAAGGTCGTTTGCCATGTCAAACATCTTTATTGCGAACACAGTAGAAGTCGTCACTATTATTGATTGCATTTTCAAATTCATAGATAGAAGACTTGATTATTTGCGTCCTCGAATGTGGGAAAAGCGAAGGCAAGTATTTGTCTTGAGGGGTTTGTTTGTATACCCCCCCCTACACTCGCATAGCATTTGTTTTGATATACTTAAGCTTGTTATGATGAAAGTCAGCACACAAAAAGTCAACAGACCATGAATTGAAAATATGCTGGTCTGGTCTGAAGTTTTGCTTTTATGTCTTTCAAGTGTCCTTCAAAGACAAATTTATTGTTCAAAGGCTACCAAATTTGAAGGATGGGCGTTAAATAAATTGGTCAAATCTTTCCATCATTCCATTCACTGCTCCCGAGGAAATTGATATCTCTTCTCGAATGATTTGTTTTCCTTCTCTGAGTAGGCTTTTCTTTTACAGCTCAGTCTTTTTTTTTTTTAAGGAAGCTTGCTCGCTGATCACATGAGCTCAACGCTCCAGATTGACAAGAGGGAGTATTCATTCATGTTCTGAATCGCAGTAGTATGCAGACCGATTAGGTAGGGAATAGCTTCACGATTAATTATTACTGTGCAGTTGAGGTATTTCTTCCTGGATGCATATTTGCTGTGTTCTTCATGTACAGTAAATGTTAGGAGTGTTCTTTTGTGATAAGTCCCATCAGTCAAGCTTAAATTGATTTTAAAAAGTCTTAATTTCTACCAAACGTTTTTAACTGCTGGAAAATTGTCGTATCTTTCGATCAGATATGTTGCGTTGGCAATCCAGGCCCTTTTAGTTGACAGCCACACCTCGAAACCAACTTGATCTGCTTTCTCGCTTGATAATTGGCGTACCAAATGAAAATGTCAAATTAAGCGGTGTTATTTTGCCAGTGTCGTGCTAACCTACATAAAAGGCAAGTGTCATGTCTGTCGTCTTGGTTACGCTTTTGTTTCCCCCATTGAGGCTTTTAGTAACCCTTCCCCGGCGACCCTTGAGCCCGCTTACTCGTTTGCTGTCGTTGGCAAACTTTAGACTTTGTGTCTCCCTTCAGCTTGTCAATGGATGTTGCTATCGGGACAAAGTTGCAGGACATGTCTGTGCCACTGATAAAATTGCCAAAAGCGGTTGAGCCGTTTGTTTATCTCGCAGTTCTACCGAAAACCTTTCATATGTTTGACCACATCTTGTTTCCTCAAGACCTTCCCTGCAATTTCATTTTACAGGCCAAACAAACGAGCCACTACTAGCGACACCCTCCACCCCTCCCGTCGTAGAAATTCATTCTGCTTTGTTTTGCTGTTCCAGCAGCTCCGATAGTTAATTCAATGACTTGGCCCCCGAGGGGCCCTCGCATGAATGCTCTCCATTTGTCAAAAGAGCCGCGGCGAGGGACCCGGTGTGCGGGCGCTCGCCATAATCCCTGCGCAGAAGCTGTAATGAGAGTTCACCACTGCCCCCCCTTCCTCAATCTGTGCTCTTTTCTTGGGCTATCGTACAACTGAATTGTCCGGTAGGTCTAGGGAGAAGAGTTTTTATTTGGAGGGGGGGGTCCCGGGGGGGGGGGGTCCCGTAAATTGAGGGTTTTATGATCCAGAAACTCCGTCGCCCGTAATCTCTTTAGGTTTGTTTTTGGCCTGCACACGACACGGATGCCCACCCAGCTCAGCACAGCACAGGACACCAAACACTTTGTCCAGTCATGCAGGAATAAGCGCTTCATAAAAGGCCAGCTTGGCTGGAAACACAGAGAAATCATTTTCAAGCCTGTCAGGTGGTGATTGTGTCCCACCGACCGTTCGGGAAAGCGGCCAAAAAAAGCCTTTTGGAGTCCGGTGGAGGATAGTGAGCCAGTGGTTTGCCATAGGCCGGGGCGGGGTGGGTAGGGTCGGGAGGGGTCAACCCAACAACATGTTGACTTTATTTGCTAACATAACCCCTCATGCAAAACATGGCGCACGTGCGCATCCGGCCCAGCAACGCGCAGCTTTTGCATGCCTGAATCATGAAGTGGTTCTGCGTGTTCACATGTTAGACTTGTTCACCTCTCTGGAAAGAGAGTGTCACACCCGCGTGAATAAGCACGCTCCGCTTATTATCTTTAAATTTCCATTGTCTGGTTACTTTGACACACGCTTTTGTGGCACCAAGGTTCCCGTCTGGCATGGAGGCCAACCGGAAGAACGGGTTCTTTTGAATCTCATTAATGAGCAGGAACAAACCATAAATGGTGTTGTTTCTCTCAACGAGACAACGATTGTGTGATGATTGAGAAACATTGTCCATCTGCCTAAGATGGCGCTTGTTGTTTTGATGTCCAGTCCACTTGACATTGGTCAACTGGAGACAAATTAAATTCCCCTTTGTCAGAGGCCAGGCCCCGCTGACGAAACCACTATTGTTGTCCTCAAGCCGCAGAAGTTAATTTGCATGTCAATGTTGTGGACCAAGGCTGTCTGACAAAGTGCAGCACTGTGGCTTGTTTGTTGGAGGTTAAATAAAGCCAAGGTTGTCTGCGTAGTAATTCTATGTCGGGAGATTTTACGATGATGCTGCCTCATGACTAGTGTGTAGGGGTGTAACGATTCATCGATACACATCGATTACCGTTTTTTTCCGTGTATAATACGCCCCCATGTATAATACGCACCCTAACAATGGCATGTTGATGCTGGGAAAAAGCCTGTACCCATGTATAATACGCACCCAATTTTTATTTTTATTTATTTTTTTTTTTTTTATATATTTTTTTTTTAAGTCCCAATGATCGTCACACACGCAGGGAGGCAATGGGTCCCATTTTTATAGTCTTTGGTATGGTCTTAACTAGGCTGGATGTATTTTTTTTGTTGCCGTTGATTTCTCCGACTGCCCATAAAGGCACCACCGCGATCAGATGAAAAGAGAGGAAAGTGACGTGCGGACATGTGAAAAAGGCGGCTCTGTATGGGAGAGACGTTGAAGAGGAATAATAACACCCTTGGAAACGAAAACTTGCCCCTCGTCGTGACTCGGAGCCGCAACAAATGTTTCGGATTTGTGTAGGGTACATTGTGACAGCAAACGAGCAGGTGATCGAGCAAGCGTCTGATACGAGAGCATTGCGTTCGTATGGAGCGTGTTTGAAGTGAACAGCAGAGACGAAAGGAACAAGGCAAAGTGTTGTGAAATAAAACATTACCTGTAATACGCATTTTGTTATTTGCTGATTGTATTAAGCTATCACATTCATTGTCAGTCAAGAAGAGAAGAGGACTATTATCCCTTCTTTGACGAAATGACCAGAGCACAGTACAAACACACTATTGTTCTTTCGGTATTTATTCAACCCACATTCTTTCACAACATGACAAGAAGAGAACAATACATAAATCAATACTCGTACCAGTACCATGATTTTCTTAAAAAAAAAAAAAAATAAAATAAAAAAAAAAAAAAATATTTTTTTTAAAATTTAAAAAAAATTGTACCCATGTATAATGCGCACCCCAGATTTTAGGACAATAAATTAGTTAAATTTTGCGTATTATACACGGAAAAAAACGGTAATCGATATAATGCTCTACGATTTGTTGGCATCGATGCTAAACGTAAACATCGATCTATATCGCCCGATTTTGACCTCGGACATTAGACACGACTTTATTTTGAAATCCAGTTCATTGTTGCTTGCTTCCTCTTTCCGGGAGCAGTGCGCGGCGTGTTGTGTTGTGAGCAGAGCAGGCACGTGAAAGGGGAGCCGACAACTACGCGGCTCCTGGGCTGGTGCTATGGCTAGTGTCTGTCCAAGAAGACGAGGAAATTTGCTCCCCTTTGGGCTTCAAGTCATTCGTTTGGAAGCACTTTGTAATTTCCGAAGTAAAGAGTTTGCAGTACCTTGTTGATTTTGCGTATGAATTGTTATAAATCAGGATATTGTTCTATATCGATCGTAGAGCACTATATCGTGATGTATCGTGAATGAATCACAGCAGGCTTTAAGATTTCGGCAAATATCGTATCGAGATTCTTTGTATCGATATGATATCATATCGTTACAAAACCCGCGATTTACACCCCTAGTTTGTAACCCTAACCTTGATTTAAAACCCTAGTCGGAAACCCTAACCCTAGCTTGAAACCCTAATTAGCAATGGCAAAACTCCTTGGAAACCCTGGTCGGAAACCCTAACCCTAGTTTTGAAAGCCTAGTTAGAAACCCTAACCCTAACTCTAGTTTTGAAAGCCTAGTTAGTAACCCTAACTCTAACCCTAACCCTAGTTTTGAAAGCCTAGTTAGAAACCCTAATCTTAGAAACCCTAAAAGTAGTTTGAAAGCCTCGTTGGAAACCTTAAGCCTAGCTTTAAAACCAAGTTTGTAACCCTAACCTTTGTTTAAAACCCTAGTCGGAAACCCTAACCCTGGTTTGAAACCCTAAATAGCAATGGCAAAACTCCTTGGAAACCCTGGTCGGAAACCCTAACCCTCGTTTTGAAAGCCAAGTTAGAAACCCTAATCTTAGAAACCCTAAAAGTAGTTTGAAACCCTCGTTGGAAACCCTAACCCTAGCTTTAAAACCTAGTTTGAAACCCTAACCTTGGTTTAAAACCCTAGTCGAAAACCCTGAGCCTAGTTTGAAACCCTAATTAGCGATGGCAAAACTCCTTGGAAACCCTAGTCTGAAACCCTAACCCTAGTTTTGAAAGCCTAGTTAGAAACCCTAACCCTAACTCTAGTTTTGAAAGCCTAGCTAGTAACCCTAACCCTAACTCTAACTCTAACCCTAACCCTAACCCTAGTTTTGAAAGCCTAGTTAGAAACCCTAACCCTAACTTTGGAAACCCTAGTCGAAAACCCTAACCCTAGTTTTGAAAGCCTAGTTAGAAACCCCAATCTTAGAAACCCTAAAAGTAGTTTGAAACCCTCGTTGGAAACCCTAACCCTAGCTTTAAAACCTAGTTTGAAACCCTAACCTTGGTTTAAAACCCTAGTCGGAAACCCTGAGCCTAGTTTGAAACCCTAATTAGCGATGGCAAAACTCCTTGGAAACCCTAGTCGGAAACCCTAACCCTAGTTTTGAAAGCCTAGTTAGAAACCCTAACCCTAACTCTAGTTTTGAAAGCCTAGTTAGTAACCCTAACCCTAACTCTAACCCTAACTCTAACCCTAACTCTAACCCTAACTCTAACCCTAACTCTAAGTCTAACCCTAACCCTAACCCTAGTTTTGAAAGCCTAGTTAGAAACCCTAACCCCAACCCTAACCCTAACTTTGGAAACCCTAGTCGAAAACCCAAACCCTAGTTTTGAAAGCCTAGTTAGAAACCCTAATCTTAGAAACCCTAAAAGTAGTTTGAAAGCCTCGTTGGAAACCTTAAGCCTAGCTTTAAAACCTAGTTTGTAACCCTAACCTTTGTTTAAAACCCTAGTCGGAAACCCTAACCCTGGTTTGAAACCCTAAATAGCAATGGCAAAACTCCTTGGAAACCCTGGTCGGAAACCCTAACCCTCGTTTTGAAAGCCAAGTTAGAAACCCTAATCTTAGAAACCCTAAAAGTAGTTTGAAACCCTCGTTGGAAACCCTAACCCTAGCTTTAAAACCTAGTTTGAAACCCTAACCTTGGTTTAAAACCCTAGTCGAAAACCCTGAGCCTAGTTTGAAACCCTAATTAGCGATGGCAAAACTCCTTGGAAACCCTAGTCTGAAACCCTAACCCTAGTTTTGAAAGCCTAGTTAGAAACCCTAACCCTAACTCTAGTTTTGAAAGCCTAGCTAGTAACCCTAACCCTAACTCTAACCCTAACTCTAACCCTAACCCTAACCCTAGTTTTGAAAGCCTAGTTAGAAACCCTAACCCTAACTTTGGAAACCCTAGTCGAAAACCCTAACCCTAGTTTTGAAAGCCTAGTTAGAAACCCCAATCTTAGAAACCCTAAAAGTAGTTTGAAACCCTCGTTGGAAACCCTAACCCTAGCTTTAAAACCTAGTTTGAAACCCTAACCTTGGTTTAAAACCCTAGTCGGAAACCCTGAGCCTAGTTTGAAACCCTAATTAGCGATGGCAAAACTCCTTGGAAACCCTAGTCGGAAACCCTAACCCTAGTTTTGAAAGCCTAGTTAGAAACCCTAACCCTAACTCTAGTTTTGAAAGCCTAGTTAGTAACCCTAACCCTAACCCTAACCCTAACTCTAACTCTAACTCTAACCCTAACTCTAACCCTAACTCTAACTCTAACCCTAACTCTAAGTCTAACTCTAAGTCTAACCCTAACCCTAACCCTAGTTTTGAAAGCCTAGTTAGAAACCCTAACCCCAACCCTAATCCTAACCCTAACTTTGGAAACCCTAGTCGAAAACCCTAACCCTAGTTTTGAAAGCCTAGTTAGAAACCCTAATCTTAGAAACCCTAAAAGTAGTTTGAAAGCCTCGTTGGAAACCTTAAGCCTAGCTTTAAAACCTAGTTTGTAACCCTAACCTTGGTTTAAAACCCTAGTCGGAAACCCTAACCCTAACCCTAACTCTAGTTTTGAAAGCCTAGTTAGTAACCCTAACTCTAACCCTAACTCTAAGTCTAACCCTAACCCTAACCCTAGTTTTGAAAGCCTAGTTAGAAACCCTAACCCCAACCCTAATCCTAACCCTAACTTTGGAAACCCTAGTCGAAAACCCTAACCCTAGTTTTGAAAGCCTAGTTAGAAACCCTAATCTTAGAAACCCTAAAAGTAGTTTGAAAGCCTCGTTGGAAACCTTAAGCCTAGCTTTAAAACCTAGTTTGTAACCCTAACCTTGGTTTAAAACCCTAGTCGGAAACCCTAACCCTAGTTTGAAACCCTAATTAGCAATGGCAAAACTCCTTGGAAACCCTGGTCGGAAACCCTAACCCTAGTTTCGAAAGCCTAGTTAGAAACCCTATTCTTAGAAACCCTAAAAGTAGTTTGAAACTAGGGGTGTAACGATTCATCGATTAATCGATATAATGTGTGGGATTGTTTATGGCGGTGCCGCGAGCCACGGCATTACGCAAGCACGGCGGATGAGAGTTGTGATGTCATGGAGTGGAGCTGAGGCGAGGCGACGGTGATGCCCTTAATCATTCATGGCCTCTCTCCCTCCGTCACCGCTCGTCTCCGCTTGAGTCGGTGTCATGTGGCGCTGCGGGCGCTCGGTTACGTAAAGGCTTTTCTCTCTTCTGGCAACAAAGAAAGTCTATGAAACTCACCTGCCATGAAACCATTTTTGTTGTTGTTAGAATGACAACAATGTCTTTGTCTTTCCATCGCAATTCATTTTCTTTCTCTTTTTCAGGTGGTTTGCTGTCCGACGCCAAATATCCACGACTGTTCTCTGGGAGGAGCTGAAGACAATTGTCACGACAATTCTGATTTGATAAGGTAAATGTTACTGGTAAGGTCGTGTTTCACACTTTTGAAAAATGCTTCGTTTATTCTGTCTTTTATTTCTACTGCAGTAACTACCATCAGTAGGCTAACACGAATGATCATTTACATTTGCGTAAAGTTGCTTAGGGGCTACGCTAACAACGCTAGCTATTATCAAGGCTGAGCCCTCTGGGTCTCCCGCAATCAGGCTAATGTTTTTATTATTGTGCCCCCCCCCCCACCCCTCAGTTATGTATGCGTGGGCTCCAGCCCGTGCTCGAAAAAAACACAAAGCCCCGTTTTTCCCGTCAGTAACACTTGCACATTTGCACAATGGTAGCACACACACACGCACGAGTGGGCCTTCAAATCTCTCGAGTGAGCGTTTTATGAGCCTGGAGTCAGTGGCCCGCTAATACCGCTAAATCGTATTTATATTAGCCGCCCGCAAGCTTTAATTTGTCAGCGCTTGCCCTCTGAGGTTTTTTTTTGTGAGCAGGTACTGAAACAACAAGTCAAAGAAGTTCTGCAGGCTAAGCAGATACAAGGCAGGCGGGAGGAGATATAACAAATCTGGACGTAGCGAAGCGCGCAGCTCTGTAAGACGATCCAAAGAAATGCCGGTCCGCTTCTTTTTTTTTTTTTTTTTTCCCCTCTCCGAGCCTTCCGGCTCCAAGCATCCTGCCGGTTGCGCAACAGTCGAGGGGCCCAAAGTGGGAGCTTGCGAGCGCCGGCCACCTCTGAACGTTTTTAGAAAGAAAGGGAGCAATCCAAGGAAGGACGTTTGTCAGACGACATGGGGTTCTTTTCACGAGCTGCGCAACATTCTGACAAACCAATCAAAGTCTTTTTGTGTGGAACACAACATGAGGAAAAAGATGTGCTATGAATTATTGGCATAACTCACTGCTTTTCTTCACAGGCTGATCCAACTTTGGAGGTGATGTTTTGAGTGTGAGGACCAAAATGACCGGCCACATGATTAAGCACGTGCAGTGTCTTTGACGAAGACCCCCCCCCCCCCCAAAAAGGTTCCAGAAGATTCCTGAGTTCTTGAAAGGCAATCAACTCCCGCCATCATGCCGATCCTCAAGCAGCTGGTACACTCCAACCAGTCCAAGCGACGTTCTCGCGCCGACCTGACGGCGGAGATGATCAGCGCTCCTCTGGGTGACTTTCGGCACACCATGCACGTGGGGCGCGGCGGCGACGCCTTCGGGGACACGTCCTTCCTCAGCACGCGCTCGGCCGAGCCCCCCGAAGCCAAGCACGACTCGCCGGTTTCCAAGCCGTCGCTGCTGGCCCGCACCTTCCGCGCCAGCAAGCGCTCACACTCCGTTAATCGCGGGGACCGCTACGAGTACAATGCGGCCGCGCCGCCCACCGCCTCAGCCGCCTTTGTGAAGAACGCCACTTCTCTGCCGTACCTCAACCACCACGAGGGTGGCGGCAGAAGCCAGGCGGCGGGCAGGCCGGCGGCCATCGCCACCTTCGACGCGGAGTTTGACGAGCGCCACTTTGGCGAGCTCGCCGAGCTGCCGCCGTCCCAGCCCAAGAGCGGCGGCATGAAGCACGCAGAGTCCATGATGTCCTTCCACGTGGACTTGGGGCCCTCCATGCTGGGCGACATCCTGAGCGTGATGGAGAAGAAGGACTCTGAGGACGACGACCTCGGCTACGAGGAAGGCAAAAGCAGCGAGGGCCACGGCTCGCCGGCGCACATCCCGCTCATAGACGAGGCCCCGCCCGTCGAGGAGCGGCGGCCGCCCGCTAGGCCGCCCCGCATGATGATCTACCAGCAGAAAGTCATGGTGGCGCCGTACAGCCCCGAGCTTCCCACCAGGAACAACCACCAGCACCTGGACAGCTGCTCCGTGTCCAGCGCCGGTTCTACCACCGAGGAAAAAACGCCGTATCTCCACCACAACGACACGGACAGCGCCAAGTACAGCTCGCCGCGCGACGACTTCTCTTACATGGACGATGACGACGACGAGATCCGAGTTTAAGGCCGGGCGCCGTTGCGTCCTCGAGGATGAACTCAATCCTCTACTCGGCCATCGGGCTGCGGTTACGGCATCCAATACTGTCACTCGTCGTCGAACCTCGTCCATCAACGACTCTGGGGAGCTGGTGGGCTTCTGCGGTTGATTGCCATATTGAAACAGGAAGTGGAAGTTGTGGCTGAGAATGTGATCAAGAAGACTGAAGGTGAGAGGCTTGGCTCTGGCCTCCCCTCCAGCCTTTTCTGTGTGGGTGAGGTTTTCCATCTTTCTTCTTCCCGCATTAAAAAACACAGACGCGGTAGGTTCATGTGAAGACTCTAGATTGTCTTTTGAAGGTGAGTTTGTCTAAATGTGCTGGCGACCACCTTTGTCAGCTGCGATAGGGTTCAGCCCACCTGCGACCCGACTGAAGACTGACATCTAAAAGTGTCCACAGGCTGTCCTATTTTTAGTTTTAGTCTTCAAAACTAGGGCACTTAAAAAGGGGGATCTTTGACATAGTGTAAAAAAAGGCACGCAAAAAAAGGGCTGGGTATGTGTTTGGGTGATGGCCAAGTAGACGTCGTTAGCTAACGCAAAGCAGAACGGCCTCCGGCAGGAATCTCCTCCCCCCCAAAAAAACGACGTCGTCGTGACAGTATTTGCTTCCTGTGAGCACAGGATTTAACGGACCAGAACGGCCGCCGTGTGGAGGTGGTTAACGTGCTATGCACTTGTTACTCATCACAATTTTTGGTACACGTGCACCCAAAAACAATATCTTCATGTCTGTCAGTCGAATTTAAAAAATATATATGAGCTAATTTATTGATTTTGTCGATTGCATAATACTAATCTATCGAGTAATGTGCATGCCACAGCCACAATAATTTATTCCAAGATATGAGCTATTCTTTTTGTAGTAATGAGTTTGTAGTTTTGCAATTTGCAGATTTAAAAGAAAAAGGAAATATTTTGCCAAATGCCACAGGCCCGATAATGTAAGTGAAAAAAAAATTTGAATAGTTGGTACTTTATTTATACCTGTTTTTTATGATTGGAGTTTACATATTTGGGAATAGAGTTAATAAAACAGCATTATTTGATAAATGCAAGAATTAAAAATAGATATATCACTAAATAAGAGGGATTTGGGTGTTATGAATCCATAATGTGGGGCAGGTGTACCCAATCGTGTCGTACGTTAGCCAAGTTTATTTTAATAATCATTTTGTCGCTAACACTAGCTGCAGGTCACTTTTCTTCTGTCATTTGAGATGAAGTTTCATATCACTTTTTTTTTTTATATGTATATATATATAAATATAGGTACATATACTTTTCTGAGGTAAAAGGGCCAAATGTTCACATGCCTATCATCCACTGCAGAATTTTGAGATTTGTTGCATTATATTGCACCAAATTGCTGTGAAATGCCATCTAAACTGCGTGGACTTTTGTTGTTGTTATTACTTTGCTAGTGAGGTGGTGGGGGTGGGGTTATATTAAAAATACAAACGGCTGTAAAAGTATGTTTTCTTACCAAGTTTGTGTCATCTTTCTGCTACTTTACCGCACAATAACTAATCTACTCTTTGTTTTCAGTAAAAGAGTAGGCTGATGAAATGGTGGAAATTAAGTCATCTGTGTGTCTTACTTCGGACTGAACGGTGTGATGTAAGAAGTTTTGCGTTCTCTCACGAATTATCATTTTTCTTTTTCCCCTGAAAAACCATTGGGTCAGATACTGTATCGTTGAGGAACAAGCAGCAGATATCTTTCCAGTGACCTTACAAGACTGTCACATTTAAACAAGAAACGCCTAATTTTGAAAAAAAAAATTGGAGGTTATTATTAAAGAATGTTTCTTAGACTGGATAAATGCAAAAATTGAAATTGCTCAATTTTATAATACATGTAAAACTGTTTTCACCGTTTCTACCAATAGCAAAAGATTTTTGTGACCCTGTACCTACCAATTTAATTGATTTTTATATTTGGTTTGTTACAAGGACCCCCCCCCCCCCCCCCCCCATTTCATGCTTCAACACAATTGTTATTCACGGGACGCTGGCGCCCTCTGCTGGAGGTCACGTCACACTAAAATCCGAGAGACGCCAAATTTCATCATAAGAGGCCGTCATCGTAAGAGGCCTTTTCGCCCTTGGAAGACGCAGTAGCGTTTGAGGTTTGAGCACCAATAAATAAAGAAATTAATAAATAGCTAGCCATAATAAATTCTTCCCTGCTGGTTGATACATGACCAACACAAACTTGGGAAGCTTTTGCGAGCATGAATTTCTTCGATGTCCGGTCGAAAGGGACGCATCATTTTTCGGACCCCTAAACTCAACTCGTGGACAGCAAACTTGGATCATTTGTCTAATGTGAGGTAAGTTGAGTGCAGATGAAAATGTGACAAGTCCCGCCTCAACGCCAACACTGCACAGCCCGGCTTTCAATTGCCATCCAAACACAGAAAGAAGCTGCTCTGGATCCAGAGAAGCCACAACCTCAACTACAGACCACCTCTTAAGCAAGAACAGGCAACCCTAACCCCCATTTCAAGGCAACCTTTTCCGGCCGGCGTACACCCAAAACCAAAGCCAACCAGAGCGAAACACTGCCCCCTCCTGGTCAGATGATCTTAACACATGTCAACGTTTGCGTGCTGCTTGAGTCTTGACTGGGTTAGGAATTCCTCTTCAACCCTGAAAAACATGCAAGACGCCATTGAGTGCTGGTAACTACATTTGTGCAATTGCATTCATGTACAAAAAAAAAAAAAAAAAAATGCTATCCCATTGTAAAACACCCATTATCAACTACCATTGCATACAGAATGAGGGACATATTTTTTATCTATGTAATAAAATCAACTGAAATGATCAGAAATTACGTTTTTAACTCGGCATCCTTATTTCTTTATATTTCAGAAACTTCTCGTGCTTGTTGGTGGCTGCCTCCTTGCTAACTGGATAGCTTGTTTGCTTGCCTAAATACTTGTTCAACTTCACTGCATGACTGTACGGCATTGTACTGGAGCGTATCATTTCAAATTAAACCAAGAAAATCTTCCCTGATGTCCAGCGTGTTTTCTGACAGAAGCCCTGTCGTGGTCAATAGTGTTGGCTCGTGAGTGAACGATTCGTTCAAAAGAACGAATCTTTTCAGTGAACGGATCACTTCCTGAAGTTACTCGTGAAAATGGCGGTGTACCTAATGAAGTGTCCGTGTGACGTCAGAGATCAACCAGCCAATCACAAAGTGGGGGTGAGGGCGGGTGTGGCACTTGTTTAGGTACACCTAAAAATGTCGGTGTACCTAATGGAGTGTCCGAGTGACGTCACAGATCAACCAGCCAATCAGAAAGCGCCCTCTTACGAGCTCGTTAAACACACCTGCGTGAAAAGTTTTAGCTTCTTTCACGTTCTGCAGGAGCTAAAACTTTTCACGCAGGTGCACTTAACGAGGGAATCTTGGAGAACATGTTGGAATGCGGCATAATATTTCCCTAATAAAGTGGCCTGTTATTAGGTACACTTGAAAATGGCGGTGTACCTAATGGAGTGTCCAAGTGACATCACAGATCAAACAGCCAATCAGAAAGTGGGGGTGAGGGCGGGTGTGGCACTTTTCACTTAAACCAGGGGTGTTGACCTCCAGTCCTCGAGGGGCCGCGTTCCAATATGTTTTCCAAGTTACCCTCGTTAAAACACACCTGCGTGAAAGGTTTTAGCTACTTTCACGTTCCGCAGGAGCTAAAACTTTTCACGCAGGTGCACTTAACGAGGTAATCACACGGACACTCCATTAGGTACACCGCCATTTTCAAGTGTACCTAATAACAGGCCACTTTATTAGGGAAATATCATGGTCAAAGGTCACAGGTGTCAAGCTCTAGTCCTCAGGGCCGCGTTCCAACATGTTTTCCAAGTGACCCTCGTTAAGCGCACCTGCGTGAAAAGTTTTAGCTACTTTCACGTTCCGCAGGAGCTAAAACTTTTCACGCAGGTGCACTTAACGAGGGAATCACACAGACACTCCATTAGGTACATCGCCATTTTCAAGTGTACCTAATAACAGGCCACTTTATTAGGGAAATATCATGGTCAAAGGTCACAGGTGTCAAGCTCTAGTCCTCAGGGCCGCGTTCCAACATGTTTTCCAAGTGACCCTCGTTAAGCGCACCTGCGTGAAAACTTTTAGCTACTTTCACGTTCCGCAGGAGCTAAAACTTTTCACGCAGGTGCACTTAACGAGGGAATCACACAGACACTCCATTAGGTACACCGCCATTTTCAAGTGTACCTAATAACAGGCCACTTTATTAGGGAAATATCATGGTCAAAGGTCACAGGTGTCAAGCTCTAGTCCTCAGGGCCGCGTTCCAACATGTTTTCCAAGTGACCCTCGTTAAGCGCACCTGCGTGAAAAGTTTTAGCTACTTTCACGTTCCGCAAGAGCTAAAACTTTTCACGCAGGTGCACTTAACGAGGGAATCACACGGACACTCCATTAGGTACACCGCCATTTTCAAGTGTACCTAATAACAGGCCACTTTATTAGGGAAATATCATGGTCAAAGGTCACAGGTGTCAAGCTCTAGTCCTCAGGGCCGCGTTCCAACATGTTTTCCAAGTGACCCTCGTTAAGCGCACCTGCGTGAAAAGTTTTAGCTACTTTCACGTTCCGCAGGAGCTAAAACTTTTCACGCAGGTGCACTTAACGAGGGAATCACACGGACACTCCATTAGGTACACCGCCATTTTCAAGTGTACCTAATAACAGGCCACTTTATTAGGGAAATATCATGGTCAAAGGTCACAGGTGTCAACCTCTAGTCCTCAGGGCCGCGTTCCAACATGTTTTCCAAGTGACCCTCGTTAAGCGCACCTGCGTGAAAAGTTTTAGCTACTTTCACGTTCCGCAAGAGCTAAAACTTTTCACGCAGGTGCACTTAACGAGGGAATCACACGGACACTCCATTAGGTACACCGCCATTTTCAAGTGTACCTAATAACAGGCCACTTTATTAGGGAAATATCATGGTCAAAGGTCACAGGTGTCAAGCTCTAGTCCTCAGGGCCGCGTTCCAACACGTTTTCCAAGTGACCCTCGTTAAGCGCACCTGCGTGAAAACTTTTAGCTACTTTCACGTTCCGCAGGAGCTAAAACTTTTCACGCAGGTGCACTTAACGAGGGAAACACACGGACACTCCATTAGGTACACCGCCATTTTCAAGTGTACCTAATAACAGGCCACTTTATTAGGGAAATATCATGGTCAAAGGTCACAGGTGTCAAGCGCTCGTCCTCAGGGCCGCGTTCCAACATGTTTTCCAAGTGACCCTTGTTAAACACACTTGCGTGAAAAGATTTGGGTCATTTTCACGTTCTCAGGAGCTAACTGAGCTAGCTGTGACGTCACAGATCAAACAGCCAATCAGGGCGGGTGTGGCACTTTTCACTTTCATTTTTGACCATGATTTTTCCCTAATGAAGTGGTCTTTTATTAGGTACACCTCATTCAAGAAGATTCAAGAATTTTTATTTTATTTTATTATATATTTTATGTTTTTATTGGGTTTTATATATATTTGAGCATGCCAAACAAGGAATTTGACTTCAGTACATCTCAGCCTCTGTTCAACATTTAGGTGACTAACAACACTCACAACAACAAATAGTACACATAATACAGACAATTCAAATCTGGCGTTGAGAGCAGGATGTTTTTGCACAGCAATGACTCTGAGACTTTAAGAGTGGTGTGAGTTCATCAGAGCGACAGCCTGGGGGAAGACGCTGTGTCTGTGTCTGCTGGTTTTGGCGTACAGAGCTCTGTAACGGGCCTTCTTCTGGACAGTCTATGGGGCTGGTCCATTTCAGGTCCCGAGAGATTGTGGATCCCAGGAACTTGAAGGTGTCTGTGGAGAGAATGGTATTACTGCGAATAGTGAGGGGTGAAAGTGGTGAAGGATCTCCACTGTCACCTCCAAGGTCTTGAGCGGGTTCAGCTCCAGGTGGTTTTGGCTGCACCAGTGGACCAGCCGCTCCACCTCCTGTCTGTACGCAGTGTCTCCACCGTCCCGGATCAGTCCGATGAGAGTGGTGTCGTCTGCATACTTCAGGAGCTTCACAGAAGAGTCGCCTGAGTAGCAATCGTTAGTGTAGAGTGAGAAGAGCAGTGGGGAGAGGACGCCAGTATGGGTGGTCCGGGTGTCGGATGTAATGGTCTCCAGCCTCACATGCTGTCTCCAGTTGGTCAGGAAGCTGGTGATCCGACAGGTGGAGGGAGGCACCGCGAGCTGGATGAATGGACAATTCAATAGGTACACTACACGAGGTAAGAACATTAAATGAATAAATAAATGAGTGTAGCAAACGATTCGGTGAACAATTCTTTTGAGTGAACCGATTCTAAAGATCCAGTTCACCGGAATGCACATCACTAGTGGTCAATCACCTCAAAGTCCAACATTAGAGGTCGCTATACTCAACGCTACCATTACATACAGAATAAGGAGGGACATACTTTTTATCTGCGCTCAACTTATCTCACATTAGGCAAATGATCCAAGTTTGCCGTCCGAGTTGAGTTTCGGGGTCCGAACAATGATGCGTCCCTTCCTACCGGACACCGGAGTGCTCGCAAAAGCTTCCCAAGTTGGTCAAGTATCAACCGGCAAGGACGGATTTATTAATTCCTTATTTATTGGTGTATTTATGTATTTACCTATGTATTTATTGGTTATTGGTATCTATCTATCTATCTATCTATCTATCTATCTATCTATCTATCTATCTATCTATCTATCTATCTATCAACCAGCAGGGACGGATTTATTAATTATTTTTTGGTGTATTTATGTATTTATCTATGCATTTATTTATGTATTCATTTACTGGTTAATTTATGTACTTATCAATGCATTTATTTCTTTATCTTTTCATTTATTATAGCTTTATTTGGCGCGGAAGGGCTTTGGAGCGTCAAGGGTTTGACAAAAATCACGAACAATTGGCAAAATGAAACGCTCTAGGAAAAGAATTGTGACGTATATTGTTTGTTTGTTTTTGTTGTTTGTTTTTTTATTCTTTGAATCAGGTTCGCAATAAAGATTCATTCATTCAATTGCACAAAAGTGAATAACCAACCACCGCAATAGTAAAATGGGGAGAGGACACTGAATGACGCAAAAGAAAGTGAATTGTGACGTACTGTGCTCAAACCTCAAACGCTACTGCGTCCTCCAAGGACGGAAATCCTGCAAAAAGCAAAAAGGCGTCGTAAAAAACGGCAACGGACGACAAACATTTGCTCGTGTGCCCGCTTACCTGAGAGAATGCCACTGTCGTCCGCCATCTTGCTTCACCTGTATTTGATAACTCCTCTCTGAATGCCTGACGTCACGTCCCCAATCCAAGACAACCTTCTTCTACACTTGCTGGGCGAGCCGCACTTTGCACACTGGCGCCACCCAACGGCCTTTTATGGTGACTGCTTTGGCTTACCCTGGAAATGTTTGCTTTCAGGGCACAGAATAAAAATACATCCCGTGCCATAAATTACGGCAACATATATTATTACAGAACAGTACATTGTCTTCAGGCGCCTCGCTGTCGCCATCTCCTGGTCACTAATGCACTTGGTGACAACTTCTGGAAATCCCAGAGACACAAGCTGTTTTTTTGCTTTTGGGTCTCGTGCTATATTCTCCTACTGTTGTATAAAGAAGACTTTTCTTTACTCGTTGCAGACAACAAACGATAAAATCATTCTGTCAACTCTAGTGTATGTGTTAAAACAAAATCCAGTAAAATGGTTTTGATAAAATGAAGAAATATGTTGAATAAAACATGCTGCACAAGTGTTTTTACGGATACTGAATCTTCTTCAGAAATCCAAACAAGGAAAAGGGCCAAATATAGACGTAGAAGTTCCGCTCAGCATTAAATCACTTTATAAGTGAGTCATGATGGACCCTCCTCCGGCTCCTTTATAAACGCACAAAGTTCTTTGGTTTTAAAAGCCAGAACTTACATTCCAGGAGCCACAATATTTCTTATTTAAGTTTGTTCTTCTTGCCTTATTCTTTGTAATTTATTTATAAATTATTTTTGTATTTATATTTATTATTTTATTTATCAAGAGTACAGTAACTGTGACATTTTCTCTGTCTCCAAATGTTTTGGTCGGCAAACAAGACTTTTGGGTACTTTTTTCTCCTTGCAATCCTACTTCGCGTCTCTTTGTGTTTCTATCTTGCTGACTCCAACCCACTTTTAGCCTTTAACGGTCAAGTCAGGGAGGTGCATCTTTACACAGGTACAGTATTTCAGATGAGGCCCAATTTGATACACAGCATGGTACGGTCAGGCTTATTTGTTTTGGCTTCTTACTTTTGCAGAAAATCACAGACGAGGAATGTACTTACAGATAAGCCAGGATGGAAGCGTGTCTGGTAGCGACGTTCAGACTCCTTACGGTAAGTGTTGCCTTTCGCAACTCAGCGTTTGAATCTCTGCTAAAAAAAATGAATGGATTCATGAATCATTGGAGACCTTCACGTTTGTGCATGAACGTTCACAGGTGTGCTGCAGTTACAGTCGGTGCAGCCGGGCCACATCGCCATTAAAGGTCAGAGGTCATCGCTGTTTCTGTGCGCCGACAGTGCGGGCTCTCTGAGGGGGCGGGTAAGTGAAGGATCAGTTGAAAATATTTTTAACAATCAATCAGTCCAGTTGGCGAGTTATCTCACGCAAGGTTGTGTGTCCCACAGTCGTCTTTCTCAGAGGACGACTGCACTTTCCGAGAGCTGCTGCTGGCAGACGGGTACACCCGCTTTGTGTCCCCGCATCACGGATTTGCCCTGTCGCTGAATTCCAGGCGTTCCCCGGATGGGCACGCCGTCCCCTTCACCCGATTCCTGCCACTAAGAGATACTCTCCCGAGGGAAACGGCATCCCAACGGGCGCCGGTGAGGGAAAACTTCAACCTGGATTCCGATGACCTTCTGGGAATGTCTCAGGGTTCTATGCTCAGTCCTCAGTTCTCAGCGGAAAAGTGAAGGGAGTGAGTGCTAAGCATTCATTGGTGGATTTTTAAATTAAAAGAAAAATGGATGGACAGATTGAAAAATGTGAAATGTCGTACTGTATTGAATTGATTTTTTTGTTGTGTATTTAATAATTAATATTATTGTATTTTATTATTTCAGTGTATGTTTTGAATGTTTGTGTCAAGATTACATGCATTTTATTACACTGGAAAAGATTTGGATGAAAATAAATTATTTTTTGCGACTTTTTTCGTAAGTCTTTTGTATTGACTTTAAACTGACATCATGAAATAAAATGTCAATTGAACAGCTTATGCATTATTTTGAATTCATTGAGGCTCCTTTTGGTGTGTGACTTGGCCACTAGGTGGCGGTAGAATATAGTCATGCAGACAAATGAACCATTTTTCAACTAGTTTTTTTTGCAGGATAAAGAATATAAATGTGTACTGTGTTGTCTGTCTACACGTGTTGCTGCACATTTTGTGTTCAAGTGGTGCAGGGGAATCCTGTTCTTTTTTTTTTTTTTAAACTGTAGCAGACAGTGACACTAACACAAACCAGCGTGCGTATTAAAATACACATGCCTTCCGTTCTATGGAAAGAAAGGCTTGAGTGTTCCGGGAAAACGCGAGATAAAAACAACTTATATTGTTAGTCGCGTAGCTGTGCAAAAAGGTCAGTCGTAAAGATGTCACTTAAGGTGTGACTAACGAAGCGGACAATCCAGTTTTACAATAAACACTAGTTCATTCTCGGAATTTAGTAAAATAGAGAATTTATTCAAAGGCTGAGTACGTAACAGTAGCGTCGGTGTTTTCAATAAATCACAAATCTGCCGGATGTTCTCGTTCATTGTTATGATGAGGTCAGTCCACTCAGCTCACGTAGGCCAAAGCTCTGACCGTTTACGTACGACCGAAAGAATGCCGAGAAAGACGTCTTCAGTTTACGAGAACTCTGGTCGTGTTTGCAACAAGGGCTTTTGTTTTTTCATAGAGACCGTCTCAACGTTTCCAGTTAAAAAAAGGTGGGAGTAAAGTAAGACGTCATAGTGTGTGGACACTCACATTTTAAAAGTCAAACAAAAAAAAAAAGGGATGAGGGAACTTGAGAATATACAGATTCTACAGGTTCTGTAAGACTAAATTTGAATGATCAAAGTAAACGTTTTGTCACTCGTTTGTTTTTCTTTTTCACACCTGGGTGACCAGCGGTTCCCTGAAATGGATATTTCCTTCATACTCAGCACTCTGTCCCACGTTAGCCAAAAGGGTCCCGTTGAGATTGTTATAGGTGCCTCCGATTGCATAATAATCCCCCTCGGGATCCAGGTTCCCTTCTTGCGCCTCTCCCTCCTCTGGGTCCTCGTCCTCCCACGGCAAGCTGGTGACGTGACTGTAGCGGGAGCGATCCTCGCATTCCGTCTCCCGGTGGTAGAAGTAGCTGAAGTTCGACACGATGACCGGCACTGGTAAGGAAATGGTCAGCACGCCGGCAATGGCGCACATGGAGCCCACCAGTTTCCCCCAAACCGTCTGCGGGTACATGTCTCCGTAGCCCACCGTTGTCATGGTGACCACAGCCCACCAGAAAGCGTGCGGGATGCTGACAAAGGCCGTGTCGTTGTGGTCGGCCTCGGCGAAGTAGATGGCGCTGGAGAAAATGATGACGCCGATGAAAAGGAAAAAAATCAGAAGGCCCAATTCACGCATACTCGCCCTCAGCGTCTGACCGAGGATCTGAAGACCTTTGGAGTGACGGGACAATTTGAAGATCCTGAACACCCTCACCAGTCGGATGACTCTGATAATAGCTAAGGAAGTGGCCGGGCTGGTTTCGCTTTCCTTAGCGAGCTCCGTTCCCAGAGTGACGAAATAGGGCAAAATGGCGCTGAAGTCGATGATGTTCATGACGTCTTTGAAGAAGTGTATCTTGCTGGGACAGCAGCAAAAGCGCATGATGAGCTCAAAAGAGAACCAGAAGATACAAACGGTCTCCACCATGAAGAAGGGGTCGTTGAAAACACTGGCAGGTGGAGGCGCGGCCTCGGACACGTTCCTCCCTTGGCCGTGGTGCTTGTGAAGATGATCCTGAGATGGCGGCAGACAAACCACAAAAAGCAAAATGGAGCTTGAAAAATAAACAACACAAGCTAATGCAGGTCACCTTCTCATCTGACTCTTACCCAGAAATGGAATAAACACGTTTGGCAAAATAGGAAAGGCTTTTAAAAGCTGGGCTATTTTTAACCCCTTTAGGTCCGGGGGATCCCGTTTTCGCAGTATTCTGATAGTATGTTGTTCACCATCTGATTGGCTGTCACTTTTGGCCGCCGCCATAAAGCGCTTGACATTTGCGGCTTTGCATATCAATCATAGCTGCCCCGATCTCGCTTGCAGTGCACCTGTCTTTCCGTTTTGCGCCAGGGTTAGCATCACGTTGACGGGCGGAGGCCATTTTCATTCAACAAGATGGCTTGATGTCGATTTCATAGACCGTTCGGGTGTTTGATGCTCCTTTTCCGTGCAATTTGGAAATTATATTCGGTAGTAGGTCAGGTGGTTACCGGTATGTCATCATCACCTCCAAGGGCTCTCCTCAAACTAAATATAACCTCGCGAGATGTCTGAAGAGAAATCCGAGAGCGTCTCGCTGTTACCGCTTCCCGCTCGTCTCCGCGTTCATCGCCGGCGCGCTGACTTGGACCGGACAAAGTGACTTTCCTGGCCCGGCCCGGCGCCGAAAGAATGTATTAACATGACCCGATGTCCTGCGAGACCTTTTAATCTTCTGTTCTAATCCGGCGGGAAACTTTGGCAGTGCTTCACCTATGCGTGGCGACCTTTGCGGCGCACACCTGACCAAGCCCCGCCCCTTCTCTCCTTTTACACATTCCTGACTTCAAGTATCATCGCGACTATTTTTTTCTCTCACAATAACGTTTGGAACTTTTCAAACTTCAAGGTCAAAGGTCATCCGACTATTCCGCACGATTCTATTTCCATTAACGTTCCGTACCTCTCGTGTCTCCTTCTCAACGCGGAAGTCCGGCAGCGTCTCCAGGCAGAAGATGAGGATGGACACCACAATAACCATGACGCTGATGATGGCGATGATGCGAGCGGCCGACGAAGACTCCGGGTGTTCAAAAAGCATCCAAAGTCTTTTCTGCATTTCGTTGGCGGGCAGCGGCCTCTCTTCCTCTTTGGTAAAGCCTTCGTCCTCCTTAAAGCGGTTCATGATGTCCTCTCCCAGCTCGTAGAACAAAAGCTCCTCCATGAAGATGTCCAGGGGGATGTTGGCGGGCCTCCGCAGCCGCCCGCCTGACTGGTAGAAGTAGAGGATGGCGTCGAAGCAAGCCCGATTGCGGTCCAGGAAGAGTTCGTTTCGCAAGGGGTCAAAGTAGTGCGACCTTCTTTGCGGGTCGCCCAGCATGGAGTCGGGGAACTGGGCTAAGGTACGAAGTTGGGTTTCGTAGCGCATCCCCGAAACATTTATGGCCAGTCGCTCGCTCAGCGCCCATCCGCGCCTCTTCTTCTCTCTCTCATGTCTTTTACTCTCCGTCACGCCCTTTTCCACAATATTCATCTGGTTTTTCATCTCTTTATCATTCTCTCCTGCTTTTTCCTCATCCTGTTGGTCACCGTCGTCCATCCCAAGTTCGAGTGCCCTGCCGACGGCTCTCCTGTGGAACTGCGAGTCTAGATGGCCTGAAACCAAAGTGACAGTCCCGTGAGTGGATGCGGTTAATTAGCATTGCTCAGGGAAGCAGAAAAGGAGATCTTCTACTCACTGGACCTCAACTTGAGCTCTCACATTGTTCCTCTTCTGCTGCTTGGCGGGTTCTCTGTCCGTGGCGTCCTTCAAATAAATCGCCGCTGTCGGTCCTCCAGCGCCACTTGTTTGCTCGAGCGACATCCACAATATTGTCCGTCCCGTGTGCCCTCATGTTTGTCCACTCTTGAAATTTTTCAGGAATGCTGTTCTGAGGAAATTCAATCTCGGTTCGACCCCTCCCTCCTCCTTTCCCCCCCCCCCATTTTAGCAATGGAGTAACACAAGCTTCGGTGGCAGCTATCAGGTGTCAAATGTGCATGGGAGCGCTCGGTGTTGGCTTCGCCAACGAGCTCAATAATCTGGCCGGGGTCCCTCGCAGCCCTCCTATGGAATCCCCGTCCAGATCCCTTGGACTTTGTTAGCCTTCTTCTGAGCTTCTCTCGACGAGCCTTCTCCAAGCTCAACGATGTGTCTTCCACCAGTTCAGTCCATTTCACCGCTCTTTCCATTTTCACATTTGTCTATGACACGGACGTCCATAAATAGTCAGACCTGAACAATAAAAAAAATAACTTGTACGTCATTGACACTAAATAAAAATATCAGTGCATTAAATATTACTCACTTCGGATACCGTTGATGTTATTAATAATCGTAACAGTGATCACTGGGTGAAATAACGAAACCCGGTCTGCGGGCACTTACTAGTTGTAAATTTAGTGTGGCTGTGTAAAACATACCATGAGAGTCTCTTCTTCCCCCTTGAACTCATCTCGGCAGACCACTAGAGGGCGATAGTGTTTGGGACCAAAAGAAGGGATGAGGGAGGGGGAAACAAAATATCTCTGCCAGCATTGCTGCATTTAGTCACAGGACACGCACACATACATATCTGATGTACCTATAAACGCCCATGCAATGAATATAAAAAGTCTACACACCCCTAAGGCCAAGACACTGAAATTTATTTTCTACCAATCACGTGACCGCACAACCCAATTGACTTTTTTATTTTTTAATTTTTTTTATTTTACTTCCAAGAGTACAAATAAATGACATGGTTGCAAAAGTGTGCACACCCTCTTTCAGTTGTTTATTTTTTACTTCCCCTCTCGAAAATAGTTTTAAAAAAAACAATTGAGTTGGTCACATTCATAGTGGAAAACATTTTTGAAAGGAGGCCCAGTATGATGTCAGACATCCGACACTCCATATATAAAGCCCCTTGCGTACGTCGCCAACTATTCCGTATCGGTTTCAAAATGTCACATTGGGATGGGAGCTGCGTGGCATCCGTTTTCCACGATATCAATGACTTGACATCATCCTTCTCAGATATCGTTGGAAAAAATTACAGTAAAAATCATAGATCAGCATCATGTGACATGTCTTGACTTTTCAGATGCTAAAATGAGGAGGTCGCTATACTGCTTCTTGGAAATGCTGTCATCCCGATACATCACGCCGTATCGTTTAACTTGCAATTGCATGTGTCGTCTTTCACTTTCTTCAAGGACTTCTCATTGTGTTCACGCTTCAACTTGGATTACATCCATCACCGTGCGGCGGGATCCTGGACCCGACTGGCACGCTTAACTGTCGGCGCGCTCGCACGTGCCCTCGGAATGCGCTCTCACGAGAATTTAGCAGGAATTATGAGTAATTAATGCCTTTCGGTATTCTCCTGGTATATTTTGGAAGACTTTCCCCAGCAGGCCGGAAACAAAAATAGCACAAAGGTCATGAATTTTCCCCATTTATTTAAGTTCTTCTCAATGATTTGAAGCAATTTTCAACGTCTCTGGAAAAAAAAAAAAGAAAGAAAAAAAAAAGAAAAGCATCTCATGATTTATAACCAGTTAATTCATTCAAGGAGATTGATTTCACATTAGTTCGCATTGACATTCATACATTTTTAAGTCTCAGTAGTAGAAATATGTTATGACACTTTTATTGATATGTTTCTATTTTCGCTCTCTCTCTCTATCCCGCTCTTGAAAATATAAAAAGATCCATCATGAACATTCCGTTGAAATATACTGTATACAGTTCTCGATGCGTTACGGCGTTTGAAAAAATAAAATCCGGATACCTCAGTGACCACCTCGTCTTCCTATTCCTCTCCAGTACATCTTTTTATCTTTGGAACGCTTATGGGGAATGCGTGACGTCACTCTGCAATATCCCGTGCGCGGCGGCGTGTGATAGAAAAACCGATGGATTACTCCGCACGCTTTATAATGTCAAATCATTTTTTTGCCAAGACACACAGTCCAAAAAATATCTGCGCCCTAGAGAGCATTACAGTAAGTGTCAATCAGTGGCATTCCTGGTGCAGATTGCATACGGTGTTTTCAAATGAACAAAAAAACTATTTAAACAAGCACCTGACAAAAACACAAATTAATCGGATTGATTGTTTTTTAAATTCGAAACTTAATATTGTAAAGCATACATGGAAAAAAAATAGCCCATAAATTTGATGCGAACAGATGAGATATGATTAAATACAATTCTCGACCTGAAACAAACACACCTGGGTGACGAGTTTCTGCATGCACCGTTTTGACCTCTGACCTCTTTGACCCCGGCGGCTATAACTGTCTTTTGAGATGGAAACTGTAAAAAAAAAACACAAACAATAACAATGAGTGACACATATGGGACACCGCTTTTTTTTTTTTTTTTTTTGGGTTGCACTCAGACCCTGTAAGGCCAGCGTAGAGATCTACGTGAACACTTGTGAGTGTCACACACCGGCCAGCTCTCCAAGTCGCGACACTACGGGAATGCAAAGAAGAAACCTTCAGCGGCCCTGAACCAGCAGGGCTTGAATGGAAGAAGGATTTGGTCACAAATCAATAACACAACAGCTTTTCCTCGGTGGGCACTGGGATCTCGTATCTTCGCCACGTGACTGACATCATTTTTTTTTTTTGGAAGCTCTGGGTCTCGTTTGATGATGTGTCAAGATGATGCAAGACTGTCAAAAAAAAAAAATACAACGTAAGACAAGCTACCTTTACACACTCCGAGTGTGTTGCCATTTGCCTCTGGGAGGAAGACGACGTTTCTGCTCTACGACACAGCACAGTGGTCATTGTTTTTTTTTTTTTTAGGATTCATGATTAACAGAGGCGATGTCAAAATGCTGTCCGCTTCCTCACCCGCTTTAAGATTATCAGCATGCAATTTTTTTTTTTCCTCCCTACATTAAGAAAGTTGATCATGGAAAGGCCAAAAAAAAAAGTATGAATGTAAACGCTCAGAAAAAAAAAAGTTTGACCAGCGTTCCAAATTGGTTTGGCCTGACCACTGCATATCCATCCTTTGTTATCTTTCCGTTAAGTGGAACAGAACCGAGACCCGAAAGCTACTCCGTTTGGTTTTCCCTGCTACAGTCGACTCCTCTTCGTATTATTGCCAAAGAAAAAACAAAACTATGAGTGTTACTCAAGCAGTCAAAGTACAGAGAGCTTTTTTCTTTTTTTTATGTTGTTTTTTTTTTAGTTGCTGCTACGGTCGTTGTGCAAACGGTTCGACTCTTGCGCGCAAGCTAACGGTTCGGCAAAGTCTCGGGTGATGATAATGGCGACGCTTGATGAGATGTTAGCAAAATATAGCGTGTTAAAAATAGTCAAACTATGTTCGTGGAATGAGGAAAGTAGGGCAGTAGAAGCAGAGATTTCATCCAACAAAACGTAGCTCAGGGTGTAACCTTGCAAACATACATGTTTCAATATTCACATTTTTTTTCAACTTTTCCAAACAAAATATATCTTCTCTTTCATTAGAATCTTTTTTTTTTTTTTTTTTAAACATGAATTGCATATAACATTTTTTTTTTAAATTCATTTTATATATATGTTTTTGTATCTCTAGCACCCTTGTCTTCAACTAAGGGTTTGCAGAAAAGACAGTCATGCAAAGTAGTCATGCTGGTAAACAAAGTTACAAAAATGCATCACCACCACGCCCCCCCCCCCCCTTCCCCTCATTTGTTGAAGGGGAGGGGGGGGGCATCCATTGTACCTCGATGTCTTTGCTGTTTTTCCACTCAGTGCATGAGTCCATTTGAAGTCTGCCAACCTTGTTATTTTTTTTCCCCCGTGGACTTTTTTTTTTTTATGGCAAATTTTCACATTTTGCATCTGATATTCTCCATCCTGGACCATCTTAGCCATACTTAGATTTGTTTTATCAAAATATATATTTGTTCTCTCTTTTTTTTTGTACACTTGCACTATATTTGGTCCGCTTCTGCTCCTTGATGGCTCCGCCTGCCGGGGCCGTCCTCGCCGTGACATCGACTCGCCTGTCAAGCGGCCCGCCGGGGCAGCAAGAGATGCCGACGAGACATTTTGGGCAGTATTCATCTGGGGGGGTTCTTGTGCCTCGTTGGCAGTGTAGGCCTTTGTGCGTGCTGGGGTGCGGGGACGGGGGGGGGGGCTATTAATCTGATTGGTCCCTTTCAATTGAATCCTTTTTGCAAAAGTGTCCTTGGGGCGGGGGTGGGGGGGGCTGTCCATTCACCTCTTCATTACAAATGAAGCAGATTGGATTGGACCAAAGACTGACAAGAGTGGTCCCGAGCTCCCGCTCTCCTTGAGTTTATTTTCCGCTCTAATTTTGCTTCAATGTGCTTCATGGATGCAAGTGGCAGTTCAAACCCAAGTGGGCTCGTTTCAGTTAATCTTGATGACATCGCGGAAGGTCATTCAGCGAGATCCTCCCCTCCCCTTCTGGATTTGACCCCCTCCTTTCCCCCCTTTGCAGTACATGAGAGAAAAAAAAAAAAAAAAAGTCTTGTAGGGCAGGCTGAAGGTCAAACCGCGTCAATGCTACATGTGCTTCGTTTTGACGTCGTAGCTTTTAAATGATCGCGTTTTATAGAAGTTGAATGGAAGACTAAGTTTCAGAGACGGGCGCTAAACTTGATCTTTATGCGGGTCATTGGGATTTTCCTTGAAGGTTAAGACCCGTCTCTCATGTACTGTTGGGGTGTTTTACTTCTTCACTGGAACGGATGTCAGGAGAGCCGTGACCTCGACTCTGCATAAATCCAAGGTCAAGTCGTGTCCCGGCCAACAGATGCTACGGTGTTAGCAGAGATGCTACATTGTTCATTCAGTCCCTTGTGAAGACAAAGTTTTCCTTTTTTTTTTTTTTCTGGAAACATGTTGATGGTGATGTCATCTGGAATGTGTCCTTTTTGATTTTCCTCCCAAAGTGTGTCAGTGCAATGTTCAGTCAATTGGCCCAAAAAAGGTTGAGGGTCACACAAAAAAAAAAAAGTGGTGGTCGGAGTTCCGAGGCTACTTTGGTAACGACGTGAGCAGGAGCAGACGGTGTGAATTTTGGGAATTCATGATTAAACGTGAGGCCTCTCCCCTCTCTTTCTTTTTCGCTCTCGTGACCCCCGAGCATCTCCTTTAAAACGTCCATCCACGTCACGCTCGCCGCCTACGTGGCTCCCGCCGCAAATATGTGTTAACCGCTTAATGACTCCTCGTTACAGAGAGAAGGCCAACGCTAGAAACTTAACACTGTGAAGACAAGAACAGAAAGTCATGAATAATCACACTCAGCTAACAATCAGAAATGTAAAACATGAGCACATTGGATTATAGCAGACGAGCATTCTTTTTTTTTTTTGCATTTCACTCAGGTAGGGAAGTAATTAGCATTACCTGTGCACACTGCCGTTTAACTGTCAGAATGAATGAAACAATTTCGGACAGATGGACAAACACATACATGTGATGTTGTTCATGGGCACATTGAAGGAATCAATACAACATTGTTGTTAGACACAATTTTGTGGTGGTTCTTCTCTCTGCCTTCGCCGTGTTCTACCATTGTTGTCTTCAAGGAAAATCTGCTTGGAAAATACATTTGAGCTTGTCTAAAATGAACCACGTGGTTTCTTCTGTCAAATAGTCCGTTTTGGAAATATTATCCTCTATGAGTGTCATGTTAATAGAGATTATAAGATTAAGGATGAATTTGAGCTCAGTTTGAGGGGGAAAAAAAAAAAGAAAAAGTTTCATCCACAGCGCAGCAGAAAAAGGACTAATTAGCATTCTCAATATAAAAATTTGATGACAAAAAAATATCATGACTAGTGTATTTTTGTCCCTTCAAACACACATTAATTTCACTGGCGGAGCTAGGATTATTTTTCCTTGGTGGAGGGGGTGGTTGGGGGCTTATGGGGTGGCCAAGGATATCTCAGGGGGTCTTGCAAATTTGTTTATATTGCAAATATTCAGAAAATGCTGATAAACATTGATTATACAAGGGGAAAGCTTGCAAAATGGGAAAACACCCAAAGCCAATTATCTGATCCGGCACCCGGGGGAGTGTCAAGCATATTTCCAGTGCCCCCAACCCCAGCTCCGCCAGTGACTAATTTTTTTTTTTTGACAAAGACACGTTTAAGATTTAGTGCTTAAATGTACTAGACCACCAGCAGAGTTGCTGTAAATCAACATTAGTAAATAGCAAAATATTTTTTTTATGTTTCCGTTATCTATATGTAGAAACATTTTTTTTTTTTGCAGTGTCTAATACATTTGTGAAGCACTGTACAGTACATTAACCACAAGAGTTGAAAACATTATAAAAACACGAGCGTTAGAGGAAAATAAGAAAACGTACGTTCAAATAGTTGTGAGCAACTTTTGCAATACCGACAATTGATTGAATGTCTGTCACATGACTTTAATGTATTCACATGTGAACATGATGAATTCAACTTACAGATGTTACGAGCATCGCTTTGACAGTACATCTAGTGTAGCTAGTTAAATCTAGCTAATTAGTATGGACTCCTAACTTGACATCAGAACCTCCATGGGGGCCTCATAGAGGCACTTACTTATTGCTTATCTGCCTACCCGTCTGTTTATTATTATTATTTTTTTAATCTTCAAACTTGGCCACTTTTGGCCACATCCTCAACACAAAATGTCACATACAGTATGTCAACAAATAAAAGATCTCCTGAGAACAAAAAGACACAGGGACATTTCTCTTGAGTGCAACACAAAAAAGTTCTCCCACCCCCAAAAAGAACAACATTGTCACAAAAAAGGGAGTGTGCTTGAATGTTTACGGAGGCTTTTAGCCGCCGAGAGCGAGCGAGTATTAGGTACTGGACCAGACTACGAAGAGCATTGAAGCATGGACGCCGAGTGCCCATTAGTAGAGTCCTTTTTTTTTTCTTGAAATTAATTGGAAACTCTTTTCATGCTTGAATTGCGTTTTTTTTTGTAAAGATTGTAAGTAAGACTAAACCCTGTACATATTCACAATCCTCAATAATCGGGCGAGCCGGGCATGCAAATCTATTTTGGAAGCACATTGATTTCTCATCCTTCCTTTTAGGTTGAGCAATCACCCAATGTCAAAACGGAATTTTGTAAGTCAAAATCTAAACGCGGGAAAAGTACACAAAATTCTTACATTTCGCGACAACCAAGAGGACATACGATTGGCTCATTTTTGTAATCGTAATGATTTGTAAGTCTGTACTTTTTTTTTTAATATATTGAAAAAACGATATTTACAAAGGTACTTTATCTGCACAGCTTGTTCTCCGGCTTAAAAGAATATTGCACATTTCTTGCATATGTGGAGGACACAACAATGTGACAGTAAATAAACCTGAATGAATTCATATAGTTATTATAAAACGTCATCAATAATTAATGAGTCGCTTATTGGTGGGCAACACTCTTCTAATGAGTCTAAAAACGATAATATCGCACAACCCTTGCGTGTATGCTTTTTATACATAAAGTAACAAATCTGTGCATCCACTTTTTGTGGCTTTTTTTGTGCGAAACATGTTTTAGGCAGTGATACAATTACATTTGTGTTTACATTTAATTCAATAAAACTTATCGCTAAAGTTTTCTTTTTCCGACCTTATTTGCTAACCCAAGGCATGCATTATAAAGTCACAAGACGAGAGGTCATTTTGTCTACATTCAAGTTCACGTGATCTTATTGCTATCGGTTTTCGTCGGAGATTTTTTAAACGTTAGCCGAGCCCGGCTAGCATCGTTTAGCTTCCGATCTTGTGCGGCCATCTTGTTACAAAATGGAAGGGATGGGGGAACGGCAGCGGCGTAACGGGCCCGGCGCCTCGTAGCTTTCGAAAGGCGGGCTCGTGATGGGAGCTAACCGCAGAGATGAGCCCGACACCCCCGTCACGTTCGTCAGACTGCGAGAATTCTCATAGCTCGTAGCTACATTTCGTAATATTGATTTACGACATTGTGTGTGTTGGGGGGGGGTTAATAAAAATCAAATTTGAAGAACAATTTCCACAGTTTTTACACAATAGTTCAGCATGAAAAGAAAATGGAAAGTATTGTGAAATCATAACGACATACAAAAGGAGACAGACACAGACAAAACAGACAGGACAAAACAAGAAAATGCGAGTTATGATATGTCTTCTTTTTTTTTTTTTAAACATCCAAGTTAGTTGCTTTCAAAGGCCCATTGAATAAAGCAACTGTCATTGCATGACAAGTGATTTAGACAATGCTGGGCCAGGACAGTAGAAAATAATCCCTGAAAAATGTTATAAAAGGAGTTGACCGCATGAAGTCACGCAGCTTCCTGATCCGGGTTACAAACTAAGCAACATGGATGCTCCCGGTATTTCCATGTCACACTTACTAAAAGCCATTTATTTCCTACATGAGTTGCTTTTTTTAAATAAACTTCAGGGATTTGATTAAGCCATGAAAATGTTAATATGGCTAATGACCAAAGGTATCCTTTAAGCTTTTTGGTATTCTAAACTTCAGATGGTCAACATTAAAAAAATTAAAACTGCCAAGCTTCTCCGCACGAGTTTAGTCTTGTTTGTAAATGCATGCTGCTAAGTGTTCTTGTTTTGAATTAAAAAAAAAAAAAACAGCCATAAAAGTGAACTAGAGAAAGTTTTTTTTCCGCACTACCCGACAAAAACAACTGCTTTGATTGACCCCAACCATAAATAAAAGCCCTTTCTTTTCCTTTTTTTAAAAAAATACTTTTTTAGACTCGCTCAAGCGCATTAGCCAAACGGTACCTCGGTAAAATATTGATGATGCATTTTCTAGGGCTGAACTTTTCAAAATAAATAAATAAAAAGCTGTTGCAGGAAGATTGTTTTTTTTAGGTGGGGAACCGCTTAGCACCCAAAAGTAGCGACGAAAGGGAGTGCATAAAAAATGATATAGATTTTGTTTTTGGTCCCAATTATATTGAATTTGAAACACTTGTCAAAAATGAATCAATGACATGTCATGTGGAACATGAAATAAATGACGAATGACGTTCAGTATTAATAAAAAATATTTACAATGATGAATATAACAGTATCGGTTAGCGAGCACAAAAAGAAGACGACAAAAAAAGTGCTCATCGTGTTTCTCGGCCACTGCAGTCTGTCACGGTCAACTCATCGCCATGGTAACGAGTGTCTTTACTCAGAAACCCTTTGCTACTTTTGGGGCTTGTTTTTTAATCAGGGGGAAAGACACTACACTTGACACCGGGTCGGGACACACATACCTACCTAGTCGGACTTTAAGATACACTTGCACTGCAGTGGTGGCCTGGAGATGGGATGGAAGAATGAGCGTTAATCGCGGAAGACGACGCTGATGGAGAAGGGGGGCACAAAGGGGAATAAAAGAGAGGGGGGGGGGGTAAAACACTGCAAATAATCGGACTTGACTCATCAACAAAACCAAGAGTATCGAATTTAGTGCCAGTGTCCGAGTAGCGTTATGCGCCTGCTTGTTGAAGCAGCTTCATGAGATCAATTGCCTGTTAAAGAAGCTGCCGACTCCAGTTACCGGTAATTAAAACAATTGATCTGCCCCGGGACCACAGTCGTAGGCCACGATCCAGAGGAGGAAATGTGACCGCTTTATTAGGCATACCTCATCTGTAATTCAGTACTCTGCTGATAAAGCATTTGTTGACGTCGGCCTAAAGGTCATATCGGAAGTTATAAAAAAAAAAAAAAAAAAAAGTATTATGTGGATCGATATGTTTTTTAAACTCACTTTACGTAGCATATTGCTAGTTCTGTTTTGAAACAAACTTAATCTGGCTCAGAAAAAGGGAATATTTGCAGTATATCATGATGAGGTGATATGACAATGGAGACAAGTGTTATCACTTGAAAAGAAAATATCACGTTTGGTTGGAGACTGTCAATTATGGCCATAATTAATAACTCAATGTGACTACTACAGGGACCAATAAAGAAAACGACGTAAAAATATTCAATGCGATATGTTGTATTGGCTGACTAACTTGCTAAAAATCGGTAGTAATAGAGAACATATTAATATGGAATTATTTAACCCATAATTGAAACACAAATTATTATTATTATTGAAAAAAATCTCTTCTATATTCGTGTGATTTCATTTGGGCACGTTATCTTCACTGACAAGAACATAAAAAGTGTGCTGCACAAAACTTAAGAATTCAACCGGACAGTAAATGACACCAAAAATCAAAATATATACAACTTAGCCATAAAATCTACAAAACAAAACCAAAAAAACTACAAATAAAACACCATACAAAAAAAATAAAAATAAAATAGTCTCACAAAAACAACAAAAATTAAGTTACACACAACTTGTAAGCAAATAAAAAGCAGCAAAGAGGAAAAAAATGAAATAAGCTTCACAGAGAGAGAATCAACAAGATGGAGTTCCTTGTCGGTCTCCAGTCGTCCACTGTCTAACCGTATAAAATTAGCCATGCATATAGTGTATTGCATTGAGAGCACAGGAAGCCAAGATGGCCCACAATCAAAATTGAAGGAACACATAAAGCTTGGCAAAACCACCTGAAGCGTTTGTCTAGGAAAGAAATCATACCTGCAGCATACAACAATAACTTTAATCCCTCTTTAAAAAAAAAAAGCAGGAAGACTCCTCATATAATTTTGCGATTGCATTGACAGTGTCTGGCTACATGTGTTGCGCCACCATTTGTGTTCATATATATATATTGCACTGCGACTATCTGTTAGCCTCTCTATAAAATTCTACGTTAGCAAGAATCACATTGTGTGGTTTACTGTATTGTACTTTTGTATTTTTTTGGATGCTATTAAATCCTGCTTTACTTTAAAGAGGGATTCATCTGCGCTCATATATTTCTATTTTTACAAAATCATCTAAAAGTGTAGCATTGTCTGTGAACGCTAAATGCTTACCTTGCAGCCACTTTTTTTTTAATTCTACCTGCCTGCGTTTGTAATCTCGGATTGTATTGTGCAAAGACTTTTCGCTACCAAGTGTTGCTTTCAAGCCCGTATTTCATGTCATTTCTTTCAAGCTGGCAGCACAGGACGCCGAGAGTTATGAAGCTTTGGGCTACACTTGGCACGGAAAGCTCAGTCGCACGGTCTGGGGAATAGTATTTCCGAAGCATTAAGCGCCAGCGACACCGTGTTCGATCTTGGAGATGATGATGATGATGACAGCGGGAACCTGATTGATGAAGGTCATAAAGCACAAAGCTTTGGTCTGGCACTGAGTGCCTTTAGCTTGGCGTTGGCGTTGTTTGCAGAAGTACTATCCCCTTTGACCTTAATGTCTCCCCTTTACCCCAGTGACCTTTGATCTTGGAAAAATGACACTTTTCAACAACAGAGGTCACTTGGAAAGAGTAATCAATTTACTCTTGGAAAAAAATGAAAACTAGTTGTGGTCTAATGCCATGTGTCCCAATACTTTTGTGTAAATTCTAAGTGTACACATTTCCTACAAATCAATGATAAATATGTATTGCAAAGTTGCAGTGTGTTTTTCCTAAGGCCCATGGGGGGAGGGGAGTCACATTGTTAAACACATTGTCAAGAGAGGGGGGGGGGGAAAGGCGTAAGAACCAAAAGTAAGCCACACACAACAACACAAACACGACACTCAGACGGCATTGAGACTTTGTGTGTAACATGTAGGAAAAAAAGAGCCCACATACACACGCGTGATATGACACAACCTGAAGGGAGAGACGACAACAACAACAGAGGTACGTCAGACGACAACAACGTGAACGGCTATTTCCCGTTTCTTCAAGTGTGTGTTTTCTCTTTTTGCCTTTTATGCTATTGCACTCAGGACTGCAGGGGCGTAGCTATCATTTGAGAAAGGGGGCGTGCAAAAACAAATTTGTCCCGTCCCGTCTGTCAACTACACCCATGCATGACTGTATGCGTATTTGAAGCTTTACACGGATACACACACATGATCCCAAGACTGCGAAAAACAGCAACAACAAAAATGAATGTACTGTATTGGTAGAGCAAACCAGCTATGAGATTGGTTGGGCTGAGGTTAGGTTTGATATGGTGACTAATTGGCGCTAGTGCACCGTAGGAGTCTGCACATTTGAGGACACGTGAGCGAGTGAAGAAAACCAGTTTTGTGTGCATTTTGTGTTGCTGTGCTGCTGCTGCTGTAGTCAAAGTGACATCACTGCAATGATGCAATACATGATGGCGAGCCAGATGGAGTTGAATGGACGCTTGAAGCCGAATCTGTAGCTAGCGCTCTTTTGACTTTTTTTTTGTATTGATTGATTTTTTTTTTTTTTTTTTTTGCATTGTTACCTCTGGTCTATGGTTTGATCCAGGAGGAGGTGGAGTTTGCATTGAGGTCCTGCTGTAACAGAGACCCTTCCATCTTATACCAATCCTCAGTCAGAGGGGAGTCTGGGCTGGGTGCCAGGGCTGCTGCCTCTAGTTTGTTGTCAACAAGGGAATGGGGGGTGGTGTTGAAAAGTTTGGAGGGAGTGCGGGGGAGTGTTCAGGTGCAGGTTGGCGGCAGCGGTGGTTTGATTGCGATGAGTGGCGGGCGGGTGATTAGATGGATGGATGAATGGATGGATGGGTGAAGGTATTAGGTTGTCATGAGCACAGAGATGATGGCAGAAATTAAAAGGGGAGGGAGGATTGGGGTCGGGGTTTGATGTGGCACAAAGGAAAAAGGGGATGCAATATGAGGGAATGGATTTAAGGGAAGGGGGAGGGGGAATGGGGCGGGGGTTAAGGGAGGTGAAATGACCAAATAAGGGGGGAGAGAAAGAGAGAACCAGAAGTGACGAGAAGTAAATTAATGCATGGTTAACTGTCTGAGTCCAGAAGACAGAGAAAGACTGTTTATGAGCATGGATGGATGCTACGGTACGGACAACCAAACGCACGGACACCATGGAAAGATGGAGCAAGTCAAACGAGGAATAAAATCAAAGAGACGCACAGAAACTTTCCACATCAGACACGAGTAATCAAACCAAGCGGTGATGATAAAACGGACAACATGGATGTAAAGTGGCGCTAACAAACAAGAGCAGAGCACAAGAGCTGAGTGTGCATGTGAGTCTGTGATCGGCTCTTCCACTTAATGTGCACTCTCCTGTCTAAAGCAGCCCTTGCGACATGTTTACCCAAACGTACACACAACACGTTGGCGTCGGTGCTTTCCCGATGTCGGACGTACCTTTCCGCACATTCCCATCCGTGGCTCGGAATTCCCTGGTGTTGAGCAAGAAGCAGGCCCGGTCCTGTTGGTAGCGTTCCCGAGTGGGACCCCGCCCTATTGGGCTCCTCTCATCAGGGCTGAGCACCTGGTCGATGGTGGGGCAGTCTTCGTTGGCCAGCGCGGCCGAGGCAGCATCGCCGTTCTGTTTGGAATCTGCACAGGGAGGTTCGGGCGGCGTTAGAAAATACATACTGGGACATAAATATGAGTCAGTCAAAGGAAACACCAGGGGCAACAAATAATATAAAAACAGCAGGTGCCCTGACATTGAACCCTGTGGAACACCATACGACACAGAGTGGGCCTCTGGAACTCTTTCACGCAACACTGACACAGTCACGCACAAATTAAAGAAAAAGTGGGAATTAGTCAAACATCCTGTCTAAACAGCTCATGAATCAGCAAACAAGAATTTTCTAATGAATAGAAGAAGCAAGGCAGTCTAAATGTTCAAAGCGCTGACGTTGGCAATAATTCTGACCTCTCTGATGCATTAAAGGTGCGCCGACACACGTAAAAAGCAATCAAAGAGCCAAATGACCTCCCTTCCGGGTTTTATTGGTGAAACCACAGAGAAAATATTCCAAGTCAGCGCAATCGGAAGGCATTAAGCTGTTTTAATAGATAATTGACTTCACTCTTCCCCCTTCAGACCATTACATAGTGTTTGTTTGTTCCTGGCTGGCAGATGGGTGCCTGAAGGCAAGTGTGGAACTGGCAGTTGATAATAAATTACACATGAGATCTGATGGGCATGTACGAAACCGGGCAGAATTCTTAAAGAGAAAACAAAAATGAAACAGCTCACCTCTGTTGATCTCTATAATTTCTTCTTGGGCGAGAGGACAGTCGCCTCCGAGGCCTCCAGATCCCATGACTCCACCTAGGACATTTCCCAAGAGCCTCTGCGGCGAGGCAGTCGCCATGGCCAGAGCGTCCGGTTTGCAGTAGTTGGGAGACCCCGGTTGAGGCGCTCTGGGAATATGTTTGTTCTTCTTTTTGGGCAACTTTTGTTTGGCCATGGCCAGCGAGTAGTACATGCCGAAGTTGTTGACGATGACGGGGACGGGCATAGCGATGGTCAGCACGCCGGCCAAGGCGCACAGAGCCCCCACCAGCATCCCCGACCACGTCTCCGGGTACATGTCTCCGTAGCCCAGCGTGGTCATGGTCACCACGGCCCACCAGAAACCGATGGGGATGTTCTTGAAGTTAGTGTGGGCGTTGGCCGCCGGGTCGTCCGGGTGGGCTCCGATCCTCTCCGCGTAGTAAATCATGGTGGCGAAGATGAGGACGCCCAGCGCTAAGAAGATGATGAGCAGGAGGAATTCGTTGGTGCTAGCGCGGAGGGTGTGGCCGAGCACTCGCAGACCCACAAAGTGGCGGGTCAGCTTGAAGATCCGGAGGATGCGGACAAAGCGCACCACGCGGAGGAACCCCAGGACGTCCTTGGCGGCTTTGGAGGAGAGGCCGCTCAAGCCCACCTCCAGATAGAAGGGCAGGATGGCCACAAAGTCGATGATATTGAGGGTGCTTTTGAAGAACTCCACTTTGTCGGGGCAGAAGATGACTCGCAGGAGCACCTCGATGGTGAACCAGATGACGCACACGCCCTCCACGTACGTCAGCCAGCTGTCGGTCACCACCTCGTAGACGATCTCCTCGCGGGTCTGGTTGCCCACCGTCACGTTCTCCGTCTTGTTGAGGATGGTGTTGAAGGCCTCATGCGTCTCCATGCAGAAAGTGGAGATGGAGATGAGGATGAAGAAGAGGGAGCCAAACGCCACATACTGGGAGGGCACAAATAAGAGAAACCAGCAAGATTATTAAGAATAGCGAAAAACAAAAACAAATAAATACATGAATGAAAACATCAACAAAGCGGCCATTTTGTTTTTTGGGCCTTTTAATTCAAATCTAGTTTTCGGTTGCTTTCTAATTTAAACGGTTTATATTACACATCTTCTACCTCAGTTCACTTGTGCATATATTGCACTCAACTTGTCCAGGAGATAACTCAAATCTCTGGACTTTAATTTAATTAGATTGCAGGTATTGCCTGAGTTGAGGTCCGGGTGGAGTTTGTGAAATGGGATCACTCCTAATCTTTCTGTACGTTTCATTATAAGCCATTGACAAGCGTAAAAACACATTTATGTCCGTAAAATGCCACTTTGACTTCATTTCCTCTCTAATGTATTTTATTAGCACAGTTGTAAAGTGCTCTTCCCTCCTCTTTGCGAGTTTATTTCCCAAGCATGGAGACTCCTCCCATTACTCATCAAGGCAATTTTATGTGTGAACCGCGCGTGCACTTTCTATATGTACCCAAGCACTTGTCAATGAATCGATTCCATTGTGTGCACGGTTCCGGCGCAATGGCTCCCTGGCGTGGTCCGTTTCCAGCGGGGCCGCCATGTGTATTTATAGAGGCTTTGCAGTCACGTGGTTTTATCACGTGATTTTGTGTTATGCCGCCATCTTGGCGGTCAACTAGTCAGCTCGTTCCTACGTGTTTGTATGGATTGTCTGATTTCTGCGCTACGTTTTCACCGATTTCTTCCGAATTATGGCTGATTTGCTATCCAACGAAGTTAGGCATTTGGATGAAGACTCCAAGAATCGTCACAGAGAGAAGTTGAACCTTGTTGGCACAACGGATCCGTACCTTTTACCGAGAAGCATGCTAAAATCGCCCGAGCATTTTGCAACAGCCGACCTGCCTGAACGCTCATATCCAGATATTTATAATTACCTCGTCGATTTGTTTTGTAATGGCATTTCATAACTTGACATATTAAAAAACTGAATAGAGTGAAATCATTCAGATACTGTACCTGTCTGTTCAAGTTGCTACCATTTTTATTATTTGTTTATTTTTGCATGATGCCACATCTGATTGTCTTGAAAACTTAACCAATAAATATAATTCAATATTTACATTGATAACGTTTTCAAGCATCATGAAAAAATAAACACAAAATAAAAACGGGGGGGTGAACTGAAGAAATCATCCCATTCCCTGCCTTGCTGCTCTTGCTGCCTTTCTAAAAATGCACCCAGCATTTTCAACAATCATATTTGTATCATCCCATATTGTATTATTTCACATTTTGTGAAACAAATCAGGGGTGAATAGTTTGTTTACATACCTGATATGAAGTCCTCATTGCATATCCTTGTGTAAATCGTAGGTTTCCATCGTTCACGACGAATATCCGCGATCCATTTATCACGTTTTTTCATGTTCGCCGGAAATCTATAGAAGCTAAGATTTGGTTTATCGCCTCGTCTATTGCTACATCCAACAGCACAGCAGGTATCCGGCATTCTTAAGCTCAAATAGCAGCAGATATAACAAGAAAGCGTGTGTGAGTCGTTGACCGGCACTGAAAAGTTGACCGCCATGATGGCCGCCAAGCTAATGTGGGTAGCTTGATGACGTCAGCTGCAAAGCCTCTATAGACGCGGTATACTCTGTCAAATAAATAATAAAACATGGCCCAAAGAGCAAAAAAAAGAGGAAGGTAATTCATACTTGAGTGGAGTCCATATATAAAGGAGCCTGAGTGCCCTTAGTGTATCTACCGTGCGTGCCACTTTGTAGTTTTTGACACGGCACGCTTACGTAATATCCCGAAGAAACTTCCGGAAAAGACGCACGGGCCGATTTCATTTGGAAGTGTTGTGTCCAGTAAACATGGCCTGCAGGAACCCATTGGAGAGCCGCATTAGCTCACGCCCATCACAATAGTCCACTTTTGTAACCCAAAGAATTCTGCTTCTATTTCTTTCCGGTACCTCTTTTCTCCTCTGCTATGTCTGACCTACTTTCTCAGATTGCTGCAGTGCTCTCCCCCTCTATCGCCCAAACACACACACGCTTGGAGCTTCTCAATCACCCTCCTCCTACCGCTACCCCCATGCCGGTGTGTCTCGGGGAAGCGGGATAGGACCAGCGGGACCTGCTTATTACGCGTCCCCCCCCCAAAGTGCCATACACTTGAGATGACGTAAGCTGCACGGCACAAATAGCACATATGATTTTTCAAGTGCCGGTTCCTGCTAAATTTGGGTGCAAGTGTTTTTTTTTTCTTTTTAAATCTTGCTGCAACACACCCGGACACCGGTGCCAAATATGCTATTAATACACAGTCAAATAAAAAGGAAAAGGCTTTTCAAGTAACGCCCAAAATAACACAGCTTTCAGCTAATTGCAGAGCATTACTTTCTCTACCAAATCCCGCTCGAGTCTCAGGAGAGCAGCCTCAACCTGCGCACAAAGGAGAAAAGAGGGAACAAAAAAAAAAGTGGCCAAGCTACAGTAACACACAAAAGAGAAGATAGTGGCAAGGCTACAATGGCGTCGTCCAAGCAGGTGGAAGCGGGTGGAAATAGAGCCAAGAAAACCTTGATTGAAACTCAAGGCTAGAGGAAAAGTAAAGGATGGAAAGTCCAGCTGGGGGCAGAAGGCAAGAGGACATGTGGACAAAAATAATTTAGCGTTTACATTTCAAAATGGCCGCTTCGCAAACTATTCCAACGTGTTTGGGGCTGCCGGCTCACGTAGGCGACCGACAAATCGTCTCCTGGAAAAACGACGACCGACACACAAACACACACACGTGCCGCATTGAGGGGACGGACACCGGCAAAAGAAAGAGTTGGAGGACAACGATAAAAAAGGAGGCGTTGCAATCTGTCATACTTATTTATACACACACACACACACACACACACACATGGATCCCCCTGCATCATGAGAGCACGCGCTGCTGTGAATATACGATGGGCGCCGAAACCTATAATGCGAAACAATTCCCTACAGTAAAGCCCCGACGCGTGTGACACCTGCAGCCGAAATGACCTTCAAGGCCCGATGGAGTCTCCCTCGCTCGCTAGACTCTTAAATTAGATTCGGCGAGATCATCAACATAAATTTAAAAGGTTGAGCATCACAGAGAGAAAAAGAAGGAGGGGGGAGTTGATGGAGCGTTGATTATGTTTGAAAGTGAAACAGTGATGGGGAAGAGGGGGGGGGGACAATGGCGCGTGCTTCTCGCCGGCCGCCGTGAGGAGCGAAGACGACAAAGCGGCAGCGAGGGTGTACGCGTTTTTCCTTAACGGGACTCTCGTGGTGCCGTGTTTACTGCGGCACCATCCAGAAGAGCTTTATCATTACAGTATTACACCCCCCCACCCACCCATCTCCATCCCCTGCCTGGCTCTGGGTCACCATGGCAACCGCTGCGTTAGCCTCCGCTTTCAGGCACCAAGGACAGGCAGGACTGAGCCAAATAGCGTTCCAATGCAGCTGCAATACCGAATCGGTTTGCATGCACGGGAGCCAAATTATGAACCCACGTCAAAGGCGAATCAAAATGCACAATCAAGTCAAAATGACAACGTATGTCAGAGGAGACCAGAAGAGGACAAAAGAAAGACGAGGACCAAGCGGAGGAGTAGTGAACTTGAGAAAAGCAAATTCAATCCTCCATTTGTGAAATTCCGACCGGCATCTGTGGCTAAAACATCGAACTCCAATTGGATTGCATTTAGTTTGTAAGAATGACATGGCTGACAGATTGTGTTGGCACTGCTTTTTCCCCTTTGGCTAATCTCCACAGTCAGCCAAGAAGCATTCTTTTTTTGTTTGGACTCCAAATCTCACAATTAAAACTACAAATACAGTATATTAAAGACATGACACTTGGCTACTTAACAAAAAAAAAAATGGACCGCCATGTTTGAACCGCTGGCAACAAAAATGACAACACCCCTCTGTGAAAATGTACAAATATATTTCGTTTTGAGGCATAGTTGCCGCGACGACTTCAGTTTCCGAGATTCCCCGAATGACTCAAGCCCTTGACACGCTACGGCTGAATCGGCGAGCCCTCCCCGCACGCCGGCGCATAACGTCACAGTCTTATCAGCGCTGCGGTATTCACGAGCCCCCTCGTCCTCACCCCCCTCCCCTCCCTTTTCTCCCCCATCGGTTGTCATTGCACTGCAGTCGTGTCAAACATTAGCGAGGACAAACAAATAGTAACAGTGAGCTAGCTTCATGTGTCCTTTCCCTCTCGCATCTGCTTTGTATTCAGCACATTTTACTGCAGCATATTATGTGCACTTGTCCTTGCGACGCAGCCCCCCCCCCTCGTTCTCAGCCAATCCCGCCTTTTCTTTTTTAGCTCCATCACTCTCTCTTTCTCGGCACCCTTCGCCGTGTCCGACACACTGGGAGAGTTTGCCTATGACATTTTTCTTTTGTCCTCTTGTCTGTCTGACTGTGACTACTAATTTTGCATGCCGGAGTGGGAGGAGTTACGGTTAGCCCGGGTTGTTAGAAGAGAGTTTTTCAAGATCAGTCATAAGGAGCAACTACCACTTCCCACTGGTCATTAAATGATCTATAAAACGGGGTGCTGACCAAGCATTTATTTATGTAGCACGAATTAAATACTGCCTATGCGAGTGAAACCCTCAAGACTGGTCCAAGTGGTGAGTCATTGGTGTCCGCAACCGGCTGGACCAGGAGGCACAACCAAGAGAAAGCAGATGGCCGAGCGGGAAGAGACACGCCCGATCGGAGGCTTTGCAATCTGCCGCCATGTTTTTGTCATAATACAAACAAAGATTCTGCTACAATTTAGTGACACAATATAATGTAATATATTTTTGGAGAGGGCAGGGCCAAACACGCCTCGGGGGTTACGCGAGGAGGCGTGTCGGATGCGCCGATTTATCCGCACGCCGTAAATGAGAGCGAGCCCTCAGCTGAATGCTTTATGGGCCTCTCCAAGGTGGAAAGGTGAGGGTGCCAAGAAGGATTGATGTCCACTCGGATGTTTGAGAAGGTCAAAAGTCACCCTAAGTGTTTTCTAATGGGAGCGGGTCAATGTGTGGACCACGTCGCCTCTTTTTACTTACACTCTGCCCTGAATGATTCCTTGAAGTTACCATGGAACCAAATCAAAGTCTCAGCGTACCTGTTTGTAATTTAACTTCTCCTGGTCCCGAGAACATGGTCCTAATTGACTGCAAGCAGAAGACTGAGTCAGCACTTAACCAGGAAGGCTAAATTGATCTGGGTGCAGAGGAGGAGGAGGAAAGTACAGAAAGATGACATGAGCAGAATTTGGAGTGATGGGCATGACATTCCTTTTTTTAAAAACATTCTCACCATGTCAACACTTTGATTCCGAGTCTGAGCGATTCTTTAAAACAAACGGAGCTTTTTTTTTTTTGCTAAGCTCACAAGCGGCCCACAGGGGAGAGAAGCACATGGGGGGGAGTCGGAGGCGGGCTCGGCAGCCGGGCTTTTCCAACAGGTACAAGTGGGAAGCGCAAATACAAGCAAAGGAAGCGGTGTTTAATCCCGCAACGCTTGAGCACACTTGCGCGTCATTGCGGGGACACTCGAGAGCGAGAGCGAGCCATGTTTGCACTCCAAGAAAAGGAATCCTGCTCTTTGGGTTCACTAAGGGGTTGTTTGCGACAGAACCGCAAAGCAATCATGTTAAGTCAACATACTGTAAACAAACCACAAAGTGATTCGAACATATATGCCGAAGCATAAAAAGTTTGTGTCCGTTTGGGATAGTATTCATATTGCAATTTATTCTTTTTTTTTTGTAAATTGATTGCATGTCTATTCGTCGTATTTGCCAGACACAGCTGGACGTATTTCAACTATCTCCCCCTCAAGCTGTGTTGACAAAATCCTCTCCAAGGTGTTCTTGTCTTTTTCCCTTGTCTAGCTGTTCACCTGCGAATGTATTTTTTATTTTATTTTTTTCTGTCCACCGCAATGGTTTTCTATCAGGGGACAGCACGTCCGGGCGGTCTCAAATTTGGCAGCAGTGTGCACTTCAACACAACATAAACGCGATCGCCGTGACCTTCCGTAAATTGGTCGATTGGAAGACGAGATGACCAAAAAAAAAAAAATGCGATGGACAGTCAATTGAATTGGACCAGCTTCACATTTTAAGGCCGCAAAGAGAAGATGCTAATATGAACACACAAAAAGGAGAAGATAATCAATGGGATATCAATCGATCGGCGGGCGGGGAGAAGAGCCGAGCGATTGAATGGCGCGAGCCTTCAAAGATAATCGAAGATGCAAAGCCGAGCCCCCCCACCCCATCCTTCACTCCATTTTCCCAGCGTCTCTCTCACCCCTTCTCCATTTCCCTCTCGCTCAGCCTATCTGGTAGCAACCCCCACCAGCAGCAGCAGCAGCAGCAGCAGCAGCAGAACCCTCTGCACCTCTTTTCTCGTTCTCCAGCGCTCCCCCCCTCCTCTCTCCGGCGTCTACTGCAGCAGAAAAGCCAGCATAGATACCAGCATGTGTGTGTGTGCTGCTACGGTACATTGACAAAACATGAAACGAATTGGCGAGGGGGGGGCTGAAATGAAGACATTGATTTGTTTGATTCATCGGGCACAAATCATTAGACCGATGCCTCTCCTCCTGTCTCCTTTTATTTCCCCTCGTCTGCTTCTCATCTGTCCCTTCCTATCTCCAACATGTCCTCGCCTCATTTGCATCTCTCCGGTTCTGTCGGTTTGGAAGGTGTGTGTGTGGGGGGGGGGGGGGTCTAAGGGGGTCACATCGTCGTTTGACGCCGGCGGAAACACGTGAATGCATATTGGGGACTATACCTGCACTGCACTCTGCATAACCCCCCCCCCCCTCCACACACACACAACTTCAATATGTATTTCCTTGCCTTTGCAGCTACACACTTGCTTTTTAACGTAAACATATTGCAGCAATGCAAACGCTCTAATTAATGATTATTAAAATAATTATTATCCATGGTCCTATACATAGATTGAAGTGAAATGCTCCAGATGTTCCCAGAGCTCTTGCCAACATTTCATGACTACATTTGAGACAGTTAAGACACATTCAAAGTGATTTGATTTGCAGGCATCATTTCCCCATCCTAATCTATATAATCCGTGTTTTTAGACTTCAAATTTGGATTTGGGTGTCCTGAATTGGGAAGATCAAATTCAGCATAAACCTCCACTGCACCAAAAGACAGCTTTTTTTTTTTTTTTTTTTTTTTTTAGCTGAAATAAAAACAGCACGCTGATGTGTGTTTTTAACACACGCAACGCGGGACAAGTTGCGCGTAAAAGTCACGGAAGCCCGCGCGGAACCGTCATGTAGCGTCCAAATGGGATGGGGAAGTGGGGCAGTCATAAACAAGTGGAGCAGCACCAAGGGCAGACGTGAGAAAAGACGAGAGCCTCTTTTGCTGCAATAACCCCCGAAAAAATGTATCGCGAGGATGCGCATTGAAATCAATGAGCAGCGGGAGTGAATGCGGCGTGAAGACTTTTGATGTGTGCCTCTTCCCATCTGCGTTAATTATTCAGCAGCAGAAAGTCGACGTCTTGCACGCGAGACAGGTAGCAACAGTGGTGCCTTTCGCTTCTGCCGTGTGCTCATAACTTTGGCAAAAAAAAGTTCAACTCACCCGAGCGTATTTGGACGAGTAGGGGTCCTCGAAGAGCGCCCAGATCTTGGGCTGCCAGGTTTTCCACCAGCCCGCCCTCCTGGCATCCTCCTGCATGCACAATCTTTTCAGGTCCCCATCGGCGCCCCCCAGGGCCGGGTCGTCGTCGGGCGCGTCGGGCTCGGGTGTCTCAAAGCTGTCCAGCGCCTCCTCTGCGTCACGGTGCTGGCGGTAGTTCATCCAGCAGCACGCCTCCACGTCCGTCTCGTCGATGCCCCAGAAGGCTAGCTCCTCCTCGAAGAGGGGGCCGCAGACATCGTTGGGACAATGCAGCTTACCCGTGCGGTAGTAGTTGAGGATGAAGGAGAAAACGGACGGGTGGCGGTCGAAGAAGAACTCATCCAATTTGGGGTCGTAGTCAAAGTTGCTGAAGGCATCCGGCTCGGTCAGCCACGACAAGCGCGTACCGGGCAAGGTCTTCAGGGTGCTCCGGTACGTCTCATGGCGCACCCCGCCGCAGTTTATCACGATTTTCTCGCTTTCCGACGGACAAGTCATGTCTGCGCTGTAACATGCTTTGTTGGACGACTTGTTCCCACCCTTGCGCCCTTTGAAAGAGGATACACACACCGAACTGAGCATAGAGGACCGGGGGTGGGGGAGGAGGGAGGAGGAGGAGGAGGAGGAGGAGGAGGAGGGAGATGAGAGCAACCGGAGGGAGGAGGGAGCTGGAGTCTGCGGGAAGAGAGAGAGAGGGCGAGAGAGAGAGGAGGGAGAGCGAGAAAGCATTTTAGTGGAATGTGGATTCTCCACCATGTCAAGATGAAAAAAGGTCACCAAATAACCTTGCTTGTATTTCTTTGCTGTGAAATGTGGGACAGACAATTTTCACAATGGCAAAAATGAAAAGATTACGTTGAATTCCTCAACTTCAAATGTTAGTTTGGTTTGTTGCCTTGAAATTGCACTTCAGACAAACTTTGTTTTTTACAGCGCATAGAAAAAATACTAATATTAAAACTCATCATAAATGAGGACTTTTCATAAGACTCAAATATTCCGAGTCTAAGTCTACACAATCTGGTTCAAAGATTTTTTTCACACCATTATTTTGAAGAAAAAAATCTTTTACATCATCAACAACAACAGCAACAACTGAACATTAACCAATCACAATCGATCTCAAAAGAGACTCAAATCATACTTGCCACAATTCATGGCACCTCGAATTAAACCCCAAATAAATGTTTGCTTTCTAGCAGTGTTATTTAACATTTAACAAGTTATAATATAAATATATAATCTAAAGTTATGAGAGGGTGTGCACAAATTAATTAAATTAAATACAACAAATATTACGAAATGCATGTTGGGCCAGATTATAGAACAGAGCGGACCAGTTGTGGCCCCCGGGCCACATTCTGCTCACCACCTTCTCACCCCCCAACACACACACACATTGTTCATGATAAAGTCATTTAATTGCCTGGCACTGTTATGTCCCAGCTCCCCCGTTTCCCCCTCACTCATCCGGCAATCTCTAAATTGATCCGACTGATGCTCAAGTTGGTGCTCATTCAAATCCTCACCCTAATTAGGCCACTGTGAGAGGTGCCCGCCCACCCCCATCCTTGCACGGACACACTCGTGAGCGGATGAAAAACTGTAGAAAACTGGCAAGAAGGAGCCTGGTGGTGCGGAGGGGGATGCTCACCCCCCCTCCCCCTTCCTCCCACTTTGCTCCTGATCCCGAACTCATTTGTGACGTCAGGTGCCGCAGCACCATGTATGTGAGTGTGTGTGTTAATTGCCTCCCAGGAGTGTGGCGTGTCCATGCTTACGTTATACGCTAAATTCATGCTATGCCCAATAATGTCACTTTCTGCCAACAGAGTAGGAAAATGGAAGAATGGGGAGAGGGGCCAAAAGGGAGACAAGTGAATGCATCACAGTGGATCGTCTCGGAGAGTGTGCCATAAAAGTGAATGAATTGGGCTGCGGTACACACATACACGCATCGCCATTCACAGCTATGTGGACATCCATGTTATGTTCTCTATTTCAAAAAAATAAATAAAAAAAAAACACTCAGGCCCCCTCCCACTTTTTAGATTCTCTCTCCTGCATTTTCCCTACCTCGCTCACACTCACGTTGCGCATTGAAAGCATCATCATCATCCTTAAAGGAGTAAGAGTCAAGACTTCTTCTATTTAACAATAATTTTTTTTAAAAAAAAGAAAACAGTTTCAACTCTTGCAGGGAAGCTTAAATTCAGGTACGTTATGGGACTGCATGAACTTTGCAACTCAAAAGTTCCTAACTCGAAAAGTCGCACTGGCCGGGGGAATAATAGCAGGCTCGATTTCAGCACCACGGAGAGCTCCTCCGCAGCTTTTACTTTGCACTATCTAACCGTCCGTTGTTTTGGTTGATCGGCTGCTGAATATTTTATACACCGTCAGCCACAACTTGTCTCGAAGTGTGGTTAAAAGTCTGTCTTTGTCCTCCTGGTGTCACGTGTGGTCGCTTTATTGATCACCAGTTTGGACTCGAATTAGCTACATATGGTGTGGCGAGCGAGTTAAGTGCAGATTGGGTGTTTTGTTTATTTGGTTAGGTTTAGGAGGCAGTTTCCGCTGCAAACGAGTGTGGTGCAAGCGAGCCGCTGCACTTCAATGCGGAGGCAAAGCCAAGGAGGGAGAGGGACAGGTATGAGCAGTAAAATGGAGGAAGGGTAAAAAGCATGGAGGTGAGAAAGGAGGCGGAGTGTTTCTACGCATTGGAAAGCGCGCGCGGGGAGGGGGTTCTCGCTCTCCCCTTCTGTTTTTCCCTCCCGCTCTCTTTTTCCTGCAGCATTTCTTGACTTGGCCACCGTGTCCTGCACCTCCGACCGAGTGGCACGCTCACCTGGCCGAATGCGCTAAGAAACGCAGCCTGGGTGGAGGGCAAAAAAAAAGGGGAGAAATAAAAACGCTTTGGGAGAGGAGCGCAAACACTGCGGTGAGAAAAAGGGAATGGTGCATATAGCGGGGAAGGGGGGGGGGGGCACGGGATTATGGGATGCAGTGACTGCGAGGGGGAGGAGGAATTCGGAGGAGTGCTGACTATGCGGAACCAACCTGGCTGTTGGCAGCAAAAGCAAAAAAACAAAGAATCACATAGGGAGGGGACAGGAAGGGAGGGAGGGGGGGGGTACATGAGAAGGAGGAAAGGACCACGGGGGATAAATTGTGAAAAAAGAAAAGAGGGCAGCTATGGATGATGGTGATGATAGGTGATTAGAGAGGACGAGAGGGAGGAAAACAAGCATATGGGGTGTCAATGCAGGGAAATAATGTTTGTCATGCATGCATACACACGTGTGCATGTGTGTGTGTGTGTGTTTTTATGCGCCCCCCGCCCCTTTCGCTGCCACCCGCTCCCTCATCAAAGGATGTAACCACAAGGCGTCATGCTGTTCCACCCAGATCGCTTCCCTCCCTCCTCCCTTCATCCATCCTCTTCTCTGCATCATCAGTCTCAGTGCACAAGAGCCCTCTTCTGGTGAAATGGGGATACTGCAGCCGAGCACTGCGGTCACCCCTCCCTCCCCTTCAAGTGAGTTTTTTTTTTTTAATCCTCATGAACCGTCATAATTGAAGCTACATGCTACTTGCAAATATTTTTTACAGCACTCAAAGGAAAACAAGGCGCTCGTCATCATAACAAAGCCGGTGGCCAATTCCCAGCGCACGAATAAAGCAGGCAATCAATTACGCCAGGAGAAAGGAAATGGGCCGCTCGGCTACTCGAGCCGGTGTGGTGCTCCCTGAGGGCCAACCAATCCAAACAACACGGCAAACACACCCCTTGGGGGGGTCTTGACCTTTGTGGTCAGCATGCAGAAGCATTCCTGATTTACATCAGTGGTGGGAAGTAACTAAGTACAAATACTTTATGACGGCAAATAGAGCGAACATCAAATAAAAGTTTGATTTCCAATATGCGGTCTCACTAAACTAAACTACAATAAATAGAGAAAAAAAAAAAACATCCACCTGTTTTAATCCATCTCAGGGGCGGCCATTTTGACATTATACTGCCCTCTGCTGTTAAGTGAAAATGACATCACAGCGTATAAAGGCTCAGCTTTTTTTTTTTTTTATAGTATTTTAATCCACTAGATGATCATGACAGGAAGCCTAAAGGTCAGCAATGACTTTGAGCATTGAGTCGACATGGGACAAACTCAAATGTTATTAGCATTGGGTGGTGCTTGAATAGCCATATATGGAAAGGGATATTTAAAAAAAAAAAAAAAAAGTCTACACACCCCTGGCCAAATGCGGATATAAAAAAAATTAGATCAGGATAAAACGTTTAAAAATTTGGTCCACTATTAACATGACCAATTAACATGTACAATTCAATCGAAAATGTATTTCTACCTCACCAATTGTTTTTCAATGGAGTTGCACAGCTCATATGGCACATTAAAGGTAGAACAAATTCTGAAAAGATTTTTCCTCAGTTTGGTGTTTTGGTTGCACGAAAAAGTAATCAACTGTTCATCTACGGTTTCCTTTTCTTTATTGTTTATCCTCAATTCTATATTCTCAAATGTAAAAGTCGTAATGTAATGAATTTTGAATAGCTTGATTACGGATTATTTGATTCCGTATCATCCAATAATTGGCCCGTCATTAGACCTCAAGGGCTCCAAATGGACTTGAAACAGCCAATGTTTGACCCACAAGACAAAGCAAATGGGCGGAAGTGAGAGATTAGCCGGGAAGGGAAGGAGGATTTATAGATGCTGGGTAGAGGAGAGCTGAGAAGGACAGGGATGAAAGGTTAACGTCAAGGTCAAGGATTTGGAGGTTTTCCAAGGCGCCGGGCGGACACGACAGGAACGCGCCACCTCCATAATTTTCATTCACCTCCAAAAGAAGAATCCACTGCTTCCTTCTTATCACTTGTTTTTTGCATCCTACTGGCAGGTGGGCTCATTTTGGGTTGGTGTTGGGGTGGGGTAGGTGGTGGTGGTGGTTTCTGGGTTATCCTCAGTCTAAAAATAGCAGCAGCTGTAGATTTATAATGCAGGACCAGTGAGTGTGTGTAAAAGAGTGGACGGGGTGGGGAGCAAATGGAGGAAAGAGAGGCGAGAGCGTTACGGGAAAGAGAACGACGGAGCCAGTTGGCAGGCGGGAAGTGACGGAAGGAAGCAAGCCAGGGGCGTTATGAAATTGGAGACTTGGCATGAATGTGTGCGTGTGTGATGCTGCGGAATGCAGAAGATGGAGCAAGTTGGCAGAGGTGGAGGTGATGCTGTGTGAGGAAGTCTAGACGTTTAACCGATACTTCCTGAATGAGATCCTGGCCAATGTTTAACAATGCATCTTTGCCTGTGCATGCGTGTGTGTTGTGCAATATGATTTCTTTATCAAACCATCCCCTCTCAGGCCTTGACACACACACACACACACACACACATATGCAAGTCAAAGGGTGCAGAAAAAAAGAGCAAGAAGCATGCCCATCTGCAGCCTATGGGGAAACACCCACCATTGCAGATGAGTTATATATACACACGCACACACAATATACACACACAGAATATATACATATATATAAACACTGCACGTCACGGCTGTGTAAAGGTGTGGGGAGGCGAATCGAGCACACACAAGGACAAAACGCGACTTGTTGAATGCGCCTCGCCGCTCACTAAATGTAAGCTGCAATAATGAGGCGGAAAAAAAAACAGTCTTCAATTGAACACATGCACGCTCGATCCACGGACACGCTTAATACTCACTCGGCTCGTGCAGGTTCCGTGCGCCAAACCCGGAAATAAAAAAAGCCAAAAGGATCAATCAGCGCGTAGTTTTCTTTTGTTATTGGAGGATTTCACACTGTATCCAGTCGCTCCAGTCAGATGATTCATTTTGCGGGGGGAGTTGGGGTGGTTTTTTTTTTCTGTCGCGATTTAGTGAATGGAGGAGAGGGAAAATGCAGATTGGTTACTTAGATGAAAATGAAGCAGGAAAAAAAACACCCTGAGAACTGCCTCGCTTTCTCTCGCTCTTTTTTTTTTTAATCTGTCACCTTTTTGTGTTATTGCCTGGACCTAAATAAATTACACCCCGCTACCATTTCTCTGTCTGTCTCGTTTCTTTCCAAATATTTCAATGGAGATGCAGCCCAGCTCCCTTTGCCTTGTCCCTCTCTGTGTTCCTTCAGAGGAGCGTCACCTCCTGCACGATTTTTTATTTATTTATTTTTTTACCCTCCCTCAGACGATACATGTGGGCGGATTAGACCCAAGACAGAACGGTGGGAGGAACCCGAGCTCATATGGTCAACTTCATCAATGCATGCGGGGCTGCAAATACGCAAATTGATACAGAAATGAAATCGGGAGAGAGAGAAAAAAAAACGCACCCACGGCAGTGGGCCGCGTGAGAATTGTGTTGATTTATTGCCATCTGTTCAATCGTTGCTCTCTTTTTCTTCTCTCTCTCTCTCTCTCTCCCTGTTCGGTGGATGCACAAACACCATTTTGTCTACAGGTTTCCAGCACCGACAACAGCGGTCATGTGGCACGCTGCAAAAACTGACATCCGTCCTCGATTAAATTTCTCAAATTTGGGCAAAAACACGTTTGGTTGTCTGCTAAAATATTTCCTTACTATTTTTTGTCTCAAAAGCAGCTTTGTGCTTTTACCTGTTACATTGGGCTTGCAGAAACTGTCATGGAATATCCAGCTCCTCTTAATTGTGCTACATAAAGCTATTATTATTACATTTAGATCTATTCATAAATAAATACAAATGCAGTTTTGAGGCCACCCTATGGTCATATTTTTGATGTCACTAACTGGGTCACACCTGCTTAAAGGTACCCAGTTGTAACTTCCAAAATATCATAACATACAGTAATTATTCAACTAATTTATTTCTTAACATGCTCTCATATCAAGCTTTTATAATTTGTCTTTAATAAAAACGTGATGCCGGAACAGATTAATGTCATTTCAATTCATTTCAACTGGAACGACTGATTTGATATACAGACTCAGCATTGCATATGTCCGACAGTCAGCAGGACTGCTAATGCACTTATTGACAGGAAATGCCAAGAGTGAGTGCTTCATATAATCTCATGAAAATTACAGTGATTGTATAAGAACGAAAAGGGCTAGCTTCGTATCTGTGGTGGGTGCGGCCGCAAGCGTACGCCGAGAAACGAGCTGAGGAAAGACGACAAGATGACCCGAGTTGTGTGCTGACTATCAAGCTGCCTGTGTTATTGTTAAATGAGGCCGTTTAAAAACCTTCCTTGTACATGTCAAGTCTACAACAGAAGCTCATTAGGCCCCCCCCAAAAAAGTTTGCTGAAGTTATGCGGAATAAAACGGAGCAAGTAAAATGAGGTCACGCTTTAGGTGATGAAGGCCTTTTCAGTTACGTGGCATCATTAATAGTGACGTGATTTGGTTATTTTAAGATAATGACACACAAGTGCCCCAAACAAATTTAATGGACTCATGTAAAACTTGCACGGGGGACTTTTTAAGGCCACAGCATTCACAGGAGCCACATTCACTAGCACTTAGGGAGGCAACCGTAGCACTGTGAGTTAAGAAGCTGACTGCATTTGTTCATCAAGCTGCATAAATACTGAATGCTCAACTGGCTTCTTACTTAAGCGCCAGCATCAGTCAACAGACAGGCGGCTGCACAGAGCAGCTCATGCATAAAGGACCGCAAATGAGCAGCCTAGCAACTGACCGGAACACACTTTGGGTGGTCAAGCACCACAGCTTTGACACTATTGTTAGTAGTAAAGTTCAACATTGAATTGAAATGTCTTTAATTTGTTCCAGCCTAGGGGGATTCTGTTTTTTTTAACAAGGAATGTTGAAATATAATATTGTGTATTAGTTAAAAAAAAAAAAACCACAATTGAAGACAATATAAAGAATTCAGTTTGCAGATCATGATTAATTTACTGCAACTACTTGTTTTAGCCACGAGAGGGCAGTGCAATCGAGATAATCAAGGCTTTTTTGAAGAATTGTTCAATACCTGCCAGACTGAGACTAAAAAAATATATATTATAAAGTATGTCTCCCTTGCTAATGTTATCTAGTGGCTAACATTGGCTTGTGCATGTCAAGTCTGTCTGCTTGAGGGGGAGAAAACATAGATGTAATTTCCTCAGAGGATAAAAAACGCATGACAAGCATGACAAGGTGGTCCCAACACTGCCAGCTCAAATGGAAATGGACATAAATGCAAACAAAAATGCCTTTGTCAGCAGAGTTGATGTATTTTCTGGAGGCTTTAGAAAAGCCTTGGCAGCATCCGAGTTCCAAGTCGGTTACTTTGAGGATGGACAATTTTTCATCTGCTTTAACGTACTAAATCATGCTGGTGCATAAATCACAGTGAAGACTGCCACAAATGAATTAATTCCAGTGCTGGATGGGAAAATATGCTTGCCTTCTTGACTGGGGAAAAAAACTGAATTTTGCTTTCATCCATAAAAAAGCTAAACAAATTGAAATTGTACGTACCGCTTTTTTTTGCCATCTTTATTTGTGGCACAGTACCAAAACAACAAAACTAGAAATCTTGTGGTTTGTTGATTGGTTCAACAGGAAGTCAGCAGAAAATTGGTCAATGAAACTTGTCTTCATCTTCTCAACAAGCAACGGAACACAAAATGCTGGATGTCCTCCACTGTTGTCTTCATTTTCTGGGCTCTTCTTTGTTGGTTGCAAAATGTCAGCATACAGTGTTTAAAGTGGTGTTTTTGAATTTAAGTCTTGCTAAGACTTTTTTTTATACTATAGCTCAAGGCAACCAGGAAATCAACAGAACAAACCAATTTGGACGCACAACTGAGAGAAAACCTTTCACAAATCCACAACCATAAACAAAAATGTATTTGTATAAGCATTCATAGAAAAATAGCTTCATAATAAAAAAAAACACTTCTTTTGTTTGGCGTATTCTCTACTCAACATTCGTTTGATGATTTTTTAAAACCCTTTGTCACCTCAAAAACAAATCTCAGTCACTTTTAGGATCCAAGACAAAATTGAGATTTTTCTGAAATAACAAGTGAGCGTCTCACATTAAAAGGACAAACGTGCTGTTACAGGACGCTTGTTTGCATTCTTGGGGGTTTTGGGCTTTCGCTTGTCTGGTTTCTCCTCTGTTTTGTTTTTGATCTGGGCCTCCCAGTCTTTTTTGACAAGCGTGTACAGCCTCATGGTAGCCTGCGCGTCATGGACCTGCAACATTTCAAACGACGCGTTACACGGCAAATACGGAATTGAGGTGAATATTTCGAAATGTGCAAAAAATAAAAATGATCACACAATCGAATTCGCACAATTAGGTGCCTTAAAGGAGAAATCGATGACTTACCGAGGAATGTTCGCCTTGTTGGATCTTGACGTTGAGAATTTCTTTACAAAGCACTCTAAGCGCAGGTCGATTTGTCTAAAAGGGAAGGAGAGGGGGGGAAAAAAATTCAACATTCTATCTAACAATGACAACAAGATTCTGTTTTATACAGCATGGCTGTGCAACTGTTGTTACCTTGGCGATTTTCTTGAAGGGTTTATACTTCTGAGTGTCTCTGATTTTTTTTTTGGGGTGATCCAGTAGCAAAATCTTAAAGAAAAGACAAGATAGCATGAAAACACAGAATTGATTTTGTCTACTCCGCACTTCATTTCATGGATACCTTGAAGTCATTGTGTATAGCGTGGCCAACCACTATTCTTCCCTGTAGGATTTCAGCAACTTCCTTCCGCACAGTCGTTACATTCTCACCTGAAATTGGGAGACAAATATTTGGTCAAAAATTTTGAAATATTGAGTAAATGGGACATTCGCTGACGTACCGTTCTTGATGTCCTCCGGTCGGATGCCGCTGACGGCCGTGCGGTAGTCTGTCACCTTCTCGCTGGGCTTCACGAACTTGTCATAGACGCACTTCCCAAAGTGGTTGACGAGGGACACGCGTGCCAAGATGCTGTCCTCCCCGTCGGGACCCACGCCCACCATCTCGCAGTCGATGGCGACAGCTCTGGTGAGACTGAAGATGGAGGGGGGGAACATGAGGGTGGGCACTGAAGCTAACACTGTGTATGTATGAATGAATGGCCACTCACCCCTCAAAGGCTTTCTCCTTGACCAGTGTGCTCTCTGGCTCACTTTTGTAAATGCCCTGCTTCTTCCTCATGATGTCAGCCGCCTCGGCCCCCACCGTTGCCTCAATGTCATCGGGATCCACGTCGTCAAACCAAATGTCCTCCCTGCAGGAGCAAAAAAAAAAGCATAAAATGTTTGCATTTAATGTTGATCAAATATGACGCATTGCTGTATACGCACTCTGTAGGTTTGGACTCCTTTAGCTCGACTTTCTGCTTCTTGGCCGCTTGCTGGGCGCTTGCTTCCGGCTTTTTTTTTCTTTTGGTTGTCTGTTGTGAGTCCGACACAACGGGACTTTTAGCCTTTTTGTGTTTGGCTTTTGGTGCTGAAAAAGTCTTTGCATTGGAGGTATTGTTCTGATGTGCATTTTTGGATGGTTTGTCTTTCTTTACTTGCAGAGGGCCATTAGGTTGTTGCTGCGAAACCTTTGGAGCAACTGTCGTCGTCTCGCTGGACTTTAGCATCTGTGAACAGCAGTGAGAGGGTTGAATATGACAACAAACTGTTCATTTACCATTCACATAAACTATTTTTCACTCATGCAAAGCACGGTCACCACTGACAAAACAATATTTACACATTTAAGGCACGTACTCAACAAGGCTTACCTCTTGTAATGCTTTCCAGTTGGCAGAAAAGTGTTTGGGATCTTTTGGAGGAATTGTGGGCTGACTTGAGGCCAAGTCTTGGACGCAGGCCTTTTTTTTCAACTTCATTCGTATCCTGTATTTCCTTTTCTTTTTCACAGAATTGTCTTTTCCAACTTCGGAGGATACCTGCTTCTTTTTCTTCGCTTTTATCTCAGACATTACGACCACTTTCATTTGAACGCTTCTTACTCACAGATTTGGTGAGAAATTCTCATCCACGCGGCGACGGTCGTCTTTGCGTCATGCGTATTTTTCTAGGACACGCTTGTAAAACTGATTCCGTCGTGCAAAACTATCCCATAAATACGTCAAAAGCGAAAATGTTGTTTAAAAAGTCGTGTCATGTGCGTGCACAAACGCCAATGTGCAAACTTTCCTCTATCCAATGCACCGGAACCACGCAGAAAAGCCAGTTCCGCATGGTGTAACACTCAAATATGTATACCAGAAACACACGTTTGAGCTTTACTAAGACAAACACGCCTCCAGCGGTGGACAGCGGATAATAGCTACTAAAAGGTATTTGTATAAAAAAAATAATTAGATTTATTCTTGTTTATTTTCACAGCCATACACAAGAATAAAAATATAATTGAACATTTAATTGAGGAACAGTTTCTTCTACGTTTCCAGCCGCGCCCAGTATCACACGGACACATTTGACCAGTGCAACATTCCCCAAAACAAAGTGACAGATATGTAAAATGTGTGTTTACATTTTTCCCAACTTGGTAGAATTGCGTAGTAAATGTCTGTTTGTTTGTTTGTTTGTTTGTTTGTTTTTCTAAAATGGCTTGTACAGTTTAGTGTGTCAAGTTATGAGTCATCGATCTGTGCCGTTTCTGTAAAGACGAATCGAAATCATGCTTTTAAATTAAATCCTTAGTATTGCAATTAATCGACATACCCCTTGTGATTTTTAATGTGTTTCAGATCATGATGGAAAGCAGCCCCTCTCCCGTGCCTGAGAGGGCCATCTATGGCTTTGTTGTATTCCTCGGCTCACAGTTTGCTTTCTGTAAGTTTGTCTCACATTTGAGTTGATCACTTGTGTTGATGTTCTTTGTGTCATGGTGTATTTATCCTGATTCCCCCTATAGTTCTCTATTGCGTGTGGGCATACATACCGGAGGAGTGGCTTCATTCAGTCGGACTCACTTATTGGCCTCAAAAGTAAAGAGACATTTCAGTCATCAGTACACATGCTCCATATATTTTGTTTTTGCAACTTGAATTATGTCTTGTAGGTATTGGGCCCTCGCTGCACCAATCTATCTGCTGGTCGCATTAAGCGTTTCTGTAGTGTTGCTATTTGGAATCAATATGTATAATACAGCACCACTCGACTGCCTGGACAACATTACAGGTACGCAGTATTGTATTGAAGTTTTTTTTTTTTTCTTAATTAAACAAGACAAATGCAATAAAACATCATCTCTTATCCCATTAAATATTTTAGATGGATTTGCACAAAGCCAGAGGGGTGAAGTTGCCCAGAAGGGTCAAATACCAAGACTGAAGGATGTTGCAATCAGTGACATCAACAAAATGTTTTATTTGTCACCTAAATTTTAACCAGCCAACAACGTGGCGGTCCCTCTAAATTACTTTTTGTTTACTCAATTAAAGGCGTTGAATCAGCACTTTTTATGGGAGTTTTTTTTTAATACAACTAGGGTTGTCACAAGAACCGATACTTCCGGTACTAATTCGGTACTAACGCACAAAGAAATACGTCAATACCTGATTTTTTTTGTGGTACCGTCAGAACCGAATATTTAACTTTTCCCTCGGCGAGCTGTGTCGATTCTTGCCGGAACTGAAGGGGGCAGTATACGCATGCGAGCAGCACGGAGCAGCATTTAGCGGCTGAAGAAGAAGAAATCTTTCGGGCTTTCATATTTATAGCAGCAATGGCTTCAGCAAGTGAGAGTGGAAGTTCAACCCGCCGGCTTGTTGGGAAGCCAGGTCGCTTAAAGAGTCGTGTGTGGAAATATTTTGCATTCGAGACGGATACAACCGGAGCAATTATAGATTTGAACAAGCCAACGTGCAAAACATGCTTGAGAGGTGTATGCACCAAACGTGGAAGCACGTCCAACATGGCCAAACACCTTAGATACAGGCACCCCGACTTGTTCAGGGAATTCAAAGTGAGTGATTTTATGTTTACTGTCACTGTTGTGCCACGTCACGTTATAATTACCCGAAATTCGGGTGACCAGATTTGCCATGCCACTGCTGCTCTTTTTTAATGTATCAAGTTTACTATACGGTTTAAGCAGTTTTAAAGAAATTAATGATTTTAAAAGTTTGTTTTTACTGTGGTACCAAATTAGTATCGAGAATCAAGTAACGGTACTAAGTCTACTTGCATTACTGTACGGAGTACTTTTGTCGCCTGTTCCGATTGCATCCACAAGGGGGCGATAACGATATTTTATTTACGCAAGACTTGACATCGAAGGAAGTAAACAATGCTCATATCCGGAAGTCACCGCCTGTCAAAAGCGCTATTTGGAGCGTCTCGTTAGTTTGTTTACATTGCTGTTTTAGCGGATGTCGGACCCTTTGCCAATGTGGTTCGCTGTCCAGGCGGAGCTCCTGGACGACGACGAGGAAGTGGAGTCGCAGTGTCGGAGCTGTTTCGACTGTTATGACGACGCCAGTTTGTTCAAATTGTTCCACCTGACCCGCGCTTGCATCGAGTTCGTGGCTGACATCGTGCGCGTCCGCAATAAGAAATTCCTGTTCACTCCCCTGTCCTTGGACGCGATGATCATGATAACGCTCAATTTCTACGCCCATGGATTATACTCCACCGCCCTGAAGAAACGATTCAATGTGCAGAGCGACTGCTGCGACGACATCGTATTCACCGTGTCCGAAGTGGTGGCCGGTTTGTCGGACCAGTTCATCTCGTTCCCGCAAACGCGCAAAGCCAAAATCGATATGGCTCAAATGGTTTCGGACTCCTGCGGGATCCCGGACGTGCTGGGCCTGCTGGCACCGGCTCATTTCAGGATCGCTGAAGGTGCGCTCGGATTATACGCAAACTCTCTGGGCTACCCGTCCGTTGTATGCCAGATGATTTGCGACCTGGACGGAAACATCTTGAGTGTGGAACAATGTCGCGCTGGCGGCACGCACGAACAAGACTTGTGGGGCACCTCGTTTAGAGGACGAGAAATTGAGGAGGAACTCTATGGACAATACTGGATCATAGGTAAGAATGCTGCCTCTTGTTGGACAGCAGCGCAACAGCCCCCTAAAACGTGTAATTATATCCGGCTTTTGTCTGTAAATGCACAATTACTTGCGATTATTTCTTGACAGGAGGGGAAGGCTACGATTTAAGCAAACGCGTGCTGACCCCTGTGGCCGAACCTCGAGACGAGCCGCAAAGAAACTTCAACGCAGCCCACGCCAAGATCCACGAGGTGACGCAGAAGACGCGACGCTCCCTGAAGTGGCGTTTCAGATGTTTGACTCAACTTGGCTTCGAGCAGCACAGGTTAACCAACATCATAAAGGCCTGCTGTGTCTTGCACAACATCGCCAAGAAGTTTTCAGTCCCCCTGCCCCACGGAATGGAGGGATTTGTGGACCCACAGCCGAGAAATGCGCGCACTGAGTCGGCAGGTATCAGGCCGGACGTCCTGAGAGCCCGACAGGAACTCATCGATAATAATTTCACTGTTTTACCTAGTCTGAAACAAGAATGACGATATTTGGGGTTTTTTTTACGCAGGAAGTGGGACATTGCTTCATTCTTGTTTCAACTATCCTTAAACATATTTAATTTCTTTACAAGTGCAAAATGTTTCCAAAGATAATGTCATTGTAAATAAAATACTGTTAAATATTCTATGGTCACCTGGTGTGTCATTTCACATTCTGGATAAAAATGTATCAAATAAAATCTAGAGTCAATTATACAGTTAAAGTCTTCTTTTATATTTGTTATCAACAAAGCACAAGTTGAATTAAATTGTGAGTCATTTTGGAGCAGCAAAACCTACAACATAGATTACCTCTGGAGTGGCGTTCTGATTCAAACTGCTGTTTTGCTAAACTCCCGTAGTGCTGTGGCGTTTGCATAAATTAGATCCGCATTCTGGTATATGCTTTCATCAGTACCTCCTTGAGACTCCAGACAGTCCATGATGCACCGGTGCAGGAAAACATACTGGGACTGGAAAGAGATCAGAATTTTCTTTTTTTTGCATCATGGACCCGTTTGACATAAATGTTTGGGAACCAGAATAACACGAGGACCGTTACCTCAGTCTGCACCATGTGCGGCCGCCGCAGTCTCATGTTGTGTACGAAGGTGTTGATTCCAACTTCCTTATCTCTGTGCAGCTGCTGAAGCAGAACATCTAAGGCAATAATGGTGCCCGTCCTGCCCACTCCCGCGCTAAAAGAGAAATATCATTCTAACGGATCCTGTTATCTTTATTGCACAACGGTTCCTCTTTTTTCAGACGTGGGTGTCATGTCTGTTTTTTAAAGCGTCATACCTGCAGTGAACCACAGTCGGGGTTCTGCTCCCATTTGTTTCCATGTGGCGCCTAATGAGCCCCCTGAACTGGATCAGGACATCCGTACACTGAGGGACTCCGTGATCGGGCCAGGCAGTGAAGTGGAAATGCTTCACTGTCCTCTCTTCTGTGCTGCTTTTCTATAAAACATCACAATCAGATGCTGGTTGGCAAAACACACACACACACACACACACATTTTGAGAAGCTCAATCATACATGTTTCACTCGGAATTCCCTCAACGTCCAGTTGGTTTCTTGCTGTTCCGATGCCGTGGTGATCATCAGCCCTTGATGAAGGCAAGTCTCGTTATGTGCAGGCCAGTAATGTTCACATTTAGTCTGGAAAAAAAAAAAAAGAATATTTGACACAATTGCTTCTCAATATCCGCTTATTAAAAAGGTTAATCTGTGACTATTTAGCACATACCCATCTTCCTTCGGTGCAGTTGGTTACCATGACGATGGCGTTGACCCTCAGCTCCCAAATCATCCTCCAGAAGTCGCCGACCGTGGAGGGCAGAGGACCCTGAGTGGCGATGTATTCTCGGCTGCTGTTGTAACCCTGTCGAGGTCAAATAGGCTTAGATAGTAAGATCATTTGATTGTATTGATTGGTCGCTTATCAATTAATAGCACCACCTACTGGCATGTATGAGGCATTGATGTAGTCCGAGTTCCCGTTTGTAGTTTGGAGTTTCACTCGGCTCCAGTCATCTGTCCCGGGTGAGAACCAAGTTAAAGCAGCGGCGCAGAGTGGAAAAACGTTTCGCGCACTTACACGGCAGGACGTTGGTGAAGCGATTCTTTTCCATGTTTTCCGGCACCAGAGCGGCATTCTGAGTGTGCTCCAGGCCGATAACAGCGAGGCCCTGGAGTGAGAAGGTTGGAAGCTTGCTCAGACAAAATAAAAACCATTAAAAATATATATATATATTTAGGAGCACCTCATATTCCTCGCTGAAGCCTCTGTTTTTGTCCATGCTCAATTTGTAGAAGTGGTCGGGGAACGCTGCAAGAGGAACATCTCTGGAACTAGAACAGAAGGATTTCAACTTACTGTTTATGACATACGAGTAAACCGATCCCATGCATCAATGTCTGAAATAAAACCGGCGCGATCCCCACGACCCCTTTTTGGCTTTGGTGATATCAGAGCAATATGAATGGACAGATAGGGGCGGGAGGGGCTTTGAGGTGATGCCGTGACATCATTGCCTGTCCGTCCATGAGCTCATGTTTGATGATAAGGGTAAACTGACATCTGTTAATCAACTGCCTACGTTAGCATTAGCCTGAAGCTAGCAGACTATAGTGGTTGCTTTAAATAAACAGCCAGAAGCCTCTTCAAAATATTTCTGTCACTGCTGCTATAAGATTCAAGATTCAAGAGTAAAAAAAAAAATAATAAAGCAAAAAAAAAATATATTTTGAAAACTTTGGGTCACTCATTTTTCAAAGCGCCACTGTATTGTATATTAAAATGTTTCTTAGATTTTAAACAACATGGCCACATTTTTGTTTTGTATCTTGTAGGTTATTTACCTGCAGTTTTGTGGCCCAGAAAAAAACATCTTACTTGGATTTTTTAGTAGAAACTGTGCCGCTTCCAACTGATGATGACCTTTTCTTCCTAAAAAAAAAAAAAAAAAGCAAAGATTAGACTCACAAGCAACGAGTAGTTGTCAGTATGAAGTGCAGTGCCTACCTGGTGCTCGTTCGTCTTTTTGTCAAAACAAAAATGGCCAAACCCACCAGGGCCCCAAAAAGCAAGACAGAAATGACCGAGCCTGCAATAACGCCTAAATAACATTTGCAAATATGTTTTAGTTTGCCAAATGGCGCAATACTGTAAGCGCGCCGCAGCACATCAACTTACCGCGAGGGTCAGTGGGACACTGAAAAACATACGCTTTGGACTTCCTGGCGCTCCCCGACAGTGAGGCCAGAGACACCGCGTACGTTCTCGCCGGTTGGAATCCGCCTATTTCGATATGTCGTTCTTTCATACCTTGGACTCTGTGCGTTTGTCCGCTCACGTTCACCTCCACGGCTGTCCACAAACCGTCCGGCTTATCCCAAACGATGAAAACAGAGTAGCCTGATTTCCGGTACTCACACTGAGCGGTTAAATCAGGTGGAACTAAACGAGAAGTGGAAAACATAATAATGTAAAATATTCGCTTTGGCGCAGAACCAGATTAGGCTGATACTCACCGGTTGTCAGTTTGAGCTGACATTGCAAAAAGTGAGCGGAATTCTTTCGGTATTCCAACGACACCTCGTAGGTGGCGCCCGGATAAAGGTCACGAAAGGACACGTGATGACCTTCCGGACTCGCATGAGAGGAAGACCCATTGGAGGCTGTTGCGTTTGTGAACGAACCAACGACCGTCCCTTGGATCGACGAGGTCGTGACATGCCAGCTCACATTGGCGCAGTTTATGGCTGCGGAGAAAATAATGACAATTTATTAAAGACTGCAAGCACAAAGACGCGAGCAGTCGTCATTTTTTTCAATACCTGTCACAACGAATCCCTTGTAAGCGGTGCTGGCCAGCCCGGAGAACAAGGTAACCAGAGTGAATCGATACTCGGAACCGGGTCGCAATGTAAACGAGCGGGACACATTTGACGATCCGTTTGGAGCCACGGTGAGGTTTTTTCCATCAATGCAAAGCAAGTAGCTCCAGTTCAGCTCCGTTGTCTCCCACATCAGAGTCACGCCGGTGTCGGAACGCTCGGTCACGTGGACTGTTGTCACCATTAAGGGCACTGAAGACAACAAAACACAGTTTGAAGTAGCAAAGGCGGGATAGTCGCGCGCTAGCACGCTACATACCAGTGGCTTTGTCAAAGGTGAACCCGGTGCTGGTAACGTTCCCAAACACGGCGAAGAGAGTGAAGTTGTATTTCGTCCCGGCGGCGAGTGACGGGACCTCGTACGTCACCGTGGATTTTGGATTGACCGCAGAGCCGTCGGCCCTGATGTGAGTGCTGTGGTTGCCGTAATGCAGGATGTACGTTGTGCTCTCGCCGACTTTGCTCCAGGACAGAGTGATGCTGCTCTCGCTTTGGGTTACCACATGCACATGTTCAACATCTTCAGGGGCTGAAAATGAGTTTAGTGTGAATGTAAACGTACTTGAACAGTGGCAGGAAGTCCTAATATTTTGTTACCTGTGACGGCGGTGAGGTCGTTCCCGCTGCTGCGGACGTTTTCAAACACGACGAAGAGCGTAAACGCGTATTCGGTGCCGCTTGTGAGTCTTGCGATTGTACGCGTGACTCGCTCTGCCTCGGTTGCGCCGACGTCTTCCTCAATGTCGTTAAACGAAATAGTGTAGTTGACATTGTCCATTTTGTCCCATTGCAGAGTTATACTGCTGGTATTTCTTTGGATTGATTTGAAGCCTTTTGCATTCCGGGGTGCTACAATGTAAAAATAAATGTCACTTTCGCTGACTCTAAAAAAAAAAAAAAAAGAAAAGTATGACCTACCTGTGGGAGCAGAAAATACAAATCCTGTGCTGTTTACTCCCAGGTACTCGGTGATGATCCGGAAATGATATTTCCTTCCAGCAGAGAGGAAAGCGACCACATGTGTGACATACGTCTGATACGGGGAAGGGTCCACTCTCTCCTCCTTCGCGTTGCCATGGAGATCATATAACAGGAAGTATGTGGAGATATTGTTCACCTTATCCCACTTGAGTGTTATACTGGTTTCGTTTTGGTCCTGCGCCGTCACGTCGGCAACATTTTCAGGAGCTAACAAGACAAAAAGAGTTCAAGTCAGGTGAATAGGCTAAATTTCACACGTGAGGAACAGAAGCTAATCCTTACTTGGCAAGGTGGGAGTAAAAAGCGTCGGGACTTTGGCACTGCTCGCTGTTGTGTGTCGTGTTGATGTTTCAATTGAGTTTGAGGCGCCCTGAAAACAGAACAGAACTTGTATTTAAGGCAGATGAAAATGCTTATATTTGGAATGATTTACATTTTGAATCCCTCCTCCCCAATTTATTACTTTACCAAGGCGGAAGAGAACCTTACCCAAAGCAGATTCAAGGCAACGAACAGCAACAAGTAGTCACAGCTTAAATGCTTAATAAACGCCGCCATTTCCTCCAAGTCCAAAACTTCAAATGAAAAACCGATGCAGCAATTAAGGCTGGCAGTTCAAGTGCCAGAATTGACTACATGGCAGCAGTGTTGACTTCATTCTTATCGAGCCCTCCTGCTTCCCTGTCATGTATGTAAGGCTTCACTTCTCTCCCTTTTTTACAAGCCTGCAGACCTTTGCCCTGCCTGTAACTTCCTTATGAACGCAATAATCACGTCAAAATCATTACAGTCTGATATGCTTTGCACATTTATCGGTCGCATCGAGGAAATAAAGGTGTGAGAATTGTACACCTTATTCATCATGACGTTTACACATTACAGGCAAAACATTCAAGTGCTACTTCACATGAATTCTTTCGAGCCTTTTGATTTGATCTACGTCCAGAAAAGGTCGATGAGGAACAATGTAAACAAACAACTCAGTACATTAGATATTAATAGCAACTTTTTAAATCCCGCAGATAACTAATAATAATAAACTACTCAATCATTTGAGAAAATAAAACAAATTACAATAGGTCAAATGATTTTTACAGCTATTTTGGTAAATAATTAAGTACAATAAATATGTTATTCGATTACATAAACTAAAAAAAATATCTGACAATTTATTATTCATATTATTTACTTGACTAATCTTTAAAATGTTCAGATAATGCAACAGATATTGCGGCTTTTGGGCCTTCTATTGCTCGGTTGATTACCAAGTTGTAATGAGCCCCCAATACGACAGGTGGCAGTGGAGACTGACACATAAGCACACCAAGCGAACTAGCCAATGCTAGCTGGTCCTGTTTTGTTTTGTTTTCTTTTGTGTTCTTCTTTAAAAAGGGGAGTCGCAGTTGCATTCAAGAACCCAAAAGGGACCGTGGCAAACGGAACGACGCCAGGCTAAAAGAAGTGAGGAAAAAGTTGTTGGTGGGCGTGCTTAACATTTTTGCAAACATTGTTTTATTTTTTAGGAAATGCAGTCTGTCGTAAGGCAAAACCTGCACGCTGAGTGTGAGGCCGACATCAACAAACTCGTCAACTTAAAACTAAATGCGTCCTACACTTATCTTTCTCTGGTAATTATATTCTATTGCAAAAATCGAGGGACATTCGGCTTTAGGGTGACATTTTGGGGTCAAATGCACGATAACCTTTTGCAGGTGAACTTTGTCTAAACCTTTAAATGCACTGTCGGTGAAATTTCGTGGAGAATCTGCATGGTATGTTTTTGCTGGTGAACTTTGACCTCGTCTTAATGTTTAAATGCACATGTCCTATTGTTTATAGAGTCAGTACTTTGTGTCATCTATAATAACTCCATTTTGCATTAAATCAAATTATTCTGGAAAGGTTCTCGTGTATTTTAGGTTGATCCATGTATTTTACCCCAAAACTAAATCGCCCTATTATTTTTTTTTGGAGATGGGTGTAGTTCTCATTAGTCTGCACTGAGATTGTAAAACTGTTGTCTTCTATAGGGCATGTACTTTGACAGGGATGACGTTGCCCTGAATAAATTTGCCAGCTTTTTCTTGGAGCTCTCTGGAAAGGAACAAGAACATGCCGAGAAGCTGCTCGGTTATCAGAACATGAGAGGGGGTCGCATTTTGCTGCAGACTATTGCCGTAAGTTTACATTTTGTTGTCATGTAAACCCCCCAGTGATGTTTATTGAAGTAATGTATTCTACAGAAACCAACTAGGGAGGATTGGAAAGGTGGTCTGGATGCATTGTCTTTCTCCCTGGACTACCAGAAGGCCATGAACACGTGTATTCTGGAAGCACACCGCAAGGCTGACGCCAATCGTGACCCCAATGTAAGTTAGCCGTTCTATGGGGTTTTGCATTGTTTGTTAGCATAAAGCTAAATTGTCTTTCCGAAGGCCAAATTGTGATTAATTTAAATGCACGTGTTTGACGGTAAACTAAAATTGGGATTGTTGGCTCAAAGCCTCTTAAGTCTTTTTTTTTTTTTTTTTTTTCCCCTGTAGTTTTGCGACTTCCTCGAGCAGAACTTCCTCACCGACAGCCACGACACCATCAAAAAGTTGGGCGATTACGTGGGCAGCCTGAAACGCATCACGAAGTCCGAAAGCCATGGCCTCATGGCAGAATACCTCTTTGACAAGCACACCTTGTAAAAAAAAAAAAAAAAAAAAGCAAGACTCAACCTCCGTTTGCTGCATTTGTTCTGTCAAGGTGGCTACAGTTTTATGGTTGAAGGCAATATTGTAGTGCAGATGCCAAGTAGCCAAGAATACCTCCAAACAAACCTCTTGTTTACCACTATGGTGCTCCAAAGTAGCATTTTCCTACTATCACATTTTCTAGATTCCTATTGGTCAAACTCTGAATAAACTCCAACTATGCCAGCACCTCATTTTTGTCAACATTGTCTTATGCCAAGCACTCTGTGTACAGAAATGCAATGATATGCCAGGTCAGCACCGACATATTGAACACAGTAAAGATAACAAGCAGGACTTTGCTTAGTGTGCCCACTTAAAGTTGGACATTGGGCCCGAAGCACACAAGCCCGAGGTCTGTTTGAAAAAATCCGACAAAATGTCCTGTTAGGGCAAAGATAAGAAGGACGTCGCCCTTGCTTCACAGCCGCATAGTGTAATCTCGTCATGCAGGGGGACACACACACGCCCTAAATAATGCACGGATCCACCAAATTCAAGAGTTTAGATGGATGCCATGTCAACTCGGTTGCAAAGCTACCCTGAGGAGATTAGCAAAAGCTTGGGTGCACTATGGTCACTAATGGATGAACGCAACGACGTCATTTGAAGGAACTTTTTGACACCTTGTGCGAAAAACAATTGTTCCGCATGTGTGGTAGTTACAATGCAAAAAGCCGAGACCTTTTCAATTGGACATAAAACAACAGATGTGTGGTCAGCATTTTAATATGATGAGTGGAAGTAGTGATGGGGGGGGGAAGTGGTGGAGGGGAGGGGGGGGAGATTAAGTTCCAACACTGCTCGAGTGATTTGCCAGGGCTTTAGCTTTGATGGACACGGGCACAGGGAGGCTGCCAGTCGTGTCGAGGGAATGATGCGCGTGTGACGGCTTCCAGCACAAAACGGAACTTTTGGGGTGCCATCAGAGGAATAAAAACGATCACATCAGGTAAAATGGATTTTGTTTTAATCCATCTGAAAGATGGCTAAGAAACCGTGGTACTATTCAGATGATGTAATCAAGTGGTTTGAAAATTCAATTTACGTAATCTGAACTGTTTGATGGAGAAAAAAATATATATAACTCAAAAAGATGCTAAAGTCAGAACATGTTCACGTTATGATTAAAAAGGTGAGTTGAGATTGTCATCATCCAGGTAAGACACTAACGGGACACTTTATTAGGTACGCAATCTAGTGAGATCCAGAACATCCAAAATGTATAAAAGTGGTGCCAGCTACATTGACAATAATAACGTTAAACGAATCTTGCATCCGAATTGAGCATGACGAAGGAAGCTAACTTTTCATCTAAGCTTTCAGGATTAATTCTGTAAAATTAAATCCACATACGTGCAAGCCGAGGAGCACAAAAGCAGGGAAAACTAGGTGGAGACGTTGGAGAGAAAACGTGAGGGTGGGGGTGGAGGGGGGTGGGCAAACAGAGGGATTAGGGTCAGCCATGTCGAGCTTCTAGCTTAGAGATGTTCTACACTCCAACAGACCGACGTGGGGATTACACCAGTCGGTATACATACGCAGCTGTGCTATATTTTGGCAGCTGACATGAGGCTGGTGAGGAACGGTGGCTTTCGGGTCCGCAGGGCCGCCGAGATGCCCGAGAAGGAATCTGAGGAGGCCGGGGAGGAAGTTCACCACGAGCACCACGGCGCGGAACACCACGACCACACCGAGCATCACCCCGGCCACGACTACAACCACATGAAGGACAAGTTCATGAATGAACTCGAGCGGCTACCCAGTGAGCTGTAGCAAACGAATCATGAACGAGGGCATCGGAAATCTATCCCTAATTCTTTTTTTTTAATCTTATCGCAGTTCCCATGTGGGCGGTAGGAGCCATCGTGCTGGTGGTACTAGTGTTGGTGGTGTGCTTCATCTTTTGCGTTTTCAAAAAATGCTTTGGAAAGAAGAAAAAGCCCAAGAAAGTGAGAGAGAGGAAGACAGGGCGCCGCAGGAAGGCAAAGGAAGGCGAAGGCGAGACTGGAGAGAAGGTAAATCCCAACTAAGAGGGGCCCCAATACAAAACCCTGCAGCACCCCTTAATGGTAAAAGACTACTCACTGTGATGATGATGTCCTTGTAGGAGGGCGAGGTGAAGAAGGAAGGTGAAGAAGAGGAGAAAGAGCAGGAAAAGTTGGGCAAATTGGAGTTCTCGCTGGACTACAACTTCACAGATTCCCAGGTGGCTCTCCTGCGACACAAAGAAATAATTCTGATCAAAACAAAGAATTCCTTAACCTGAGGGTTGTTCTCTTTCCCACCAAGCTCATCGTGGGAATCCTTCAGGCTCAGGATCTGGCTGCGATGGACATGGGGGGCACCTCAGACCCTTACGTCAAAGTCTTCCTGTTGCCGGACAAAAAAAAGAAGTATGAAACCAAGGTTCAGCGCAAGAATTTGTGTCCGGTTTTTAACGAGACTTTCTTCTTCAAGGTAAGGAGGACGAGTTGGATGAACTTGTTTTCAAGTGCCTCATTGTCATTTGCTTCTCTCTAGATCCCCTACGCAGAGTTGGGCGGAAAGACATTGGTGCTTCAGGTCTTTGATTTCGATCGTTTCTCCAAGCATGACATGATCGGCGACATCAAGATCCCGATGAACAGCGTCGATTTGGGCCAACCCATGCAACAGTGGAGGGACTTGGAGAGTGTGGAAAAGGAAGAGGTACATTCTCGTTCATTCCCACGTGCCTTCATCTCGGTTTTAGGAAACCGTAACTATGAGCGGATTCCTCTCGACAGGAGAAATTGGGTGACGTCTGCATCTCTTTGAGATACGTCCCTACTGCTGGGAAACTGACAGTGAATATCATGGAGGCAAAGAATCTGAAGAAAATGGATGTCGGGGGCTTATCGGGTAAACTTGTGACGTCAGACTGTCATTGCATGAAAGTAAAAAAATATAGATTTATTCAAGGATTAAGGAAAGTAGATCAGTGACTAACCAGAATGGTGGCCCACAAAAATACAAGGGATTACCTACCTGTTGTCATTTGCCTCTTTTCTATCTTCTCAAGATCCATTCGTGAAGATTGTCCTGCAGCAAAATGGAAAACGGATCAAGAAGAAGAAGACAACAGTCAAGAAAAACACACTCAATCCTTACTTTAATGAGAGTTTCAGTTTCGAAGTCCCCTTTGAACAGATACAGGTAAGCCCGCGGATGAATTTGTGCCTACAAATGAGTATTTATTTATTTTGTGCATATATTGGACTTTTGGAATTAACAAATGGAAATATTTGCCCGATTCAGAAAGTGCAGGTGGTCATCACGGTGTACGACTATGATAAACTGGGCAGCAACGATCCCATCGGAAAGACCTTCATGGGTTATGGAGCCACGGGTGTGGGCCTGCGCCACTGGTCAGACATGTTGGCCAATCCTAGACGTCCGGTAGCTCAGTGGCACACGCTGTTGCCAGAAGAGGAAGTCGACTCGGCGCTCAAAGCCAAACCTCGCTGAAGGGTACTCGCTGTTTTTTTTTTTTTTGGGGTGTGTGTCTTCCCTTGTTTTTTGCATGTTTTGATTGCAAAATTTAATCAAGATTAAATGCTGTGTTGGTATTTCTTTTTACCAGGCAAGGCAATTTTTGTGTAAGAGTATTTTTTTTAGTATTATTTTCCTTTGTGAAATACAGTCACTAAGACCTTTATGTAGACCTGTATGCCATAAAAACAAATGTAAATGTGCTGTATGTATGCTATTGCTCATATTAACGTGCGTGTCTTTGTATATGCGTGGAAAATTCTATCCTCTATCCTATTTGAAATAAACAGATACTTTATAGTTTAATTCGTTGTGCATTGTGCAATGGCAATTAAGAATCTAATTGTCATTTTATTTTAAAATCAGTAACAATGAACATACTTTGTGGACACCTTGATTTATAAAAGAGAAGACATGATGACGCAATTTCTCTCTTCGCTTTGAAATAACAATCACGTAGAAAGGGCAAAAACGCATTTAAATATTTACATCTGTTAGCAGACTGCGCATGCGTATAAAACACAAACAAACGGTTGCCAGGCAACGATAGCTCAACTCTAGTTGCTAGCTTGTAGGCTAACTTGTGCAATAAACTCGCTCCAATACACTCACGGTTCTTAGTTTGGCGTCCACGGAACTCCGCCGAAGTTTTCCCGAGACACCATGACCGCCGGACGGCCGTCAGAAGGCGCGGGTTGCATCAACTGGTGGGGCTTCAGTCCAGCTCGAGACCTTCTCAGTACAGGTGTGCTAGCAGCAACGTTAAAAACACTTGACCTTTATTTTATTTATTTTTTACAAATATCTTTATCGGTATCTTGTCCTTTCCCTCCTCTCTCTCGCATAACATGTTTTATTTACGAGGGATACTGACCGCATTAAACTGTGTTCGAAGTACAAGTTCATACATACAAAATCACCTGCGACCAACTCTCACGAGAACGTGCTGGCCCACAAGTGTTGCGATCAACTCTCGCGAGAATGTGAAAATTAAACCTGGCGAGTTTGAATGATTTTAAAAAAAGTAGTAAGTAAAATTAATAAAATAAATTTTAGAGGCTGAGCCCCACCACAAAAAAAGTAAAAGGCCATACTGATAAGTTTTAGATCTTTATTTTTCGTCTTTAATTAAAAGTAAATCACAATAAAGGTTTATTTTAAAAATAAATTAAAAAGGGAAATAAAATACTGTGGGAAAACGAGTGTGATATCTAGAATTTCTTATAAATAGTAAAATACTTGTTTCATGATATACAATAGAAAATAAATTAACTATTTACAGCAAATGAATCCAATAATTTTACAATAATTGTAGTACTTTTCAAACACTGTATATTATAAAGACAAAAGTATTGGGACAAGAAAAAATGCCAATATATCAATACATCGACCAAGTGTCCCGATACATTTGTCCAAATAGTGAACATTTGCAGTCTCTTTCATCTGACCAGGCCCCGTGAGACATGAAGGGGAAGTCAACGTTTTACTGGTCGGCAGCGGAGATCCGAGACATATTCTGAAGACCTTGTCTGGTCTGAGGGATGAGGATGTCCTCAATGTGAGCCTCACGTCTTCACACCCGAAAGGGAGGGAGGGAGGGAGGGAGGGAGGGAATGATGAGGAGTAAACGTGTTTCTGCTTCATTCTAGGTATGGCTGTTTGAAAACTGCATGGAGGTGGTTGCCAGACAGATGTTGCTGCTTTACATCGCGTTGACTCCCCAGGAAACGATGGGACTTAATGGTAGGGTGCCTTTCTGCACCTTTCCCAAACGCGCCATTTAACGCGGCCTTTTCACCTTCTTAGAGAAGTCAGAGACGTTCCTGGAAGTGTTTGGCAACAGCGTGATCCGCAGTCAAACGGACGAGACGCTGAAACGTGCTGCGTCGCAGCTTCTGCTCCACGTCAGTGACATCCCCGATTCAGACGTTCACCCCTGCCTCAATACGTCTCTTCTAAAGGTGCCCGAGCGATTGTAAAACATCCCGTTTGCAAAAAAAGACTCACTTTTTGAAACGCGTCCAGTTTAAGGAGCGCGACGAGCTGGCCAGGATTTTTAAATCCTGGATGCAGTCTTCTTCTACTGCTCCAGTCTCCATTTCCAAGGCATGGGATTACAGAGTCAGGCAGCACCTCGGGACACGTTACGACTCCAAGAAAGGCTGCTTTGACTGGGATCTAAATATGAAGCTACATGAGAAGGGGGTAATAACAAAAAAAAAATCCCAACACACATGTACAAGTCTTTTAGCTGTCTATTTCTACTCTCGCCACAGTGTGGCGTCATCAACAAGCATCAGTACGTGCGCTGGAGGGAGAGCGGCCTGGCCTTTGAACTGAGGGAAGGCGTCTACCAAATTAGCAACCCCACCTTGCTGTCGTTTCGTGTGTTCAACCAGAGAGGGGACAGAGTGGCCCTGAGGGGCTACTGGGGGGACATTGTGTCCAGTCCTTACCTGGCCTTCGGCATCGAGACCGAAGACCAGAGCTTGCTCAAGACGCAGAACGGCCATCATATGAAGGTACATGACATCAGGTAGAAGTGCAAATACTTGCTTCAAAAAAGAGACTTGTGTTTTGATCTGCAGACAGCACAGGACATTTCCTTCGCAAATATGCTGGAAATATTCCGATTGATGTACAGGAGACAAGAACGCCTGGCTACTCCTCCCTTAAGCACAGAGGAGCAGCACCCACTCACAAATATCGTCGCAGTCAGAGGTAAGCGGAGTATCGGAGATTGAAAAGTCAACGTGCTGACTCTGGGATTTGTGATTCCTTTTTCAGATTTGATGTGTCCTAAAGGGGTCTCCGTCAATTTCCTGCCTTTGGATTCCCTTGGGAAGATGGTGGAAAAATGCAAATTTGCCCATTTTTATGACATCATCCACTTCTCAGCTAGGTGACAGAAATAATACAATTATATTTACAATGTTTTTGGTGTAGGGAGTAAAATTAAAAACTTTTTGTGGCCTCTTCTGTTAAGCTGCGCGCACCATTTGGGCCCGGATATCCGGCAGATTGCAGCACCAGACGCTGTGCTCATCGTGGAGTTGGCCAAGTGAGTTTGTTTTTTTAAAAATGGAATATCATCAAGGCTTGTTACCATGGTAACAACAGAGTGGGATGTTTAGCATCTAATGTTGCTTTTGCTCCCTCAGGTACATTTTGGACCTAAATAAAGAGCAAGAAGCTGGTTTTGCCCAGCGAGTGTCCAGCCTGTGTCTGGAAGCCGGATTCCAACCATCTTCGGAGGCAAACAGTGATGACCTTCATGTTTTTTTTCAACAGCACAAGGACAAGTGACACTGTTTGTACACAGTGATGATAATTGATTCATTTTGGAAATGACTAAAATAACTTGATGCTTACAATAATTAAATGTCATTGTCTTTATCTTATGTCGCAACACGCTAATATTGCTTGATTAAACTGGCCGGGCGATTAATTATGAAAAATTCAACCGCAAGTTTTGCGTGCAACACAGCAATTTATTTATGTGATGTGACACTGCAAAATTCTTCCCAGAAGACCATCGGCAACTTCGTTTTTTTGTCACTTGAGAGTGTCGACTTACTTCCAGCGTCCTCCAAACTTGGCCTTACCGTGACCCTTTTTGCTGCTCCAAGACAAGAAAAGATCTTTGAGTATATCGCCACCGGTCGCACCCACACTGCTTTGTGTCATCGACTCACAATTTTTGAGCATGCTGGATTCTGTTCAGAAGGACGGTGATCTGCAAAACAAGAAATAAATCAGAGTTTTAAAATGCACCATCTTGCAAATTTGGACTCACCTCATACTTTTGCCGCTTCATTTTCTCCGCCAGCTCAAATTTCTCTGACTCCAGCTCGTAGATGCATTCCCACATCTCGCCGGCTTTTTTTCTAAAAGACAATCGCATTGGAAAAGTACATTTATTGTCCATGTGACTCATCAAAAAGTGTTAACTATCCAAAGTAACCTGAGTGCGTCCTCTCTCAGGTCTTCAATGGCCAGCGGCTGCTTCCTCTCCGACAGTGTCTGCTTCTTGATCTCCCTCGCCGTTTGCTTTTTGCCCCTCTTCTGCTCCACCTGCACCCAGCGAGTTGTCAGTAACATCAACCGGAGTTTGTCCAAATTCCAACCTTGGCCAGGAATCCTCCAAAATGAGCCCCCATGTTGGAAAGCACTTTCTTCTTCTTGGCCTCGTCTTCCGCCCTCTTCTTGGCCTCCTCGTCCTCCTTTCTCTGCCTCTCCTCCTGGAGATGCGATTGTTACATTTCATGGCTGCGACCTTTTGAGATGGCAACGGTATCGAAAACTCAGGCTGGCTACTTACAGCAATCCTGGACTGTCTGTCGCGTTCTTTTGCTGCCCTCACACGCTGCTGCTCGGCTCTTTCTGCCCGGCGACTCTCCTGGAACACAAAGTCATGAATCTGGGATTTTGATTGTGTATTCTGCATTTAAAAAAAAAAAAAGGATTACAATCCTCGATTTCAGCCCGATGAGCTCCTCCTCTTCTTTTTTCCTCTGCTCAAAGTGGACATCAATCAGAGTTTGAAGCTCCAGAAGGTCTTTCTCCATTCGCTTTCGGTGGATATCCTGATGGTATACCGCAAAAACAGAATGAAACTTTTTTTCCCCCCCTCGATGTTAACCATCACAATAAAAAAATACTGTAAAAACAAAAAAACATACATCGAAGTCAACTCTTTCGCCCTCTGGGATCTTTGGAGGAGCGAGCTGTGTGGCCAACGGCCTGTAAAACAAACAAACAGAAGAAATCTAACTCTTCATAGGCCACATCATTAGGTACACCTGAAACATCTAGCCTAGTATTTTTTTTCTAAGGGTAAATATGCTTTGGCTCAATAACAGGAAGGAAAACTGCTCGAGAGTTGTGTAAAAATGATTGTCCAATAAATTACGAAGCGATAAAATTAAAATATATCTTTATTTACAGAGTAAATGTGACACAAAATGGATACTCACTTGTGCTTGGGCCGTTCTCCTTCAACAAAACAGCAGAGGATTAAGATTGAAAAGCACCAAAAAGCAAACATTGGCAAAAGAATCCTCACATACTTGCTTACCTCCTTCTCCTTGCTCATCTTCTTCTGTGGAGGAAAAAAGAGGTCAAGTGATAAATGGGATCAAATAAATTATAATTAAAATTTTGTTATCCTTACCTTCCTGGTGCACGCTAGATCGGATAAATACAGCACGTGTTAAAAAGTCAAATATCATGTTTGGTAAACGGGAAAAAGATCATTTACTCACCCATGATCTTCTACATCAGACATTGTAATACTAAAACACAAGAAGAAGAAAAATATATCGTTTTTGTGATACGTAGACTTTATTTCCTCTGTACGGTATATAATACATTTCACTAATTGGTTTGAATAGTTCAAAACCACTTAATAAAAAGTTTGTGAAATACACCGAATAACATATGACATGACTCTCCACCTTTGATGAAAGACAATACCGCAAAGCCGCAGCTGAATCATGTCAGCCGGGATAAGGCCGAGGTATTACACGGCTGATCATTCTTGTTTTAATTTGATTTACTCCAAAGGACGCCCGCTCGGCAGAAGGCTTAGAACCAGTCAGCCGGCGACTATTAACACCAACCGGCTCTCCTATTACCGTTGAATCGGCTTGCATCGGGGTCGACCTGAGGGGAACCTCTTAGGGTGAACACAAAAGATTTTTATACTGGTCACTTCAGTGATTTGAGTCGAAATTGATGTATGTCATCATAAGCAGCAAGAAAAAGAATGCACTCTTTTTGTCGCGTACTAAATGTTGACAGTGGTCACCTCAACGATTAATAACAGGGACATATCCCAACGAAGGCATCAACATGATGGATGAAGGCTTCGCATTGTTGAGAGCTTTGGCTAACCATGAAGCACATTCAGACCACGGCGATGGGAGTAAACATGGCCACGGTATTCCTCAAGTGAGCTGTCGTACATACAGTTGTGAGGAGTTTATATATTATATATTTTTATTATTTATTTCCTGACCACCATCCCAAATCATCTTTCCCGATTGAAATAAATGGAAATTCCATTAATCCGTTACAGCCCAACAGAAAACACTTTAAATAAAAAACTGAAAAAAAATTATATGCATTAAAAAAATTATATAAAAAATAATACTCAATTATTACTCTGCATTTTTTGCTTAATCAGGTAATTATAAAAATAAATGCATTGATGCATAAAATCTGGAGTAACGTACTTACCAGTTTCGTGTCAGATGGACGTTGAGGCGTAATGAGCAGACTTTGTGGGGCACCGGCTCGTTTATAAAAGGCTCCGGCGGGGGTGTCAAGGAGGGGACGCAGAATAAAAATGAGCAAACGGATTATTGGCGGCTTTTGGGAGCTGAAGCCCAAGTCTGGCAGAGCGGCTCGAGAGCGAGCGCCTCTTTGCTGAGCTCACAGCTGAAATGAGAAGACAAAAACAGACAGGTGGTGGCAGCTCAGAACAAAAGAAACAATTGTTTTCCTTCTAAACACATCAATCTCGAGATCAGCGCTGCGGTTGAGATCATTTCGTTGGAGAAAAACATGTCAACAAAAACAGCACATGACAAGCACTTATTTCTTATAGAACGTCTTTATGTTATCTTGCAATATTGCATTAAAAATCCAAATAAAAGCAATATAACAGTGAGCCTGTGGGGGGAAAGGAAACAAATCAATCTCCATGTTTCGCGTAACCACATCCGACCTACACAAGCTTAAAAATAGATGTTGCATTGTTATGGTGCTTATCAAGGACAAGAGAGATTAAAAAAAAACCAAAAAAAAAATCCCAAAACATTGATACTTGGAGCAAACGTGCTTAGCCATCATTTCAAATGCCTGGCATGCATTTGAAAGACAAAAACCTTTGGCACAGAACAAAGAACCACAACATTTGACTGTAGTGCAAGGCAAAATGTTTAAGTGAAGGAATGTTTCAGGTTGTCATACTGGTTGTGTATGTTAATGACCACGTGTGTGTGTGTGTGTTGTCCAGGCAGCGGCGCAAATACTCAGCGTATTCAACGGTATCAAAACATAAACATGCCCTTCTACAAAGTAAAAGCTTATAGTAACTGCTGAGATAAATAGAACTTTAAAACAAAGAGTATTACTCGCTAGTGGAACTGAATGACATGTCATTCTGTCAACAACCCTGACAAATATTCAATTTTTGTGGTCATAACATCAGCTCACTTATACTGATTTTCCTCAACTGAGCTGTCTCCTGAGCTGGCTGCTTAGTTTAGTGGCTTCTTCAATTCTCCGAAACATGAGAACATGCCCAGACTTCCCTCCATCAGTAACTCAAACATCTTCCCTTCGTGGATCCCTTTTCTCCGCACCGAGGAAGCGCCTACAGGTTTTTCTTGACCTCGGGTCCCCTCTCCTCGCTTTTGATGGGCTCTTTTTGGCCTGGGGTCATCAGCTCCAGCAGGTCGTGCAAGGCTTTTTTGATCTGAGCACCAAACTTATGGGAGTCCTTGGAAGAATACACAAAATGCAATTTGGATTGCGGACTTTAAAAGTGGGGATTCTCATGAGAGGTCATGAACTCACGGTGTCGGGGCAGGAGTGCTTGCAGGAGATGTGGAAGTTAATCAGGCTCTCTCCCACAATGTAGTACGACACCCCGTAACCGTCATCGGCCACCTGAAAAGACAAATGGATCATTTTTATCTTGAAACTAAAATGCACAATAATTATTTCGACAACTTACCGGACCAAAGCCTCCACCGCAGGAAATGTACTCTGGGTGGTTCACGAGGTCAAACAGCTCCACCTGCTGGATGGATGTCTGACTGGTGGACAGTCTCCAGGGCTCGGACAAGACCTAAAAGGAACCACAGGATCTTTCGGAGCTGTGCGACTGAGGAGACTCATTGCAATGATGTAATGATAAAAGAAAAAAGACCTCTTTCAAGAAAGGCGACTCGACTCCGAGGTACTGGGACACGATGTAGAGGCAAAAGAGGTGTCTGTCGATGCCGGAGCCGGTCATCGCCATGCGGCAAAGGTTCTGGTGCTTTTCGGATGCTGTGCGGAACAGACGCCTGCATACGTCTGCTGACTGGTGGGGGGGGGGGGGTGGAGAAAAGCAGTTTTTTGGTTATGTTAAAAAAAAAAAAAAAAGACCAGATTAACTTTAGAGTTGAGCTGACAAATATAGCTGGTGGTCAAACATAACATTTTCCGCTTGTTACAAAAACTGAAAGTCATTGACATGCACTGGAAAACGTTGCCTATTGTTGCCACAAGAGGGCGCCAGGGGACCATTTTGTACCATCTGTATGTCTACTGAGTAATAATGCACATATACTGAGTAGTAAAGTCAAAAGTAGTGATTCTGTGTTTGAAAAAAATGCTGTCACCAAGCTTGATTAAATGACTAAACCAAAATACTGATGACACGCACGTATGTGATCTAGCCCCATGCTAGGAATTCATGCCTTCTAGCCACAAAGTGGACAATCTCACCTCTCCGCCCTCGAGCGCTTTGACAAAGGCACTGCTCTCATTGGTGCAGGAGCGAACTGTCTCGGTCCTGCCTTCCCTGAACAGACGGGTCATGGAGGCCTCATAGGTCAGGCAAAACGTTTGGCGATTCTGTAAGGTCACAATAAAAATTCATTTGGAACACGTGGACTGCAGCTAAAGTTCAAGATTCCAAAAGTCCCGCAGGCGTTCCTCACCCTGAAGTAGGCCAACTGAAGAACCACCTGGATGAAGGCGTCCGGACTGACTCGACATTTCTTGATCTTTCCCTTGCCGAAGTCCCGGAAAGATATCACGTGGAAGTCGATGTCGTCAGCCAGGGCTTGGGCTACCGCCAGGGACTGAGAGATCTGATCCTCGCACTGTGAGAAAAGCGGAGACGTGTCAACACGCAGGGATCAACGGTCGCTTGGTCTGAAAAATTGTCCTACTAACCTCTGGAGGTATTTTCCACGTGAGCTTTAGAGGTTCTGCTAGTGAAGGGTCCACATCGCCTTTACAGTGACCTTCGCTGTTGTAACCTAGCTGGAAACAGTCGGTGGCCACAGCGTACTGACAAACAACAAAAAGCAAACCGTTTTTTTAAAAACTGTCGGCATTCAGATCCACTCTTAGTCGCGTCTCACCTCCCACAGATGCGCGATCACCGGCGCGTCGGCCCACGAGTGCTCGGCGTTGATACCGGTTTTACCATTCTTGAAGAAGACCACCGAGAAAGACTTATCGAACCACCTGCATGACAAATAAAAGATGGATGGAAAAATAGGCTACACTTAAGTCATCAATGCTTAAACTACCTGTCGTAGCATTTGCCGTGCAACAGGCACTTAGCGTAGCGGTCCAGACTCCCCGACGGGTCGTCTCCCGTCATGCCCTGCTCGTCGTCGTCGAGGGCCACGAAGAAGGCGGCTTTTTCGATGCAGTCCAGTGAGCGCTTGTTGATGCCGCTGCTGAAGTACTTGCTCCTGGCTTGCGCCCACGGAATTCTGCGTTAAAAAAAAAAGCCGCATTCAAAAATAAAAGTTTGCCTTTTGTTGAATTTTAAAAATAAAACTTGTTGCTTTTCACCTATCGCCAGCGGTCAGGGCGCCAAGTTTGGCTTCTCCCGTGCAGGGTGGGGAAGGGTCATCAAGGATCTTCTGAATCTGGAATTCGATCTCCCTGGGGGAAAGCAGTCTGCCCGCCTGGTACGCCCTGAGCCGAAAGTAGCGTCCTCGATGGTATACGGCAACGTAGTCGCTGTCCTGCCAGTGCTGCACCGTGTCTTCAAGAGGAAAAACATTTTTAGTATTTGATTCAACACCTTGCTTAGGTAATACGCACAGCTCGAGTATCTTGACTTGTTTGTGTGTAAGTTTATTCGGTTTTGTTGAAGTTGGCAACGCGGCGCCCTTTTTGGTATCCATCTATTTAGGGCCGCATTCCTCGCGACTGGCTTGATTTCAGCGGCACGTAGCTATTTGTGAATGAGCATCCCGCACGAACAGCTGCCGTTTGCCAAAGTGATTTAATTTACGACTGCCTACGCTCGCGGCATCATCTGAAGGGCTGTCTGGAAGTTCCCAGTTGAAATAAGGAGCCAAGAAATGAGCCTGAGTGAACGGATGCAATACTTTTGATTTCAAATTACAAATGAATACCGAATGTAAAAGATCCACTATTAGTTCTCCTACGCCGGTTGGCGGTCCCCTTCTACATCTACAGCTCGAAAATGGAGGACGATCCGGTTTGATGAAAAAAGTTTAGACGCTACCTGTTAGCTTTCCAGGGATTCGACATGTGTCAAACATCCTCTCAAATTGATAGGAGCAGCACGGAACTGCAGACCGCAACAACCACTGAGTGGGAGGAAGAAGAAGAAGGACAGAAAAGCCAAGAGGACGGAAAGGGAAAAGAAACCGAGGAGAGATGAGAGAAGGTGACGTGTGGGTAGATAAGAAAGCAGACGTTAGTTAAGGCACGGGCCCGGACAGAGCGCAACGCAACGCGATGAAAGGTGACAGGTGAGGGATGACAGGACTCACACACAACTTTTTTTTTCCATCGAAGGACCTTTTGAGGGGATGTTGACACAATATGTGCGTGCCTGTGTCTGTGCGTGTCTGTGTGCGTCCATGTCTGTCTCTTTACCCGTCTCCTCTCCAGGAGTGCGTGTGGTGTTGAACATCCTCTCACACTGAGCCGCACACACAGGAATGACAGTGCCGGGTATACGACTCTGAGAGGTGGGGGGGGGGGGGAAATGTAGTCAAGCAAAGAGAGTGGGGGTAAAAAAAAAAAAAAAGAAAAAAAAAAAGGGGGGGACACACACACACACAAGCGTGGTATAAGAACATGAGGGTCTTTGCATAAAATGTAACAACAACAAAATACAAACAAAAAATATTAAGGAGATAAATAAAACTCCACAGAGTGATGATGAATGTACATGATTATGAAAAAAAAAAAAAAAAAAAAAAACAGATACAAGATGCGAGATTTCCACGACGGTTTTTGCTGGCGCGAGCGACGCTTGTTGCCGTAGCAACAGTGGCACAACTCACAGGTTTGAGCTCCTCTCTGTTGAGCTTGCGGCGGTACAGGAACATTGCGTGGATGGTGTTGCCGGCTCTGGCTGCCTGGATGGGGGTGGGGGTCACGTACAGGAAGTCCTGGAAAAAGAGAAATGACAGGAGATTCACACATCAAACCGCAAGTAAATAATCTGGCAATATTTATCGAAGTCAAGTAAATATATTGGCACGAAAAAAGGGGACCTACCATTCCGTAATAGTTACTGTTGACCATAATAGGACTCCTTCCGCGCAAATAGACATATTCCTCCCACCAGTCGCTGACCTAAAACACGAAGGACTTATTTAATGCAACAACTGTTGCCCGCTGAGTCATCTTCAAGATAGCGACACAGACATTTTTAAAAGCGATGCATTGTGAAGGCCATCTTCCAAAGTGGAAGTTACACTCACATAGTTGGCGGCCCAGAGGGATTTGAGTTTGAGGTACCATTGCAAACGATTTCCAAGGCGGCTCTCAAATTCGCCGGCCAGTTTGGTCATCCGCTCGTATTCGGTGTCATCCATCAGCGGACGCACGGACTCCAAATACTGAAGGACGTGTAAAGGTGGACAACAAACGTGGCTCAGATGACACGATAAAATGATGACAAAGCCATTTATAGGCAGCCATCATTTCCTGCACGTCACATGACAACTCACCCGCTTGAGCGTGTCCTTAATGGCCGGCACAGGCAGGTTTGGCAGCGAGCCCTGGTAACTGTAGAGCAGAGGCTTTCTGCCAGAGAAGATACGCACCAGTGCCTGGCATATGGACACAAGCACGTGGTTATTACATAAAAAAAAAAAAGATAATACAAAAGTACTTCAAAACTACACTGACTGACCACCCAGACTTTGGTGGTGGTGGACATCTTGCCGTGCTGCTCGAATATCCAGCGGTGGTAGGAGAGGAGCTGCTTGAGGCACAGGCGCATGGTGAAGATGAGAAGGAGCCACAGCAGCGTGCTGAAGAGCACCGCCGAAACCACCGTCTGACATTGGCTGCTCATGGACTGGCTGCGGGAGCGGAAAAGAACACACGGCAAACTGTTTAAGAGCATTTCGGTGAAAGGCGGGGGTTTTAATTCTACATCGACGCTAGTACCTGACGGGCAGGTGCTCCTGTATCTTGGCTATGAGTCCCATGGAAGGGTCGGAGCGAGTGTACATTGTGGCCAGGATGGCAATGACCACAAAGAGCCACGAGGACGGGCTGGCGGGATACACTCCCGTGATCACGCTGTTCTGTTTGGGAGAGAAGAGGACGGATTGATTGCTAATCCCGATGGTGTGTAGGAGTGCTGACCTGACAAACATACCTTGAGTCTAATGATACGTTTCTTCCAGGAGCGGAGGCCTGAGCGGTAGATCTCGGTGAGGGCCTGATGGGACAGCTGCAGATCGATGCCCTCCGGGGTGACGGTGAACTGGAAGGCCACTGCCTGGTGGGCCTCCGCCATGATGACTGCGTGCCGTACGACGGGTCAGAGAAACGTGCGACAGCGGTTAGGCGAGATCGTTCGACTGCGAGTGCAACGCGGGTCACGTGGACCACTCAAAGCGGCTGCTTCTCATACAGGAACTGACCCACTTAATCATGGGATGCCAGGGACTGCATGCAAACTGTCAGTCAGAACAATAAAAGGAGAGAAGCGCCATCGTGGCCATAGGCGGCACGAATGGGATTGATTTTTTTTATCCCAAAATAGGTTATGACATCACTGCCGTGGATCGAATTGGAGGAGAACTGCATCTATTTACACATAAAATTTGCATGCAGCTTTAAAGTGATCGTGACGTACCCTCACACATCATTTAATCTCCATGTAGGCAATTGGGAGCACTTTATTTAATATTTTTAAATCTCACACCAGTCATGAGATCTTAGTACAGTCGTTTTTATAGAGCTGTTTTTCTTTCTCTGACATTTGTAGGTGTGGCCCCAGGAAAAAGTTTCTTTTATAGGCCATTACACTCCCTCTTTTGTTTGCGTGAATAAAACCACTATCACCAGTGCGGCCTTCCTCATATTTTTTTACATTTTATTTATTGGTGATCATATCTGTTAAATTTTGTAGGAAATGATGTTTCACTTGGACATGATTGCAAAAAAAAGTACACGCAGAAAACACAGTTAACAAATGATCACTCGTGGATTTAAAGAAAAAATGTCCAAAAATTAAAACGGTGTCCACGTTTGTAGATACCTTGTGACTTAATACGACGACGCCAGAAAGTAAAAGTTGGAACTCGTCGTGAACAATGAGTGACGTAACAGAGCAAGTTGTGGAGGTTTTGCATAATATCGCTTCTGGCAAGCATTCTTTTCGAACGGTTGTACGATATATTTGATTAAAAGTGTTTATTTGCAGCTTGCCATGTTATGCAAATTGACGGAAAAGACACAAGACCGTTGACGCTAGCTAAGAGCTAGTTCCTGTTCTACACGTCCTACCCTCCGTCCCCTTTCATATGCTTATTTTCTATTTCCACAGCCTTTTTGCCGATGTATTTTAAGAGGAATCGCTGACAATAAAAGTGATTTAGATGGAGAAAACACAGCGATCTTCATCGGTCAACGCCGAGACCATTCTAACTGGAACTAGCCCCATGATTGTAATGTTAGCCACAATCTTCGCGTCGCCTCGGACGATAACATTCACCATCACGCTCGCGTTGTCATACCTGCTGGCCTTTACGGGGTAGGAAACAGAGAATCCGGATCAAACACTTTACGAAAAACACCCACAAAAGCCGTCAGCGAAGTGAAATCGGCCCTCTTGGCTGCAAACTACATTCGAACCGTTTGCACTCCTGAATGGACCTGATGTTGCCTTCACGTACTGTCGCATATGTCACAATCGTGTAAAGGTTAGTGAGTTCACCGTAAACCGCAGCCTTGGGTATCTATATCACAACTACGGTATAAAAGTCAAACCATTTTTCAAAATATATTTCTTGAAAGCAAAATTCTTATCTGAAGCGTGATCTCTACATTCTTCAAGCGTATTTGATTTGTCAGATTTCAATTGAAGTACGATATTATGTATACGTATGCTTCATAATAAATCGAATAATCAATGTTAGTATCTCACACTATCAATAATATATTTCTCACATTGCACTATTTGGCATAATGAGACTACATATGCATTTATTACATTATACTAACATGCAGAAGCATTTCATTATTGCCCTGTTAGATGTCACATAAACAAAGATACATTTTGAATAGAAATGGAAAATTTCCCACATGACTCAATCAGAGGTCACAGTGGTTGGGAATCACTGGATGATTAAAATATTAAATGAATATTAAAATATAAAAAAGTGTTTTGACACTCACCTAACTTGGGTTCATTTGGTGTCTTCTGTCTTTGTGGCACAGGTCGTTCTCTGCCTTCACCTAAAGTCAGCTGGAATACACTCAACAGGATAAAATGGATGTGCCAGAAATAATAGTAGCCACATACACAGATTTAGGATTTATTATTGTAACCATAACAATAAGGTGGATCTCTCTTTGTTTTGACCATCGATTCAATCATAATTGTTCTTTTTTTAATCACAGGCAATAGTTATAATAGTGCACTTTTTATATTTAAATTATGATACAGACATTTCTTTTTTTCGACACCTTATTCTACTGACCCTTTATGGATGGAGAATAGTTTACAATCTTGGCCACAGTTGGGGTCAATGACAGTGAACGTGGCGGCGTATAGAAGAGAAAGTCGAGTGGACACGGTGAGGCGAATGACAGTTTCTCGCGTGCTGATGAGGGCTACACAACATGTGAGGGGCAGACAACCGGGTCAAAGTGACAACGAGGGGGGTCAAAAAGATGGAACAAATTGGTTGCCGTCTTCTGATCTGTCAAGTTCAATCAAACGCACAAACCGGCGATAAGCGTGATGAATTAAATATCAGATGATGAACCTTGGACTGCCTTTACAAAGTGCAATGTGATGGATCGGTAAAACCAAAGTTAATAAATATGCAAACAGAAACCGTTGGTCAACATCCTGCACATTAGTTGCATATTGTGCTGCATGGAAGACTGGTGAAGAGCATCTGCTAGTCTATTGGAGTACTTGAGTATTACGAGCCGACTGTGTGAGGGACGATTTGCTTACTTGCCCTTGACAAAGTCCCGGTCAACCGAGGATGTGACAGAATGAGCTGTGAAAATTTTGGGACGAAAACAGGAGACTTCGATATGAAGCTTCGTAGGTTGGGAATGTCGTTCTTTTTCGATGTGGGGCAAAACAGCTGTGAGGACGTTCATGGACATATACACACATAGTGTTTTTTTTTTCCTCTCTCGTCTCTCTCCATAGAGTAATGTTCCTATTTCTGTTGAAATAAAAAAAAAAAAAATCTCAGAGTAACAGGAGTCCAAGTGCATTAGTTCATCTTGCCTCTGAAGAGAAATTAAATACCCCCCCCCCCCCCAAAAAAAGCAGCTTCCTCTTCCCAGCGAGTGTGCTGTCCTTGCTGCAATCACTGCACGTCCGCAAAGGAAATAAATAAAAATAAAATTCACATTCACTTACATAGCTTACTTGGTTGGTTTTCTTTGAGTCAGGGTAGGGCGCTGCCCTCCTGAGAAGCTCCTCAGGGAGGAGAACGCTTCAGGTTGAATCTGCCACTGACATACACGATGTCTTTCGCCAGCGAGCGGTCGCTCGACTACTCGTGGACGCGCGTCACCTGAGAGTGACACCAACGCGCACCGTCTAACCGGGAGAACCGTCACAACACACCTAATTCTTTTTGGTATCGAATGCTGTAGTACAATGCTTATGGCAGACGAGCTATCGGGTCTTGTCTTCTAGCGGGCTGATTTGCTAACCGGCATGCACGTTAGCACTTCCTAGTTTGAGTTTGAGAAGCCGTATCTATGGCGGGATACCAAACTACTCATTCACGTGGTATGTTTTCATTAAAGACCGATTCCGTCGCTCCGGTGTTGGAATCCGGGTCATCCGAAGGATCAAGACAATTGTTAAAAACAAAAGCATGATGGTGGGGGGGGAAGGCTCAATTCTTGCTATTATCAAAGCAACTCCGACTTAAGTCGAGGGAGGAGCTCGTGGTTTGCGAGGGATGCTTGAAGATAAAGTCAAAGAGTGCGGAAGTCGATCCGGCATCCCGCGGCGCCGTTTCCCGTTCTAACCTACGGTTGCGATTGGGTTCCGTTGGTGGACAGCAGTCGGGTTCTCTCCTTGGCCGAGCCTCTGCGCTGCAGAACGCCGCCGCTGCCTCCGATGCCTGCGCCATCCGCTCGGTCGCCCCACTCGCACCTGTCGCCCCCACCCTCTGATCGCCTGGAATTTTGGCGGGTGGGGGTCCTGTGGGGTCGGCCGTTCTTCTCATCTGGGAAGGGATCGGGAGACGAGAACGGGAAAGTCACCCTTTTGTTTGACGACCGAAGGTCCCCACCGCTCAAGTCATCAATCACAAGCTCACCAGATAGGGCTTGCACCAGGGGTTGATCATGGGAGCTGAGAAGCTGGGCTTGAATCGTTTCCACCACTCGTCTGAACCTGCGACTCGGACCTAAGGATGCGTGATGTCAAATTAGCACGGGCAATTAAGAAGCCGACGGATGTCTGCGACTCGCCTGATATGAGGGTGAACGTCACGCTGTAGATTCCCGTCTCCCTCCTTCCGTCCCTCTCGCTCCTCTCCCTGTCCCGCTCCCTCTCGCCCTCGGAGAAGGCAATATCCACCTGGAATTTGACGGGCTTCTGGAAGACGGAAGGGCCGCCGGAGGACTTGTATTCGGCCCTGAAGCTTGTCTGGGAGATGACGCTGTGACTGAGCGACGGCATCTGCGCGGCGGGAAGACAGAGAAGAAGCAGAGAGACCGACAGACTTACGAGGCGGGAGAGGTACGGGGGGCCGACGTGAGTGCGGGGGAGACAAAAGGTGAGGAGGGTGAGGGTGTGGAGAGGAGAGAAAGAGTGAGCCACAGGCAAAAGCAAAGTGATTCATCAATGTGCCGCCGGTGAGCGGAACTGAAATAAAGACGACACGGAGATAAAAGAAGCACAAACAATGACATCCCTAAAAACAAAAACACGGCCGCGACCTTTGAGACGCATGAAGGATGGAGCGCATCGGACACTTACAGACAGGAAGGCGTGGACGATGTCGGCTTTGACCGAACTTAGAGGTTTGTCTCGGATCACCACAAAGATCTGCTCCTCTTTCTCCAGGCCGATGAAGTTCCCAAACCAGGACTTCTTTGCCAGCCTGGGATGACACGAGGGCAGAAAAAGACGTTCAACAGGCAAGCTGGCTTTTTGATCATGCACAAATGAAGACTTACTCAGGGCTCGATTCCGGTGTTAAACTGGACATGTCCTCTGACGTCGGGACTAAAAGAGACAACGACTTGGTAAGTCTGGTAGATCGTAAAGCTGCGATTGTCTCACTTGACTTTCCCTACCTGCGGGTATCTTGGAGCACCAACATAAACATCAACATCAAGAGCCGCTCACCTTGCAGTTTGCGACGATGGAACCGCGGCGAGCCCAACAAGTTGTTCTTAAAAGAATTGAGGCGAGTCCTCCAATGGGCGGAGCTGCTGGCCGCGATCCCGCTTCCCCCTCCGGGACTAGAGGGCGGGGTGAGCGACAGGGAGCCCACCCCGCCCCCTCCCTCTGCCCGCGAGGAGGATGAGGACGAGGAGGAGGAGGGCGGGGTGGAGGAAGGGTGGTGAGGGTGGTGGACAGGGGTGCCCAAGGGCGTGGGCAACGGAGAGCCCTGGGGAGTGACCTGCGGCACAGAGTGGGCAGAGTTTGGGTACAAGCTCTTAGTCACCGACTTTAGGACAGAGGACGAAGGGAAGAGGAAACGGGAAACGGGTGAGAGCAGCGGAGAGGGGGATGGCGAGCGGGAGGATGGGTTGTGTAGAGGCAGGGATTTGATGGGCTGGAGGTGAAGCCGTTCGGCGGGTCCCTTGCTGGGCAGGGTCTGGTTCTTTGGATGGGGGGGAGCTTTGGGCCTGTCGTGTGCCCGTGCCGGGCGAGGTGTGGTGGCGCTCCCCTGTTTGGGCTCCTTTGTTTGGGGGGTAGCGGCAGCGGAGGTGACTTCTGATTGGCTGAAAGTGAAAATGGGGCTTTGATAGGACTGAGGAGCGTTGGGATGGGGTGGGGGGGTGGGGGGGGGGGCAAATGGAAAAGAAGAAAGAGAAGGGATGGAACATGGAGAAAGAAGGATGGAAATGAATATCATGCTTCATGACAAAAGAGCGCATCTTGCGAGCTGTGAACGTGTCCGGTGAAATCACGACCCGATATTTACACGCTTTGGTTTTAGTGCACGCATGTTGCTCATGCAGGATGTGGAAGAGATGTGGCATGAGGACAGCAGAAAAGTGAAAAATAATGTCACACAAACCTGCCGCGTGAGGTTTACTCTGAGGAGCTTGATTTGTGGTAATGTTAAAACATGATCAGAGGAGATGGATAAAAGGATGTTTCTGGCGGTTCATATTTCATAGAACAGCAATTTACAACAGTAGTCTTTTTTTTTTTTTTTAAATGGACTGTTGACTATAACAATGAGTAAATGATACCAATGCAAGTCCGAAATTCAATTTGGAATCTGTGTTCAGATGTTGCAACAGCTGAGTCTTACCCTGGGACTGCTGAGGGGGCTGGAGGAGAGACCGGTGGAAGCTCCGCTCACTGAGCGAGACCTGGGAGAGTGTCAACATCAGCAAAATTGTACTCATCAACATTCTCATTTTGATATTCACTTACCTCTGGCTGTGCGCGGCGTCCAGAGCCCGGCGAGGAGGTGTGGGCGAGCCCTGTTCCGTGACGCTCAGCACCTCCAGGCTCTTCCTCTCTGGACGGCAGCGACCGTGGCGCGTCAGCATGGGAGAGTCCACGCGCTTCCGAGGAGGATCTGCAAATTTAGGGAGTTGAGCGCTGAACAATCTCTGATGTCCCTACACTGCCACCGAGTGACTCACCGGCGTCATTGCGCTGAGGCAAGTCCTCGTCCTCGTAGCTGGGGTAGCGCTCTTTCCTGTCCAACAGCAGGTAGTAAATCATCTTTTCCTGGTTTTCTCTGAAAAACAAAAGAGAAAGACAGCTTCCTTTTATTAGCTGCTTGACAGTCAGCGTTTTCTTGCGCCGACTTGAAGAGCTGTATAAATGTACTCTGTAAAAAGTCCTCAATCCGACAGAACATGAGAGCAAATGAAAACCGCAAATTAGAAAGATAGCTGGCACTTGTAAAGAATGCAGCCTAAAATGGAATCGACCATAAAATGTGAGTTATAGTCTTGGCTTAAGTCCATTGTAAGAGGGAAGGAAAAAAAAAAAAAGAAAAGGCGGTCTTAATGAAAACCAACTTATCAGTTTGGACCAGGCCAAAGAAAGAAAGGCCAGCTGGTTCCATTCTTCTCTGTGCCACATTCCAGAAAAGCATCCCAAAACAATACTTACAATACATTTGTCTCTTTGGGGGATAGTGTGGGAAAATAAAAATGCTTACTCTTCACATTGCAAATCTCGCGTGAGCTTGACGCGGTCTCTGAAACAGCCGAGTGAATGCATGCTGTCCAACACATCCGGGTCCAGCTCAGTCAGCGATAAGATTTGCCCTACGCACACTCGTCGAGGTGGAGGCTGCTCTGGACAAGGCTCGTTGCGCCCACCCCTGCACACACACACGCCACACGCGTTTGTGAAGAATGTCGCATGGTGCTCCTATAGACGACTGAACGTGTACTCACAGATACCAGGCGTGTTTCTGAATGGTCTCCAGCTGTAGGGCAAACAAGGAAGCAGGTTTTTTTTTCTATTCAGTCCATAGAGCAGATGTAAAAAAGGTAGACGTCGGCGCGAACCGTGAGACGCTTTTCAGGGTTGACCTCGATCATGCCCTTGAGCAGGGACTGGCAGTCCGGTGGGATGAAGTGCGGCATGTGGAAGACGCCGCTCTTCACTTTTTCCAGGAGCTGGCGTAAATTGTCGTGGTCGAAGGGCAGGGCGCCCTGAGAGCAAAAGAGTGGCACGTAGGAAAATAAATAAAAGGTCAATAGGAAGGAGAAAGAGACCTAAGCACTTACCACCAGCAGAGCAAAAAGAATGACCCCGCAGCTCCACACATCTGCTCTCCTTCCATCATACTTCTCCCCCTACAGAAAATCCCCCCAAAAAAATCAACATTTACTGCAAAATCATCCCGCTCATGTAAAGAAAAACATGCATGTATGAAATTTGGCAACTTACCCGTATGACTTCGGGGCACGCATAATGCGGTGATCTGAAAAAGGACGATAATCGTGTTACATGCATTCCTCTTCCAATTTCGAGGACTCCAAGTGTGTAAACATGTGACGCAACAAATTTTGGAAAAAACAAACAAAAAAAGCCTTGTTATGTGTTGGTGGGCAAATGAAACACACAAACACTCACCCGCAGCTGGTCTCCAACAGACTGTCTCCAACCTGGAGTGAAGCCATACCAAAGTCAGCGATGCGGATGTTGTTCTTCTCATCCAGCAGCAGGTTCTCAGGCTTTAGGTCTCTGTGGCTGAAAGTGATGATCAGAAAACACTTGTTGACGAGTGTGTAATTTTAAAGACGTGCCATCCCACTATGAATTATCACTCCATTATAATTAACAATTGTAAGAACCAACCAGATGGAGTGACTGTGGCAGAAATCCAAAGCCGAAATGATCTGCCTGAAGAACTTCCTGGCTTCTTTGGGAGTCAGACGGCCTTTCTTCACCAGGTAGTCAAAGAGCTCTCCTCCTGACACGTGTTCCAGGACCAGGTATCTAGACAAACACAGATCTGGTCTCAACAACTCATCCAGTAGGTTCTTGTATCATGTGCGGCGGGAACTCACAGGTACTTGTTATTCTCGTATACATCGTGCAGTTTCAACACATGCGGATGCTCGATCAGTTTCAGGATGGCGATCTCCCTCTCAACCTGTTCGGATGGAGAAGGAAGAATGAAGCGTGCAAGTTTTGAAATCGACACAAAAGTCAGCGTACCTTCATTAAAACCGACTCGGACAGCTTCTCCCTGTTGACGATTTTGACGGCCACCTTCTGACCGGTGATGCAGTGGACGCCGAGCTTGACCAGACCTAAAAGAGGAATCATTTGAGTGAAGTTAATTCCACAAATTGCGACGTGAACATTTTGTTTTCTTCGACTCACCCGTCTGTCCCTTGCCCAGTGTTTTTTCCAGCCGATAGGGTCCGACATATTGAGCGGACTGACTCAAAGACAGTTCTTTACTCATACTGCTCTTACTTGAGGAACGCTAGACTACACGTACGGCAATTATTGCAATTACTGAAATATTCTACAGCTTATCCAGATGTTATTGTGGCATACACAGCACTCGCATTTGAAGATACTTAGCAAATAGGGAGGGAAGTCCGTAAAAGCCTCCATTTAAACCTGACAAGTTAGTATTTCCTTGTCAATTTTTTTGTACTTATTTATGAAAAAGCTCAGTAGTGCTGAAGAAAAGGAATAAACATGACAGAAGTCAAGCACTTATTTACACAACTAACATCTTGTCACACACCGATCCAAAGACGAGTATTTGGAAAAAAATTACATTGAAAGTGGGCCAACATAGATCCAGTTTTTGGAATTTTATGCTTCTTTCTCTCTCTGTCAGGCCTCACAGGTGCCCCGACATGCTAAATGTAGCCTCGCCGCCGCTCTCCCACACAGCAGCGAGGCTAGCTTGTAGCTTTAGCTTCAGCGCCTTGACCCAGCGGCCGTCCTGTCAAAATAAGCCCCGGCGCCTCGACTCGTCGCACTCCGAGAAACGCTCGTTACACTGCCTCAACGGACGACTCATTCTCTCGACAGGTGGATGCGGCGCGTAGCCGGCGAAAAAATATGCATTCCGGTGTCGTCTCGGAGTCCCCCCCCTCTCCCCGCCTGTCCTGTCCTCCCCAGCGATCAGCTCTACATCCCTGCGAGGAGGCAGCCGATCTCACAGCAGCATCTTCTCCGAAGCGGCTGCAAAAAAAAAAAGAAAAGCGACACAAGTATCTCCCGTTTAGCGCTACCTCCGGTTCCCTCTTTAGCTGATAATTGTCGGAGCGTTTATAGGCCCCGTTGTATTACACTCCCATCGCTTTTCTTGCCGTAAATCGGTATTTTTCTCTCTCTCTTCCTTCGCATCACTCGCATCAGCATCCGGGTCCTTCTCCATCCTCTCTTCTCGCCTCTCCAGCCCCGCCCTCCCCCTCCCGCATCCAGGCTATAAACAGATGGCCAATAGGAGATGACGATGCTGAGGTGTTGCACATCTGCCAAAGAGTGACAATGCAAAAAAGAAAAATACAATGGATAGGAAAAAGTCGACACATACCTGTTCAAACGCTAGATTTTGTGATATTAAATAAAAAAACGTGACGTCAAAGTCAAAGTCAAAGTCAGCTTTATTGTCAATCCCTTCATATGTCAAGACACATAATCTGTGGTATTATTAAAACAAATGCATAGGACATCTAACGAGTCATCTCGAAAGTTAAAAACCGTTAAGATCTCGATTTGTTTTGTGTGGGCGAATAATTTTCTAAAGCTTCAATTCAATTGTGATAGACTGGACAATTCTCATGCAGCTAGGAAGATTTATTTGCAGCAACCATGCTGCCAAAATAGAAACAGGACAGAAGCAATGATTGGATTTTATAGCATTCTCATACCATCACTTACATACCAGCAATTTTTGGACTGCAACAAAGTGTTGAAAGATAATGCTTAAATTTACCTTGTCCATAAATCTCACAAATGGACCCATGCAACTTTGAATACCTTCAGATTTGAACCTGGAAAAGGCAGGACGCATTTTGGAGACTCCAATAACACTCCACAATGAACACAAAACAAAAATAGAGTGTGTACTTTAAATTATTCAAGTTTATTTTTTGCAAAATATGCTTACACAAGACAGCATTGACAGTCCAGAATAAAATACAATAAAATCTTTACAAAACACGGTTGGCATTGACAAGTCCCTTGTACAAACGTGTCTCCTCCCCTCCAGTTTTTCCAGATGGTTCAATCCACTTTCTGCTGGAAACTGTTTGGAAAAAAATGAAATAAATAAAAAAAATTATAAAATGAAATTCCCATTTTTAGTCAAATATTAGTCAATATTTTTGGAACAACTTTCATATTAAAGCTACTCACATGTCACGATCCCTCAGACAGAGTCTTTGCACAGGCATGGAAGGCGTCGAGGAGGTCTTGACACTCCACCGTGCCCTTCTCTCTGATACTGAAACACAAATCCAGATTACAACCTAATCATATGTTAGATCATTCATGCATGCAAAATGTTGCATGTGTCACGCATCATACAAAAAAAAGCACCTAAAATGTTGGGATCATCTCTAAAAAGATCCTAAATCTGCATCAAGGATTATTTCAACGGCCCCGCTTTACTTTTATGTGCATAAAGTGATTACCCGTGAGTAAACTGCACACCACTAATGCAACAAATGCCCCCGCCCCCCTTATGTTCATGTAAGTGTAACACGAAGCGGCGACCTCGAATGCGCAGGACAGGTCATACACGACGTCAAAGGCTATTTTAAACCTTTTAATACCTCTCAAGACATTTTTGTTACATAACAGCCCGGCGTAAACAAGTCTGGATTGCTACATTTACACTCAAGGGATACATTTTGATATGGTTCACGATTAGTTTACTGTAAAAAAAATAAAATAAATAAACATGTGAATTTCCCTCACTATGAATGTTTAGCAATGTAACTCTAAACATGGTTGCTAATAACTTACAAAAGGCTAATGATGCATTTGTATGGATAGTTTGAGTCATAGTCAAAACTCACCACTTGCCAGCGTCTGCTTTGATAAGCTGGCATGGTGCCGGTGCAGCTTCGTCAGAGCTTCTTGGCATGTTGACAGAAGAGGCGCGCTGTGTCGAGAGCGCGCTCCTGCAAGAGTTTGCGGTCAAGTGCACATCTGCTACACGAAGACGTGAAGAAGGGAGTGAGATGGTGGGGAGGGGGGGAGAGGCAGACGCTTCCGAAGCGTTGATGGTGTCAGGTACTGTGGAGCTTTGAAGTGGGTAGGAAAAAGTCTACACACCCCTGTTCAAAACTTGCACACTTGTGGTTTCATTTTATTTGAACAGGGGGGGTGTCGACTTTTTATACGCAAGGTATACATGTTTTAAAGTCATTGTATAGTTTAAGCTCTTAATGTTCTTCTCTACTTTAGTATTTATCCTAATGCATGTGAACAGCCACCCCTTTAATTGAAGGGTTGTTAAATACTTTAATTCCCCTTCTTTTGTTTTGGAAGTCTTCCTAATGAATATGCAGATGACAGACCTTTAGAGGCAAACAATGCGCATCACAAAGGCCCCCTAATGCATCTCAAATACTCTCAGCAGGGGGGAGCTAAGGGAGGGGATTTTTTTTCTGACTGGAGATTCCGGATTTTGTGTCACAGGTTTTGTTGGTTTAGGCTGTTTCAGCGTTTGTTTAACCAACAACCTTGTATAAGCATTTAATGTGACATCACAAATCATTTAGAACCTTTTCTTAAAAATAATCAATAGTTGAATAGTTGTCACCCATTGACAGAAATGAAAGCTCTTGTGTTAGGTTTTGTATTAATGCAGGTGTTCCTATTGTATTGTCCAGAGAGTGCGGTCGTGCTCCAGTGTGCCCTCTTGTGGCGTAGATGCTAACTGCATGTAATAATGAGAAATAGCTGTGTATGTCCGTCAGTTGCGCTTGAGATTTATGAGCTATGGCTTCAGTGCACTTTGTCATGTCTGACCGCCGCATTTATGAAATTGACATTTTGTGGGATTTATTTGAATTCTATTTACAAAATTGGATGTGCAATGGCACGCATTGTTGCACACGAATGTTTACCACCACCTCACATCATCATCGAGCTTCCGTATGTTATTGTCCTGTGTTTTGTCTCTCTTGCATCATTAACGTAACAATGTGGCGAAAATGTGGAAAAGCATGCCTAGCTGGTTAGCGGACGCGTCGGCAAGCGCAGGGGAGGTCAGTTCGAGCGCGCAGCGGAGGGAACCAGCGAGGAGAAGCGACTAAGGGAAAGGAGAGGACGAAGAGCCGCCTTCAAAAATGGCGTCCTCGGATGAAAATGAGTAAAGATGTATTTTTAAAAAAAAACGCGGCCTGCTAATTTTTTTTTAACTTGTTTTCTCGCTTTATTGTTAATAACCACTTCATACGTGGACGCTTTTTGATTGCATAGCAGAAGGGTTGCGCGCGGGCAGTTGGCGTGCAGAGGGCCAAATAACGCCGCTTTTATTCGCATGCGTCGTTCCTGACAGCTAGCATCTGCGGCTAGCTGTTAGCATCCCGAAAACGGAGGAGGAGAGGTGCTCAATGGCGGTGCGTATTTGCATGAAAAGGACAAACATTTAAATGAGGGATTTCTCCTATCGTCGGGTGCACGCGTGCATAGTGGGAACGCTTGCTACCGATGAGTCTGTCCCTCCCTTGTCCTTTGCAACATTTTTTTGCAAGGCACTTGCAGCGTAGCCTAAAAACCTAGCCTAAAGAAAGGGGAGGAGGCACTACAGAGAGAGGAGAGAGAGAGAGAGGGGGGGAAAAAGGGGACGCGTTGGAAATCAAATGTTCATCAGCGTTTCGCCCATTGGCGGCCAAATCCGCGACATCTTCATCATGAGCGGGACTGGATTCGGACTACCTTCATGGAAATGATAAACGTGGAAGGAGGAAAATGAGGAAGAGCGTCTTTTTTCGAGCTGGTTGGATTATAACCCCGTAGACCCCCCTCTTTTTTCATCCAGCTTTCTCCTCCTCCCCTCCATTTCTCTTTCAATATGCTGTTTTCCACTCCGGAGGACTTGCTTATGAAACCGGGGAGAATCGCCTGAAACGGAGCTTGGGAAAGACTGGATTTTTTTTTTTTGCTCCTCGCCTTGCGACGTCGCTTTCGCATACGGTTGTTCCCCCCTCATAGATGGATAGAAATTACCCGGGAACAGGGTTCGGCGATTTGGGCGCTGGAGCAGGATGGAGTTACGAGAGATCGGCCAAAGCAAGGTAATCGGGCACAAGCCAGACAATGTGCATGCACGCATGCATGCATCAGTGCCTACATTGCCCCGTGTAAACACATTGTCGCCATTGGCTTCACGCTCCGCACACGCACCGCCGATGCATTGTCATCCCGAAGAGTTGCTAGTAATAACATTATCAACAGCAATGGAGCGGTGTGCGTGTCGTGGGGGTGGGCGGGGTGGAGAAAGGAAAAGGTTGGGGGGATTTGAATTGAATACGATTGACAGACAGACGGTGGATTTTGGAGATGGGGATGGGAAGTGGCGTCTCCAGTTTTTTTTTTTTTTTGTATTGTTTTTTTTACTTTGCAGGCCTGCACATGCTCTGATAAATAAAAGCATACGAATGGTGCAAGAAAAAAAAGCTCCACAGTAGCCCCCCCTCCCTGACAGACATCAACAAGAATTGGAGGTGCATTTGTGGAGCCATCTTCAATGGTGCATCGTGAAGAGGGTAGAAAAAAAGAGGGGGCTTAGTTGCCTTGCTCTGAAAATTCCCCCGTTTTTGCAGCATTTGGCTCCAGACACGATTGGAGATGATGTGCTCATAGTAGGCTCATTTGCATAATGAAATTGTACAATTCGAATCACATTTAAGGGTTGCAATAAAAACAGAAATACCAAAGGAGACTTGGGAATTGGATGAGTTTGCGTGACGACGTTGGGATCAACGCTGCAATCGTTTACGAGACCTCTTATTACCTTTTACGTTAGCATGCGAGCTAGATTTACACGCAAGTCAATTGCGGCCTGCTAGCATCACTTAGCTAGCCGCTTCTGGCACATTTTCCCACCCCGCAACTCGAACTCTAAACGCTATTGTGTCCTCTTTTGCACGCGATGTTATGTCCAAACGACGGGAGAGGTGCTTGCTAATGTTTGCCCTTTTATATACGTCGATCGGTTGCATTCGCTTGTTAGCCACATCAACGTTATCAATGAACAAGCTCGTCTCTTCAATCATACTTTGATAAGTGCACTAATCTGGTTTATTTTCACCCCCCAAAATGTCGACCTTGCACACACAGGTCTGCATAAGTCACGTGTGCGATTTTCTTGCGGTACAACGGCACCCTCACTATTACTTTTTTTTTTTTTTTTTTTTATGCCGGAAAGATATGAGTCATTTAAATGCTTTTGAGTTTCATTCTTGACATTGGGTGATTGTCAGCGTTGCAGTGCTATCAAGGAGTCTTGATGACATTCATGTGAGGTTTGGAGATTTTAACACACACTTGAGACCTCGGGAAGGAGGCTGCTTTCTAGGTACCGACTGCAAATGTCCTCTGAAATTAATGACACTTCTTCATCCCCCCCACCCCTCTTCTCCTCATAGTCTTGTATATGGGAGTTCCAGATCATCCCACCCTGAGTCTGAGCTCCTCCACCGCCAAGCCTACGCCACCCCACACCCTCTGCAGGGCTATGCCACCAATCACCACCCAGGGAGCTCCGGCCAAGGCGGAGCTTGGGGAGCAGCTGGACGGAGTTTGGGTGAGATAAATGTCATACCTAACCGTGTCCCCAACATTAGGGGCCGCACGAATGAATTACGGTGCGGCTGACCGGCCGTGTGAGTCCTAGTCTAGACATGAGCGCTAACAATGCGTGCAATCTTAATAAATTCAGCCAAAAAACGAATTCAAACAGCGATTTATTTGAAGACCAAGAAAATCAAATCATGCAAATAAGTCACTGCTGCTGAATCGGTTTGCAGGCTTTACAAAGTACATTAGTGAGGCATTGATAAGTGAAAGTAGTGTCCACTTAATGTTAAAAATAACCCAAATTGGATCGAGTCCGAGGACTATATTTATCACATGCTACATTGTGTCAACAGTTAATGCTCCGAGTAGTCAGAAATTCAACACTTGTCAAATATATCCACCAATAATTAATATTTGTTGATGTGTTATCTTGGAGGATTTTCCTTGCAAATATGCAAATCGATATGTTTCCTGTTTTCGTCTAAAAGGTCTGTCGGGGCTGTTTGACACCGGCCTGCATCACGCCGCTCCCTCAGCCCCCGATGCCTCAGTCATGAATCTGATTTCGGCATTGGAGTCTCGGGGTCCCCAGGCTCCCCCCTCGGCCTCCTCCTTACTCTCCCAGTTCCGCACGCCATCCTGGCAGACAGGTGGGACCGTGTTTGCTCTTCCCTTAGGTGTTGACATTCAAAGGTGGCTACTGTCAATATAACATGACAAGAACCTCCAGTCGATTGTGCATTGTGTTGACTGATGTGACTATTTTTTTCCCCTTGTTTTCCTTTTGTTCCAAACCAAATGTCCATAGCACATAATTCTTACTTGCAGTAAGTGGAAGACTAAATTAACTTTTTTTTCTCCCCCCTCGTTCTGAACAGCGATGCACACACCTGCTCCTCCAGAATTATTCATTTCTGGAGCTCTTCCTGGCTCGGGCTCCTTCCCCTCCTCCTCCGCTCTCTCAGCCTATCAGCACCCAGCATCCTTTTCCAGCCGCTCCTTTCCCGGTGCCTCCCTTTCCCTGCAGGACACGCCCACGTTTAGTCCCACGTCCAATGGCCTGCTCTCCCCACATGACCCCTTACTACACATCAAAGCTCCCTCCCAGTCCAGCCTGGGTTTTGACAGACTCCTATCCTCGCAAGGGGCTGCCGCAGCCGCCTATAGGGGCAGCCAGGACCCTACAGGTGCCTCATCAGCCCAGGCGTCTTCTGCTCGGCACCTGCAGTCCCACCAGTTTAACCTGCTGTCCTCGCAGCTCCAAGACCAGTCCTCCCAGCTGTATAACGCATCAGTATTCTCCTCAGCCCAGCCCCAAACTCAGTCCCAATCCCAGTCCAACTCGGCTCAGGAGCGGGCCGTGCCAAGACAGGACAGCGTTATCAAGCACTACCAGCGGCCCACGCCATCGCAGCCGCAGCTCTCGTCCTCCGCTGCTCACTCCTTACAGCACTACCTCAGCTGTGGAGGGGCAGGCTACCAACAAATAGCCAGCCATCACAGGCACGCCGGCCTTTCGTGCAGCCCGCTGGGCGACCAGAGCCCCTCGTCCGACCACAAAGCCTCCTCTCGTACAGAGCAATATAGGCCGATCATCCAGCCTCCGTATTCTTCATCTTCCTCCTCCTCTTCTTCCTCTGCTGGGAAAGGTACCAAAAGTAGCTCCAGCAGCGGCTACTCCTCTGGAAGTTCGGCCTCGTCATCAAGAACTCCTCTCACCCCTCCTTCTGCATCCTCTACCTCCTCCTCCTCCTCTTCTTCTTCGGCCACTCCTGGGGCTCACCCCTCCAACTCCATCCCCACCTCAAGCTCCAGTGCAGCCCCCTCCAGGCAGCAACCCCCAACTCAACCGGCTCCACCTCCCCCGGCCCCTCAGCAGCAGCAACCCCCTCCCACTTCCACTTCAACACCTCAATCCCTCCCCAAATCCTGCCTCTCTGGCTATGGCTCTCCCGTGCCGCCTGTAAAACCCCCCACCTCTGCTCTCACTGGTCAGACTCCACCCCAACAGCAGACGCAGTCATACTCTCCAAATCAGCCTCCTACTTCCCATCTCGCTCAATCCTATGGAGGCTTCAGTTCTCCACAAGCCCAGGACCTGAGCTCAGGTACTGGTGGGAAAGGCTATGGAAGTTTAGGAGGGCGAAGTCAGTCATACCCCACTGATATCTATGGAACCGATTCTGCTTATGGATCACTTCCCTCCTCGCTGGGTGGGGCCGGAAGCCCATCACTGGGCTATGGTGCCCCAGGTCATTCTCCTGCACTTTTAAGATCAAGTGGGTCATCAGGTAGTGGAGCATCTGGGGGAGGAAGCAGCAGTGGCACAGCAAGTGGAAACTCTGGCTCAGGAGGAGGGGCAGGAAATGGTATGGCAAGTGAGAGAGGTGGAGGGGGTAGCGGAGGGGCGTCTTATCATATTCCAGATTCGAGTCCCTCCCCATCTGGAAACTCGGGCATTATCCGCCCTGGGCTGCACTCCCCGGTGCCGCCTTGTCCCACGCAGTCTCCCGGAGGGGCAGGTTCCAATAAATACATCTCCTCTGTTCTCTCTCCTACTTTCCTAAGCTCCCCACAGGGCTACCCTGACACCAGAGGTCCGAGCTCTCAAGCTCAGTCTTACCACGCCGCCTCCTCCAAATCAAAGGCTGACACGTCAATGCTCGGAGTCGGTTCGCAGAGATCCCAAGAGGAAGTAGATGACGACGACGAGTTCTTGATCCAGCACTTGCTGCAGGCACAAGCCAGTCCTGCTACCCAGGCTTCTCATCACCATTCCCAACAGCAGTCCCAACAGACATCCCAGCAAACACAGCCTCAGCCTCAGTCGGCGCCGCCAACATCTGATGCTGGCAAAGGGCTTAGCTATGACATGGGAAAGTCCTCTGAGGAAAGGTACCACCCCCAGAGTGTCATACGCACCCACAGTGCCACATCCTCTTCTGGGGTCGGTAATGCAAACTCCGGGGGGTCTATCTCTGGCCTGGACAGCCAGCTGGAGATGTCACTGAAGAAACAGCAACAACACCAACAACAGCAGCAGCAGCAGCAACAACAACAGCAGCAGCAGCACCATCACCAACAGCAGCAAAGGAACGAGAGACCTGTAGGGAGTAGCAGGAGTAGCGGGGGACGGGGCAGTGCTGAACAAGTGCACTCGCACCTTCTTCACCATGACAACCTAGGCTCAGTCGTCCACTATGGGCGGGGGGACCCGTACACACAGCACCCCCTTGGCCCCCAACACTCCTCGCATAACCAGCACGTATCTTCACATTCTCAGATTCCACCCCACACCCAGATGGAGCTACAGAAAAAGGAACGTGCTGAAATCCCTTATCCCCGTAAGACGCCGGAGGTCCAGCCGCAACATTCTCAGTCTCAAAGCGCTGGCTCTCTTATGGACTCACCCACAGATCAGTCCCACCAGTCACCGCACCTCCTGCAGTCCGTGTTGTCCCATACGACTCGCAACAAACTCGAGCCTCACACGCAGCAGCACCACAAGATGGACACGCACCAACAACATCAACAGCAACACCACAAAATGGAGACACACCGGCAACACCAACAGCACCATAAAATGGACTCCCACCAGTCACATCAGCAGCACCCGAAAATGGACTCCCACCCGCAGCATCAGCAGCACCACAAGATGGACTCTCACCCCCAACAGCAACAGCACGCCATTGGTCAACAGCAAGGCGTGATGGAGAGCGCCAGCGGACGACTCGGCTCGACGAAACATCCGGCTCAAGCTCAGTCCCAGACAACGCAGCTCCAGCTCCAACTCCAGTCGCAGGCTTTAGAGGTGGCAGCGGCTCATTACAACCACGGACCCTCGTCACATCAGCACGAACAAAGCCAAGTCAAACAAAGCTCAGTGGTCTCGTCTTTGGACATGCTGGAGCGCTCTCTTTCCCAGACCTCCGGCGCGGATGTGGCGATTGCCGAGGACAGGCGCGGTGGACGGAGCGGAGGAAGCAGCGAGCGCCACAGACAGCAGCAGGAGCAGCAGCAGAGGCAGCACCCGTCCCACCATCACCCTCAGCCCCACTCGGCCCCCGAACTCCACTCTTTCCTCTCTGAGCCTGAAATCGCGATGCCCACCTCCTCCCACATGCACCACCTTTCGCAGCACCACCCTCAGCAGCAACAGCAGCACCCCAGCTCTCAACACCAGCAAGCCCATTCTCACCACCCTCACGGCCAGCCGCAAACCCCGCACCCTCACCATATCCCCCCGCCGTCCGCCCCGACCCATCCCCAACCTCCGCCCGAGTCGCAGCAGCTCACCCCCCAGCAGAGCCAATTAGACCAACAGCGCTCGGAGCAGCACCAGTTCGACACCGTCAGCCCGGTCGAGAAAGCGGACCAAACCCAACAAAGTAATCGCTTTGTTCCCCTGACGTCCATCTGCTTTCCTGATTCCCTTCTCCAAGATGAGGACCGCTCCTTCTTTCCAGGCATGGAAGACATGTTTTGTGCAGAGGACTACAAGTCAAGTTGTGCTGGTGGTGCCGGACCAGGACAGGAGGAGATGAATGAAAGCCATACTGGGCAAGAAGGTATGGGCTCCATGAAGGCCGGACAGAGTGGCGGGGGACCAGGCGGAGGTAGCGGAGCTTCGTATGATATGATGGGTCATCATGGAGATCAGGGTTATGAGCCATACTGTCATAGCTTGGACGAGCCCAGCAACAATACGATGACTCTAGATCTCGATTCCCTTAAAACTCACGAGCTCCCCTCCACCGTTAACACGGAACAACTTGGGTTAATTCAGTCGCAGGGCCCAGCTATGGGTATGGGCTCCAATAACGCCGGACCTAACAACCCCGCCGCAAAGCTATCATCCGGGCCTGGAGGAACGAGCGCAGGAGCGGCTTCTGGAGGCCTCCAATCGCCAATTTTCTGCTCATCTCGTCCCAAGAAGCTCCTCAAGTCGAGTTCTTTCCATCTCTTAAAGGAGCGCAGAGACCCCAACACCCTGCCTAAGAAAAGTTATGCCCAGGAGTACGAGTTTGAAGATGATGAGGATAAAGCTGACCAGCCTGCTGACATCAGGTTGAACAGTCGTCGGCTTCCGGATCTTCTGCCGGATTTGGTGTCCAGCTGCAGGAAAGGAGGAGGAGGAAGTGGTTCTCTCAGCCCTTTGATGGGTGACATTGACTTCTACCACGCCTCTGGCTACCCACCAATGGGTGCCCACTCCCTTTTGCCTCAGGACGGCCCCAAGAAGAGAGGTCGGAAGCCTACTAGGCCCAAGAGGGAGGGCCCCCCGCGACCCAGAGGCAGGCCTCGTATTCGCCCCATGCCCGAGCCCTACACACCGCGAGGAATGATGGGTGAGATGGGCGGAACAGTTGGCGGAGGGGGATTCAGTGTGGAGGGGCGAGGCAGGGGCCGAGGCCGCGGGAGCAGAGGAAGAGGAGGTCGGAGAGAGGATATGTACATGGAAATGAGTGGGAAGGAGCAGGAGCAGATGCATCACCAACACCACCAGCAGCAGCAGCAACAGCAGCAGCAGCTCCATCATCAGTCCCAACAGCAACAGCATGAACCGATTCCACCGTTGAAGGTGAGTAGCTCTTCATTTTATATTTACATTCCATTACGCACATTCCCAAATCACATTTTTCTTTTTTCTTTTTTTTTTTTTAATAGATCAAGTTGCCAATTCCCATGTCCTCTGATGCCTTGCTGAGGACAGACTCGATGTCTGGCACAGACCCTGCTTTGTCCGATGGCTCAGTAGGCTCAGCTCCTTCCCTCGGTCTCAGTCCTGGTCCTTGTAGCGCTGAAAGCACCAGGGCGCAGGATAAAAATAAGCAGAAGGGCCAGATGATGAATGAAGGAATAGATGGCGACAGTCTGGAGGAAAGGGTAAGAGCTTCTGGTCAATAATAGAAATCCAGCATTGACACTTCAATAAATTTGTGCTACTGGTTCTAATTTCCTCAATGCAACTCTCCTAGGGTGATGAGAAGGATCCAGAGTCCAAGGCTGGCTTAGTTGCTTCTTTATTGGATTTCCTCAAGACAGGGAAGCGACCCCCAAGTTTGGATATTTCGCCCGGAATGGATGCCGACAATGGTGAAACCTCCCCCTGTAAATCAGGGTTGCGTCCATTATCCCCGGCGCCTCCTCCACCCCCACCTCCATTCGGGGATGGCGAAGGTAATGGCGGTCTCGCCTTGGGCAGCTGCCCCAGTCCCAAGCGTCTGGAGGACGAGCTGAAGAGGAACCTTGAGACCCTGCCCTCGTTTTCCTCAGATGAGGAGGACTCGGTCGGAAAAAATCAAGACCTCCAGAAAAGCATCTCCTCCGCCATTTCCGCCCTGTACGACACGCCCCAGCTGACCGCTAACATCCATCACTCGTTAACTCCTCAGCCGCAGCCTTCTCACTCCCCTCTGACGCCCCCGTTGCACCCCCCAACCCTCAGCCCTCAGACTGACATTCCTACACCTCACGCACAACCCCAGCCCAATGAACCCTGCATCCTCCAACCAGAGGAGCCAAACATGGACGAGAACAAGGATGAGGAGAATGACGAGGAGCGCAGTACCAGAGGGGACGAGGAGAGCGATATGATGGAGGAGAGCGAACCACAGCTGGAGACACTCGGTGCCCCGAAACTCGAACGTAAGACAAATACAGGGTGTATCGGTGTCGTAGTATCGCAGTATTTTGCCGACTATGAGTACAGACGGCTGATAATTGTATTGGTGGATACCGAGATATTTTTCTTCTGGTAAAAGCCAAAGTGTGCTTGAACGGTGAAGAAGAAGAAAAATCTGTACGTTACCCGTTGTTGTTGAATGCTTGGCGGTATTGGTAGGACTCTCAAAACGGATGCCGAATATTTCGTTTTTCCAATTTGTCGCCATTGTCGTTATTGCTACACGTTCTTCCACGTAGCTGCAGTACAAACACTTTTTTGAAATTGTTATCTGTGGAAAGTAGAAAGAACCGATATCAGTTTTCAAAAGAAAATAAACACAACACACGACACTAATGAAAAATATACAACAAACTATTTGTACTTCAACACTGCTCATACCTGACGGTGGGATGAAGTCCAAATACTTTGCTACTCAACCGTTGGATCAATACGTGTTACATCATTATGAGTCCATTATTTGTATTGAAATGAGGATTTGCTCAAATTAGCATTTTTAAGCAGCAGTAGCAGCAGATGCCACAAGGCTTTTTGCATACATTTACATCAAGAGTTGGCACATGATTACATCCCCCAGCCTGTTTGTTAAATACACCGTCGAATTATGTTCCTCATTTAACAACAATGCCGTGTGCAGTTTCTCGTAGGCCTGTCAACTGGAGCTCAGCCTTGATCTCTTTCTTTACAGCGTCCCTCGAGGAGATTCCTCCTCCTGCCGCAGCAAGTCCCCAACCTCCCTCCGTCCCTCCCTCTCCTGCCTCCTCTTCCTCCTCATCTCCTGCTCCCTCCCCCCTCCCTCCCCTGTCTCTCCCCTCACCTACTCCTCCCCCAGAAGAACAAGGGGAGAACTCCAAGCCTCCGAGCCCCGTCGCCGCCAAATCGCAGACACCGCCGCCTCCCCTGACTGCGACTCTCCCACCGCCTCCCACATCTCCTCCTCCTTCTCCTCCCCCTCCCACTTCTTCGACCCCACCTCCTCCTGCTCAAGCTTCTCCTCAAAAAGAGTCTCTGACGCCCTCGCCCGAGTCTGCCGCCTCTCCTGAAGAAGAGCGACCGCCGCCCAAGAACACCAACTTGCACCTGGCGCAGAAGCAGGAGGACGCGGCCATCGCTGGAGAGAGTGAGGAGGATGACAGCGAGAGCGGCGGGGAGGGCATCTTCAGAGAAAGGGATGAATTTGTGGTGCGGGTGGAGGACATTGGAACACTCAAGGTACGTGTGTGTTTAAATGCAATACAGTACGTGTATATCCATATCCAAATGTTCTCCTGTGTTTGCTCCAGTTGGCCTTGCAGACAGGCCGGGAGCCTCCTCCCATCTGGAGGGTGCAGAAAGCCCTGCTGCAGAAGTTCAGCCCGGAGATTAAAGATGGACAGAGACAGTTCTGTGCCACAAGCAATGTGAGTTCACCTCAGGACGCTGCGGTCTCCTCCGATTGTATTTTAACTTGATGTCCAACGTACATCCTCGGCAGTATCTCGGTTACTTTGGAGATGCCAAAAGACGTTACCAGCGCATCTACGTCAAGTTTTTGGAGAACGTCAACAAGAAGGACTACGTCAGAGTCTGCTCCCGAAGACCATGGCGCAGGGCCCCGCCTGCTCTCAGGTACACGACCAATTTGATTTGAAATGGAATGAAAGGGAACGGATGAGGGTACCGCTTAAGCCTTTTGGCGTGGCACTGACGATCTTTGTCAATGTGTCACAGGCGCCAGTCCTTCCCCAGAATGGCTTCCCCTCCCGCAAACCAAACCCAAGCAAAAGAGGAGCGATGTACTCCGTCCAGCCAGCGTGACAAGGAGCAAAAGGAGAAATCAAGAACCACCCCGCCGGCGTCGAAAGAACACCGGGAGAAAAAAGAGGCCTCGTCTGCAGTGGCTAAGGCCAAGGAGAAAGAGCCGGAGGCGGAGAAGGACAAGCGAGTGCAAGCGGCTCAGGACAAAGCGGAGAAACGTGCCACCGAACGTGGGCGGGGCAAGGACGAGAGGAAAGCACCGGAGAGGAAGGAGAAACCCGATCGGCCACTGAAGTCCAAACCTGCCAAGGTGAAGGCCGAGCCGCCGCCCAAGAAGAGGAAGAAGTGGCTGAAGGAAGCTCCCTCCTCCTCCGACTCGGACTCATCGGATGACGCTGCTAGTGAGAACGAAAGTAAGTTCTTTACCCGTTCAGCAAGGTCGCGCTATTTTTTTTGGGGTACATTTTGCACTGAAAACAATCTCCCGCACTCAGTGCCCGTGAAAGGTGGCGTGAACAACCGAGCAATGAGGGAAATGTTCCGCAGCTATGTGGAAATGCTCGTCAGCACAGCTCTGGACCCCGACATGATCCAAGCTTTGGAGGACACGGATGGTGAGGATGCCGCTTGCCGCCTCCTTGGATTCAATTGCTTCATTTGTATTTTGTTCCTACAAACACAACTTGCTAAACAGTCATTTTGTAAAAGAGTAACGCTTTCAAATACACAATTGCGAAAGAAAGTCAACAGTGATGGCAATACAGTAGGCTCGTGCATAATCTCTTTGACAGAGGAGCTGTTAAATATATTGATGTGCGAGACCAAAATAGAATCTGTTGAAAGAACGAGGAGCGATAGAAGAGCCGCTACGGGTCAGCCCGTGTTATTAAAGCGAGTGGCAGCTTGGCGTATGATGACTAATGACACCTCCTCTACCTTGACTGGCCGCCAGATGAGCTTTACCTCCCCCCCATGAGGAAGATCGACAGCATCCTCAGCGAGCAGAAGCGGAGGTTGTTGAGGAGAGTCAGCATGAGCTCTCAGCATCAGGTAATCTACGCCCGGCTGTCCTTCGGGTGTCTCGTAACGGGATGTACTTTGACGGCGTCGCCGCCAAACGCGCTTTAATCATAGCTGTCTGTCAACGATGCACCGAATGCACACAACTCCCCCGGCTTAGAACAAAGTCACGCTTCAGGAGGCTTGTTTGCAAGGAATTTGCGTACAACTCCTTTTAATTTTCGCTGCATTTTCTTCCTCAGGAGGTTGTGCATGCATACCCCCAGATCATCGTGGACCCCTTGGACTCGGGAGTGGTGAGGGTGCGGCTCAGTGGCGACGCCTACAACCGCAAGACCCTCAACAGAGTCAAGAAAAGCCTGCCTAAACCACAGGTGTGTCACTTTATTTGACATTTAGTTATTTCTCTCGATCTGATTCTCTCGTCTTTTTCCTCCAGGACCTTAAACTGTCATCTGACTCATATCGCATCTACAGCCTGTACCACTCCCTGCACCACTATAAATACCACACCTTCTTACAGTGCAAGAAAGAGGTAAGATCGACCCACCTTGCATTTTTGCGGAGCTTACCGCCACGTTTGCTCGCGACTCAGCGTCTTTGTTTCCACAGACCAACACGATCGAGCAGGCGGCCGAGGACCCGGGCCAGGAGGAGGTAGTGCAGCAGTGTATGGCCAACCAGGGCTGGCTGGACACGCTCTTCAGCTCCTTTATCGAGCTGCTCACGCTCAGCACCAAAGCCTGAGAGGGATGAGCTTTATTAAAGTTGGAGAATATGAAAAAAAAAAAGATGAACAGGATGGATCCCACTGTACAGACGCCTCCCCTCAACCCATCAATTTTCTTCAAATCTCAAAGATCTGAGGATGTATTTTCAAGGATGAACTCGAGGGGGGATCAGAACAATGGCCTCCTTTTTTCCTTCTTCTTGAACAATGACTAAAGAAATGTGTTTCATTGTGAGGAGTGGGACCCCACCGGATTTGGGGTCACTTGCCGGTCAAGAGGAATTTGACCACCCGCCTAAGGTCTGAAAGTGAGGAGCAACACCAAGTCCACAGAGGAGCCGCTAACATCTCGTTAACTGTGCGTCATTAAGACAATAGCTCGAAGAGAAACTATTACCGCTTAGTTTTTACATAAATTATTTTTTTGAAAAGACTAACATCCGCTGTCGGCTTTGGGAAAGACTGAAAGAGGGCGAGAATGCTTTTTAAACTACGTGTGGAGCGTGCCGTGAGCAGCGTAAACAAGGACTCGAACCATTAGATGTGTTAATAAATGCTCTCTCTCTCTCGCTCTCTCTCGCTCGCTCGCTCTCATCCAGTGCTACGTGAAGGGCAGCACGACTCAGCCATGTGATAATATATAAACACATTTTTATTATTTATATGAGGAGGTTTTTAACTTAACAAGCGCTGGATTGCTGCCCTAACATTTGAAATACTTTTTATTGTCACCACGTTCAGTATACAATCGTGACCCACATATCCAAGCTGTCTTCCCCTCTACACTTAGGAACGGACATTAAGACTGACATAATGTATCAAATACAGTGGGTGTAAAATAAAATTAAAAAAAAAAAGAAAGAAAAAGAGTGGGGGGGGGTATTTGAAAACTTACGTTGTTGTGCTTCAGTTCAATCATCACTCATGCAGATGCAAAGAAAAATAAGTCAACTGTCCATTTCCTGTGTGGGAAGAAGGAGAGTATAAATAAGTGATATTTAAAGAGGAAATAGTCATGTCATTTTTATCATTTTGACGTATGTGCATACTTATTTTGAAAACAATCTAATTTTCCATAAAAAGGAAAAAAAGGTGTGTAAATATTGTACAGTTCTTGATGATATTCTTTGTCATTCTGTACATTAACTCTCCTGTATTTGAGAAACAAATAAAACCTGCAAAGATCACACTGTGTGTTTCACTTCTCTATTATCATCTATATTGTGAACTTTATAATAATTTTATTAGCCAACAGGAGTGTGGGAATCCAGCTGTGTGCTTGGGGGATCGATTGCTGGGAAATACAGATGACGTCTGGAAAACGAAACTGAAATCTCCGAGTTGTTTCGAGGGAAAGGACTGGCACTCGCCTTCAGTGCTGGTATTTAAATGTCCGCAGTTCATTTTGCCGTTTGGAGAGCGACGCAAACGGAACACAACGCATCCAAAGCTTGACTACTTTTCCTGGTAAAATTTTAGATTTGTGGTAGAATTTTATGGTACCTTCCGTCCGTGACACTGTTAGAGCCACAATGTTCTTCTACTTTGTAAGACGGAATAGCATATAATCGACACCCGAACCCGATACATTTTCCAATATAGATAAATGTATTTTTATACGAAAAAAAAAAAAAAAAAGAGGCGACGTTAACAGCTCCTGCAGTTTTTGTTGCAGGAGAAATCTGTAAGTAGTTGTGGTATATTAATTTAGTGCTCCTGCAGTTTTTGTGGCTCAGAAATGTTGTAAAAGTAAAGTAAGTAGTTGTGGTATGTTAATTTAATGACGAAATCACGTCATTTGGAGCTAAAAAAAAAAAAAAATGCGTTATGTCATGATTGTGATCATTTTATTCATTGTTGGATTTAAAATCTATTTTGACGTCTATGATACAGTGCCGCCCTCTAGTGGTCAGGAATGTTTAGAGCTGTGCTGTCAAGGCTGAAATAGGAAGGTGGATGGTTTAAAAAAAAAAACTTTAGAATGACTTAACTCGTTTTTATCATTTTTGTACCACAAAACCTGCCATTCAAAAGGTGTGTGAAGACTTTATATCCATTGTATATAAATTGAGGTCTCAGAACCATTATGGTGTTCAGTTGTCATGGAAGATATTCATACATTGCCCAAAAAAAAAAAAAAAAAGCAATCTGTATGCTGTTTATATTCTGTTTAAAATGTGTCCTTACTTTGATAGAGATGGCTCATCCCAAACCTCTGCTCATCGAGTGGCTTCGGGATCAGATTAACAGCGGCAGTTATCCTGGCGTCTGCTGGACCAACCAGCAGCAAACTGAATTTTGCATCCCTTGGAAGCACGCTTTGAGACAAGACTCTTCTGAGAGTGATGTTCTCATCTTCAAGGTACGGAATTGCACATCTGTTCAAATATGGTGGTTAATTTGAATGGTTTATTTAAATATATTTTTGCATATATAATAACATTTATTTCAAATCATTTATGAACATTTTAAATCAGAATTTTTATATGTAATTTAATTGTAATTTATCAACTGACCTGTTCATAAACTAAATTAAATATGATTATTATTTATGCATAGAAAAATGAATGCATTTTAACAAAGTAATATAAGTGGGAGGGTGCAATATTAACAACAAATATTACAGGACTCTTGTTCATTTACAGCTAATGTAAAAAGTCTACACACCCCTCTTGAAACTGCTTATCACCTAAAAGAAAAAAAACAAAACATCTTACCGACAAGTGTGATGGCGACGTCATCATAGCAAGCTGTTGTTCTCTAGTTGGACCTGCAGACTTTAGACAAGGTGGAGGAAATTAGGAACGGTTCCAAATGAGTAAACACAAAACTTTAAGAAATTTAAAAACTCAGAAAAAAAGCCTAGATTAATTGAACTTTATTTGGGTTCCATTAGAGGCACTCCCGATGCCTGAATAGTTGTTCTTGTGCAATTTGAATGTGTGTCTAGAACTGGGCAAAAGTGAGCGGCAAAGGGAACATCAACGGAGATTCCTCAGTGTGGAAGAGAAACTTCCGCTCCGCGTTGCGAGCCAAAAAGTTCGAATTGATCGCGGACAAGAAGAATGACACCTCAAACCCTCACAAGGTGTATCGCTGGCCGAATGAGTCGACTTCAGAAGGTGAGCCCCAGTTGAGCAAGATGGCTCACTGAGTTTTACCGATGATATATTTTTTTCTTATCTTTTTAGACATGTTTTCCGCTGCATCACCCAGCCAACATGAGGCGGATCACCATGAAAGTCCTCCCATCCAAGTACGTGCATGTGTTGTGTGTGTTGGCCTTCTCGAAAAACGCAATCAAATATGTCTGCCTTTTAGAGCTACGTTGTCCCATTCACGGATGAGTATCTCTATCATCCAATCCAAGGTGAGTGTCGCCCGTATTAATAAGTCGCATGACGGCCTTCCCTGGTCTAAATCAAAATTTGCTGACAGAATCCACCCCCCATGAGGACATTCTGCAAAAATGTCTCACGGATCTCAACATTGGGCCTCAAGCAGGTACCAGCAATTTTATTCACCCTTAAAACTGCTGGATTCAAATAATTCAACAATGCGGCAGTGAGCCCATAAGGTACCTTTCTTTCTTTGCACTGTAGATTTATTCACTTCTTCCCAACTTTTTCCAAAGAAGCGGCAGCCTATGAGCTTCCTCCCGAGCAACAGGAGTTCCAGCGTCAGCCTGTGATTGGCAGCGGTGTGTTGCCGTGGCAACAGTCGTATCCAGTAGCGGGAGAGGATGCGGTCAGCGAAGCTCGGTTCCCCGGGCAACCGGCGCATCCGATGGAGGGAGCTGTGGACGAGGCGTTCGAGGGCCAATTAGCAAAGCAGTTTTTAGACGACATTAATAAAACCAAGGATGGAGATAATTTCAGTAAGTGAAATTAAACATTGTCAAGATTTTGAATGACAATAAATATATTATTTATCATGAATATCAACTGAGGCAATACATTTTCTCACATGTTCAGAGACCGAATTCCGGATAATCGTGCACTACAGAGGGAAGAAGGTGTTGGAGCAGCTGGTTGGCAACGAAGCTGGATTCCGCTTAGTTTACAGGTAACGTCAAAACAAAAACTGTTATACTGCAACCTAGTGGCCAAGTTACTGAAGGGCACAAAACATCTCGACTTCAGGCCCGAACAGGCGGAGCCGGTGTTGGACCACCAATCGGGCCTGACTCTGGTCTCCTTGCCGAGACCGGTCACCATCAAGGATCAAACACAAGCCAAGCTGACACAGTGCATCCTGGACAAGCTGGGCGGGGGCTTGGACATTGGCGTGTCGGGCGATGTCGTTTACGGCCAGAGACGAGGTGAAAGCAAAGCTTTTTGGAGCTTCTCAGAGTTTGACCAGAGTGGACTGCCACGGGAAATTTCCAAACTGCAGCCGGACCCGCTTTACCCGTTCAGGGACTTTCTCCGTGGTAGGATTATCCCCGCCCCCCTTCATCTCATGTGTGGCATTTATGGTTAGATTGATAGTTCTGTCTCCTTCAGGAATCCTGGACTTTATATCAATTGAAGGTACAGAGTGTGCATCCTGCTCCCTTTTCTTGTGCTTGGGTGAGAAATGGCCTGACCCACAAAAGGGTCCCTTGTCCAAGAAACTCATCACAGTGGAGGTGAGGTCTACTGTTACTGCTTTATTGTATTGATTAAGATATTAAGAAAATGATCCACACCTTTGTCAGGTGGTGCTCACATCTTTGGAGCACTTGAAGAACATGGCGATGGAGGGCGGCGCGTCCTCTTTGAAATCCGTCGACCTGCAAATGTCGCTGGAAGAGATGATCCTAGGCTGACGCCGGGCTTTTTTTTTTTTTTTTGACAAATCATGCTTTCAGGGTGTATTTGAGGTTTACATTTTTCCTTACCTTTCCTCTGCTGCAAAAAACTGCTTCGTGTGCAAACGCAATGAAGGAGAATGCCAGTCATCCTGTTCTCATCATTTGTTTAATCACTATAACCACATGTCAGTCTTCATCAGATGAAAATGATTTTCAATATATTAACACATAATGCTGATTAGTTATGAAATGAGAAGATGCATCTAAAATCACAACATCTGTAATTTTCATTCAACAGCTTTTGCACTAATAATGAGATCATCACTGTAGTGACATTTTTGTGTCGTGGTGTGAATGAGATGTTTCCTATGTGTCTTACCTCGAGAAAATTTGGAAAACAATTCCATAAATGTCTAAATAAATAAAGTTTTGTTCTTCTAAAGGGAAGGAAAATGTCTAAAAACTGAATGTCCATCTCTTGGTTGTCACTCATCTTACCTACTATCATAAATATTTAAGCATTAAAACAGGTTCTCAAAGTGGGACCAGGGACCCCTCACAGGGGTGAAATATTTCCGAGAGCTCTCTTCCTATCACCAACAAAAAAAACGTTTCCAAGATATAATCATAATCTTATTGTAGATATATTTTTTTACAGGCTACAAAAGTGAATTTCAAAAATACATCTTTATTCTCATAATAAGACTTTTATTCCAAAAATAATAATTCTAAATTTACCTTAATTAATTTTGAGGACCCTCAAGGTACGGTTATCGGACCCCCGGGGGGTCCCCAGCCCTTTGTTTGAGAACCACTGCAGTAAAAGGATATTTGAATGATAAAATTGTACTTCATTGATTCTTCTCAACTTCATCTGTATCTGAGGCCGATTCTTCGGTGAGGCTGTCCTCCCGCAGTCCTGCCATCGGGACCAGCTTCCCATCAGCGTCCACCCCCATTGGCTGAATGATGTTATCCCTGAAAACATTTGAGATGATTTAATACAGGCAATGAAACTGGAATGGAGATTTACTATAATCCGTGTCATGTTAGCAAAGCCGTGTCAGATATAAAAGTAGTGCTTGGGAATCATCTTTGGTGCATCTGTTATCCGTAAAAGTTTTATTGAGGGGCACCAATTATCGTTTTTTTTTTTTTTTTTGCAATTCACATCAGGGTTCCGTCCCTGGAGGATTATTGTACCGCATGCCGACCTGGACAGCTTGTTGAAGATTTTGATCAGCCTCTTGGCCTCCTCCTCCTTCTCGTCTTCCGTCATGCCCTCCATGGGGTCCGGCTGCTCCGCCTCCACTCGCCCCGTCACCGGGTTGACTCGGTCTTTAACTTGACGGTATTCCTCGGTGTCTGAGTCCGAGTCGCTGGAGTAGGTGGTCTCGCTGCACGAGTGTCGGGATGTCGGGCCACCCAAAAGGCCCCTGGTGGCCAGAAGGCCTGCCGCGTTGCCGTAGCCTGTATACTTGACAAAACGCCTGACTGGGAGGGAAATGGTATATGCAGTTTTTTCAAATATGTGGACTGACACATTTTTCAAGCAAATCATCCACAACATTTTTTGTTTCTCCACAATGACGGCTGGTTACCATTTTCCTTGCAGAGGACAAAAATGAGGTCGGCGGCGCAGTGTTTGAGGTCCGTATCCAGGTGAGTCATGAGACGGATCAGGCGGCTCTTCACAGTGCAGCCTTCTTCCGGCCTCTGAGAAACATCTCTCAGGGGAGGCAGAACCTGTGGAGTTATTTCGTCAAAATATTGATGCTTCCATTACCGTCGCCATGACTTTGTCGGGCTCATTACATATTTCCTGATGTAGTGGCGCGTTTCTTTGTGTGCCCGGCAGCTCTCTGTCAGCAGATTGAGGATTGGCGTCAGTTTCTCTTTGACTTTATCCCCCTTGAGAAGAGGAAAAAGCACTCTGGTGTTGCCCACTGCACTGCAATAACCGACCTCTAAGGGTTATACAGAAAAGTGAATCTACGCAAAATGATCTGCCAGGAGATAAAGAAAATGTGTGTCTCTAGAATGCCGAATGGACTCTTCCTCTATTAAGACGATCGACAGACTACCGATTCGAGACGCCTCTCCATAAACAGCAGCAGGATTTGGACGCAATCCATGTTGAGGCCGTGGCACTGCTCCGAGTCGGGCTGCAGCGGCACCATCAGGAGAACATCAAGACACTGGAGGGGCAGCGCCGACAACAGGTTGACTGTGTGACTACGCAACAAAACAAAACAAAAGTCATAAGAATGTAGTTTAGGGTTAGAAAAGATGAGAGAGAAAAGTCTTACCCTTGCAGTTCATCAGTGTCCTCAGGCATCACGCACTTCCGCATCAAGCAGAGACGCAAGATCGCCACGAGATGGCGGAAGAGAGCTGCATCATCCTGAATTGAACAAAGTACAATTTTTCAGGCATCTGTACTGACAACTTAATTTAAAAAAAAAAAAAATGCAGCAAAGATCCTTTCCTGATAAGTTTCCAACTCACCTCTGTGGGTGCCTGCCTGTGGGATCTGTGCGTGACGTTGAAAAGGATTTTGAGGATCTCGATGATGCGCTGAGAAGCCTCCGGAGAAATGGCTGGCGCCGCCGGGTCCAGCACGCACTCGTACTGCTCCTTCCACTGCGCCTCCAGGCAGCCCTCCAGAGCTGCTGAGAGCATTGAGACCCCTCCCTCCTGAGGGACGAATTGGTAGACTGCTAAAAGTACAAGTACTGTAACATGCAGTCTCTTCATTCTTGGAGAATATTTAAGCACTGTATATTCAACATTATTGTAAGCATTTTGTTGATGTAGTGATTCTCAGCTCCCACAAGAGGGAGCCTGCGTACCACATTTTGAGAATGACTCTTTTAAAGCAGGCATGGCCCAAGTTTGGCTTACAGACCAGTCAAATTCAAGGGAATAAGAAGTCTTCAGTCACCTGTTGAAGCTGAGCGCTGAGCTCTGGTCGCAGTGCAGTAACAAGGAAGGTGAGTCGTAATTCGTAGAACTGAACACTGGAGGGAGCCGGGCAACTGACGCTGGAGGAGAGACGCTCTCTGAGGCCGCATATCAACCTGAAACGAGGTGTTGCGTGTGTGTATACCACTTGTGGTTTGACTTGTAAATATAGATGAAGAAAAAATCCCACCTGAGAGTGCTGAACCTTTCCTGTGCCCACGTGCTGTTGTACACCAAATTACACAACACCTTCAAAGCCTCCTTCCTCTTCAGCTCCTCTCCCGACACGCCGTCGTCCTCCTCATCCGCGCCCTCCATTTTGCTCTCCCGTCGGTCCTTCCGCCCTTGCTCCAGCTCCTTGTGATGGATGCTGCCTCTGTGGCTGATGCCATCCAGATTGCTGCAGAGGTCTGGCTTGGCATCGTCTTCCAAGGTCGACGAGCACTCTCGGTCCGGATCGTCATCGCTGTCGTCGCCGTCGTCCCCGCAACAGGAAGGCGTTTGGACCTCCTGGGCGAGGGATGCTATGATGTTGTCGTAGAAATCAGAGTCAGGCTCGTCGTCTGGCTCGTCGTCGTTTGCTTCAGTGGAGTTCAGCCCGGCCGCTTTGGCCAGAGTGAGGAGAGCGTTGTCAGTCACCAAGGGGCCCAGGATCCTCTTATCTCGAGAGAGGATCCTCAGCGTTCGCAGAGCGACTTGCAGCAAGTAACACGGGATTCCTGTTCTTATGAACCTCACCAGCACCACGGCCAAACCCTAAAGACAAACAGTGAACGGCCGCCTATTCGTGAATTTCTTTTGTGTGTGTGGAACCTGTCATGAGCTATTTGCTACAAAACACACCTATTCCTGGTTTATTATACTTAGACTGGAATTACTGACGCCAACATCCAACAACAAGGAGAGTGTGGGCTCCATACCTGTCGGAGGAGGACACCTCTGTCTGCCGGGTCATTCTCATTGGAGTCAGAGTCTGAATCTGTACTCTTTCTCACTTTATTCTTCCTGAACTGGTAAAACATAGAAAAGATTCAAACAACTGATTATCTTTTTTTTTTTTTTACATAATGAGGATCTCATTCCAATTTACAATTTAATGTACGAAGTCAAAGTAAAAGCTGAATTAAACCAAAGCTATTATTCTGTTGCATAAATGGCAACAGGTGAATTACAAAATGCACTTTCGACCATCTAGTGGAAGAACGTTTAACTTCTGTACCTCTTCCAGTTTTCTTTGCTTTGGACGAGCAGCCGGCAAAGATACAGGAGACAGAACAAAGAAAACAAGATCAATATTCCAAACAAAGACATACAGAGTGCTCACGTAGAAAAGACGGTTATGTGTCGGGGGAAGGGAGGGGGGGGGGTGGGGTTGCAGTCTAATAGAGCACGCAGGCAGAGCGGATCAGAGACGACTGATACAGCAGAATTACTAATCGGGGATGGAGTGTGTGTGTGTGTGTGTGTGTGTGTGTGTGTGTTGCTGCGGTCGGCTTGAGGAAGAAGGCTGGATGATGTACGGGGAAGAGACAGCGGGGAGTGACGCTGAGCGGGCGGATGCAGAGCCGTACGGTAAAAGCTGATGCTTACTTTCCTCCTGTCCCTCTCCTCTGCGTCGAAGAAGAAGCACTGGGCGTACTGTTGGAACACAGCCACACGCGGCCATCGTCATACACGCCGCAAAACGTGTCTCTGCGTGGGTCTCTTACCTCCGTGTTGAATTTCTGCAGCTGGGTATGAGCGAGGCTCACGTCCCCGTGCCTGATGCAGCGGATAATCTCCTCCACGTCCACCGGCATGCTTCTAATAATTAAAATGGGAGTTACACGACAATCACGGCGGGAGGCGGAGATTAGGCGTTAATGGATTGACGAATGACCACCGCGCGCTCACAATGTAACGCCAAAAGGACTTTAATAGGACGTTAAAGTACACAAAAGGCAATGAGACACGCAGTTTGCTTACCTTGACTGATTTTCTTTATCAATAGGGCGATATTACAGAGGTGCGTTGTCACGGCAGCACTTTTTCTTCGTTGACGGACGCGGCGTGCGGAGTTCTGCTGGGTTCTGCGCTGTTCTGGTGGCGCTCCGCTTCTCCCCGCTCTCCCTCTCTCCTGTTAATCCAAGAGAGATGAAGGGGCCACAGAGTTTATAATCCACTAATGGACTCTGAGTTTATATCTCTGTGATGACCGGCTAACCTTTTTCTAGGTGTCGGCAGGCTCAAACCGTTTTCTCCTCTATGTATCTTACCTTCCTAAAAAATGCCATCAAAACAACGATTTACTCTTACGAATACACCTGGCGTGTTGCGCAATGGTTCTCAAACTAGAGCTAAAAATGATTTAGGACACTATTATTGAACAAAACATTCCAAAATGTAGCCCTGTGATTGGTTGACAACCAATGCAGTGTTATTTATTCCACTATTTGCCATAAGACAATCGAGCATTTACGAAGTCAAATCAATTCATTCTCAAGTTCAGTGTGGAAAAACACCAGTGGGTGACATTCTCAAATGATTTCCGATGGCTCTCTCAGATGAAGAGGATGTTTACATGCGTACTCACGAAGGTGTCTTGAGAGCTCCTAAAATTGCCCCCGAAAGAAGATAATAATATGAGTGGCACTGACGGGCTTTCCTGGCAGGATGCTCACCCTTGTGCCCAGTGGGTAGAGGAAGCAGGGCCGAGAGGTTCTCAAGTGTCCAACTGGTGGCTGCAAAAACAGGATGTACACTGAGAACTGGGAAAAAGGGTCCCCCGCCGAGTGCCCCCGACGTATATTTGGTGAAAATGAACGGGGCACTCGAGACGGATGACCCTTGAAACAAACATTGTCACTGATGGATGATTTCCACTGCTACCGCTTAATTTATTGCGACATTGTGACCAACTGTCCTAACCCGCCGTAAATTTTACTCCGGGGACCATAACGACGGTATCGGACTTAGCCTACATAATACGTCTTTGTGCCGTTCTGTTAGCATTAAGTCCATACATCCGTACGATTGTTGGTGAGAATGTAGGTCAGTGGCCAAACTTGACAGTGTGCCTTTTTTTTTTTTTTTTTTGGAATACTCTAGGCGGAGTCATCATGTTCAAGTAAAATTGCCTGATTGACCCGAGTGAACTCCATTTATCGCATTTCGTAAAACGTGCACGTAAATTGCTCATTTTGCTCCATGCGTTGCAAGCAGGAGTGGAGTTCAGGAGCTGGTCAGCTGAAGAGGGTTTGCTTTCTTTCAGCACGTAGTCCCTTTTCCTTTTGACGATGTGTCAGCGTGTAAGTGAGGAAATTACAGGATTCGTAAAATTCACACGTAAGTCCGTCTTAATCATACGACGTGAGCTACCTCGTGACGGGGCGATGACTCAGCGCTGTGACGACACGGGCCGGCCAGATGCTGCTCGCGGTGGAGGTAAACAATAGGTTCCCGGTGGGAAGCCGTGCACTAGAGAGATGAAGAGCCTGGGGTGAGGGGGGGTGAGAAAGTGTTTTCTTTTTCCAATTTATTCACAGTTGTAATAGTGCTCGAGGTGATTCAGTCAGCCATTGTTTCTTATGAGGAAATCGTTCGAGAACACCTGCTGCAATAAAGCATGTAAAATTGCAACATTTCTGCCTGGCAAAAACTTTTCTTTTTTTTAATCCCTGCCTCCAGTTCAGCACCATTTTGAGAAAAAAACTGCTGACGGCCTCACGAGTGATAACAAAATCGCAAAACGAAAGTATCGAAAGATTTATTGGACCCCAAATTCTGTTTTGTGGTTAGCGCGGGAACACAGTGGTAACACGGGTGTATGGTCCGACAAAGGTGTGCAAGTTGTTTTTCTTCACATCGCATGTTGGGGATCGGTGGGAGCGAAGGACGTTTCAGAAATAAACACGCTTGATGGCAAATGTGACTCAAGGGGGAAAAGGCACAGGAAAAACGGGGCGATAAAGCAAAGCCCGCGGCGGAGAATCGGCGTTATTTTGGGCCACTCTGCGCTTCCTGCAGGTGATGGAAAAGAAAGAAAGATTTGTGGAACAATTGCTCAGCAGCAAGTGGACTGAGAGTGGCGGGATGTAGAGGAAAAGGGGGGAGGGGGCGCATCGGGGAAAGGGAGGCCATTAGAATCAACGTAAACATGAAACAAGGTCACTTTAAGTATCATGGCATGTTCTCGCTGTTACTAAAAAGTTGCTTACATTTACCCGTGCGATAAATTAGGATGTAAAGGCCCCAGATGACCAGGATGGGAGTTGGCCCGGAGTGACCATGACGAAAGTCCAGACACGCCTCCTTCGCCCTTTCTGCCTATAAAAGATCCGAAAGCGACTTGCCCATCACAAAGCGACACTGACACCACCTCTGGATTGAAGGCTCACTCTAAACAGCGGATTTTGCCATTTTTTTAGCTGGTAAGTGAACATTTTTGGACAGAAATCCTTCCAGAGCATAAGTTGACGTAATTGTTTCTCCGTAGATCACTACGGTATGGAGATAGCCGTTCTGCTGCTACTCACTGTACCTTTGACTGTTGCCTCACCACTCAGAGCCACTCTCAGGTGAGTCAAGAGACACCAGCTTGCTTTACATTCTTTTTGGTTTGTTTTTTTGTTTCGGGCTCTCATGTCTTACCTGTATTTGTCGGAATCACAGCTTGGACAGCGACACCTCCGTTGCGGCAGACACGGTCGAGGCGTCGGGGTTGGAAAGGTCAGAGGAGGCGCAGGAGCGGCACGTTCCATTTCTGAAGGTTGTTCCTTTTCGCTCAAGTGAGCAACGTCTGGACATGGATGCAATCAAACGCAGGTACCTAAAAAAAAAAAAAAGGGAGTATTACTGTAGTAGTATACAGTTATTTTAAAATAAATTCTGAACTGCTTAAACTGTGTCATATCATCATGGACAGTTCGGTAATCATTTATATTTAGTCATCCAGAATTGTTTTTATTTTTACACTTACAATTTATGAAGATACTAGTTACGGGCAATCTGCACTCCCTAGGTTGTCTATCAACGCACATTTCCAGTTCCAATGTTTATTTTATTATTTTTACACACCCTTTTTTCTTATACCAACAGCTCGGCAGGAAGACTACTTCTTCGCCAGAGGCGCGCACCCCAGCCCGGATGCAAGTTGAGCACCTGCCACATCCACAATTTGGCCAACACTTTAAACAACTTGGGCAAAAGAAACGGAAAAGAAAAATCCAGTGACGTGAATAATCCCAATTCATTCGGCAGATAAAATGAACGTTGGCGGGACGACGTACCAAACTCCTCTATAATGTTCAAAACATTCTGACTGACTGGTACTTGTTATGGATGTATATTATCTGCAAGTATATATTTAATAATGCTTTCAAAGAAATCTATTTAATTGTATTTACAGTAATATATTTATGTTCCGATTAAAACCATGGCAAAACATGACAGCTTGTGTGGCTGCGCTTTTCCCTTCCCACATGAATGTAATCCAGGCTCAAGTGTGATATTTTTAGTCCTGTGCAAGAGTCTTCATGTTTAAAAATTGGACAGCATGTATTGGAAGCAATGTTGATCCAAAGTCAAAAAGTCAAAGTCTGCTTTATTGTCAATTTCCTCACATGCCGAGACACACAAAGAGATCAAAATTACGTTCCCACTATCCCACGGTGACAAGCCATAGTACACAATATACATACAAGTAAAGAACACAAAAAATAAAAACAAGAAGGCACAAACAATGAATAAATAAGAGTGATGAATAAATAATAAATAAGAGGAGCAAAAATGGAGCAAGTGTGCATACAGCAGACATATTAGAAGTGCTCTCGAATAAATTGAGCTCCCCAAGAATCAAGTGTGACATTTGTGTGGTTGTGGGAGGTTCAGACAGTATTTGCCTCCTCCAACCACACCCTTACCTGGGCGCTTTTCTTGCTCTGCACCTTCCTTGCTTCGTCTGCACGGACTGAGAAACTGTGATCAAATCGGAAGGGGAAATAGTCAGTCAATTATGGTTAAAAAAAATCCACAGTTCATGTTTTTTCCTGACATCTTCCTCTGAATCAGAGGGGAAAAAAAGAAAGCATGAGAGACACTGGAGACGTCGCAGACGGCGGAGACAAAAACAACAAATCTGAAAAGGACCAGGTGAGGGCGGAAAAAAAAGTTTTGGAGGAACTAGCAGTTGTGAAAGTTTACAGATATTGAATGAGTCACAATGACGCGTCGTGCGCGTCCGTGTTAGCGCCCATTCAAGCATTGCACGTTTGCGTCTTCCTTATCAAACGCGAGGGAATTTGATAAATATTTCTGGAAGACGTTGGCGTTTGGCCAAGACTCTTCCAAATGACAATTTTGCGTTTATCGCGTAACGCGGGTGAAGTTAGCATCCGATAGTGTCAAAAGCTAGCTTAACAATAGCGGCTATCGGAATTTACACGAAACAATAGTGTTGTGTTGTCACTTTAACCTGTCACCTGCTTTCAACGCTGTCTGGGGGTTTCTTTTTAAGAAGCAAAACATGAGACAAAGTCCAGTTTTGAATGGACGACACGTTAAACTCGGCGAAAAACTTTCCGCCGTGTTTCTCGAACATCAAAGAACAGTACAGTACCGGAATGAGTTATCACAATGGCCGCGTCCCATTTCTATTTGCTCAGCTGTCGTGTTTTGGTATCACGTGGTCGTACTTTCTGAAACAAAAAATGAAACGCAGCCTTCTTCGCACAATTATTAAATACTTTTTCCTTGAGCAAAAAAAGTAATTTTTTATTTGAATAATAGATAAATTATGTACTTGTAAGTTATGCATTATGTAAAATCAATCTATTATTTGTCTCTTCTACTACGGTAATAGCAACATACCTCACTTTATAAGTATAGTTTTAGTATAAATATAAACAGTATGAATGTAAATGTACAGTTTTATACATTACAGCCTGTGTAGAAATAGCCACTTATGTTGACATATTTATATTCTATTTGTGACTGGAGCAAAAAAATAAGTGTATTTTGCAATTTATAATCCTTTTAACATTCACCCATCTCAAGTCTTCACACTCTCTTCACATACACACACTGGGGCAAACTGCAGCACCTTGTCATAAGTCACAGTCGAGTGTTTAAATCCTGCATGCCTCACTAGTGTAACAGCAGCTATTTTTTATGAACTAACAACGTGCCATGATTAGATTTTCCATCTCCATCAAGCTCAGAATTTAATTTGAAGTGACCTTGAATCTATTTTCCAGAGCTGGATCCCCAAAATCTTCAAGAAAAGAATTTGCACCACCTTTGTGGAAGATTCTTTCAGGTACTATGACATTCATATATTGATGTCTCATGCTCTTGTATTGACTTGAATTCCTCCATTTCTCTTAGTAATGGCGGCTTGTGCCAGTGCGGGGGGACAAGAGATACACATGCCTCCGTGGCTCTCGGCGACTTTTTCAGCACGGCCATTGTCAATCACTGGGACAGCGCCCAGCATTCCTCCGAATACCCAACGGATGCCTTCGGAGAGTTACAGTTTGCAGGCGCCAGCAAGCGGCACAGCTACGTGGGTGTTTTTCTTTGGTTCTGACCGATCCTATTACTCCGCGGCACTTAACATGAATTATTTTATTTGTACGGGTACTAGTTTTTGCGCTTGTCGTGGGACACACCGCCGTCTATGGTCTACACCCTGATGACCGCCCACTGGGGTCTGCCCGCTCCGAACTTGGTGGTGTCCGTCGTGGGTGGCGAAGGCAGGACGAAGGTGAAGACGTGGGTCCGGGAGGTCCTCAGGCAGGGTCTGGTTAAAGCCTCCCAAAGCACAGGTAAAAACATCAAACGACGGGCCACAACAATCACATCGATGACTCATCGCTCTGACCTTTCCCAAGAGCATGTGAAAAGTGTTTATGCACTTGGAAACAAAAAAGCCCATGCCAATAAAGCCAGGGCCTCCTTGAGGGTGTGAAGTTAAATTTGGAACGACAATGGGCTTTTCTTCCTGACTAGTTTGCCAAATGCAGGTGGCACACGCTGTTCTCCCGCCATCTGAGGTCATTTCTACCAGCTTTCCTCTCGGAAGACCTCGGATCAAAGCGAAAATAATAACGCGGTTTCTTTTGATTGCTGCTTTTCTTCCTAGTGACCAATCAACATTTCTTGCGGCTTTTCAGGAGCTTGGATCTTTACGGCGGGCCTGCGCGAAGGTGTCGGCAGGTGCGTCGGCGAGGCGGTGAGGGATCACGCCACCGCAGCGTCGTCGCTCTCCCTCAATAAGGTGGTGGCTCTGGGCGTCGCTCCCTGGGGCCTCGTCCACAACCGCCAGCAGCTGGTCAATGAACAGGTTGTCCACCCGCTCTCACCCAATTGGATTTAGAAGCCAAGTTTAGTTCTGCAGATGTCCCAATACTTCTGTCCATCTATCTCGGAATCTCCAAAACAGAGTTTCTTGACCTTTACTGAAAGAACACCTGCCACGAACCTTTCCCTTGATTCTTCTTCTTGCAGGGCAGTTTTCCTGCCAAGTATTATGTCCACAACATAACCCGGGACTCGTGCTGCCTGGATAACAATTATCAGGCTTTCCTGCTGGTGGATGACGGCAGCGTGGGACGTAGAGGTGGCGAGACGGGATTCAGGGCCAAACTGGAGGACTACATCTCCCACCAGCGCACGGGCATTTGGGGTAACTGCTTTTGTTTTCAATAGAGCCCATTGTGTGGCTGAATTATTATTATTATTTTTTATACATTCAATGCGAAGGTCAGCTGCCTCCATTGTCCGTCCCCCCCTTTGTTGTTATTCTTGCAAGTACTTTTACAAGTATCCAACCGGAATTCAAAGAAAGCACGGATCTTACTCCCTAATGAATCACGCTTTACTACCCCGTAATGTGTTATGCTGAATTTATTGTGTTGACTCCTGAACTGAAGGTATGTGATGATCCTGGCAGCCTTTGCATGCCCGAGCATGCTTTTGACACGTCAAGTCAAGAGCAGTGCAACAACAGAAATGAACCAAATGCCTAAACTGCTTTAACTCTTGCCTGACAAAAAGAAATGTCTGCATTGATCATAAATCATAGCATTTTGGACAATTTTGAATGGTTTTTTTTGAAGAACACATCCACAGTAATAAGAGGGTGTGCACACTTTTGCAAAGACAGTCATTTTTTGGGGGGAAAAGTTTTGAAATACTTTTTTTCTCATTACAACACAAAAACATTTGAACAGGGGTGTGTAGACTTTTTTTTTTAAATCCTCAGCACTAATATTCTTACACATAGACTTATAATGATAATAAGAATATTCCTTCTGTCCCGTTTTATTTATTTATTTTAGGCAGCGGCAGTATCGACATCCCAGTTCTTTGCATGCTGGTCTCAGGAGATGCAACTCTACTCGAGGTAAAACCGTATTGGGTCATTCTGGTTTTTTTTTTTTTTTTGTGAAGGCTACAAAAAAAACAACACGCCCTGAAGAAACATGTCCCTATTTCCTTTGTTACCAGAGAATTGATCTCTCTCTGAAGAGCTCCATGCCCTGGTTGGTGCTAGCGGGCTCAGGAGGCACGGCCGACTTCCTGAGTGACATCGTGAAGAATTTATCGTTAGCGCCGGTCGTCCCGTCTTCCGGCGAGGGTGACAGTGAGGCCGGGCCCAGTGTGGATCTGAAAGACAGAGTGGCAGAACGGGTTCGCAAATATTTTCCCTCCGAAGTGGAGACGGACAAACTTGTTGAGCGTGTAAGTGCAACACCTCTATTCACACCTGTGTTGTTATTGTTTTTCTTTTTTCTTTTTCTTTTTTTTTTTTATAAGCAGCAAGCAGGAAGGCCCAGCAGTAAGTGGGCAAATATTATTATTCTATTAAATAATTAGTATTATGATTTTATTTTAAAAATCAATTTATTTGAATTAATTAATTATTATGGTATGATTCAAATTCATTTGACCTGTGTCTGCTTTCAAAATGATTTTTTTTTTTTTATAAGCAGCAAGCAGGAAGGCCCAGCAGTAAGTGGGCAAATATTTGATTAAATAATTGGTATTATGATTTTATTTCAAAAATCAATTTATTTGAATTAATTAATTATTATGGTATGATTCAAATGAATGATTTTACCTGTGTCTGCTTTCAAAATTCGTTCCATGAGCGCCAACGTTTTTCCACCCCCAGTTGTACCCTACAATAGATGAACCTCTGAGTTTGGGTTGACCTTTCTTTTAATGCCGCTGGGCTCAAAATTCCATCGCAGCACAGACAGGATATTTCATAACAGACATGGAACGTTGCCAAGTAATTTGCAGAGGGCATAAACGCTCACAAGATATCCCTTGCTACAATAGCCCCTTCAATTTTTTTCCTCATGTGCGACACCATCCACTAGACACTGCTGCTCTTGAAACAACAAACACTTTGTTCAACACTTCTTTGTGGACTTCTCCAGGCTCTGAGCATCTACCAAAACAAAGACCTGATCACCATCTACCACGGAGAGCAGGAGGGCCCCAACGACTTTGACACAGTGTTGCTCAAAGCTCTGGTGGGAGGTAGAGTCCAAATATCCAATCCACATTAAAGACACGTTTCAGGTGGCAGCCTAATTTTAAACACCGTACCACTTCCCAGCGTCTAAACAGCGGGTGTCGGTCGACCACAGCCCGTACAATGAAGAGCTGAAACTGGCCGTCACGTGGAACAGGGTCGACATTGCGAAAAGTGAACTCTTCAATGGAGACATCCAGTGGAGGGTGAGTAGAAACGACACAGAGTCAGAAATGTCACATCCCAAATTGTAAAATGACCTCAACCAGTACGAAGACCTGGAAGACTCCATGACAGACGCCCTGGTCAACGACAAGCCTCAGTTTGTGCGCCTCTTCACCGAGAATGGCCTCAACATCCTGGACTACCTGACCTACGGCCGGTTGGAGAGCCTCTACAGATCAGTGGCTGACGGGACACTTCTCTACCAGCTTCTCCAGCGCCGCTTGCTGGAAAGACTTGGTACGCCGTCGCCCCTGCAGGAGACTCCCGGCAAAAGTGCAGCTAAGAATATTCACAGTGGACCAGTGTCTGAGCTCAGTCTTTTTGAGGTGAATTTTTTTTTTTTTTGTAACCATTCTGGAACATTTGAAATGTGTGCCAATCTTTATTATTTATTTTGTTATGTTTCCTTTTCTCCATAGGTGTCAAGAGTGCTAGAATTGTTAATGGGTGACGTCTGCCAGCCATTTTATTATGCTCCATTGGATTTGGACCAAATCACATCCAAGAGGAGAGCGATGAGGGTAATTATTTATTTATTCATTCATTTATTTATTGGGGTTTTACAGTAAGACGATCAGTTTGCATGATTGAAAACCCGCTGCGGTCTAAGTCAATTTGTGAGTAAAATAGCAGTCACTTTCTCAAGAGCCACGTTGCGAGGCAAATATACACATACACGTGAGACACTGCATCATGTGAATTGATGGTGGGCGGATGTTTTAAATTGCTTAAACTATTATAAATATAACAATAAATAAAAATATATTGATGAATATAAATTTAAAACTATAATATAATATAATATAGCATTGCTGCGGGGCAAAAATTCACGTACTGTACTGGACTGAAACCATGTAAATTGATGGTGGAATGATGTTTTGCATTGCTCTATCGCCGTCTTGTGGTTAAAGTCTGAATGACATGCTTAAACCGCTATAATAGAATACAATACAATATATGAAATGTTTATATTAGTTGTAGTAGATGTAGTTATTATAAATCATAAAATTAATAATGAATGAAATTAACAATAAAAATAATAACCACAATTATAATAAGAAGAATAATGACAGTGATCATGATTATTATTCATTTTATTATTGTATATTTTATGATTCGTTTTATGATTTACATTAACTACATCTACTACAACTATAAATAATATAAACATTTAATACATCGTATTGTATTATAGCGGTTTCAGCATGTCGTTCAGATCTTTAACCACGAGATGGCGATCGAGCAATTCAAAGAATCATTCCACCATCAATTTACATGGTTTCAGTCCAGTGCCGTACGTGTACGTGTATTTTTGCCCTGCAGCATGGCTATATGTACTATATTATATTATTTTAATATTTGCATGACCTATGGCAGATATAGGTAATTTTATATTATTATTATTTATCGTTATAGTAGATATAGTATGTCTACTATAACTATAAATAATATAAATATAAAACACCTACAAATCTAAAAACCTTTGCATGTATGTGTTTCTATTAATTTCAATGTGGGAGAGGGTTGAGATTATCAACATTTTTTTATATGATCTCTCTTTATTGAACATATCCAACCGGTTTGTTGTCTTTCCAGCGCGCCAGTAAGCTCCTGCGTGGCGACTGTTTGTATCGGGAGAAGCGTTGCCTCTTCCCCTGGGCTTCGCTCTTCATCTGGGCCGTCCTCCAGAACCGCAGCGAGATGGCCACTTTCTTCTGGGAGATGGTAGCTTTCCAGATAGAAGATGGACTCGTTTAATGAACAAAACATTTTCTATTTCTTCTTTCCAGACAGGAGAGTCCGTACTGAGTGCATTGAGCGGCTGCAAGATTCTAAGAGAACTTTCCAAACTGGAAACTGAGACGGAAACCAAACTGTCGATGAAAGAGATGGCCCAGAAATTTGAGAATCTTGCACATGGTAAAAGCCGAAACATCATAACATTTAGCAATATCGAGCTCAAGCCGAATAGCGTCACTTTGTGTGGTTATTTCATATTTTATTATTTATTTCCGGAATTTCAGATGTCTTCAGTTCTTGTTACCGTAGCAACGAAAGTCGTTCCTTCACTTTACTGATTCGCAAATCGCCCGTGTGGTGCGGGACCACTTGCCTCCAAATGGGCATGAGTGCGGACGCGCGTCTTTTCTTCAGCCACGATGGAGTCCAGGTGACTCGCTTTGTTTCCACCAGCGCACGGGCAGATCTCTTAGCACTTAACGAACGGATTCTTTTTCCTCTTTCCACAGTCTCTGTTGTCCCAAATTTGGTGGGGTGACATGAAGAGGAACACAGAAGTGTGGAAACTCTTGCTCACCTTCTTCTGCCCCGTCCTTTGCTACACCAACTTGATCTCCTTCAGGTAACTTGGCATTCTCGTGAACAATCTCCGTGACTTGTGATATATATATCGGGGTGTTCTTTCCACCTTGCAGGTCACAGGAGGAGAACCCGCAGGAGAAAAATGTCAATCCCAGCGAGGACGCCGTGGGCCGAGACAACAGCCTCTACGGCACCACCGTCTTCTCCTTCTCTGACATTAAGCACATGTAATCAACTCGGAGCAAATTTCCATTTCATCTTTAATGGCGTCCACAAAACTGAAATCATATTTTGCTTCCACCTCAAGTGAAGCAGACTCCCAAGGAATCTACACTCCCAGAACTGCCACCATCAGAGGTGAGTCACCCCCGTTTCGTAAAAAAATGTCGAAAATCCTCATTGGAATTTTCGTTCAGGCCGACCTCTCGCCCCGAAACCTCCCGAACGGCCGTTCGTCGTGTCCAGATGGCGTCAGTTCTGGTTCGCGCCAGTCACCTCCTTTTTGGGCAACGTCCTCATGTACTTCCTCTTTCTGCTGCTTTTCGCCTACGTGCTGCTGGTGGATTTCAAACCGCCGCCCCCCACGGGTCCCGCCATAACTGAGCTGGTGCTTTATTTCTGGGTCTTCACCATGGTGTGTGAGGAGATACGAGAGGTAATTTTACCCCCCCCCCCCATCACCACCAAGTTTTGCAATGACTTTAACGAATGTCTTTCTTTGCCAAGACCTTCTTTTTAGGGACGAAGACTTTGCGCCAGAGACTCCGAGTGTACATTCAGGATGTTTGGAACAAATGTGACCTCACCGCCATTGTACTGTTCATCATCGGCTTAATTTGCAGGTTAGTGGATCATCCACACGTTGCAAATTCAATGTTCAACCTTACCGAGGCGCACGATTGACATTCTTGGAATATTTCACGGAGTGTCACCTATTATGGTTTTAAGTAGTCACCATAGAGATCCTCTCCACTAATGCGCTAACGTCACTTTTGCTAGTTTTCCCGCCGCACCAGTTTTTGGCGGCCTTGACGTTGCTAGGCTTGACATCTTTCGAATGGGTGTGATTTTTAATTAAGGATAAAGACAAGCCAACTCCAGGTCATTAGTTCAGTACAATTTGTACCCGTGATTGTTAAAATCACATTCGTGACACGCTAACATGACAGTCTGAGCAAACAATGGCTGACTTTAAAAAAAATATTTGTCTTGTAGGATGTTCAACTGGTCTTACGAATTCGGCAGAGATGTTCTGTGTGTGGATTACATGGTGTTCACACTCCGCCTCATTCACATCTTTGCCATTCACAAGCAGCTAGGACCCAAAATCATCATAGTGGGAAAGATGGTAAGAATAAAAATTGACGAAACACCTCAAGAAGGTACCAAAGGAGATTTTTTTTTTTTTTGTATTTTAGATGAAGGATGTCTTCTTCTTCCTCTTCTTCCTGGGGGTGTGGCAGATGGCTTACGGCGTCGCCAATCAGGCTTTGCTGTACTCCTACGACCCCCGACCCGATCGTATTTTCCGCCGGGTTTTCTACAGGCCGTACTTGCACATATTTGGACAGATCCCCGTGGAGGAAATGGATGGTAGCGATGCACGATGGCGACCATTTTTTTTTTTTGCAATTCTCTCTGACCGCTTTTAATCTTCCCAGTGGGGAAGGATTGGGACATGGCGTGCACCAGAAACGTGACGCTGATTGACGCCGGTGCAGAACCGTGTCGGATTACGAACAGTAACTGGCTGGTGGTAATCCTGCTGGTTGTTTACCTGCTGGTCACCAACATCCTGCTTATCAATCTTCTCATTGCCATGTTCAGGTAGACGTCTCAGCACCCCTCCTCCATTTTTTTTTTTTCTCATCACTCCTATGTTTTGTTTTTGCAGTTACACTTTCAATGAGGTGCAAGCCAACAGCGACATCTACTGGAAGTTCCAACGCTACAACCTCATCGTCCAGTACCACGCGCGCCCCTCGCTGGCCCCGCCCTTCATCTTCCTCTCTCACATCAACCTCTTCATCAAAAGGAATATCCGCAAGGTCTCGTCTGTCAAGATCCACCACTTCGGTCTGTGTTTTTTATTTTGTTTTTTTTTCCCGTCCATCAATGTCGGCACAAGGGCTGAACTTGTTTGCGTCTCGGCAGTGTTGCAACTCAAAGGCAAGACGGCAAACCGAATCATGACGTGGGAAACCATCCAAAAGGAAGAATTCTTAAGCACTCAGAGCAAAATCCAAAAGAGCAGCGACTCGGAGAGACTCAAGCGCATGGCGACCAAGTGAGCCATTTCAGTCCGAGTAGAATTTACGTTGGGAATAAAATGTCGTTTTTTTGCAGGGTGGACGGTGTGATGAAATATCTGACTGAGGGCAGAGACTTTGACCACAGACTCAGGACTTTAGAGACTGAGGTACAAAAAAATGCAATTCGAAAATTATTGATCAGTCGTGTTTACGAATATTTTTCTCCCACAGATGGAGTATTGCTCCAGCGCACTAAGCTGGATTGTGGATACTTTGGCGCAAGGCGGCACATTCAAACCCCCTCGGCCCCCCCCAAACCTGAGAGGTACGTTCCGATATTATTCACGCTACTACTTATCACACTTTTTTTTATAATTATTATTTTTTTTTTACACAGATTCATTCACACCATCTTCTTGAGGAGGGGGGGCGTGTCCCAAAAATACTTTAACGGTTGCCATGCCAACTGCCTGCCAACATTTTTTTGTTACTCACTAGAAGCTATCAATATTGTTACATTATCGAATACAGTACTGTTTTTTTTTTTAAGTGCAATGTTTTTATTTTCAAATGCCAAACTATATTTATAGTTTACAACTGGAAAATGTACATATTTAACACGGGTGGAGGCTAATTCACATTTGATGCTGACTTTGTACTATTTGTTGTCACTTTATGTTGTCGATAAGAGTCACGCTATTTGAGGAAAGGATTTTTTTTTACTTTCACTGTTTTAATGTTTTACAATAAAATGTCATTTACAAAGTGTCTTTGTATACACATGGAGCGACATGATTGATCTAGCGAGTGTTAGCAAACAATAATGGTCAATTTAGAACCAAGGTTTCTCTGCGTGAGAATCTAATGTTGGTGAATGAAACAAGTTTTGGTGCTTGTATAAACAAAAGCCGGGAAATAATAAAAATGTCATAATAAAAATAGTTAAACCAAAATATTGCGGAGACGAGAACAATGAACCAGCAGAATTTGCTTCGTTGATTTCGTTTTTTCCCAGGCAATAAAAGTTTCCAACAAGCACATTTTTTTTTTTCTTCCCCCAACCGGTTTGTCCTATCCAGCTTGCTGCCACATAAAAAAAACTGGCACAGAGTTGGATGTTAATCCTCACCATTAAGTAAATCTTCACCATTAACGATGAGTCATTAGAATGTTGGTGCACAACGCCCTATTTCTGTACATCTGATCACATTTTCGCAGATCCTAGGCAAAAAAAAATAAAAAATCTCAAGGCACAATTCTCCCACAAACATTTTTGACTAATTGTGGACTTAAAAAATTGAAATAATCCGCAAGAGCTGGTGTTGAATTTTACACAAATCATGTCTCATTGGTATCAAGTTTTCAGGATTACGCAAACAATCCAGATGGACCTGTTGTATGAAAACCATGCATATGAAACATTGAGAAAATTTTAATGAGCCAGGAAATGTGACGTCTTAATTAGTTTGTTTGCGATTTGTTTGAGTTTCAGTCAACCGCGTCTACCTTACTTGATGGATGAATGGCACGGAAAGTACAAATTATTATTAGCAGTTAGAAAATGAAGTTTTAGTGATTAAATGATGCAAATTCATAATTATGCAAAATTTGGCAGTTTATAAATTGACTGTTTTTTTTGTCTGACGATAAATCTTTGTTTGTTTTGTCTTTGTCTCCAAGTTCACATGCCACACAGGCCGTCCGAACCTGTTGAGTCGGTCCTTTGACCTCACTTGTCCTCGAGTATGAACGGGCGGCAACAAATTACTCCGCTCGAAATGAATCTTTGTCTTTTGGGAACATACCGACGAGGACTACATTTGGACAATGTTGCTTTATGTAACCCAAGAATGGAGATTTAATTGATGAAATATATCAATACATTTGAATTCTTAAAAAATAAAAAAACACCCACTCAGCACTTTTTCAGCCTTTTGTAATAATCAGATGCCCTTTTCTGAAATGATGTTGTTGGGCCTGCGGATAATCCCGAGAGTATTATTTTGATTCTCTAATGTCAGTTTACAAAAGAACCTTAAGAGTTGTTTGTATATGGTCCGATGGACGATAATACTTGGATTTAGCGGGATTTCACGCTTGTTTACACGTGCTTACCTCAAAGGAAGCGGAGGCTATCAAATCCTTTTATTGTCCTTTAAAAAAAAGTTTTGTTGTCATTTTGCGGATCACCAAAGTGAGTTGTAATTGGAATCTGTTGATGCGCTGCAAATAAAAAAAAGTTGTAATTTATTATGCAAGCAAAGATCTGACGACAAGAACGCAATGAAAAAAAAAAAGCTTGGTCATGTTTCCTGTCTCCCCTATCCAAATTAAATGTTGTCATTGTACACAGTGACCCCTCCCTTCAAAATCCCTCCTGCTCTATATTACAAACTGGATTGCGACACTTTTTCCATTAGGATTTGGCTTGGCGTTTTAGTGTTAACGAGAATATTTATATGCAGTATATTTTAACCCTCGTGACTTTTAAGGCCTGATTGATAAGGTAAGACGCACCTCGTATTTATATTATTATATTACGTGCCTGATCTGTGAAATAAATATCATGTGATGTTTATTGAGTTGACTTATTAACATTTTTCTCTCTGTCTTTCTTTGTTAAGATGCGTTTCTCTTTTATTGTGCTGTGCCTGAATGTGCTCATAAATAACGGTGAGTGAAATCCATCGACGAGACATTTCGAGAACTGAACGCATTGTTAAATGAATATTTTCGGGGTCCTACACCGGAAGACATCTGTTGAAGTGGTATCGATGTCGTAGTATCGGTGCATTTTTAACATGAATTAAACAGAATATCTTCCCCCCCCCAGTTGCTGCGAGTACGTGGTGCTACACAGGCTGCGGTGAGTAAGCGGCCATTTGTGTGATTAAAAACCGGGGGGGCAACGCTTTTCGACGACCTCCCCCCTTTGAACAGAACACACACCCAGCCACTGGCCTGACCTGAACGGCTCCTTCTGCGGGGGTCAAAGGCAGTCCCCCGTCGACATACAAACCAGCCACGTTGAGAAGGACGAAAACCTCCTCAGCTTCTCTTTTGTCAACTTCTCGTCTCAGAATAGCTTCAGGGCCTTTATAAATAATGGACACACCGGTACAATACAAATCATTTCTATTTGACCCTGCAATGATCATCTGTGTCTTGCTTATTATTATTATTTTTTTTTGCTAAGCCAAATTCATCTTGAATGAAAACGAGGTCGAAGTGAGCGGAGGTGGACTGAACGGTACGTATTCCACGCTCCAGCTCCATTTCCACTGGGGCAACACGGAGCACCATCCCGGGTCGGAACACACCGTGGACGGACACAGATACCCCATGGAGGTACGTTTGGCATGGGAAAAAAAAAATTCTGATGGATGCTCGCGTGACTTGGGTGAGAGTCACACCTCGGATAAAAATGTCACCAAACAACTTCCAGATGCACATTGTGAGTCTGAAGAAAGGTCTGTCAGTGGCGCAGGCTCTTGAAGATCAAGCCGGCATCGCCGTCCTTGGCTTCTTCATCAGTGTGAGTGCAGATGAAGAGAAAAATTGGGGCTCGCTAAATTTAATGACGGCTGTCCCCCTCCTAGGAGACTGAAGATGTAAATTTGTCAAGTCCTTGGAGTGCCTTGACTTCTTATCTTCTGAACAACACAGGTACAAAAGTGATCTTTTGTTAAGAAGCAGTAATGCAAAATAAAAAAAAAGCATGTTATCTACAAAAATTTGCCCAGCGGCGCCGTTTCACATTGTATTTTAACACACACAAAAATTGTTCACCTTTCACCACAGACACAGAAGTCAACGTGAGACATGCCATCTCCATAAACGACCTCATCGGGGACGTGGACCGCAGCAAATACTTTCGCTACATGGGCTCGCTGACCACGCCCTCCTGTAACGAAGTGGTAGCCTGGACGGTATTTCAGGAGCCCATCAAGGTGCACAGAATATTGGTGAGTCAAGAAAAGTTGCTCCTAATAATTCACTCTCACTCACTCGCTTCAGGTTTCTCATTGACAGCAAAATTTGAGTGTTGACAGAAGTCAGAGGCCTCTTCAATGACAGATTTTTTATTTTTTTTCTCCCCAACAACTGCAAGAAACTTTTGACCTCTGTGGGAATTTCCCCCTTTATCTAGACATTTAAAAAAAAAAATCCTGACTTACATGTTTAATCAGGCCGCTGACACAGTGTGAAATTTAAATCCAAGATTTTTTTTTTAATAAATCGTGCTAAAAAAATAAACACAGCACGTGCAAATTGAAAGATGAGCTTTTTATTGCATTTTACAAGTTCTATCAGCATCCTTTTTTGTCCCTTTTATGATCATTGAGTGGAGGACGGCTGCCTATAGAATTTACGGTGAGTTTGGTTCATGATGGGTTTGGCGGGGTGGGGTCTTATTGTATTATAGTTGAGACTGCCTCCCTCCTCTCAACTGCCCGGTCCTCTTTGTAGTTTGTGTATTTTAAATAATTTAATCTGTGTAAACACACAGTACATGTGCCGATTTAACGTCACTCTTAATGTGACAAATACTTTGACAAATGCAATTATCTCTAGATCATCCACGTGAGGATGACTAGACAAAGAAAACCCTCATCAAGATCATATTTGTTTAAAGCAGTGCCAAACGCAATCCTTGTCATCATCCGATCGTGACGGCTCCATCGCACGTGTATGGGGGCGCCGACGAGGGTTAGGGTAGTGTGACCTTGTCTGTATTCTGTAAACAGCTGAAGACCGAGACAAACGGAAGCTTTGTAAATCAAGATGTAGAATAGACTTTAGTGAGCTGAACATGGTGTAAACCCAAAGTCACTTAAGTCAATTGACAGTAACAGCTTTTGCACCCCCTTGGCCCGCATTCTCCATTCAGCTCCAACAATTCCCTTTCAAGACGGGCCTCACCAATGTGTACCGACCAGTGCAAAGCCTGAATGGACGCCAAGTGTTTTCTTCTCCTGCGGCTCTTCTCCCTCCCAGTGAGTTGTCGCTCATATTTTGTATTTGCGGCCCTGCTTGGTTGAACACAAATCTATTATTTTGATGCGTAAAAGTGCATACATCTGCTAAATAATTGAATAAATAGATATGACATTAATAATAAAAAAATCATTTAATTTATAAATGAAATTAATTAATTCATAATAATTAATGGTTGAACACAAAGCTATTATTTTGATGCATAAAGTGCATACATCTGCCAAATCATTGAATAAAGAGAAATGACATTAATAATTAATTAATAATAATACATAATTTAATTTACAAGTGAAATTAATTGATTAATAGAAAAAATTTATCATTTCATTTACTAAACAATTCAGTGAAATTGGATCATCACACTGGCTTTAATAAAAAAATAAATAAAAAAAATGTAATTTATAAATGAAATTGATAATAATTAATGGTTGAACACAAAGCTATTATTTTGATGCATAAAGTGCATACATCTGCCAAATCATTGAATAAAGAGAAATGACATTAATAATTAATTAATAATAATACATAATTTAATTTACAAGTGAAATTAATTGATTAATAGAAAAAATTTATCATTTCATTTACTAAACAATTCAGTGAAATTGGATCATCACACTGGCTTTAATAAAAAAATAAATAAAAAAAATGTAATTTATAAATGAAATTGATAATAATTAATGGTTGAACACAAAGCTATTATTTTGATGCATAAAGTGCATACATCTGCCAAATAATTGAATAAAAAGAAATTACATGAATAATAATAAATGATTTAATTTATAAGTGAAATGAATTAATAAATAATTTAAAAAATCATTTCATTGACTAAACAGTTAAGTGAAATTGGATCATCACACTGGCTTTCTCCGTCTTTAGGTCATCAATGGTGCTATGATGAGGAATGTGGTAAGCCGTCGTCAAAGCCATCCTTATATTTCGTGTTTGTCGATTGCAAAATGGTGTTTTGTCGCCGCCGCCTCCATAGAGTTCAATCCTACCAAGTGGTACCTTCTGCCGGACTCGCACTGCGACGGCGAGCACCAATCGCCAGTCAACATCGAGACGACGAAAGCCGTGAAGGACGAGCACCTTGACGGCTTTGCTTTCACACAGTTTGACGACAAACATGTCATCAAGTACATCACAAATACAGGCCATACAGGTTGGAAAATGACACTTGTGATGATGGTTTAATGTAAAACCATTATCTAGAGCGTAATGTATAATTTACGATTTATGTAAGCATCGTTAATATATATTTAAATGAGGTGGTTTTTTTCAGTTGCGCGACATCTTCGGTATTTGAAAATGTTACTCTTAATTTAATGGAAGACTTGACTGCAACCTTAATGTGCTTCCATGTGTATTATAATTTTTTTTTTCTTAATTTTCAAAATTTTCAAAATAATCTGAATCAATTTCGAAAATGGAGGTTAGAGAAAAAAAAAATCAAAGCACTTTTTTCAACATTTAAAATAAAAAGTATTTTTAAAAATTGAGAATAAAATCATTTTATTTGAAAAAAAAAAAGTACGGTATGTAAAACAAAACAAATATTCTGACTATATGTGTTTACAGTCAAGTTTGTACTCAATGAGGGTGCGATGGAAGTGTCCGGGGGCGGCCTGGGTCACGTCTACTCCACAATCCAGTTCCACTTCCACTGGGGTTCCTTATCGAACGACTCCAAAGGCTCCGAGCACACGATCGATTCCAAACGATTCCCTATGGAGGTGCTTGGAAATCACATCATGAACTGCCATTTATTGCTTTCTGAGATGTCAAAACACTTTCTTTCAGGTGCACATAGTAAACAAGCGAAAAGATTTAACTCTAGAAGAGGCGGTTAACACTACGACTGGCCTGGCAGTGTTGGGATTCTTCATTGAGGTAACGATCATGGAATATTTCCAGTTGATAATTGACCCATTAGAGGCAGGGTGTGGCATTTGCTGACATCAACATAAATTCTGTCAATCCTTTCTAGGCCGCAGCGAGTTCAAAAAGTAGTGGTGCTGCAGAGCAACATGACGATGTAAGTAAAACTATTTCAGCACCGATTGGGTGTGAACAGAATCAAATCATTCTTTCACGAAAGCAACATTTTTCCGTTTAGTCGTCTGACGACTCTCATGACTCCACTGATGCGTCGACGACTGCTACCTGGAAAACATTGATCGGTTATCTGGCAGAGATACAAAGCATCGGTGTGTATGTCTTTATTAGCGCCCGCTATTTGCATAGCGTCCCATTTGATCAACTCTTCCATTTTCCACCCCATCTCTCATGGAACTTTGGTTTCTGAAGCTAGCCTCATGTGTTGACATCAATTTCAGTGGAAAAAAAATCCAAATATTCCCCAAAGTTAATTATCAGGGAGGTCCAAGCCCCTGCAGCCCCCCCCCTTCTAGCTCCGCCACTGCCAAATTGTACCCTGGACTGCAGACTCTTTGCATTTCCCTAAGATTAGCCAAAAACGTTTTTGCTGGACAACAGGTTCACGGGTGGAGGTCACGAAGGAGATGTCTTTGGGTGAGCTACTCAGCGATGTGGACCTCACCTCCTACTACCGCTACAATGGCTCTTTAACCACGCCCTCATGCAACGAAGCCGTGGTTTGGACCGTCTTCAAAAACTCAATCAAGTTGGATCGCAGCATGGTAAGGTAGTCATGAAGGGTGTGAATACCTGGTTTTCTTTGTATGCTGACTCGATGACAAAAATATGTACCGGCATAGTGGAACTGTCGATTCGAATCAGCTCCTCCTGTCTTGTGACTGATGTTGTACGTCAACATGATATTGATCAGTATGAGTCGAAACATTGCGTTCGAGTACTGGCTTTGATCACTATCAGGATTGCATGTGACGGAACAAAAAAAGCAGATTTTCCTGATTCAGAAATTCCCAAAATATTTTTTTAATTTAATACATTTTGCTGATTAAAAAATTTAAAATATATATATTTAACTAAATAAATTTTGCTGATTAAAAAATAAATAAATAATAATAAAAATATATTTATTAGTCATGTTGACTTTTTTAAGAAACTAGACCGCATGGTATTGACAGTAGCTCACTATTTGCCTCCAGCTGACGATGTTCCCAAACCGGATCGGCTTCAGTGACGTGTTCCGGCCCGCACAGGCTCTCCACGACAGAACGATTTCCACCACGGCTGGAGGCAGCCCCCTTGCACCTGCTGCTTTTTTTGTCTTCCTGGTTCAATTCTGTGCCTTTCTCCTGTGATTGCAAACGACATCAAATCTAGTTGTGTCAGGATACGCTGTAAATTATTCTAACTGTGCACTTTATCAGTCAATCATCTCAAAACCTCCCAAAAACTTATCAATCATTTGTGTGCGGACCGCAAATTATAAAATAAAATGCAATGAAATCCGTAAACAATTTTTAATGGTGAAAGTTTTTTTATTCGTATTGAAAAGGCTCCAGGTTATGGCAACTACCTGGCAGGCCCAAAACCAAAACTTTCCCGTATGTGGCGTCAGTAGGAATTAATAAAAAGAGTGTTTAGGCTGGAAAACAATCCTCAATGGGGATTTTCTCAAAGAACTGGTTTTCGAATCCCATTGCCAGTAATTTGAAAGCTTCATTAGCTTTTGGTTGTATTCCCCAAATCGGATTCTTTTGTTTAGCCCATGCTGAACCTCTACGCACATAAAAAAAATAAGATCTGCTCGACGAAAGATGAATATCTAGGAATGCAATGTTCATTTGCAAACAGTTGCTTCTTGCTTTTCGTCATGGTTGGACAGTTGACAGATCCAGATCGATGTGACTCGAGCATGTTTGCATTGGTTAGATGTCAAAAGACAACAAGCAAGCGTCTCGTATTTTATCGGTTTGCTCATTTTTTAATGACAAATATGACCGATTCAAAAACTGATTGAAAAAATGAATCCATAAAGCCAACTAGCCAACTTTCAATGACTTGAGCGCATTAAGTAAGGTTCAATGGGACCTGACAACTATAGCAACAATAATTTCAATTTAACTTCATCTAGTCAGAAATGATTTATTTTCCTTTTAATCTTGAAAAAAAAACCATACAAAAAAAGGTGTATAATTTTATATTTTATACATTTTATATATATTATTTATTTATTATATTTATAATATATTTTTATTTGTAAATTTTCTACTTACTTTCTACTTGGCCGAGGTCGCGTACATGTTACAAAACAATTTTAACAGTGACATTCAAAGCATAACAAGATTTGTATCTTATGCTCATGTGAAAAAAAAACTTGCATGTATGTGGAATTTGAAGGATGGGTTGGGTGGAGGTGATGATGAAGGCCTTGCCCCCTCCGAAACAGAGCATATAAGAAGGACAGGTAAAGTATTCTTGAGAGCATACACAGGTGACTTCAAGGTGAGCTGCAACATTGGACTGCTTTTTGAGGTTCTTTCAATATTTTAGCAACATTTCTCATTGGATACTAAAATGTTTTTATTTTAGATGAGGTGGTTGGTCGTTGTCGTGGCTGTCGGCATCCTTGTGGCGGATGTTTATTGTGCTGATGACACAATTCGTAAGTATTTTTTTATTTTTTATTTTCACAAAGTTTATATATGAAATATTACATCGCAGCCATTCATTACATTTCTTTTATTATATTATTGCTCCACTAGTGGCTTAGCTGTAACATATTTATTTGCGGAGTTGTCACGCCATAAATGTTTTGTTATCTTCTCCGCACAATGCCGACGATTGTATTTCAAGAAAAAAATGCTCCACTTCCGTGTACCTGTACATTTACGAGTCACTAATTAAAGTCTGTCTATTTCCATCTTCCCGCTTCTCCCCAGCCTGGTGTTATCACAACGAAACTTGCAGTAAGCAATCGTCATTATCTCCATTTATCTTCCTCATTGCAGTTTATCAATAACCATCAACCTCTCATTTCAGATGATCTCACATGGCCGGTCATCGCTACGGAGTTTTGCAACGGGACCCGCCAGTCGCCAATTAACATTGTGACCTCGGATGTCGCAATGAACGACAGCCTGACAGATTTCGTCTTCACAAACTTCGACAATCCTAACGTTCTGACCGAGGTGACCAACACTGGCAAAACCGGTGAGCATTATTTTCTCCGTAAAATTGTGTATTTCAAAAAGTGACATACTAGCGTCATGCTAATGCCAAATAGCATCTAATAACGCTTAAAGCCATCGATTGAACAAAAATGGTGCATGTAGACAGACAATATAACAATCGTCCGTTCTTTATCCTCTGCAAAGAAAAAACAAATGCTATATTGACGAGCCTGGAGAAGTCTCATGCTCCCTGTTGTGTGCTACCACAAACATATTTGTTTTTCCCTGTCCCTTTCAGTCAAAGTGAACTTCGCATCAGGAGTGCAGATTGCAGGGGGAGGTCTTCCCGAAGTCTACGACAGCCTGCAGTTCCACTTGCACTGGGGCAACGGCAGCACCGTACCTGGATCCGAGCACACCGTTAACGGAGTGCAGTTCCCCATGGAGGTGAGCTGCAATTGTCTCCTGCCATGCCAAATGTCTCAAATGTTGATTCTGCCCACAGTTCCACATTGTTAGTATCAAGTCCAGCTTCAACGGGAACACAACTCTGGCCGTCAACGACTCCATCGGAGCTGCTGCGCTTGGCTTCCTCATTGAGGTTCCAAATTTTCATGTGCTTTTGTGAGTGCGCTTTAGATTCTCATTTGTAATATTAAAAAAAAAAAAAAAAAAATCCAGGTTTTGCCGGACACTACTGATGAACCTGCCAGTTGGAAAACTCTCACCGACTACCTAGAGAACATCACGTTGGCAGGTGAGGCGACGCTCGAGCCAAATTCTGAGCAGTCGCAGTCAAGCGGACAACATTTGACGTTTGTCATTAGGCCAGACCGTCAACTTGACTGCAGGACTCACACTGGACGATTTGCTACCTGGAGTGGATCGCACTCAATATTATCGCTATCTCGGCTCGCTCACCACACCAAGCTGTTTTGAAGCCGTGGTATGGACTGTGTTTAAGGACACCGTTAAAATCAGCTCAAACCTGGTGAGTTTTTGTGACATCCCAGTGTGAGAGAGAAAAAGAAAAAACTCCTAACGACTCACTCCCTTTTGACTCTAGATTGACAAATTCAGCACAATGCTGCATATCACCAATGAAACCACCTCAGAAATCATGGTGAACGTGTTCAGGAGGGTTCAACCGGCACAGCCCGTCACGACTCGTTCTTCGGGTTCAGACGACGACGACTCGGATGATTCCAACGACGCTACCAGAACATGTCTCTCCCTGGGACTGCTGGCTCTCAGCTTGGTACTTGGGTGGAGTTACTAATTCATTTACGATCCGAGAAACCAGTTTGTGAACTTGCCCTCTCCGACATGTACTTTTCCACTCGTGTCTGCGTGTAAGCTAATCGATAATAGGAATGACACTAAACTGAATGTCCAATTACTTCTATATGTTTTGATGAAGGAAGTTCATATAAGGTCAAATGTAATTCCGGGATATAATTTACTACCGTTTTACTGGTAGCTAGCACTGTTACGTTGATTGGGATCAAGTTTCCCACGCACTGCACGACTTGCACATGTAGCCGAACTTTTTACTCAATGTGAATCTGTGCACCGATACAGAAATTTATGAAGGTTATAAAAAAATTAATAAACTTGATGAGTAAATTACACGCTTGTTAATGAAGTCAAATCACAATGAATTACTGCACTGAATTGATCATAACTTCAATTGTCAATAAATAATTGTGCACTCGTGAATTAAAATAAAAAATGACAAAAAAATAATAAAAAAATATTCAAAATTAAAAAAATATGTTTTTTTTTTAATGCTCACACAGAAAAGGTATTTTTTATGAAAAATTTAGTCAACTCTCTAAATGGGAGGCAACAGTCGTTTAATGCGTTTCAGTCGACATTTAATCCCTGTTTCGTAAACCCAATACGACGTTCCTTCTGGGTCGCCTTTGGAGATATTGATCTAAGTTCCCACCCAACATGCAAGTGAATTCTTTTGTCAGATGTAACTGAAGATGCGACACAAAAAGACGTAATTTAAAACCTGTTCCGTTCCCGTTTAATAATAACAATTCACACTCGGGCTCACATTACATTTGAAAACAAGAGCTGAACAATTGCTGCTGTCATAAAGATAATATTGCTTACATTTTGATTGACGCTGTCATAGAGCTCGCCAACAATGTTGTATATACAAAATATTTCATCGTACAAATCAGGGTGGATACATTGTTATGAAAGTCGAAAATTGTTTACATTGCGGTGATCCAAATTCCCCTTACGAGCAGCAAAACAGACACCAGGAGGTAATTGCTGGTTGGAGATGAAGCCGATCCCGTGAGGTCACAGCGACACCTGTTTGGCTTGTCGGGATTTGCCGGAGCGGAGGTCGGAGGGGTTACGGGACAACGCAGCCAGTCCACGGCGGTGGATTTGGGTTCCACGACGTCTTGATTCATGCCTCCGCTTTTGAGCACCCAATAGTGGTTGTCCTTAAAGAAATAGGCGTCCCCTGAGAAGAAACAGATGATTTATTTCTGCTTAATTAATGCTCCACAAATGAATGAGTGGGGCCGTCTAAAATATCGATGTCAAACCTGAGGCCCCGGGGTCGGATCCGGCCCGCCACATCATTTTATGTGGCCGGCAAAGGCAACTCGTGTCAATGTTTCTTGTTAAAATACCGAAATTGTAAATTGTCTTTCCTTTTAATAATAGTGAGATATTGTTTTTTTTTTTTTTTAAAACACCACATTGAAAATAAATTTGAAAATTGTTAAACTTATTTTTTGTCATTAATAGCCCCAGGAGGGAAACCATAACTACGATGTGGCCCGCAACAAAAAATGAGTTTGACACCGCTGGTCTAGAACATATTGTAGAAACAATTTGGCGTAAAGTTTTTCGATGTCTTTGTTGAACTGTCAACGTGTTCTTCTTCATTTTCGCCATACTATATGTCATGTGAGCTATGTCGTTATCAGTTGACGCCACACAACAGACAGTCAACGCACAATTTGTCGGGTTAGGGTTTCTTATCTCGCCATCGTCGGACAGAAAGTTCTGGTCACGTTCTCGCCATCGTGGCATCTGAGTGTACTTAAATTCCTCCACGCTGGGAACCACCGGTTTATCCAGATGTTTGTTGTTACCTTCTCCCCAGCTGATGATGTCATCCATGTAGGAAGGAACTCCGGTCCACAGGCTGTTGTCACGCGGATAGCCCGACTCCGGCTGCCGGGTCGCCTGCTGGTCTTTCTGACTCTCGTCGAATCTCCAGAACTCGCCTTGGCTGAACAAGTAGGTCTTGCCGTTATGGGCCCAGATGAAGGCGGCGTCCACTCTGTCCACTAACGTGCCGCTCTTGCGTTTCATCCCCCATTCAGAGAGCGGGCGAGGATAGCCGCTCATGGCCACCGTGTCTTTGAAGACCCAGTACTGAGATCCTGTTTGAGAGTGGAGCGACCCGATTCAAAATGGCAGCTATTTATATTTGCTGGCCTTAGACTCCACTTAATCTTAACCTTCTCACCGATAAAGAAGATGATACTATTGTCGCTCTTTCTCTCGTACACGGCGTCAATCTTATTTGTCCCCGGTGGAAGTCCGATCCAAAAATTTTTGATCTGAGCCGGATTAAGGGACACCAGTGAGCCGTCTCGCGTGGTCCTCCAGAAATTAGCACCTATTGTCAGACGTGAGCGTCACATGCGGGCATTTTTTGGAATTTGGTTTATCTTTACCTTTAAAGAAGAAGACCTCCCCTCTGATGTTGGCCACTGCGTCAAATCCCCCGTGACAACGGTTGTGGACGGTAGGGTCAGACCTGAGACAGCAGAGAAGTTGCATTGGGAGTAGTTTGCAAGACGTCCACAAGAGGGCGCAATCAGAAACAAATACCAGTAGCTGTAATTTAACTCACGGCCTTGTCGGTCTAGTCGGAGGTGGGTTGGGCAAACGTGGGAGGTTGGGGTCGACGCCTCCTGGTCGTTCCCCCTCCTTGCTGCCTGTAGAAGAGCAAAGGTTGGTCAACGTGTTGGAACACAGGATACAAACACCTTGTCATTTCAAAAGTAACGCGTCGGCGGTTTTTATAATAGAAACGAAAACCAATTTATTACAATCTGGTTGGTGAGGAGACCTACTTGGCAGTGAGTCATTATGATGAGAATCAGATATAACACATGATCAAGATGACACTTGTGGTCACAAAACAACAAGTCAGCACTATTCTATATTTTGCGAAACAATTCACAGACACAAAGAGGAACTTATGTATGTACGCTAAATGCTGAAACGGTAAAAATGAGCACCTGCAACACCTGAGGCAGAACCCGGGCATGTCTAGACCGGGCCCCCTCATCATCTGATGAGTCACTGGAATTAACTAGAGACCACCATTTGCGAATCAAAGAAGAGTCACAAGAGAGATTTTTTTTTTTCAGTCTGACTAACCATAAAGCTGCTGAATGGCCAGTTTGTCATCCAAGGCCAGCTGGTAGTGGATGATGTCTCCTACGGGACCCTGGTAATACGGCCTCATAATGGAGGGGTCCGAGGAGGAATGCGACAGGCCCAGTGCGTGGCCGAACTCGTGTACCGCCACCGTGAACAAGTCGGTAGTGCTGTCGATGTTCCCTGAAAGCAGAAATGGTCGAATCTCGACAACCGATTTATAATTTGCACGAAAGTTGCTGTACCTCCATAGCTCCATCTTTCATGGTCATCAAAATGCGTGTCACCGGACACCTCGTCTCTACCGGGGAAGAAGGCGTGGGCTAAGGTGCCCCCTTGCCCGTCAAAGGGATACCCGTCATCGTGCAGTAAGCTGTTGAAGGACACTCTGATGTCACCGCCGCTCGGCGGGTTTCCGCCGCCGCCCGGCAGCTGGAGGAATGTCAAAGGGGTGGCGTCGCTCCAAGCTTTGAAGGCGTGGGTCAGGATGCCTTCCACCAAATTTGAGGGCAGGCCCGGGGAGAGGGTGGGCGACGGGTAGCTGTGGATGCTGCAAAGGAAGACACTCGCTTGAGATTTGGGGCAACTTGGGCAGTGCCCCGACTGACTCAGCAGATGGCGCTGTGGTCATTCAATTTGAAAACACACCTCCATGTCAGATCGCTCTTGTGCCACTTCAAACCTGACAGCGCATATCTTCTCCTCCTCCTTCTCTTCTTCAACATGTCCTCGCTCCCGACAATATCGGGAAGGGAGCATCGCGGTGTCGACATGAGCTTCAGCGTTTCATCATCTACAGGTTGGAAAGAGATCTTAGCACTGGCTTAGTACTTTTGACTTAATCTCCTTGTCTACCGAGCACGCCGGTTTCCCGCACGCCGCCGAATCTTTGCATGACCCGTATGGCCTTCTCGATGCCCTCCTTGGACTGCAGCTTACTCGTCCGGGGGTCGGGCGGAGGGAGGTAGCCATACCTGCTCAACCAATCCTGCAAAACAAAGACAAAGAGGAACTGAAGTCATGTGCGGTTTCCTCCTAACATGATTACCACAGCAAAATATCGCTATATGGAAAAACAACAATATGTTTGATTTCACTTCCTTTCTCTCACGTGATTGCATGACGTTTATGAATTTGTTCATTAATATTGCATGCTTGTGAGTGAGTTGCGCAATGTTACGCCTTCGGCTGTCACTATAAGTGAATCGAGGAGCGAAATAAACACATCGCTGTGATGTGTTCATAAATTTGTGTCAAAACAGGAAAGATGTACATCTCTTCGAAGTGATTTGGAAACAAGAACTTCCCTTCCCCGTGCGGCGCCACCACCAGCGTACAGTTGTAAGGAAACCACCGACCACAGTTGTATTCTTTCAAATGACCTTTTTTTTTGTCATAGAAATATTTTGGGGGGTGTAAAATGGCAGAATTTGATTGACACAACACATGAGTTTGTTAAAAAGTGAGCAGCTTTGCACCCAAAATAGAATTTACACCACATCTCAACACTCACCACTGCTCGGCTGTACTGCTCGGGCATCGCTGATGTACCCGCAGCCAAAGTCAAAAGCATCCAAAGCAGTTCCATCGTAGTAGCTGCAGCACAAATTATTAACTTTTTTTTTTTTTCGAAACCTTTTGGTTGCTCCCCCAAATAGCCCACAAGACAGACAACAAAGCTCACCGTTTGGTTTCTTCTGAAGATTCAGTCTGCTCTCTTGAGACTAGGATGGGCTTGATCAATAAAGCATCCCTCTCACTCTCTCACTCTCTTACTCTCTCTCTCTCTCTCTCTGACTCAAATTTGTATGGGCTGGGACGGCCCACCCCACAACCACAACCCACCCCACCCATGAGTGCATCATTCAAGTTGTTACATCATGACTTCTGGTCTTGAAAAATACAATGACACTTTTCTTGTGTCTTCCCTTAAAATGAGCACAACTTTATTCTTGCCAATTTTTTCCCCCTTCCATTATCAACTTTATATCTTAGACGCTCTTTGGCCGAGGCAAATTGCTGATGCTGCATTAAGTGGAATGGCCCATTACTGTACGTTAGCATACGCGGTGTTAGCTTTCTCATCCCCCCCCTCCAACTTCCTCCTCATCTTTAATTCCTCTTCATCCTCAGGGGTCCTGTGTGAGTCATGCATGCCATTAGCACACAATCCTATCCCGTCTCGCTAATGGTACGCCAATTTCCGTCATATATGTCCGAACCCCGTCAATGAAGAGCGTAGAACCGGCATGGATGACGCACAGTTTTATTTTCATTAAAGGGATCCAAGGCCTTCACAAAAAAGGGTTGGCATCTAAACAGCGCTAACACAACACACACAGCAAACAGAAACGACACCGAGGACCCGTGAAGTGAAAAGACAAATAAATAAGATTGCAAAGACAATGGGGCGTCAGATGCTCCGGCAGTCAGATGAGAGCAGAACATTTCCCGATGTGGCTGATTGTCTCGTGGTTACGTTTGGTCATGCACAGTTTCTAATGTTGCCATCGTGATGTTGCGGTATCGTTTCACAGTATTTCCTCTCTGCCTTGCTTTGATTGTCAACCTGAAGTACATGCAGGCAGTTTGATTGTCAGCAGCTTCCGGAAGCTTCTCTAGTGATATAAAACTTTTTCTTCCTTCACCTGATTTTTTTTTTTTTTGGTATAGAAATCCCTGTCACATCTGCATGTTTAACCATATTTTGAAGGAATTAGCATAAAATGCTACATTCTTTCCCTTCCAATAACATCTGACAAAAGATCATACTCGGTTGTATGTACAGAAACACGCAGTCTGAGCAAAATGTTAAAATGGAGCCTTTGTTTTTGTTTTCTCAATTAACCTGAAGCCAAATGAGTGTGGAGTTGTAACCTCTGTGATTGTACTTCACGATACACTACGGAAATAAGCAGTAGAGTATCGTCAAGTGTCACCAAAGCTGCTCTTGAATACGTTTGTAAACATTTGATGCGTATCAGGTTCTTCGGCTTGTTTTGGAAAGCTCAGTCCTCTGTTAACCCTTGTTTTTATTCTGTCTTCTTTTGTGCCGGTTCACTGTAGTCTAGCCCAGTACTGGCCCAGGTTCTGGCTCATGCCCTGCGGCTCGTTTCCTGGAACCTGCACCGGCACCGAGACGCCGGGTGATATGAGGCCTGGTGAGAAAAGCAGGAATGATGTCAATGTGTGTGTCTGTCTCCACCGATGACTAACAGAGACAAGCCATAAGACAACTGAACACCTGTTTAAGGCCTTTGACCACCAGGGGGCCACCAAGAGCGACAAAACCTTTGCTTAGGTTGTAATTCTTTTGTCTACCACTAGAGGAAGCCAAAAAACTGCTGCACTGATGAGTTTCTCTTCAGTATATACATGGCCAATATATTATTACACAAAATTTGAATTTTGCCAATGAATCAAAAGCACTCACCGGTATTGGAGTTGGCCGAGGGCGCGGTCTGCAGGTGAGGGGAGGTGTATGTTGAGGAGTCGAAGCTCCGCGGGGCAGACGGAGACGGCGGCAACATGCAAGAGTACGACGAGGCCGACTGCGGAGGGATGGACTGACAAGAGGCAGAGGAAAGACACAATCATGTCATTGTCTCCATCCATCTTTCCATAGGTGTTGGATGATGTCATGCTTTGTAAAAAAATGCTGACGCAGGACTAAGAGCTAACCTGGACTCCGGATGAGAAGACTGACAGCGAGCTGTAGCTGGGTAGCGACGAGTCAGCCTGACTCAACATGGACCCTGCAGGAGAAGAGGAAGGCAATGAATGAGTACACACACACACACATGTGGGGGGGGGGGGGGGTTGGGGGGGCTTTTGCCCAGGTGCCATTCAAGCTAGAACCGCACCTGGCTGTACTTACACAAGATGAACAAAGCTTACCCGAACTGTTGCCGTGCTGCTGATGGTAGACGGACGTGTTGAAGGAAGTGGTCAGGGGGGCTTGACTCTGCGAACAGGAAGTCACCCCTCCGGACCTCCTTTGGTTGCGCAACTTCTCCTCTCGCCTCCACTTGGCTCTTCGGTTGGAGAACCACACCTTGGTCGGGATTAACGGCTTTCATTAATTAAAGTTCAAGAAGGTGATAATGGTAAAGTTTGGTCACCTGTATCCTGGCCTCTGGTAAATCGATCTTATTGGCCAGTCTCTCTCTCGCAAAGACGTCGGGGTAATGCGTCCTTTCAAACTCTGTGGAGGTAATAAAGGTCGGCAGATGTTTCTAAAAATAAATCCATTTGTTATGAAATTCTAATCACTCGACATTCATCCGCACTGCATGTTTTTCAATTCCCCGCGTCGTATCGGTGTTGACTAATTCAACTTTCCGTGGGAAATACAAATCAAGGAGGCTGAGAGATGTATCCTTACAACCATTTTTGAAATATTTATCTGTTGCACTTTATATGAATTATTGATAGTGATGGAACACGCCGAAAGTTCAAATGAAAGGATTCACGTTGAGAAGCTGCCTAAGCATTTTTATTTCAAAGTAGGCCGACTCGGCAATCCCAGCAGGTTTGAGTTTGGTCGTCAACTTTTATTCGTCATGGTCCCAAACACGATATCGTCGGTATTAAAAAAAAAAATTCCTCACATCAAACATATTAGAAATTTATTCCGAATTGACAAATCCAAATGAACAACCAAATTCCTAAAAATGAGGTCAACACATTTATCACGTCCGTATTGCACAAGACCTGACGAATTCAACCTGTCTGGCAAATTGCTCTAATTGGCTGCCTTCTAATTGGCGTCTGTGTCAACACACGATTGTTATTGTGCCTCGGCCGTGCGCTGAGGTCGGTGTACCTCATTAATGTCATTTGCACGGAGTTGACCACAGTCATGCACTTCCGCTTGGCTGAGCGGTGGACATTGCGTCCTTATTTCGCTCAAGGGCCCGCCGCAGCCAAATCCAGTCAAGGGTGCCATTGTGATGCCTCCGTGTGTGTGTGTGTGCGCGAAGCAGACTTATCTTACTGCATAATGCACGCTCAGTAACGATGCATTATCAAAACTCGGCTATTTATGCAGCCAGAGGGCCTTTTTAGGGGGATATAGTTGTGGTCTTAATTTGATGTCATCATCTGTGTGTCGCAATCGAGGCCGAAATGACAGTAAACAACACTACATGGACGCTTTATTAGGTACGCCGCTACTATCTAATAACATTTATGGGGGCTCCTCTGTAAATAAAATGTTATATATTTTGATGCTAAGTCTACCCCGATAGAAGAAATAAGAGTCGACAGAAGAAATTGTAAGTCAGCAGTCAGCGTGCTGTCACGTGATTGGCCGGCTGATTTGTGCGCCTGACCTTTTTCCAGCGCCTCGATCTGCTCCTGCGTGAAGCTTGTGCGGTTCCTCTGCAGCTTCCTCTTGAGCTGCAGCCTCAGCTGAGACTCCTCGCCTTCGTCCCTATCCACCGGCACGCCTCCCCCTCGGCCCGAGCCTCCACCTCCTCCGCCTCCCCCTCCTCCGACGACCACCGCGTCTCCCCCCATGCCGCCCTCCGCGTCCAGCAGGCAGCCCTCGGACACTGAGGGGTGAGGTGAGAGTCACGCAAAGTCCAAAAGATCTATTTTTTTTCCCAAACGCTCACCTGTGTTGTGTTGAGTCTGCACACCGGTAGGGTCATGGTACCAGTTGTTAGGCCCGCTCCAGTTGGAACCACTCTGCAGGTTCAGCATGGTTAACTTCTCATACATACTCCAAGCGTCCCGAGCAGCATGAAGAGCAAGGCGGCAGTCGTGCGTGCTCGCCCCTGTTTACTGTCACTTTGGGATCCTGGCGCCGTCTTTCGATCCTCCACCTCTTGGTCCTCCTGAGGGAAGGAGTGAGGAAGGAAGGAGGAGGAGGCAAAGAAGGAGGGGTTGATATCGCATGAGTTCACACATGGCCGGCATTGTGGCGAATTAGCCTCATGATGACAGACAGAAATGGAGTTAGTTACATGCCGCCTGTCGTCGTGTGTGTGCGTGTGTGTGTTATACATTGGAATGCACGTATACCTTTGGGAGCCCGGCTACATTAGAAGCCACTCTGAGGGTCGGGACATTTATTATGCTACTCGCTTTTAGCTTTGCTGATAACGTCGAGCATGTAGGCGCGCACACGTATATGGGAAGATGCTGAATTAGGATGCTGACACACACGGCACAAAAAAGGGAAGTTTAACAATTTAGTATGGAATTATTCTACCATAACTCCCGCTGTAATTGCTAACAGCTAAAAAGTCGACACTCGGATTTTATCGTCCAAATTCCGTCCTCGGACCATATTCTTCATCCTCATTTCTCTCTCTTCATATTTTTTCCTTCTTTTTCAGGAGGCTTGCGCAAGAAAGTGCAACTGACTTTCCAGCGACAGGTCACAGGTCAGCCGCCCCGACGGCGAGCCCCTTGGAAAACCGCCGTTCTCCCGACGGCAGCGATATGAAATGAAGCAAGAAAAAAAGTCAACTTCAACTTACAGAGCGTCAAGGTGCGTTGACGGCGGGGGTCCCGCGTACCTCGATTCCCCCTGTTCACCCCTCGTCCCTCGCTCTCCAGCTTTGTTGACAATACCCTGCGCGTAAAGGCGACTGTGGAGGAGAGAGATGGAGGGAGCGACAGAGAGAAAGAGGTGGAGGGGGCGGTGGGGGGGGGGTGAAACGCGTCTGCGGGCGCTCTTGTCCTCGCAGCGGTGGCGAGAGAGAGAGAGAGAGAGAGAGAGAGAGAGAGAGAGAGAGAGAGGAGGGGAAGGGAGGCAGAGGGCCACCGAGGGGTGACAAAGTGAGTCAACATCAGTGTCAAGTTTGAACTTAATGCCAGGGAGAGGAGGAGGGGAGGCGCACACATACAGAGTCCAGCATGAGGCGCACATAATGGAGAGATGGAGACCATGAGAGAAATAAAACACACCAAGGAATTCCAATCTGAAGATAAAAAAATATATTATTGACTGAAGAGATCATTTTTATTTTTGACATGCAGGCCGGTGATCGTTTTTGAAACCATCTGACTAATGCCAATGGAATATTTTGATAAATTCACCCAAAAAGTGGCTTGTTCAAGTCGAATCAAATCATTCTGTAAATTATTTGTGAAATGAATGAATTTCAAAATAAAAACAAACATATTCTGTATGTTTGGGCCTTGTTGTTGCGGAGTGCCTGGTGTCACCTAATTCGAATAATAATAATAATAATAAATTATATTTATAACGCACTTTATATTCGGAGGAATCTCAAAGTGCTAATAACCTAAGCTGACTCGAAAAAAGAAAGATATTAAAAAAGTTGACTTAAAAACATCTGTTTAAAAAAAAAAAAAGCCATTTTGGGGCCTAGTGTGCAACGTTTTTATTAAACAAAGAAACGGTGGAAGCCAAAAAGCAACGTTGTCACTCCATAATTATCTTTTGAAATCAAACAAAAACCTTTTACCATGATATTACTTCAAACACATGCACGCAAACCCAAACGTGACACGAGGTGCGACGAATGACGCAGGTATGACGGCATGATTGCGGCAGGAAGCGTGCTTTAAATATATCTCTTTGCTGGAAGATGGAGGCAGAAGCTGGAGATGGAGGGAGCCAAGAGGAAGTATGTGACTTTGGGGTGGGTGCAGGGGCTCGGCGATGGGGAGGGTGTGCCAGCTTGTTTTATTTCCGGTTGACAAGACTTTGCGCTCCCTTTCTCTCTGTCGCTCCCTCTCTCGTTCATACTCGCCTATTCTTTCGCCGCCTCCACCGCCCCCAATCGCTGCTCTCTTCCACCTCTTTCTCAATTACTCACTTAAACCACTCTTAAATTATATTGTAAGTGCCTCTGTTAAATTATAGAAACAAATAATAAGGTCCAACATTGTACAGAACCCATTGAACTGTTATTCCCCTGCCACTTGACTTTTCCATAAAGGGAATATACCTGCAGAATAATTAGGCCTATGGGATGGGTTAGTATAAATTGTACCTTAAGGTTTTCTGTGCTCAAAAAGCAAACCGAGTCCTAACTCGATTTATTAGCAACTCAGTAGTTATATTGTTAGCCCACTTGGCAGAGCTAGGATTTTTTTTCAAAACAAAAAAATATCGAAACAAAATCTTCAATTATGTGTTCCCTACAGGGGATGGGTAGAAATGTGGCATGATTTCCAAAAATATTGTAAAATACTCAAAAAGTCAATTAACTGGCCTCGCACCTGACATATTTCAGGGGGGCAGTGCCCTCTCGTTCTGCCAGTGTGTTGGCCTTACAGCATAAATGTCCAATGTGTTGGCATGTCAACAACAAAAATACAAATGTGCTTGTTAATAATATTGTATATTTTCCTTTATATCAAGAAATGTGTGTGTGACATAAATTAATGCAATATTGGACTGGTGTGGAGATTTAAGTTTTTCGCGGCAGTTGGATCAATAAAAAGTAAAGAGTGGTTGAATAGCCCAACACTCTTTCTAAAATCATTGCTGCATCCTATTGTGTTCCAGTTGTTGGAATGTGGCCTAACCTATGTGATCCCTATGTGCTGAGTGCAATAATGTGTGAGCGTGTGAGTGTGTGTGACGGCGCGTGCTTCGCTGCAAAGATTCATGTAGCTCCGGGACATGCTTTTTTTTTTTTTTTTTTTTTTTAGTGCATCTTGTTAGTTCATTCCTGTCACCTCTCTCTCTCTCTCCCCCCTCACCATCCCTTGCTTTTTCGGCACCGGAGGGGGGATGCAGAAAGGGAGGGGGGCGGACGCGAGGAGGGGAGGGCAATGTGTGCGTGTGGAGGCAGTCGCCATGGTTACGATGCCATGACAAATATTCATCAAGACGTTAAAATAAAAACAAACGGGAGTGCATTATAATTGCGCTTACTGACTGGCTGGCCCCTGAAATGCATTACATACATAATGAGGAATAGGTTGGACGAGCATGCACGTCAAGGCTCCAACAGCTCACCTGTGGCCACGTGGCACGCTAATTCCAACTTGTTGTGTTATTTACCTGTTTATGGAATTCCCTATGAGGACTCGCTTTTCCTTTGGTCCCCCCTCCCACCATCCCACCCACCTCCATCTCTTGCTCTTCCGCTACTGTTGTGTAGCCGCAGGCCACAGTGTGATGTGTCCTCCCCCTGTCCCTCCCTCCCTCTCCCTCTCTCTCTGTCCCTGTCACCTTCAATTGCTCTGTGAAACTAGACACACTGCCTGAGGGCCTGGAGAGCCAGCAAGCGAGGGAGAGGGCCAGGAGAGCAAAAGAGAGAAAGAGAGAGACAGACAGACAGCTTTAAAGATAGACAGAAGAAATAAGCATTCTGTGTCATGTGAATAAATGAAGTGACCCGCAGACAAATGTGGAGCAAAATTGTTAAATGTTGTTTTTCTTTGACCAAAGCCCACCCAGACAGATTTAGGATGCAATAGTTGGACAATTACTAGCAAAATGCTGGTTGTAATGTCACTGAAAACATTACAGGGTTTTTCTTAGTTGCAACCATAATGACAGGTTAGCCACCCATTTCTAAATCCGAAATGTGATTAAGAACAATACAACTGATTCATTTTGTCAAATGAGTTTTTTTTTCTATTTATCACAGATTATTATTATTATTGTTATTATTATTGTTATTATTATTATTATTATTATTTATCACGTTCGATTAATTTCGGAGTCTGCGACTTCCGGTTACATTCCTGAAATGCCATTGGCTCAGGTGGGCTCTCATTCTGCCTTTTTATTGGTCCGTAGCTCACGCTGAGCAGGTATCCATTAGCCGCCGCTAACACTTTTTAGTTTGGAATGTGGCCGAAACCGCTTCAGTTTGAACCCGTTACTCGAGTTTACTACGGTAGGAGACAAAGCAAACAAAACCGGAGCTTATCATTTATCCTGGATTTATCCTTCAAACAAATGACATCAATTTCTTGTTGAACGGTAACCAAGGTGGGGAAGGTCGTCGTGCTCGAACGCCATTTGCCTCGGATTTTAAGTACTTTCGACGCCTGTGCTGTTTGAATTTTGTTTTTGTGAGCTGCACTACAATTTGAGACAGAAAACACGGGAAAATGTCACTAAAGCTTCAGTTTATTGCGGCTTTGTTGGGCGTAACAGGTGAGTACACATCTTCGTCGCCATGTCGTCTGTGTACTACTCCCATGAATGTCCCCCGTCAAAACAACAAACACGTAGCATTTTTTTTTTAACAAATGGAATAACCAATATATTATTGTATGTTGCGTGAAGTGGAAAATAGTTTTTAATTTCATCAAACAAGAAGTAAATCTAACAGCGTTATTATTACTTGTCCTGTCATGAATTTATGTTCCAAAGTCTTGTTGAGTCACCATTTCAAAAACAAGATCCTAAAATATATGAGGTAATGTGTCGCCACTGACGTCTCTACAATAAAATTATATTGTTTTATTACATTCTGGAGTATATCTATCTGTGTCATCAAATACTTTTACAGGGAGGACAACGTTTATCTTTTTTTTTCCTCATCCATCTTGTAGGGTTTTTGGTTTCATATGCACAAGATTGTGGGAAACCGACACTGCAGGACAACAGAATTGTGGGAGGGACGGCCGCTTCAGATGGGGCGTGGCCGTGGCAAGTGTCTATCCAGGTGGGTCCCTGTAGACTAGCCACTCCCACCCTCTCTTATCTATTTTATTTCCAAGCGGTGTTTAAAGTGTCTTAATATTCAAGCTTGACCTGAGGAGAGAGGGATCCGCTTGTGATGCTGAGCTGACTCACTGTGTGTGTGTTGAGTTCTTACTATTTCCTCTTTGGCCTCCAGAAAGATAATACTCATGTCTGCGGAGGCTCCATTATCACGCAGAACTGGATCCTATCAGCAGCTCACTGTTTCCCAAAGTAAGAACACACATTTATTCATCCAATTTAGCATTCTAACATATTGTTCTTCTCCTGTCAGTCCATCCGACGTGAGCCCGTACACCATCTACGCCGGCTGGTACTCCCTGAATAATTTCAACCCGCACCAGTCGGTACACCGCATCAGCTCCGTGGTGATCCCATCGGGATATGTGGAGCCTCACGATGGTAAGGATGTAGCCCTGGTGCGCCTCTCCAGCCCCCTCACTTGGTCGGATTGGATCCGTCCCGTTTGCCTACCTGCCTCCGGCACCCTTTTCCCGGGCGGCATGCGGTGCTATGTCACCGGCTGGGGAGACATCCGCGATAGCGGTAAGGCCCGCCTAATTGCTTTTTTTTTTTTAAAGCATTTTGCAACACAAGGAACATATCGAAAAGTGATTTTAATCGTTCCACATCTGCCTCTGTGCTCAGTCCCGCTGCCGGGGTCAGGGCCGCTGCAGGAGGTTCAGGTGCCAATCATCTCGCAGGGTACCTGTCGTGAGATGTACCAAATTGAGAAGGTGGACATCTTGTTTGACATGATCTGCGCCGGCTTCCAGGAAGGTGGCAAGGACTCCTGCCAGGTACTGTTGGATGAGCTCTGTAGTTCCAATTTCAGGCTGTAAACTTAGCTAGTCTGCATTTATTTTAACTCGCACCTCTCTCTTTCCCATCAGGGCGACTCCGGAGGGCCTCTCGTCTGCCAGATGCTAAACGGGACCTGGGTACAAGCCGGCGTGGTGAGTTTTGGGCTGGGCTGCGCCCAGGCCAACCAGCCAGGTGTGTACGCCAGGCTCACCAGCTACTCCAATTTCATCAGCAACAACATACCAGAGGTCAGACTGTACGGCCAAGCTCATCGGCACCGGTCCGACGGGGCCGTGACTGTGTTGCTCGGCTTTTTATCCGCCATGCTGGTACTGTGTTGGTTTTGAGTACACTTATGATAAATATGATTTTTGGAAAAGTAAAAACCGGGCCAAATGAAGAAATTCCCTTTACTCATGTGATCATATATATGCATCAAGAAATGAAATATAATTTTTAAAGTTCGTAGTAGCTGTGATAGCAAATGTTTTTGATATGTTTGTACTTGAAATGGTGACTGAGCTGTGTTAATTTTGGATTGGTAATAAATCTGATTTATGGGCTAGAAACAAGCACATTTTCAAATCTGATTTAAACAAAAAAAAAAAAACGTAACCCACACATATATTTCAATTAGTTTTGTCTCAGAAGATAAAAGACTGCATGCAGACTTTTTTAAATAGAAAACTTACATTTTAATCAGTCATTAACATTCACAGGCTGACAGTTGATTTTGTGTTTTCAGGTCTAGTAGACCAACGTAGAAATAAACTAAGTAATACAGAACACAAAACTAAAGCTACTTTGAAATTCAATCAGGAAATGTCTACATTCAAACAAACGCGAGCATTGCGTCAGGCGTCGGGTGGAATAGAATCAGAGAGGATCATGGGAGAGCCCAACTGGAGCTCCTGCTGCAGAGATTCTAGATCGGCCGGAGTCATTCGGTGAACTTCGCTCCAATCGGACAAGAGCGAGGCGGAGAGCGGACCAGAGTCGTAACTGGCGGAGGTAAATCCAAGATTATTATTTTTTTTCTGTTAAGGTGGCAATTTCCCCCCAAAGCGCAACGACTCACCTGTCTCGCTCGCAGTGTTGCAGCTCTGTGAGCGACTGGGTGAGAAGATCGTCCAGGTCGAAGCCCACGCCATAACCCGCTCCGCTGCCTTTCGGGGTGACCGAGAACACCGGGGGTAACACGTCCTCAACCTGAGAAGAGAAAACCCAAAAATGAAAACCCCTTTTCCATCGCGGGTACGCTTAGACCAACTGGCCACAACATTAGGTACACCAAACCAGAACTGAGACGCACCTGAGACTTGGAGAGCTGGAGTGTTACTGTGTGGATGTCAGGGGCGACCGAGGGGACCTGTTCCGCCGAAACGGTGAACCCCAAACTGGGATGCGCCTGCGAGGGGACCCCTAAAGCCCCGCAGATGGGGTTGGAGGCCTGTGGCCCCAGTTTGTCCCCACCGGAGGAGCACAGCTTCTCCACGGGTCCAGCGCCAGCCGTCGAAGGCGTGACGTGATGGTTGAGGTGATTGCGGCTGGCGATTTCCCCGTTGGCGCTCAGTGTGGCCGTCGGGCCTTTGGTCAAGAAAGTCTCCAGTGGGAGCAGCTGCGCTTGAGAGTCGGCTAAGGCTTGACTTTGCGTCGGGAGAAAGTTCTGCTGCGGCGGCGTCCTGTGCGATTTTGCATGTTGTGACGGCCGGGGCTCTAATTGCTGTCCGCCCCAATTAGCGAAGCAGTTGAACCCGCTCGGGCCGGCGTTCTCGTCTTGAGGTTTGAGAGTGTGGTTCTTCACAAAGCCACCGGTGACGGCCATCAGGTCCACGCAGCCGCTTACGGCGAGGACGATATCGACCGGTTTCTTCTGGCTCATTGAAAAAACTAATTGCTGGTTTTTGCCGGCTGGCTGCAGCAAACCGGACTGACTGGCTCGGAATTGCGAGATTAGCTGCTCGTGAGACGGAAACGTTGTCGTTTCCTTTTCGGCTTTGTTGCTGGGCGATCCTTGAGCGTTCTCGCCTGCAACGGCATTCACGTCTTTATTCTTCCCTCCGTCACTACTCCACGTGTGGGATTTGTCATTGCGGCTGTCCATCATCTTAGTCCAGCGCTGCAAGAGACTCTTGTCGTTATCGCTCAGCAGGACCCCGCCCAGCGAGTCCCCGCGCCTTCCCTCTCGTCTCTCCTTCTCTTTTAGTTTCTTCTCCCTCTCCCTGGCTCGTTCTTGCCTCTTCCTCCTCTTCTCCTCGCGCTCTCGCTGCCGCTCCTGAGCAGTCACGGGGCGCCGGGCCTCTGGATTGCAAACGGCTGACGACGTTCCTCCTCCCCCGGTGGCCACCTCTGTCCCCAATGCGGCGACACTTCCATCTGAGATAGAAATGAGAAGAATCACATTAGGACACGCGTGACCAAAATCAGGTCTAGCGGCCATTTTAAGAACTTCTGAGACAAAGTCAAAATGGTGGTGTGGTCACAAATGAGTATTTTATGATCACAAGGGTACAACATACCACCCCTGGCTTTATTCCGGAATAAAGCTGCTTTCAGAGCTGCTTTGGTGTCTTCCGATATGGCCCCGTCTTTCCGGGGTCCCTCTGAGGCACCTTGGGGAGGTTTCTGGTTCGTTGCCAGCGACTGCGAGAGGCTGTGCGACAGTGACTGAGCTTGGGTGGCCGACAGCGACAAAGAAGGCACGGTGCTGGCTAAAGGTGTCAAGGAGGAAGGAGACTGGTTCCGGTTCTGTTTGGATGGCAGCCTGCTTTCCTGCCCTTCGTTGTCCCGCATGGGTTCAACGTCGTGACCGGACACGGGTGTGGTTAAATCGATGGTCTCCGGTTGGCCGTTGTCCGAGTTGGCGCTGGGCATGTCCACGTCGACCGGGCCGCTTTCGCTTTTAGTGAGGCACGGTAGCAGAACATCGTCTTTGTTACAGGCGTACGTAAAGGTCCGGTTCACTTCGACCGGTCCTCGTTGCAGAGTGGACTCTGTCTCTCTCGTTTGTGTGGAGTTCTGGTTGCGTTTGCCGGGAACCTGCGTGGACTCGCTCAGGCTGGTCGAGGAAACCTGAGCGACGCACTGGGCTCCACCCCCATTGGCCCTCGCCAAGGGCCTGAACTGAAGCCTCTGACGCGTGGCCTGCTTGGTCCTTTGAAAGTCCTGGATCTCCATGAGAATCTCCTCTTTGATCTGCTCCTTACTCATGGGAAGCTTGTCAAACTCAAAGTCGAAGGCCGGCACGCAAATGGGCTCGTCGTCGGGATCGTGGTACTTGGCTAGATACGAATGTTCCAGCGCTTGGGTCACGCTGATTCGCTCACGCGGGTCGAAGCGGAGCATGGACGCGAGCAGGTCCAAAGCCCTCGGCTCCGCTTGGGGGAACAGCTTGGCCAAGGGTACCGCGGATTGGCACGGGAGACTCTGAACGTACGCGCGCACCCTGTCGGCTCTGATGGCACCAATTAGCCCCTTGGGTGGGGTGCCCAACACGGACAAAATGAGCTGGAGCTGGTGGACGTAGTGCTTGCCGGGAAAAAGCTGCTTTCGCCCCAACATTTCGGCAAAGATGCAGCCCACGGACCACATGTCGATGGCCAAAGTGTAGTGATTCAAGGAGAGAAGCAGCTCGGGCGCTCGATACCATCTGGTGGCTACGTATTCAGTCATGAAGGAGTGCGATTCCTCCGGGTGCGAGCTCAGACCCCTGGCCATGCCGAAATCGCCGATTTTTAGCTCGCAGTTCTCGTTCACCAGCAGGTTGGAGGGCTTGAGGTCTCGGTGGATGACGTTGGCAGAGTGCACGTACTTAAGGCCGCGGAGAAGCTGGTACAAGAAATAGCGAGTGTGCTCCGGGGTGAGCGCTTGGGCAGAGTGGATGATCTGGTGCAAGTCGCTCTCCATGAGGTCCAGCACCACATACCTGCAAACACACAACACAACAAAAAAAAGTTAAAAACTATTTTTAAATTTGTTACTGTACTAGAATTTCCATCCTTTTGTATTTATGTCCAAATATCAGCAATACATACACCGACTTGAAGGCTGAGTGAGGAAGGTTAGGCTGCAGGATGTCTTTGATGGCGATGATGTTGTCATGTTTGAAGTGCTTGAGAATTTTCAGTTCCCTCAAGGTGCGCTTGGCATTTGTCACCACTTCGAAGGCATTGGAAATCTTCTTTATCGCCACCTGCTGGCCTGGTCAAGCACATTGAAGGGTGAGTACAGCATTGTATAAATGTGGTAGACTGGAACCTGAGCTCAATTTTAATTTATGGATTTTTACACTATGTGGCCAAATTGACAAAATACTTTGATTCGAAGTCAAATCGGCCGTACCATTGTCTCGTCTCCTGGCAGACGACACGACGCCGTAGGCACCTGTGCCGATGGTTTCGATAATATCGTACTCCTCGCCCACATCAAACTTGACATCCAGTGAGTGCTTTTTAAGCAAAGCCAAGTTTTTGGCAGTTGTGCTGGCACATGCGTCGCCGCCGCTCATCGGCTTGACCGCATGCTGGTTCTCCTCGTCTTTTCCGGTCGTCATTCTTTCGGGCGCCACGGCCACAGGTTGACAGTTTTGTCCATCGCCATGCTCCTCAGATGACATATCTCTGCAGAAATTAGAGGTCAAATATATATTTTTTTTCTTACATGATTGATTGACTTTGTTAGTAAATGATTGAGATGAAAGATGACATCAACTTGTGACATTTTGGTTCAGTCGTGTGCAGTCAGACCTTTCAAAAATGTAACATATGTGACTTTGCTTTACTCATTTAATAACAAACGATGCAACTTTGCTCATTTAAATGTCCAAGCGGTCACGCTGATGACATCATCGCGTATTCATTGAACCGGCTGATAGCCGAGGGACGCACATTCGCGTTTAACGTGCAATCTAAAGTGAAAAGCAAATGAAGTCAAACGAAATATTATTGTTCAATTGTAATTGAGCAGCAAGCCAAAGACTGCATTGTACAGTGCCTCCCCATCTCTTATGTCGGGGGCGTAGCCTCGTCAACGACAAACTATCTAAGTCAGTCATTTTTTAGAATTTATAACCAACCCTGGAAGAGTGTTTAAGGGTCACGGGACGGTGGTTCACCTTGCGGCCTCACCCAATTGTCAGGTAATTGAGCCTTTTTATTCCATCGGTAGCATGTCTGTAGTCTTGTTTATTTCTGCCATTTCCGTGTCTTTGTTTTCTTCCTCGGCGGTTGCCAGGCCATGAAGTTGCACGGACGCCGTCTGTCGGACAAAAAATACACTTGCGGGCTAAAATGTTCGCCTTTGTCCCGTTTAGTAACATTGGCGAATAAACTATAACAGTCCAGCCTGTTTTATAATTGCATTGATATTGTTTTGGCAAAATGTTCAAAAAGGAGAGGAATTATTTTTGTTTTAGAGAATAGCATAACGTCGAAGGCGGAGGAAGTTATGCATGTCCGGAAAAAAACACGCATTACCTTTTGATTGGCTTGTGAGGAGCCAATCAATGTTAGATGACGTCATGCTGCGTTATCCAATAGGATTTGAGAAGGCGGAATAATCACACTTTTGCTATTTATTTTCCATTTTTAATAGTTTATTATTGATTTATATATTATTTATTGGTTAACTCTAAAACTATAAAACCGTAACTATGTAGAAAAACAAACTGTCAAACGATGATTAATCATTGAAGTCTACATTTATTTAAAACCCCAAATGATATTTCCTCTTTTTTTTTCTTATGTAGGCTAAATCCGTAACGTAAGCGATTTTATTGAACCCCATAACATGAATTTAATATAATATAATTAATATAAAAGAACTACCCGCCTCATATTTCTCTATTCATGTAGTCACTCCGTTTCACTTTATTTAGTAGGAGTAATTAGATGAATTTTCCGAGCATGACCTCTATTTACACTTGAGTGAGGACATATATAACTAAACCAACAACATTACGCCACTCCTGTCCCCTGGCCTGGTCCAAAATCTGGTAAACCAGTGACAAGGAGGGGCTTGAACCCCGAGAGCCAATCAACACGCAAACTGCGTGGACGAACCATCCCACGTTTGCAGCACACAATTTTCTTCCCGACTGTTGAAGAAGTAGCCGTCATATTTTTCCCCTGCTTCGATTCAAACATGGTATCAACAGCAGCCTTGCCCAAATGGGAGAGGACAGTGCGCGTGCTTTTGTGCGTCTTTGGTATGATTTTGTCCGTTTACGCTCTTCACGTGGAGTTGTCCCGCGAGCACGACCCCAACTACAGAGCGATGTGCGATTTAGGAGAGTCGGTCAGCTGCTCCAAAGTTTTCACATCCAGGTACTGTTTGTTGTTTTTATTGCATTTTTTTCCGCGTATGATAAACCACTGAGATGCCGTGTTGGAGGTTTCAACTCAATAGCCGTAATCCGCCCATTCCCCCTTTCGGTGCCACGTTTTGCAGCCCCCACTCTCATGGGGGACTTCAAATTCAGATCATGCATGTTTTTTCTTTTTTTTTAACCTTTGTGAATTTCTTTATCTTTTCACAGATGGGGTCGTGGCTTTGGCTTGGTCCAGTTCTTTGTTGCCCAAGATAGCCCTCTGAATCAACCAAACAGTCTTCTTGGAATCGTATTTTACACTTTGCAGTTTGGCTTGGGTAAGTTTGCCTCCTCCAAATGACAGACTACAGATATTGTGTGCGGTTGTAAAAGCAACAACAACAAAAAGCGGAAACTTGAATTTTGGTTTGCATTCCAGCTCAATTCACTACAATAGTTGGAATGTTATATTTTTATAACTGCACTGTGATAAATAGTCTGGTTGAATTTCTAGTTGAATCAAATGCAGTATCTGGTTTATTTTGTTTTATTGTTATGCTAGTATACATCTTTTTAAAAATATTCTTCCAAAACGTTTGTTTTTGTCCCAGGTCTTACCCTGTCCAAAAAAGCCGCTCTGTTATTGGTGTTCTCCTCCTGGGTGTCTGTGGCCGGCTCACTCTACCTGGCCTCCATTCTGGCTTTTGTCCTGGGAGATTTCTGTATGGTGTGCGTGTCAACGTACATCGTAAACTTTGCCTTGCTCTATACCAACCTCAAGCGAAGGAGCGCCATTGAAGGGAAGAAGGCGAAGGCGGGATAATCTTTTTTTTTTTACAAATGTTTTTACATTCAACACATTCCTCTCTTTTAAAGACCAAAGTCAGATCTCCAACCTTGCTGAGAGTTTTTACAAAAAAGAAATCACTTTTTTATTTTGCATTCAGCTGTTTTAAACATTTGTTACCTGTCCTCATGAATTTGATAAGTGTTCTATAATAAACATAACTGATGTTATTATTGTGGAACTTACCTGTTGAAGTAGTACTTTTTGCATATTCTGTGCTGTTTTTGTAATACCGACAAATGCCACAAGACGGCGCTAAAGCCGTGACGGCAGTATTTGCATCAACGCTGTGCAGTATGGCGTACGTTTGTGTTCAAATATACGTTTACTTGCACAAAGTATTTTTTTAGTGTCCAGAAAAGTGTAATGTAAATAAGATGCATGATTATTATTATTAGATTTGTTTCCAGAATTGCTTGGCGGCCAGATCAAGTGCTCGCACAGCTTCCCCACCACCGTGTGAAAGAATGCAACATTCCAAAAATGAAATTCTTGAGCACACCTTGACTTCGTGAAAAGGGAACTTGGAGAGGACTGTCTGCATTTTCCTCCCAGCTATAATCATTTGTAACCCAAACCGGTTGCTTTTGCGCAGAAACATTTTCCTCATAAACATTTTTATTTGACTAGAGTGCCTCATTGTCCGATCAAAGCACTGCTCTGCGATGTGTCAAATTGTGGAGATTTTATTGACATACCACCAGCAGATAGTCAACAAGTGCAATTTTCCAAGCGCCTGAAGAATGCGCAATTATCGAAGACAAAAAAGTGATAATTGCGTCCTGTGGGAGGGGCTTAACCCCAAACAGGTGACATGCCCACTCAAGCTTAATATTGTGAAACATGTAAAATTTGTGCATTTACGCGATGGCTCGGAGGGAATGGCTCAACGTATTGGCCGTGCTCAGCTTTATATCTGCAAGTAAGTCGCAACCAAATTCTGGACTTATTTTCCTGTTATGTTTTGAACATTAACAAGTCATCCAAAATATGATCATGCTTTTGATGATTATGTGACATTTAAATATTTGTAAGTACTTTATTGTATAACCCATGCAAATGTTAGATGTAGAGTAATTTATATGTATTAGACTATATTCGAAACCTTTCTACAATATTTTCAATTTTGTCAGATTTTACAGAACAATTTTAGTCTGTTTTATTTTGAATGTTCCTTGGCAAAAAGGTTTTCATAATCCAAATCAAGTTTTGAATATTACATTTTTAAAAATAGACTGCGTTAACTGTGGTATGACGTATATTTTTCCGAAAAATGCACTCACTAATTGAAGTGTGTTTTCAGCAATTTAATGTCAACAAACCTGTTTTTGACAAGACATAATTTCATCTTTCCGTCTGTTTTTTTTTTTTTCCTTCCAGAGTCAAATGCTCAAATGGATGGTAAGTTCAGATTGTACGTAAATAAAAGTTTTACCCGAGAGAATTTTCCTCGGAAATGCTTTCTTCCTAGTGTGTGGCAGGCCTCCAAGGAGCACCAAGATTATTGGAGGTGGAGCTGCTCAAGAAGGAAGTTGGCCCTGGCAGGCGAGTCTTCAGAATTTAGGCATTCATGTTTGTGGTGGTTCCCTCATCAACAAAGAATGGCTACTATCCGCCGCCCACTGCTTCACCAGGTGGGTCATCCTAACATTTTTCTTCTGCTTTGACCTTCTGACCTTTGGCCTTCTCTCCGTAGCACAACTACCGCCGGGTGGTCAGTTTCTCTTGGTCGTCAGAACCTTGAGGAGACGGACCCGAACGAGGTTACCAGAACGGTTGCCGTGATCATTTTGCATCCGTTATTCGACAGTTTAATTTTCAACAATGACATCGCTCTGCTGAGACTCTCCTCTGCAGTCACGTTCACAAACTACATCAGACCTGTTTGTCTGGCTGCCGATGGCAGCGTGTTCAACACCGGTACCAAAACCTGGGTCACCGGTTGGGGAGACATGCAGGAAGGGGGTGAGCGAGAACATGGTTTTTAAAATCAACATTAATTGTTCGATGAATGTATGTTTTTGTGCCCCTCCCCGTTTCCCTAAACCAGACTTGCAAGAAGTTCAAGTTCCAATTGTGGGGAACAGACAGTGTAAATGCCTACTTGGAGTGGATTTGGACAGTATGATCTGTGCTGGTTTTCTAGAAGGGGGCAAAGACACTTGTCTGGTAGACCTTCTATTTTTTTTTTTTTTATAATATTGAAAGATTTTTTTTTTTTCACACACTTTCTCGTCACACCCTCAGGGAGACTCAGGAGGTCCAATGGTGACCGAGCAGGATTCTATCTGGATCCAATCTGGAATCATTAGTTTTGGATTTGGTTGTGCGCAGCCAAATCAGCCTGGAGTCTACACCAGAGTTTCCAGCTACCAGTCCTGGATCAACTCCAGGATCAGTACTGACAAGCCGGGCTTTGTCCAGTTCAAGTCCGACGGGCCGGATATTGATAGCACCTACACTTGCCCTGGTTTGCCTCGTGCTGTTACTGATTCCCCCCCTACGGCAGGACCAGATCCAGAACCCATATCGAGTGCTGAAGGTGCGTGATGTTCGGACTTTCTGAAGATTACATTTGGGTTCTGATGAGCTTTCATTTTGCAGTGTGTGGCAGCCCAACACTGAAGACCCAAATTGTTGGTGGTGTCGATGCTCAAGAAGGAAGTTGGCCCTGGCAGGCCAGTGTGCAGATTTATGGTGCCCATATTTGCGGCGGTTCTCTCATCAACCGAGAATGGGTCATGTCTGCCGCTCACTGCTTCTCCAGGTGGCTCATCTGAACATTTTTCTTCCGCTTTAACCTTCTGACCTTTCACATGCTCTCTGTAGCCAGGATCCCTTCGGATGGGCAATTTCTCTCGGTCGCCAGAACTTGCAGGGAAACAATTTAAACCAAGTGTCTCGAACTGTCGACACAATCTTTCTGCATCCGTACTTCAACGCTTTGAGCTTGGAAAACGACATCGCTCTACTCAGACTCTCTTCGCCGATCACATTCACCGATTACATCAGACCTGTGTGTCTGGCGTCTCACAACAGTGTCTTCAACAATGGCACTGATAGCTGGGTCACCGGTTGGGGAGAAGGCGAGGAAGGAGGTAAGGTACCAAACCTTTGGTAAAATAGAATTTTCCCGACTAAAACAATCGAATAAATCTGATACGTTGTTTTGTTTAGTGCCCATCCCTTTCCCTGGGACGTTACAAGAAGTGGAGCTCCTAGTTCTGGGAAACAGACAATGTAGCTGTCTAATCGGAGTGGATTTAGTCACAGACAATATGATCTGCGCTGGATTTCTTGAAGGACGGAAAGACAATTGTCTGGTGGGGTACTTATCCTATTATATTATATTTTCAATATTATTATTTTCTATCTCCATACCCACAGGGAAACTCAGGAGGTCCAATGGTGAGCAAGCAGGATTTAATCTGGATTCAATCTGGAATCATCAGTTGTGCTCAGCCAAGTAATCCCGGCGTTTATACAAGAGTGTCCCGCTACCAGTTCTGGATCGACTCCCACATCAGTACAGACAAGCCGGGATTTGTACAGTTCAAGTCCAGCGGGATAGATACTGACAGCAACTACACTTGCCCTCTACCTTCTTCTAAAGCTCCTTCTCCAAAAGAATCAGAAGCCACCTCAGCAACACCAAGCCCAACGCTACCGAGTCCCACTGGTTACCATCTTTTCTATGCTTCAAATGTTCTCTTGACTTGCTATCTGTGTCATTTTGCACTTTTTATTGATTTAGATCAAGTGTGCGGCACTGCACCTTTGAACAGTCGTGTGGGTGGAGAGCGTGGATTTGTCGCAGGTGGGACTTGGCCTTGGGTCGTAAGTCTTCACAAAAACGGCTCTTACGCTTGTGCCGGAACGCTCATCACTTCTCGATTCATCCTCACTTCTGCCGAGTGCTTCTCTATGTATGTATTTGATCCCAAATCTTTATCATATAAGATTTTTTTTTTTTTATTCTAAAATGTTTTTGCTCCTCACAGTTCTTCTCCAACTCCCGGAGACTGGACTGCATATCTAGGACAGAAATTTTTCAACCGCGTGGATGAGTTTGAAATGTCTTCAACTATTGACAAAATCATATTGAGCAAACTGCCAGGTTCCAACATTGCCGTGCTACGGCTAACAAAAGATGTTAGCTTGAACGATTACCTCCAGCCCGTGTGTTTGGACATCACCGATGATGTCTCTTTCCCTGTTGGAACTCGCTGCTGGACGGCTGGTTGGGGAAAAGCCAACACAGGTGAGGACGCAACTGTCGTGCACATTTTGCATTCACGAAAAAAAAAACGTGTGTTCTCTCTGCAGGTTTTGAGAAATCCGAACATCTAAGAGAACTCGGAACTGTGGTAGTCAGTTGCGGGAGAGCCGCTTCTGATCTGGACAACATTTGTACTTCCACCTTGGACCTTCAACAGGTGACTTCCTTTCACCCATTTGTGATTTCTTCCCTTCAAGGTTACTCCTTGCCCTAATTGTCTTTTTAGGGAGACGATGGCGGCCCGCTGATATGTAAATCCGACTCATCTTGGTTCCAGGCGGCCGTCGTTACAACAGGTACCCGATTGCTCGGCGCCGACATCGAGGTATTTTCCAAAATGTGGCATTTTGGAGCATTCTTGAAGGAAATAGTCGGCGACATTCCATCTCCTGCCACTACGTCCTCAGCAGGTGCTCCACGTTGCTTCTCCTCGTTCCTTTTATTCTTAGTGACTTTGACCTCGGTCTACCTGGTCCTGTGCGAAGCTTGAAACTTTTAATTGCTAAGGAGACCAAAAGTGTATTTTGTCACACGAGTAAATGAAAAGAAGAAACGCAGAATTGTATTCATTATTGTGAATCATTTTAACAATAGCATCAGAATGTCGAAAAAAAATTAGGATGTCATATAAATGCAGGCTTGTTAAAAAAAAAATACTAGTGCAAAAAAATGTCATTCTGTATGTTGTCATAAAAATCAATGGAATGGGCATCACCAATGGGACGATGACGTCATCGTTTTGTGCAGCTTCAAATAAAAAGCTGAAACGAACTAAAGTTATTTCGCTACGACTGCGTGAGAGCGTCTCCGACACCCGCCGGGCCGTCCATATCGGCGCCCTCGGCATCGTTAATCATCTCCTGGTATTTACTCTTGAAAAATCCAACCTATGAATATAAAAATGTTGGAATATTATCAGGATGTATTTGTGTGATATATCCATTTTGTCCCATGAATTGATATTCTTACCTTATAAAGGATGACCGAGAGTATCACCAGTATAGCCAGACCTCCTAAAGAACCACCAACAATCGCTTTCGTAAAGTCCGGTTGGGGATACACCGCCACCTCTGTTTCAATCTGAAATTCCGATTACCGTTTCCATCAACACATTGGAGCCGTTCCATCTTGATGTGAAAAATTACCTTGAGCACTGGAGGAAGGTTATTGGATGCAGTTGAAAAGAAGATGTACTGATCCTTGTCATACTCCAGACTGGCTGTAGTGGTAAAGATGAACTTGGCCTCGTCGAGTCCGATCTGTTGAATCCACTCTGAACTCATATTGGCGGATATTTCGTAGCGTTTGCCCTCCAGCCGTCCCATAAAACGATTGCACTTGAACACCCGGCACGTGGCCACTGAGCAATCCTGTGGGAGCACATCTCAGCCACATCTATCTCACCAAAACAAAATTTCGGAACTTGTCTTACCACTATTTTATTGTTTCGCATCTGACCGACCAAATCGAAGACATTCGCCCCTTCATCATGACTGTATTGACAGTCTGGAATCTGAAATGAAGACATGTTACGTCAACAAAGACGCTATGCTAATAGTCAAGGCTAGCTTTCGAGTGACTGACTACCTCTAAAGAGCTCAGATTTGCCCAGATGTCCTTTTCACCCAGCTTTACGGGAACTCTGACCGCTACCGTGACGTTAAATGCTCGAATGTTGTTGGAAACCTAAAATCAAGTCAACAGTGATGCTTCAGTAAAACGAATCAACCTTGAAGACCCCCCCCAACCCATTTACCAAAACAGATTGCTTAAGTGATTTCTGCACATCATTCTTTCCATAGGTGAAGTTAATGTAACTTAGAGAACTGAAAAGAAAAAAAAAATCAAATGAGTGGTAAGGTCAATTAATGTCCGCCTTATCATTACTTCCCAAATACAAACCTTTCCATTGTAACAAAAATACTGTACTTGACGCCGATTTCTTTCTTTTTGAAAAGTTGGCTCAAAGCCGAGTGTTGCTCGTTCCCACTAAAACAGAAACAAACCTAGAGTTGCGCAAGCAGTTACAAACTCAGAACGGTTGAAGACGTCTACCTCGTTGCATTGGCCGTGACAAAAATCGTCTTATCCAGTCGGCTGTTGGTTTCGATGCCGTACGAAACCACAAAGACAGCCTGAAAAGTCGGATTTGGTTTGAGTCTTTGGAACAGGCAGAGATGGCAAAGTGTTAAGCCCGGAACCAACCGTTGAGTTACTCCTCAAAATAGGCTTATCGATGGTGCAGTCCGTCTTTCCCCGAGATAGGCCAGCTTCACTGTCCAAGGAGCTGCACTCGATTCGCCCCTTTTATGGAAAAAAGATATCAGAAGCTAGCTAGTGAAGACCAAACCTTCTCTGGTTTCATCCCGACCTTCAGGACGGTAAACTTCCTGTAGGAGAACTCTCCTGGGTATGTGAGAACAACGAGGGTGTTGTAGGAGTTTTCGCCCAGGTTCTCCACGGACACGGTAACATTCAAGAGCTCATCGATGCCCACTTTGACCACCAAAGATCTGCTCCACGATGGAGAGAAGTCAAACACGGCTGAAGCCGAACTTGAAATTCTCCATCTTACCTGCTAAAGTTGAAATCCAGCTTGAGGTTATCGACACATTTGTTGTCGAGGCCGCAGTCGATCTCAAAAGCCAACTGTGGAGAGCAGATGATCGGTGAGCACCGTGTGAGATCTCGAAAGCTTGCAAGGCAAAGTTGACTAACCGGATGAATCGTGGTCGTTTGGGAAAGTTGGTGAAGACTCGGGCTCGGGTTATCGGCACCGGGCAAACCCTCGAATGTGAATCTGAGCTCGTTCTCAAGAGGATTCAAAGCGTCTTCTGGGCATGGCTTTCAACATTGCGAGATGAGAAGCACGTGAGTCTCAAACAGTTGTCCTTGTTGCCGTCGAGCGACTCACCTCGATGAAGACCTTGACGTTGAAGCATTGTGGTACAGCTGATAAATCCAGCTCCACCGTGCCGCTCTTCTCTCGGATTTTCTCTTGGATGTAAGCTCGGTTGTTGGGCACCTTGCGGGTGGCGTCCAGCGTCAACGTGTAATTAACTCTTGCCCTCGCTGTGACATTTTCAAGTTGATAACGTTAGCGTGATTCAGCGGCGAGTCGCTGGATGACGAGTTGAGAGTCAAGCACCTCGTTGTACGTTTGAGAATTTTTTCATCACAAAGCAGACATTTGCCATAAACTCCTTTGGATTGTCGCAGTCGTTTTGTTTGGTGGAGATTTGTTTTGGGTTGTAGGTCAGCGTGCTCTCGATCGTGACGATGGGTTTGGATCTGGAAGCGCACGCAGTTAGACATGAATCATCTTTTGATTTGCGTTTCGATGGAGAATCTCTTACCTGAGTAAGATGACTTTTCCTTTTGAGCCTACTGCCAAGTCAGGCAGGTTGTCCCCGCTGAGGTCCGCGGATGACGGACTGATGGACATGCCGAAGAACCTGAGTCCCGACTGCAATTTCGAGCCAGCGATCCTCTACACGAACGAATCTTTATTTACGAATCGTTCAGAGGACTTTCGGTACAGAGCGGGAGTCCCTTGGGATTCACCTGTGAGATCGTATCCGAGATCATCGTTCGCTCGCCGTGAAATATGTAGACGCAGCCGTGTCCGTCGTCCTCCAACGGCGCCCCGACCGCCAAGTCATTGCGTCCATCCGAGTTGATGTCAGGCAGGACGGCGAGGGAAGCGCCAAAGCGCCCTCTAGGGGATCGCTCTCCTCTGAGGACCACCGGAGAGTCGAATCGACATTCGACTCTCTGTACGTGAAAATGAGTCAGTCTTGATAGGATTGATGTTCAAGGGAAAGGAAAAAAAAATCTTACCGAACCAGTCAGGGTGCAAGCGTAAACTCTCCCTTCTCTGTCCTCTTCCACAAACATCGGCGCAGATATGAGGATGATGTCCGTGTTTCTGTCCCGATTCACATCCATGGCGCAGACCACAGCCCCAAAATATTCACCAATCTGATACTGAAAACATTAGCAGTGCAAATATCTATCGATTTTGTTTTCTTTCAAATGAATCGGGCTGAATTTTCAAAAGCATACCTCCCATCGGAAGGGATCTACTGTTTGTTCAAAGCCATTTTGGGAAAATACCATCACAACACCTCGGTGTTGATATCTTGGAGCACCGGCGACCGTCAACCTTACGTTGCCTCTTTGGGCAACCGTAATGGAATAACCTGAAATTGGAAGTTGTGCAATGCAGCTTCTTCTCCAGCAGATGGTGCTGTTTGTCTCTTTTGTCCTAATAACTCTTTAATATTTCATACAGATTCAAATCAAACGATCATACCCAGATAGCTGTCCGGATCAAGGTTCGTTGGGAAATGGGAACGTCCTCCTGAGCCTGTGTATGTTTGGAAGCCTCCTCTCCATTGGTTTGCCCCAACAGCCGCTATGTGCACGTCCCGATTTGACTACATTAATAGAAGAAACCGAATTTGAAACCACAAAATAATGTTTTGCAAGCGTCCTGTGTTTTGGTACCCTTGGCACGTAGGCAGCACTGAATCCCCGCTGAGCCATCTCCATTTTGAGGCTCTCGCCGCCCGATTGAGATCCTGCCATAAAACCAGAAACAATTTCAAATGGTTTTCTAGCTTGCAGAAGTTCCATCGGTACCTTCAATAGCAAAGATGCTGTCCTGCAAAGTCTGCCGGATTGCGTAAAGCGCCATGAAGTTCTCCACTCGAAACACATGGCTCGTTGTTGGGGCAGACGCGATGCTGTCCAGCTCCTTTTTAGCGTTTTGGTTGGCAAATGCATTGCCCACCTTATGGAAATGTTGACATTTATGAACGTGACCTCCCAACTTCAAGTGGTCGTGTGGAATACAACTCACCCCAATAGCAAATCGAACTATTTGTTTTCTTTCGGCGGCAGCTGTTACTGTCCCGAAGTTTCTACTGTCATGAGATCGCCCATCTGTGATGACAATTAGAATCTTCTTCACATTGGGCCTGGAACCTCCGCTCTTCTCAAATACCTCGTTCCTGTACCAAGACAAAGCACTTGTCAATCAAGATTCAGATATACAGAAGCATGAAGAAGGTTGATTGATTGATTGATTGATTGATTGATTGATTGATTGATTGATTGATTGATTGATTGCACTTTGGAGGGGGAAAAAAATCTTACACAACTTTGCTGATGCCTTCGGCTGTGTATGTCGAGGAGCGTTTCTGCCGTATTCCACTGATGTCATTTCTCCAGGTGTTAATGTTGAAGGTATTAAAATAATTATGGATGGTGACGTCTTTAGAGTATTGGACTACGGCAAACTTGGGAAGGTACAAAAGTAATTATAAATATATAACATATATAGCATTATATATATATAGAATATATAAATAAATACAATAAATGTACAATATAATACAAAAATAAAACGTAAATCAAATATAATATGAATATAAAATATATATTAAAATACAAAATAGCTTTACAGTCGCTCACCTGGGAATCTTTGTCCAAAAAGGACTCGATGAGATTAATTACAAAATTCTTCATTGTTGTAAAGTCTCCCGGGGACACACTTCCCGAGCCATCCAGCAGAAATGCGATGTCTGCTCGACTTGGGCAGACTTCTCAAGAAACAAAAGATGAGTTGTTTTTATCTCACTCGCTGAAGGACTTCCTAATGTTTTGTCTAGCTCAAATACCTAATGAAGGTCCTCAAAATATTTACCCTTCTCATTTGATTTGAATGGGTGGGGCTGCGTATCCCGCCTCTCGAGCACCATCTTGTGGTTGTAATTTAATTTGCAAAAGACCACCGCACCAGAGGAAAAACAACCAATCGGGCACTTGGGTGATTAAATTTGGCTTCAGGAGCTTTGCTGGAACTACTCTACGATGGAATATCTCCATCCAGAAAAAATAACAAGTGGGCTATTGCACTAGTGAGGTAAGTAGTAATATAAATAATATATTATCTAAAAAGTATTGTATTGCTAAAATGCTTTAGTGTTGTTTAAAGCCAAACATGTATAGCCCTCCTTGAGTTGATGTCATAAACATTCATGGCTTAGAAACGGACTTGCAAAGATAAAGATCAAACACGGGTAAGGTTGACCTGGTGATGCCGTACAAGTTGTGGTATCATGAGCTAGCATTAGCATCTTTGATACATGACTTGATTATTTTCATCGAGTCTCATCGAGACATCCGGCTGTCATCTTTTCTAGGAACAAGAGGAGGACCTGATTAAATTCACCATACCAGCAAAGAGAAACTAATCGATTTCTGGCAGCTGGGCGGATTCGAAAGCGACACGGAATTATCTCGACAGGTACATTTTTGATTTTGAAATGCCCCCTTTAAGATGATTCTATGTAAAAAAAAAAGTGAAGCACCGTCAAGAGACGAAGGTATTGGAGGTTTGACGTCATTAGAGGACTCAATCTGAAAGCACATGCCGTTGTACATGGTGATGCTTCCACAATCTTTCGGGATGGTCGGACCACACGCCTGCCAGGGAACAACCGGTTCAGTGGCGTGATTAGTAATGTCACTGACGTGAAAAATGACTGTCACTCACCATGGTGGCTTCTGTAGTTGGATTAAATATCATCGTCAAACCAAGAGACATGTTGACGGCAAAAGGGGGAACTGTGAGGAAGACGAGACAAACGTGAAGAGCACTCGCCGATCATTTGGGCCCAATGGAGACATAGCTCTAAAATTATAGTGCTTTTTTTCCCCTCAGGCAGAAAAAAACAAAACAGGTAGTAACTAATTATCTCAGTCAATGCAATTGTTCACGGGCGTACTATCTAAAGTGTGTTCCTTTGCTAACCAAAAAAGGAGAACCTATCGAAGCACATGCCGCTCACCTGGAACTTGCAGCTCTACGCACGAATCTTTGGAGCATTTAAAGATTTTTCCTCTTCTGTCTGAATACTGAACGAGGGGTGCGCTGACCAGCAAGCTGTTCAAATAGAATCGGACAAATATGGTAACAAAACCAAATTTTATATTTCAATTCAATATCTTCACTCACTCATGTTGTCTTTGCACGATCTGATATCCAAAACCATCTGCGGAGTTTGACAAGGTCTTCCAAGGCACAGGGTCGATATTGAAGCCAATTGTAGTTTGGAATACTGAGGAGAAGGGAAAACAAAGATTGGTCGTCCGTCTGTCCGTTGAGTTAACGCGCCGCTCATCTTACCTGTCATAAAAAGTGTTGTCAAAGCGAGCCAGTCCATCGTGCGACTGCGTCCAAACTCGTCAAGTTCTGCAAGGCAACAAACAGGAAGTGTCGAAGCCACAAATTGACAGAACTACCAAGGCCACAGCTAAAAGGGGTAGTATGTGAAACTCGCATGTAAGATAACTTTATTATCTCATTTTGATAACTTAATAAGTTTTTTTTTTTTTTAAACACAGCATTTGATCTTTCTGCAACAATACTGTTCAAAGATTGAAACTGACTCCTCGTTTGATTCATCACCAAATATACCAAAATAACTGGATTTTTTTTTTTTTTCTCCTTTTGCTTTTACTTCCCCCACACGATCTCATCCTTTATGGGTAGCAAGTTCCACATTGCAGCAGACATTTGTGCAATATCCCCCTTTTTACATTCACATCACTTAGTCAGACATTTAAAACAGTTTAAGCATTTTGGCCGGTGACGCATGAGCCAATGTGTCTCTTGTATTTAGCAACAATGGAGCAGAAGGTGTTAAAATGCAAAAGGACAACTTGGCATGTGATTGAGTGAGAAACCATAAACATGATCAGGAAGTCAGATTATATTTTCTGCAAAAGTGAGCTGCACATTTCTCATTTTCCCACCCTTAAGGTCAAAAGTGATACCAAAAAAAAATTCTCCATGCCCACGTGCAAGTTTCTGCTCCACGACTAACCGCACCGGCACATACGTGACCTTTACAGCGCGAGCCAGCCGAACCGACCGAGAAAGGACGACAGGGAAAGGTCAGCGAAAGGTCAAGGATCAGCTCGCTCTGCCTTTACTGCAAGCGGGTTGGATTACGAAAGGAGCGTTCGGTATCGCGTATATAACGTTAGCGCTTTATAAATGCCGCGGTGCTTCTCTCCTATTGGTTGCTTCGGTATTCAAACCTGCACATGGGGACCAATTAAAAACTCCGATATTAGATTAGATTAGATAATCCTTTATTATTCCCTCAATGGGGAAACTCCTGTGTTAGTGTTTGTGACATCATCAATTTTATTCAAATGTTTTGACGTGGTGTATTTTTTTAATATTTTAGTGCATTTTTGTGGGTTCCTTGGACCCACCAAAAAATGTTATTCCAAATCTCACTGGCTTCCTCCCTCATGCACATTCTCACACAGTTTTCCCTTCCCTGCCGTTTTGCACGCACTTAGACCATTTGCCCTTTGGCTGGCCACCAGCCATCGCACCACGGAGACGCGCTGAATGTCACGAGTCCTCTCCGGTTGCGTCCTGTTCTATTTATAGCCGAGCAGCTGAAATGTGAAGGGTCACAATGGGAGGATAAATACAAGGGCCGCTCGGTCCAGAGGGTGTCGCAGACGAAGGCCACTTCTCTACCTCCCTCTTTCTTCTCCCAGCTCTCTTTCTGATCTCAAAGGTAAAAAGTTTTTATTTTATTTTAAAGCATGGCGTGCAATGTACATTTCAATTCCACTAACTTAGCTGTGAGGCACTAAAAATATCAAACGTGTATTTTAATTCTTTTTCCCCTGTCTGCATCTCTCACATATGCATTTTTATAAACAGGCGACAAGTTATTGTGTATATAATTGACTGTTCAACTATTTTACAAGTGGGATTGCCCAGAAAATAATATTTAGCAAAACTTTGGGAAGTTCTTATGAGGTGTTGAAGCAACTTAAAGCACTTATTGTTGCTACCGTTACTGGACATGACTTGCATGGTGTCTTATCTCACACCTTGCTGCTCAGTCAGAGCGCATGCATTGCTGGGCTGTGTATATTTAGTTCCGTTTCAAGTTCTCGGGGGTGGGGGGGTGAAGGTCACAGATAAGAGGGGAAAAAATGGAATAGGTCAGGGACGCACGTGTGGAAGGGGGTGGAGAAGCAGGCCGCCATTTGCTGGTCTACCACCAAACATTTGACCACCATGTTCCTCTTTCTTTTATCTCCACAAGCAGAGTCAAGATGCCTCACGCATACCCCTTCCTCACTCCTGAGCAGAAGAAGGAGCTCAGTGACATCGCTCACAGGATCGTCGCTCCCGGCAAGGGAATCCTCGCCGCCGACGAGTCTACCGGTAAGGATAGGCGTCGGTGTCCCGATACTTTTGTCGAGCTGATCCTCACTCGTCTTGTCCACCACTCCAGGCAGCGTTGCCAAGCGCTTCCAGAGCATCAATGCTGAGAACACCGAGGAGAACAGGAGGCTGTACCGCCAGCTCCTCTTCACCGCCGACGAGCGTGTCACCCCATGCATCGGCGGCGTCATCCTCTTCCACGAGACCATGTACCAGAAGACCGACGGTGGCAAGGTCTTCACCCAGCACCTCAAAGACAGAGGCATGGTGGTGGGCATCAAGGTGGACAAAGGCGTGGTCCCTCTCGCCGGAACCAACGGCGAGACCACCACTCAGGGTGACCTTTTTCGTCTTTCCGAGCAGCGTGTGAAAAATGGCGAGATGGTTTTTTGGCTGAAGCTTGGTGTTTGCTCCAGGTCTCGATGGACTGTATGAGCGCTGCGCCCAGTACAAGAAGGATGGCGCCGACTTCGCCAAATGGCGTTCCGTGCTGAAGATCACCTCCACCACTCCCTCAAGACTGGCCATCATTGAGAACGCCAACGTTCTGGCCCGCTATGCCAGCATCTGCCAGATGGTAGGACGGGGAGGGTCTGGTGACACCTCCCGAGGCGCTTCCTAACGCTCTCCTGCATTCCTCAGCACGGCATCGTGCCCATCGTGGAGCCCGAGATTCTCCCCGATGGCGACCATGACCTGAAGCGCTGCCAGTACGTCACCGAGAAGGTCCTGGCCGCCGTTTACAAGGCTCTGTCTGACCACCACGTCTACCTGGAGGGCACTCTGCTCAAGCCCAACATGGTTACCGCCGGCCACTCCTGCTCCATGAAGTACAGCAACCAGGAGATCGCCATGGCGACCGTCACCGCCCTCCGCCGCACCGTGCCCCCCGCCGTCCCCGGTGCGTCCATTTTCTAAACCGGCGCTTTACCGTTCTCATTTGTTTCTCATTCACATTTGTGCCCTTTTCCCGCTTAGGCATCACCTTCTTGTCCGGCGGTCAGAGCGAGGAGGAGGCCTCGGTCAACCTGAACGCCATGAACCAGTGCCCCCTGCACAGACCTTGGGCCCTGACCTTCTCCTACGGACGTGCCCTGCAGGCATCAGCCCTCAAGGCCTGGGGCGGCAAAAAGGAAAACGGAAAGGCATGCCAGGAGGAGTTCATCAAGAGAGCTCTGGTGAGTTTGACAGACTAAAAATACATTTAGCAAGAGCACTCACTTTTATTTTTTTCCTCTCGCAGGCCAACAGCCAGGCGTGCCAGGGAAAATATGCTTCCTCTGGATCCAGCGCCGCCGGCGGAGAATCCCTCTATGTGGCCAATCACGCTTATTAAACGAGCACGTTCGCCCACTCACGCCGACTACGCCCGTCGCTTGATTGGGTTTGTCGTCTCTCGGTTTAAACGTGAGCATGGGGGGAAAAAAAACCCTCCTCACAACCGGAAGATTTGCCTCCATTCCCTTGACCTTTACGCCCAATCGCACCTTCTCTCAGGTGAATATTCCCACACTGTTTTTACACAAGTTTTCATTGGATCGATTCCATCAAGCACAGTGATAGAATTTATACTGGTTCAGTGGAATAAAGAGTTTACCCTTCTATGTGGTGTCCTTCCTAAATAAATACACACTAGTTGTAGGATGATCCGAGTCGTGTGGTTATCAAACTCCGTTTATTTGTGAGTCAGGTGGCATGCACGGTTTAGAGAGGCGAGCCAGTGCGATTGCGCAAGAGCACCCTCCACTGCCGTAGACACTGCTGCAAAACCCTATAGTGTATACTTTCGATGAATTACTTCTTTATTTCAAGATGATTCGTCAAATCTAACATGGGAAAGTTTGAATGTGATTCAGAAAGATTTTTTTTTTCTTTTAAATCAACATTTCCATTTGATGTCTTAGGAGTTATTCAGTTACAAAAGATGAATGCCCAGCAAGAAGAACGCGATGACGGAAAGACCCGGAAGCGTCGAAGCGTTCGGAGGGTTTTCCGTAGGGGTTCCCGTACTTAACGGACACACGAAGCTGTTGTCTGGGTCGACACCCGTCGAGGTGAAATCGGCAAAGCTAATGTTAGCTCCTCCCACTTGCGCCCTAATCCAGTCTTGGTAAAAAGACAGGCGGGTAAAGGCTTCGGGAATCCCGATGGCGCAGGGTATGCCGAAACTGGCGAGGCCGGCCTGGATCCACGCTGAGCCTTGCTTACACTGCACGGGTCCGCCCGAATCTCCCTGAAAACACATTTTGAAAAGCGAGCTCAGAATGTTGACGTCAGATATGAAGGAAGTAAAACCGTGCTGCTGTATAATAAGAGAAAAAACCTGGCATATTCCTCTGCCATCCTCCCCTGCGCATATCGTATTGTCGCCGATGACGGCGTTTTCCACCAAGCTGTAGACGCAGCTGCATTGCTTGTTGCCAATGATCGGAATTTCAACTTCTTGCAGTCTCTCGGACACAGTTGTCTCTGCGGGAGAAATGAAGTTAATCCCACCATTGTTATGAAGTATTCTACTCCACTGTTTTGTTCTGCCTTGTTTATTTTGTGTGTACTCCCACTGCCAACCACTAGATGGCGCCAGGTTACTTTGAAACAACCGGAGCAGCGAGCATTTCAGCCCAGCCTGGATTTTGCGGACGATCACCGCCACGTACTTTTTACGCCTACACAAAGCTGTAATTTGATTTTCTAATGTTCCTGTTCCTGCGTGACTGACGATAATACTCACCATTAGCTCCGAGTTTGCCCCATCCGGTGCCCCAGCACATGGTCCCGTTGTTGAACTGGCTGGAGTTACTTGCCATGCAAATGGGTCTAATGTAGTTTGTGTAAGTGATGGGGCTGCTCAGCCTCATGAGCGCGATGTCGTTTTGAAAGGTGGTGTCGTTGTAGTCGGGATGAACGATGATCTGGCCCAAAGTGCGGTTGACCTCGTTAACATTTGTGGTACTTTGATTCAGTTTTCCAAAGTACAGCAGCCAATTGTCAAGGACAGTGCTTCATTTGGGAAAAGACAAAAATACTATTAAGTTCTTCCATGTTCAATTTTCCGGTTTGCGTGAAAGATAAAATGATGTCACACTTTAAGCACAATTTTTACACTGATGAACCTGAGACAATTGAACAAATTAAATCTCCTGGCAATGTGCCACAATCTGGAGTAAATAAACTATTAACTATTTATAGAAATGCTTGACTCAGAGTTTTGACAAAGCGGCCTTACCTGGCAATGCAGTGAGCTGCCGTGAGCACCCACTCTTCGCTGATCACGCTTCCGCCACATATGTGACTGCCTAAAAAATGCAAGCTGACTTGCCAGGGCCACATGCCTTCTGAGGCATTTTCACCTCCGACGATTCTTGGGTTGAGCGGTGCAACTCCGCATTCTGCAGTGGACCAAAGCGAACTTACGTAGTATCAGCGTTATGCTAATGAAGCATATTGATGAACTTACCCTGAGCGTTTGAGGCACCTGTAGGAAGGAGATAAAGAAAATTGGACAAAAAAAAATCAAGCTGGTGAATGTAAATAAGGAAAGTAGTAAAATATCATTAGCAGAATCGAGTAATTTGACCATAGTTTGATCCTCGGGGCAAATCTAATGTGTACTTTGTCAATGTTTGTCTTTCGTAAAAAAAAAAAAAAATTATACGGGATAGCATGAATATATTTAACTAGCAGCTAAGCTAAGTGTTAGGAAATTTATGGATAAAGATGTTAATAAATTTGTTTTCATTTCAGCAGCTAAATGAAAAGTCATTGTGTGTGTGTGTGTGTGTGTGTGTGTGTGTGTGTGTGTGTGTGTGTGTGTGTGTGTGTGTGTGTGTGTGTGTGTGTGTGTGTGTCCTCACCTAGAACTGTGAGTAGTATCCCCAAAAGGAGAGCGCACGTTGTCCGCAGCATTTTGCTCAAGTGTACAGGCAGTCTTGATGGTTTTCATTTTACTAGTCCGTCCATCTATTTATATAATACAGTGACCACACCTCTGAAACCGGTTTTTGTAGCGCTTGCTTGCATGGTGACAATCATTATCCCTGCCACAATGCCGTCGTATCTTGAGTGACCGGATTATGAGCCTGAAATATGGAATGTTCTCCTTCTAGTCTTATCATTTTTATGTGCACGACATCGCTCTGGTATGAACTTTGACCATGGTGGTCTGATTTTCTCATGAATTTTCCTGGTGTGGCTTAAGGAATTGTTTTTGTTATTAGCAGAGATGACAAAAGTACTCACACTAATCAAAAAGTCGACTTTATCGTCGACTCGTCGTGGTTTTGTGGCCTCCTCGTTTACCAATCGATTCAGATTTTTAGAACACGCATAAAAAGGTGACACAGTCTCGCTATTTCCACTTTGATAGTTTTTTACAGGCAGCGTCATATAAAAAATGAAGTCAATTAAATTCCGCTCTTATACAATGTGTACACAGGGCGGATAAATGCAAGGCAACAAAGTAAGGGTGTCCAGTTTGCGAGTTCTTTTGAATTCAGATAATAGCATTTGTTAGCTTAGCAATTGTTGACTGAAATCTCCCAATCCGATTTGTCCTACTTTAAGGTCGACGTTTCTGGCAATTATTAAACATTGTTAGAACTTTTTTGATTATGTCTATATAAATCACGATCATGCCCTCGTTTTTAATCCTCAATGAAGTTTGAAAACTAGTCCCAGGGAGCATTTAGGGCCAGCAGAGGGCAGTGTTGCATGATGGCCCGGGTCAGGATTTCACGTTGTTTGGCCCCACATGGACCCATAGTACTGGTTCTATAAATCTATTATTAAGCTTTAGCATCCTGTCAGTCACGCTAATCCTTGATCATGTTCCTCAATGAGGAAGTGAGCCCAAAAAATGTCTTGGGTGTCAATTAAGTTGCAAATCCGGTCACAATATTAAATACACCTGCATCAAGGTGTGGACGAGACACAATTCATCATTTCCGCTCCATTCGCTTCTCTGCATGTTAACTCCAGATTAAGCATTCAGCCTGATGAAAGGAACAAGAGTGTTAGAAAAAGAAAGAAGAGAAAACAAAACATTGGGCCGACGCCAGGCATGCGATTGGCTCTCAAGATAGCAAAGGCAAACCGGTTAATAACACACAAGTGCCACTTGAAAACTACTCCAAGGCGTGCACTTTGGAAGCAAATTAGAAGTGAAAGCAAAACTAAGCACTGAGAACATAATTAGTGGTTTGTAATTTCACGTGACAGTTCTTTGGCATGACGTTTATTTTACACGTCATGAGACATTGTTCTTTTGGCTAAGAACACATCTCAGGAGTAATGCTATCCCTAAGGCAGGTGTTACGTTTTGTTCAAGATGTCCGTCGTTGAGTAAAGAAAACAAAGATGTGGAGTAATAGTGCTTTTATAGTGGCCACAAGCAGGAAGAAGGAAGAAGGAGAAAAAAAGGAGGAGAAAATGAGGGGAAAACATATTCTCATAAGGCAGGCACTTGCTGTGTTATCTGTCAGGGTCCCGGGTGGCATACATCTTTTGTGGCTCCTCACTCATTCTGAGTTGGTTTTTCTGCATGTGGGTCAAATCAATCGCTATAACAATAACTTTTTATCACCTGAATGTTTTGTATCAATGTGTCCTGAAGTTAAAGAGCTTTGCCTTATGTGTAATGGAAAAGTTACCAAGTGTGCTGTGTCAGTGTTCTGATTAAATAACTGTGTAGAAATTATTAGGGGTATTTACACATTGATTGACATGATAAAATATATAAATTAATAGGAATATGTACACATTGATTGACATGATGAGTAAAACAGTATAAAAGTAGAAAAAATAAAAAAATAAAAAAGATATTAAAAGTGAAGACAATTTGCAATTCTAATAATGACACACGAATTTGATGCCACATAAAATGATGTGGTGGGCCGTATCTGGCCCCCCGGGCCTTGAGTTTGACACCTGTGCCCTAAGGAAATAACTAGTACAGGAATGATTCAATGCAAAAGAGATTTTTTTTTTTTTTAAACACGGGATACAAAGAACTTGCAGTCTCGCAAGAGTGTTTGCCCACATAAGCTCAGCGGGATTACGTTTTGTTCACAGCAACACTGCACCAATGTAAAGTAGGTCCAAAACCTTGGCCGAAGGCCACTTTGAATTTCAAGTGAGCGCTTTCTGCACTTGACTTGTCCCTTCCCGTCTCCCTTCTTTTTCGCACTAGGGGATGTCGACACATATCCCAGGCCTTCTTTTTGGGTACCCAAGAGGGGAGGGGGGGGGCTATATTTCTTATTTCTCATGTAGCGGGTCCGGCCCCACCCCCTGTCACCTAACAGCTCTATATAAGACAGCCAGAGGACCCGATGATAAGAAGCCGTTCTCAAGACAAGCCTGGCCATGCAGTTTAAAGTCCTCGTCTATGTGGTCTTGTTGCACCTCATAAACAACGGTGAGTATTGTGCCCTCGCACAGAGGCCGCTTTGTTGTTGCTTTTTTTTTGTGTGTGGCACTGGACTCTGTTGATGGGTTCAGGTTCAGGTGCCAGTTTTTTTTTTTTCATTGGCTATAATTATAATGATATCCTGATCAGGTTTCACTTGCAGTTGGAAGGCAGCATCACGATTGGATTGTTTTGGACGATTGATTGGGTTGGTCTTTGTTGTGCTTGATGCTTAATGTTGAACTGTCAGTCTTGAAACGGTTAAATGAGGAACAAAATATCCCTTAAGCTTGTAAGCTTCAAAATGTATTTTAAATTTTGAAATGTTTTTTTTCAGATGTGGGTATGCCTAATGTTTACAAAGGATAAAGCACCTTTGCATATTGTTTATTGTTGTCTTCATGTGTTGCTGCACCGAACGTGTTTTCCATTATGACCGATGCTATTCATTAGCCCGTTGGTGGCGTTTTGCATTGTTTATTAGCATGAAGCTAAATGGATTGCATTACTGCACTGAACAGCTCGGAGAAAGAACTGAACTTTTCTCTCGACATACCGTTGCACAAGGTAACACTGTACAGTTTATTATACTGATTGTTCTGATATGTCTTCACTAGAATATAATTATCCCTTCATCAGGAAAAAAAATTGTTTCATGAGTCATCAAAAACTCACACTGATTGTTGCGTTAAATATTTGTCGGCAAGCACGGGCTTTTATGAAAATGTCATTCGTCAGCTGTCACTTGCTTGTTATTGGCAAACAATTAGCTCACGGGAGGGAGAAACTTTTCCATTGCAGGCTTTTATGTTTGCCGACAAGTATTTATTGTGCTGGTTACTAATTAAGCTCATCGCCGCCAAGAGTTGACTGAACGGCTTTTTATTCACTCAAGAATGAGCGAAGCCAGGATCAAAAGAAAGAACTCGGAAATTCAAGGGAATTGGTGTGTGACTAACACGCTCTCTTGAAATGTTTTCTTTTTTTGCATTCAGGTCTTTTCCTCCTTATATTGACATATTTTTGTCTTTGAACAGTGTCCTCTGCTGACATCCAAGCCGAAGCGAATACAAATGCCAGCCTCCCTTGCAACGTGGCCCTGAAGTTGGACAAAGTGGATGAAGCGTCGATAGAAGTCAACTGGGTCCGTAACGGCTCAGTCGTGGCCTCTTTCAAGAACGCCACGGCGTGGATTGATGACAACTTCTTTTGGACCCCGGGCCGTTTCCTCAGCGGAGATTTTTCAGTGAGCGTCCTGCGTGTCGGCCTGAGCCTGCAGGGCGTGTATGAATGCACGGTCCGCTATAACTCCACCATACTGGACTCAAGCACGGTTACACTCAGCGTCTTTGGTATGTTGGTGGCATTTTTTTATTTGATAGATGAGAAGAAAAGTGGTCAGGGACTATAGTGAAGGAGTTGCAGGAATTGCTGGCGAGTAATGGCTGATTACAAAACAAATGAGTCAAACCATAACCAAGTGTGATGTTTTTGCTGACTCATCCAAATGTTTCTGCTAGCTCCCCCATCTGTGTCAGTGCCTCCTCACCAGTGGCTGGCGTTGGGGGCAGAGGGCCAACTGGAATGCCGCGCAGATGGCTTCTACCCTCCACCTGTAACGTTCACCTGGACCAGAGACGGCCAAGTCATTCAGCCCGCCGAGCAGCTCGACGGTGAGAAGACCCCCGATGGCTTCTACAGAGCAGTTGCCAACCTCACCTACTACCCAACTCGATGGGACCAGAACACGACTTTCGGCTGTAAAGTGAGCCACAATGGCGTCGACCAAGAGCTCCATTTTCTTCTCAACATCACTTGTGAGTGCATTCGAAATTAGTTCCATCGGACTTTACATGAGAGGTATTTTTTTAACAATTCAGGATAAGGCACTATCAGGAATATTTTTATTTTTTTATAAGAATGAACTTTTAGGAACAGACTCTACCACTTTTTTACATAAGCCACAAATTCCGATTAGCGCTCTTTACACAGAAGGTCAGACAAGGTCGCTGTTATGATTCCAGCTAGGTGTGAGTGTTTTTCTTGCTTTCCATTGTTGTTTCCGTTTCACACCTCTTACGGGAAATACCGATCATGCTTGACGCAAACGCTGGAGCCATACATATATTAGAAAAGCCAGCATGGCCAGTATGGCCACTTTCGAGCGCTTTGTCGTTGCCCGAACAGTTTTAAGCAGCCTCCAACTATTTGACAGTTTAAGTGTACCTCGAGTATTTAATTTCCTCTTTTAATTCCCCTCACTAATGACTTCATTTGTGCCCCCCCCCCACAAGACTCCCCCACCATCAGACTCTCAGCAGTCCCCTCGCCTTCCTCCAACAGTCCTCTAACCCTCTCCTGCAACATGGAGAGCTACTACCCGGAGGAGATGTCCGTCTCCTGGCTACAAAACGGCACAGTCCTCCCCGATCCGCCTGACACCGAGCAGAATCCGGATGGGACCTTCAGAACCACCCGCTACTTCACGCTGAGCCAAGAGCAGCGGTGGAGGGGGGGGGAAGTGGAATGCGCCGTCAATCAGCCCGGAGTGATGAATTCGGCCCGGGCTGCAGCATACCTGGAAGAACTGGATCCTCAAGGTTGGATTGACAGAATAGTAAACACCTTGATGGGCAAGGGTGGGGGTGGGAGGGGCACATAGGATTCTTCACATGGTTCTTTTGCATAGCCTTTCACACTAAACATTCTTTATGCAGTCATATCTGTAAGTCACTCATCTCACATCCGCAACGGACTGACCTTATCATCAAATCGTAGTTTTATCACTTGACACCTGAAGCACTGTGAGAATTTTTCTTTGTCTTCTTCTTTAGATAAGGAACCAGTGCTCACTAAATCTGCGAAGGCATCCGTGGCACTGATGTGTATCTCCCTGGTGCTTGTCTTCCTCTTGTGCTTTGGCTTTTCTTGGAGGCGAAGAGATGGTGAGGCAGGCCTCAATCGCTGGCTATAGATGTCAAAGATCATGTCCAGGAAACGTTTTCGAAACTGACGTATGTCACGTCTCCCATTTCAGAGAAGCAAAAGTCGCTTGCCGTGTCGGGCATCATCCTCCCCCCTCGCATCATCGTGGGTCAAAAGGGCAGGGTGAGCGTGAGCATCGAAGGCAGGAGGGTGGAGCGGGTCCAGACCACCTGGTTCCTCAACGACACCCCGATCTCCGACACCTCCCTCACAGGTAGCGAAGTCACATCAGGAGAACTGAGAACAACATTCATTGACCAACATATGCTTTCTTGCTATCCACCTCCATTCTGCTAACAATGTCCAACAGTCGGGAGCTCCAGAGCAAACTTTAACTGCCTCTATAACCCCCTAACGACCATCCATCTGCCCTACGGCCTAACTCTCACTTCCCCAGCGCCGGAGAAAGGTCCTCTGCTGCCCTCTAGAGGAGAGACGGGTTACTACAAGTTGCATTCCCAAGGCCCGCTGTACTCAACAGCGAGTGGAGTCCAGCAGCTCGTCTCGTCGCTGACCTTCATCCCGCAGATCTCCATCCACAAGGGAGCCGTGTTTAAGTGTCAGGTGGCCTACGCGGGCAAAGACAAAATTGTGATGGAGAGAGTCTCCGAGAGGTTCACCGTTCTATGTAAGGAGTTTCTTAATGAGCGATGCAAATACAGTCCACTCCCAATCATTTTTTTTTATTTCAGCTGCACCAGAGGTTTCCGAAATCCAGCTGGCAGAAACGCGAAACAACCCGGGTGAGGCAGACGTTAAACAAAATGGATTCATTGGAGCCAAGCAACTGATTTTTAAAGGGGATTTTTGTTTCGCAGGGGTCGTCAGCATGACCGTGCGAGCGTCCCACTTTCACCCGGACGTCATCACCTTTCGCTGGTTCTGCCAGGGGGGAGAGCTGAGCCCGGTGGCTTCAAAGGCCTCAACCTCCCCTCGACCCAATTCCGAGGGCTTCTTTACGGCCTCCAGTCAGTGCAAACTGCCGCGAGCTGAGATGGAGCAGGGAGGAACTAGAGTGTGGGTCAGCGTCCATCACATCGCCCTCAAGCAGCCGGTCACTCGGGAGACCAGAGGTCAGAGAGGCCACCCAGTGTGCTGTCGAGTGTAAATACGAACAAACACATCCCGATTTATTTTGCGCAGGCTTCATCAAGCAGCCACGCGTGTCCGACATCTCGTCCGCCTCCTCGGCACCGGACCAGATGCTGACCCTGGGGTGCGAGATCACCGATTTCTACCCGCCCGACGTTACGGTCACGTGGTTGAAGGTGAGAGGGGGCGAGCAAGACGACAGCGAGGACGAAGTGCTGGAGGGCTCGGAGATGTGGGGCCCCGTGGAGATTCAGCCCAGACTCTACAGGACCACGGCTACTTTGAGGACAGCCAACAACCGTGAGAAACGACAGCGAGGGGGAGGGATTAAATGCCGAGTCGAGCATATTTCCCTACAAGAACCCATTGAGAGGCTTTGGAGAAATGTTGACATTGGTGAGAATGAATCACACGCTTCCTTTGTACTTTTATTTATTCAAGGAGGGCCGATGATGTTCTGGTTACCAGCAATTCGACACAATACAGAGTGTAGACATGAAGTATGAATTACAAAACCAACAATTTCAAAAAGTATATTCCGATTATACGAAAGATTATTCTATTTTATAGCATTTTTTTATTCTCAGGCTTACATTTTTGGATATTCAGAGCCATGCTATTATAGCCTAGAAAAATGACAGTGGTCTTAAAATACACCCTTGTGGCATACCTACACAGATTTTCAGTTTGTCCCTCTCAAACTTTTTTCCACTACAAAGCTTTTGATTGACTTTAGCATTTTGTGTCACACGCTCAGTTGCTCCCAGCATCCCTTCATCCATTTCGGTATGTTGGAGCAGCGAGGGAGTGGGCGTATTCTCTCTCCTGTTGAAAGGGGGTCACCCCAAGGTCAAGTTACTGTGGACAGCCGGCGGGACCACCCTCTCACCCCTCGATTCTAATGAGACGGAGGAGATAGGTGATGACGGGCAGAGGGAGCTGAAAAGTGTGTGCGCCCTCGAGAGGTCCACACAAGTCCCCGGTCAAAGTGACAAATGGAGGAAAATAAGTAATTATTTTTCCATCTATCCGATTAAATTTGTGCAGAGTTCAGTACTGTGATACCTTCATGTTCCCATTCCAGAAACCAAAGCAGCTGTCACATACCCGGACACCGACGGGATAGCGTACATCGACGAGAAAGCGGACGGGGAGAACAATAACGACGAGGAAAAATACGAAGAAACCAAGTCGTCAGATGGAGAGGAGGCCAGCGATGACGACGTTGATGATGATGAAAGAGAGGAAGACTCGGCAGCGTTACACATCAATAGAGTTAATTTGACGGACGGGAGCAAGGGAGGCGAGAGAGCTCGGTTGAGAGTTATTGTGGAGCTCACACACCCCGCACTCAAAATGCCCGTTTACAGAAGCTGGACAGGTAAGACAACTCAGCAGGATCATTTTAGAGCTATACATTTTTTTACCCCCTCAATAAATAAAATAATATATTTTTTTACATCATCCTGCCTTTCAGAGCCCAATGAGGAAATATCTTCCATGTGAACATCCTCACAGTTACAAAAAACATTTTCCTGTGCCACTTTTTACTAGGTAATAGTTTGTGTCCAGTTTTTGTATTTGTCATTGAGACAAATTTTACTTCCAGTAGTTTAGGTATTTTATTTATTATGATGTTTCTTCCAGCTGCTTGATTATTTGTAAATGTTCTTATTTTTGTACAAATATATTTTACCAAATCCCACGATATGAATTACTATCAAATTCAGCAAATAAAATCTGACCTCAGTTTGGGGTGGAAATAAGTATGATTGTTTTTGTTGTGTTTGACAAGAAATGGAAATGAGTCACCATGCAGAACTGATGCGGCCAATGAGCTACTTCCCGTATCAAATGAAACTTTATCTTACCACATTACCGCCGCATACAGGAAGTTGTTTTAGTTCCTCTTGCCCAAAGGATGGCTGTGCAATGGAGATAGTTACACACAAGGTTTGCTCAAAATAATCTCACTGGCCACTACATTAGGTACGCCCTAGAAACTTATATCTTTTGTAAATCTTATATATCCTATATATTTATTCTTTACTATTATTCCTACAAATTTAGTGCACTTAATACCAATTTTTTGAAAGCTAGATTAAAATGTTTTTTTAAACTTTTATTGGGCCATATGAAATGCCTTTGAAGGGTTGCTCTGGACCGCAAGCCTTGAGTTTGATACCAATGTCATGCCAAACAGCCAATTAAAATACCTATGACGTCTTTGAAATAAATAAGAGTTTTTCAATTCACTTTTAAATGGTTCATTCTTGTATAAAAAAAAGAATTGATTGGCGATTGATGGAGAATACATTTCAATAATATTCAGCTGTACTTAATCATGCGCCTCATTGACCGGAAGAGTTTGTATTATGAGGAACCCATGCTGAGGGGAACAAACATTTTGTCGCCGCTTGATACGGATGCGAACTTTTGGCCAGGCAGGAGAATATTTGTGCTTTTATTACGACTCATTGGAAGAAGAAAAAAGTTTAAATTCGCTTGCAAAGTGTCATTTTAGGCTATGGATGCAGCCAGAGTCGAGGGGACGCTGTGGAATGTTATGGTGAGTACCACGATGATTTCTCGTTTGTATATTTGCATTACTTTCGGGTTGGTTCAAAGGATGAAAACCTTTTTATTGATGATGTAAGATTTTTTTTATTATTATTGCTCTAACATGAATAAATAATAAACGCTGTAAGAACGCGAAAATAAAAACAAAAAAAATAATTTTAGGATTTTTAGGATTTAACTTCATAAAAATAAAGTGTTATAAATTATGCAAAACATATCACGAGCTTGCGTATGTACACACATCAAATTTTCTTTTAATCTTAATGCAACGTTCATTATAAACCTTAATTTTGTGTTGTGTCGTCAGTTTATAGTCAAGCCCGCCGTTTTTTCCTTCGAACCACTTCCAACGCAACTTCCGCCATAACAAGAAGTACCAAAATAAGATTCGGAGTTACCGAGCTAGTAAAACGCTTGCTACTGTCAGTTACACTCTACTTTGATTTGCTTATTTGTAGCTTCGGCCCTTCGTCTCTCTTTGCGTGTGTTTGTGTCATATGTGCGTCACAGTGGTTGGCGCAGCTGCTGAGCGTCATCCTTTGCGTCAGTGTGTGCAGAAAAATAAACGCATGCACACTTTTCTTTTTCTACCGCTTTGCCGTAGCTTGTTTTTTTTTTTTTGTAGTTCATTTTTTTCCTTTGCAAATGTCCAATATATGTGACAAACACTTGTCGGTTCTGAATTACGGGACCGTTTCCGCAAGGCCAAAGGTGAGCTCTTTAACGGAGAAGCAATTATGTCATTATGACGTCACTGTAAAACCAACACATTGAAAAATCTCAATTGTGTAAAAAAAAAAAAAAAAATTCTATTGGGTCATTTTTGTCTTTCTAAGATTAAAAATATAAAATATTGGATAGTCATTTGAAAGAGCTTAGGCACCGAGAGTAATTGACCGCTCTAAAAATGTATATTTATCCTCAAACTCTTTTTTTATTTATTTATTTTTTTTAGATTTTTAAAATAAGACTGCATTAACAAATCAGGTATCAGGATGAATAAGCAGGAAATGAATGAGGTCATTAATTTGTTTTTTCTTTGTGCCTGTTTGTCAGTACTATCTAGTTGGAGCTGTCAGCAGATTCCTTAGCCCAGAACCTTCTAACATCAATAATGAGCCAGTCCAAGAATCCAAAAGTGATGATCAAAATGTTTCTGGTGGCGTCCGTGAGGATCAATCTGACATGGGAGCGTGTCAGTTGAATAAATCGCTGCCTCCTCGGGCCGGTACGGAAGATCAGCTCAAGACTGAACCACTGCCTGAAGGATATGAGAAGACGGAGGATAACTTACCGGAAACCGGAATAAAGTCTACAGACATCAACAAAGAAGTTGTCCAAATTCATACGAGCGAGATGAACACAGTTGACCTAAAACACACCAGCAACGGAGAGTCAGACGCAATAACGGCTGAAGTAGAGGCGGACGACAATTGCATGGCAGAAGTAGAGGTCAAGGCGTCACAGGAAATTGGCAAAGCCTTTAAAAATCCGCCCTGTGAGCCAGCGTGCGAGGACCAGCCTCCTGAACACAACAATGAGGCTTCTCCAGATGGAAATAAAACTCAAGGATTCCTGGAAGCGGAGGAAATGCAGACTCACCGACAATTACAAGAAGAGGCGGAGAACCTTGGAAACACCACACTCCCAGAGCAGAAATCGAATGCACTTGAAGGCGACATGGAAGATCTTCAGGAGGAGATTGAAGGAGTTGATCTGGAACGAACTCTGCACTTGTGCAATGCATCCGGAGGCGACAATGAGACCAGAAAGGAAACTGCGGGATTCCCTCATGAAAAACTCCACACGGACCAAGTCATCCTCGATACGACCTCATCGGACGAGAGCTTTGACCCTGAACAAGACGAGCTATCAGACGAGTCTATGGACAGGCGGAACGACACGGAAAGCTTCTCGGTTATATCTTCGCCCGAGTTGGGCTTCTCGGATTGCTCCTTTGGCGAGTCGGCTTCTACCTGGGAAGCGGCGAAAGCGCTCGAGCGGGCCGACGATGGAGACGTTCTTAGGTCGGATGCGTCGGAAACCCGAAAGATGGATTCCGAGGAGGAACTGGCGACGAAGATTTTGCAATCTTCGGACAAAGCGGAAAAGCCCAAAGGTGAAGAAGCTGAGGTACGATTCTTGCAAAAATGACCCGGTAACATTCGAATAAGTCGATAATATTTTAATAAAGTAAATACAAATATTCTTCATTGCAGGTGGGCAGCTTTGCGTTGAACTTTGCCCCTCAAAGGTCAAGAATCGCCGCGAAAAATCCTCGCGCGAGGCCACCGAAAGATCGCCGCTCCCTTCTTCTGAGACCCTCTGTGGATCCTGAAACTGCGCCGCCGGAAATCCCCAAAATCCCCGCCGGTGTTCATGTGTTGGGAGGCTTGGGATTCGGACTCAAGATGCCCGGTCGGTTTCTTCTAATCACAAAACCGACTCGTCATCACAGTTGGTAAACAATGTCACATTATTTTTTTTTTTAGGGTTCGGTTTAGGCTTTCCTGTTGTCAAAAAGGTACCAAAGACGGTAAGTGGTAGTCAGCCTCCAGTTATTGTTTGATACTTCCTCAGTTAATGCCGACTACCAACAGGAAGTGGAGATCAAACCAGTGCCAGAGACCGATGCCACCAAACGAGCCGAGGTGCCGCGCAAACCAAAATGGATGCCACCGAGACAAGCAGGGTGGATACAAAACTTCATTTTTTTTCACGCAAAGCTTAAAAGCAGCATGTTTTGTTTACGTTTCATGTTGTGTTTTAGATTTGGAAATCCATTCATATCAGAGCTCAAGACCAAATTGAAGAAAGCCACCAAAAACTGAGATGAACTGTACTTTTCTTTTGTGTGAATACTGTATTTGGATATATTATGAAATGTTTTGTGTGAAAATGAATTTTGTATTAAACTTAGATCTAAAGCAACACTTTTGTGTGCTCCTCTTGCTACTTTTTAGGGGCAACATTTTACATCTTGAACAGTGTTGGCTAAATAACCATCAAAGTCATATAACAAAATGCTAAGCTAACGTTACCCACTGTGGCATCATCCTCGCTGTGTTGTTCTCTCAATGATCTTAACTTTGATCTTATTGAGTAACAGGTCGATATTCGGCCTTAGAAGGTCCTTTAAAACTAGAATTTTTTTTGTTTTTTTTTAAAAAGTTGTTGTTGTTGCCATGGTGATTGTTGATGATGTCACAGAGAGGCCAAAAGAGATGAAAGACACTAGCAGATGGTTTGGTTCAGCATGTGCTAGCAAAGTCTTTTAGAATCAGCTCATTAACAGCTCAGCTTCTCTGGGTAAGTATGAAAAAAATAATGTCAATTACTTAGCAAAAAAAAAACAAAAAACACCTACACTCGGAAAATTGAATGTTTATCTGTATTTGCATCTATTTTATTTAAATCGGTATAGATTCAACATTTTTAAAGTCGCCATTTCATCTGACAAGCTGTGGCTTGACCAAGATTGTCAAAATTGATGAAACTGCCTTCCATTAGTTTGCTGCCCGCAGGCTTCTTCCAATGGTCCAATGGATCGAGATGATCTCTCAGACCAGCTGGTCAGTTTTTGCGATCAGGACATGATGGGTGACACGCCCAGCTTCTTGCCATCCCCCAATCTTCCTTCGCTCCGTGACCCACCAGCAGAAAGCATCTACACGGAGCTTCGGACTGTAGAAGGCGAGGTGGATGGCTCGGGTGTTTGGTTCCCTCTTGGGAGGATGCTGGAGGTTCCCGCTCCGATGATGACCATGACTCCCATTTTGGAGCCGCTGTGCTGTCCTGGTTTGATGCTGCCTTGTTGCCAGGGCCTGGTGGGATCAAATGTTGATAGAGAGCTCTGAAAAATGAGAACAAAATTAAGCATGTTATGTTGGCTCTGTTCTTCTTCCCTAGTCGCTCCCCTATGACTGGCATGAAAGTCCCTTTGATTATCAACTGGTAAGACATACTGACATGTCAACATGGCCTTATAATAAAATGAAATTCTAGTCAGTATTCTCAATTCTACATTTTTCACTCCAGGAGGAAGAGCCAGCAATGATGATGACACAACCTACAATCGGACATGCGTATGTGAACATGTTGAAATGTCTGCATTATGTGTTTATTATGTTGGTTATTAAACCTATATTCGTCTTTAATCAAAATAGGAACAAGAATATGCCACTAAGAAGTCAATTTCCTTGTGTTGCTGCCCCACCGAAGTCCCCCACAGCGCTGTAAGTCTACTTTTCAGTGTATTTGGCGCCGTCTTGTGGTAATATTTGCTCATTACAGAAAGACCGAAAAGACCATATTTCGATTCCGATGATTCCGATTAAAACTTCGATGTTGCATTTCATTCAGATCTCATACTATTATTTAAATGTTCTGTTCCAGAGGGGAGCGTGAAGACCGACAGGATAAAAAAAGTGAAAAGTACGTCAAGAAGCCCCTAAACGCCTTCATGCTATTCCGGCAGGAGCAGAGGCCCAAGGTTGTCGCCCTGCTCAACATTCGAAACAGCGCTAACGTCAACAAAGTGGTTGGACAGATGGTGAGTGCGCCACATCAGCTCCTAAAATGCATCACTGGATGATTTCACGTATATTTGCAGTGGAAGTCGCTGACAAAAAAACAGCAAAGGAAATACTATGAGCTCGCCGATGCTGCCAAACTAATCCACACACAGCAGCATCCCGATTGGTCCTGCACTGAAAACTATGTAAGTCTACATGACGTCACTCGGGACGCTCCAGTAGTGGGTCAGTTTAGAAATGTTTGTGTGTGTTCCAGGGAAAGAAGCGGAAGAGGCAAAGGGTCAAAGTTAAAGACAACGGTCAAGGTAAGATCAGGGCCGTATTACGTTTACAAACTACAGCCCCCCCCCCCATAATCAGACCCTGGACTGCGTAGTAACCTTGTGAAATGATGGTGAGCGGATGTACTCTGTTGCCCTCTTGTGGGCAATGTCTTCAAGTACATGCTTAAACTATAAATATAGTAGTATCCCTGGGTGTTTGTAATGCTGTGTAGCGCTGTGCAATAAATCAAAATCGATTAACTACGTTTGATGAAAAAAAAAAAAGCCACTCTACAAGTGAATCTACATTAAAAAAAATATTTGCAGAGGACACGTTCCAGGCCGCACGCCCAGACGCAGCAAGCAACGAGACTCATGCAATAAAGCAGGACAGCCATCCTATGGCGACCAATCCACAGTTGAGAGTGATGCTGGAGGTGATGCTTTAACCCAAGCGCTTTTGGTGTCCTTATTTTTTGTTTCTTCAACATTCAATAAAACACATTTGAAATGTTGTTGTTGTTGGCGTTGGAAAGTAACCGCACAAATCACAAGTATCAAGAACAATACAGGGTTAGAAAATATTAAATTTGATTAAATACATATGGGGTTATATGCAGCTTCCCCGCCAAGGCGAGTAGGGGCGGTGTAGGCAAACAGCGCGAGCTTCTTATTCGTGTGTGAAACACGAATAAGAAGCTCGCGCTGTGATTGGTTGGTGCAACAGTTTAAATCTGGAGCGGCTTTGATAAACTCGTGCAAGCTGCAAAGTAGTTTTGAACTTTTTTGACTGCTTTGGTGCTTTTTGGGCCATTTCAGATGTTTCGCTCCCTTGCGGATCGACTGGAAAGCGTAAGTTGCGTCGGATACCCCAATGATTTCAAGTGTCTTTTAGCAATTGATAACGATTTAAACAGCACCCGTATTTGTTAATTATGTCTGCCACATTGTTATTGTTGATATTATTTTAGTGGGTGTTCGATTTATTTGCATGACATTGCATTGCTTGGCTGTTACTTTGCCAACAGCAAGGAATTCGGCTGACTGGAATGGCTGATTTGACAACAGAGTGTTCATCTTTTGTCGAAAATCCAGAAACAGATGAAATGAGACTAAGCGATTCCCTAGGAATAACGGCACCAATTAAAAGAATGTATTTGGACGACGAATTGTTCCCAGATATCTCTCTGGTTGAACTTTCACCAGATGAACACAGTACGGAGGAGTTATTTCAACTTAATACCACGCCAATATCGCCTCTGGCTGCAACGACACCGTTCAGAATTCCTGGTAGGCTAATCGAAGTCGCTCACAACAACTCTAAATTGATTCCCTCTCTGCTGCCAAGCATGGATGTAAAAGCAAATGGTAGCCAAAGTCTCAACTCAGATGTTAAAGCTTCGTTTTGGTTGCGTGACGAGTGCTTACCGGACATTACTAATTACTCATTTGATTCCATGATGCAACAAAGTATCAATTTTAGTATGAACATAACTGCTTCTGACATGGAGAGACTTAACTGTGCACAGAAGGCGACTATTGAATCCAATTTAGAACATCTAGCGACTTGCCCTTTAACTGCATCTCCAGTAAGCTTCCCTCAAAACAAAGGACAGGGTATGTCAACATCCACTGATAAAGATCCCACCTTGGGGTGTGGACCTCCAGAACAGAATGGCCTACCCACAACCAGTATGACGAGTGATGAGAGCACGATAACCCGGTCGAGAGATGACGGCCGTCACAACACTTTAGATGCGGCTCCTCTTTCTCCGGCCAATGGAACAATGTCCGAAAGTAATTCTAGTGGCAGGCACCACAACATCTTGGAAGCTAAATCTCGTCCTCTGGCCAATGAAACAATCATTTTGTCAGACAGCAGTCCCAGTGACCTTCAGCGTGACACTTCCGATGCTAACTGTCCCGCGCCGGCTGTTGACACGGAATCAGAAAGCGGCTCTCGTGAGCGTCACAACGTCACCTTCAACGCGAGCCTTCTCGCTCAGTCCAACATTGCATTAGAAAAAGGTTCCATCAACAATCCCCACAACACCTTCGACGCTGATCCTGAATGCAACCGAACAATTCTACTGGAAAACATCTCGAGCGACCGTCAGTACATCACCTTCGACGCTAGCCTTCTCTCTCAGGCCAACATCACATCAGAAGAGGGCTTCATCAACAATCCCCATAACACCTTCGATGTGGCCAACGGAACAATGTCCAAAAGCAGTTCTAGTGGCAGTCACCAAAACATTTTGGAAGCTAAATCTCACCCTCCGGCCAATGAAACTATCATTTTGTCAGACAGCAGTCCCAGTGACCTTCAGCGTGACACTGCCGATGTTAATCATCCCGCACCGGCTGTTGACGCGGAATCAGAAAGCGGCTCTCGTGAGCGTCACCACCGCACCTTTGACGTTAGCCTTCTCTCTCAGTCTAACATCACATCAGAAAAGAATTCCGCCAACAATCCCCACAACACCTTCGACGCTGATCCTAAATCCGACCGAACGATTCAACTGGGAAACATCTCCAGCGACCGTAGTTTTCACACTTCAACTCCGGTGTCTTGTAAAATGGATTTCTTCAACGTCGGTGTTGATCTGAGCAAATCTTTGGTAACGGAGGAAAAACCGGATGGGGATACGGCCAGTAAGCCGGAAGTCCCGGAAACACCCGTCGTGGTCTCATCCGACGTCTGCCGTCCAAAGAGATCGCAAGCTCAACCAGCCGCTAAATCGCTGCTGCCTTCCTTGAAAGCTTCATCGCAGCTGCCCAAGTTCAAGCCGTTGCTTCAGAAGCGAGGCAAAACGCTAACATCTGGACTCCCCGTCAAACAAAGTTTGCCTTCTCACATGCTTAAGGAGGTAAATCATTAAAAGTGGAACTAAAGATGGGGTTGGATGCAATTCAGGTATGACTTTTTTTTTTTTTTATAATCCTTTTAAGAATTTAGCGGTGCCTCGCGCAACCGCCTCTTCACATGTGACACAAATGCCGAGGCCAAAAACCGGAGCGGAGAAAACGCAAATAGCCAGAAAGCCACCAAGCATCCCAAAAGGGCTGCCACCTCCCCGGACGCAATTGACAAGAAGCAGCACGCTGACTTCAAGTACTGGTAAGAGAAAAAAAATATTATGATCCACACACATCACTAAAAACTATTATTCACAATAAGTAATAAATGAAAAATTGAAATATTTCTTCCTTCTTAGCATCTAATCCTGCAGTTACCCTTCCCCAAACCAGGAAGCGGGACATTAGCAGAGAGGCACAATTGACGCAGACGAAGAAGATAAAGACAGGTCAAATAAATAAAAGACTGACTGCTCCACGTGACATTTTCAAATATCCCACAAGTTCATGTGATTTCCTCTTCAGATACTGCGGTGTCCTCAGCGGCTGGAGAGGCTGTCAGCAGAAGCATAAAACCACCCGTGAAGCATCAGATGAGTCAGTCAGGTAGGTGAAAAAGGTGGTCGTGCAAAGTTTCAGGAATGTTCAAAGTGGCAAATGTTTTGTACTTTTGTTACAGGTTGTCAAACATGTATTGTGCTTAAGGCTGAAAATCAGCGACTGAAAGAGGGTACGACTGCCGTACTCTATCATAAAATCATCAAATGTTGTAGTACAATTATATTCTGCTCATCCCCCTTAACAATATCTTGTTTTATTCCAGAATTGCAAAAGTACAAGAGAGAAGACAAGTAAAACACCTCTTAAATCACCTGGCCTGCACTTTATGTTTTATTTTTTAAGTTATGCTTAATAAAAGTTCTAACTGTGGCACTGTATTACTCCGTTTTATTTTTTTAAATTATGCTTAATAAAAGTTCTAACTGTATTACTCGTTGAGGTCAATTCTTTGATGAATATTGGTGTGCTTTATTGCCCATTCTGAGAATAAGATTATTACTGTATGTTAGATTGTCATATAAAAATATAGGTAACAATTCTGAAAGCTGTTTTCGAGCAACACCCTGACACGATAAATATATGGCCCGAATGATTATATCACGGGAAATGTTATGTTTATGTTAGAAAAAGTGATTTATACTGCACTCCAGACTGCTGATTTGATTTCGCCAGTAGGCGGCGATGTACTGCATTGAGCCAACTTTTGACCTCTTCCGTCATACGTCACTTCCTTTCCCGGCGCTAGTCATCCGTACTGAACGTCGCACGTTTTCACCGTGTCAACGCGACAGCAAAACTGGATTTTATTAACACCCAAACAAGACCGAAACATCTCAAATCGCATTTCTCAAGGACCTAGGTAAGTTGTGGATAGAAATTTGTTGCTCACTGTTCGACTCTTGTTCGCATTTTACCTTGGGAGGCGAGAGTTGCTAGCGTAAGCTTATCTTAGCTTTAGCTCCGTGACACGTTAGCTAACATCTTATGGGCCGACCGTTTTTTTGTTGTTGTTTTTTTGCAGATTGTGTCCCTTCTTCAGCAATGTCTCGTTTCTTCGCCACCGGGTCTGACAGTGAGTCAGAGGAGTCCTCATCAGCCGATGAGATCGCCCCTAAAGCGCCCGGGACAACGCTCAAGCAGTCAGTGCAGTTATTGCGTCACTTATTTGTTGCATTTCGATTTGAAGATCATCTCACAATACACGTTTGACTGCACAGGTCGCTGCTGGTCAGTGATGATGAGGAGGACACCAAAAGAGTCGTGCGCAGTGCCAAAGACAAAAGGTAGGCCCATTTACTTCAAGATAAACGTGACTTTTGGTCATACATATTTGACTTGATTGTATTCCTCAATCATAGGTTTGAGGAGTTGACCAATCTCATCAAGACTATCCGCAATGCCATGAAGATCCGCGACATGGCCAAGTGTCTGGAGGAGTTTGAGCAGTTGTGTCGAGCGTTCCTCAAAAGCAAGAATATAGTGGACAAAGAGGGAGTTCCACCTTTCTACATCCGTCTGTTGGCAGACCTGGAGGACTACCTGAATCAGGTCTGTTGTTTAATTTCTTTCGCCCCCTGCAATTGTGAAAATAACACAATAACACATACTTTATTAACAAATACAAAATGTATGTGATGTACTAAAATGAGATCTGTTTCAGCTTTGGGAGGACAAAGAGGGCAAGAAGAAGATGAACAAGAACAATGCAAAAGCCCTCAGTACACTGCGGCAGAAGATCCGCAAGTACAACCGGGATTACGAGACGGAAATTACTGCTTACAAGGAGGTGAGAAAATGACACGCCACAACATGACAGGTCCACAGGACATTAACCTCTCAATATAATTGTAACAGAATCCACAGGAATCTGCCGATGAAGAGGAAGACAAGGGCCCAGATGATTCAGGTAACCCACCTTCTTCTTTTTTCTTCAATTTTACGCTTACTATTCTGGATTGAGGTGAGGAGTTTTCATTCTCGTGAGAAAGTCACACTGGCAAATATTAATCACGCCTTTGCACGTCAGGGTCATCCTCTGACAGCGATGGGGATGATGATGGTGTGTCTGCTCAAAACTTCTTGAAGAAAAAGCCAGAGGCCACGCCAGAAGCTAGCAAGTTCCTCAAGTCCGCCAAAGGATCTGGGGTAGGGAGCTGCAGTTATTCTTAATTGCTTTCACATCATCACGTCCTCTGCTGTTTACTGTCAAAATGTGCTTTTATCCCTTTGAAATTATTTGTATGGTTTCAATGTTGTGCTTTGTCCCTTTGCCAGGACGAGTCTTCTTCCAGCGACGACGATGAAGACGATGAAGACTGGGGCTCCGACACCGTGGACTCGGGCAGTGAGAGCTCTGACGACGGCGAGGACAAGAGCGCGTCTCTCGCCATGGTCTTCCTCAAGAAGTGAGTCGGCAATCCTCAATTCCGTTCGATGCACCCCCCCGAACGTCACTTAAAGCGCCTCGCCATGCATTCCAGGGCTCAGGCGCCCGACAAGAGCGGCGAAAAGCTGGGGAAGAAGAAAAAGCTGAAGAAGAAAGAGAAGCTGGAGGAGGAGGCTGAGGAAGAGGGAGGCGAGGAGGCGGAGGGAGGCTGGGAGAAGGTCAAGGGAGGCGTCCCTCTCGTCAAGGTAAAGACAAAGACCGCCTTCTGTTTTTCAAAGAAAGCAATCACACGTTTACCTTTGTTGGAAACCGTCAGGAGAAGCCCAAGATGTTTGCAAAGGGAACTGAGATCAACACAGTTGTGGTGGTGAAGAAGCTCCACGAGATCCTGCAAGCCCGAGGCAAAAAGGGCACCGACCGGTATTCACTCAGTGCACACTCTGCCCCTTCAAGGAACAAATTAGAATTGTTCATATCGCTGCTAATTGGAATGTTTGGATGGCGCCCTCGTGTGGACTAAAATAATACCTGCACCTGCTGTGTGCTTTGTTAGTGGTGTTAAATTATTCATCATCAGTTTTTATCTGATGAATAGATCAGAATATTCAGTTGTAAAAATATTGGATAGCTGGGACACACTATTAGGTACGTCTGCATAATCTGATGGCTGAAGGGACAAGATTGACAGTGCCATGGAGGTTTTGATAGTAAATGCAAATTCCTCTCCGGCAGGACTGGCCAGATTGAACTGCTCCACGCCCTCGCCGCCATCGCTCTCGAGCACAACCTGGGTGTGGGCGTCATGGTTAAAATCAAATTCAACATCGTTGCGTCGCTCTACGATTACAACCCCAACATGGCGACTTATATGAAGGTAGGAAACAAGGATGCTTGAAATTTGATTGACACGTCATGTAATCCTCTCACATGACTTGCCTTTTGTTTTTTTGTTTTTTTATTCAGCCGGAAATGTGGAAGAAATGTCTGGACTGCATAGACGAACTGCTGGACATTCTGTATGACAACAATGACATGTTCATTGGGGAGAACATTGCGGAGGAAAGTGAGAACTTGGCCATCTCAGATCAGGTGTGTGCAGTCTCGCTGTTACCATTTTTGCATTTTTGGAGTCATGTTTGTAGTTACGTTCTTTTTCCTCGTTCACATCTTCAGCCTTTCAGGGTTCGCGGCTGCATTCTAACTTTGGTAGAGAGGATGGACGAAGAGTTCACCAAGATCATGCAGAACACAGATCCTCATTCGCAAGGTCAGCGCGCAGCGCTTCCGAGTTAATTTCGTCAACTGACAAATAGCGTCGGACTAACGGTTCCGCCTCTGCCCCCGCAGAATACGTGGACAATCTGAAAGACGAAGGGCACGTGTGCGGCATCATGGACCGCCTGCTCAACTACTTAGAGAACAAGGGCAGCACGGAGGAGATTTGCCGCATCTACCTGCACAGAATCATGCACACATACTACAAATTTGATTACAAGGCTCACCGGCGCAGCCTGGGCATCCAGGCAGAAACTAAGGTGAGAAGAGTAGCATGTTAATTGAATTTGTCTTTGAAGTAAAACCCAACCAATTTCAATAGAATTATATCCTTGGCCCCCGTCCCCTCAAGAAAAGAAAAAAATCCGAGCTCCGCCAGTGGGTGTTCTCAAAATTGCTGTCGCTCAGTCCCAACAGGACCAAGAGGAGAGCGAGGGCGAGGACAGCGCCATCATCATGGACCGCCTGTGCAAGTTTATCTACGCCAAGGACCGCACCGACCGCATCCGCACGTGCGCCATCCTCTGCCACATTTACCACCACGCGCTGCACTCGCGCTGGTACCAGGCCCGCGACCTGATGCTCATGAGCCACCTGCAGGACAACATCCAGCACGCCGACCCGCCCGTGCAGGTGCAGTCGCACTCGATCCAAGCCGCCGTTTGCGATGAGTCCATATCGACCGTTTGCATTCCTTCCTCCTAGATCTTGTACAACAGAACCATGGTCCAACTGGGCATCTGCGCCTTCCGTCAAGGCATGATCAAAGACGCCCACAATGCTTTGCTGGACATCCAGTCATCGGGCCGTGCTAAGGAGCTGCTGGGGCAAGGTTTGCTCATGAGGAACATGCAGGAGAGGAACGCCGAGCAGGAGAAGATCGAGAAGCGAAGACAAGTCAGTCGTCACACCACACATTTTCGCACACACACACACACACACACCGAGGTTGTCATCTAACAATTTGAACATGGTGGGAATCACAGCAGGGAAAACTAAGACCAAAGTGTCATTTTTGAAATATCAGAGAGACTTCTCCTGATTTCTATTTGGTGCTCACCATCAGCTTGCGTGTTCTTCCAGGTGCCCTTCCACATGCACATCAACTTGGAGCTGCTGGAGTGCGTGTACCTGGTGTCGGCCATGTTGTTGGAAATCCCCTACATGGCCGCCCACGAGTTTGACGCCCGCCGCCGCATGATCAGCAAGCAGTTCCATCATCAGCTGCGAGTGGGAGAGCGACAGCCGCTACTCGGTAAGTAGAAGACGATTTACTTCTCGATCGGATCGTTTCTAGTGAAAGAGCATTCGAGTGAACGTTGCGGCGTTTCTTTTTCCCCAGGCCCCCCCGAGAGCATGCGCGAGCATGTGGTGGCGGCCAGCAAGGCCATGAAGATGGGCGACTGGCGCACCTGCCACTCCTTCATCATCAATGAGAAGATGAACAGCAAAGTGTGGGACCTGTTCCCCGAGATGCAGCGAGTGCGCGAGATGCTCGTCAGGTTTGCACGTTCCAAAAGGCCTCGTCGTCCAACGCTTTGTAAATTGTCACGTCGGTCACTCAATGCCGTGTTGGCGGTTTGTGTAGGAAGATCCAAGAGGAGTCGCTGAGGACGTACCTCTTCACGTACAGCAGTGTGTACGACTCCATCAGGTCAGCTTCTTTAGACTTTTATGGTTTGAAAATAAGATGGAAAAATATTTCTTTCAAATATCCTGGAATACATCAATTTCCTACTGTCCAAATGGTGGCTTTGGTGCCATCTTTTGGTATCTTACAGAAACTACACAAAACCCATCCAAATCTTTAATTTCTGTATTTTGTTTTTAGCATGGCAACACTATCTGACATGTTTGAGTTGGAGATAGCAACAGTTCACAGCATCATCAGCAAAATGATCATCAACGAGGAGCTTATGGTAACGTTACATGCGAACTTGTCAAGGACTCCTTTATTTGATTTGATGTATTTATGAATGCAACCTCCCGGCCGGCGACAGGCCTCTCTGGACCAGCCCACGCAGACTGTGGTGATGCACCGCACGGAGCCCACCTCCCTGCAGAACATGGCCCTGCAGCTGGCCGAGAAACTGGGCAGCTTGGTGGAGAACAACGAGCGCGTTTTCGATCTCAAGCAGGGCGTCTACGGTGGATATTTCAACAGAGGTCAGCTCGGTCGCCCTCGAGTTCTTCTCATAGGTCGCAAAACGATCAGGCCATTTCATTTCCCGAATCACATTCTAAAGACCGTTTTGAAATGGTCAAATACACTTTAATTGCAGTGATGCATTTTGACGTAAGAAATACCCTAAAAAAAAAAAAGTCTTCGTTTTAGATGTTGATTTTTTTGCGGTCGTCTAATTGATTGGCCCTTGCATTACAGATCAGAAAGGCGGATACCAACAGAAACAGTCGTACCAGAGAGGTATGTGGAGCAAATTTGTTTTGCATTTCTTGATTTATTCCGGAATAATTGTTCAAATTGTGCCCCTTACGCAGACGGCGGGAAGGGCGGTTACCAGTCCAAACAGGGAGGCTACCAGGGAGGCTACCAGGGAGGCTACCAGGGAGGCTACCAGGGGGGCTACCAGGGGGGCTACCAGGGGGGCTACCAGCGAGGCTACAGAAATCAGAACCAAGGCAACTATTGATTTTGGAAAGGTTACATTCCGTTTTGACGTTAAGCACCACCTGGCTGGAAGCTGATCCCAAATCACTTCATTTGAGAAAGTACACTTTGTTTGATGTTAGCCTGCTTTGTCTGATCAGTTTCAATAATAAATTCTTCAATAGAGCTTACAGTTGCTGCCTTCCTACTGTTTTTGGACACTCTTCTCCAGGATGTGGTGGTGAGTCATGGCACAAAGAACAAACAAACAAAAAAAAAAAAAAAACATTTCAAAGAACACAAGAATGGCACAAAATGAAATAATTTCCAGCTGAACACCTGATGATTTCTCATAGCATGGTTGGGGAATTGCTACCTGAGCTGAGGTGAGTATCTAATTCGGTTAGGTGAGTCGGTCTCAGGGGTTCGGCAGATTGTGTAAATTCGTGACGACGCATATCTGAACTGGTCTGGCAAAGGCAACAGCAGAAGTCACACTGATTTGCAGGTATGTCATTTGTTTTGAGTTCATGCATTGCGTTGGTTTTGTTCTTTGAACAAGGTGATGTTCATGCATGGCTCATTTTGTGCACCACTAATAAACATTGATGTCTTGAATTTGAAAAAACAAAACAAATTTCACTCGAGAGGGGTTTGGTACCTCTAATAAGGTTAAGAACCCACTGATCTAATTGTTCAGTAAACAAAAAAAAAGTGCTTCAATTAATTCAATCATTGAATTAAAACAAAAAAAACTGGAAAAAGCCTAAATAAAAAAATGATCTGTGGCAAAATAAGTCATTTTGCTTTTCAGATAGGATTTTAATAAATTACCATTTCCTGTCCAATTTAATTCATCCATGAGCATCAAACATGAGCATCTCATTACATAAAAAAAAAAAAAACTCTCTTTACAATCCAAGTGATGTAAGATGCTGCAAATTGACTCTGTCCCATTCCTTAAAACCCTTCTAGCGCGCTCCCAAATTGAGTCTCCTGCGGAGCTCCTGCCTAAGCAGGTCTCGCTCCTTGCGGATACCTTTCAGCACCGTTTGGTTCTCCTGAGCCCTGCGCACCAAGTACGGCAGTGTGTCGTCCACCGAGCCGTACGGGACCGACTTGTACACGGCGTAACCCTCCTTGGCTACGGAGGAGAAGAGTGATTAAGTTGCTATGACAACCACAATTTTGATGGCGCCAACTCACCTAACGTGAGGGAAACGTGATCACACATCCCCAGTAGCTGCCCGAAACACACGCTGCCTCTTGATTTGTCGACGCCTAGTTCCTCAACACTGACGGTGAAGAATTGAGTGAGAAAGTTATCAAGTGAAGTTAGTATAAAAAAAAAAAAAAAAAACTCACCATTTGGCTGCCCGCCTCACGGACTCTTCGTTGTGCGTGGCGACGATGATCCTGTAGCGTGTCGGCTCCTCGGCAATGAGTCTTAGCAGAACCTCCAGTAAGCTGTTATAACTATAAAAGATGAAATCATCAATATTTTGAATTCGATTTTTGTATTCCAACCAAATTTCAGCTCCCTCACAAAGGGGAAAAAATGTCCTAACTTGTCATTTGTGTCCTCCCAGCTGTCTTGAACCGGATCTGGGCGACCTTCCTTTGCCGCCAACTTCCTCTCTTTCTCCATGTAGGCTCCTCGCACCAGCTTGACCCCCAAACAGAAACCTCCTTCCTGGGACTGATTGATGGCCTCCAGGAGGTGTGTCCTCGTCTCCTGAGAGTCAATATTTCCATACAAACCACTTGACTGTATATTTACTTTTGAAGGCCTCATAAAAGTAATCCTGAGTTTTGATTTTACCTTCAGGTAACACTGGAATGTGTACCAGATCCAGGCACTGTCTTTGTTGAACTTCTTCATCATTGCCATGGAAACAAGAGACAGGGCGGGGTTCATGTAGGTGTACTCGGCATCGACCAGCACCCGCACTTTGTTCACGCTAGCCTGAAGGACACACATTTTGATTTAATGTTCTTCAAGGACCACACACAGAACGCGGTTGGTACCTCGCCTATCTTGTTGAGTCTCCTCAAGCTGCAATTGAAGTGCGCCGCCTCGTTTTCCTCCAAACCGTGGAATTTCACCTCCTCGCCGTCCATGGCCCTGACAAGAAGGTCCAAGTCGTATGCTTGTTTCGAAATAATCTTGGTGAGTTTGACCTTGATGCACACAATGAATCACACCTCCCTTTAATGAGCATTTCTGTAGAGTTCAATGACGGATGTCCTCCTTTAATTGAGCCAAGGAACTTATCACTTACACATAGCTCAGGACTGAGCAGGGCCGTGACCTTCAGTTGCATCATGGGATCTTTGCTCCAAGCGTTGCTGTGTGACATTCGTACGCATTCCAACATGGCATCCATATTCTCGTTATATCTCTTCTCTCTAGATGACACGCGCACCGTGGTTGAGAATCATAGGTGTCAGTTCTTAATAGCTAAAAAGAAAAATAATAATAAAAGTGCGCCTAACCCCGTGCTCTCTCCCAGGTCCTCCTCGATGGGAACCGCCAGCATGGGCCTCAGTCCCAGTGTGCTCATCTTCTCCATGGACTCGGAAATCTCCTTCTCGTTCTCGCCGGCCACAAACTGAGCGTATACTGTGGATCTCATCAGCGTGGCGAACACGCGCCTACCCAGAATGCTGCGGGCCGTTGACATCAGCTGCAAAAACCAGGTTATAATCTCCTGACAGTTTTGAAAGTGAATCTGATACTAGGTGGCTTATTTTTAGGTTAGGAGAATTGGAACAGTATAAGAGGGTGTGCATACTTGTGCAACCACATATTTCCTACAACTTACAAATCAATTGAGTACAAAAATAACAATTGCGTCTCACCTTGTTGCAGTTGTTGACCAGCACTGGGAAGGAGCAGAATCGGAAAACAACCAAGGCACGGAACAACTCTCTCAGGCTCTTCACCTGAAACGCGCTGGGATCCTCGAAGGCTAAAGAGACGGCCAGGGGTCTCGGCGGCTTGTCCGCAGCGACGCCGGCCTGCACCATCCTCGGGGAGGCGGTGGACTTGAGTCTGGTGGAGAGCAGGTAGAGGCGCGAGGAGAGCAGGCGAGTGCACATCATCTTTCCCGTGTGTTTACTGCTGGATTCCGCCTTGGGTGTTCCAACAAGTATGCAACTTGTCAAAACCGGTCCTGTCAAAACTGGTCTGGCAGAAAAAAAAAAATTACCTCCGCCTTACCTCAAGTTTGTCTAAGGTTAGACACCGGAGATTTTTACATTTTCCAAGCGAATCTGACCCAAAAAAGTAATCTTTCCCCCCGCCTACTGGTTAATGAGTGACAGTGAAAATTAGAGCAAACAACAAGTTGACCCTTGGCATTCACCAAAACGCAGACCCTCGGGTAACGTGCTTATTATTATTCATGTATAACAAATATCAATTTTAGAAGCAAATATATCTTTTAGATCAACAAGCGTTTACGTAACCATTGAATAATTATTTTTTTTCCCAGTTTTTTTACCAATGCTGCAGAAGTAGGTCAGCCGTTGCATGAACCTTGCTTTTGTTTTTTTCTCTAAACGTTTGAGGACCACAAATTTAGGGTTAATTGTCAACACACGGAATTTAGGTTGAGTTACATATTGAGAGGGTGTCACTTGAAATGTCTTCAGAGGAAATGATTAACATTGCAGCCTCGTCACGTCTGTGAAGGGACTTACTCAATTTTCTGGAGCGCGACGGGGGCGGGCATGACTTCAAGTATCATTCTGTTGATTTTTTTAATTTTTTATTTTTAACATCACAGTAGCAGCTTGTTACGATGCATTAAGGAGCATCACATCATAGACGCTGCAATGGCAGTTTGGTATTTCTTATTCTAGTGGCCTAAAATGTTGACGAGTCAATGCATCTATCCATGTAACCCATCTGTATTGTTAGCTTGCTAGCTAGCTAATGTAATGTACCTTTTTACTGTGCAGTCATACAGAAAAAAAAGAAGATACGACTCATATTTTTAATTCCATGTTCTGCAATGGCTATTTCATCCAAAGTACTATTTACAAATCATTTTTCTACATCACAATGCATCAAATCTATTACATTATTATTATGCCTAAAAGAGCCATCAAGCCAAAAACAATTCACCATCAAAATGTCCTTTTTGTTTTAGAACACAGCCCCGGTGTTCACATCCAAGAAGGACCCTTGGGTGTGGGGATGCTGATGTCGAAATAGTGGTCGGAGAGGGATGCTGAGAGATGGGTGAGGGTCTTGGTGGAGCCGGAGCGGGTAGGAGGTAAAGGGTGGGTAGATGCTTGGGGTAGCGGGAGGGATGGGAAGGGGTGGCTCCCGCTGCTGGAGCAGGGAGGGGTGGTGCAGCATCACGTCCGAGCGGTAGGGGCCGGCAGGGGAGAACTGGGGGATTCCACCCAGCTCCACCGAGGGGTACGAGGGGGCCATGTTGTTTAGGTTTTGAGGGTGAGGCGTGGAGGGGAAGCAAGAGGAGGTTTGGAAAGGCAGGGAGGAAGATGAGTGGTGGGGGAAGGTGGCGGAAAAACTCGGGGCTTGATTTTGCTGGGCCAGATTGGAGAGGTGAAGAGCCTGACTTGGGAAGGACAGGTTCTGCATGGGGGCTGGGAAAGCAAAGGGTGCCGGGGGGGCACCCAGAGGGGGATGGGGCTCAGGAATTGAAGTGAGATTAGTCGGATAAATGAAGGCTTCCGAAGTTTGCTTAGCGGGTGAATTGCGGCCACTGGAAATGTTGTCATCTTGTTGCATGAGAAGGGACATTTGCTCCTGAGATTGACACGGAGGAAAAGAGGTGTCGAGCTCCGGGTTGGCTTGATAGGAGGGTGAAGAGGAGGATGACGGTGGGGTGGGGAAGGTGAAGGCTGTCTGCTGCAAAGACGGCGAGGTGGTGGAGGAAAGGGTGGGGGAGGAGGAGAGGACGGCGGGGTAGTCACTGGGAGGTTCGGATGGGTTGGACGGGAAGGGGGAGGGCTGAGGGAGAGGAACGAAAGAGGGCGAGCTGGTCTGAGTTGCCTGGAAGGATGTGGTGAAGACTGCCTCGCTCAGGGAGTCAGAACTGCGAGGGGAGCAGACATGACCCATTACATGCTGATGCAACTTCAATTCTAATATTTGCTGCTTGTACTTACCTTTCAATTATACTATTTGTGACCTCGCTTATGTCTGGAATCTGGGAGGCCATGAAGGCCTCGTCGAGGTCCAGAGGCTGTTCCGGGACGAGGGTGTCCTGGAACCTACATGAGGGGTCGGCGGGCAGAGAGGCCAACGCGAGGGCCTGCAGGTCTGCTCCGGTTATGTTGGGATGGTGCTGAGTGGAGTCACATGGATCGCAGTTCCCTGTGGAGGTTATGAGGCATGCTTGATATACACCAGTAGGTGTTAAAGGGGTCCCTGGACCCAAAAGGTTTGAGTCTGCCAACAGACCTATTGGCACACTTTCCGACATGTCTGCTAATTTCCGCTTCTGTCTTGCATCTCTTTGTCTGGGGGAAAAGAAAATGACAAGAATTTGAAACAGAACATGTGTGCGGACAAGAAACAAGCGTGTCTTTATCGTGAATTACTTTTTGCTATTCATGCCTTCCTCCCGGAATCCTTTGGCAAAAGGGTTGGAGCTGATCTTCAACTCTGTAATCTGCAATTCCCCCCCCAAAAAAATATGAAGATGAAAACAACAGTTAGCAATAAAAGTTAGCGCCGACTGAATGGTGAGAACGTACCTTGCTGTTCTGGTAGGCAGTGACTGTGATAAACTGGGTCTCGGGGAAGACAAAGGAGTGCTGCCCTCCGCCCCAACTCAGCATGTCCCGGGCCTCGATCACGTGCACTCTTGGCTGGTAGCGATGAAGTGAGTGGAGGATGATCTGGAAAGACGGACAGGTCATGTTTCATAGCATTAAAAAAAACTGTATAGTGTCTGAGATAAGAAAATTCCCGTGTGCTCTACTTACATGCCCATGCGTGTCCAGTGTGTTGTTGGTGAGCTTGGCATAGTGAAAGGAAACGGTGCGGCTCTGCCAGTGAGCTCCAGTGGCGGGGGAATCCGGGTGGATGAAGACGCGGTCCGGCAGCCTGTCTTCAGCCCCGCCCACCGCCTGCCATCCACCTCCTTGGAAGCGATAGCGGGAGTTGTCCATTGGGATGATGTCCAGGAGGAGGATGTAGCGTAGAGATGGGTTCAGGCCCGACACCTTCAACTTCATACCCGGAAACATTCGTCTTGGGTGAAGGGAAGGGAAGATGGAGGTTAGGTCGAAGTTCAGATCCGATTCAATGATGTCACTGACTCACCTTCCCTTTTTGGTGATGATCATCTCCGTTCCCACTGAGCTGAACTGCTTCCAAAGGGACGAGTTCTCCAGGTCCATCTTCACGTCGTCTTTTTGCGCTTGGGCCGTCGGCTCGCCGTGGAGGACAGGCGGGGGCGCCAAAAGCCTCGCGGGCGGCGGGGCTTTGGCCACCCGGTCACACGTCGACGGGAACAGCGGCATGTGGGCGGCGGGCTCCCGATCTTTAAGAAATGCGGAGAAACGTTGGGAATGAGCCCAACTGGAATGTGAAAGAGGGAGCACATAACTCTATTCTGGCTCCCTCTACTGGCTGCTTGCGCAATTTAAAGTTGATTTGAAGATGAAGAAGTACTCAAGACACAAAACGGAGTCATGTGGGTTTGAATGAGCCTCTCACCTCTATAGAAGCGGTCTCCAATCCTCTGAGGGCCCAAAGCTAAACCGGGGTACACGTCCACTCCAAGCATCATGTGCTCTTCAACTGAGCCAAAGTAGCTGCAGCACTTCTCCCCACTGCTCTTCTTTGATTCTTTTTTTTTCCTTTTTGCTTCTGCTCCAGTTTGCGTGACGGCCAGGCTTTCAGCAAATGCCTTGGGTGTGATTGCGCTCTGTTATATAGGTGTTTGGTTGCTAACACTCTTGAGGCCAAATGGTCACATTTTCACACCAAGCTCCGTCGACACCCCACATTCGAACTGCCTCTATTCATTTGAATTAATCGACCTCTGAGCCTTGTAATCACAAAGGCCTCTCGTCATCCCAGATCAATAAATATCAAATATCAAGCATTATATTTGCAAATACAAATTTGATGTGGAGGTATTCTTTGTGACATGATAAAAAGTTTTACTTGTCAATGGTACGGCTAGCTAATGCTAACTATCTTTGAGAAAACCTCCTTTGGCCAAACATTTTTCCAAACAGCTTTTGGGAAATACAATGTAACTTGTCATGTGTCCAGTTTTGAAGAGACAGGACAGATGACAAAGAGGGAAAACCTCGTTTACAAGCAGATCCCCTGCAGCTCACTGATGGCTCGATGACACGGTTCTTCCTCTCAGCTGCGTGTCCTCGGTAGGGAGTCTTTGGCTCTTAGTCGGAGAGGAAGCCAATTGGGCAGCTGGCTGCAATTTGGTCAGCGTTGAAATGTTGATGGCCGACGTTTGAATGACAACAATTAGGATCTTTTTTTCTTAAACCACAAAAATGTGCCATTTGAACACGGGTGTGTTTTTAGATCCATTCGGTATAACATTAAAAAGTGTCACACAATACCAATCATTGTCATCCTCATAAAGGAATATTTTCCATGTTGCCAATATACCTCATAAAAGTGTGTTTTGTTCTTTATGACGGAATCCATTTCTGCTTAAATTGCTTCTATTGCTAAAAATAAACATGAACATATTTGTATGTATATTCTGCTGGCTGTGAAGGTTTAAGTTAAACTTGCAATGTTTTTTTTTTTTTCCCCTTCTCCTTTTCTTCTTCAACAGATACCCCACACAAAGTGACATCTGCTCGCAGGGATTATTTTCCTGTCAAACATTGGATGGAACTTGATAAATGTTTAGAAGAATGAGTTAATCCAGTAAACTGTGTTTCTGTGTGCACCGGCGACAACTGGAGTCAGGTAACCGCCAGGAGAGTAAATATTGTTTTAGTTGTTGTTTTCTCTGTCCATTTGTCTGTTTAAAGGCTTGAGGGGAAGTGACAGTGTAAGTGTCTTCTACTAATGCTTTTACAAACTAACAGGTGGGTCCATGTAACGGCCAATAATGTGGGTGCAATTTGCGTTGCTGTTTTAAGGCTGCTTACATAGGGTGAAAAGTCGGGTAGTGAGTAGGGCTTTAAGTGCATTAAGCATTAACACTATCCTGCTCTTTGACATGCAAGTGCTAAGTAGTTTGAAGTAAATCTTTGTTTGAATAATGAGGTCGAAAAGTCATTATACTAAAAACACAGGTATATGATTTAGTGGAAGCATGCATCCTTCAACCAGGTCTATAATTTGAAAGTCACTTGCGGTTTTTCTTCTATATAAAGTTGTGGGAACATAATAATAATATAGAATAAAATATATAAAAAAATGTTTTCCCATGTCTGCTGTTGATAGGAATAGCGTACAAGAAATAAATTGACCTTTTTTTTTTTTTTTTTTAAATTGATCAAAGTATTTTCGAGCTGTTTCAATGGAAAACGTGGAATAGTTAAAAAAAAAAGAACGGTCAAAGAGTGAGATAAGGGAAAAGCGAATGGGCTCCTTAAAACCGTGGTAATGGTGGGGCCCGAACTGCAGGTGGCGCTAATACGCTAACAACCGAAGAAGAAACTGGCGGAAACGGTGAAGAGGTTCGTCCGTGTTCCGTGATTTAAAAACAGATCAAATTCTGTTTGGAATGGAAGACGAGGTAGAAAACACAACGTAAGAGAATAAATTATTTGCACTATTTCAAGCATTTTAGCTCGTCAATTTGACACGCGTCTTTATCGTTTACGTCGAAGCAACGAGCGTCATTTTGTAGACGGCGAAAGTACGACATAATTAAAGACACCTGGCTAAAAAAAAAAGTTGAAAACAAAATAAATGTTCAAGCAAAGCACAGGTACCTAAACTTCACCACAGTATCAAAGTACATGTACCTGTAATGAAGTATTTGTTTTGTTTTCGTTTAACTGTATTGAGCAGTATTAGTTCTATTTTTCTGTAATTCAATGGTCAGCTACAACAAGTAACTTTGTGTCCAGCAGGTGTCGCCTTTTGACGTTACCATGGGAGGACGTACTGGTTGCACATATTTTATCCTATTTACCTTTGAGACAGCTTGTGGCCTTGCAAAGAGTGAGCAAGGAATTCCACACGCTCATTCGACTCTTCTTTGCCAAAAGCACGAGTCTTGAGCTAGTAAGTAGTCATATTTTTTCCCCCTCTCTCTCTTTCTCATGTGACTGTCCAACAGGGCGAGACAAACGTTTTTGTAGATGACAAAAACAAGGCAAACGAGAATAATAATTCTTTATTAAATATTATTTTACAAACTGAACCCATTATTTTTGCACAGGTTGGACCTTGCGTTCCAAAGGAGGCCTTTTGCTCTCTGGTGAAGGACAACACCGGTCTCCTCAAGCTGTCACTTGAGAGCTGCTCCTCCTGGCTGACTGACGAAGAGCTGCTCCCCGTGATCAGCCGGAACCGGCGTCTGCTGACAGTGGGCTTGAGCGACTGCGTGGGCCTTACCCGCCACTCACTGGGGGCATTGTCTTTGACTTGCTTACACCTACGGCACCTCGCTGTGGCCCGCTGCGAATTCGTGGATGGCCCGTCCCTGCGCAGCCTGGCCGACCACTTCGGGGAGTTGCGCTCGCTCGACCTCAGCGGCTGCTGCCGGCTGAAGGATGACTCCATCTGCTACCTGGCCAAGAAGTGTGTGCGGTTAGCCTTTCTGTCTTTGGCTGTCAATGAAAGTATCACAGGTGAGGCAGTGGAGGAGGTCGCCAAAAACTGCAGGGGCCTCGAGCATCTGGATCTGAGTTGCTGCCTGCGGGTTAGGGACCATGCAATCAGGTATTATTATTGTTTTAATTATTTATTTCATAGCTTGACTGGTTGCCCCGCAATATTTTCCGCCAGTGTAATCTGAAAGTAACTGCCCCTCGCAGGACAGTTGCTGAATACTGCCCCAAGCTGCAGTCCTTGAAGGTGAAACACTGCCGCCATGTAACCGAGTCCAGCCTGGAGCCTCTACGCAAGCGCAACGTGCTTGTGGACATTCCTCCGCCACCTGGGAGCCTTTCGCTCGTTGTGCACTCTGGCCCTTATGTCAATATTCAGGTATAAAACCACATCCGCAAAATTTTTCACATTTGAAGGCACCAAAAGTGTAAAAACTGTTGTAAACGAACTAATTTGATTGGATCGTTTGGTTAACGTGTAAAAGTTGATTTCACCACGATTTCACCTTTTTGTGCCTTTAAACAAATGACTTCCTTCCAATTTTTGATTGTCGAAAGACACACACTTGACAACCGATGTGTTTTGTGTTCAGAGAATTTTGATGCGCAAAATGTTTTGTATGTATATTGTGTATATATTTGTATGTATACTATTTAAAATTAGATTTTGTCATTATCCAGCGTGTTTGAAAAAAATAAAAACAATAAATACAATCATGATATAATTGACAACCACTGAAATACTTAGAATTCTTAGAAATGCTTAGAAATATTCAATACACACATCATATCAAGAATGCGATATAAGAATAAGTCCTTTTTACACAAACACGAAAAAAATACAAGACAATGTTTAGGCTAATTGGATGAACCCATTCAATGAGCTTTTATGTGTTGGGGGGAAAAAATCTTCCTGATTCCAAAACGTAACAGGCACTAATACGCATATGTTCTTGATCAACAATAAAATGCAAATAATTAGTTCTTTTCTTTTAATTCTCCACTTCTTGTTGGGTTGAAAAAAAATCCTGATTACATTCATCATAGCATTAGAAATTAAATGAAATTCTACACACTCAACTACCTTTGTTTTTGTACCAAATCATACTAAATACTGAGAATTGACTTGAATTGTTGTCCTGCTACCAGCAGAGGGCAGCGATGAACCATAATCACAGTACTTGTAATGCTTTCATCACCCACTTTCAAGATAGGCCCACTCAAAGCTTTCTTTTTAATTATAGCTCCTCCTTACTTTTCAAATTTACTGTGCGGCAATCAACAAACTCTAAAAGCAGTTTTTGGCATTTCATACTGCACCTCCAAGAAACGTTGAGCTCCAAAAGCACAAAAGACAACGCAATGGCTTTCCACCTGAGCCTTAATGACATTAACAAAGTTTCCATTAACGGGGCGCTCGAGGGAGACGGAGGCGACCGTGCGGAAATCCACACGACGGAGTCGCTGATAAGACAAAATGAAACACATCTCCACAGGCCAAGAAGGTCCAGGAGACGCCAGTCCAAATTACTTCTCGGCCCAATTTGTGGTTACTTCATTAAGCGAGCGACTTTAGCGCACGGGTGGGAGGTTGCGACCTTTCCCATCATGCTTTCTAACAAAGTTTCCTATATGGAATTGTAGCAGCGGCTAAAGATCTTCCTGGGAAAGAGCTTCCTGAATCAGAGTGGTCTTTTTCACCTCTGGATTTGAGGAGATTCCAAGTGGAAGTGCAAAATCCCGCTCTCATCTGCTCATGCGGTGGCCTTCCCTCAACAGCCGGCTGATATCCTCAGCGGATCAACCGCCGTCCACAGCTTTGAGCCCCTGAAAGCCCTTCACCAACAACGGACAGCAGGTAAGACCCGAGTGGATCATCGGGACTTGAGATATGGACGTCTGTTGGCTGTGCGTTACATCTTTCTGCGCCATCCGTCTAGATCCTCTTCCATCTGAGGTGGTGCGGCAGAATAGAAGTCAGTTGGACTTCTTCTTGGAGACGTTTCACCTTCACCCCAAATTCATTCAACAATCTTTGGTGAAAGCCTCGGGTACGTGGTGATGCTAGAATGACCTAACTCCGATGAAACGACCTCCAAGGAACAAACCAGATTTCTTTTCTCTCTTTCCCCACAGCTTAAACTGCTCTACTTCAGCTATTTCTTGATATAAAAAAAAAAAAGAAAAAATGGTATTCCATGGCACGGCTGTTTTGCAGGAGCTCCCACAGGTACGTAATGGGGAAATCTAAGTCTAGCCAAGTAGAAAATTTATGGCCAGGGTGGTCCATAGTTAGCGTCATTGTTCACAAGCTAGCTGATGGTAATTGAATCTGTATAAAAGTTGTATTGCAAACTGAGTCCCTAAATCACCTTCCCCGAGCTGAAGGATGATCAATACATGTTGTTGATTGGCCCCTAGATGGAGACTACTAAGATCTGAGCCGTCACAGTTTTTTTTTTTTTTTTTGGGAGGTGTGGTCTACCTGATCCCCATTTATTATTATTAAATTGGAGTGTGACTTAAACAAAAATCCAGCAATGTCAGCTTAGGTACGTCATTAACCTCGTCACCTGAGACTGGTGCTGTGCTAACCAACACTTGGTGCATTTATTGAAGTTCCTGTTCCTAACTTCTGCTTACCAAATTTAGTTCAGTTTGGTGGAAGCTTCGGGGCGCTTCCATTAGACAGCTTTAAAAGCATGCCGAGTGCTCTTGAAAATGAGTTTCCGCAGATGCACCCCGGTCTCCTCAGCAGGCCACCGGGGCTTTGTCAAGACTTTGTGCGCCGCGTTAAGCCCCCCAACCCCCCATTATGCCGTATGCAGTCGAGCAGAAAGTAAAAGAACCTCTTCTGCAGTCATGAGGCCGCCGCGCTGGTGTGCAACACAGTTCAGCGTTAGATATTTGCGAGTCATATAAACACAAGGGAGGCCACTGAGCTTTCACGAGAGAGCAAAATATAATTGGGGGATTATATAAGTGTCCAAATCCTCCACCGGGGATTGAATTTTCCTTCAATTGTGTGTTTTGGAAAGCCCTCACAAAAAGTGATGTACACTCAAATCACGATAGGACACTTTTAAGGCTTGAAATCAACTTGCATGCTGAGATCTTTGCATTGTTTTTGCTCACCGTATAACTGTACCCATCGACTCGTCGTAAAATGGAGAAATGACAGGGAGGTTGAAAAGATGACCTGAGCAAAATGGCGTCTTTACAGTGGAGCAGCCACTCGGATTTTATAAATATCAGAAACAAAGACACAAAGCCTCCCCCGTCGTATCATATCGTGTTTATTTATGGGGTGCTTAGACGAGCTCCTCCACCACGACAAATAACACCGGCGGTGCACTTAAGGGAGCGCAGTTCAACATTTACACAGCGTTGCCGAAATCAGTTTATGTATGGGCTCAATTGACTTAATGCATATAAAGAGACTAGATGCTATTAATGAACAGGCTGCCCTCGGGCACCGGCCCGACCTGAGAGCAAGCTAATCTGGCATGCAAATTAAATCCTGCCTCCGTGTGTGTGCCCGCCACTTTAATGCGGTCCATTACAGCGTTTGCACTTATTTATATACACTATTATTAAAGAATCGCCTCCGAAACAGACAGTTTTGCAAGCTAGGGCTGCGGGTATCTTATTTGACGTCAAAGTCAAAATTTGGGCATTTAATTTCACAAAATTAAAAATGAATTACAGTACGAGGATGTTCTCTCTAAAATGTTGAACCCAAAATGTAGTGTAAATAAAGTTTTACCTCAGAAATGATGCCGAAACACTTCTAAATTTGCTCTGTAAGTAGAGATGGTAAAATGAAGCTTCAAATTTGCTTCATGAACCAGCTGTATTTTATTATTTTTTTTACTACTCTGGTTTGTCGGGTTTTTAACCCAGCATTTTTAAGGGTTTCCGAAAAAGGTCGATGCAATCTAAATTAAACAGCCCCTGATTTTTCTTTTTCTTTAGCAAAATTGAGTGAATTGAATATTTTCTGTTTATCTGTCACAGGGGGTTCCCTGACAAATATAAATAAATAAAACCTTCCAGGCGCAGGTATGCTTGAGTATGTGCACCTCATTTCAAGCACAATTAACTTGAAATGGAGTGCTGCAGGATCAATAGTCCCCATTTGATCCAGGAGGGGGTTGTTGGGCGCGATGTCACTCTATGGAAATGGCACACATATGGTAATTCCGCCAGTTTAACAACAACAACTCGGAGAATTTACTGTTACCACTTTTTTTTCCTGGGCGACGGGAATAACAAACAGCGGGATGCACTTGGGAGCCATCTTCTCTTATCCCGGCTTCAATTAATCTTAAAGAGAGACACGCCATTTAAAGCTAATGAGCAGGGAGTAAAACTAATGCGTGTTGATACTCGGAGGATGCTGAAGCGAGAGTACGTTGCGAAATTTGATACTTTTTGACTGGAGCAGCTCGCCCTTACCACGCGACATAAAAAGCGAAATGAACGCCCGCTGAAGGCCAGCCCTGTTCCTTCATCATATAAACAACAAAAAACAGAGCGAGTCAAAGCCAATTCCCCGACGGGTGCTTATATGAAATGCAACTTTCAGGCGTCGTACTCGCCTCTCCGCAACCTTCCCCTGGCTCCGAATGTGGCATTTATTTGCAGGACTCCGTTTCAATTTAAAGGGAATGGCAGCCGAAGGAGGCACAGGGGACAGTGTCTCATCACTGCCACTTACCACTCTTATAGGCCTGCTGGCGGAGGAGGGAAACCTCAGCAGGCAGCCCCCCACTTAAACAGCGAAGACCTCCACCAGTCAATGTCACGTACGGCTCGCTGATAGCCTCGTATTCCCAATCCCTGTTTTGAGTGTGCGCGTGCACACGTTGACAGGTTCGCCGTGTCTTGAAGACCACTGCGCGTATATCAAGATCATTAAAGGAGTTCTTTAATGGCGGAGTCAACAGAAGGTTCATTTTTCTTAAACCCACTATTTATTTAGAATACAGAAATCTTCAAAAGTATTAGAGCGGTGAGGTCAGTTTTTGTTGCGTCTTGTTATCTGTAGAGCTGTCAAAATTAATCCAGGTAATCGATGATCAAATGAAGCTCCATTTGAATTGTCTAAATCCTGCCAGCCTTTCAACAGTAACAGTAAAACCTGAGTTAAATGATTCCATCAATTAATGACGCGAATGCTTAATATGGAGCCACTGAGAAAACAACCTGACCCCAAAACAGCGTGACTTTCCCGCTCAAGGACGTTCCCGGGAACGCTCTCCAAAAGACGACATACGGACATTACTCGCCTAAAGGGTTAATTGTTGACGGAAGGCAAACAAACAGGTCCGAGAATAGCAACGCTACTTTTTTAGCGATTGGCTCATTTGAAATTCAGCATCGCGTCCATACAGGGCTGACGATGGGGGGTAAATTAGTGCTCGGAGATGAATTACTGAGCCAAAGGGAAGGCACGCGGGAAACTGGCATGTTATGAGTAGGAAATACGCAAAATGGACAAAAGGCATCTTTTTTTTTTTTTTTTTACCTTGCACTTACATTTTAAACGTGATCTTAAATGTGCACCCGTTTATAGAAAAAAACAAATTTTGTTCTCAAACTGTACCCAATGTGAACCGGACTGTGACCTTAAAACCAAAGCACATACCCAACCCTGATTTTTCCTCAGACTGACATATCCCCATCCCATGTTTTTTTTCGCCAAAAAATCTAATTATAATAAAAGGCTATTTTCCAGTGAGACCAGTGGAATGGCACCACCTCCACATCCCTCCTCCACCAGCACGCTCCCCGTTTTCCTTCCGAGCGCCATTCATTTTGATTTCAATTAAAGATCCTGAGTGTGACTGTTGGAGAGAAATTGCCTGCCTTTTTAATTAGCTAGTCTAAGTTGGTGGAAGCAATTGTTTTTTTTTGTTGGTTTTTTTTTTCCTCCCCCCTCAGCACTTTGCATTTGATGAGCCCGCGACTGCCATTTTATTGCCATTCGTGAATATGCTCTTTTTTTTCCCTACCTGATCACGCATACAAACAAAAAAAAAACCCTTGGCTTGACTTTTCTGCAGGTGGGGGCCTTTCCCTGCATTGGCTATGAAGAGGTCAGCGCAGGTTTAGGACCACATGGCGCGGCGCAGGCCGCTGCCCGCCAGTCAATAATCTATTACGAAGCGGCCCATCGTCCCACCGCCCCCACCGGCCCCCCATCCCCAGTGTGACTAATGCACAGCACAGAGATGGTCTCCCCGAGGTTAATGCTGCACCGCTGACCCCGTTCCCCTCCTGACAAACTCTGTCACCGCTTGATCGGGAAAAGATGCTCCTCGGCCCAAAAAGAAGGGGCTCGTACATCACGGCATATCATAGCAGTCCCCAGATATCAAAACAATTCATGCCCCGAGTGGCTGCAAGCTGTGTAGACATCGAGACAAGGGACCAAGGTGTGATGTAAACTGCAAAATATTTAGCTAGCCATTTGTGACACTGTTAAAATTCAGGCTGATGAGCTTGCTTTTAAAATCTGTGAACATATCTACTTTCTATTATAGCTGGAAGACCATTTTCTTGGCCTGATGCGAGACCTGTTGAGAACCCAGCCAGTCTCTTCTTCTCTGATGGGGTTGGAGGTCCTGGTAAGTCTGTCACAGAATGAATCAAACAAATCTGACAAGGTGCCACTGTCATTCAGAACTTCACGTTCCTCCTTAATATGGATCCTAAAAGGGACTCTTTGGAGCGACCGCCCAACTCATTTGCATGCGGTGATATTTGCACTAGTTACGAGTCTCGTAAAAGAATTTGGTGCACATGGCACCGCATCACGGGATGGAATGAGAATCCGTGCTATTAAAACCACGTCTATTTGTGTCACCGTCGCTGTCTAATAATAAATCACCTGCCTCCTCCTCCGCGAAAAGACGCTCGTCATTTGAAATTCTAGCAGCGGGCCCCGGTTTGGCGCTGGGCGGGGTCTCGGCGAGCAGACGGAAATTAGCCGCACCTGAATGACAAGGCAAAAAAGCTGCCGCTCCCAGAGGGACTGTGATCTACACACAAACTCCCTTTTAATAGACTTACACCTCATTTGGCCTTTAAAGCTTGTTGAAGGGTCCCAAAGGACCAGAGGGAGGGAGGCAGTGGGGGGGGGTCCCTCAGAGGTCAGAACCGCCGCTCGCTGTAAAGCAGCTGCGGTGAAAGTGGGAGCTTGATTAGACGGCCATTCACGCCCAGAAGGGGACCGTGGTGCGGGGACAATGCTGCAGTTTCCCTTGCAAAACAACAGACACCATTTTGGCAGGCCTGCCGAGAGCAATATGGGCTCCCCCGGAGAAAGCCATCACTGTAGACCACGAATGGAAATGTGGATTTTATCCCGTTTCGATTGTGCAGGAAGTGTCATGCGAGTTCATAAAGTCTTTAAAAATATATATATCTACTCCAAAAAAACCTGAGTCCAAATCCAACTCACCAATTAGTGGGCTGTGTTACACACTTTGGAAATGGACTTTTCTTTAAATTCTACAATAAAACTTCTCTCTCTGGCGGCACATCATCCGCGCAGCGTCAAGTAAATTGTAATTGGCTCGAAAGAGTTGTAAAATGTATCGTGACAATTTGACGCACTTTATTTCACTGTTTTATAGAAATGTTTACGAAGAAGGCTTTTATTTTGACATGCCAGCTTGATACACAGTGTGGTGGTGGTGGGGGGGGCTTTCCCGACTCCATCATGGATTTAATATGGATTTAAATCTTGAATTAATTAATGTTGTAAAATAGAGCCTGGCGACAATAAATGTCAACAAGCAAACATTCTCAAGGACACGGGATGATAAACCGGAGATCCATTGTGTTTATATGCTTAGCTTGATGTTATCGTTGTTACTTTCCCCCCCCCTTTCCTTTCAATGACATCCCACAGCATTGATGGTTAATTAGACCTCTTTGCACAGCTCTTTGGGTTAATTCCAAAAAAGTGTGGGGGGTGTAAAGTTTGCATTTTAAGTGAGGCGCGGTGCGGCATCTTTGCTTCCTGAGTTGAAATGCAGTGGAGGTTAAGTGGTCCCTGGGCTCGCGGCACCTATCTCAGCCCAAACATGACAGCTGGGGACTTGACTGTTGCTATGGATATAGCAGCCCCTCCTTCTTCTACTCCTCTTCTTCTCAGGGGCTTGTTCATCCAACCCCAGTTACTTGCAAATGCCCCCGACTGCTCATTTGAGACCATACAAGTCCTCCCCGCTTGCTTCGTTTCCGTGTTAACACGTCAACTTCGGTGTTGTTCTGCCCCGTTTCAAAAGTGCACGGAAAATGGCTCCGGGTGTTCTCAGACGCTTAGCTCGGATTTGGAGCTGGAAAATTTCCTAGAATGGGCTCCGGCACGATTGAAGTGGTGTGCCTTTTCACAATTAAAAAAAAAAAAAAGAGAAGCACATCATCATGGTAACGAGACTCTTTGTCTAGAAGTGTTCTAAGAATTATAATTATTTGGATAATCTATTTGAAAACTGCGGCCTTCTTCTTGCAAGCTTATCAATGGCCGCCATTGTTGTCATTGCAACTTCTCACGCGCCCTAAAAAAAAAAAGACTTTCTAGTGTCTCGAAACTTTAAATCGACGGCTTTGAGTTCGAGTTCTCCGAGCATCTCCTCGTGACCCGTGAGTCCCAGCTTAGGCTGAAATTTGGGACGGCGTAATGAAAGGATCACGGCAAGACAGCAAGTATGTGATGAATGTTTAAATTGGTTTAGCCGCAAGGCCGCCGCAACGGCGTACATCTCTCGCTCGGATGAGTCGGAGGGTCTTTTACGCTCATGACCGTAATCCCCCCGCGAAAAATGGGCATTAAGTGAAAGTAATTGCTCTCATGAACAAATTCATATTTTATTATCTTTTCATCGCCACTTCCAAGAAGGGTGAGTTAAACTGTTAGCCAGCACTCAAATTGTTGTCTGATTTGGACATAAAAAAAGCAGGTAGCACATTTTTAGCTCGATTTTTAGCGTACCATCCCATACCTTGAATTACACTTAATGTGATACTGTGTAACAAAAGTTTTAAACTGGAAACTGGAAATCTACATAATACTCAAAAGTTAGCAATTAATCTCTGTCCAATAAGCGTCTTGAAAGCTGTGAAAGTTGCTCGTGCCAGCCCTTATTCGCCCGGAATCCTTCTCCAGGGCAGAACGCCGGCCTGCTGAGAGCACACATGAGCGGTCCACCAAAGGGCCCGAATCCTTCGAAACGTCGCCCGTACCCCCGTTCCAGCCCTCCCCACTGTCCCACCTGCTGACATTGCATCCATCTTTCCGTGTGTTGGCACTGCACAGCAGCAGCAGCTCGCCTTCCCTCCGGAGCCTGTAGACCATCACGCCGATTAGAGGAAATTTGTACCTCAATATTGTCAACCTCCCGCTTTCCGTGCCTGCGCCTGCACAGAAGGCAGGGCCAGACATTTGGGCGGCGGCCAAGCACATGTGTGGAGCTCGACCCCCCCGCCGCCGCCGCCGCCGCCGCCGCTCCTTTCCAGCTTTATGGCCTCCCGACCGATGGGACAAATGCCGGGTGGCTCAAAATGAACTTATCTCATTTGGACCACAACACGTCGCCTCAGGTTATAATGTTGCGCCGTTCCCGGCGAGGCGCATGAGGGTCAATTGTACGTTTCCATCTGAACCGGGGAAAGTGCAAAAATGCCAGACAGTGAATTTGGAACAATTTGCCGTATTGACTCCCTTTAGTGTAAAGTATCAAGCTCGTATGACACCGCCGTTTGTATGTATTAGGGAAAAATACCGAGGAGGAGGTAGTTTATACGTCAGTGTTTTCTCTTAGCTCCCCTCGAGTCGTGGATGCCCGACATGATTGATAGCCTGGCGAGATGATCTCCAATACAAAAGTCATTATTGAACAGCAGGGCCGGGCTGCCGTTGCGGGTCTCCCTTTGATTTAAGTAGTATATTTTCATGATCTATAAAGAGGCCAGCTGGAGAGAAAATGGTTTGCTCTCAAACATTTAGTGTCTATAAGCCATCGCGCTCATGATTGGGGAAATGATTGCTACCCCCTTTTTACGCCTTTTTTTTTTCCTCTCTTTTCGTCACGCTCGCATCCGTCGCGCCGAGCAAATTGGTAATAACCGGGTAGATTAACCCCAATACAATGCTGATTAACATTAGCTTGCTCGACTAAATAAATTCTGCAGGGAGTGTAATTGAACTTATCGGGAATATTCAAGCACGACTGTAATCTTGCTCCAATTGGGTGCGCGTTGGCTTGTGTAAACGCAGTCTTGGGGGAAAAAAAAAAAAGTGTTAATCACGCTTTTGTTTTAGGGCACAAACATGGCGGCTGAAAATGGAAGACGAACGTCTCCATTCTACAGGTTTGCGCAGTTGTCGCTGATGTTATCTGAGCGTAAATGGCGCCGTCATTCGGATGTACACGGTTTGAAACGCCTCGCCGTTTCCTAGCAGCGCTTTTCCTCTTGACATGCAAGCAAACATCTGCAGACATGAATCTGTTCACTGGTCTTGATCAGCAAAGTCTGTTGTGGCACTTCTGCACGGCGTCATGTGGAAGTGAATGACAGGTGCATAGTGTGAAAAAGTCCCTCAACACTGAGGACTTGCGTTTTAATTAAAAATATACGTCATTTGCTATATGTTAGCATTTATCCTTTTTTTTTTTTTTTTTTAAATACAAAGCTTTGTCCACGCCATGTTTCTTTTCTGCCCAAGTCAGCCAAAGTCTTCCTGCGTCAGGTTAATCAGGCGTAATTTAAAATCCAAAATTCCTGACAGGACATTTTCAGCCCCGCTATCGGCGGGGAATGTTCTGCATGGCTGTTTGGATCAAAGACTGGTTATCTCTTTTATTGAGCTGTTCTAACCTCTGTCCACTCTCATTACGGACAGGAGGCAGTGAATTTCCCGGCCAATCAAGACTAACGGCGGCAGACAGGCGCGGGGCCGCGACGCTTTAACGAGGCGCGATGCAATGAACATTGCAAACACGCCGGCGGATCAGCGGCTCACCTTAAGAAAATGATTTGGAAAGGTAAGCTCAACGTTACAACTACAGTACATTGAGATGCAGTTGTTAGGACAAAATTATTCTCGTAGTTGCACACCACAATTATTATTTTTCAAGACAGGCAAAATATTCAAATAGCGAGAAGCTTTCGTAGCAGATTTATTTCGGAATACACGATCTTCTTTGTAAGATGTTATATGGTTACCAATGCGTATTATCGCCATCTACTGGACTTTTACGGAACATCATTAACCCAGTGGTACAATTATGTGTGCGAATTGAAAAAGAAAAGAAAAAAGACCCATGTTATGTTTTTGGTTAAAAATGGCCAGAGCGAGGTTGCGAGGTGAATCTTTTTTTTCTTTTCGTTTTGACGTTGAGGCGCACCAGCTGTGTTTATGGATTCCCGCTGCACCTGCTGGGGTTACTGAGCGAGTGCAGTGAGGGATTAAGCGCAGGGGCGCCAGGGGGTACGAGGGCGGCGGAGGGGGCGCCGGAAGGGGCGGAACACGGAAGAACGGCAGCTCCGAAGGGGCTACAGTTTCAAAGTGTCACTTCGTTGAGATTTTGGGGTCCCGTTTTGCCGGAGCGGGCTCCTTCTTGATTACGACGTTGACATTTTACTCGGGAATGAAGCTGATTAATGTCGGCGAGCGTAGAAACGCACCGCTCAGCGCTTCTTGTGATCACCAGAGATGGATTGGGAAAGAAGGCTTTCAAATTGAATGTACCTCTCCCCACTCGGCCCACTAATTGTGCCATTTACCACCACTTGAGTCAGTGACCGCCGCTATTTAGTCAAACTAATGATGATGCACAGTCAGAGTCATCCCCTGATAATTAAACTCGGGCTCCATCTCTTCTTCGGTATTAGCGGTTTTTTTTTCGTTTTTTTTTATTTGGCCAAATTAACAGTCGAGCGGGAGAACAAATCGAGTCACTTAGTTCCTTTAAATTACTCGTGGTGTTGTTAGCTGGGAAATGACTCCCTCCCCACCTCACCCTTCCGAATTCCATTTCCTGTCACTTGTTATTGATTGCGCAAACTTGACATTCTTGTTTTGAGGGTTCGGGCAGGTGAGGGAGGTATAATGATCAAATTGATAGTTTTGTTTTTGTGGCCTCCAATGTTTTTCATTATTTTCTCTATTTCACTACTACTGATAGATGATTCTATTCTACCTGCCCACCCAAAATCAAACCCAAGTGAAGACGTTCCCGCCCGTCCCTGAAAACGCGCCGCATTTGTTCCACGGCGCTGTGCCCGCGCCGAGCCTAAGTGAATGAATAAATAGGCTGATGTTGAATTTTCCCCTCACTTGGCTCTACTGACACAAATAGGATCTACAGTACTTTATAATGCTGTTAGGGGGAGGCGGCTCTCGCTGCTGTCACCTCTCGGCGGACCCGCGAGGCTTTGCTAGTCTAGCCTGAAAGGCTAAGTGACATCAAGCTTCGTTATTATCATCGCATGCCGCATTTGTAAGTGGTTAGCCTGCAAATTGTGATGAAATAGGCTGTAGCCCCCTTCGGAGCTGGACTTTGTGAAATATTGGGTAGACAAGAATGACTCGGATCCATTTTTCCTGGTGTGGCAGCGATATGAAATAAACAAAAAACAGGATCACATGTTGACCCGGGGTGCTCACTATCACAAGGTGACCCCCCCCCCCCCCCGCCCCCCTTTCAAAACACACATACTCTCGCGCATATAATGAGGAGGAAAATCCCTTGTTGGCGTCAGCGTCAAATTGGGGGAACTCAAGTCTCGTACAAAAGGACCGACAAGCCCCCCCGACCCCTCCTACCGCGGTATTCTGGTCAACTGTTTCTCCGTCACGTCAATTCCTCGGAGGTTTCATATGACAAAACACTCGAAAGTTGCTTTGTCCCTCCTCGTCACGTTACACTCCTTACTTCTCCTCCTCCTTCCTCCTGTTTGCGCTGTCAGCCCATAGCCTGGCACCTGCTCTCATGTTCCTAATTAGTCCCTTTTAATTAATTATGTGCGCCGTCTTATAGCTGGAGACGTCTCCGGATGAACAGCCAGTACATTAGGTACACCTGCACAATCCAGATGACTCAAATAATTCACTGTGTCTTCAGGTGTCCTTAATGTTGTGACCAGTGAGATGCGTTTTTTTTTTTTTCCCGTCATGGTGAAGGCACACCTAACGTCACCGTAGCTGCATCCCAGCTGTTGCTGCCGCCTCGGCATCCTCCTGTTACATCGGGATGCACGAGATGCCAAACAAAAGCTTCCATTAAATATTTACCCGACCCGTCGGCGTATCACAAACGAAGAAAGGTCAACACGATCGCTCATGGAGACATAAGGACCAAGTGGATTGTTGTCGTTAAAAAAAAAAAGAACGCGCAATCGTAAACTAAACTGAAAGTTTCCGTAATAAGCCCGGCGTAATTGAAGCAACACAAAACCAGTTGAGTTGTTTTGGGAGGCGTCGGCGTGACAACTGATTGCAAGCAAAAATATTTGTCCAGGGTGGGAATAATTACATCTGCTCCCGCTTTGACTCGGGCTTGCTTCCTGGAGGACCTGTTTGCGGAGACTCAATGACAAGAAGTCGAGTTGACGGGCCCAGAGTGAGACAGTTAAATGCCCCCTTGCTGCTCTGGATAATTAATAAATAAAGTACCAGGGGAGTCCTGTCATGGCTTCCTCGATGACAGGGGGCTGTCTCCAGTGCGCTAAAGCATTAAATGACCAATTCCTGTCAGACGAACTTCCACCGCACTCCCCCGACGCGCCGGTTCTCATCGCCGCCTTCGCCCCGTGCACACGCGCCCGTATCGCTTTCTTTCCGACGAGAGGCGCTTCGCCGACGGTTTTCTAGCGACTGATGGCTCTAGTTCATTTCTGCCGAATTAATTGGTCCCTGAATGAATTGCGTTGACAGGGCAATTCATCATGTGTTTGGCCTGACAGTAAGCGGCGGAGGAAGGCGGGGGGGTGGCGAGGAAGGAGCAAGTCCGGGGTTACACGGGGAAAAAAATGGGGGTTGATGATTCTGCACCCCACCCTCCCTTCTCTTTCGGTATATCTCCCAGCTGCCCCAGTTTGCCGGGGCCGAACGCCGGGGCTGACAGCTGATTAGAGGGCCGCCTCTGTCTGTTTTGGTGAGACCCCTCCCCATTTACGAGCCAGTCAGGTAGTAAGCGCACGACCACCAGCGGCCGACATGTTCGCTAAGTGAGGCCTTAATTGCGTCACGTGGCAAGCAATTTATTTACTGGCAAAATAGTGACGTTAGTCTTCACCCGACCTCTGACCTGTCAATGCAACCAAACATTTGTAAATTTTTTTTTTTTTTCCACGCTCACTTAACAGCTCCAGTCAGTTCGACTGAATTGGAAATTTGCGAACAACTAAATCTGACCTCCATCCACGCAGATTTTAATTGGGCAAGATCTCGCCGTCCATCCACTACCTTTTAAGTCTTTTCCTTGTCTTATTCTCACGCTAGCATGTCAAGCACTTATCCGGCCAATCAATGCTCACTCATTAGGAACCTCCCCTCAAGTATCCCGCCGACGTCCTCACACCGAGTGGAGAATCACCTCATAATTGGTGCTCAGGCATCATAACAAGCTAGGCTGCCCCGCTGACACGTCCGTACAAACAGGTCTAACACGCCGATTGATGGATAGCGGAGAATCGTATTACATATTGCCACATCCAATTAGATACAGCACATAAAGCAGCACATCCATTCCGCCCTTCCCACCCAACAGCCGCTCGAGGAATATGAAGATGTGAAATGCATTTTCATATTTTCACGCCGTCGTCTGATCGTGTCACAGGCAAAAAAAAGGATAACATCCTGAGGATTTATTGTGCATTTGACACGGCACTAACCAAATTAGCATTTGGCCGTCGCAGCATATTCAAAGCGTGCTCGAGCACACGCGGCGTGTGCAGTCAGCAGTTAGAAAGGTCAACAGTAGTCCTGACGTAAACCTACACGAGTCGAGAACACGGGACCAAAACTTCGGCCTGTGTCGCGTTTACATCTGAGAAACAAAATGACCACACTTCTATTCAATGAACGAATAATAATAATGAACAGCTAATTTACTATATACAATCTTTATGTATATAATTTCGTTGAATCTGTCTAAAATCAAATCAAATAATAATCTTAGCCCATCAACCAAAATGCTAACATTGCGCTGCTATCGTGAGACCATACGAGTTTCCCAAAGTATGCCGGCCCGATCACTGCTCACTAAGGCGTAGGTGGGAATCCACGATGGGTCGCTTAGCATTACTGTGTACAGTATGTGTGCTTTTGAGGGCTCGAAAATGGACTCTGACTGTACACTTAGTTTCCAATAGCCCACTAAACGTCCCATTAGAGGCCCCGAGGTGCTGTCACATGTACGCGGCGCTTTTTATCGCACGCCCAAATCCTCCGCCAATTGCACACGGCTAATCGAGACGGTGTCCGCCGGCTGTAAATCAATAACGACGTAACTAAGTCGTACCAGGCGGAGGGATTAGGGCGAGAAGAAACGAGTGAAAATCAGCTTCCAGAGAGAGTGGGGGGGGGGGAAGGGGTAGGGGGGTGAGGAGGGATTTCACGCATAAATCTAGCGGCCGCAACTTAAGCGCAAATTGAATTCTGAGGCGACGGGAGAGCGAAAAAAATTAATTCAACTTTACAAAGCGGTGAGCGAGAATGTGAGAGAGAGAGGGGTTAAACACTTTATGCGCTGCTCGCTGATCCGAATCGGAGAAAACATTCCGTGGCTCCCGCCTCTGAAGCACGTGATCGCCGTTATACCTGAGAAGTCGCTCTCATTTGTCTCTAAACAGGCTCGTTAGTCGGGGACAGTTTTGCAAATCCATTTAAAAATGGATTCACACTCAAAAAGAGTAGGAAATGAATCGTAATGTCGGTATTTTTGCCTTCTAATTTAGTGTTGGGTAACCTACGGCACGTGGGCGGTACATGAACCCTCCAAGCGTTTGATGCGGCCTGACGTGACATTCCCAAATAAATACAACATCCTTGTTTTCCAGAATCTAGAATCAATGATGGGCTGGTATTTTTTTCTTTAATCAAAAAAAAAAAAGAAAAAGAAATAATTGATTACATAACATCCATGTTTTGGTAAAAGATTTCAGACACTTTTTTATTATTATTATACAAGTGTGACCAGAATGAAAGAAATAATACCAATGAACATGAAAGACAGTTCTTAATGTATTTACATGAAGTGTTTTGTCACACACACACACACACACACACACACACACACACACACACACACACACATGAACATTAAATAAACTCCACCCACTGTACCTTAAACAGCTTCATATGCATATGATGACCATCTGCACTGCATAGAATTTATACATCTCGACTTCCTCATGAAGCGTGTGGCTTGTCCCTAATAATATTAATAATAATAACCACGAAAACAAGAATAATAACACTAATCTCAACAATAGGCGGCCTGTAAATAAACAACAAAAAAAGTCTTTGGCAAATGTAAACTACATTCAGTCAAAAAAAAAAAAAGAAAGATGGCTGAAACATGATGACGCTGAAGCTTTTTTTAATTATTTTTTGAATTTTTTTTAAGGCATTCACTTGTTTTTCGACGCCATGGCCATCAATCAGCACTGACGTTTGAATAATTCATTTCAAATTTATTATTATTATTCTTTTATACTCGACAATGGGCGATGGCTGTTGCCAAAGACTTCATTTAAACCATCTAGCAGTAGTGCATGTTGTCGAGACGCGTCGCTTTAAGTGCCTAACCGAAAGCACGTATGCATAAAGGATTCCTGCATATAGAACAACGCTCCAGTGTTGCAAACATCTGAACATAGTGCAAAATCAACAACAAAAGTAAGAAAAAGGACCTCAAATGTTGCTTTTCAAATCCTGACACAGCAGATTAGTCCTTTAAATGATTGGAAAACAAAACAAAAATTAAAAAAAATATCATTAAGAAAAGCTCCACTTGCTTCATAGCGACGCACTGCACTTTTTTTTTTTTTTTTTTTCTTTTTCCTCAACATGTTGATTGTGTATCACAGAGTCCTAATCTTCTCACGGCATTCCGCCATGCTGGACGATGGATGAAAATGCAGCCGGCTCGTCTCGTAGCGGTCCCGTTTCTGCGTGTATTTTAGGAGAATTAGGAAAATAAAAGGCCGCTGCTACATTTTTAAGCCTCATACAGTCCCTGCTGAGAGCTGCCAAGCAAAGGAATGTACAGTATTGATCCACAATGGCTGTTTTTTTTTTCCCCCTCTCAATTTTCCGCAACCCTCTTCTGTTCATCGAGGTGAAGACATCTTGAAGACAACCCCCCCCCAAATGGCCTCATCGCGTGAGCTCTCGATGTCCTCACTGTGCTCAAATATGGAGGCTGAGGCGGCGGTCCTGCAGGTTGATTTGGTTTCCATGGTAACTAGTGGCGGTCATAGGCAGCGGCAGCAGCGGGCGCGACGGAGCCTCTCGACGCGGCACTATAATAATAAGGGGAACCTGAAAGTTAACAGAAAGGTTTATAATGACCTGAAAAATATGGAGCAAAAGATAGCACGCTAGTTAGCATGCTAAACTAGCCGCGCCACTTACTTAGTAACGCCGGATTGCTGAATCGCCAAGCTTCGTTGTAGGTGGTGTACTGTGGATGACTGTAGGGGTTCCCCGAAAACTCACTCCCTGCAAAACAAGAAAACAAATCATTAGCATTTCAAAACACCTTTTTTCGTAGCCCCGGCCGCCATTTCTCACGGCAGTCGAGGAGGCAGGGAAGGGGAAAAAAAATGATAGTCATCGACGTGTGACCGTTCAGGCACGTAATTTATTTCTTTTTCATTTGGCTTAAGTTATGCAACAGTGAACAATACAGGAGGTGACACTGAGGCCTCCTTTCCGCGTCCCATTTATGGATATCTACCCATTCTTCTTCCCTGGTTTTTAATTCCGAGCCACTCTACTAATAAATGGCCAGGGTTATTAATAAACTGTTTCATGCATACATTTTAGATCCAATGCCATAAATCTTACTATAGCTTTTCGCCACAAAATTTCACTGGGGAAGAGGGAAGTGTCGGCGAGCACGGTAGCGACCGTTTCGACACCTTTGCTTCCTTTACGAGACAATAAAGGCCATAATTTATATGAAGCCGGTGAGGAATGGCTTTGCTTTAACAGTGTTTGGCGCCCGACACTAAATCTCATTTCTTGTGTGCAGGGTGAACGGTCTGGAACGGCGCACGACAACTGGAGCGAGGCCAGAAAGTCGAGGTACGTTTGTCTTGGGGAATTGGCGAAATTTTATTCGTCAAACCGATTCGGGCTTTTGCTACATCCTGGGTGACAATGCAGCTTTGTTTGTATCTCGACAGAATGCCTTCCAAAAAAAAAAAAACATAAAATAAGAGTATAAAAGTCATTTTGCAATTGCCGCTTACCAGGAACCATTCCAGCCAGCGTGGAAGTCGGGTAGCTGCCCTGGCCTGTGGGGGGGACGTGAGGGGGGTACCCGGGTAATGTCGTGTTGGCCATGTCTCGACCTGAGCAGACAAAAAAAAGAAAAAGACACAAAAGAACTTAATACTTTCGAAAATAGCAATCAAGTACTGTAAACGTTTCATATGTGTGAGCACATTGCTGAATCAGCGCTGTTGCCTTTCGGAGGGCATTGAGCAGGCGGGCCCCCTCTGCGGAGCGCCACCAGCGCGTCGGCACATATTCAGCTCCGTAATTGAGAGTGACGGTTCGGGTCGTCCAAGCTGGCCCGTGGGGATGTTTTTTGGAGCGCAGCACGTAACCTCAGTCTGCACAGGCGCCATTGTGGACCCATGGCCCCGCTATATTGTGGTGACGAGGGCTCAAAAAGGGGGAACGAGGAGGAGAAAAAAAAAAAAAAAAAACGACTCGCCCGATGGAACTTTAATGAGGACTCGATGCCAGAAAAAAAAAGCCTCGTCTGTCTATGAAGCGTTGGAATCGACGTGTAGAACATTTGAAATGCGTTCTTCATATATTGATAGATTTGGATTCCATTGAGATCATTTTGTAAAAAAAAAAAATCTGTATGTTTAATGAAGAAATGACAAAATGCAATCATAAGCAAGTTTTCAAATTTCTTTTTTTTATACAAAAAGACCAGCCTGGCACAAAACGGAGGCGATTTTCGGCCTACAAAAAGAATGTTTGCCACAAGCCAGTGCACTCAAGTCAAAGGGAGCCGTGGGAGTGCTGAGGCGTGGGTGGAGTGTTTTGCTTCGCTAGCGGCGAGGCCTATTGTGTGTTTTCGAGACACGCCGGTAACAATTGTCACAAGTGATCCCAACCGTGTCTTCGTACGACGGCAGCAGATGTACACACAGCAAATACTTTGATTTAAATGCCACACATTTACAAGTAAAACTGCAACTGAGAGTACGTCAGACATGAGTAGCCAATGCCAGATCAATGCTAACTGTGCTACCCATCCAAAGTTTGATCAGGACGTCAATACTGTCCTTCTTGGTTAGACCTTCATTCGGAACTTTAATTGCTGTTCAATCCTTTAAAAGAGGAAGTCAATGTTTTTTTTTGTCGTCGATTACCTCCACCAAGGAGGTTTTATAACGAGTTCCGTCACCGCAGTATTTGAACGGTGCCAACCTTCCCACACGATAGTTTGGAAACCACTTTCCATACTTGATGATTGATTTTTACACCTCAGCTTTGGCAAAGACGAAAACACCCCCGGAAAGTTTTGAGTATGACAACAACAAGCGCAGCAGCAAAACTTCATCTTCATTTGGCAGCGGCGCGAGGCCATTAGCGACTGCCTCTTTAGCTCGATGCAGTCTAGCATGACAGGGACACCTTCATGTTCGCCGCAACAACCGCAAATCTTTGACCTCCATCTTTGAGGCGTTCACAAGCCAAAAAAAGTATCTGTGTGTTTCCCAGCATCCTAATTAATTACAAGGGAGTAAAGAATGTTTGGTGAGCCAAATTGCTTTAAATCCCCAAACACTGGCTGAAAGTCGCTCATTATCAAACGTGCGCTCAAAGGTTAGTTTGCTTTTGTGATAGGAGACTCATCAGTCAAACAACGTGCACAGCAAAGCAACAAGTGGGGCTGTCATTGTAATCTTTCACCTTTCTTCCCCCAAAAAAATCTGCTTTATTTTTATGAGCTTAGTTGATTTTTGCACAAAATAAATGTGACTAATTTCATTTGCAGTTTTTTTTTTTCTTGAAAACGTATGATTACGATACATTTTATAAGCTTTTGTTTCATGTAAAATTGGCTAAATTTGTAATATTACATATTTAATTGAAAAATTGCAACCTTGAACATTCTTTTTAAAAAAAAATATTTTAAATATTATGATATAAAATAAATAATCTAGAATGTTGTTTTCCTGTAAAGAAAATTTCTTTTTTCTATTACGGCACCTTTTTTCTTTGTCCTACTTTACTCTTGTACTATTACCCTAAATAGAAAAATAATTGTGCAAAATCTCACTAATTATAACTTCCTTGCACGGTCCTTTTGTTGTGTTTTCCCTTGACAAACGTTTGCGGAAAACAATTGCGCTACATTTCAAGGCCCTTTGAGGCCTCCATTAGCAGGCCCAGCAGGGAAACCCAAACTCTCACTTTGTCAGTATGCATAGCAGACAAGTGCCCAACTCCCATAAATTGACGAGAAAGAAAAACACCTCAGCTCAGGAACCCTCCATAGAACGAGTGGACAATCGGCCTTATCGAAACCATCTCGCCATTGACGAGTTGAAAATACACACACACAAAAAAGTTCTTCGCCGATTTGAATTTTAAGCAGAAAACGGCGGGGCTCGCCTCGGATGGGATTCGTCAAATAAAATGACTTCCCATACCAACAATAGAAATTACCTGACAATATGCAATTATCCTAGTCACATATTCATGGGAGGGACTATTTAGCAGGTAATGTGGAGGAAAAGGAGAGAGAAGACCTCGCCTCTGAATTTCGATGCTTCGCACAATGCCCTTAAATCCTTTTCTTAGTGGAGCCTGCTGCTTTCAAGTGCCTAATAGGATAAGCAGAGGGCACAAAAGATTTCTATCGGTGCCGTCACAATCCCGATCTCTGGCCGTGACTTCATGAATCAAGTCTAATAGATTATGCAAATTCCGCGGGCAGAAAATCAGCTCGATCAATGACTTTTAGTCGAGGAAAAACATACTAAGGACGGATGTGAAATCTAAAGTTTGCTCCACTTGTTAACGCACAATTAATTTGAAATTGGATCCCGGCCTAAATGTTATGCACCATTTCGTTATTTATTTTTGGGGCTTCAAATCGTCCTGCTCGGCATTTATATCTCTCGTGAGTAGCGCGAAGCCACTGGAGACATTCTTAATATTTGGCACGACAGAAGCTTCATGACTTTGACCTCTAAATATTCACTTTGCTGCCAATAATCAGTGAAGAACGTTTTAGTTTGGTGAGAATTTGGCCATTTCCAAGGAATTCATTAAACGTGAATTATGTTTATTGAGCGGTGACGAAAATGGGCAGTTTGCTGTTGTCAGAATGAATCAAATGTATTAATTAAAGAATAAACCTTCAACTTTCTCCTCAATGGGTAATATTTGGAATTCTCCCATAATTAGACAGATCTCATTGTGCTGTGCTGACCAGCAAGAGTCGTCGTAAACTCGGAGTAACCTCAACAATCGTCTCAGTAATGGCAACAAGCGACAAGAAAACAATATTTCAATTAGCCGGGCGATCATTAACTGTGACAAGGAGAGAGGTAGGCTGTGAGACGGTGGGGAGGGGGTGAGGGGGGGGGGGGCGTTTGTAGGGTGACACAGGGAGGGTGAAGTAAATGATCACGGTGTTAGAGTGAGGCGGCGCAGGTGCCAGAGCGTATTTACCGAGGCGCATTACTCGTGTTCCAAGACGCACAAACTGCCCCCACCCCCAATTCCACCGACCCCCCTCCCTCCCCGCCTCCAGGTGACAAAGTGAACAAATCACAGAGGCAGCCAACCAGCGGTCGCTCGCCGCACTGATGAATCTGATCCAGTGACACCCAAAGGACCTTGTCACCGTTCCCCAATTCCCGAGCCGCTTGCTCAGCAAAACACACTCTAAAGCTCCGAAGGAGACCACGTTAAAAAAGCCTTCACACGTTGACTGGTTGGTTTTACTTTTTAATGTTGACACATTCAGCTCCAGGGGCTGGATCTTACCTACAGGGTAGCTTTGCGACACGCTGGGGCCCAGCTCCGGGTTGGCGTTGGACGACAAACTGGGCTTGACTTCGTCCAGGCTGGAATTGAGGCTCGGCAGCGAGTACTCATTAGCCTGAGGGAGCGGACAACGGAGCCGTTACGCAAGCAGACAATACCTTGATACATTTGTAAGAGAGCATTGTGCCAGTCCGGGCCGCGATGGAAGCATATCATGAATGTATTTGGGGATTGTCTGAGAGGAAGTGGCCTTTCGCCGGATTTGCATGGGAAGCCCGGGCGTCAGCTGGCCTTTTGTGCCGGCCCGTCTTGGTCTTGAGCGGATGCGCTTTGTTGCGCGCACCCCCCGCCACCACCTTTAAATTTGGACCGCCCTCCCTAACACCGACTTACACGTTTTTGTTACATTTGTAATGCTTAAGTCACACTTAGAGGTTTAACATTTAAATGTTCTGTGCACCCCACAGGCAATGAACAGCATGAGAAAAAAAGTTTTAAAACTTTGACCGTATTCGAACTCCACTAAAAATGTTCTGTAAACAAAAGAAAATCATGTTTTTTGTCACATTCTATTTTTTTAGATCAGATTTGGTTGTTTTAAAAAATAAAAATCTGTTCAGTAATTAAAAGATATCTTAGATCTTAAATCATTACAAAAAAAAATACACTTTTGGGGGTGCGACTCCGGCAGCTGTTAGCATGTTGTTTTTTTCCCCTCCTTAATGAGATGAGACTTCCGGATTGTTTGTCCGAGGCCCGGTGTGAGTTCAGGGACCGTGGGCTGGGCCTCTGTGGGCCCTGATCCCATGAGGTAAGGGGGTTGTGTGTGTGGGGGGGTGGAGTGGAGTGGGGTCTCCGCCTATGACCCCACTCTTGTCTGCTTCTATCGCCGATAAACTCTAATTGTCTGCTACAACTGTTGGCTGGCACCGGGTCGGATGTTTGCCTCTATTGGGCAGACGTTTTCTCATGCAGATGGGAGGCCGCGGCGTGAAAGGGATGACCACATGGCAGGCAGAAGTGTGGGAGGGCTCCGTCCATTGAGAGCCGCGTCGCCAGAATGGCTTTTTAATGCGTCGCTACAGCGCCCAGACACTTGGCTAATAGGGCCGCATTTTGCACAGGGGAAAAAAGTGAGAGGCCCCCATGAAAGGCAAAGGGCTCTTGATTAATATCGCATTAAATTAAAACTGATTTTTCTGGACCGTTCCTTTTTTAACCCCCCCCCCTTTCCCCTCCCACTCTTCATGCCGAGCCTTTTAATACTCTCCCCGACGCTCTTTGTGATTGCAAGTCATTTCCAATTGGTTTTGGTATTGATCTTCCAGTAGAAATCAGTTTTGTAATTAGCTGCAAATTAGGCCCTCTTCTGGAGGTGAGGCCTGTCCCACTGATTTATCACCTGCCTAATTTGCCCCGATTGGAGAGAAATTAAAATGAACTCAATTAGGCCACAGCTTTTTTTTTTTTGGCGCTTTTTATAGCGCCGACGTTGTATGCGGGGAGAAATTAATAGTCTCTTGTTGTTTAATCGTACAATGAATGTAAATAACGCTTATCCGTTGTAATAAAGTCACAGTTTCTTTCTAAGCGGCGTCGGGGCCCTGCTGCCAAATGCATCCTCATTTTGGAAGGATGGAGGCCTTTTGTCTCTGATTGGTTGTTTGTCCTCAAGCATGGTGGTTTCTTCGGCTTATTATTATTTTTATTATTATATTGTCGAGTAATAATGACTCTAATAAATATGACCCCAATATAGTATATCAACTGTAAATTAAATCTATAGTTACGTTAAAAATATGAAATTCCCCACGTCACACGTAGCTGACAAATTAAGACAAGAGAGAGGTTTTGATTAATTTCATGTTGACGTACAGTTATTATTATGATTAGTATTGTCAATTGTAAGCCATTCATGGAATGTGTTTTTCATTGAAAAATCAATAACGCGTGGTGGCCATTTTTAATTAACCTCAGCTTATGGACTGCCAATGTATTTTTTTGTGTTTAAATAAAAAAAGGAAACTAACAGTTCCACTAACCTGTTCCGGTTTGACGTGCTCCGATGTAGGGAAGACGTCCGGGTACGAGGGGCGTTCAAAGACCCGATCCAGGGCTTCCAGCTGCTGCTGGGTGAAGGCGTCGGCCCTCAGGTGTTTCCGTAAACTCTCCACACTACCCTGAGAATCACTGTTTGGACCAGAACCATCTGAACCATCTACAAGGAGAGAGAGCCACAGTCGACACGCTGGCCCCGGTAAGGAAATGGACCCACCCGCCATGTTTGGTATGCGCTGCTGTTTTGGTTAGCAAGAAAAAATTGATCCAACGCCATCTACGAATTGAGCTTATTGAACTTAACAAAAGAGGGCTTGATTGCCAATTTGTCCGCTGTGCGAGGAAATGAAGTAAAAAAAAGGTTCACTTTACACCGCAATATTCCTGCTCCCTGCTAACCAGAAAGCATGAACTCCTTTACAAATCCGTCGCTCTAAATTTGCCGTAGATTATGTTCTCCCCCGCGGCGACAGCGCCGTGATGTATGATATGCAAGCGCTCTATTGATTGTCTGATCTGCTGGCAAGAGGGAGCTGAAATGGACTCCAAATGAACATCCTGCCTCAACTCATTGCACCTATAATACTCGACTTAATCCCACCTTTTTGCCCCCCCCTTACGGAATTCACTTGATCAATCATGTCAGCACGCTATTACCATTCAGGAGGGGTTATTACGGATCTTTTTTACGCCGACCGGAGGATGAACCCGTTGGGGGGGAAAGACAACCTCTTGAAGGTGTTTTTTAAAAATCTATTATTATTCACCAAGAGCGACCTAGTTAGTCAGATCATTCTTAACTCGCGACAGAATAGTTTTTACTTCAGGTCTCCAGTTTCAAATCATTAGTTCATTGGGTTCCAACGCCTTGCCAGATCAATAACCTCCCTCGTGTTTGTCGTTAGCCACCGCCGACTTCCCACGCTCTTCAAATTGATGGCATCTTCCCTCCCACGGTCTTGATTCCCAACCGGCGAATCCACCGCGCTGTTGCCAAGGTAAATAATTCTTATCGTTTTCCGTTTTTAAAATCGTGTTCATGTTTTCGTGACTTTTAACGATCACTTATTGTCCGGCGGTAAGGTCTCGAGGCGTGTTTATCGATCACGGCGGCAGTAGAGTCTATTCAAGTTGACGTCCGTCCATATTAACGTGGGAGCCGCCTCCTCCGCCGCCAGATCATGTGACCCCGCAGGGAGCAGACGCCTCGCTGCGGGTACGCCACTTGACAGTCACGACCCCCAGCAGGAGACTCGGAGGTGAGTGGTCGTTTCCCCTCCCAAAAATGCCGAGAGAGTAGCATCTTTCCTCACATTGTAGAGTAAAAGTGTTTAAGAGGCACCACCTTAAGGTCGCGACCCCTTGCCCAGATGAATGGTTGGAGTCTTACAGTCGACTTCCTTGTTTAAATAACGTGTCAGCACGCATATGCTCACCTACCCCCGATGTATTGTTGTCTTTTCCCCCCGAAAGGAAAATCCAATCAAAACTCATTTAAATCAAATTAGTGGAACTTTAGGGCGGGGGTGTATTTTCCCCATTGTAATTGAATCCTTTGATGTAAACATGAATGAAATTGATCGTTGTTGTTATGAATGGATTAGACAAGAATTAATCGTTAGGAACAGCATTTTTCATGAGCCAAGATTTATACGCTAATTAACTGCAAAAAATGCAGAGGCAACATGGTAAGTTTGCATTTATTACAATACTTGACCAAAAATAGGACTAGTTTGTCACTCTATTTTGACCTAGTTTTTTTTTTTTTTATTTGGTCTAAGATTTCAAGTTAAACCCCTAAACTCCAAATATAGTTTCAAATGTGCTAAAATGTATATCATGTATTAAGCTGGACATGGTAAAGAACTTGAATGCAACAAACATGAATCAGAAAGCCCCGCTTGATAGTTTTTACTTTTGGGCCCCCGAGCCACAGTTTGGGTAACCCGAAGCTAAATGAATTGTTTTAGTTTGCAATTTGATTTGTGATACCTCCATAAGGCTTCAGCAAGACAATAGTTTGCAACAGCGGCCCTCTCCATCGCTCATCCTCCACACGACACCTCATGACGCTCCCAGATGAGGAATAATGAATATGGCTGCATCCCCAACGAGGAATCCCATCCATCCATTCTCGCCGCCACTCGCCGGGCCGACTTATTGAAATATGGGATGATTGCCTCGTTAAACGAATTGCCCCGTTTCGCCCATAAATCACAAATTTAGAAAGACAACGCGAGGCTGATAGCGCACTTTGTTGGCCCGGAAGTTACTTTGCGCGGTTTAGCGGCGGTGCGACTTTACTGCAGCCTCGGAGCTCAGTAGGTGGCGAGTGTGCACGGATGTTAATGTGCGCGGTAATAGCTTTTCTCTGCAGCAGCGCGCAATTCTAATAGATGTCACTTTTGCGGTCAGCCAAGGCGCCATCTTCAGAGCTCCCTCCAACAATGGCTGCCAAGTGCAACATGCTACTTTTAATTTGCCGCAGCGCAGCGGCCGCCGATAATGGCTCTTATGACACCTGTGTCCCCGAAGCTGCTCTGGCCCGGCCCCAGTGTACATAAACGCGTGTCACAGCGCATTATCTCGACATGGCCGCCGTAATTTGGGACCTTTCTTTTTAAGGGCACTGCTGACTGGGAAACTTACTTGGCAGAGCGCCACCGGTGCACATACTCCGCCGCTCTGTTTTTGAACTAACCCCGCCCCCTCCTTTGCCGCCCGTCCCCGTGCGTGTGTGTGTGTTATTTTCCCCCCAGCCTTGATAATGACTATTTCGCCATAATCATCACGCGGCTTACCGAGTTAAATGAGGCCTCGCTGCGAGGAAATGTGGTCGCGGCATTTACTGACTGTGGACTACAGCCTAGCGAGCGGTGCGCAATATGTACCGAGTGCAAACGAGGCCGCGCAGAGACATTAGCGGTGACACGGTGTGGTGAGCAACCAGCAGCATTTGATGACAATTTGCTTCAAAACAACATTCATACAGCGCTATTTGATTGTGACTGATCATCAGCGGCAAAAATGACGACGCACTCATAGTTCAGTACAGCACCCAAAGATCTTTGGGTTTTCGGAAAAAAAATTGCACAAAAACCTGCCATGCCTTTGTAAGCAAGGTCTATTTTTACGATACCGGTACCCCTGGACTTAGTGGTTCCGGGTAAGTCGAATATGTAAAACAGTTCATCTCTTCCTCTGTATGCCCTTTAAGATCCTTCTGCCCTTCAGTAGCAATCTGCATGAAAATATGCACCTTCCATCACTAGCCACATTACGCTTAATATGAAGGGGGGTCCTAGCACGGCTCCAAATGAACTCTGGAAAACACCAGACGTTCACATTATGCCCTCGCCACCGCATCTCTTCCCTTGATTATGTCATTTGCCGTGCCCACGTCATGCTGGCTTTTATATCTCTGCCAGGAAATCTACCTCTGACAGGTCATTAGTCATCCCCTGCCTCAATACACACAAAGCAGCGTCAGTCCCCCCCTCGATATCCCACAAACGCCGTGACAAAGACGACACTATGTCAACGACAGCCGCGCTCTGATTAGCTCCCGCTCTGGAAATAACATTCCAAAACACCACCTCGCGACGCCAGTGCATCTCCTTAGCCATTCTCATCATGCATGAGCAAAGCCGATTGCTGACGCCACCAATCGTCTATTAAAAGCCTCAGGCCTTCTTGCAGCCTTTGAAGGCACTTTTGTTTCAGGAGAGAAAGGAGGGGGGAAAAAAAAACAGAGCTATAGCGGCTTTCTTGACTGACCCGGGTGGTCGGCTACATCATCTTGACATGTAATTATCTAAAGCCCTTTAATCACTTCCATAAAGATTAATTGCAGGAGACAACAGTGGAGGTCGTGCCTTCAAATCAAAAAGACTCCTCAGCAGATTGACACAGCAGTGTAGCCGAGTTCAGGTGTTTTATTAAGGGTCATCGCCTGGAACGGGGGGCGGCGCCGCCTTTTAGAGCCGGACTTGCAACTTCAGCACAGCTCGGAAAGAATAATGCTCACTCTTTTTTTTTTTTTTGTCTTTTTGGAGACATGAACCAATTCTGCGCAGTTAGAAATCCATTGATGTCCCTCAAATCTAATGTAGGTATCCTTATTGAACTCTCGAGGTCACTGGACGGCAACCTGGAAAAGTGAATTGTCAAGGCTACTCGTGGAATCTTTGCGGTTTCTTTCTGTCCGAAAGACGTAATACTGGAGGATCCAGTTTGCTCTCTTCATAAACCCTGCAGGGACAGCTACTTGACTGGGCTGCTTTTGGGCCAATGGATCAGAACTACCTTGCAGGGATTCCGCCTGGACTGAATGACATTTTAGCACCGATGGCTCAAGACCAAGATGGAAGAGTCAAAGGTGCAGAAGCAGAACCATTGAAGATGCCAGACATCTCGCTTTAGGCTTACAGTAGGAGATACCAGTGTAGCTTGAGGGCAAGGCATATCTTACCTTCATCTCTTTTCCTCTTTTCACCGTTGGATCGCGGAATACCCAGAATGCCGTTAATGGAGTAGGACCCCGCAGGGTCGTTGGAGGCGCTGGTTACTGGCGGAGACACTGTGTTTGGCACTGAAAGAGAAGAGGAAAACACTCATCAAGACCTGCTGTGAGTCTATTTCAAGCTCCTGCTGATAATGGCGGCGGTTGTGACGATGCTGTGCCCACCTATGGTATGGCCTGGCGTCGACAGGGACGTCCCATCGGGCGACGGATGGAAGGGCTGCTGTACTTTTGTTCGGATGATCCTGGAAAATTAAGTCCAAGCTCAACCCTCAGACCTCTGCAAGACCAGCACCCCCTCCTCCCCTACCTCCAAGAATGCCGATGCGGATGAGGCCGCATCGATCGGAAAAGTCCGGGATTAGGCCACCCGGGCAAAGAGATGCAAATGGAGAGCTATAAATTACATGTGACAGGAAAGCAATAGTTCCTTATTGCCCCCTCCCCTTCTTCTGCGCTAGCTCGCGTTAGATTTGTTCCGTCTGAGCGGCAGCCCCGGGGAGAAGGTGGCCTGTCACCATCATTTGTAAACTCTCGGACTACTTATCAGTTCTTTTCTCGGTTTTAAACCGAAATTTTGCCGCACTTTGTTCGATGTCAGTCTTTGCAAAAGTTTTAGGGGATTGAATTAAGTACTCCACAAAGAAATAAGTATGCTTGCGAAAAAAAAAAAGGTAAATTTAGATAGAATTGACGCAGGCGATTACATCATTAGGCTAACGTTGTTATATTATATTATATTTACCTGGAGATAACTCAAAGAATCATTTAATTGGAATTTAAAAATAAGACTAAATAGTCTTTTTTTTTTAAATGGCATTAATACATACAATCATTTTGGAGTTATCACACACGCACGTGTCTCGGTCGCCTTTTTAAGTGAGCACAGAGCATGAAATGAATTTTCTTCAGCCCTTTCTTATTTAAAAGACGTGTGAGTGTGTGTGTGGGTGTGTGTGTGTGTGTGTGGGTGTGTGTGGGTGTGTGTGTCCACGCTCTCGCCCATCAGCTCATTAAAATGTAATGCCTCTATGGAACAGTGCGTCTTAAGCAAAGTTCATCACTAGATGTGTGTGTGTAGGGGGGGGGGGGAGCGTGCGTGCGTGTGTGTGTCAGGGAAATACACGAGTTTGTGAGAAATGTACAGATTATTATTTATTTACATATGGATAATTGTATTTTGCTCTTAGGCCTTCACCACATCGGCATCTGCTCTTTATGTTGCTCATATTTTGACCCTCTCTTGCCGCCAAAATATTAGCAACACCTCTACGATTCACAACAATGTACACAGGCAGCATTGAAGCGTCATCTAATTTTATGGAAAATATTACAAACGCCTCTCAATGATACACATCTTAAATTGATTGTAGCTTGTACAAAATGATGCCTCCAATGCACCGCCACAAAAAAAGGGACTACATGTTATTTTATTTTATGACATTCATTTCAAGCTCCCTCGACCCCCCCCCCCCCCCCTCCCCTAAAGCCCCCTCCCACCTTCTTTTTAAATCTTACAGACAGGTCTGCAGTGCTAGCCCCGCCCCCTCCCGCCACCACACGCATGCTCAGAAAGACAATTGGCCTGCTTTATGGCGCCAAAAGGCATGTGGTCACCCTTGTATTGATCTCTGATTGCCTCGGGAGCACCAGCACCGAGTGGGCGCGTGCAACGCTCTGCAGCCACTTCATTAGGTACCTCTGAACGAGCTGTATGCAGCCTTGCCCCCCCCCACCCCGCCTCCTCTGCTTCATGGCAGAGATGTGTTCCTAATATTATTATTTTTTTAAGCTAAAATATTAACAACACCTATTAGCATTGTAATTTTCAACGCGGTCGTATTAAATGTAAAACGACAAATGTATATTTGCATTGTTAATGATAACAGCTCTAATTGTTTTACATGCAAAACTGTTTTTATAATACTTGTATTTAATATAAGAATATATTGCATTCGTACTCTCACCGGTTAATGGAGGAGACACTGGGCACGGTGTCGTTGTCGCAGATGCCTTCAGCCAGCAGCCTGTCACGAATCTCCCATGCAAACATGGTGGGGTTCTGCCTCTTGTAGTCCGCTATCTTGTCCACCACCTTTGGCGTGGCCACTTTGGGCTTGGAGCCCCCGATCACGCCCGGTTTGATGCTACCAGTCTCGTAGTACCTGTGCCATAATAATAACATAAAAAGAATGCTTTTGTTTTTATTTCGGAGAAGGTGGCAATTTAGCACGTTTTATGTTTGTTAGCCGAACAAAAAGATTTTCATTTTCACAAAACGGAATGATTTTTTTTTTTTGTATGGAATATCAAAATGTTCAGACCTTTTAAAATTAATAGCAGTCAAAGTGCATGAATCTTGAGCACTGCAGTTTCATGCAAACACAAAACACGTTAAAAACATAAAACACATTTAAATAATACAACCACATTTATTTTATTAAAACAAAATATCTTATTTCCCCAAAATGGTAGAAGAGGGAGTCACAGTTCAAAATAATGATTAAACACATTTATTCATCTCAAGAAATTACAATAGCAAACCAGTTTTTTTTATTAAATAGCATAAAATAGTGCATTATATTTTTTGGGGCGCAACCCATCAGCACTAAAAATGCACCCTTAAGCAAAAATAATGAATTTTGCGCGTACCTGCCGAGGATCTTGCTGACGCAGCCGTGGCTGACGCGCAGCTGCCGAGAGATGTCGCACGGTCGAACCCCCTGGTGGGCCAGCTCCACGATGCGCTGGCGCACCACGTCCGGGAGGGGCCTTCCGTTGACGAACACCCCGCCGAGCTGGTTCACACCCCCGTGCCCTATGTGGGAGACAACAGCAGCACACGCACACCGGCAGCCTAACATTACATAAAGCCGTAAATGAGGACAAAATTACACACGATGAGATGCAGTCGTGCAATTTCATACTTGTAACTCTCGGGAAAAAAATTTAGATACCATTCGAAATCAGCAGTAAGCCTAGCAGTGTGTTTTGAATGACTAATTGAATTAATTCACATTAACACCAAAAAGGCCAGTGTCCCCAAATAGTACCAGAAAAAAAAAAATAGACAAAATAGTCTGCCAAGGACTATCTCGCTCTCTTCATATAAATTAAATGGTTGAAAAATACTTTTTTCTCTCTCTCTTTTATTATTTTTTTTATTCAAAAAAAATAAAAACAACTTTCCTCCGGTCAGCACACAACATCTTCCCTCCTCGTATTAGGTTCCCTTTCACAGCTTAATGTTAAATAATTGATCAAGCTTTAATAACTCACATTACAGTGCATATATTATTTTGCCAAACACAAAAAGCCTCAATTATTCACCCCAATCAAATCATATCAAATTGCACGTTGAAATAATTTCACAGTAATTATTCACTAACAAAGGCTTCATTTTTTTGCACATTCAAAGGCATGCAACTTTAGATTATTTGCACTGTTAATAAAAACAACACGTGTTTACCTGCACAATAAATAATAATAATTAATAATAATTGTAGTGGCATTGTGCTACTTACGGTGCATGGCCGCGAAGGGGTCCGCCTTGCAGTGAATATCCATCGGATAGCAAAGGAAGGGAAACAAATCAACCCAAGCCGCCGTGTCGCCTGCTTACAATGTCAAGGGATGCAAAAAATCTCAATGCTTTCGTCGCCCTCCCCGACCACCGTCGCCACAGGAGCTCATATGAGGGCCAACTTTGCACACACACCCCTTCCTCGGATGGATAGAAAGAAAAAAATGAAAGAAAGAGCGCAAAAGTTGCCTCGCTGCAGGGGCGCAGTCCGCTCCAGGGGCTGGCAGGTGCGTCGCCCCCCTTTGGGTTCAGCGCCGCAGACCGAGCACCAAGCTCATCGCGAGCGGGGGGGAAAAAGCTCCGGTGTGCGTTGGGAAGCTCGGTTCGGCTCGGCTTGACTCGGTTCGGTTAGAGCTCCCCGCGATCCGTGCAGGGCTGCCGGGCCCCCCTCAGTGCAGCTGTGATGTGCTCGCGAGAAGGTTTTGCTCGAGGAATGAAGCCCGTGTGGGTGTGTGTGTGCCTCTAAAAGCGGCAACCTAGACACACACACACACATGCACACACACTCCACTAGTTTACCCCCCTCCCACCTTCCCTGCACCACCCCCCCATGCTTGACTTGTCAGACAAAGGCAGTACATGCCAACACACACACATACACACACAGGCGGAAGAAAAAAGTCCAGATGAGGTCTGCCTCATTTACAGGGAGTGCAGGTCCAAATAAGGAACATCAGACACCAAGTCTAAATTGTAGGATTTGGAAAAAAGTCATTCATGATAACATTTCTGTGTTTTGGGCAAGTTAATTTTTTGCGTTTTGTTTTGCACATAAAAAAAATAAATAAATAATGGGCATTTACTAATAAAGCATTACAGTGAATATTTTTTTGATCATACTGCGGAAACTAAAATAAAACGTTTGTCACGTAAACAATAAAAACAATGGCCAACAAAGTCCCCTATCATCAAACATGTATAACAAACATTTCAAAATATGACACCAACGTCCCCAAAATACCGGATGAATATTCCCAGTATACGACATTACTTTCAAAAATGAATCTAGCCAAAATAAAACGACATTTATCATTATAAAGGAAAAAACACACACACGTGTAACACAATATGACTTAGTATCCCAATCCCTGAATATTCCATTGTATGGAAATAAATTCCCTAAACATACAAAATGACTGTAAACATTCGAAAGCAAATCTTCATGAAATAACTTCTCCCAAAGTAACACACAAGTATTGCAAAATATGACCCAACAATTACTTTAATATTCCAAAAAACATTCCACATAAAAAAAAAAACTCATAAACATTGCAGGAACAAATAATACAGCATAATTTGTCTAAAAAATTGTTAAATCTTCCATAAAGCCTAATCACAATTTAGAGGTTAATTGTGTGACGTTTGCATCGGTTCCAAAATTAGGACAAGACATGATGATGGGGTTGATGTTCACCTCCACATGTATCAGTACTATTTTTCCTCTGTAGATGGCGCTGTAGAGTTTCACAAGCCATCCACTTTCCTCACAAAAGTCACAACTTGGTTTATATCATATTCCCCCTCATTTTAAAAAAAATATGATTAGCACTAAAAAAGACACAGATTAAATAAAAACATATTTTTTTGTATTTACAATTGTCCAAAATGCATCACATATATTTTATATGTGTCGTAAAATGTCAAATATATATTACTTACATTGTCAAGCTGATAAAGCTGCACTTGTGTGTTCGATGATGCACAAGCAAATGTTTCAGATGCAAATTAGAGAGGAAAGGAACAAGAAACTCTCACAATACAATTGCCAATAAAAACAAAATAAATATACACTATGTAGAAATAACACTGATATTTTCCGCTGTTTTACCATTATTTTAATATTGGGTGGACAATTACCGCCTCCTGGTGAGTTTTGAGGTTGTTGTTTTTTTTATTATTATTATTTCATTGTTAGTGTTTTTGGACAGAGCTTGTGGTACAATATGTTGCACTATAGGCTGTAATTTCACAGCCGGTTGCACATTTCCCTTAAAGCGACATCTCGTATTTTTTATTTTTTTTATTCTATTCAAACCCCCTCTTGCCCCTCCCATCCTTAAAAAACCTTATCTTGTAGGACACCCTACAATTCTTTTGATGTTATTATGATATAGATATTTTGATTACGATCCCCCCTCCCTTATTTTCTGCAAACATTCAAAAATAGTCCCAAACATACTGAATGTATATTTAAAAAATAACACATACACAATAGACACATTTTAAAACACAGCATAACATTTTTAAAATCCCCAAAAGAGGACACGGGCCTCCATCTTTCAAATTCCACAAATAATTCATTAATAATCAATAAATATATGACAATAAAAAAACTGTCATCAACATACTAAAAATAGAACATTCATCTTTTAAAAATAGTACACAAATGACACTGCAGAAATAATACTGTAAATATTCCAAATTCACGACATGAATATTTTAAAAGCAGTACAATACCATTGTGATATTGCTGTATAAAATATTACCCATATCCTGCACATATTTTAGGCCTTTTAGTAGCTGACTGGGAGCAAATGATAAGGGTTGTATCCAATTGTAAAAAATAATATGTTGGTTGATGAGAATCCACTCGGCTCTTAGCAAATTAACATCTAATTTTGCATATAAACATCCATCAACAAAAACCAATCGTATGTATCTCCAAATTTATATTGAAGTTGCGATGGAGTAATGAAACCCCACCAAAGCACACAAATGAAATGACTTCGAAGCACCTTAGGACTTCCAATCCCCTCTGCCTTCATTCATTATGCAGATTTGCACCTAATTATTAAATGTGCCCTGCAGTGCTGGATTAAAAATAGGATGCTTTCCTGTCCAAAAAGTAAGTCTTCTTTAAATGCTGTAGAGGTTGATCATACCGCAGGGACCGTAAGGTGAGATCCTTTCCACACGGATAATTTCAGACCTTTTGTCTGATTTTTTTTAAAATTTATTTTTGTTCAATGTCATACACGCGCAATATCTACATTTTGTAGTCATAAGAATGATATATACGTGGAGGCAGGAGGCCTGCAGCCCCCCCCCCAATGGCAGGTCCTATCTGGCTGTAGGAGAATGGCGTCCCACTGTGGATGAGCCCGAGGGGGTGTCCCAGCCTGCCGGTCGCCAGCCGCCTGCGTCTCGAGCAGACAGCCAGCAGCTTCCAGTCACATGTCGGCAATATGGCAAACAGAGCTCATGTCCATGTGGGCGCATAATAAAGACACAGGGGGGGGGGGGGCTTTCAACCCACTAAGTGTTCCTATTCGTCCCCGCTATTCATAACCTTTCTTTGTGTCCATTGAAGTATTCATTTCAATCTTCCACCACCCACTGCTCCCCCAAAAAAATATTCTAGCGCAGTGTTAGCAAACTTTTTACACCTACTAAAATACTCTTAGCGAGTACATTTTCATATTTTTGAAACAAACACTTTTAAAAAAGATTAAAATCTAATTAAAAGTTAAATACAACCGAACTGCACTTAGCAACTGAACAGCACTAGAAACATTGTTCAAATTTCATTTCGCAATTCTTTTGCGTACCACTAGAGGGAGCCTGAGTGCCACCAGTGCTGGCGTCGCCAACGTGGTGCCAAGGTAGCCCTTGAGTAGCCCGCGGGCGGCCTGTTCCAAATATTGCTCACCAATCAAAGCCAATGATTATTATGACTATCCAGGCAGCCCGTTTCTTTATTGTGAGGACGATGTTGCGGTTTACAGCCGCGCAAAGCTCCCGATCACTCCCCTAAATGCGTCTTGTCACCTTCAGCGGCATCACCATCATGAAAATGGCGACCTTGATGCACGGCCAAGTGAGGCTGGGCTGGCCTCCCACGCGCTCCCCCCCATCCGAAGGGACGGCGGATTGTTTAGTGCTCGTAAAGAAGCCGGTACTTTGGAATGGCGCTCGCCTCTCGTGTGTGTGCGTGTGTGCATAGTGGTTGCTTGTCCTGAGGCAGGCGAGTCGGCAGACTTGATTGTCTGCCGGCCCCATAAGAGCGTTTAGTGCACGGAGACGGCGATGTTATGTGCCGCGCTTATCATGTAAGGTTGAACTTTAAAAAATCTCCTCCGTGCCACCGTGATGTTATTGCCACCTCTCTGTGTCTCTTACTGCTTTATTGTCATTGCTTACTTCTGCACTCCAAAGGGCGAGGCCGTAAAAAAAAAATTTATCGTTTCGCCGGCTTGGAAAAAAACTGCGTCGTTTGGTCCTCTTTCTTGAGAAAAGTGAACCAATACATCGTTTCATACCGGAAGCAAACTAATGGGCCATCAACCCTGAAAATAAGGGACAAACTCTAATGTTGCTAGGCAGAATTCATAGGCCGCCTTTATTTAGGTCCCCATGTTTCTTAGTGACACGGGGCAGAGCGTTATGCTGCCCCAACTTACCGAGGTAAATCAGATGCACACAGGAAATAACTAAAAAAAAAATAAAGATCAATGCATTTATTTTGCTAGATGAACGCCATCTGCCGTATTTGAATTTTCCAATTCACAGTGCAATTTGTCTGGCATGAGTGCAACCTTCCCCAGCAGTTGTTTTGCCTCGCCGCTCGAATTCTCATTTTAGTCTACTTGGTTAGGGGGGGCAAAAAAAGGAATTTTGCAGCACGTTGTTTACGACGGCACCCTCGCCAGCTTTTCATATTCAAACGAGCAAAGGTTTAATTACCAAATGATGACGGTGTCATATGGTGCCATGATGGCGCCGGGGCGGCTAATGAATGCGAGGAGGGAAGCGAGCGCGGCGTTTGGAGCGACGACGGGATCCAAAGAAAAGAGAGGGAGGAAAAAAGAGGGCGAGACACTAAAACATGTTTAATTTGTGATGTTCCGTGGCTGCTCATGGATTAAGAATTTTCAAGTATCGTCTGCCAGATGGAAAGGAGGGAGGGGGCACATTTACATCTGTATATTATCAATCACAAAACATCCCAAACACCATTTTGGTTTTTATTTTCTCCTTATTTAAAAAGCCATTTGAAATATGCTCATCTCCATGAGATGGTTCGGAGCCGTTAGCGCATCAAGGCTAGTTTCACGTCAGTTAAAAGGCCGTGGAAGAGACGTTACCAGTTTAACCAGGCGTGAGCTCGAATGACGTCGTACTTATGGCCGCTTCTCAGATTTACGCTTTCGTTTTACGGATATCGCTCTTAACAGTCGCAATGACTTTTGACAATTGGGAATACAAGCTAGCACATCTTTTAAATCAGTTGAGGATTCTCATTGTACAATTTGTTCGCCACGCGTCTTAAGAGTATGCATAGTTTGAATTGGTTAGGAGAATTTTAGATTGGAAATTTCATATTGGTCAGACCTGAGCAAAAATGTCGTGGAGGAGAAGTATATGTAAAAGTTTTGGTGACGAGCCTAATAAAGGCTGTCGATGCAAGAAGGTGTTTACCGCCGTTACGGTCCACTTGGATGGGGGGGGGTCGGCAAAGTGCAACAGTTAGTAGTCGATGTTGCTAAACACCGAGGCTCAGGTGTCGCGGTGCCAAACACGCAAACACGGGTGGCGCCGCTCCCGTGGCTTCCCTCCCCAGGACGGGGAACATCTGTCACAGCGGCTGCCATCTTCCTCGCCGGTCGCGGCGTCAGACGAAGGTGGCGGGCGGGCGGGCGGGCGGCGAGTGAGCGCGGCGACACGGCACACATGGGCACCCCCGACAACAGCGCTCATTAACAGGCAAATGGAGCAGGAGCGCATTGGCAAATTGAGCCAGATCGCCCAGGCGGCCAAAAGCCACAAAAATGCCACTCTCTGTCCCTTTCCCAAAAAAAAAAAAATTAACAGTTCTAATCATGTGCCCGGCTAAACATTATTCTTCATGATTCCGATCAGCAACGCTTGGAGTCTCTCGACCGTGCTTGAATCCAGAGCAGCCGGCCTTGGACGCTCCGCTCGACCTTTTGTGACCTTTCTTGAGCGAGCGGCCAAACCATTCCGAAAGACGCCCAGCATCATGTTGTGCTTTAATCCGGACACTTTTTACATCTAAAAATTGATTGTGAAAGCCGCCGCGGCGTCAACTTCACATTCAGTCCGATGACAGGACCCCCAAAAAGGTCGGCGGGGAACAGCGAGCTCGACACATTGAATTCATTAGCGCGTTTTGTTTACAGAAGCGCTCCTCTTGTTAATTAATCCGAGCGAGGTGCTTTCACGGCAGGTGAAGTGGACGTCTCGCCGGATTTCCGTCAACAACTCGGAGCCACGCGCGGGCGAGAGTGTTCGACATGATTGCTGATTAATAACGCCAATTAGAAGTTTCACTCAGGCGTGATTGAGAAAAGAGGGAAGCCGTCTACGGGGATGGGAGTCGCATTTATTTGCTCGGATTACAATTCGGTTGTCTTTCACATGCTTGAAAAGAAAAAAAATATATATATATATATGGCGTACTGTTGTCCAAGGCAATTCCATTTTTCGGGCCCGTTTGGATCCCGGGTACATTTGCTGACATGCAAATTTCAAATCCAGATAAAATTGTGTTGTGTCTTCCGCCCACCAAATAAATCACAATTTTGAGCCAAATACAGCTCCCCTCCCGATGTATTTGTTATATTTTAGCATACATTGTAATTCCGCGTCCAAAGTCGCCCGTGTTCCATCACGCCTCGGTGATCTTGAGGCCCAACAAAAGCGATGAATGCGGAGGTGTGGAGGGTGTCTTTTTTTTTTTGAAGAATGCTCTCAGTCATTTCCACAACACCTCGCATCCTTCACAAACAAATGGAGCCCCCCCTCCCCCTCCCATCGCTGGCTGCAAAGTGAAATTGATCACGTTTTGAGAGCACACAACAGTGAGATTGTGAATATTAAAAGAAAAGAAAAAAAAAAAAAGAATGGCGCCTCCCTTTGTGAATTTAATCCTTCCCCACCCCTTTTGGAGTTCGTCATCAATATTCTCTCGTTCGTCATTGACGCTGGCAGCAAAATTCTTCGATGGATGTTCTCCTTTTGTCACTGCCAGTGAGTGCCTGGAATGGAGTTTTAAATGAGAACAATTCCCACTCACTTTTTTTTTATTTTTTTTTATGGACTCTAGTCACATGTCACTTTAATGATGGAGAACTTTTCAATTTACCCCACGTGGCTCTTCGCCACTATCCAGCCATTAAATAGGTCAGGGATGAATGTGCATGGTTTACCCTCGTCTCCATGAAACAGATGGGGGGGAGCCACCGTCGCCTTGATAAAACCCGCCGACGCATAATCAATAAGAATTTTAAAAAAAAAAAAGAAAAAAAACATTAGGCTTGATGTGCCCCATGAAATTTTCCCGTAAGTGCGATGGAGACATCGCAGGTAGCCAGTGAACCCGTTAAACGCGGGTCGTAGGCGGACGGCCACCTTCCGCCTCGTCGCTGACCCGCGTCGGACTCGAGCGTGGGTCGACGACACCGGCAGAACCCCGTGACGGGGACGCCGCCAAAGCAGTGTCAGCGTGTGTCGAAAACACGCCTATTACGGCGCGATTAGCGTGACAAACAGGCGGCGGTGTAATTTGATTAGTGCTTGTCCATAACAGAAGGGCCTGTGTTTTAAAATATGCTCTGTTGGACCATTAGGGGGCGCTACTAGGGTTGACCAATTCATCGGTTTCGGGTTTAGCAATTTTTCCAACATCTCTAGCAGTTATTTTATAATAAGACTAGTGACTATAATTCCTGTTTAGGAACAGAGTTGACGATGCAATAGATGACACCAAAGTACTACTTTTATATTGGACAGTTATTCTAGAGAGCACAAAACCAGTCAATAACAAAGGCTATGTTCCAAAAAATTGTTTTTTGTAATCTTGCTGGAAATTCTTTGTACATGTGCCTAATGTCTCATTTCAGTGACACTGCCCCCTAGTGGATCGGCATTCATATTACAAAGAAACAAACTCATTGCCAACTTCTCAAAAAAAAAAAAAAGTTCTGTACCTGATTTTATAGGGTTGAGTCCCTGGTTCAAACCTTAATTCAGTTTTTGACTAACAGATCATTTTGCCATAAAAATGTTAATGCACAGGGAGACGCTGACCTCCCTTTAGGCGTCACCTGAGGTGAGGGCGTTTGCAGTTGCTCAATGGCGCCGATGCTAAACACAATATTGTCTCGCCTTTGTCTGCATTGATATCAAAATGAAGTTCTCGGAGGCCCACGCTGATCAATCACGGCGGGCCTCCAGCTGTTCTCCACTCTTTGGCCCGACTTCAACAGCCGGCCTTACAAATTGTCCCTGTATGGCGTCGAACGAGAACTCCCGCCCCACCCCCCCCCCCCGCCCATCCCAGACGCATGCCTCCTTGCCGCCTTCTGCTCGCCGCTATCAGATGGCCCGCTTTGCATTGTCGCACGGCTAACCAGGATTCGCTCTAGCTTGGACGCGCGCCGGCTTTTATGCTGGGCTCCGCCATGGCCGGCGTCCAAAAGTGCTCAGTGCACTTTGCCGTCAAATGGGATTATTATGCTGAACTGCTAACATCCTAGTTAGGCCTCTCTCCCTACTAAACCAGGATGATGAGAATGGCCCAATCAAAAATTTAAATTCTATTCATTACATACACAACAGATTTTTTTTGTTGAAAAATGTAATGCTATTTTTTTATGATTGCTGAACCGGAAGCAAAAAAAAAACCCCTTCCAATCATTTCAAAAATGCTCCAAAATTAATCAAAGATTTGTGGTGAGCGCTTGATTGGGGTCAACGGCACCGCAGTGTACGAAGGCAATGCCGAGTCCCGCCGTGATTTATTACCAGGCCAGCCGCACGTATTATTATGAAATGAGTTTATTAGTTTCAGAGCGAGTGTGACAAGCTCCATCGAACGACACCAACGCCTAATTTACTTTCCAAGGGCTGCAATAGTGAATAATTACAACTCATGATGTTGCAGTATTAAAGTATTTCTTTTTTTTTTTGTCTCGCAGCATTTGTTATCACGGAAAAATGTCAACTCAGCAATATCGCTGTTCCCAACTTCAGTCACGAGATTAGCCACATGAGGAAAAATGGCCAGCGGTAAGTGAGCGTGTCTTTGTTCTAGTTAGCAGACATTTTTTGGGATGGTATGAATGTGACAAGCAGCTAATTGATTAGTTTGAGTTCGTAATGAGAGTAAACTAGCGATAGAATTGAGATTTGCCGATTAGACGTGGCTACTACCGCTTAAGAAGCAAAGTAGGCGTAAGAACGCGACACCGCATTGTCGACTTTCACTTCTTTTCTCATTTGAGCACAAATTGAAAGTGCCTGTTTGAAATGACAGCGGCATTAGTAGGATAAATATTCCATTTTTAGCCGCTAACACGGCTGGCATTAAAGATCTTTCTCCTCCTCCTTTCCGAAACAAAAGCGCGATCAACATCCAAGGCCTGCTGCTTGTCAGCCGTATATATATAAAGATAAATGATATGATTCGGAATCCTACTTAATGACGCACTTTTAATTTTCCAAACACGGCCATTTTCTGGCTTGTGAATCAAGTGGAAGGAGCTAATTATGGACGGGGAAAAAAATGCTCATTTTCAGGGATAATGGAAGAGAAATGCTGTAGATTAATGGTGCTATTTATCTTTTTTAAATTTCTATTCCCCCCCTCCCCCCTCCCGGTGATGGCGGCCCTGCTCCCCAAGGAAAATATTCATAAAATGGAATTGAAGTGTAATAGGTTAGCACCACTTCTTCTTAAATTGAATTTTGCACCATACAATTTTGGTTTTATTCACCCCCTCCCTTCCGCCACTATATCTAAAATAGAAAAGGATCATGCATCTTTGTCATGACATATGCTCTATTCTCATTTCAAATTATTTAAAAATACTAAAAAAAAAAAAAGCATGTCCTACTGTCTGCTGACAACACCAGCAAGTGTCAGCCATGTGTTTCCATTAGGGACCGTCCAGGGGTTTGTTCGCTCTATTATTTTCCATTTCAGTCTTTTATCTTGATTTAACGTGAGCCTTCCTGAACATTTCCGCCGTCCCTCCTCCCTCCATCGCCGGTCAGTTCCCCTTTTAGGCGGTCAGAAATGCTGTGGTGGCGTAGGCGGGGGGCTCTCGGGGGACGCCGTGTAGATCGGTTCAAGGTGGAAGAACTATCTTTAGACGTGCAGCGTGTTTGGAAATTAAAAAAAGGACAAAGTACAAGTATAGTGTCAAACTTTTTAGATTGCAAGTTGTTGTCACAGTAACGATTAGGAAAGTGTGGAAATGATTTATTTTTTAAAAAGTGAGTTGGTGAATATAAGGAATAAACAAACTGTTAAAAAATATGGAAATAAAAAATATATAAAATACATACTTCTAGGTATTTTGTTGTCTAGTAGTATTTGTTTAGTTACAAATTGTGCTTGATACACATAAAAAACGGTTCTAAATTTCAAATTGAAAATTCATAAAATGCAAAATCAATATCCAATTTTTCAAAAATTATTTTCAAAGAAAAATATGCTTAATTCTAAAAGACATTTTTACTCCATCTAAAAAAAACAAGGGCTGTCAGAGATTTTACAAAGATGAAATTATATTTATCATGAAAATAAAAAATACATCTGATTGCACATTGCTCAATTTAAGAAATTACGCCTGCTTTGAATATTCTGATGCAGATATTTAGCGCCACAAGACTTCTAATGAGTCACAGATAATTTGCAGAATAAATTACACTTACATAAATCACATTCAAGCTTTTCAAGAATTTTTTGGTTGGTGTCTCGTGTTCACGTATGACTCAATAGAGACAGAAATAAGATTGCGCTGTTCTCTCACTAAGAACATAAAGAAGCCCGTCAGTCTCTAGTCGCGTGTTATTACTTAACCTCTGAGAAATTGGGATGTTCCGCTCTCCACTCAGTTCGGAACTGATGGCCTTTTCTTCGGACACGCCGTAAATGTATCATTTCTTGGCCGGCATCCCCTCAAGGGTTGTCCCCATTTTTTTTCCTCTTTTTCTTCCCTGCTTCAGATTCCTATTTAGAAATTCTATGAGCTGCAAACCTTAAAGAATATATAACACAGGGAGGCTCTCCCGATCCTGACCTGTTTCTGCCGAGTGCAGAAGATGATAGGCTGTCAGGCCCCCAGCGAGAAAAGGCCCCCCAGAATGAGGCGAGCTATCCTTTAAATTGCCAGGGTGATAGTTGCAGATAATACCACAAATAAATCAGACGACGGTGGCGGAATATTTCATTTGCTATCCATATTGCTTATGGGCAAAGGGGGGGGGGGGCAGCATTTTTTTTTTCCTTTTACCCCTGTGGAATTGTAGCACTTGAAATGCTGATTTTCAACGTGTGAAGACAAAGTGCATGCGAGCTGCCAGCCTGCCAGATAAATCCAAAACGCGCAGACAATTACCGCTTGTAATCTAGCTCCATTTTTTTTTTCCTGTCAGGCCTTCAAACTAACAGATACGGAACCTCAGAATTGTGAGGCAGGCGGACAATAATGCTGTCCTGTAAAATTAGTTGTCATACTGACCCAATGGCATTCATGAACTTTTTTAACTCAGGATATTAAGTTCCCACCAAATTCTCTCCTGAGCATCTCCCACCGCCCCAATATTTTATTGATAAGTTGTTTTGGTGGCACGTCGGGGTCCTTTAGCCGCACGGCCGTACATTATGTTAGCGAGATGACACCTCAGACCTCCCACCACCCGCGGGTCCCCCATCCACCACGGCACTTTTAATCATGATTTCACCGCGTTCATCCTCCCCAGACCTCTCATATGCGCGCTCATTTCTCCTTTGCCCATTTTCGGCTAATTTCACCGCCATCTGCCCCGAGCATCTGTCGGCCAGGGGCGGAAGAAAAAGAGAGAGAGGTTGGGGGGGTAGAGAAAATGTAGCTTTCATTCTTCTTGTAACTTTCTTCTCAAGTCCCCGCCCCTCTCCAAAACCTTTTAAGTCTAATTCTACATGTAAACCGCAGGCTTTTTTCCTCCTCCCCCTGGACACACACGAAAGGGGGAGGTAGGGGGGTGAAGGTGGTGGTGCTGGGGTGGGTCATATCCTTTCCATGTCCAACCGCTTAGTCAATAAGCACTGTCAACAGGAGTGCACAAAAGATCAGAAAGTGCAATTGTAATTTTTGGACAATGGCGGCCTGCTAACCAACCCCCTCCCCCCCCCCTTTCCAAAATCATTTGAAAGGGTAGCGGATTACGGACATTCTTCAACAGGGCCGCAGTTGCCGCGGAGCGCTCCACACGGCCCTCGGAAGAGGGCCCGCCCCCTCCCTCTCCCCCTCCCCATCTTTGTGTCGGCCGTGTTTGACCGACACAGAACCCGTCATAATCTTCCCCCGCGGGGACCCGCGCCGTTTGTTTGGCAGCCTCTACAAATACATTGAATCCCTCTCCTCCCTTCGCCTTGTCTGCGCCGCTGTAGCCTTTTGGCCGGCGTCTAATTAATGCTTTTCATCGCCACTTCCTGTTCATTGTTGGAGCTGCTGCCTCCCACCGGCTTTAATCCCAGATTTAAAGCGGTCGAGTCGGCCTCCCTCTGTTTGAGTGGCTATATAGGGATTAAAATAGCAGATGATGACTTTTGTACATATTCATTGCTTTACAGACGCTCGAACCTGACACCCTTAGTTTGCATTGTCATTTTTTTACAATGTTAGCTAGATACACAGTAAATCCCATCACCATTCACATATTTTTATTTCGAACCTAACTATCTACTATTAGCTGAAAAATCACTTTTATGGTTGTGATGTGTATTTTGGTACTCTTTGTTAGCTGTACAGTGAAGCCCCGACAATTCGTGCCTTTACTGGTATTTTTTTTTTTTCCAAAGGCCCATGAGCAATCGAAAGCACAAGCAGTACTTCGGTAGGTCTAGAATGCGTTTTGAATAATTGTTTGTCTTGTTTTCTGATAAAAATAAATAAATAGCTTGGCTATTAGTTGACTCGGAACTAAACCAGCGAGCTTCACAGCACGACCCGATAAAATTAGCCACTTCCTCGTTCTTGTTTAGAACTTTGTTAGTGTTTTGTCACGCTCGGTGCTTTTTACTGTATAGCTTTCATGTAAAGGAAGGCCGTTTGCGTTAATGGCACGCGCCAAGCGCATCTCCATAAGGACTGATCTACGGCCACCGTGGCCAACTATAGCAGCTATTTAGGGCCCCTCCCTCTGCGAAGGCGCCGTAATTGGTTCGCCTGGCGTGTTCCCTCCCCCGGCGGGCTCCACGGGGAGCGCTGCGATGATAACTCGCCGCATTATACGCGCTAACTTTTTGAGAACGGCTAACGCGCTCTCGTCTTTATTGCGCCGCCGCCTAATGGCCATCTCCGAATGCCGCCTCTGGCAAATAAATAGAAGCTGACACAGTAATTTACTCAAATCTTCTCTGCTGTTTTTTTCACCCTCGTCTCCCCTCCTGAGATTTAGCCTCCCCGGAACAACAATTATTCGGAAACGTGCAAGCTTTGTGCCTGCGGGGTTGCGGAAGGAACATAAAATCTTGGTGAAAATTAAAATATTTAAAGCTTTTAGGAACGCTTGCTTGGCGAAAAAACATAAAAGCTTAGCTCTCTTCCTCCACAAATTAACCTTTCTCTAATAGGGGCAATGGCTCTCATTTAGAGAGAGGAAGCGCAATTCCCTACAGTCTCGGAATTTTGTCATCACGACGAACATAGAAGCAACGTGGAGCCTTTACGATTGAACACAATCCGTTCCAAGATGCCAATTTGATTGGATCTTTATTGCACTATTTTCAAACTGTTTTTTTTTTCTTTTTGGTCTCAAGGGATAATTATTTCTCACTTTCCGACCACCTACCAACAGACAAAGCAGCTGTACCTACTTACACCTGTGAGCGCTGTCCCAAGACTTTTGCACATCGCCCTGTATTTTAAACCTAATCTGCAATTTCAAATTTAGAGTCAGCACTACAAATGTGGATCGTATATTCTCTTAATGCTTGCATGGTATTTTTCCATCCATTTCGTATGGCCCTCAGAGGGCTATTTTCTAAAAACTGGAATGGATTTGGATTCGGGCCCCCAAAATGCACCCAAAAATGTCCCAGACTGCCGACTATTGCACTGCTGGCCCACTTTGTTGATGGGCTTCAGTCTGTCTAACATAAATACTCCCTCGCAGACCCACAAATGAGAATTGCCCCCATGGGATCCAATGAGTCTATCATACTTTGGCTAAACATAGACTGGGAATTAGTTGACTGGATAATCAATTTGACGGAGTGCCTCGCAGCAAGGGGGTGAGTGAAACACACAGACGTGAACCAAAAAAAAAAAAAAAAGCAACTCGTAGTTTCGACCGGAATAAAACAGGTTGTGGACTAAAGCCGATCGGCGCCAACGAGACAAACAGCGTAGAATATTTCTTTGTGTGTGTTTTGTAAGCAGCCAAGTAGGTCAATGCGGAGCACCTCCGAAGCAAAATGACTTGGGAATAATTACTTACTATAAACTCCCGCCTCTCCGGGGAGCAATTTGCTGGGCCCAGATGGCCACCAAAATAGGATTTAGGTGCCACGCGCCGCTCACAAAGGGATAATCAATTACTCAAATATCAATCGTGGCGCAAATGGCGGAGAAGGTGTCTTGGAGGAGGACATTTGAAAGCTGATGTTGCTTCATCATTTTGCCCGTCACGTTTGAGAGGGTCAATGTGATTAAAAAGTCATTGCTATTTTTAATTATTTCCGTGCGATTTGAGTGTAACTTATCATGATTATGATGTCATCTTTAAAATATTTTCACTTTCTTAAACTTTATAGTCATTGCATGAAGTCTAACAAGCAATACGAAGCAATTAAATGCGACCATTCGGAAACTGGTTAAAAAAAAAAATAAGGCAGAAATATTTAAGTACGGCCACGATAGATAACATCGCCTACTTTTTTGTGTTTTTAGCCTTAACATGAATTTGATCCAAATTGTAATATTGATCTAAGACATTAGCCACATTAGTTTCCATGCAAAGAGGAAAAAATAATGCTCTAAAAAAATCTTGCCTAATGAAAACAAATGATAATGTTAATGAGTTGTCCAAACATAACAAATGGAAAGAATTACCGCCTCCAAAGCATGCTTGCGTCATTAACGAATGATAAAAAGGAAACAATGTCGGAAAATAACTGGGGGGGGGGGGGCTTTGGGTCATTATTGATTCAATATTTATGTGTAGTCAAGTGCAGCATTTTGTTATTATTCATTGAGCACTTGAAATAGGACTAACTAGCGAAAGATTATCCAGTGTGGGAGGTCAAAATAAAAACAGTTGGAATGTGATTAGTTCCTTCCGTTTTGCTCTTTTTGTCCGTCTCTAACACCCCGAGCAACTTTTAATCCATTTTGCGGAAGCCTTGCTGGGGAACTCCGGGATTATGTGTCGAGGCCAGTTTTTACCTCGCTCTCTCTCTCTCTCTCTCTCCCCCTCTCTCCCTCCCCCCATGACAACGACCTTGTCTGCGTAACGCTACTGTTAGCCCTTGGCCCTGAGCGCTGTCAACACACACTCAATCTCACACACCACACACACACACTGCCTGTAACTACACAGCCGTCGTTGCCACCACTATCTCAATTTGTATTTCATCTCAGAGTTGACGGAGAAGTAGGGAGGATTTGTCTTGATCGTCCACTCTCCCTCGAGGAGGTAAATCTTGGGACTCCATGACGGGTTAGCCTTAACTACACGTAACGTATGATTCATGTTACTGTACAAACACACACACACACACACACACAAAGCAATAAAGGTCATACTTGGCCAAGCCTGAGGATTTTCCCGGGAGTCGGCCGTATTTCACTGTCATCGGTGTCACGTTTCGGTCTCCCCGTATTTTACGCCATTTGTGGAGTTGACATTAGATTTATTTGTTTCCGTAATCTTGGAGATTGGTCGTAGCAGTGAATGTCTACGCTCAGTTTCAAGACTACATTTATACTATTTAGAGGTGTAGTTGACATGAAAACCAGAGAGGTGTCTATGAAACGGGAAAGTCCGTAGCTCTTCATTTCCAGTGACAGGGGCAAGGTTAGCAAAGTGGACCGGCCATAGCAGTATTCACGTGTATTCTTTAGTATCGAATGTATGTTTACCGTTTACAAGTTATTGCCACTCGTCGCTAAATTTCACTCTCAAAATAATAGCTGAACACAAACGGTGAAGCAACACAGGTCGACAAATAATATAGCAAAACTCATAGGCATATATCCTGTAATCTCTTGCTGCAGTTTTATTATTCATGATGAAAATATCCAAATTTGTCTCACGAGTATGAAATCTGTTGACTGTGTTTCCTTGGCCAGCTTCCGGTTGCACTCTGGCACACGCCCTTAGCGCTGATGATGCATCGTAATGGCCGAGCACGTAGTGGCCAACTTGGACTGCCAAAAGTTGCAAATATAAGAAAAAAAAAACGATGCGGCCTCTTAAATCACCCTGTAATCGGCCCTCTGTGCACGAGCCTCCACGCATTTTGGACGCCCGTCCCGGACAGCAGAATGCTCCGGATGACCCCAGCTGCACCCCCGATGTGCCATCCTCCCCCCCCACCGCGCCAAATTTCTCCTCCGTAAAAACACAAAGGAGTTAATGATTGCCTTTGTTTTGTTGCAAAACAAATGACAACAACAAATCCATCAAACTTAGCAGCGGCGAGAACATCAGCACTTTTTTGTCCAGCTCACCAGAGGCCTCAAATGCATATATTGCCCCCCCCCCACCCCACCCGGTAGTCCCTCCGAGGCCGTGGCCAACTTGATAAATGGCCCGACCTGAGTTCCCTGAAAGGGGGGGGGGCGACACTAAGCTACTTCATCCGAGCAGTATCACTCTTTATTTGCATAGGGGGGAAAAAACCAAAATTCAAATGTGGCTGACTTTTAAGGGAAAACGATCAAATATTTCCACAGTCACTTCTCAATGTATTAAAACCCATCACGACGGCTCCGACGACAAAAAAAAAAACGCTAATGAGACCCGAAACACAAACGTCTTTGGTTGCGTTGTGGCAAACGTCACGTGTGCCCACCGCAGGCAGTTAACCGCTCAAGAGCAACATGATGCATGCAAGTATGTCATGTACGTAATCATATTTATCACACAACACTTATGGCAGAAAGCTATTAATTTACCCCTCCTTCCTCCTCCCTGGCCGCCTCGCGACACTTGAACATAATGCATCACCTGCCTTCTCGTAAATGACTATTCCTGCATTGACGGAGCGTTATTTTCCCCCAACTTTCCCGGCGACGGGTAAATGGCCTCCGATGGAAATTTCGCCGGGGAAGAATTAAGCCAAAGTGCGTCTTGCGTGTTTAATGGGAAAAATAATTGCACGTCAGGTGAAACAAAGCACACGAGGACGGACGCAATTACTCAACTTGCTGTTTATTTCATTCTCCCAAACAACGCTCAACCTTTTTGCTATTTTAACACTTGAAATGATCTTCAACATTTGATGGAAATGACCGTAAGGCGACGTCACGTAATAGCGGCCGTGCACCTTCCCCTTCTTCTGCGCTAGTTTTAATTAAAACGCCTTGTCAAAAACGACAATTTAGGCTAAATGGATGCTACGCGCGGCGCTATTAATATGCCGTCGCTGACAACGCTGTTAATTAGCCTGACAAGTTGCTATCACGCACATACACACACATCATTATTAACGTTCAAACGACTTTTTGATACGTTCGCTAACTTCCAGGTTACACTTTTTTTTTTTTTTTATTGAAATAATAAGCCCATTTGGTTTGGCAGTGAGCTCTGCACTTGTCCGGGTTCATGCGTTTGCCGCTGTGACAGCGTAGCCATCTTCATTGTCTTTGTCCTTACTTTGGGCCAAGAGGTGATAAATAAAGCGCCGCTTGTCCTCTTCCACTGAGTAATGTCCGGCGTTTCGGTCCGGGCTTGATACAATGACTTATATCCCGATTCTAGGGGAGTGGACATTTCAATTTTTTCTCTAATGTAGACGTTTTATGACACGGTTGCGTGTGATTCCACCTCACTGGTCTGTACATTCACAGATCTGTACTCGTTTTGCTCTTAATATAACTGCTGGCTCAAACTATTTTTTTTTTTTTTTTGTTGAAGAAAAAAAAATAAAAATGAGCGCCGCATGTTGAGTTTGAGATTTACAACCAATTTTCCGAGGAGAACGAACCACACGCTTTCTTTCACGGGGCGTGTATGTTAATTGTCATAGTTTACGAGTGTTTGTCCACATTGTTATCCTTTGTTTTATGGGAGCGAAGCACGTGCGAGCTGAAAGTCAAAGTCAATATGATGAGGTATTAGCCCCGGCAGCCATCTCGCTCACGCGTGTCAAGGTCGGGTCACCGCGGGCGGCATCGTCTCTCTCCTGGCGGCTGCGTCTTCCCGCCGTGAGCTTGGGGAGCGCGCGCATTATTTGTGCTCACCTCATCACTGCTCAGATGGGCTGTGCAGGGCTAGTAGGAATAGCCTCTTTAACCTTCCAAATGATAATTGTGGGCAAAAACAATAAGCTTGTAACACAGCCGCCAACATGCTAGGCCAAAACAAAACATGGAATAAAAACGAGCATAAAAATGCCAATGAGATTGCGAATGCATAAAAAAAAATTCTGAGCTGACACAGCTATCCTGCCCGTCCGATGCGAAGTAGAAACAATCCCAATCTTAAAAGAAAGGATTGAGGGCAATGCAGGTCATTACTCGCTCACACATTTGTGCTATTTCCTGGTTTCGATGATGAGTCACAACCCACATGCTTAATGTACTTGTACTCAAAGGGCAGCCATGTTGTTTACTCCGGGGCGAGCCAAGGAGGGAAAGGGATGGGATGCATTTGTCCCAAGGTGAGCAGCGCGCTCCCTGACGTTAAATAAACACTCGCAGACCTCTGGCTAGCGCAACCTCGGTCGCAGCGAAATGCCATTGGCGTGTCCAGATGATGGAGCGCTATTGTTATCTGTCGCCCCTGCACTCTGCTGAGGCCAGCCGGGAGGTCGCGATAGGCTCGCCCACTCCCACTAGCTTCCACCTCGGCGCCAAATAAAAACCTGCAGACTTTTTTTTTTCTTCCCCTCGCAACATTTGATCTGGAGCAAGGGCGGAGGAGAAAAATCAACCAATGTGAGGCAGCGGCTAAGACTGCACGCTACACTAAGCGGCCACGTGTATTTCTGCGGATGAGCCAATCGATAGCATTTTGACAAGACTTGTTGGAACATGCCTCTTTATTTGACGCCGTAGCTTCCCGTCGGACGGAGCGCATTCATCAAGCTGTCACCCGATGGAGATTGTTCTTTAGTGGTGCGCTTGATAGAGGGCGACCATTATGACGCCTGTCGATTGTTTGCCGAGGTATCGACAGAGCGCGCAACAGCCCTAGCTTAGCCCTTAAAGGCCCGAGACTAACATAAAGTGTTTCTCAGTGATTATTTCCCCCACTTGCAAAGTTTTGTCCAACATGGCTTTCGGATTTATTCCCTCGTGAATACAAGCAGCACATAATTTATGACCGCCTCGAGTCTTGATGACAGATTATTAAAAGTAGAATTAATTTTTTTTTTTTTTTAGCTGTGGGATATCTCTGGTGGGAATTGTTGGAAGGGTCTCCTGCGAGGTCTCTGTCGCTAATAGAAGTTTCAGGGCTGGAAGACTAATGATTTGAATCTGGCGTGGCGTGAGAGGTGAACCTCCCCGTCGGAGAGCTCGGTTGGATTGTTTAGCAGAGGAAATATCGTGTTTTTGTCGGACAGGAAGTGGCTTCTGTTCAAGCCACGCATAAACGTGAGGAGGCGACGGAGGGAGACGTGTCGCTAGCGTTCACCTGATGGCCGTCGGGCGCGCGTGCTCCCAGCATGCCTCGGCGGCGGCGTGCACCAGAGGGGAGTCGCAGCGCAGCTGAGAGCCTCGGCTTAATCTTATGCATCATTAAGCACTCAGCGGCAAGCCGGTGCTGTTCATATACATCATCCACGCTTAATAAACATAATGATGACATAAGATGTAATTCTAGATGAATTTTCATTTCATAGGGAAATGGAGAATTCCCCGTTGAAAGGAAGAGAGAGAGCGAGAGGGGAGTGGAGTTCGGAGCAAATTATCTGGGAAGTACGAAGTAAACGATCTTTTGCTCCACATTTCCTAACTGGATGAAGGTGACGAAAAATGGGCGTTTTATTTCATTCCGAATGATGAGAAGTGATTGACAGGCAAGCCTGCTAAATATGCTTACGGCATCTTCCCAAACTATTTCAAAAGTCCACGTTTGATGCTAATTTTAGGCCTTAGCATGTTAGCAGCTGGTGAATTGCACGTCATTATAGACATAATCCACCTCGAGTAAGTAAACCCCGCGTGCATGCAAAGTGACGAATGGATCGGAGTACAATGTGGACTAATGGAGCCGTGGAGCTAATTAGGCCGAGTAGAGGCGAGCTGTGCTTAAATGTAAATGGATTGAAGCCGAGAGAATGATGAGCTCCTTGCCCGCAATCAATAGCAAAGCAAACAGAATCTATGGGAGCGCCAGGAAGAACTCAGGCGGAGGGGGTGGGGGTGGGGGCATATTATCTATTACAGGAGTCAGGTAAACGCTTGGCGGACACTACATTAGGTACTTCAGGATTTTAAAAAAAATGGTAAAAAGTGAAATTCTGGATTAAATCCCATCCATGAAATAAAATACAATCATAAAATTGAACTGACAAAAATGACAATAAGATATTCAAAAGTTCCAGCATTTGAATTGAAAGCAATAAAGAGCAAGAGCGCCAGGCAGCCTTCCGCCGTTGATCCACGTCTTTGCTCAGCCATTGGTGACGTGCTGGATGTAAACACTGATTACAGGCAGGAAACCAAGCCCTCACTTTGTCCTCCCGTGTCAGGGCGCAACTCGGCGATCGTCCTCATCGTTTGTCGACTCCTTTCCACCTGAGCACACAGTTAGCTCGGCTTTACGGCCGTCATTTAGATAGCGACTAGCTTCCTTTTTTCCCTCCGCTTTTTGACTGATGTGGGAGCCCGGGAGGCACAATGTGCAACATCCTGGTGGTCTCACTAGATGCTAGGGATTCTCAACTGGTGGGTCGTGGCCCAAGAGTGGGCCGTGTAAGCAGAAGTAGTTATCATAAAAATATCATTTTCATGTTTTAAAATGATGCTGTTTAAGAAAACATGGCCTTTATTGTCCCTCATTTTTTGATCGCGTATTAGCACCGCTGCCAGTAAATGCTAAAAGGAAGTAGCATAGGGAGCTACACGAGCAGAATACACAAATAAGTCATTTGTCTGTATGGTAAAGAATGCAGCGAGCATCTCCATGTGTTACTTCTTATATTTTGCATTATTCATCATACCTGCAAAGTTCACAATGGCCCCGATACCTTCCACCGGCGGAAATTGCGACAAACTGCTCAATTCCAACGACGACCAATCCGCACCGCCCGGCATTTTTCTTACTTTGCGTGAGAAAAATGAAGTGTCAACATTTAATGATAGATATTTGCATTGCGATACAAATGGCGTCCTTGGCCCTAAACATAAGATATAGATCCATTTTATAATGAATTCAGATAAAGCATCCTTTTTTGCATTTTTTTCTTTTTTTTGGGGGGGAGTTGCAGCGGCGGCGCCAGTGACCCTGACGCAATCGACTGAATGATCAAGACATCCGTCATCTATCATTTTCTGACATTTTCTAGATGTTGCTTAGGTGTGCACCCCCCCCCCCCCTTTCCTCCTGCAATATACGTGCAACTTCTGCAAGTTGTCTCACTTCATTGTTTGGCGAGAAAAGCGATCGGAGAGAGCGAGGGGCAAAAAGACATTAGAGATGATGTGCTAGCCGCATGTGGTCCAGGCCAAGTATTTATAGCCCCGCTGGAATCTCGCTGTGCGCCGCTGATAGCAGAGATAATGGCGGCGAATGGGACTCGGCGAGCTGTTCTAATGACGCCTCCAACGAGACAAAGCGAGCAGCGAGGATAAATAAATAAATGTTAGCGCCGTTTTTTTTTCTTCCTCTGTTTTGATGAGGTCACTTAGAAACTGGGGGGAGGGACGAAAAACACATGCGAATAAAATTAGTACTTATTTATTTTCGGATAAAAATCGTGCTTGAACGCACTTGTAAGCAAGGCTTCATTACACAAGAATGTTCAAAAAAATTGGCCTTACTTGTGAGAATGATTGTTGAGCACACACAGCATTATGTACAGAAATCTAGTCCAACTACGACCTTCCTAAATGAGTCGACGAGTTGAGTGGGCCATCAGTAAAACCTCGGGGTCCTGTTTCCTCACTATTGGGGGTGAGCGGGCGTCTGGCGACCGGCAAACAGCCCCGTCAGCACCGGCCACGAGTGCTCCGTTTTATGGGCGACGGCGGCGTCCCGCGTTAACACCGATGTCACCATTTTAGAGCTCTTGTGTTTTAGCACCAGTCTGCTAATTGAAACGACAACGGCCATAACAATGACATTGTTAGCCAAACGGCCCGTTCTAGACTCACGTCTGGCTCCAGTCAAGGACGTACGATGGGGGCAACCTTGGGATTTAAGACACAGTGGGGGGCCTTGAGACTTTTTTTTTTTTTTTTTTTTTACAGAGCCAGCCTGCGTATTTGGTACCTGGGACTAAACTGACTTAATCGACCGCTTAATACCACCACTGTCACGTCACAATAAAAAAATCAATACTATGGGAAAAAGAATGCAATGTAACTGTGCCACCTGAAGCTATTTTGCTTCAACAAACAAAATTAATCTATTTAACATGCTAACCACACACCCAAAATCAAGTTAGGTGAGCGTCTTTGTCATTTATACCGCTTGTTTACACATTGCGGCGTCCTCAAACATGGCCGCCACCGCCCATGTTAACAAGATACATAAACAAGAGCAGCTGTCGCTATCGCCGTCACCGTGCCCCAAACTGCCTTTTGCCATCAATTAACGCTCGCACGTAGTTTCCCCACTCGCGATTCGATAATAGTAATGCATATGGCGGGCATAATGGAAAAATAAATAGCCGACGTGATTTATCATCTAAGTCTGAGAGACAAAAGAAAAGAGAGAGCCAGATTGGAGCCCGAGGACTCAATCCACCTCAACATATGCCGCCACCGGTCGTCAGGCCGCCGAGCGTCTCGGAGCCTCGTTCCCGTTGATATTTATCGAAAAACATTTGACTTTATGAGCGGCATAGTTAATGAGCGCCTATCGACGGCGTCACGCCGGCAGATGACGCCATAATTCTACGCGTAAGCATCGTGCCGGTGCGCACGCCGGCTCGTAATGTTGGACGCTAATTGGGATCGACTCTCATTTTTCTCCGTCAATCCCAGCCTGCTCGTTCCGCTGCCAGCAAAGTTTGATCACGATTGACATTTATTCCCCACTTACGGTTCGAATCATTTTTCATACGAGCTGTATTTTTCCATTCTCCAATTTGACAAGATGAAAAAGGTACAAATATCATACCCATGCATTTTCTTCCTTATCCACCTTGCGACTAAATGTCGTTCATAGATTTCACCGAAACCAGATGTTCTGTTGCTACTTAACACTAGTGGTCCATCGGTTTTGTCCGAGTGATTAAACCCCCCTTTGCCCCCCCCTCCCACATCGAAGGTGTGTTAGATGCATTCTACTGATTGTCTCCCAGCGAGGAAAAATCCATCTGGGAGCATCCTGCGGCTGCGGGGCCTTTTTATTGACATATCAGATGGGACATTGGAGGAGAAATTGGCCTCATTTGTTTCTCATGTCACCTTAATGGCAGATCTCTTTCAAGGGGGGGGGGCGAGAATTGACGGGACTTGTGGTCTCGGTGAGCAAACAGTCAAACCTGTTTTATCGGTTTCCTCTCGCTTGAACGTGGCCAAGGAGATGCTTGTTGCTTACAAAAACAAACTCTTCATCACGAATAGTCGTACCTTAAGATAGCTTCTTCTTTACGAAATTGAATCATTTTGTCGTTTTTTGGGCTAGTCGACAAGTCACGTCTTGGTTTATTTTCCCGCTTTCTGCTGCATTGAGCGAATCTCTTCAAGTTTCTGCGGACTTGAACCGGTGTCAAGTTGGCACAGATGGCAGCATAATTAGCATTGATTCTGGCAGGCGCACCGGACGGGCCCAAGGTCTAGATGGCCGTGACGACCAACTAACCTCCCCACCTCTTGATGGGCTACCGCCGGGACAGATAGAAGCTCAGGAAAGAAGGAAGCGGAAAGCTGAATATGCAATTCCAAATAAATAATACAAATATCCTCATTCTATGATACTATTATGAACAGGTTAGCCGCAACAATTTGACGCTGGTCAGGTGTCAGCGTTCATTATAGTATTTGGCTGGGGGGATTTGCATAATGCAAGAGGCATCAAATGAAATTTGCATAATTTCTTTGATTACACTTGTTATTAAATGTGAGTGACATTGATTTACAAAATGGCCTCATATAAGGTTAATGGCGGATGTCACCTCTCTCTTTTCTCAATTAGCATGAAGCATTGTTTGGTCTGTCATATATTTGCCATGTCCTTAACCGTCACCTCTGCTCGGCTTTTCTTTTAGCAGCGAGAGAAAAAACGAGAGGGGGGGGGGGGGGATCCTCTAATTATGAAAGGCAGTGGAGTCATTCCGACAGTATGAACGGCCATAACATTGGTGCGGCCGGACCCATTTAAGCACATTCAGGTGGGCCGCTATTGATAGGTGGCTAAGTGTCGTTTGTCATGTGGGGGGGGGCGAGTCAGCCGAGTGCAATGACGCTCAATCAAAGCTGCTTTACACTTATAAGAGCACGCTGTTGTTCTGCGGGAAAAGAAGCCATTTCCAAACAGCCTTTGGAAGCGTCGGCAGAAGGGCTTCAATCTCTTTTCCCATTTCATCCTGATGCTTCTGCCTTTTATTACTCGGCGACAGCAATGTTACCCGAGGTAACAAAAAGGAAGGAGCGCACATTGCGGAGATATTATCTGAGGTTTGCAGCCATTTCCAGCGGCGTAATGCGTTCTTCCGTTCAAGCAATGATCAGGTAGTGTCGGGATGAATGGGAGCTGTTCAGCACCATTACAGCCCCGGCATTATTACATTATCGCTGCTCTTTAGCGGGAGATTGGCTGTGTGACCGCGTTCTGAATACACTCATCCCGCTCTCGCCGGCCTCAATTGCAGATTGGCTCATTGACTTCAATGATAAAATGTAAAAATTGCCAGTGGGAAAAGGGAAGAGAACGTGGATTGCTTAGGTTACTGCCTTGGATGCTGAAAGGCTTCCATCTTCTGGAGGGAGAGTTCTGCTCCAGTTTCGGGCAAAAATGTTTATTTTGGTTGGGGGGTTTTTTTTTGGTGGCAAAAGTAACCAAAAATCTTTTTTTGTGGGTCCCCTAATTCGGGACTGTAAAAAGTAGCTGCAATTAAGCATCACTCTCTAATTGTGTGATGCATCAAGCCATCAAGTGTGTCCTAAAAGAAAAAATCCCCTTATTAGGTGTATGCCGGTTATGGTGGAAAGGAATACAGCTAATGTTATTTTGCACGACGCCCCACAAAAGGCATTAATCCCGGATAATTACCTCGGGAAGGAAGCAAATAAAGACAAACTAATGGCGGGCCCGGCCATCAATTCCCCAACGTTGGAGCGGGATGGCCGACATTCTCACGCAGGAAGCGTCCAGTTTGCTCCGCTTTGGAGCCCAGAATGCCTTTTTAAGTGTATATTATCCTGTCCTTGACGAGGAGAAATCATTAAGGCAAATTAGACTATTAACATCCTAAAGAGCATTCATCTTGTGGATCAATATGCTCTCATCTTCTTTAGAGGACCCTTCGGTGTCCTAAAGCCATTACGAGACGGATTATGGGAACGGTCAATTCATTACATGCAGATAGCAGAATAATTATTGACACTGGAGCTGCAGCTAATAGCTTCAGGTGAAACTTTCCAGCTTTTTCAATGAAAAGGCCAAGACAGCACATTTAGGCAGCGGAGGTTTGCACGGCGTCTCTCTCCATTGTTGCGTCCAGGAAGAATAATGGTGGCGTGACACGGCGGCCCCGGGAGGCCCGCTGACATAATGTTGATTTGATGAACACGACGTGGCACCATTATCTCGCCGTGAGCCTTCGTCGGCGTGTTGACTTTTGTTCAAAGGCCATAAATCTCCTCCTCCTTACGTCGTGCGCATAAATGACTCGCCCCTCGCGCGTCTCTTGTTATGCTAAAAAAAAAAAAAGGGACAACCTCAAAGTAACCGCCCGACGGGAATAATAAGCTGCGTCCCAAAAGGAGCGAGCGGGACATCCTTCTGTTCCCCATATGGTCCCTTTGTCTTGGTAATGTCATACAACCCCCCCCCCCCCCCCTCCCCAGAGCTCGGACCAGGATCCGGGCAGATATCAAAAGTCTACACGCCTTTGTTTAAATACTAGGTTACAAATAAATGTTTAAAAAAAATTCTAATTTTGTTGATCCACAAAAAAATGGATTCAATTTCACGTCCCTTTTTGCTTCCTGGCTTTCCTCCTCCGAATCAGCCGGTCAATGAATATGGCAGCCCCTCTTATTACAATTACAAGTTTGTCAATGACAAATCACGCGTCGGCGTACGACAAACTCGCTCGTATCGTTTTGTGGAGGACACGGGGACATTTTCAGCATGGCTGCCCACACACTTGCCCCACATCCGCCCGTGTGCGTGCGGGGGGAAAAGGCGCTTTGTTTGACCCGAAGGAGCAAAGCAAGCCGGCAGCGTTAGTTTCATCTGCTGAGCCATAGATTGAAACGGAAAGGGAGGGAAGGAAGGAAGGAGGTTGCGGGGGGGTCATCAATTATTTCCTGATATGTGACACACTCTTGTACCTATTTTACTGACCACCACTGCTTTCTGCCTGGTTGGCTCATGTCGTTTTTATAAACCCATTACCGACGGGATCGCAGCAAGTGGACCTGGGCGAGGTCACGTGATCAACAAAAATCCACTTTTTGTATTTTAGCACTTAAATTCTGCAATAATATTCGTTGTTTTTCGCAGAGGATAAAGAATATATGCCTGTGAGAATTGTGGCGTGCTCTGTCTGCATCTGTGATGCATGATCTGCGGTCCATCCCAAGCAAAAATCCGTTTTATTCATTTATTTCGGCGTCTTTGGAGCGTTTCTTCATCACGCTCTGTGTTGTCAGTGTTCAGCGCAAGTGGCCAACAGGGAGAGTTTGTTTTCTAATAACAAGACCCTCGCTCCCCCGAGGGATAATTACAACGTTGTCAGAGTGAAAGGCGCTTTCAAGCTGCTCCTATTTTTTTTTCCTTTTTCTATTTTTTCTTTCTTCTTCTCCCCTAACGCTATCATGTTTGCCCCCTGAGCGAGGCCCGCGGCGCTCGCCACGTCGCTCTCTTTTCATTTCTCTCCATCGCTATTGATTGAGGGCCCATTTATAATCACAGCAGGAGGCACTCGATTATGAGTGGGAGCCAGAGTGGCCAAATAGGGCTAAGTGGTAACAGGGGGGCAATACCTCAGCCACGGAGACGTTTAACGTCCAGCCCCATGCTCACAATTTTTTACATTTACAACTTCATTTAGTTACTTTTATGATTTTTTTTTTTTTTTTTTTTGGTATCAAAAGTAAATTACTTTTTAGTACAACACTATCTTGGCCTTTTTTTCCGGGGCAGTTTGAGGAATAGTTTTAATTGATTGAACTATAAATTGTATTGGATTTTGTAGCTCAAATTGTTTAGTGCAAATATATGCTTTTAGAACTAAAAGTATTTTTTGTATTATGTATTATCTAAAATTCACTTTTTATTTTTTTAAAAAAGAATGCCAAATATTCTATTTGACAAAATAGGCCTTCTTACCTATTTTTTTTAATAATATTATTTGATTGTTTCTTCTTATTCTGGTATTTTTCTTATATATATATATATCGATAGACACCATGCAAACTTTGTTTTAAACGACCTCTTGGGTGTAAAACATGTTCCAAAAATTCCCCCTTTGCTGCATTCTTCACTTTGAGCCCCCGTGTTCGGCTTTTTTTTTTTTACCGCCTGACTTTGGAAGGGCATTTTTGGGTTCAAGGCTTTTGAGCGTCTGATTGGGTCAGGCCACCGCGGTCGAAGCGTCCGGCCTCGGGATCGGCGGGCCCGCGACAAGAGCACATTGTGTCCCTCCTTTATTTTGTCCACTCTTTCTTTCTGCTTTAACCAGTCAGCCATGGCTGCGCGGCTTGTTGTGGCCTCAAGATCAGAAGGAGGAAGTTGAATAATGTCTTGCTATTCTTTAAGGGGGAGGACCACGCTTGGTTGATTAGAGAACAGCTTTGACGGACCGCCTATGAGCGCTGGCTTTTGTCCGGTTCGCGCACAAAGAAAAGTAAATTCAGAAAGACCGCATCCTAACTTTTTTTTTTTTTTTGCACTTGCAATTTTTACTTTAGACGACGTTTTATCTGCGAAAGACATCCAGATAGCCTTTGAGAATTAGCATTTCATTTAGTGTAACAAGGCCAATATGTTTCCAGAAGTGTCGCCATACTGAAACAAGCACGTCTTACAAAAACGAAGCTCCAGGGCCTTGTGAAGAGGGCGGGGGGGGGGGGGATGATGACTCCAGGGACCCCGGCAGCCTCCACGGCCTATTTGTTCAGCAGAATGTGTTATTCTGTCACAGCAGGCCTGTCACAAGTGAAATCATTTAAATGCCCAATCCTGTATTTAAGCCGACGGTGGGCAGGCATAGGGGGGGGGAAGCGAGGTCGAGCAAAGGGGTTTGGAGCCGCTGGAGCAGTTGTCCTGTGGGAGCTGATTTAGTGGCTCCAACTCTTGGAGAAGTGTCAGTTCACAATGTTAGTCCTCATTGTCAATTCAAATTTCGCATAATTAACAAGTCACCCCATAGTACTTCATATGATTTCATCTTAAGACATAATGAATTTACACTTATTAAATTGACATCAATACAAGACATCAATACCCAGAAAGTCATAATTAAGTAAAGCCGGCAGGCTAACGTGGACGCCACTCTGGTTCAATAGCAGTTTGCAGGATTCTAATTACCGATATTCGCAGTGAAGCTAGCACGTGAGCTAGAAAAACGATATATTTTACGGAGTTTGCGACCGAGCTATGTTCGCGGCCTACTTCTTGCCAAGCGCCCAAGCTCTCTTCACACTTCCTTTGTAAACAAAGCACAAAGAGAATTAGGAAAGTGTCATCATCGTGTGGCGTTCCCAAGAGATGAGCGTTAAACAAAAGGCAGAATTGCCGCCTTTCCCTCGCAGCCATAAAGGACCCCTCCCTCTGTGATTATTATTAGCTACCGTGGCAGGGAATGTCATATTAGCAACGGATGCCCGCTAGTGAGCGAGATTGTCCCGAGCATGAGCCTGGCGGGGAACACTCTTTAACTCTAATTCACATTAGAATCCCATCGCCCCGCTAAGATCTCATCAGTTTTACGAGCGCTCGGCCCAGCCAGTCTGGCCGCGTGTGCCCCATTGAGCCGGGCGGCCATCGCCGGCAACAAAATGGCGTGTCATGCGCTAAGAAGCTTCATCGTACACGAGCTTACATACTGACCTGTTTCTATACATGCAACAAGATGCGTATTCAGTCAAGCCTGTTCAAAAATAGAAAAATAAAAAAACGCCTATAGCGCAAATGAAATTGTTGTACATACCCACTGGGCCCTGACCGACAAAATGGAGTGCAAATGTTAAGTGCGCGCAGGATGTCAAGTACAAACACATTATGGGCCGCTATTAGCTTATAAAACACGGTAAAGCGGAGACGGAATGTGAACAATCTTTACTCTTGTAAGCTCAGACCGTTGGAAAACAAGTCGTCACGGTTTGGGACGAACGGCGGAAAATAAAAGGTCAAGCGTGACCACCGTTTTGCTCAGTCCCTTAATTGTGCTTTGAGTGATAAACATACAAAATCAGCCAAACTGTATAGAAAGTGTATGAGGCCATAAAAAACTTTTCCAGTTGGAAATCTTGAGGGGCAAACGCTGGCTGATTTGTCGCCACTCAGCAGTACTTTTCCCTCTTAATGCATTTTTAATATCCTTAATGACAGCCGAAGAATGATGTCATTAAGAGTCCATGTTGGGGACTTGAACTCTTCTTGAGGACCTTTCCTTTCTTTTCTTTTTTCTTGCTCATAATTTAATATAGATTAACGCCCCGTGGTAATGAGCAAGGCCGCCACTAAAAGTAAGATCAGGAAATGTTCTTAATAAAGCGAGCGTCCACTTTAAGGCCACGAGGATTAAGACTGTGTCCCTCCTGGTAATTTACCTACCGGACCTTGTGTGCCGCTGGAGTGTGAATCAATTTGTAAAGGATAGTTAAATTTCTATAACAACCTCCCCTTTCTTCACACTTGACAACCCCACATCAGCTATTAAAAAATAAAATGTAAAAATGGAGGGAGAGCGAGAAAAAAAAAAGGGCGTCGAGTGAAGATGGAGGAGACGAAGGCCGCTCGCTCGCTCGGGTAGGATAAAACGAATGGTTGCGCCCAAACGGACTGACCTCCCTTCCTGTGTGACAAGCATAGAGAGACGCATAAACAAGCGTGGAATTTAAAAATGAATAAAACAAGAAGGGGGGGGGGATAGTGCCAGGACACTGATATCCCTTGGCAAAACTCTTTTATCATATTCAGCAAAGGAAGAGTCTTTATTTTATTGATTTAGAGGGGAAGGGGAAAATCCCAGAGGCACTAAAAGGAACAGGCAATGATTAATGTCCCTCTCAGAAGGAGAAATTATATGGAATAAATTAAACTAGTGCGGCAGCAAATTGAAAAATAAGGATGTAAATGAGGTCTGAATGCTTAATATCTTATCAGGAAAAATAGTCAATGAGGCCCAAAAATGATGAGGGATGGCCAAAGAAACAGCATATTAAGTCTAATGAGCGAGGCTACTGTCAAAATACACCCGTCAAACGGGAGGCCGCTGAAAAATGAGCGGTGGAGGAGTGAGGGGGAATTGGCAGAGTTGGACAACGGAGGACATTTTATGTTTCAATGGACCGCCATGGAAAGTCAACACAGGTTGGAATTATTTTGACGGTGGGAGGGGCCCTCGCGTTCATCACGGCCGCCAACTAGGTTTTTGTATCGATGCAAACGTGCCGCGCTTCATTCGCCCCTCGTGATTTTTCTGACAAAGGTCAAGCTGCTGAGAGAGCGTCAGCGCAATATTTGTCAGCGCCACTCGTCTGCATTGCAATTAATTTGCGCCGCGCGCAAATCGGTCATTGCTCCGACACCTTTTTTATGTTGTTTCGTCTTCAGCTGCAGTTTCAGTTCTAAGAACGTGGTTTGGCTCCAAAAATTTGAAGACTTTGGTTCCAAGAATTTCATTTTAGGGGTTTGGTTCTTAACAACTTAGTTCTTGCTTCTAAGAATTTAATTTCATTGACAATTGGTTCTGAGGAGTTGGATCTATGGTAGATGTAAAATCCCCTCCCGACTGTTCGGGTTTAGTGTGCCTGCCCACCCCTCACAACATATGTCGCCTTATAAGGACAATTAAAATCAGTAATGAGTATAAAATGTTTATTTCCCCTAGTGGGACATTTCAAGGACTTGTGTTTTTTGCATTACGCTCCGAACGCAGGCCATGGCTTCCGTTGGAAAATTCTAATTTTTATTTTTTTTTTTTAATTCTTTAAAAGTAATCAGAGCATGATGTCGAAATATTCGGCATAAGGAAAAAAAAAAGGTGCTCTTTGCCGCTTTCATTGCAGGCCATGTTTGGCTCACGGGCCGTAAGTTGCGGACCCCCCGCTATCGGGGCAGTCAATCCTGTCTGCTTGCTGTTTACGTTTGACAGCCTTTCTTCTCGTCCGAAGGGGAAGCATCATCACCTTGCACGGCTCATAAAACTAAAGAAGCAGCGTGTCAGCGAAGCGACATCTGGCGAACCGATACACTCGCCGGTCACAATATTAGGTACCCCTGCCTTACATTTAAATCTCTTGACACCCAAACTTTTTGCTCCCGACACACTTCATTTGTCCATTGACAGTTTTAATTGTATTTACACGAGCTCGCCGCAGTTTATATCGGCATCAAGGTTATAAAACGGGGTCGTTGACTTGGATTTCTCGACATGATGCCGGTGGCGCCCTCATCCGAGCTGATTTTATTATGCATTTAGCATCTAATTGGTTGACCTCGCCGCTTACACGCTGTCACACACACACACAACGCATACTACACAGTCCTGCAGAGGTGATAGTATATGGCCCAGAGAATATTTGTGTCAATGTCAAGTCAGGTGCCGCACTCCAAAGTGTGATACGCTGACACGGAAGCCGTTTGGCTCAATCTATAAGCCTTGCCCGAGTGAGCACGTGTGTGTGAACAGATAACTCGTTGCGTTTGTACATTGAACAAACTTACCTTGCCCTTAGTTGGAGCTGCAGGAGTGTATAAAAAAAAAAAGTCTAAACTACATGAGAGTGTATTTTAGCTATTCTTTTAATTAGGGACAGACAAGTATCGATACCATATTGGGCCAAAAATATAAGTCAGGCCTTGAATTTTTCTTATTTAAGGGTCCCGCTATTAAGCCGAGTCTAATGCACCTTGCCCGGATAGAAACGTAAACGTAACAGCGGCGTGCATTAAGCATATTGTAACATTCATCACTGTCAGGCGGAGAGTTTGTAAAGATTTAAATGCACTCAAGCGTGCACGGCCTTATACCCCCCCGCCCCCCCCCCCCCCCACCCCCCATCCACCCACCCTCACCTCTCTTTTTTTTCTTTGTCTGTGGGTGGGAAGACGCGCTTGCCAGTTTATTAGGTACACTTGGATCTAACCAGCCAACTGTTTGGGCAAAGCGCTATGAGTTAAAGTTCAGTTCCTCGTGTGGATGTTGTAACATCAGCAGCTTGTTAAAAGAGTTTAAAGGCATTTGGAGTCTGGCACTTTTAACATTAAAACAAATTGCCTAACCTTTCCAACAACCGGTGACAAAAAAGAGAGGGAGGCGTGAATGATAATGCTTTATTTTACGTCGAGCGATCTCATACATGAAATAATGAAATCATCAATAATGGCGCATGGGTGGCTCGTATTCCACTGCAAAAAAAAACAAAAAACATTTAGAGGGGTTATTTGTTTAGTGTGGTTCATGCACCATTAGTAGAAGACAGGCTCCCTCTAGTGGTAATCAAAAGAAAAGCTGCCAAAATACAGTTCAGTTGTATTTCACTTAAGCTCAACGTATTTGCATTCAAGCATTTTTTTGCTGTAGTAGAATAAAGTGTACGTGAGACAATTTATCTTTGAAAGTACACGAGTGTGTAAGCGGGCGCAAGATTTACGAAACAGTGCCTGACAAACATGCAAACGCTTCGGAAGGCGATGGCGCTTGATCGCCACGGCCCGGTGCCCGCTTTCGAGACGGCGAGCGACTGGCCGTTTGTGTACCGGGCAAACGCCAGAACAAATGAGGGCAGCGGCGCCTGTCGCGTCGCCCATTTCCCGCACTCGTAATAAGACAAAAGCGCGTCGCGGGGCAGGTGAGCAGAAAGCTCTTAGGAGGCGGCGAACATCTGGAGAGCATTGCACCTCCACTGCACTGTGACCCTCGGCGCCATCAATCAACCCGAAAAGTGATTATGATGAGGGCAGAGTGATCAAGCAAAGGAAATATCGGCCCTTTTTTTTTTTTTTTTTTGCATGGAAGCCAGTCAAGGGAGGGTGACTTTTATGGCTCCTGCTCCACTAGCAGCATACCTGCACCGTGAGCAATATGTGCAACGCTGTGGTATGAATATTTAACACGCACACATTTCACATATAAAGTCGACGTGAAGTCATAACATCCGCATGTGCTACCGACACTTCTCGTACTTTTGATATATAAAATTTCAACTCCAAGACAGAAAATTGTGAACAGATGATGATTCGCCAATGCGTCAAACTAGTGGTATAGCGCCAACTACTGGCCCGGAGGACTTATTTAAAGTCAGACTTTTTTTTCCTTGAATGGTGGTGTCTGCGACTTCATTCTTATAACAATGTTTTTGTAAAATGATTAGAGCTGATTAGAAAAAATGATTGACTCCGCCATTCGAGCAGTTTTATCGGACCCAAACCTTCACGTGATCGGCAATTCTGGAGACACCACTTTGGGATGTTTGCACTCCCATCAGTCAGTCAATGACACCACTTGTCTCTTGTGTCCATGTAATGATGATCTGAGCATGATAACCAGATCAATACAGGACCACCAGGGAGAGGGGGGGGATACACTACCTGCACCACTTCCACTTTGAAACAAAAGAGAAATATGTGAATTTTATGAAGTGTAAATTAGCGCTCCTTCACAGACGATTAATTTAATGTAAAAATATATCAAATAAATAGGAAGGAACGTCTCGTCGTCATCTCGTTGCCGATTAGTCGGGGAGAAAAAATCGCTAACCTTTCATGTATGAAAATATGATACGGAGAGAGATGTTCTTTGTAGTGGAAAAGAATTGCTTAATAGAAAGGCACACGGCTAATAACAATGTCCTCCGCGGCGGTGACAAAGACAAAGTGCTCGCGCGGCGCTGACGTCTGAAAGGTAGACTCTGTGCCAGCGTTTGAATTTCACGTCCAGGAAGAAGCAGGCCGTCATTAAAAAACTCTCATTTCTGTGTCAGGTGGACTTACAGGTAATCGATCATCTTGTCACAGCAATTAAATTTTCTTTTTTTTTTTTTTATTTGAATCTCACTTCATTCCAATTAGAGTTAGGGGAAGGGGGGGCAGGGTGTCTCTGGCCTTTTTGAGAATTCCTTCCCAAAAATATATGCCCCTCAGCCAGCAGCATTTCTCGGGTTGCTATGGCAGCAGAAAAAAAAAAACTTAAAGGAGTTGCCCACAGACTGCGGTGTTGATTAGCGGGCCGCCATCCCAGCATGCCTCGCCGTGACAAATGACTGACTTGCAACAATATCTAAGGCGATCAGGACAAAGCAGCCGGCATTTCAAGGCTCAGCGAGATTGTAATTCTCATTAGAGTTTGAGAAGAAAAAGAAAAAGTTCCAGTTGGCATTTTGTCCCATCAAGTGTTTCGTCCACGGGCGAAATAAAAGCAATAAGGCAAAATGATTAAAGTGATAACAAAGGCATGGCGTCTAAATCACGACGGCGCCGCGTCTAGGATCTATATGTCAGCGAGCTGCCATTTCCCCCCTCTTTCTTCATTCTCTCTGCATGAGAGGCGAGAGAAAAAGCGAGAGAGTGGCATTAAAAGGTAGAAAGCGAGGACGCAAATAGGCCTTCAGCTTTAGCGTTATTAATGACTCCTCAAAAAACGCCCGACTTTTCCAATCTCTGGGAGAAGCGCATGAGGGAGTCTACAGATGAAGCTGACCTTCACAATGTTCTCTGGTCTTTAGTTAAGAAATTCACTCGCCATTATGGCGTCATTAAGGAAACAAGGATAAAATTACTCCATGCTTAATGGCCTATAGGATCCCCCAGCAAAATTTGCTTCAGATCTCATAAAAAGAAAGGGAAGGTTGCGCTTAGCACACTGCATTGAATGATGAGCACTGTAACGTTGGCCGTTAAAGCAGGACTCAACTTTTTCCTCATTCTGAATTTACACGAGGCGGTAGTGGCTTCTCTGATGGAAAAAAAAATATATAAATAAAAGCTTCTTTTTTTTTTTTTTTTTTTTTTTAAACTGTTACACAAAAACTGTTAGAAATTAAAATTTTAGGGGGAAAAATGACAGCCGCATAATATCCGATAAATAACATTTTCCAACTGAATATAAAAATGCAGCCCCTATAACATCTTCAATATTTTCTGTTTAGGAAAGTGCAGCATTGTAAAACATTTTTTTTAAAAAAAGCAAACCGCTCGCAGTAAATTTTCCACGTAATCAAATATTTTCAAATAACATTAAATCTTGCAACGATTTTGAAAAACTGAAATTGCGTACCACCCAAAAAATCCAGTCTGCTCAAATAACCAAATTATTTTATGTATACCATCAGAAATCGGTCCACATTTTTTTATACCTCGAGTCTCCTATAGGGGGCGCTGGAACGCATTTCAACGCAAATTGAATTTTGCATGCACAAAATAAAAATCCGATGCAAGCTTTTCTTTATAGTGCGTCGGCGGACAAAGTAAAAAATTCCACCGCGGGCTATCGGAGCCTTTCATGGCGGCACGTTGCCGAGCTGCACCGCACTCTCATTTGCGCCACTTATTACCTGCTGTCGTAACGCCGGGCCGATGCCGCGCAAAGAACCAGACTTGTCGTAAAAAAGGCTGAGGATGGTGCCGCAGAGAGGCGCCGTGTGTTTGTGGGCCCGCGCTTGTGTGTGCGCGCCTGCGCTAATGGCGTTTGCTCTCTTTAAACTTTAATCTTTCCTATTAATTCGCTGCAACTGGAGAATGTACGAGAGTTAATGTCCCGTGAACGTGTTTCTCACTCCGCAATCTCTTCAAGCTAATTACCTTCAGGTGCTAAATGGTGGGAAATTGCCATCCATTTGGATGAGAAAAAATTTCACCCCCTGCTCCCTAGCGAAACATTTTTTCTTGCCGGGCACATTAAGGAGAAAGAAGTGGCGACAGGGCAGACCTCCACCAAGGTAAACAGTCCTCATAAAAGTAACAACTCTTCCCGGGCTTCCTTTTTTTATTTATTCTATTTCTTTTTTTTTTTACTTTCTATTTCCAACATACCGGCCTTGGCGTGGGGGTCAGTCAGAGGTCGGCAGGTGCGCCTCTTGATAAAGCGCGGTGGCGAACAGATGTTTGATTGGCGTGAATCATCTAAACAACCCATTAGGAAGTTATGATGTGAAAGGATGCCAGCGCAAGCGTGCCCGGGACACTTTTTAATTCTTGCAACTCATGTGGCCATTAAACTTTGGCAAACTCTTCAAAACACTAAAGCAAAACTTCAACAACACTATAGTCTCCAAATCACTACCGCGTCGAGGCACACCTTTTACATGAGACGTACCACCAAACCAAAAGAACTTTCCATCATTATATTTTGTAAATGCTAATGTATGAATCGCAACAGGTGAACGTGAAAGAGCAGTCAGTTGAAAAATTGGGATCGTTTCCCACAGTGTTTGAAAATCAGCGGTCGTGTGCGTGTTGTTATTTAGGCACGCTTACCGAATTTTCAAGTTAATTCCTACTTCGCTCGCTCGCTCGCTCACTCTTGGGCAAGATGCATCATGGGAGCGGAGTAAAAAGGCCAGCTGGGATGGGTGGGCCACGTTGTGATCACTCACCTTCATCCCTGATTTGTAGTCATTATACCAACCAGCGTTTGAAGATCAAAAACAAGGACAGGGAGAGTGATTGGGGACAGCGCACAAGGGAGAGAGAGAGAGAGAATGTTGGGGGTCGGCGGGAGGCAGCAGGCCGGCGTCCCAGTCGTGGAAGGCGGTGGCGGGTGGGCGAGTGGGTGGGGTCGGGAGGAGGGTGGATAAGGGTGATAGCGCCCTAAAACCAACCAAGCTGCAAAAGCAATGAATATTAAATCCCGGCGAGTCTAAATAGCCGCAGCGTCTACGTGAGGCATTACAGTATTATAATTTCAGATTTTGTCAACAGGACGCGTCCGGGCGATAAAATGATAATCCCGTCGTAAATGTCAAGAAAAAAAAAAAATTTGAAAATAGGCCGCTTTTGCAATCGGACAAATGCAAATGAGAGTGATAAGACAGTCCAAATGCAGAGTGTAAATGTTTGGAGGGCCCGGCGTAAATGAGCCCAAACCCTCACTGTGCCCAAATCCAACCCCGACTGTTTCCCTCCCCTTTTTTTAGATTTAATTATCTTTTGTTGTTCTTTTTATCTACCTTCAACGATTGTCCTCGGTGGGGGGTTAAAGGAATGGGAAGTGGAAAAAGACGAGGGGGTGTCTGAGCCAGAGCCCGGGCCTACTTTGTCGTCTGTTTTTTGATACGCCCGCTCGCGACGGCACAGCGGGAACTTCGCTTCCAAATGAACGGCGCGCCTTTAAATAAATAAAGAAATGCGGAGAAAACAACAACATTGGCGCCGCTCCAAATGAAGTGGAAGTCTTTAACGGCCCCGCCGAGACAAACGTCTCTTTAGTTCAGCTTAGTTGAGGTCGTTTTGGCTTCATTTAAAGGCCCGTGTTTGATGATTTCTAATAAAATCCTAATTTCAAACCAGTTAGCCCGCAAATGTATGCAGACTCGGCGCGCGGCCGTTAAAAGCAACAGCACTGAGACTTTTTAGCGTTGTTGGCAGGGGAGCAGTGGGACACATTTAACACTGATGCTGTTTGCTAGCCCATCAGAGGCGGTTGTTAGCATTAAGCTAAACAGAATAAGTCAGTCAGTCAAAGCAACACAACTCTTGTTCCTGATTCTTGTTTTTGTGTTTAGTTTCACAGTAAAGGCAAGGAACTAATTAAAGACTCTTTTTCTTACAAAAAAATTAGATCTGCTGCTTGTTGTGTAGCGAGTTAATTCCATACGTCGCTCATATCTCAAATTTGTACTTGCAAGCCAAAGCAAAATTCTTTAAGGTACCACTGTTTGCTAAAATAAAGACCTCATCTCATAATATTGCAGAAGTAGATGGAAACAAATATTTATTTGTTTTCAAATAATTTGAGGGATCGTTTTCTGCGGCGCACGGTGGTTTGGTGTAGCGCGCATAAGCAATTAGCTTGTTAGCTTAGTTAATTATAAGATTTGGCACTCAAAACGTTGTATTCATAGTTTTCCTTTGTTAATTCGCATTGCACATCTCTCTATGTTAGCATCAGTGTTGGCGTGCAACCAAAAGTGGGATTGTAACTTTTGGAAAGAAAAGTGAAGGTGTAACGCCACTAAAACGTGGCGGCTGCGACGCTTCGCCTGCCCCACTGCCAAACTTGTCACCATTTAGGCGGCGATAACGCCGGCGGTAATTGCGTTTCCGGGAGAGCGGGGGCAGATGAAACATGCGGTGGGCAGATACCGCCGGCACGGCACGCCGCTCCCTTCTCTTGGAAAATTTCATTTTTCCACAAGGAAGCCATGAATGCTAAGGCTGAATCCAAATCCCGTCTCTCTCTCTCTCTCTCTCGCCCCCTCTTTCCCCCCCCCCCTCTCTCTCTCTCTGCACTTTATCAGTGTGTGGCCCACCAAGTGGGGAGATGGAGGTAATTCATTCAGCTGAGACTCACCACCCTAATCCAATTTCCAGCCTCCCCCAGCAAGAGATAATTACAAGTATTAAAGCTGTTAGGACCAGAGGGGGGCTTCTCTGCAACTCTGCCGCAAGCATCCACGGAGAAGGAAAAGTGGGGGTTAAGATGGAAGACGCCAAGCTAAGGTATTGTTCAAAACTAAGAAAGTGTGTTAACTAATGAGGCAAAGGGGCTCTCCAGGTATAAAAGGACGCCCGTAGCCGTGTGTCACAACACACCACAGGAGCTCTTCCCCTTAAGCCGCCGCGAACAATCGCTTATTTCATGTGTAAAGACAAGCGGGCCTTCTTGCCAGGTCACTCCGCTCCAAAAAAAAAAAAAAATGGCCATTACAGGAAATAAAAGTGGGAAAACAAGACATTGTCCTTAATGTGGTGGAGTAAAATTGAAGTAAAACTGAGATGTGAGAAAATGTCCGTCTTCATTCCAGAATTCAAATGAGGAAATGTCTTTAGTGTCCATGATCGCAAGGATAAAGCAACTGATTGACATTAATACCAATAAAAATCCCATTTTTGAATTCCATTGACAAGGATAAGCGGCTCTGAAAATGGATGGACGAATGGATGTTTTTGGACAATTATCCAGATGAAACTCAATGTCCCGCCAAGCAGCAAGTTTGAGCTTCATTTCTCCGCTCTTTTTACTCTTGCTGCCGTTTTGGACTTCAAGAATGTGTCGTGTGTTTCAGGTCGAATTGAAGGCAGGTGCCCTTTATCTTTTGCAAAGGAGATTTACAATGCAGCCAGCAAAAGGAGACCTCCGATGATGTGCAGTCAATATACAGGCGACCCCGCAATAAAGGCCTCGGCCTTCTTTTCGCCACGTGATTTACCGAGGAGGCTCGGCCGTCGGTCTCGTCAAGTCTGCGTCAGTCCATGCGGGCTGGGACAGCATGTTCCAGTTGCTTTTATGTTAACAAGAAAATATTTTGGGACCAAATGAAGTTTTCAAATCTGCAGTGTGTGGCTTGTGGCGCCCCCTAGGCTTCAATCCTACACATCGCTTTGATATGACGTAGGCTCGACCTAGCCCCTACCCGCCTCTCGTGGATTCGAACGTTTTGATTCTTTTTATTTTATATTGCAGATCTTCCTAATCAGCGTTGTTGTGGTGACAACAAGAACCCAAAAAGTTACACACTGTAGCAGCTACAGTGTAGCTTAATGTGCACTGATAAATGTGTATTGTTATTATGGCTTATTATTAAAAAGGAATATTACCCACCTCATTTTTATAATGTCTATATGTACATTTCTGTGTATGTATGACATAAAATTCTTAATTTATTTTGATTAAGTTTGTCAAGGATCTGTTTCCTGGTGGCGGATGCTGTAAATTAAATTGACGATACGAATACACTAATCGTCTGCTGCCCTCTAGCGGTGTAAATGAGATCGTTGGCACCACTGGCTTTACAGTAGATTTACCGACGTGTGATAGATAGGCTAGATTGCTGAATTTGCAGCATTGTATTGTCATCTGAGGGCTTTTCGATGAAGTATGGAATGAAAAGAGAAAATCAAATCCAAACACTTGAGACAAATGGGGCTAACATCCATTTCCTATCGCTTTATTGCAAGCGGGTTAACGCACACACGCACACGCCCTCAAAAGAGACACAGTGTCACAGCAGCACTTGTCTACATTTTGTACTTGCTGCAGCAAAATAATTGCCTTATCTGCAACTGTCAAAATGATAAATGCCCCAGAAAGTGGCGACAATTGACTGATGGAATTGGGGGGAGGTCGTAGTGATGATGGAGGGAGGGAAATTCGATTCATCCCCGATCTGAAAACTTTGTATAAAACACAAATTGTTTTTCAGATTTGCGTTTCTAAATTGGGAATACAATGAACGAAAGATCTTTTCATTTGGTCATTTGATATTACGTTTCAAAACAGATATTAAAACTGGAAAAACGATTTGTTATTTGATTTTAGCTTTAAAAAATAAAACACAAATTGAACTTGATTTTCTTGTTTGTTGTCTGGGACGATTATTAAGAGTTAGATTTTTAATTTCTAGTCCTGCAACGTAAATCCTGTATAAACCTAAGCAGTCATCATAAAAGGCCGCTGGGTGGCGCCAGTGTACAAAGTGCGGTTCACCCAGCAGGTGGAGAAGGTGGTCTTGGATTGGGGACGTGACGTCAGGCATTCAGGTGAATTGAAGACCGGTGTGCACGAGAGGAGTTATCAAATACAGGTGAAGCAAGATGGCGGACGACAGCGCGGCATTCTCTCAGGTAAGCGGGCACACGAGCAAATGTTTGTCGTCCGTTGTCGTTTTTCACGACGTCTTTTTGCTTGTTGCAGGATTTTCGACCTTGGAGGACGCAGTCGCGTTTGAGGTTTGAGCACAGCACGTCACAATTCACTCTTTTGCTTCATTCAGCACGGTGCTTGGGTTCTTTTGCCGCTCGTATTACATCTATTTTTTTCATGCTAGCCAGCTCGTTTGCATTCTAAGTACTATAAAAGACACACGTGGTGGCTTTATATTAGTGGATTGACCTATAAAAGTGGCCTTTTGTTTGAATGTTTGACTAATTATCTGCTCTTACGAAGTTTACTGTGCATGCAAAATGTTTTTTCACTCCCTTATATGAAGAAGGCCTATTGTATTGGAGTGTTTCATTTTGCCAATTGTTTGTGACTTTTGTCAAATCCTTGACGCTTCAAACCCCTTCCGCTCCAAATAAAGCCATATTAAATGACTAGATAAATAAATGCATAGATAAATACATAAACCATTAAAAATATACATAAATGAATAAATGCATAGATAACTAAATACATGAAAACACCAATACCCATAATAGATTCCTCCCTGCCGGTTGATACATGACCCACACAAACTTGGGAAGCTTTTGCAAGCACTCCGGTGTCCGGTCGAAAGGGACGCATCATTGGTCAGACCCCGAAACTCAACTCGTGGACGGCAAACTTGGATCATTTGCCTAATGTGAGGTAAGTTGAGTGCAGATAAAAAGTATGTCCCTCCTTATTCTGTATGTGATGGTAGTGTTGAGGATAGCGAGCTCTAATGTTGGACTTTGAGGTGATTGACCACTAGTGATGTGCATTCCAGTGAACTGAATCTTTAGAATCGGTTCACTCAAGCTTCGTTCAAAAGAATCGTTCACTGAAGCGTTTGCTACACATTTATTTATTCATTTAATGTTCTTGCCTCGTGTAGTGTACCTATTGAATTGTCCATTCATCCAGCTCGCGGTGCCTGCCTCCACCTGTCGGATCACCAGCTTCCTGACCAACAGGAGACAGCATGTGAGGCTGGAGACCATTACATCCGACACCCGGACCACCCATATTGGCACTGCCCAGGGGTACGTCCTCTCCCCACTGCTCTTCTCACTCTACACTAACGATTGCTACTCAGGCGACTCTTCTGTGAAGCTCCTGAAGTATGCAGACGACACCACTCTCATTGGACTGATCCGGGACGGTGACAAGACTGCGTACAGACAGGAGGTGGAGCGGCTGGTCCACTGGTGCAGCCAAAACCACCTGGAGCTGAACCCGCTCAAGACCTTGGAGGTGACAGTGGAGATCCTTCACCACTTTCACCCCTCACTATCCGCAGTAATACCATTCTCTCCACAGACACCTTCAAGTTCCTGGGATCCACAATCTCTCGGGACCTGAAATGGACCAGCCCCATAGACTGTCCAGAAGAAGGCCCGTTACAGAGCTCTGTACGCCAAAACCAGCAGACACAGAGACAGCGTCTTCCCCAGGCTGTCGCTCTGATGAACTCACACCAATCTTAGTCTCAGTCATTGCTGTGCAATAACATCCTGCTCTCGACGCCTTTTTTGAATTGTCTGTATTGTGTACTATGTGTCCACTCTGCATCCATTGCAGCCTGGTCATCCTAGAAGAGGGATCCTCCCATCTGGTCTCTTAAGGTTTCTCATTTCCCCTAGTAGGAGTTTTGAGTTTTTTCTTTGCCCTCCATGTTTGAGAATATTTGTCAATTTTCGCACATGTCCTGAGTGTTAGTCACCTAAATGTTGAACAGAGGCTGAGATGTACCGAAGTCAAATTCCTTGTTTGGCATGCTCAAATGTATATAAAAATATATAATAAAATAATAAAAATTCTTGAATCTTCTTGAATCTTGAATGAGGTCTACCTAATAACAGACTACTTCATTAGGGAAAAATCATGGTCAAAAATGAAAGTGAAAAGTGCCACACCCGCCCTGATTGGCTGTTTGATCTGTGAGGTCACAGCTAGCTCAGTTAGCTCCTGAGAACGTGCAAATGACCAAAATCTTTTCACGCAGGTGTGTTAACGAGGGTAACCTGGAAAACATATTGGAACGCGGCCCTGAGGACTAGAGCTTGACACCTGTGACCTTTGACCATGATATTTCCCCAATAAAGTGGCCTGTTATTAGGTGCACCTAAAAATGTCGGTGTACCTAATGGAGTGTCCGAGTGATGTCACAGATCAACCAGCCAATCAGAAAGTGCCCTCTTGGGAGCTCGTTAAACACACCTGCGTGAAAAGTTTTAGCTTCTTTCACGTTCCGCAGGAGCTAAAAGTTTTCACGCAGGTGCGCTTAACGAGGGTCACTTGGAAAACATGTTGGAACGCGGCCCTGAGGACTAGAGCTTGACACCTGACCTTTGACCATGATATTTCCCTAATAAAGTGGCCTGTTATTAGGTACACTTGAAAATGGCGGTGTACCTAATGGAGTGTCTGTGTGATTCCCTCGTTAAGTGCACCTGCGTGAAAAGTTTTAGCTCCTGCAGAACGTGAAAGAAGCTAAAAGTTTTCACGCAGGTGCGCTTAACGAGGGTCACTTGGAAAACATGTTGGAACGCGGCCCGAGGACCAGAGCTTGACACCTATGACGTTTGACCATGATATTTCCCTAATAAAGTGGCCTGTGATTAGGTACACTTGAAAATGGCGGTGTACCTAATGGAGTGTCTGTGTGATTCCCTCGTTAAGTGCACCTGCGTGAAAAGTTTTAGCTCCAGCAGAACGTGAAAGAAGCTAAAAGTTTTCACGCAGGTGCGCTTAACGAGGGTCACTTGGAAAACATGTTGGAACGCGGCCCTGAGGACTAGAGCTTGACACCTGACCTTTGACCATGATATTTCCCTAATAAAGTGGCCTGTGATTAGGTACACTTGAAAATGGCGGTGTACCTAATGGAGTGTCCGTGTGATTCCCTCGTTAAGTGCACCTGCGTGAAAAGTTTTAGCTCCAGCAGAACGTGAAAGAAGCTAAAACTTTTCACGCAGGTGCGCTTAACGAGGGGCACTTGGAAAACATGTTGGAACGCGGCCCTGAGGACCAGAGCTTGACACCTGACCTTTGACCATGATATTTCCCTAATAAAGTGGCCTGTTATTAGGTACACTTGAAAATGGCGGTGTACCTAATGGAGTGTCTGTGTGATTCCCTCGTTAAGTGCACCTGCGTGAAAAGTTTTAGCTCCTGCAGAACGTGAAAGAAGCTAAAAGTTTTCACGCAGGTGCGCTTAACGAGGGTCACTTGGAAAACATGTTGGAACGCGGCCCTGAGGACTAGAGCTTGACACCTGACCTTTGACCATGATATTTCCCTAATAAAGTGGCCTGTGATTAGGTACACTTGAAAATGGCGGTGTACCTAATGGAGTGTCCGTGTGATTCCCTCGTTAAGTGCACCTGCATGAAAAGTTTTAGCTCCAGCAGAACGTGAAAGAAGCTAAAACTTTTCACGCAGGTGCACTTAACGAGGGTCACTTGGAAAACATGTTGGAACGCGGCCCTGAGGACCAGAGCTTGACACCTGACCTTTGACCATGGTATTTCCCTAATAAAGTGAGTGGCCTGTTATTAGGTACACTTGAAAATAGCGGTGTACCTAATGGAGTGTCCGTGTGATTCCCTCGTTAAGTGCACCTGCGTGAAAAGTTTTAGCTCCTGCAGAACGTGAAAGAAGCTAAAACTTTTCACGCAGGTGTGTTTAACGAGCTCCCAAGAGGGCGCTTTCTGATTGGCTGGTTGATGTGACGTCACTTGGACACTCCATTAGGTACACCGACATTTTTAGGTGTACCTAAACAAGTGCCACACCCGCCCTCACCCCCACTTTGTGATTGGCTGGTTGATCTCTGACGTCACACGGACACTTCATTAGGTACACCGCCATTTTCACGAGTAACTTCAGGAAGTGATCCGTTCACTGAAAAGAGTCGTTCTTTTGAACGAATCGTTCACTCACGAGCCAACACTATTGACCACGACAGGGCTTCCGTCAGAAAACACACTGGACATCAGGGAAAAATTTCTTGGTTTAATTTGAAATGATACGCTCCAGTACAATGCCGTGCAGTCATGCAGTGAAGTTGAACAAGTATTTAGGCAAGCAAACAAAGTTATCCAGTTAGCAAGTAAGCAGCCAGCGACAAGCAGTTTCTGAAATATAAAGAAATAAGGATGCAGAGTTAAAAATGTAATATCTGATCATTTGTTTTTTTTATTACATAGATAAAAATATGTCCCTCATTCTGTATGCAATGGTAGTTGATAATGGGTGCTTTACAATGGGATAGCAGTTTTTTTTTTTTTTATTGTACATGAATGCAATTGCACAAATGTAGTTACCAGCACTCAATTAATGGAGTCTTGCATGTTTTTCAGGGTTGAAGAGGAATTCCTAACCTAACCCAGTCAAGACTCCAGCAGCACGCAAACGTTGACATGTGTTAAGATCATTTGACCAGGAGGGGGCAGTGTTTCGCTCTGGTTGGCTTTGGTTTTGGGTGTACGCCGGCCGGAAAAGGTTGCCTTGAAATGGGGGTAGATGTTTGGGGATCTGATCTTGGACTTGCCTGTTCTTGCTTAAGAGGTGGTCTGTTGTTGAGGTTGTGGCTTCTCTGTATCCAGAGCAGCTTCTTTCTGTGTTTGGATGGCAATTGAAAGCCGGGCTGTGCAGTGTTGGCTTTGAGGCGGGACTTGTCGCATTTTCATCTGCGCTCAACTTACCTCACATTAGACAAATGATCCAAGTTTGCTGTCCACGAGTTGAGTTTAGGGGTCCGAAAAATGATGCGTCCCTTTCGACCGGACACCGAAGAAATTCATGCTCGCAAAAGCTTCCCAAGTTTGTGTTGGTCATGTATCAACCGGCAGGGAGGAATTTATTATGGCTAGCTTTTTATTAATTTCTTTATTTATTGGTGCTCAAACCTCAAACGCTACTGCGTCTCCCAAGGGCGAAAATCCTGCAACAAGCAAAATAACATCGTGAGAAACGGCAATAAACGCCAAACATTTACTTGCGTGCTCATTTACCTGAGTAGGTCCCACGCGGTCGGTCGCACCTGTGCACTGCTGCACTTGATGAATCTGCGCAGGGCCTGACGTGAGGTCACCCTAGACCGAGGGGAGGAAAAAAAGAACGCAAGTATGACAGTGGTAGGTTAGAAAATGACAAAATGTTACAAGTTATATTGCAAAATTGGACATTCGGGACCGGCTCGCTCCAATGTCGCCTTACACCGAGGGGAGAACAAAGAACACAAGTACGACAGTGGTAGGTTAGAAAAAGACAAAATGTTACAACAAGTCAGATTGCAGAATTAGACATCCTTCACGTCAAACTTTTGTTTGTGTTTCCGGCACCTCATGGACCAGCTCGCTCCAACGCTGCCCTACACCGAGGGGAGAACAGAAAACGCAAGTACGACAGTGGTAGGTTAGAAAAAGACAAAATGTTACAATAGTCAACAAGTCATATCATAAAATTGGACATTCGGCTCCACGTCAAAGTTTTGTTTGATTTTCCGGCACCTCGTGGACCGGCTCGCTCCAACGTCACCCTAACCGAGGGGAGAACAAAGAACGCTAGTACGACAGTGGTAGGTTAGAAAAAGACAATGTTACAATAGTCAACAAGTCATATCGCAAAATTGGACATTCGGCCCCACGTCAAAGTTTTGTGTGTGTCCATCGACGTGATGACGTCCTCCCCCAAAGGTTACAATGCGCCGTCAATGGCAATCCTAGCACAAGACAATGCTGCTCTTATAGCAAAATTGGGCATTGTGGTACCCAAGCTGTTTCCTCCACAAAACCTGAAACATAAAAGGGGTGAAACGCGACAAGGATTTGGTTGTGTCAATCGGTGTGACGGACCGAGTCCAGTCAAGCTCATTTCTATTGCCCAAAATCACAGTCAAGTCTCAAAGGGCTTCGCATGTGCAAAAATTCAAGTCCTCCCCCAAAGCCTCCAATGCGCCGGCCGGCTTTCAACCGCTGTCTTGGCACAAGACAAAGCTGCTCTGGATCCAGACAAGCCACAACCTCAACCACAACTACAAATTTAATTTATTTATCCATTCATTTATTATGGCTTTATTTGGAGCGGAAGGGCTTTGGAGCGTCAATGATTTGCCAAAGATCACATGAACAATTGGCGAAATGAAACACTCCAATACAATAGGCCTTTTTCATACAAGGAAGTGAAAAAACATTTTGCATGCACAGTTAACTTCGTAAGATAATTTGTCAAACATTCAAACTAAACTTTTATAGTACTTAAAATGCAAGAACGCAAACGAGCTGGCTAGCATGAAAAAAAAAAAAAAAAATGAAATACTAGCGGCCAAAGTACCCAAGCAACGTGCTGAATGAAGCAAAAGAAAGTGAATTTGTGACGTGCTGTGCTCAAACCTCAAACGCTGTTGCGTCCTCCTTGGGCGAAAATCCTGCAACAAGCAAAAAGGCGTCGTGAAAAACGACAACGGACGACAAACATTTGCTCGTGTGCCCGCTTACCTGAGAGAATGCCACTGTCGTCCGCCATCTTGCTTCCCCTGTATTTGATAACTCCTCTCGTGCACACCGGTCTTCAATTCACCTGAATGCCTGACGTCACGTCCCCAATCGAAGATAACCTCCTGCACCTGCTGGGTGAACCGCATTTTGCACACTAGCGCCATCCAGCGGCCTCTCATGACGACTCAATTTCACGCCACATAAATCAGAGTGATTTGAAAACATCGCATAATCTTCAGGCCCCACATTGTCGCCATCATCATGGTGAATATTTATATTGGTTTAATCCTATGCTTCTCACATTCACCACGAGAGGGCGACAGAGCCATTGAAAACATCAGCCCACCATCAATTCACATGGTTGCTGAGTATTTTTGCCCTGCAGCATGAGCGCTGAGAAGAACGACTGTCAAATATTGAATGAATCGATGTATTGCCTGCTTTTAATACTTGACCCAGTCACAAGCTGCTTCCTGACCTGGATAAATGCTAATTGGATGAAGAGAGGCTTCAGAGAGAAGCAGGAAGTGATGCTGTGACACTGCCACAGGCAAGTAAATCCTATTAAGAGTTTGACTAAAGAACTTAACCGTCTTTGGGTGTTATGAGCAAGAAAATGACATCATGTAATACAAGAGATTTAAAAAAATACCAGCCACAACTCATTTTTCTTGAAGCTAGTTGCGTTTAATTACAAATGGCCACAATTTCCATATTTTGTCTTGCTACCGTGCTGTACATTGCGTCTGCGGGAATTCTGTCAGATATGGGTAGAAAATTCTGGATGCATGCTATGTGATTATACAGCCACCCTTGTCTCCCTTGTAAGGATTTTTGTCGTCTGGGACGCCCTTGATGAGGGGGTCGTTGGGAAGCAGTGCCTCCACAAAGGTGACTGTCTCTGTGCAGTTTGCACCCACCTGGAAAAGAAGTCAAATATTGGATTGGGAGTATTTGGGGTGCAGTGTAAGGGGTGTAATTGAACTAACAAAATAAAATAAAAAAACATACTGGTGTCCTCGGTGTGTTCACTTCTTTCTTCAGCTGCTCCAATTCCATTTTCAGGATCTCCTTATCGGACATATCCCGAGCCATCCTGGCTGAAGAGAGAAACCAACCATCCTCAATCCAAACATTCCCACTACAACACCATCCATTTGAATAGAAAATTAAGAAAATGTACCTGTGGAATGACGGGGATCCCCAACAAGCAAAGAGAAAAGTATCCTAGTAATAGCTCATGAACGGTCTTCGCACCAACTGACTGACTCGTCCTGTCCTAAGGCTCTTCATCCCGGCTCATCTGATCACCTGATGTCACCAATCCGCCGTGATTGGATTAAATAATCAGGAATCGTAAGGCCGCAGCATCTCAATCAGGGTGATGACAGGACTGACTTCCCCTTCAAATGGATCATTTTCTTTTGTTGAAGCCATTCAGTTGTTGATTTACTTCTGTGCTTTCACTTGGGCTTCATTGGCCAGCCATATGACCTTAGATTCTTCTTCAGTCCAGGCCCTGAGGTAGCAAAGCAATCCTAGATCATGAGGAATCATGTTTTATCTATACCTATAAAAATCTCACAACTCTTATTGTTCAAATCAGCTTGCATGAGTTAATAAATGTTGCCACTTGTATTTGGCAAGGTCTCAAATGACAAATGATACTGAATTATTTTTGTAGGAAAACACATGCGTGGCTGTAATTCTCCACTAAGTGGCAGTGACGCAGCGTCAAGGATCTTCCTCAAATGTTTAAGCCAATAGCAAGACGCCTTTCTCGCACACTTTCAAAGTAAGACGCCAGGCGACTCTATTTCTACAGGTTCCTATTGTCGAACTCGAAATCGTTTTTTATTTTGAAATGATGTAGTCCGATGTGACGCGATCGTCGTCAACAGCCAACATGGCGGCGCCGAGTAGGAAGCAGCTGTTGAGGTTTCTCAGCCAGTTGGGCGCCTTTATTTTGACCCGATTTGGATTCTGGAACTGCTTCTGTATGCTGATGCTGTTTGCCGAACGAGCTGATTCCAAAAGGTAAGAAAAAAATATTGTAATTGTGACAAACAGGAGGTTATTAAAAGTCGCCGTTTTTGGTTAGGTTAGCCGAAAATTAAACTCTTAGCATTCGTTATGATGCAATGTCGAAATAGTTGAGTTTGATTTACGTATATTTTCTGGTGGAATGCATAAAATAGATTCCGGGGTCTCTTGTTAGGGTGGTCCACTAGTGGTTTTGGGTGTGTCGTTTGAATGTGGGTACTAAAGGCGTCCTGTAATTACGTGCGTCTTTACGGCAGAGCCCCATTCTCAGCCAGCTTCTGTGCATTAATGCAAAAAAAAAAAAAAAAAAGCTGCTTTTTCACTTTTCTATATTAGATGCATTTAAATTTATAACCAAAAAAACCCCAAAATTTAAACACGATTTAAATTATTTTAGGAAAATAAATGTTTTACATAAAATTAAACGCCAACCTTTAGTGTATTTAATTTTGGCTTCCCCCCAAAATTGCAAGATATGACAATTTCTGTATTACAATAATACGCATCAATGGCATGATAAAAAAAAAAAAAATTACTTTGTGGCCCACAGGAAGCCAGACATCCAAGTGCCGTACCTGTACGTGGACATGGGGGCGGCGGTGCTGTGCGCCAGCTTCATGTCGTTCGGAGTGAAGAGGCGTTGGTTCGCCGTGGCCGCCGCCGTCCAGCTGGCAGTCAGCAACTATGTGTCGTACATCGGCGAGCAGGTTCACTATAGCGACTGGCTCAAGGTGAGCATCTTCACGGCTGTCAGTCAAACGCCATCAAATGGAGCGGACAAATAACCAGCCCCTTCACAGGTACGCATGTATTCCCGCGCGCTTGCCATCATCGGGAGCTTCCTGGTTCTGGCCAGCGGGGCGGGCGAGGTGTACCGGCAGAAAGCACGCAGCAGGTCCCTGCAGTCCACTGGACAAATCTTTCTGGGTGTCTACCTCGTCTGCATGGTAAGACGTTTCTCGTAACGCTCATCTTGGGACGCCTACAATACATAAAAAGAAAAAATATAGACATTTCTTTGAGTTGTTTCCTCGGGAGTGGGCAGCTGTTAAAAGAAACAAATGGTACTTGTGTGCTTGAAGGTGTACTCGCTGCAGCACAGCAAGGAGGACCGGCTGGCCTACTTGAACCATCTGCCAGGCGGCGAAGTGGCACTGGCGCTGCTGGCGGCGGCATTGGGCGTGCTAGCTCTAGCCTTCCTGTCGGGTCGCTACGTGCGCACGGCAGCGCAGGTCCTCGCCACGGCCCTCCCGCTCATCGTGCTGCTCATCGACGGCAACCTGGGCTACTGGCATCGCACGCGTAAAGTCGAATTCTGGAACCAGATGAAGCTCATCGGGCACAACGTGGGAATCTTCGGCGCTACGCTCATCCTGGCGACGGACGCTTAAGAGATCGCCTGTGGGACTTTAAAACTGTTAACACGCTGCTCCCGAAGTCTTGGTCTGCTTAGGTCTTCAGGTTTCAATTAGTCTGAAAGGGAAACTCCATGCTGAAAGATGCCAGAAAACAGCACTCTTTTTATTATTTAACAGTTTTTTTTTTCTTTGCAAGCTTTGGATGTAAATATGTCCTTTTCTACAAATTGTATTGTTATTTTTATGTCATTAAAGTGACCTGATCATGTAAATTCACTGTGTGGACTCGTGACATTTGAAGCTAACAAATCTCAGTAGGCATTAATCAACTAAAACTAGATTTCTCTTCATTTTGTAAAATAAAAGATTTGGATGTTGTTTGTACACTCAAATGGGTGTCCAGAAAATAACATTTATAAAACAAATTACATTGTTTTGGTTAATTTTAAAAATTAAGTCTTTTTTGGGTCACTATTTACACATAGGTTAGATCACTTTAAATGTAGGGTAAGTCACACTTTCCCACTAACAAAGATTAATAAATTTAGGCTACTCCAAATTGAAAAATAAATATTGAAAACCTAAGGAAAAAATTTTGAGAAGACTGAGCGATTCCATTGTGGGCTAATTCTCATCGTGTTTAAATTTAAGTATGTCTTGTAAAGAGTGAAATAGACAAAAAAAACCTCTGCTTTTCAAAAAGTGGCTGAAATATACAGTCAGAATTTTTGTTACGTTTATTTTAGAAAATGTCCTTTAAAGTGTGGCGTTTCAAGTCACATTTTGTTTTAAAATACAGAAAATACAGACAGTAGAACATGGGAGACGGGCAAAAGAAACAAACAAAAAAAAAGATGACAGAAAATAAAGCTAACAAGCCTTTCTGACTGCGCTAGTTTTTGTCTTCTGAAATGGAACTGAAGGCGAAGACAGGGAAGGAAGGAAGGAAGAACGGGAGGCGAGGGAGGAGCAGGAGGCAGGGTTCAAGTTAGTCAAGGAAACTATGGTGGCTTTATGGTTCAGGATTAAATTATTCTTTTATAAAGTCTAATTTAAGATTTCATCTTTCTTCTCTCTTTTTTCTTTTTTTTTTTTCATTAAGTTTTTTTCTTTTTATCGTCTTCATGATCCAGGAAGGAACCTCAGCGCACCGCCTCGTAGCGGACGCCCGCGCTCAGGACAAGGAATGCCGACTCGGTTTGGCGGCGGCAACGGGAACGGCGGCGGTGCCCGCCCCGGGACTCCAGCCCCCTCCCCCCCGCCGCCGCCGCCCGGCCTCCCCGCGGCGGCGCCTCAAGAAGATAAAGTTGAGTCCTTCTGTGTTTGCTGTGCTTGTGAACGCTGCACGGACTTCTGACTTTCCACATCTCTAAAATGTTTCTCCACCTGCGCAGGAGCACACGAGGGGAGGGGGGAGGCGTGGGTATGAATGACATGATTCGCAGAATGGCCCCTATCCCCTGCAATAAGCAGATGTCCACTGTATTGACTTTTGAGGCTCCACATGCAGTATACTATGATTTTTTTTTTTTTTTACGGAATCACAAGCATGGTGCAATTGCCAAGGAAGAAGTGGATTGTCACAAGTGAGGATAAAAAAAAAAAGCGTGGGAAATTTTGAGAAGCTGCCAGCAATGACCCACCGCCCTGTTTACTGAATGCAGCCGTACTTTCTGCTTTGCTTTCAAGCAGCAGGTACAAACACAATTATAAATAAGACGGAGTATTATTATGAAACAGAATATACGCCGCATTGGTAGCCGGCTGGGTCTCACTTATGCTTATGTTGTATTTAGAGCAGGGGTGGGTATAATCATATTTGATTATTCACAGTAGTGTCGTATTGTTGTCATTTATTCCATTCAAAAATTTAAGAGGCAATTTCAAACAGCAAAATCCTTTTACAATTACTTTTTTTTTTTTTTTACACTTCACAAAAATTGGTTTAATTGACTTTTGTGCATTCATATTTATAGAAGAAAAAAAAAAGATCAGGCGCTTGTAGTCTGTTCAGCACAAACATTTGCCCAACCCTGATTTAAGGTAGTAAAAGTCATATCATACAGACATTCTCCGAAGAGGAAGAACAACTCTATTACAACTTTATTCAGGCGAGGCTGATAATAGTTCTACCATTCAAAAGAAATCTTATTCCAAAGTAGAGTGGACTGGTTTTCAAAGTCACTCGCACAACATTCAAGGAGCCAATCAGAACTGTGACTGTTCAAATGTAAACAATACAAGAAAAACTCTTCTTCAAGATAGAAATGTACTCACTATTTTGCGTACATGACTTAAAGCGCTTCCCTCTTTGCCTTTGCAGTTGTCCACCTGGTAAGGCGGCGAGATGACGACGTCGTCCATCACGATTATGTTCTTCTCCTGCCATTTACACTCTTTGATGCTGCGCACACAAAGATGACAGCGTTGAGCCGACAAAATGGAGGACAACAACGGGGGCGAAATAGCCGTGCTTACGTTTTGTGAATAGTCTGGAATAGCTGCTGGCCCTCAACAGACACCCCAGCGCTGATTGCATAGGCTTGGGACAGCTTGTCCTCTTTTTCTGTCTTTGCTCGGTTGGCAAGCTGCAGAGAAGGAGGAAAAAATATTTTAAAAAAACAAGAACTGGGATGTATTAACATAGTTAGCTCCAACACCCTTGTAAAAAAAACAACACAGATTTGGAATCTACTTTAATTGACGTCTACTATAATAGCTTCATTGTAGTTGTTACCATGTTAGCTTTTAAAAACCATGTTGAGTGCTTCCATGCAAGGCCTAAAATGTTCATCTATCCATTTTCCACGCCGCTGTTTCCCCATTAGGTCATGTGTAAGATGACTGGTCGCCGTCACACCGACCTTGCTGACATTCAGCGATGCTAGAGGGGGCGGAGTCTCAGTGCGGTCAGTGATGATGTCCACTTCGGAAACGTAGGCTAAGTTGATCAGGACGACGTCGCTGAGGTTGGGCTTGCCGCTGGAGGAAGCACATTCTGGAGGCGGGAGGTCAAGGAGCATGGCAACAAAAGGAGGCAAACTTAATTTGAGCTTCTCTAAAATTTTGAACACGTCCAATTGTTCTGTTTCAGTTATTTGTGCACAAGCTATTCTCCAACATGCACAGAAAGGCATCAAAGTGGATGTCTGGGCTTGTTTACCCAAAAACTCTAAAAGGGTTGTCTATTAATCTGACAATATTTGTCCGGCTCCTTTTCCTGAAGAAGTGCTGCAAACTAGTTTTTTTTCTTTCCTGGTTTTTTTTTTTTTGCTAGCTTGAGGGCATACTTTCCGTACCACTGGCGCCAGCGGATGCACCCGATTGACAAAGTAACACTTTTTCCAGGCTCCAATGATAAACATTTTTGGATCAGTCTTTTCTGTGCAACCCAGTATGAAATGGCCTGTATTTGTTGGTATGTAACAACTGTGACCTTGAATGACCAGTCTGTGGCATGGTGATTCAAATACACACAAGTGACTTGGGTTAGTTTGACTTTGCATACACACCTGATGCTTTCAATGACACAACGTAAACCGGATACTTTTTTGCAGGGATGCGCAAATGCCAATGATACTCATTTTTAGAAGACTAAAACGACTGTATCAAGGATGAGGGTGCAGTGGACGCACGCCACTTGTAGAATCACCCACCCACAAGGCGCTGCAGAATGGCTCAACATGGAGCGGCTAATAGAAGGCCTATCATTAAACAATGTGTCTCTTTTAACTGCTACAATTGTCAGCATTTTCGTTGGAAAGACGACTTGACTTAAAGAGGCGCAACCCTACACGTGGGTAACTTTAACAAACCTCGTACAGCGGCAACGCAAGTGGGAGTTTGACCGAGCCTTAGCTAGCATGTTAGCCGTGCGGCACAGCCCCTCATTGTGGCGAGGAGGGGAAGGGGGGGGGGGGCACACGGGGAGCCCGCGACCCCAAACACGCCTCATATTTGCACGTAGCCTCCACGTAAACATGCGCGACCGCGGTCAAATTGTAACATACAGGTAGCCGGTTGCGTTAGCTTCTTAGCTAGCCTCAGTTTGCGCACACAGCCATGATGCCTGACGTTGCCATGCCAGATAGTGATCCATGTCGAGCACGGGCAACACAATGAGCAGATTCAAAACACTTCTACTGGCCGCAGCGGGCACGACGACGCGTCCGACGACGCGTCCCGATTCCCACGAACGCACACGCGTGCAACAGCGTCCGGAGTCGTGCCTTTAAAACGCACATAGGCGTTGTTGAAGCCAGCTAGCGCCAATTACGCCAGCGCGGAGCACTATTTGACATATTTCGGCGAGCCGACGGGCCCTCGTAGCGGGGCCCGGGCAACCGGCCAAACGCCGCCTGGCTCTCAAACCAAAAGGATACTCAGAGTCAACATCTTGGACTGGTAGTCAAAGGCGACCACCTCCCCTTGCAGCCGCTGGCCCAGGCAGGTGAGGCAAGAGACATGGCTCCCGACGCTGAAATACTCCCCCGGTCCAGGAGCCGCCATCTTCTCCGCGAGCTAACCGGAGCGCATGCCTTACGTAGCGCGACGTGATGACGTAGGCGGGGCGTGTGTCGTGAGTCACGTCGCACGCCGCCCAGCATCCCCCCCGACGCAACATTACGGTAAAACAAATATGAAATAAGTCATAACGTCACACGGCTACTCGTCCGCCACACGTTCTTTGTAATGAACGCCGTTATAGTAACTCGTGTACACGATGAAAAGTGTGACGTTTCACGTGGTGTTACACTCATGTGAGAGCGAACTCTAGTGGACGAGAGGCGGACGTTCGCCTCGTTCTTAAACCGCCCCATTCATCGCGATAGTCACATAAACCACCAGTGATGGATTCCATCCACACCTACGGAATATGGATGGCCGAAAGCCTCCAGCACAGGACGAAGGGCTTGGAGAAACTTTGGCTGCTCATTACCCACGCCGGCGGCCCCAAGCCGGCCTTCCTGTTCGTCTTCCCCTGCGCATACTTCTTCTGCCGGCGGACGGGCATCGCGGTGTTGTGGGTGGCCGCGGTGACAGAATGGCTCAACTTGATGCTCAAATGGTATTTTTTAAGTATTAGTTTTAAATATTTCTTTTGTCTTTAGTAGTAGTTTTATATTTTTTGACTATATGGAATATATTTGTCGAAAGCTAGATTTAAAAAAAAAGAAAATGCTCAATAGGTATTATTTATAAATGTTTCTTTTGTCTTTAGTCGAATTTTTATCTATTTTTTAAATATATGGAACACACTTTGTCAAAAGCAAGATTTAAAAAAAACAACAACATTGGTATTGTGATTCTCAACCAGTGTGTTGTGGCCCACAAGAAGTTATGTCAAATACTTTGACAAGAAATACTTTTTTTTCTGATTTAAAAATCAATTTTTAATTACTTATGCCAATCTTGTAAAGTAACAATTAAAACAATCAAATGTTACACCAGAGTATGACATGATCAACCAGTATCTCCACTTTTGTGCATCGTGAAACAAATATGAAACAATTAACAGTGTAATGAAATAAACTACAACTCTCAATTGACAAGGATGAAAATAAGACTTGCAATTTAAGCAATGGAATTTTACTACATTGTGGCTCACCCAAAACCTCAATGATTTTTTTTTTTTTTTGTTCAATGTAATTTCTAGTGTGCTTTTTGGTGAAAGGCCATTCTGGTGGATTGGCGAATCCCAAATGTTTTCCAACAAGTTGCCCAAGGTTCAGCAGTACTCCTCCACATGTGAAAATGGCCCTGGTGAGAAGAACCTTTTCTAAGACATCTGTGCTGTAACTCCTCATGCGATTCTTAACCTTTTTTGAATGTGTAACCCCTCATCAGGCAGTCCATCGGGACACGCCATGGTCACTGCGGCGGTCTGGTGGGTGGTGGCGTCCTCCCTGCGCTCGTTCTTGTACCGCCGTAATTACAGGTGAGTTGCTCAACTCCGTAACAAAACATAATCCGATTAAACTGGTTTTACCAGGTGAACTAATGAACAAACGGTACTCCCAAAAGAAGAAAAAAAAAAAGGTTAGGAGTGCCAATTGTCACAATAAAGCGGTTAGCGTGAGAACCGTTGACCTACATTTTTACAAAATCGACGCTAGTTTTGTTAAAAAAAAAAAACTTCACATCTGCATAACTTGATTTCTTTACTCATGTATTATTGTTTTTGCATTTCAGCATACCAGTGACCTACATACCTTACGTACTCTACGGGTTATTGCTGGTGGTCGTTGGCATCTCCAGAGTGTTTGTCTTAGCCCACTTTCCACATCAGGTGGTAACCGGTTCCATTGCAGGTCTGTTTGCTTAATATAGAATTTTTTTTTGGGGTGTGTCAAACTGACATAACAAATACTACGCTGGCTTTATTTAATGTGCGCATTATGTATATTGACCTGACAAACATTGTCTAATTTTTCCTTAAGGTCTTGTTGTAGGAATGTACCTGAACCACAGGGTGCCAGAAAGGCGCCCATTCCGCTTCTTCGTCAGCGTCGCTGTGGCCTTGCTGCTCGGAACGCTGATATTGAACGCCGGACTGCAGTGGCTTGGCGTCGACCCCACCTGGTAAAACCTGTTTATTGCCTTGGTTTTTGATTGCAAAACAATTGCTCAAAACTGACATTAGAATATAGTGACATAACAAATAACTGCTCTTGTGCAAGGTATATAATTAACCTATCAACCTTTGTCAGATTTGTGCCTTTGCTCAATAGTGCTTGAGAGAAGCAGTGGGCAACACATTTTTTTTACATGCTCCAAAAATCTGCTGAAAATGCAAAACGTAAATTAAAAAGACATTCCTTTTTGACTTTTTTGTATGCCATCCTTTAACGGTATTTTTATTATTATACGGTATTGTAGTTTGTGGCTATTTTGTTTTTTGCTTTAAACCCCTTCTTGGGTCAGGTATTAAATACAAGCTACGTAAAGAAATAAAATCTCTTTCACCTTGTAGGTCTTTGATATTGGCAAAGAAGTGGTGCAGCCACTCCGAGTGGGTTCGGCCCGACGTGGCCCCGTTCACCTCACTGGCCCGGGACTGCGGGGTCCTGCTGGGTCTTGGCCTGGCCCAGTACTGGAAGCCCGGTGGCTGGCCGATGCTGGCCAAGAAGCCGCAGGTCGTGTCCCTGGTGCTGTCGTCCATGGCTCTGTACTTGGTGTACAGCGCGCCGTTGCCGCTGAGGCCACCAATGCTCTACTACACGCTATTTTTTGTCAAGTTTGCCATGGTGCCGCAGATCGTGATGCTGGTGCCCGGACTGGTCCATTTCGAGATGCGAAAGATGAAAAGGACCTAGACGGTTGTTACTTTTTTCTTCTCGACAAGAATGTCTTTGCTATCTTTTGCTTTCAATTATATTACTGGTACATGAACTATAATGCGAGGATGCCACTTAAATTGTTGTGGTGTAACATAATAAAGTATTTGCAATCATCTAAACATATCAGTCGTCTTTGAAGTCAACAAATTAGATAATAAATGACTAAACATGTTTCAGTAGGCAACCATTTATAAATATGTTTTTCTCCTCTCAATACATTGTACTGTACAGGTTACAATCAGTTCGCATGAGATAAAAACACATTCTGCTGAACCTTTTTTTTAATAATTATGTCTTTTTTTTTTTTAATATATCACAGCGATCTGAAAGCTCACGTGTACAGACAAGAGAACTCTGCTCAGCAAGCAAATACATTAATCATAAAAGAAACCAGGTTTGGGGGGGAATGATAGGGGAGCACACCAGTCTGCTATACATGTTTCCGCTTGAGAAGAATAAAACATGCATCTGACTATTTACAGCCAACTAATACATATATTTGAACCGTACACTCTTGGATAGCTTCAATTTAGAACATCTGAAACTAAGTATAATACAGGCAACACCAGCTCAGAAAAAATGAAGCGGGATGTTATCAGTACTAAATGGAACTCCCTTATGCTGGGATTTCGGGGTTGGTTGGTGATTTTTATGGCGTCAAGTACCGCTTATTAAAATCGCACTCTTTCAAACAAAGCCAGATTATTAATTGTGGCCGTGCCGTAAGCAAAACATTTAAAATGCTCATCAGGCCGCACCTGTACAACTTGTGCTAGAAAAAAAAAGTCTTTACGTCCTCGTCAATCTTAATCTCTGTTAGGTATCGTCTATTACAATCTGACGTGGCCGCTTACATTTGACAATCTGAATAAGGAAGAAATGGCAAACTCAAAAGTGGAGCTTACCTTTTTAAGCCTTTGTGTTGGAAAGAAACCAGACGGAAGGTAGGCGGGATAAAAGCACATTTGCTTGCTTTTCATCGAAGCCTTCTCTGAGGCTCTGCAAAGGCAAACGTTAGTAAATTGCTTTAATCCGCCGCCGCCTAGGGCCTGATTTAACCGATGTTTTAAGTGTGTTTACTCAAAAGGCGATTCAACCTGTTTGTTTGGCACATTCCCACACTTCCCGGTCTGTGAAGAACATGTAAAATGTTGCGGAAAATAACGCACCACATGCGTCTGAGGAAAAAAAAAAGAGAAAAAAAAAAGTTGAGTTTATGTGAAGAGTTTTAGCATGACCGTCCCTCTTTGGACCAGCAGTGGGACACCAAGGCAGCATGAACGGTATACGATTCAAACGATGCTTCCTCTGGCTTCTATGTACAATATATAACTTAATTATAAATATGGTCATTTCCTCTCTATTAGTACTTAAGCTGTTGAGCTGTTTTGTATTCTGCCGAGCAATGTACAGTATTGAACATATAGTATTGTATTACGATGAAGAGTCTACTAGCGACCGTGGTTAAGAGCACACAAGATACGAGTCCAGCAGTCCGAGGAGTTGTCCGCGTCGTCTCTGTGCAGGTTTTGAAAGAAGCACACTGGTTGTTGTCCAGAACCTGGACTTAAGCATGTGAGCGTTTCAGGTTGGTGAAGTCACGGCGTATCGGTCAGTCAAGTCCAAGACCTTAAAAGTGTGTAGCCCCCTCTCGCATGAGTCCTTTTTCCTGTTGCTTAGAGTTTCTTTCTGCGCGTCGCCGTCTGAGCGGCGGTTACACGTTGGACTCCACAAACGGTCTCTTTGGTTTGATGGGTGAGGAGGGCCCTTGTGTGCGGGTCTCTCGGGAGAGTTGTCGGTACATGTTGTCCTGGTAGGCTTGCGCCACAGGCAGAGTCCTGGCCACCTTCACGTCCGGGTAAGTGGGCACTTGGCTGACCCGCTCCAGGATGTCCCCGGTGCCCCGCGAGCCGTTGGCCAGTTTGCCCAGTGAGGGCGGTGGGGTCTGGGCGTAGTAGTCGTCCTCCAGCAGGTGTCCGTTTTGTGCGTTGTTGGTCTTGTTGTAGTAGGCGATGTTTCCGAGCGAGGTGGGCGGGCTGTAGGTGGACCCTTGCTGGACCAGTTGGCCGGGCGAGGTGGGGCTGACGGCCGAGTCCATACGATCCATGCCGCGGGATCGAGAGGGTTGGTGCAGGTACTGCTGAGTCCGCGCCGTCTTGTCTATGACGCCCATGAAGGGGGTGTTCCGAGAGCGAGTGGGCTCGCCCTGATACATACTCCCGCCGCCCTGCGAGGGAGAGATGGGTGACATGTCATCGCAGGAGCGTTCGTAGGTGGCTTGCAAGGGGATCTCCATCTGCTGGATGGAGGAGGATGGCCTGAAGCCCGGTGCCAGGTTTGAGGTGGAGCCGGTGGAGATATTGTTGCTAGAGGGGGAGAAACGGAGGCCTACGCTCTGCGAGTGGATGAGGGGCCTAGGGGTCGGCACGTGCGGCTTTATCTCGGCGGTGTTGGCGCTGACGGGGCGTCTCACCATATGCGGGACCTCGGGGGAGCCCAGCTGACAAGGCGGCATGGCATTGGCGCGCTCCAGCACGTGCTCGGAGACGGGGTAGTAGGCGGCGGACTGGCTGCGACTGATCTGAGGCGTCTGACTGTAACGGATGCCCGCCGGACCCCCGCTGCTGGCGCGGTAGGCAGAGGAGGGGCGCTGGGGTAGCTCATCCTTCAACAGGCCCGACTCCATGACCCCTCCTCGGCCGCCGTACTGACATAGGGCGCCAGAGCTGAGGCTGGCTTGCACCTGCGACACAGAGCGCCCGTCCAGCGAGGGCTGGTACACCAGTCGGCTGTCTACGTCCACCGAGCCGCCCTGGTAACGGCTACCCATGGAGTGGCCCATCTGGCCCCCATAGCCGCTATTGCCCATCATGCTGCTGGGCTGGTTTGTGCGCACAATTTGGGCCATGGACGGCTGCAGACGAAGGCCTTGGGCTTGGTGATGCTGGGACGACAACGAGGGCTGAGAGCTGAGCTGGAAGGAGCGCTGGCTGCTCATCTTAGACAGGGGCGATTTGGGTCGCCCGGGGTGCTGCTCTGTCTGGTAGCGTACGGGCGAGCCCGACTGGGATCTGTACAAACAAACACTGTCCACCGGCGGGCTGGCTCTGTACTGGGCAGCCCGGCGCAGAGGGGACGGCGGCGGGCTCTGGCGGTCCATCCCCTGCCCGCTGCTGCCCATGGGCGGGGGGCTGAAACGGTAAGACGGTTGGTGCACCGGGGAGGTGTGCGGGCTGTGTCGATAGTGGGAGTTGTGATGCGTCGGGGACAGGGAGGGCGACGTGGCCTGGTAAGACCCGCGAGTAGGAGAGGACATGGAGGAGGACGTGGGGTGGTACTCATAAGGCTGCCCCATAGGAGAACCATCACCTAGGTAGATCTGGTCTGCATTTGTCGGGGACAGTGGGGGGCTTTGAATGATGGGCAGACTGGACGGATTGCTGAGGGACTCCGGCGGGGGGAGTCCCATGGACATGGCCTCTAGCTCCTGCTCTAGGTAGTCCTCATCCTCAAAGAGATCTTGGACAGGCTCCATGTCCTCCAGTCGGGGTTCCGGGGGAGGCGGAAGAGGCATGGAGAGGCAATCTTCATCCTCTGGGGGAGGCGTGGGAGGCGGGGAGGGGGGAGGCTCCAGCTCCAAGTCTGGAGGCTGGAGCAGCTCCCCCTGGCTCAGCTGGTGACACTCCTCCTCCACGCGCTGCAGCAGCCGCTGGATCTCTCGGTTGTTGGGGCACTGCTTCATGGCTTCGTTCAGGTCCTCCAAGGCTTCAGGAAACTGCCTAAAAATGGAACAGAACATTTGACTGCATAATTGAGTCTGTTATTTGGTCTAAATTGTGGGAATGTATAAAAATCAGTTCCCTCGGACTTCGTACCTGCTACTTCGCTTGGCCCGGGCCCTGGCGTAGTAGGCCTCATAAGATTTGGGCTTTAGTTCAAGGGCCTTGGTAGCAAATTCCTCAGCCATCCCAAAGTCCTGGAAACAAGACAGCGACACTTAATTCTGAGCCAACAGAAACATTCATTTGGCAGACTCACGTTCATTTTCCTGCGACATCGGGACAGGTTGAGGAAGAGCGAAACCTTGAGTTCCCTGAACGTTTTGAGGTCCTCGCTGAAGCCTTCGCGCGGGAACTTTTTGAGGGCGTATTGGTAGCGTTGGGCCGCCTCCTTCACCTTCCCCTTCTGTCGGGAGAACCACACAAAAGCACATTTACGGCGGATCCCTGCATACTCTCAATTCACTATGAACAAATTCACATCTTCAACCATTCACAAAGAAAAAAAAATGCATCAATGTTAATCAATCGAAGGTAATTTGTTCTCACACCTTGTAGAAGCCGTCGCCCTCCTCGATGAGCTTGCTGAGCAGGATGATCATGATGTCGGGTTTGGAGGTGGCCATGGCCCACGTGGCTGGACCTGCATTACAAGAGGGGGGGGGGGGGGGAGAAAGTAAGGACGGCGGCACACTTGGAAATCAAGCAAGAAATAGAAGGAAGAGAAGGTCAAAACGACACACACACACACAAACACGCACATAATCAATCATATGAACAAAAAATGCGCGTATCCCACCAGACACCTCCTGGATTGTCTTGCACGTTCAAGTGAATACAATTTAAAGGTGATTGTGTGAATGTCTCAAAATAGGACAAACAAAAAGCAAATAACGACCAATCCAGTATATCAGGGTGGGGTACGGTAACAATAAATCATTTTAACGAGTAAAAACAGCTAAAAAATGGGAGATGGAGAACTACAACAACTTCTCCGCAAAGGGTTAACCACCCTAAATATCATTCCTATTTGTTATGTAGAATGCATTTCCTTTCTGGATGCACTATTTGCGTCATTTGAAGCGTAGCGGAAATCAGCGATGCACACAAACAAACAACCAAAACGTCACAAAGGCACAAGAAACGACAAGACGACAGGAAAACACAAGTTGTCGGCGTTGGGGGCCGTCGAGTGACGTCAGGATGACTGCGAGCGACCTCGGCGGCGGCGGGTACAATGTCGTGCATGCACTTCCTGCTAAAAATAAAAACAACAACAAAACAACCACGCAGTCAGTGTCGCTCGGAGGCTGCTGTCATGCATCCATGCTGCCGGGAAGCGGCTAGGACCATCTACCTCAAAGCGTACACCTATTAGTCACTTTAGTTAGCTAAAGTTAAAAGCTGGCTCGCCGACGCTCGGGAGGAAACACAGACAACACAGAGAAAGGAGATAGAGCTGTCAAAATGCCTGCTGGGGTGGGAAGTCGACAGCCTCGGCTTTACCTCGGGGCCGACTGGGCAGCGTCTGACATCCTGGGACCGGAGAGCGAGGCGAGGCGAGGGTGGCGGCGGGAGTAAAGTGAGGGGAGGAGTGTGGAACAAGAGAGAGGAAAAAAGAGGCGATGGAGGTGGAGGAGTGAGAAAACAAAAAAACACAAAAAAGCAGCAGTGAGAAGCAAAATAATTCAAACAAAAAAGAAATACGTCACAAGCGCTATTAACCACCTGAGGAGCGGAAAGAATGCAATTGAGAAAAGGATGAACATGCAGGAAAGCCAAAGAAAGGTGAAAATAAACATAAATAGCAGCAGCCATGGTGGGAAGCGGAGATGACGTACACTACATCATTAATGTACACGCGATCCGAAGATTCTGTGCAAATGTGGTAACTTTCGATTGTTTTGAGCATGACCCCAAAAATAATATCTTGATGAGGACAAGTGGCACATTGAAAATAAATGTCTTGCAATTTGAGTGACTGCTGTGCCATGCGTCACAGAGTGAGACCATGTGTCTCACCTATCTTTGCTCCTTTCTTCAGCAAGGCCACCACCACCGACGTGTTCCTGCAGCCCACCGCCCGGTCCAGAGGACGCATGCCGCTGTAGTCCACATGTTCGATCATGGCGCCGTGGTCCACCAAGAACTGGACCTGAAGAGGAGCATGCGTGTGAATAAGGAGTCCTTGTCGACATTTCAACTTTTTGAGTTCACCGACCACGTCAGAGTCGCCGTAGAAAGCGGCCAGGTCGAGCGGCGTTCGGCCGTTCTTGTCGGCGTGGTCGGTGGCGGCGCCGCTCTCGACCAGGCATCGGACCACCGGCAGGTGACCCTTGAGGCAGCCCCAGCTGAGCGCCGTCAGACCCTCCTTGTCCGTCAGAGACAGAGAGGCTCCTGGGAAGGAAGAAAATGGAATCAATTCACATAATAAGGTGCTGGACATCTAACGACACCGACCTTGCGAGAGCAGAAACTCCACCGTTCCCAGGTGTCCCTCCGAAGCGGCCATCATGAGAGGCGTGCGGCCCTGTTTGTCGGCCAAGTTGACATCGGCACCGTGTGTCAGGAGAAGGTCCACTATCTGACAAAGAAATATTCCGATTACTTCTGATTCTTATGGTAATCCTTCTCAAGTATGCTGACCTGCCAGTGGCCCTGGCGAACGGCGCTGAAGAGCGGCACGATGCCTCGCCGATTGGACTGCGCCACGGCGGCGCCTTGCTCCAGCAGCAGGCGGCACACATCCAGCTTCCCACGGCCCGAGGCAGCCGTTAAGGCTGGACGAGGAGGCCAAGGAACAAAATGACAAATATGCCAACAGCGATGTAGTCGTAGTATGAACAAATGCAACTCACCTGTCTCACCCCACAGCGAGTCAAAGTTGTTGATCTGCGCTCGCTCCACCTCCTCCTCGTCTTTCTCTGGCAGGTCCAACAGGTAGGACACAATCTGAGGAGAAAAAATCTGGTTTTGAATTGACAAACAGAACTTAATATGCAATTGTCACTCAACGTGTTAAAATGCATTTAACTGTATTGATTTCATTTCATTTTGTGGCGAGCCATGAGTCGGATCCCTCGGCAGTGGTACCTCCGTGTAGCCCATGCTGGCGGCGGCGACGAGGGCCTGCTGGACGGCGTGGTTCTTGCTGAAGCTGGCTTGCTGCTGGGTCTGCGGGGAGTGCTGCGCCAACCCGCCGCTCCAGTCGCACTGGATGAGAAACTTCACCACCTCCATGTGGCCCCGGAGGGCGGCGTGCACCAGCGCGCACTGCCCGTTCCTGTCCAGGTGGTCCACCTGGATGCATATCAGAGTGTCGGACCCACTGGACATAAAGCTCGACTCCGGTTAAATCATATAAGACGCACCTTGGCTCTCTTGTGACACAGTGTTGTCACAATGGCCATGTGACCCCCGGCGGCGGCGTAGCCGAGCGGCGTCAGGCCGCTCTCGGAGGGGGCGTCGGCGTAGGCGCCGAATTCCAGCAGCAGGGCAACCATGTCCATGTAGCCCAGGTGGGCGTGGACGCACAGCACGGGGGCGTTGTTGAGCACCTCGGTGCGGTAGTTGACGTTGGCCCCTCCCAGCATCAACAACCGACTCACCTGTAAACACACACGCATGAATGGTAGGGAAGCTTTTAGATGGGAAGCTCCAGCACAACCATTTTTGTAGCGTACGTGCTCACCTTAATGTTGGGAGTGTAAAGGTTCCTCAGTGACGAGAGCGCTGCCGACAGACCCTCTGTGCTGTAGGACACCCATAGGCCTTGCAAGATGGACGATGACACGCCCACTTTCTTGCTGAGACCCTTTGAACAGATGGCGCGATCCAGTCGTGTTTCTATTTATGTACAATATACACACGCAAGAAAAGAGTACCTTGAAGATATGTGCTTTGAGGATATGGTGGCCCAGCTCGATGGTCTGCTGCCGGTTCAGCTTGTTCTCCTGCCGTGAGAACCAGAAGGCCAGCAGGGTGTGGCCGCTCCTGTGAATGCATAAACGGAAGAAAAAAAAATTTCGGGGCATGAAAAGGCTTGTTTTTTGTTGGCAGGTGGGATCTCCTCAGGGAAAAAAAATTGAATGTTGACGGTGACAACCGAAAAAAGGAATGTTCACATCAAACAAAAACAACAACAAAGGCTCCTCCGGTCTCACCTGGGATCACACAGGAACTTGGTCTTCTCGCCTTCCTCCCGCCATATCAACCACTCCCGGAATGACGGGTGGACGAACATGCGGGTGCCGTCCCGCCTCTTCACCAGGAAAATGGACAGGTTGTCCACACGCTGCTGGAAGTCCTCCCAGTCCAGCGTTCCCTAAATTAGCACCATGTCATTTTGCCGTTTAACATTTTGTGTCAAGAGCGCCCAAGAGCGGTCGTACCTGCAGCGAGCCGGAATTGATAGCCTGGTAGATCTGCTCATCGGTGAGCGGGTGCAGCGAAGCCACGGCCACGTTGAGCAGCGGCAGCGCCCGCTCGAATGAGGACTGCGTGGGGAAGCGCATGTTGCATTGCAGGAGGTACACCTCGGCCAGGTTGACCGGAACCACCTGAGGTAGGAAAGATCAGAACATCAGGTATCGGGTTTGGACGGGTTGGAATGGTCGTGCTAGAGGAGAGGGGGGGGGGGGGGCTCACCTTGTAACTGGAGCTCTTGAGAACCAGGTAGCCCTTCTCGATAAGGTCAAAGGTGAGCTTGAGGTACAGGTAAGATCCCTGGCTGAGGGCCTTAAGGTGTCCGCTGAGTTTGCCGAAGGTGGTGTTGTCCATCTTGCCGTTGAGCGAGATGTTGTTCTGGATCTCCGGGCTGCTGTGGATGCGGTGCAGGATGTAACCCTGCAGGTCCTGGTCGATAGCGTCGTTTTCCTCCAGACCGTCCAGTGAGATGCGGTGGAACGGCAACGGGTTGGTGATCTCCTGCAAGGTGGTCCGTACCGTGACCACCAGCTTGAGCCAGGGGGGGAACTTGTGGATGGTCTTGCAGAGAAAGGAGACGATGGTGTCTCCATAGTCGGGTTTGTGGAACTCGGCCTCGTTCAGGCCGTCGATGAGAACGATCAGGTCCTCCTCGGAGTTGATCTTCCTCTCTGGAGAGCAAAAAAATTTGATATGTATAGAAAGCAATCTATCCAAAATCTAAACACGTGTCGACATTACCTTTGTAGAGAGCATCTAAGGGCTCAAGCACACCCCTCTTGAAGGACGCCAGCGGGTCCTGGACGCAGGAGCGCAGGCTCAGCACACTTTGCAGGTGCGGCTCGCGCAGCATCTGCTCCCTGTAGGCCGCCAGGTGAGGCGAGCGGCACAGCAGCGCCGCCACGTTGTGCACAAACTCGGGCACCAGGCAAGTGTAGGCGTTGTCTGCCTGGCAGTAATGGTAAGCCACCACCTGAAGGGGGCGATAGAGGAGTCAAAGGTGGAAAAACAGGAAAGTAGACAGTTGTTCCATTTTCATTTTCAGATGTTAATAATTCATCGTTTTTCGTCTGCGGAGAGACGTCTGGCTCGAGCGGGAGCCGTAAGGAGCTGAGCGTTAAGCCGGTGTAACATTTTACAATGAGCAACATGTACTGATGAATAATTTACAAGAATATTTTGGATGAAAACGTTGCAAGTGAGATAAACTCACTGAACACTTTGAGTTGCATATTTTGTATGAAAAAAGCTGTATAAATAAACGGACTGATTGATAACGATTTGAAAAATATTGCAAAGATACGATTGAATCTTTTAAAAATGCCATTGTTTGATCAAATGACGCTCTTTTATTATTTGTTATTATAGAGTTTTATTATTTCATCCCATGATCAATATTATTATTGGATAAAGGATTTATCAGTTAAATAATAATTTATTCTGGTTTGTAGTCATAGTTGTTCTCCACAAAAAAGTAAACTAAAATTCTATAACAATGGAGGAAAAAAAAGACAAAAAGGAAATGCAAATTTCGATCCAGAATGGAATGAGAACGGGAAATGGAGTAGAACTAAGTTGGGGGTGAAACAGCGAGTAAATTCAATTATTAATATGCAGACTTAACACGATCTAATAGTAAGGCTGGGAAGTGACATTCTACATGGATTAATATTTCATAAGACTCCCTGGCTAAGTTGTTTTTTCTTTCTTCAACACACGTGCATAATGCATGCGCCGCGGCAGGGGATCCGGTGTCCGCACACGTTGTACAGTCCACGTGGGACGCGCGACACCACTCCGACAATTATGAGGACAAATTTGAAAATTTGATTTGTTGGGATTACAGCATGGGAGAGGGGGGTGGGGGGCGTGTACCTGAGAAGCGAGCCTCCTCATGGACTCCTCTTGGCGCCGTCTCATCTCAGGGGTGCCGGGACAGCTGCCTCCCCCCAGCGTGCCATGCGTGGGCTGGGGCTGGCTGAGAGGGAGCCCCTCGCCATCTGGACGTGGCAATGCAGAGATTCCCAATCAAAATTCCGTATCTCAAAACTGTTTAAATATCATATTTGGGGACTTCTTACGTTTGGGCGAGGCCTGCGGGCTGTCGGAGGCGATCTGACGCATGCGTGTGCCGTGGCAGCTCAGCGCCACCAGGCGGGAGATGATGGCCGTCTTGCCGAAGCCGATGTTGCCGACCACGATCACGCCGCGGCTGCTGCCGGGCCGGTTGAGGTGGCCGTCGATCTCCTGGAAGAGCCACTCGCGTCCAGTGAACACAGAGTCCACCGTGATGGACGGTACCTCAAAAAGCAGCGGTTTCAGGGCGATGTCCTGGGGCCGGTACGGCGCAAAATGTACTGCTGGGTCGGAAAACACAATAAAGATTTTACTTTCACAGCATTTCACTTATCAACTAAATAGCAAACAACAACATCAAGGTGTAAGGCAGCATTTGAAAGTTTCAATTTGAATTGAAGCAGACAACAAGTTTTGGTCTTTGATGCAGCCTGAGGGAGCTACTTGTCACTGCCCTTTCCTGCCACTAGAGGGAGTTCCTAGACTACATTTTTTGATGGGTCAATGTAAGGGACACTGTGGGCTAAAATGAGAAATAATGGAATGTGATGGGACATAAAGGGGGCATGAAGGGACACTAAGAGACAAAATAGGAAATGATGAGAAACAATAGTGGCCGTTATGGGACACTATGGAATAAAATGGGACATATTAGGGGATGTCAATGGGTACTGCAGTGCAAAATCTGATATACTGGGGCATGATGGGCTATTTATGAGACACAATAGGGTATATTATGGGACACTATGGAACACAATGGAAAACAATGGGACATAGCAGAAAACATTATGGGGCATAGAGAAAAGAAGTGTTACTTACGTGACTGCGACTGCCAGGGATGGGAGTTGCTAGCGGAACCTGAAACAAACAGCAACAGAAAAGTGTGTTAAAGGGGTTCTCAATTAGTGCAATGGAGTGTCAAGATGGCATGAAATGCATTTCGGAGCAGAGCTCGCACCGTGGTTTTGAGGTCTTGCAAAAAAAAAAAAATGGCGTCTGTATAGCATGCAGCATTTATGCACAGTGTTTGGCAGGGTTGTCCAAAGTACATTAGTGTGCCCTCTGCAAATGGCTCGTAGCTAAAGAGCTCCGGCTAGGTGCGATAATGAGCCCATATTTCCTCGTGATCGTTTTCCTTGGCCGCATACAGTCGCTTGCTCTCTCGTTGTCTCTAAAGTGCTGCTAGTAAAGTTTCCAGGAACCCTAATGAAAAGGAAGCAAGTGCCATACTCGTGCTGATGTAAGGGCACTCCGTTTGGGTGAAAGAATGTGATGCAACAAAAACTCAATTCAGGGCGAGTGTTTTAAGTGTGGCTAATCCAATTACACTCAGGAAGAGCCTCAAAGCCGCTGCGAGTTTCCAAACTCAAGTTAGGGTTTCAAATGGGAGTGAGTTAAAGTTTCAAGCGTCTATTGCTACAAATTAGGGCTTTGAGGCTTTTAAAGGGTGTGGGGAGTTGTTTATGGAAAGATTGATGCTTCATCAGTCATCAAACACTTTACCAAAGGCACCTTTTGCCACCCTAGGATGACATTGAGCATCGCTACCCGCCTCCTCCGCATCCTCCATCACCGGCATCCACGGAAAGCTCGGTGGCCAGACGACTGCCAGACGTTTGAATTATTCACCAGGTGACGATGACTCACATGGCTCAGCGGTCGCGAGCAGGAGGATGCGAGGAGGATGCGAGGAAGGAAGGGGAGGACGGAGGGAGGATGAAAAAAGGGAGGAAAAGGATATTGGGACCATGAGGGGAATGCTCAGTATTGATGGAGGTGTCTCAATGTCAACTTTCAAAATGGCCGCCTGACAGATCATTCCTGCATGTCACAATCTGGACCTACTGTTCTTTGTGTGTGTGTGTGGACTGACCTCTCAGGTCCTGCCCCGGGCGGCCAGGTCCGCAAGTGGTGCTTTGTCTGGGCATGCGCAGAGAGGTGCGCAAGGGGGTGTGCCTCTGCTCGTCAAGGTAGGCCAAGTCCTCCAAGTGGGCCGAGCTGGTGGCTGTAAAAAATAAAATAAAATAAATGGCAACTCCTCCAAATAATCATCAAACTTTGACACCATTCCCCGCCCACATTAACACATGATAGGCCAAGAGGCTTGGCAAATTAAAGTCGCCCATCTGTCTAAGCTTCCAATTGTGGCTCATTTGGGCAAATTCCCTAGTAGGAGTTTAAATCTCCCCAAAATGGTTGCTTCAAAACAAAATGGCTGACTTCCTGTTTACTTTGGCGCTTAGGTTCTTGAAGCTTTTACTAGAGATTTGATATGATAGATCATGATGAAGTTCTCTCAATTTGCTGTGGATTGGTAGAACTGGGCCCCGGTTACGATTCCAGTTCCTAAGAGTTCAGGTAACAACCATCACAGATCTGTTTTAGTAAAGCGCGTGCAACAAGATGGACTCCAGAGGAAGCCTCGGAGGATGCGATCGGCCGCCCTGTAGAATTCCCTTCAGTCGGCGTCTGTCACTCGGTAGATCTCTCAGGATTAATTAGCCGCGCAGATGAATGTCTTATTCATGAAGCCCGGCGCTGGCTGTTGATTGTTTCGTGGCCAATATGCTATGAAATTAGATTTGCCAGTCGACGTGATAGACCTTCACAGCCCAACAAACGTCACTAGCAAAAAAAAAAGAAAAAAAAAAATGGAGGAGACCACCACCAGTAGTTTTTACTGACTGGAGAAGCAAGGAAATAATTAAAAAAAAAAAAAAAAGCGAGCGCTGTTGTGCTTTCAAAGCAAGCAGATCCACTTCAGATTAGATGTAATCTAAAATCTCCAAGCGACAGCACACAGTTGTTATCATTGTACTCACATAACTCAGCAGAGTGACAGTTAAAGGCCGATTTGAGTTCAAATCAGTTCATCCACTGAGTTTTTAATACCTCCGGAACAGCATTTTAGCATGTCCTGGTAGTCCTGCAAGTGCATCCCACTGACCCCTAGTGGAAGACACCGCAGCCCCTCGTCCTTCCTGCGGTTCGAAGTGCCATCGGGCTTCCGCTGACAAATCAACTTTCATTCTGAGGGCCAAAACGTGAGCTGCGCGAACATCCCAAAGCGCAAGTAAAACGGCAAATGAGAACATTGAGCAGTTTGGCCCCGAAGGGATTGGGGCGTGTTGAGGGTGGGAGAAGGGGGGGTTCTATAATTTAGTCTCTGAGAGGAGACATTAATCTGCTGCTAAAGCAAGGAGGAATGACTCAGGGCCACTGAGCTGAAAAGGCTCCATTTTCTCAATTTTCAATGCGAGGGACTCCAATCTGTGTGCTCATCTTGTCTATCTGCAATGCAGCAGTCTGTTCGCATCACGTCCGCTGCTGCTGTGCCAACGGGCTTAAGTCTGCACTGAGGCACATTGGCGGCCGGAGAAAGAGGAAGGAGGATGTTGGGAAGGGAAAGAGGAGGGGAAAGCTGTGTAAACTGGTGGATAGGAGGAGGTTAGAAAGGTAAGTAGAAGTATGCTGACATACGCCAACAAATTTTCACTTGAAGGAGGAGAGCAAGCAGGAAAAAAGTAAGGAGCAAAGAGGGAAGGAGTATTGAAATATGTCACAGGGAGAGACAGAGGGAATCTGGAGGGGACTCACCGGCCACAGAATTAGGTCGGGGCATGAGGTACAAGGGGATGGAGTGGGCAGAGTGTGAGGACATGCTCTCCAGGCTGCGTTCGGGGATCTTGTTGAGGCTGTACGTGGACGCCGTCATGTTCTCGTCCACGCGGTAGAGGAAGGAGTCCATGCCTGATTTCTGCGACTGCCACAGCTTCAGGTTGCCACGTGAGCCCTCGCAGCCGTGCTTGCCGCCGCCGCCGCGCTCCATGTTCTCAGAGTAGCTGGTCAGCGTTGCTGTCGAGACAAATCATACGAGTTGGAAACCCCTGACATTTCTTCGACACCCAAACGTGAGGCTCGGGGGCGCTCTCACCGATGATTCCGCTGTCCCTGCTCTCCAGCGTGGAGGTCGGACTGGTGACGGAGCCGTAGGCGCACTCTCTGGTGCCCGGCTGGCCCGACATGGTGGCGGGCAGGGTGGAGCAGGGGCTGCCCGCGGGGGGCGAGGCAGTGCTGCTGGTTAGCGTGGAGCATGGGCTGATGCGCTGGTTCTGACCCTGCTGACACAAACACACACAGACATTGTCCAAATGGATCGTTTGTGACACCGGTCCTGGGACTTCTCTGACAACATAGGAAGAGACTCATTGTTTGTCTCCCTGCAGTGAGTCCCCAGTGTGTCAGCTCGGGTTAGCAGACCGCGCTCCACAGGGGACCAAAAATATAAAGAAAAAGCGGCTGCTGCTGCTCCTGCTGCCGCGAGTTCTCACAGACGCACCCGAACATAAAACATTCATGCACGTGCGTGTTCAAGTGCGTGGAGGTCTCCATCAAGAGGAGAGGAAAAGGTGAAGTGGTGCTCAAGGCTACATCCACCTGACTGTGGAACACACTCGTGATACTTACACATGACGTAACTCCGCACGAGCTAGTACAAAAGGCTCAAAACGGTCTCCATTTCTCATGGTCTTGGCAACCTGTTGTCTATTGCGCAATGTTTACACTAAAACAGCCAATACCAGAAATCATTTAATAGCATAGCAATTTCATAGGCGCCTGGTTTATGCAATGCAAAGCGAATGTACTCGAAAGGTTCGCGTTGTACTTCGGGGCAAGGTAAACGAAAAAAAGACAAGCGTACACGGCGTGCGGCCGGCGTGAGTCACGTCCCTTAAAAAAGAGGCGCTTGAATCAAGCTCTCTCGCTTTCTACACCCCCGCCGTTACAGCAACGCTCTCGCTGCAAGCAGCAGTCGCTCCATCACGCAATGCTATCGTTGTGCAGAATGTGACGGCATGGAAGTGGGGGTCGCGGAATTAGACGCAAATATGATTCCTGGGACACATCTCAGCTAGTTTTTAAATCAAATGCCATCATTTAAAACTTGAGCAAAATGTGACTCGATAAAATCAGGGCTCAGAGAATGAGACTATTAGTGCGGCAATAAAGGATTCCACGTACAGTAGATAACATCAACACCTCGTGCCCAACATTTGAGATTAAATGGCATCATTTTCACATGTGCTAGTGGAAAATGTAATTTAAAAAAAAAACAAAAAAAAACTTGGTTTGTAGAATGAGGCTTTCAGAGCGCAATAACATCTTATTGTATTATTTGGCCACAAGCGACTATGATTTAGTCAGAGAGAAAATATTCAACAATGAAGTGGAATTATGAAATCAAATGCTTTCATTGCTGCTTTGACTGTCCTGTGAAAAATATGAAGAGGGGTTCAAAGAAATCGTAATTATTCAAACTTCATTGCAAGGAGCCCCTCGTCATTTTAATGGCAATTAAACACAGGTCAAAGTTTAGTCCGACCTACATTCCAACAAAACAGCCAACTATGACCTCAATTATTCAGGTGATTTGAATGATGTTTTGCATCCTGCCCGTGGGCCTTTCAAAATAAGAGTCGCTGCCTCTTACCTGTCTGGCCTCGGGCTCCTCCATGCTGTAGTGGGGACCGGCTGGCCCCTCGCTCGCTTTGTCTCCCAGAAGGAAGCCCAGGCGCGTCATCAATGTGTTGGCGGCCTCATCCACCGTGGGCGGGGGGCCCAGCTCCTGGCTCGACTCCCCTGCAGAGGCGGCGGGAAGCAGAGAAGAGAGGGAGTTAGGTGGAGGGGGGGAACAAACAAAACAGCGGTAGCCGCTAAAAGAAAAAGGTGACCATGTCCACCTGGAGGGATCGAGGCAGCTCGCTGCCCGGATATTTTTAATAAAGTCCAAAGTGACTTCATTCACGAGCCTTTCTTTTGAGAGAAGCAAACGTCACCCGTGCCTACTCGCTGACAGCCGCACCTCTTCTGGGCCCGGCGTAACAAGATACGGCGCTCACCTGTTAGACGAAGCCAGACAAAGCGGGCGAGGCGACGCCCCTCTGTGCTGTTTGCACAGGCTCTTTGCAGTGGCGAGGGAAAGAAAAGAAAAAAAAAAGCGCTCCACTTTGTTGTTGAAAACCAATTTTCCCGTTGAAATAAAACCGTTCGGGACCACCAAAAACTTTTTGGGGAACATTTTAATGAAAAAAATAAATAAGTAGAACCGTATAATATGAAAAAAAATAATAGTACATCCAATTCCGATAATTGTGATTCAAATAAACGATTAAATGGTTGCTGAATTAAAAAAATATATAAATAACAAAATGAATTTTTTGGGGTCCCTTTACATCTAAAACAAAGAATTACAGGTAGACCATTTATGATACTTTTAGTGTTTCGGTTTACTCATTGGTTGGACGTGTGCCTTTGTGAGTGACATCACAAGCTGGCGTCGGTTAGTCTGTATGTGAATATCGAGGTGTGAGTAGTGGCCTACATCAGCTCCTTGCCAGTATTCTCATTAGGTATTTAAGTTGTCGGTTGCCGCTTTCACACTATTGCGAACAAGCACAAATTCACGTCAGAGCTACTATGACGCTAATCCGAGCTAGGGGCATTTGCTAAAAGCTAACATATTTCATGCTAACACACCTGCAAAGACAATAACGACACATAAGGGAAAGGCAATGGAGAAAAAAAAATCTTACTGTAGGTATTTTTCAGCCTCCTTCCTTATTAGCATGCTATTATATTAGATCATTAGACTGCAGCACGCCCCTCCAGGTTACCTTTCCTCCCTGGAGTGTTCCCGAGCCCAGCAGATGTAATTGGATGAGCGAACGGGACGGCCGGATCTTAAATAAACAGCGGAGATGCTCACGCTGCGGCTTCTGTTGTTGTCGTTTTCCAGCGGGGCAGGTCGGACCAGACCGCCAAGTGTAATTGTGGTGTTTCCGTTAGACACAAGGCAGAATAATGTCAAGTCATGACATTCGACTTATCTACCAATACAGTTTTAATCTCACATAGCTAGAAAACTTTAAAGGCTTTTTTTTTTTTTAAATTTGGAATTTTTGTTCCCTTGCTGCATTAAATGCGGAGTAAACCAAGTATGATTTTTGGCATGCTGTAAAACCCCAAGTTATTATACACTCTTTTTTTTTTATTAATGTATAATATAAATGCCTCTAGGGGGCAACCCTTGATTTAAGCCGCCATAAAACCAACTTTAACTTCCTCGATGTAATCGCAAACATGTTAGAAAAGCAATGTCAAAGCCATAAGTCCAAACTTTATGGCCTGTTTAGCCAGTTGGAAGCCCGAACAAAGCCATTTCCAGAAAAGGCAGCAGTAAGGATGTTATCATATTAGAAACAAATAGCAAATAATTAGCTCACTAATGATTAGAACACGAGTGTCAACACTCTTTCAACGCGCACGCTTCTCATCTGCAAGGAAAATCATCAAGAAAACTTCTGAGCAAGTCAAGCGGATGTCGTCTCATCACCGTGACGCCTTCGAGCTCCCTAATGACCCAACGAGAGCATATGAAAACATCTCAGAAGCCCCCCCCCCCCCTCCCGCTAGATTCCTGAGCTGCAAAAAGGGGAGACAGATGGTTGCCATGGCAACTATCTTTCACCGCACAGGCTAGGAATGCGTGTCCGCGCATTCCGGGAAAAGCGGATTAATATTGGGGAAAATGCTTGCCTTTCATCTGGACACCTTCAACAGCAAAAAAATAAAAGAAACCAAGTTGGACGCATGAGAGTGACAGGAAAACTGACTACACTGAATTCACTTTTCCCGATGGTTCCCAATATTTTGCATGCCGAGAAAGCATCAGCGTGGTAGACAATCGGGACCATCGCATTCCTCTGATGTTATCTTCTCAAAAATTTCATTCAGACACCTGAAAGCAACGACAAGAGCCTACTCGGGATGCTCATGGCAAGTCCGATTTAAAGTTGCTCACCAAATTTGATCGTTTCCATACACTGTCAAAAAAGAAAACAACTTATATTTTTGTCGAAAAAGTATTACAATTTTACCATCTAAAATTTCATTTGGAACAACTTAACATTTGAAATGATTGACACGAATGATTGTTTGCTCCAAAACAATTGCCTCAGTTGTTTCGGGACAAGGAACATTTAGTTCTATCAACTCTTATTTCCCGAAACCTTTCAGATTTGGATGGACCCTTTCAGCTACTAAAGATCCAAAAGTTCAACTATGTAACTTTTGTTCACGAAAGACCAAAGTTGCAGTGACTCAGTTCTTTTGTCTTTCAGCCAATGACGTCAGGGAATCAAGTGGACACCGCGTAGGATGTTTTTTTTATTCTTATTTACTACTCATCCCAGGGCTCCTTTGTTGGGGTTCAAATCAATGTACCAGCATGTATGACCGGTTTTGTCGTCCTTTACCACAAACCTTCATCGTGGAGTTTCATGCTACACTGGGTTTTACCAAGGCTTCGTTTGGATAAGATTACACACACACACGCACTTATGAAAACAATACCAGCCACTTGCGGCTACTGGCAACGATAGTTAGGCCTTGTGAGGTGTTCGGTTATCGTTACACGACGCTGAAACCTCGAGATTCGTTTCTATTGTCCATGCATCACTTAAGATTTACTATAAAATTGCCACGAGAGCTTGAAGAAAACATTCGATTTTGCATGCTAGTATCCGGCAAGGAAAAAAAAAAAAGTTAAAATCGTATTAGATGACATAGAATACGTTATCCAAAAAGTGCTGACTCATGAATTGGACAGGATCTCCAGTGGGTAGCTTTAAAGTCGACAAATAAAACAAGCGTCACGAGGAGGCACGGTGTTAAGTCGACACCCTGCCGTGACTTGTGCCGGGAGACGCCGGTTAAGAGGTGTCCATCTGTCCGCCCAAGAAATAAAAGCCCGACTCGCCCGCCGCCTCTCCTGCTCTTCTTCCGCAACCCATTCGCCATCCCATTTGGAATCAAGCGCTCTATTCGCCTCAGTGGCGCCGTTGATTAACTTTACCAAAAGTGTCGCATCTGCGGTGACTCACATGTGCCTGTACTGACTCCCACTTCGTTTGAGATTGGCAAAAATGCACAAAAAAGGTACCGGAAGACATCAATGAATCCCAGATGAGAATTTAGCGACGGGATCGTGATATTATAATTCGCGTGAGCACAGAGCTTATCACAATATGACAATTGCAAACTAACAGTGTGAATTTCAATCCCATGCTAAGGGTAAACCGTTTCATCTTCTAGTGGAACTACAAAAGCACCTACTTGGAGCTCCCATGGGGCACAGGCTCCACAGGAGAGGCTGACAAACCGACAAGTCCACCATTTTGTCACCAAATTGCATCGGCAAAGACCTTTGAGTTTCAGTGTCTCCACCCACGCCGAAATCGAAGCAGATCCTCGAGTGACCTGCTTTAACGAGACGGGCGGGGCGGGGTCCGATTGGGATAGATGTTTGACAGAGACTGGACTGGCGTGCGGATTACAGACCAACTGCTGACTGCAGGAAGCGGAGCTGTGTAGGATTAGGAGCCTGAATCTGTGACATTCCTCACGCCATTAAGCAAGACTTTCCCCTGCTGCTCGCACAATGCAACAAAGCCGACATGCGGGAGAAGGGGAGGGAGGGGCGGGGGCCACAAACTTACCTAGGCACAATCTGTCCAGGTGGGAATTCCCGGCTGGGTCGGAGGAGCCGAGCTCCGATTGCGGAACGCGAGGGCTCTCCACGAACTTTGCTTTCCGAAGAGGGGCTGGGCGCACAAACACACGGAGGGAGACAACACACAAGACACACACACACACACATATATATAAATTAGGGAGATGGAGGGTGAGACAAGGGGGAGACAGAAAGCTTATAAAGCAGCAATTTTACAAACTACCAGAACCTTTTTTTTTTCTCTCCAACTAAGCAAGGTCCATAAAAACAGGCATGGCACAGGCATCTTAATCATGAGCGGAGTTCCACAGGGATCTGATTGAGGTCCCGGTTTGTTTTAGGATGAACGCAACATTTCGCCTATACAAAGCAACGTCAACAAAGTACCAAGTAGAAATGTGTCACAGCCATGAGAGGAGTCTGCAAACTAAAATGCCAGTTCCGCAGCATTGTTGAGTCAGCAGGGCGAATTTTGCGAGCATGCGTCGGCCCGCCGCTGCCATCTGCCTTCGAAATGTGTTCACGAGCTTGTTTACTCCAAATGTCTGGCTTTGACTGAGCGCACAAAGACGGACTTTTGTGCAAACAGACATGAGACGAGTTGCTGGAAACGAGCGGCAACGACCGGCGCGACATGGGTTCATTCATCGTTTCGGCTTAGAGATTTTCAAAGCGGGACAGACGCGAGTGCATCTGGGCACCTTACAGCTGTGGCAAATTTCCTTGAATGAATACTGAAAAGGCATACGACTCCATTGTGAAAGTTGTGATACGTTTCAAATTATGTTTGAAAATGCCCGAATAACACCTGGTGCAAATGGGCTGCTAGCTAGCTTCAGGCTAAAGTTAGCTTTGTTGTGCAAATTTCAATTTTTTGGAGAAGATGCAAGGATTTGGGGCTTTGTTTAGTTAAAGTCATTCTATTTGAGTTAAGTGGTACTATGTCTGCCTTACAGATTTGTCTGAATAATTTTAATCGTCTTTTTTTTAAATATGTTTTAGATGTTCCTGTCATGACAATCCCGTGTCGATTGGTGAAGCAGGCAGAAAACGATGATCGCTTAGATGTTTTCGGTGCATAGGAGCAGTGGTGGCACTGGCACATGACCAGGAAGCAGCAGCAAAACAGCTTTGCCTCAATCCACTTCGATTTGGACTTATCCCGATAAGCTCCTCTCTCTTGCAGGCGCGGCGAAAGAGCCAGCGGCGACTCGTATCGCGCATCCACCTTCGCCATCGACCAAGCGCGCCATCGGCGTGCGGCGTAAACCGGAGATTAAGCGCGTTTGTTTCTCGCCCGGATTTTCACCTGTGTGAAAGGGTTGGGGGCGCGGCTATCTATCCCCGCGGGGTAAATCCTCTCTGCGGCGTCGGCTCCCGGCGACTTAAATCTGGCGGCTGCGGTGGCGTTGTGCTGTGAGCGCGCGCCAAGCCGAGGATGGTTGACAAGTGTTGATGGATGGCAGCGATGCAAATCCACTCCTCTAATGAGCTTATGAATAACTACACCTACATTGTGGGTACATAAATGCAGTAGTGAGTATGATTACATTATTCCGAAATTTTGTTACTTGCAGTGAACCCTTGTTTATCACGAGCGATACATCGCAGCAGCAGCGGCAATCTCATAAATAAATGTTATTCATTACTGTTTAGTTTTTTTTGTTTGCGAGCATAAAAGGAAATGGATTTGAATTCATAAAACATTCAAATGCAAACTGTAACATTTGTTTTTAGTGAGTTGCTACAAAGGGAAATACGTCTGTAATAGAATATGATTTTGTAATGTGTTGTTTTGCCATTGCTGTCTTTTGAAAGGCCAGCAATGCATTTAAGTTAAATGCCAGTGTTGAGAGTGAAAGCAACTCAAACTAATATTACAATTGATCATGAAAAGAATGTAGAGTGTTAATGACTAGTGCAAAATATAACAACATTGGCAACTTTAGGCGACGCGCAATGTGAAGCGATGTTGTCGGAAAGCGTAGCGTCGTCACGCGGGTCAACACGAGGAGAAGGGAAAAAGGTTACAATCACAACAGGATACGGCTCAACCCCTGCCAAGACACACATACGTACAAATCCACACACACAAAGCTTAAAGCTAGCACGCCACCCAGGTCGTCACGACAACAGCTTTCACCGTCACATGCTCCAAAATGTCATCTCAGTAACACCTTGATTGGTTGACTGTATATACATTTTTTTTTTTAAGATAACGAGGCTCAGACGGCAAATAACAGAGAACAGCAAGTGCAAGTCCATTAGCCAGACGGCCTCTTCCAATTATGATGCAAGCGCACGTGTGTATGCGAGCAAATATGTATGTGTGTATGATTCAATCATCGCCGCCGTGGGAGGCGAGCAAGGTGAAACTCGGGCGGAATTTTGAGAAGGCACTGACATATGTACAATTGCAGTTTCTCCTAGCGATAAATCTGAAGGAAAAGGGGGATAGAAGAGTCTGTGCTCTCATGACTCAGCAAAATTAAGACGGAAGTTTGCGTTGATGGTTGTAAACAGCGGTGTGATTCCTTTGGGTCAGCGCTCCTGTGACTCAGCAGTATTAGCACCACGTCTGCGAAGGTAATTTTCTTTTTGTGATCTCTCAAGGTGTGTACTCCACTCACCGGCAGAGAGGTTTCGGGAAGCGACAGACGCGTACGTGCCAAGTCCCGCGCGGGATACAAACACCTAATAATAGCGAGGCTGTATTGACCTCTAGCCGGAGTAAAGCTCGGCGCCGTGCCGGCGAGGTTGATCCCCGTCGGGCCTGCTGAAACCTGAGGACCACGCCCTTCTTGTCACTGGAAAAGATCTCGAGAAGACAAGCAGAGCCGATTAGGATGCCGGGCGAAGGTGGCGCCGTCGACCAGACGAAAGCAGCCGTGAAATGACGGAGCAAATGTGCCAGCAGCAGTAGCAGCAGACAGAGCTGCGCTGAATGCTAATGCTGGCGCTGGTGTCATTGTGCAGGCCTGAAAGCCTTGGACACGCTTGGACGAGTGCACGCACACACACACACACACACACACCTTTTTTTGCGTGTGTGTGCGCTCAGCTCTGGGTGATCCACTCCTCTGTTTTGTAAGCAAACCTCTCTCAGGGTTATTAATAGCACACTGCAGGGGCTGCTTAACACCAAGGTAACGTGGAGTAACTTCATTTGGATGAATAGAGCGATTCAAAGTCACGCTTGCTACGACTCAAAAGTACAATTTGAAACTTGCAAGAGAACGCATGAACTTCATGTTTCCCATTGACTGATACGGAGAAGGTGAGAAGAAGGAAAAGTTCGGGCTTTCTATTCGTCATCAATACATCGGGCGTCCATGCCAACCGACGGAGGCAAGCGATGACGTCTGGCTGCTGTTATTGAGACATTTTGTTCCGTTTGCTCAACAGCAGCTTGTCGGGAGCCTGCAAAAACAGAGCCGGTGGAAGTGGGTATCCAACCCCCCCCCCACAAAGAAACTCATCTAGCCTCCTTCCCACCTGAGAACTTGAAGCTATTTATGCAAGCATATGGTACATAGTCTGATGTTATGCTCGGGAAAGTGCATCATTAGCCGCCCACAGCTTGTACTTAGACACACATACACACACTCAAAAGACAATTGAATGCGCACCCACGCGAACGCACACACGCACACACAAAAAACACTTGATCACAGCGCTTGATTCACAGCTCCTCCACCAGCCTACGTTAGCGTCATGAGCGCCCCGCCGACAAGTGCATCAAATCACTTCCCGTAAGCCCAGCGTCACATGACCCGCGCCGGCGACCCCGACAACGTGCGAACAAGAGACGAGGGCGCGGCGGTCGCTCACCATTCTCAACAGGCGCGGTCCCGCATTCCCGGAGGCTGGGCGAGAAAAGTCAAGCGATGAGGGGTGGGGTGGGGGGTCCTCCTATCTCGGACAAGAGTGGGATCTCCTCGGGTTTTGGAACGGCGATGCTGCACTCGAGTAACCGATACGGCGACGATGGGAGGAGTGAGAGGAAGAGGAAGAAGGTGGTTGCGTCTCAGTGAAGGGGTGGTGGGAGGGAGGGATGGATGGGGGGGGCATTGATGGTGCTGCCGGTCCGAGGAGGGTATTACACAGGTGACACCCCAAGCCTAGCAGGTAACCTTCACCCTCCCGCAAAAAAATAAGAAGTGATGCGGCAGCCTGAAAGAAAGCGAGTGCCTTCGTCCGCATTTAGCGCCGTTATGTACGGAGTAGGAACACCAGCCTGGGTCCTTCCGATGGATGAATGGCGCAGTGCTGCTGTTGTCATGGCAACCAGCGAGCAGAAAAGGAGGGGGAGGAAAAAAAAGGGTGGGAATGGAAAGCGGGAAGAAAATGGTATAATCAAAAAACAAAAAAAGCCGACGAGGGTGGGAGGAGGGCGTTGTTATTAAAAGGAGCGCGGTCTTGCCGCTGATGGACACGCGGGATTGCAAAGGGGACGATTTTGTCGGCTCCTGCGTGTCCTTGTTTTACCCTTGAAAGTGCAGCCATCTTTGAGGCCATTTAATGCCTAAAGCAGCACTTTTTTTTTTCTTTTTCTATTTTAATCATCTCTGTCAGTCACGCTTATTTCCCCAGACACTGACCGACAAGGCTCATAAATGTCACGGGTTTGTGAGTGTCGTCAATGTGCAAAACGGCTGCGAGTACGCGCACGTCATGATTACTGGAGACACATTTGTAGTTTTGTAGTTGAGTGTGTGTTGTCACTCCCAACGACATTCGGCGTGAAACTGGCGAGAGGCGACTGACGCTTTAGTCACAAGCAGCCTTGTGTGTACGTGGCAAATTTGAAATAATCCACAGAATCGCCTCTCATTAAAAAAATACTTTGAAGACTTCCTGCCAGTTCTACTTAGAATATAGACATAATTACCTCGAAACGTTTCTAATGCCCGTCGATCAATAAATCAAGTCAATCCACCACTTCGGCGAAGTGTCAAAGCGAGTCATCAGCGCATACCGCCCCACACTTACAATGAGCCATGGCTGCAGACTAAAAATAGGGGATTTGTGTGAAACCAGTGACAAGATATGGTGTCACAAAAGTGGGAGCCGCACAAAGCTAATGTGTACGTAGGCTACAATTTTTTATAATATCACAACCCTGCATGGACATCGACAATAGAGTGAGGGATGAACTACGGCCTTTGACGTCAGAGCGTACACGTATGCACGCATTTGGCACTATCACGCTGTGCGGGACGTGGCGCCGAGTTGGATTAATTAAAGGGTGACAAAGCCCGGAGTGACGAAATGAAATGTTGCTCTGGTGATCAGCAACAAAGGGCAAATGAAGCTCATGCAAAGTAGTTGCGACCCAATACATTTGTCCAACAGAGTGCACCCAGCACTGCAAACAGCTTTGATTTATTCTACAGATTTAATGGAAGTTTGCTAAATAGTTAAAAAAAAGTAACGCAACCCCGTTTGTTTGCAAGACGACACCAAAAAACGCATCCAGACTCCTCCAGTTGATCAAAGGCCCCCCAAATTAGGCTTCATCTACCTGAAGAACCAAAAAGCGGCCTGAGCTCTCCACCATAATTACACATAAATTGCAGCATTTGGATAAAAGGAGAAATTAGCATCAAACATTGCATGATCTGGTGCACCCTAGTGGCCGACTATAAAATTCCACCAAGTCAAATCTGCTGTAAATGCAATCACAAAGCATGTCCCGCAGCTTCCTCACACAAACAAAAATAAAGAATAAAAAAATAATCGTGCAATCCCACCTGTGAGCTTTTTGACGGCCTGCAGCCGGATACCGAGCGCCTGGTGACCGAGCAGCGGCGACGAGGGCAGCGAGCGCGACACGCCCTCCATGATGCGAATGTGCTGGACACCTTCGGCCATGGAGAACGGCGACGGAGGCGGTGGCAAAGCGGCGTAGTAGTCGACCTCAAAGGCGCAGTCGTCGTCCAAGCTGCCACCTGCGGGATGGGGGAGGCACAACGGGCATGAATCGGCATTTTATTTCATTCGATTTACAAAACATATTGTCGGATTATGCAAACGCAATCACGGCGGGCATTTCATTAGAAAAAATGAAAAAGAATGTTGATCCAACTTCTATAAAAATGCAGTCTATTATGTTTTTATGGCAGAGTGGCTAACTACAGTTTATGTTAGGTTTACAACGCTATAATTTACGATGCAAATTCAGTCCGTGTTGGTCTGAAACAATTTCAGATAAAAACACATCAACTGTAACACAAAGTCAAATTATAGCTTTTGTTGTTTTCGTGACAAACGACGAATAAAAATCACAATTCTGATGGAAGTGGCACAAAGTGCACTCGGTGGCATTTCCGTAACATATGGTGATTAAAAACATCTTGAATTTTTAGATCGTCTCGACTCCAAATGCAAGAAGGGAAAAAAAAAAGTATTTCAGTCTACAATGTGATGCGATAATCACACGTTTAGGCCGCTTCGTGACTCTAAACAAACACAAACGCCCACACTGGTTGACATGTTCCAAACATGCTCACGGGTGTGGTGGTGGTGGTGGGGGGGCATTGGGACAAGGGTGGGGGATAATTATGGAAAACATTTCCTCCCAACTGCTGATAAACTCTCCAGTATACCTACTTCAAAAGCAAATTACAAAACATCTCCAGTACTCCCATCAGTGGTCCTAAAGATTTGGAGAACTTAACAGAAAAACTACTGAATAAAATGATTTATTTTTATTGAGGCATTCTTAAAGGTATGCTTACCTTGGCCGAAGTGGCTCAGGTGAGGGTCTAGACCGGGCGAGCGGGGCTCTGCCAGTTCCTCGCTCCCACCATCTGTGAAGGCCGAGGACAAACAGGACAGCGAGTGAGCGCGGCGTTGCCGGCGTGACCCCGGAACGGCGTCGAGGCCTCGCAGCAGTCGAGTCGTGCGTCGGTCCCCGACCATCCACAAGTGGGTCCTCAGGACCCCGGTGAGGCTGCTCAAGCAAAGACCCTCCACGCCCTTCCTGCCTGAACCCGAGTGACCCCTGCCGGTGGCAAAAGTGGATCGTGCCAAGTTCCACCTTCTCCTCCTCCTGCCAGCCATCTTGTAAAGTCTGATCCCACCAGAGAAATTGTGAGCTCAGATCCACATACAGTTCACTAGATGACGATCAATGACGCCCTAAGGGAGCAATGCAGCCGGAATTAACCACAGTGGATGAAGCTGCAAAGAGGAGGGAGGGAAGGAGGGAGGGAGGGGCGGGAGTGCGGCCAGTCTCATCCCGGGGTTTGTTTGTTATGATGAAGCACGATCATCCCAAATTAAATCGTAGCAGGCAAGCAGACGCGGATCGACAAAAATTGCTTTTGTGTTCGCTTGTTTCGTCTCGTGCTGGAAACAAAAGCCGCAAATATTCCCAAACTCACTGGTCCGACTTGGAAATATCTGAAAGTGTATCAGCTACGCAGCTTTGGTGGAAAGATCAAGCTGGTCGATGGACGGATTCAAAGAGCCGGAGGGGGGGCGAGGGCTTTGCGTGGGAACTGGGCTAGCATGAGATTGACACCAATAGGCTGGGCGACAAAAAAAAACCTAGAGGCAAGAAGTGACATGGATGCTGGGATGACTGTCCATCCATTTTTTCCCTCCTCATCCAAATCTTGTCAGGCTGGAGAATCGCGTCTTTGTGGCGTATGTATTCAGAGAGAGAGAGAGAGAAAGCGTCCATTCTTTGCGGCAGATTTATCTGTTGTTTCGTAATCACAATAGGATGTTGTGGCACGCACACAAGTGGCCTCTTTCAGAAGCGGGAGTGGGGGGGGGGGGTGAATAAAAGAAGGAGGAGGTGAACCTCTGACTGTGCGAGGACAGAGACGTGTCTTCATGCCATCGCGGCGCACGAGACAAAACATGTGGCGGCCTCTACAGAAGAACACAAGTCAAGTCAGAGTGACACAATCTGCCCTCTGTCCGCTTCCTACGCCGCCGACATAACAGCGCACTCCAGTCTGCTGGCTTTTCTTTGCTGCGGTGACGGCATAGCTAAGCGTTGGGACTTTTTCACACTGGGACAAAGAATCATTATGGGAGCTGTCGAAAGGCCTTTTGCATAATATTTTGGACTTTTAATCAAACGTATTTTAAATTCCCGATGGAGGACAAAAGTGTGTTGGGTATGTTAGATTTGTTGTGTTATGAGGGGATTTAAAAAAAAAAAAAAAGACTCCCACATTGCCACAAGAGGCTGATGGAAGCTGTGTCGCAAGTGGGTGGTCTTGGTTTTGAAAAGAAAATAATAAAAATGGGAAGAAAAAAAAAAATGAAGAGTAGCTGGCGAGGCTTCCAGCACATCAATGTGTTGTTACATCACAGGCGGCAAAAATAGACACGAACAAGGAAGCGCGGGAGGAAAAAAAACACAATGACGGATGCTTTTGGTCACTTTACTTTCGGGGTTACTGTGACGTTGTTCATACGTTAGCATATCTGCCTCGCAGTTCTGAGGTTCAGGGTTCAAATTTCGATATAGGCCTTCCTTCTTTCCCAAAATAAAATTGGTACAGTCCATCTACTCAATTCTTGAGCTAGCACCTTCAAACAAGTCGAATTTAAAGAATAATTGTTTCTCTCGCTCTCTAACCACCTACCTAAGATCAAAAAAGGAAACAGTCGCATCATCTCCTGCCACGCTGTGTGAAACGAAGCTCTCGAGACGACGTGAAAGCAAAGCAGCGTGTGATGATGACGGCGAGCTTAAGTGGATGACGATGGGGGCGGCGTAAGAGGCGAGAGTGGGATTTGACAAATAAGGAAAACGAGAGGGAGTCGGATGGGATGAGAAATGGAGATAAAAAAAAAAGATGCAGAGGGGGCGGAAGATGAATGGAGATGCAAGCGTAAGGAGAAGGCTAAGTTGGAGTTTATGAGGGCAAAAGGCAGACGTGAGCAAGGGCGGATGTGGCTGAGACTCATTAGCGTGATCTCTTGCTCTTTTTGTTCTCTGCTAATGTCTTTGTGGGCGGCTAGGAAAGGTGGCAAAACATTTCAACACAAGTACTTCTTAGATTCCTGATTAGGCGAGTTTTCTTTAACGATTAACAAAGAGTAGGGTCCACACACACAAAAAAAAAACCGAATAGGTGAATTCCCAAAAATCTTAAATTCAGCATTGTCACTCTCCAAATTACTTTCCAATGCAAAGCACGTATTTTTTTTCTGATAAATACAACCAAAATGCTTTTTTTGTTTTTGTTAAAAAAAAATATTCACAGATCCGCTTTATTTTTAACAATTCTTTTTTTTTTTTTTTTTTTAAATACAGACCACCCCACCCACCCTTAAATTGGACAGCAACAAAACGTTGCATTAACAGAAAAAACAGCAAGTAGTGATGTAGACCAGCACCATGAAGGTGTGGCGCTACGGTCAAGGTGACCAAGCGACTCAGACAGGAAGCTGAAGATCTTAACAAAATAAAAATGACCGAGCTACGCCTTCAGATTAAGATGCCACTCACGAGCAGTTCTGAGACGTGCCGCCACTAAATCCTGAGGAATGATCAACAGATGAGCAAGCCGTCCATCCGTGCATTCATTCATCTCGACAACCAGATCCCCGCGGCTCACCTTTGTCAGCCGAGCGCCTCGTCGCCCCCAGACGTAAAAATCCTGCACCATAGCGAGGCGAGATCCTGACACAAAAGGAGCGGAGGCCGGTGGAGAACCGAGGCGGAATAACGGATGGAGCGAGAGAGAGAGAGAGAGTGAGAAAGAGAGAGAGAGAACAAAAGATAAAGGGAGGAGGAGGAGGAGGAGGCGGGGGACGGACCAGACAAGCCTTGAGAAGCGAGAATGTGAGCGGCGAGTGAGGGAGCGCCAGGTGTCAGGACGCATCCACTCAGCGAGTCGCGCTTCAGCTCACACGCACAAACACACACAGACGGAAACAAGCTCGCACCCCCTCTGCCTCCTCCTCACTGCCATCCTTCCGCCAGCAGCAGAATTCCGTCACTAGGTCATCAACAGCTCTGTTGTCGTAGCTAATGGCATCTCTTAATAGTGCGATAATTCCCCCCCCCCCCCACGTCATTTTAAACATATAAGCAATAAAGTGTGAAAATAAAACGTGTTTTGGTCTTGCACTAAACTGATACCAAACAGTGGCATGATCAGAAAACAACTAGTGTAATGTCACAGCTTAAAGGTAAGCAGAGCTGCAGCACAGATTGGAGTTAGTTTATAGCGCTATCGGCGATATCTTCTGATAAAATGTTAAAATAATGCCGTGAGGTTGGAGGGGTACTTGTCTTTGGTGATTTGGTCAACATCATACTTTTTTTCCACAAACTGATAAGATACTTTTGTCAATACTCAGTGACCAATGAAAACACTTTTACTGAATGCTAAATGTTAGCAAGCTATCTAACTTTAACCAGCTAGTTCTGAATCTCTGAGAAGAGGACAAATTTTAAGACCTAAGTGGGACAACAGGAAACACCAGCGCGGCGATGACGCTGCAACCGGAGCGTGGAGGAGGAAGAGGAGGAGACAAGTGCTGCATCTTCTTCTTCTTCTTCTTTTTTTGTACCCACGCGCCACGCTGCCCACATGCTCCTGGTAAAAAAATTAAGCGAGCGCACTTCTCTTTCGCTAAAGACACAGTCCCGTGACGGAAGAAGACTCAGGATAACTGGACGAGGCGTTTGTGTCGGTTAACAAACACTTTTTAAATTTTCATGTGGGGATATTTCCCATTCATGCCTGGCTGCTGGGCCACATTGCCTTCATTCATGGTGCTTTTTTCCTTGGTCGGGTGGAAAAGGAAGGAAGCGCAGCGTCTGTGGACCAGCGGGTGCCAATCTGTCACAGGCTGGATTAGGTCCAGTGGGTCCAATCGTGTGGCGTTGCCACTGTGACGATTGCTGTGGTTCTGGCATCATACCTTTTGAATATTCGGACCCTCTTGTTTTGAGTGCAAAATATTAGAAACGGCAGTTTTTTTTTTTTTGTATTTATCCAAAAACTGTAACTAGCACTGCCAAAGCATCTTTGCTGATCTCTAATTAGCGTTCTCCGCCTCCAGTTGGAGATGAGCCGTCAATTAGAAGGACAGCGACGCCATTTCCTGTCAAATTCCTCCTACACTTTTGACACGACTGGCTGATTTTTTTTATCAACGTATTTGGACAGGCACGTCGGAAGAAAAAGATTCTCGGTGAGTTAGTCACACGGCCGTACCTTAAACAAACCGACATGAGCAAAACACCGCTTTTATTTTCATGGCACGCAACGTTTGCTCAGGCGTAAATTTTCAACAACTGCGGCGTGTAAAACGCCTGCTGAGACAGATTATCGCTCGGCATTACAAATCATAGCCAAGAACTGCTTTGATTAGGAAGCGTATAAAGTTGGTTCCGCCGTAAATTTTGCTGAAGCATTGCAGTCACAGTTTGTGGGCCGGATATGGTGAGCTGCTGGGAGTGCGCGAGTGTGTCGCGTGTCGTCGGCGTCCGTCCAGCACGCTAATTAGTCATGCGAGTGCTCATCAAGACGAATCCACCTTCAACCCCTTTTCATATTTTCCAATCAAGCAATGCCACAAGCTCTAATTGTCCTGTCAGTTGGCCGAGACTCGCTATTCCGCCCCGTCCGTCCCCATGGCAACGTGAGAGGGACCGGATGGGGGGAAACTCAACTGATTCTTGAAAAGGGTCCGGAGCTAAACAACATTTCCAGGATGGGGAAAGTCTTTTGACTCACCGCTGCTGCGACTCTTGCGGTTGGCCTTGCCTCCCGTGAGCAGCATCTTCAAGCTGTTCCGGAACATGGCGGGAGGGATGGCTGGATGCGTCGTACTGCAATCTGTTAAGGGAGGGGTGGATGACAATTATTATTATTTGTCATACAGTCACGACTACATTGCACATCAGCATGTCGGACTCGGACAAAAGACTGCATGCAGCAGGTGCAAGCAGGCCCTCCCCGCCCCCCCCAAGGTCCTCCCGTCTGCCCCGTCCATTAATTACTAAGCTTATTTACAATCAATAAAGCTTCTTTAATGGCAAAGGGCACATTTGCAGGGGCGCCCCCATTGGATTTATCTCCCGTTAGCCCCGCGGCCTGAAAATTAAGAAGACGCAACCAGGACGGTTAGCCAAGACATCTTCCAGATGGAATACCAAATCATCGCTTTGTAGCGCGTTCCGTGTAATTTAATATCACGATGAATTATTGAACAGGACTTTTTGCCTCTCAACACTGTTGCAGCAGTGAGTTGTTTTTTTTTTTTCACGCACAAGCTCTTTTGTTTGTCTTTTTACGGGCAGAGGCAAATGTGTCAGTTTCACAGACATTTTATTACTAGTGAAAGTGCAGCAATGGGACAATGCTTCCAAATAAAAAGTGTGCTGCTGACGCATGAGAATCAATGTCAGAGGACCATCTGTGACCAACGCGCTGAAAACCACATTTGGCAATGGTTTCGGGTTCTTCCGAGATGTGTGTGCTGACAGATGTGTGTTACACGCACACACGCACAGCAGGGAAAAGAAAATGCAAAGAAAGCCGAGCCCAGGTTTGAAATTCTTCTTTGAATCAGAATGATTCATCTAAAAAGAAAAGTAATGAGAGACTCAAGCATCATTACAACAGAATCAAAGACTGAATCAGGTGTTGAATTCCTGCAAACTGGATTTTGTGATTAATCCCGCTCTTAAATCCACTTGCCACAGTGAGCGCTCGCCGCCACACTTGCCGGCGACAAAAGCGGCGTTGGGCTGACCGACAGAAACCTAATTGAAAACGTCGCCTTTCACCGCCGAGGTGTCCGTCACGTCTGCTCGTTTGCATACCGGGCCGCCCTTGTGGCGCTCTGAACAAACAGGGCGGCTATTAAAGAGGAGGAGGCGGAACCCTCGTGAAATGGGGCGGGAAGGTCATCCGGCTCGTGGCAGGTAATCAACGCCGGCCCGCATTTGCATGAGGACGATTAAAAAAAGATCTACTGACGTGAAGCAATGTGAGAATTAAAGTGACAGCGAAATATTGGTACAAAATTCTGAGGAGGTATTATTAACCCAAGCAGGTTGCTTGGTCTTCTCTTCAGACTCTGATGCATCAATTGTGCAGGATGATGACACGACTTGAGAGACCCGAGGCAAGAGGAAGTTATTAACCGCGTTTCCTGCCCCGCCAGGTAAGCACATCAAACGCGAGCGCACGCACCAGTCAAGGACGACGAGAAACGGCGAGCGGGGAGATGTCAGGTTTATGCAAGCGCACGAGCCCGCCGGCAGCTGTCAATCACGGTGAATGATGCGGGATGAAAGGTCTGAGTGTGCTTTTGTCCAGGTCACGTGTGAATTAGATGACACGCGACTTTATTGTGCGGTCCTCATAAGAAGACTTTAGTACATTCACGTCTACTCAGAATAACTCTGGCTGCACTAGACAGACTCTAAAGATTTGACTCTTGGATTTATTTCGGAGTCAATTTTACAGCCGGCGAGATGGGGAACATCAAAGGCGGCGTATTCACCAGGCTCCATCAAATGGGGAAAAAAAAAACCACAATTCTCTTTGTTGATGACAAAGGGTTTTCTTGATAGATGGCCGTTATTATCCCACAGGGCAAGTTGAGGTCTCCCCAATAAACTGGCAATTGCATGGACTTTTTTTTTTTCAGGAAGCTTGCTGAAGTCCAGCAGAACTACAAAAATAAACGCTATTTTTGGCAAGTTCTTGTGAGATACAAATAGTGACCGAGCCCTGCCGGGAATAATGAACTGCCACAAAAAAAAAAAAAAACGCCTCCACAAAAATGTTTCAAATTGGACCTGAGACAACACATTTACGGTTTAATAGAGCCATCCGAGCAAAATCTGATTGTCATCAGAAGTCTCAGCACATCCCCAATCACATGATAAGCGAGTCGTGCGATAGGAAGCTGCGCTATCTCCGATCAATAATCCCATTAAGATTCCTGACTGGTGGTTATTTTGCAGGTCTTCTACGCCGCCTTGTTTGATTTGAATTTTACAAAATCACACTTCCCCCAATTGACGAGTAAATAAGTGCGAGGAAGTCGATTGTAAGTGCGGCACAAAGAAGTCGTGGACGCAATCGTTGTGTTTTCCTCGAGGGTGTGCGTCCGCATTGCTCTTTGGGTGAGTCCTATAATTAAGCTCGACCCGTTGATGGGAGTCGAAACAAACTGCCTGAATGGAGAATTCAACCAAGCAAGAAAATGGTAAATTTATTTAATACTTTGATAAAACACTGTCCTCTGTGAGCGAATATTTGCTCCATTTAATGATGCAAATGAGCACATGGTGTGCAGCCAAAGATAGCTGATATGATTGAGGTTAAAAAGAAAAATGGTCATATGAAGACACGCGGCATTTAGCAAGGTCGATTTCCCGCTGAGATTACTGCGCTAGCTCACGAGATGACGGCGGCGTGCTGTGACTCCAGTAAAAATCGCTAAATCTACCTTCTGACTTTCAGTTTTTAGTCTGAGACTGGAAATGTAAATCCATCTTAAATCGTTCAATCCCTCGAGTCAGAATGTCTGATGAACAGGCGGAACGGATTTGGTAAAGTCTTGAAAATCTTTCAAGGCTATATCGGAGCGGCACCGAGGCAACTTTTGCATCTAACATTTGACCGCTCACTTGATCTCATTCACTGTTGATTAAACGCCGGAGAGTCGTCCCCGCGGGGCCGCGTCGGCATTTCTGGCGTGGCAAATGAGATACGGCTCAAGCGAGCCGCTTCGGATTAGCCTCGTCCTTTGAGCCCGTTTCATTACGACTCATAAAGAACGAGGCGTCGCGGGGAATGTTGCTCGGCCGTCGCGTCGCGACGCTAGCTCGCTCTCTGTCTCTTGTCGTCTGGATGATAAGAGCTGGCCGGACAGAAATAAACACAAAAGTGTCGTCTTGGGAAAGAAAAAAAAAAAAAAAGTTCCCTAAGCCGCCAGTGTGATTGTTAGTCATTACCTCCAGGGCTTGCTGTGTTAAAAATGCATGCCCTCGGTCCCCCCGTGTCATGCCGGCTCAACTCAAAAGAGCATAGAATATGTTTTGCTCGCAAGCAGCATTAAGCAGCCGTGGCGTTTTCCAGCTGGATATCAATTAGACGCTCATTAGGCTCTAAGAGAACGTGGACCTCCCCCCCCGGGGGTTACCCACTGCGAGACCAGGCGACCTTGACCTTGAGGCGCCATGTTGCCAGCCTCGGGAGACTGTTACATCACCTGAGCTTCCTCTCCTGGAGGTTCAGAGGAAAATATGGGATGTCTCGTGAAACCGCTATATCATGCTGATTACATAAATAAAACGGGGGCACTAGTCCAAAAGAGTAAATAAATAAAGCAGCTGGATGCAGAGTAACAAGGTCAAGGCCTAAAAATGATCAGAGTGACCACACGTGGAATTATTCTATTTAGGCCCACCGCCACGCCCGCCTCTGCACACAAAGCTGAAGGAAACAGCTGTGCTCGCAACAACGATGCCGCTTGTCCTCGCGCTGGAACGCGCCTGGCAATTTACTGCCGAGTTAACCTGCGAATGCCGTTCCGACCCAGGTCTCCTGCTGCGCACTTGTACGGAGGGGAGGGGCGAGGAACAGAGCGTCCATTTAGGTGCTACAGAGTGCCAGTGTGCGTGGAGGTGGGTCAAGCCACGGTGGTGGCTCGGCGGTCCACGGAGACTTGAAGAACGCTATTTGCTGCTGCCTAGTCCAGGGGCGGATCTATGCGAGTGGGATACGGGACGGAGAACCACACCAAAATGTGGACACCCCGGCAATCCGCTAATAGCGACAGATGTTGAAGGCTTTGCCGTTCATTGTGCACTGCAAAGGTCAAAAAGGGTTGAACAATGCAAAGCCGTTGACAACTCTGCCGTGACTCTGGCCAGGAGGTTCTCCTCCGAAACCCATGCGGCAGCTGGGCCCGGGTCCAACAGCTGCCTAACAGGCTAAGCGGGTCCCCCCTGAGGACGCCCGCAAAAGCCTAAAATGCTCACAGCACTCGGGAGAAGAAGGGATTAACGTGATTCATTAAGGCTACAATGCAAGTCCGGTTTGTAAAAGGCAGCGAGACGTGTCGTAATAACTTTAGCGGAGGTCAAAATTAGCAGGCAGACTTGTGTTACTTTAGCTAGCAGCTGTGGTCCTGATTCTAGCAAATGGCATTCCGCTCTAAATCCGCATTCCTACTTGTGAAACGCCAACAGAGGGCGCGGTTCATTTACTGCCTTTTGAGAAATCCACTTAGTGATTCAGTTTTACATTTTTGGTTTCCATACATGTTTGTGGGGTGAATAGAATGCTCCACAATATCGCTTTGATTTAATCACAGTCCCAACACAAATGTTCCTCCACCAACACTGCATTAATACAATGACTATCCTCCTTGGGGCGTATTTTATGGAGCTGTGATGGGGTTCGATATATTCGAAGACTCTTATATTGCCTACGTTTATTTAATTGTTTTTTTTTGTACAACACAATGGCTGCTTTGCATTTTTCCATATTTCATTCCAAGAAGTCGCTTCCTCTGGGTTATGTAGGTCAATAATTCATTTTACTGCACAAGCCTTGAATGCATTACTGCTTTAATATAATAATGTATCAATAATGTTTTTATCATCTAGACAAGTTCAAGTTCAAGAACAAGGTTCGACATTTGTGTATGTCGGTATTTAATTAATTTACCGAAATCGTATTGTTCCGAAAACCTTAAGTAGGCCTCGGCATTGTCTTTTTGTACGCGCCGCTATTCCAGAAGGCGGAAACAGCGGCGCGCTGTGATCCAGCGGACTGATCCTAAAATAGACTCTCTGATGAGAAACAGACAACATGAACGTGAAATAGAGTTGGGGGGGGGGGGAAATAAAAAAAATAATAAAGCCTTCCTCGCATCACTTTTCTTTTTTTAAGGCATCTTTGGGAATCAGGAGAGGTACATCACGAGAGCTATTTTTAATATTCTGATTACAAGAACAAAAAACTAGCAATAAATCTCAGATCTCATGAGGTCTATGCTGATACATTTTGCCTTTTTTTTTTTTTTTTTACCCGCCAGTTCCTGAAACCAAATGCAGTTTTAGATTGATATTGACAAAAGCGACTGTTGTAAAGCACAGTAGGTGTCACTTGTAAATGGACAGTAAATTAGGGAAGAGAAAAGGCACTCTGAGGGGAAGGAGTTCAATAAATTGTCATAAAAGAGGAACTACCTGCCGCATAGCGAAGACTATACGACAACATAAACACCGAATGTTGAGTTAGCACATCCTGTTTCATTGCGTGTGACTTCTGGATGAATATTTGGCTTTTGATATCACAGAGCCCCGCATCTTTCCAGCTCTGGAAGCATGATATAAGCTAGAACGAGATTAATTTGCTTTTTTAACCTTGTGAGCATGGCAGCTTTGGCTTGTCCGGTGGAAAAACGAGGCTTTGTCTGACCAACAGATAAAAAAAATACTTTAGCGAGAGAGGAGGGGGGAAAAAGCAGCACAATGGAAAAGCGCGTTTGCAGATGATAGCGGTTGAGAAGATAAGTCAAACCGAGACATGATGTGATCAGAGGACCCTTTGAGGCCCGACTGTCTTTTATCTACAGCGCAGAGAACCACCTTTGGCGTCGCAGACCTACTTTTACTGATGGTGTCTCATTCCCGTCGTAAAACCCACGCAAAGGCCAACAAAAGCTTGTTGGAGGTAAGAAAATGAGCGTCCGGTATGTGGTGGGCCTTCATTAGTCTGATTAGCAGGCCTTTGTTGCAACATGCTATTAAAGCACACGTCTGAGGATGGAGCAGATGTCACATAATAGCTTACTGGCCTCCAGCCACTCAACAAGTAACAACAGCTTCTTGGCTTTTAACTTTCGACTTTTACCGGGAAGCGCGTGCTAACTCTAGAGCCGAGATTCAAACCTTCGCCCTTTTAGACTCCATCCATCTATTTCCTATCGTGCACGTTGTCATTAGGGTGACCTGGAGACTTTCTGGATGATTAGTTTAAGATGCACCTACAATGTGGAAAGGAGAGAACCCACACAAATAGAACAAGTGAACCGAGCAGAGATTTCGAACCCACGACGGTGTAACTGTGAGGCAGATGGTGCTAACCACTAGCCCCCCTGTGCTGTCAATTTCCATTGCATAAGATCAGAAGGTAGACAGACCACAGTCACTCATTTTGTTTGCTTCAAAAAAGATGTGTGTGTGTGTGTGTGTGTGTGTGTGTGTGTGTGTGTGTGTGTGTGTGTCTAACAAATGAGAACAATGCATTGCAGAGGTTAGGGTTATAATATAAAAGAACACATGTTGCCTTGTGCAGCCTGCATAAAAATGTGTTTGCTATTTTCTACAAGGGACCTGCTTCCTCATTAAAAACTCCATAATGGGTGAGTGGGGGTCGTGTTCTATCTTGAACAGGCTTGTTTGATTATGACGAGAACACCACACAAGCAATATGATGTTCTATTCTAAACCTGCGCACAGAGAACGCAGGAAGTTGGAAGATACAAAGAAAAATGTCTCGCTTACCTGGAGGCTTTTCCTACACTCGGACCTTTGTTTTGCAGCCCGACTCTGGCATCACATCTCGTCGTCCTGCTCTCCGGCCGACACACGATCTCTCCGGCGGACCGAGCCGAGCCACTCTGCGGTGGTTTGCCGCACCGGACGACGACTCATGCAGGACGCTACCGGCAGCGACACCCATGGGAGATAGGTTGAAGCTAGCTCCGCGCCGCTGATAGAGTCAGGCTTTGGGCCATGTGCGCCATGGGTGCCGGTGGCGGTGTGTGGGGGGGTTCGTCAATCACAAGCAGTCCCAGGCAAGCAGTGCCACGCAGCGCCGCAACAACACGCTGCTGCTGACAGGACTTGCCAAAGTGGCAAGCGTCAGCAGCTGTCACGCTCCACTTCCGGTAGCGTCCTACAAACTAAGAGCTCCATAAGACAAATTCAAAATAAGAGCTCCGTAAGACTATTTCGAAATCATGTCTGTTTAGTCCAAATACTCCAAAGTCAACAATTATAGACAAAATAGTCACGTGTTTCCCAACTTCTTTGTATTTGCGGTTTCCATGTCTAATTCTTGATCTACATTAAGACACATAGGACCTGATTTAAATGACGCAAAACATAATATGTCCCCTCTAGCATCTTCAAGTCGCACACTTCCTTGTGGCAAACCACTTGATGCTAAAAGGCCACAAAAGACAAACGGGGGCTCCAACATGGTGGGGGGTGTAAAGTGGGTCTCGCCTGGTGAATTATGCATGATGCAAGGGCGCACTCATACCTCACTCCTTCATCGTTATTAAAGGGAAGCGCCGGTGGATGTCAATCACAATTCAATTCTCCTCCTCCCTCCTCAGACGAGCGTTTGATGCACGAGATGATCGATGGTCGCCGCCGGTCACGGCTCTCGTGCACCTCTTCCTCCGTCGATATGATTAGAGGGCCATCAGGCACTCTTACAACCTTCGAGATGCGACAAAAGCGTGTGTGATTAACATACACCAACACACACACATGCACAATAAATGGATGAATGGGATGAATTTAAAGCAGAAGGGGTCAAAGGTACAAAGATAGAAAATCAAATGTGGATAGTCTGAGGAGAGTAAATTGATTTTTAAAAGCTTTTTTTCCCCAATTGGATTCTGATTAAAAAGTCATACATTAGAGTTAGGACGGATGAAAGGATGCATTCTGATGACATTTATGTGGAATATTTTTTTAAAAAGGGAGCCTGTATCGATATTTGTTGCACTAATTTAGCTGTTTTTCCTCAAACTATTTATTTCATGTTGTTCATTTTTTGCTACCATTATTATTATTTTTTTACTGAATATTGCGAGTCGAAGCAATGTGACGGTCATAAAGCTTCTCAAACTGGCGTGTTAAACGCGGAGCCACGGGGAAGGGAATGCTCTGCTTTCAAAATCTGCAAAGCCTAAGCCGTCAAATTCTGATGGCCTTACATGGAGACCTGAAAAGAAACTGAAAAAAAAAGAAGTGGTGGCTTTTGGGACACGGTGTGTTTGCGAGTATACAACATCCATCGACCAGGTCAACTTGTAAGCAATGTGGCTAAATATAACCTTTAGTCTGAAGCCTTAACACCGTGTTTGTCAAAACTCCATATGGGACATATTGAAAAGGTTTTCTCTCCCTAATGAGAAATACCCGACGGAGGCCCCTGGAAACCGCGTTGCTCACGATGGAGGTGGTCACAGGTGGCCGTGGTTACCACGACTTGTCTTTTCTGTTGTGAATAATGTAAATAAATAAGACAGAACTTAATATATGAGGGTGTTTAAGGCCACATAAAAAAAAAAAAGCACATAGCGTAGATGTACAGGAACTGTAACCTATTTAAACGTGGAGCAACAGCACGCATAGCAACAGTCGCTAGGGGCGAGATTGCTCGCTCGCTTTTCAAGTCCTTGTCAAAAGGTGACTCCCTGTGGATGTCTGCGTCTGTAATAAAATGCTAAATGTTCGCCGGAGTCAAACGTTCATGTCAGGCGAGGGCTTTTATCGCCATGCAGACGATGTCATGTGGACAAAAATGCGCGGCAGCTATCAATCCAATCATATTCGGGCTGTCAACTTCTCACAAAAGTGTGTTTTTATTGCACAGCGATAATGTAGTCAAATGGTGGAGGTAGAGCGAAAGAGTTGACTTGATTCACGCTCCGCGCCACCTGCGGCCGCCGAGTCAGGCGCCACAGCGGAACGAACGGAGCTCAAGGCTCGCCGTGTTGTCTCCAGACTAACCTCCAGCGTGACCGGCAGTGAGAGTGGGCTGCCACTTCAATGATTCGCCACAGTGGAAAGACCACCTGGGGGCCTTCGAGTCACTAGGGAGAGTGCGGAACGTTTATTTAAGAGGATGTTCCCTTCTCTAAGAAACGGTTTTGATGCGTTGTACAGGCAAAAGTATTGGGACACTGCTCTTAACGTCCGTCTAGGGAGCCCACTGTTGTGCCGAATGGATTTCAAATACTTACCAATGAAGCAAAAGTAACAAACCAAATACTGTTGTCGCTTCTGATGTGAGCGATTTATTCTCGTCAATGACGTGAGCAGAAGAGAGCATTAAACATCACTTGGGGTTCCCATAAGGAGCGCGAGCGTGACTTGGGCAAAGCTGCAGATGCTGGTGGTGGAGATTCCCGTGATGTGGCTCAGTTCTTGCACAACCTGTCGCGCAAAAAAAAGACAAATAATGAGCGCCAACGGCAGCGCTCCAGTTTCAAGATTCTCACCTGCTGCCAGTCTCCGACGTGGAGGATGAAGGCGCCGGCGGCGATGACGCCCACGCCCAGGAGCATGCAGTCTTCTGTCACCGGCATAAACTTCTCTCTATTGTTCATATAGCTTAGTAACCTTTACAAGGACCAATGCAGAAGGATATTCTGGGCGATCTGTGGATCGTTCAAGAAGCTGTTGCACCTCTGCTCGGCGGTAGGATGGGGGCTCTGCGTGGTGACGGCCAGCAGAGCGTCGTAAAGCGCGTCGTGCTGCAAGCTGACGAACTGGAGCACGTGGCAGCAGATGTGGTGCAGGCGCTCCACAGGGGCGCTTGATTCGTTGTGGCCTGCGGATGTGGGATGGAAAAATTTGTTTTTCAGTTTTTAATCATTCTGGCGATTTTTGTTTTTTCCATGACTTTAAATCTCGAGAATTGATTCAAAGGCGGCCCAGCCATACCGAGCACCTCCAGAAGTACTTCCACGTAGGTGAGAGGGTTGGGAGGGTCCAGTTGGAATTGCAGACCGTTCAGGACCATCAGCTCCGATTTCAGAACATCCTCTTTGGAAAAGTTGAGGCCCACTGAGCGCAGAAAACGTACAGCCTTGTTGATTTCAACGATCTGGTAAAAAAGACAAGTTCAGGATGTGTTATTGAGCTTGTAAGTCGATTTCTATCTTACCTGGCTTTGCAGTGACAACTTGCTGGCCAGCTGCACGCAGGACAACACCATCAAGGCGAAGTTATCCCGGATTTTCTTGAACGCGGCATCCTCGCGGGCACTCGCTTCGGCCTCTCTCGCACCTCCGCGTGTCAGCAAATGTGTGACGTGTTTGACCATGAACCTGAGATGTCCAAACAAAACCAGTTGTGGGAAACAAATCATGAGTATCAGTAATTCTACCTAAGTACATCTTATGAGTATTTTTCCCATCTATTCAATCCGAATGGCACAGGAAAATCGGCTTCTTACCTTCGAAGTAATACGACGGCGTGATAAGCGACGGGCAAGTCCAGTCGGAGCTCCTCACACATCAGCAGAATGTATTCTGCGGAAACATGCGTGTCAGCAAAGGGGAGCTGATATACAACAACAATGAAATATTATACAGTCTACGGTACATGCGGAGGCAGCTGATGGAATGAAACATCGGCCATTAAGTCTCAGAGTGTTATCGATTGTTCCGCTTCTGTTCAGGAGTGCCTTATTAGCATGGCGCTAATTCAACATACAGTGCAGGAATGCACAACAGCAAATAGTGCAAAAGGTCACAAGTCCAATTTGAGGACCATTTCTGGATGTTCAAAGACGAGGCTTCAGCAAGCCCTCAACCCTCGTGAGGATTAAGGAGTTCAGGAAATTTATTGGATGGATGCATATTGTATTAAACACATTTTGATATTGCGTATGCGGAATAAGAATTGAGCAGAATAAACCATCCATTTCCAGCCTTCCAATTAGGCTGACAATTTATGCAGCACCACCCCCTGGTGTCTACTGAAATTGACGTCAAGGTGCCCACTTGGGGTCAGGAGGAAACTTGAGGTTTTCGAATTTACTCGACAACCGAAGGGCAGCCATTTTAAGTTTTTGGCTAATTTGGGCTTGAAAAAAAAATAACGAACAGCGTCACAATAAATTAAATGCTGTTCGAAATTATCTATCAAAAGGATTACTATCAATAATGACCATTTGAACGTTTGCCAACTAATGTTATGACTTACCAAATAGTCTTTTATCTTTGAAGGCTCCGCTACAGGTGGACAAACTGCGGAGGTTATCTTTGTTTCTCTCGTTGAGATTGATGAAAAAGTCATTCAGGATTTCGACAGAGGTTTGTCGAAACCTTAAACTCTCAGGACTCGTCATATCTTCCCTGTTTGTCGTCATTTGTCGGTCACTACGAATTTAAAATGTTGAAATTCAATTAAATGTTGTCAAGTTTCAATTGTCTTCTATCGTATTTTCACAGGATGGCGCTCTTACCTTGGAGTTTGTGACCTCGGAACTGAAGGCGTGAGTAAAACCGGGGGCGAGGGGACGGTTTTCTCGTTGCACAACCCGGTGAATATTTCGCGCCGGACATGTTTAATAGCTGCATTACACTGATCCGATCTGACAATAGCATGGATTGGATCTTTAGCGTTTATCTGCATAGTCGCGCACAGTGTCGATGCTTTGCAACTCTGCAGGAGCAACTTGCGAAACAAGCAGGTTAGCTAACTAGCTCGACAAACATGGCAGACAAGCCGCCGAAGCCATCCGACTCCCCGTTTGCTACCAGGATAGACCCGGCTAAGGAGGAACTGTCCCGGGAGCAGTTGCACTTCATCAGGCAGGTGGAGCTGGAGCAGTGGAAGAAGAAGACGCAGACGTTGCGCACGCGGAACGTGGTGACCGGGTTCGCCATTGGGGCGCTAGTGCTGGGCATCTGTATCCTTTTGCTAATGCTAAATGCTAACGACAGCGCAAGGTGAACTCACTACTGACACGAATTCGTGTTTAGATCGGATATATTTTTTAAAAACGATGATAAATGTATGATTAGGCATATTTAATATACTGACAACTGGAATTAAAAACAAAAGCAAAGTAATTTGGGGAATGCGGTAATTCATTAAAATCAATTTATTTTTAAATTCATCTTATATTATACAAAATGCATTGTCTGTTTTTAATTATATAAACAAAATGAAAGTTATTACTAAGATTATATAGTGAATGTTATATGCAGTTTTGTTTTTTGTGTATTCATAGTTATTCTCTGTAGTCTTTTTGTTTGGATCTAAATATAATTTCCAGTATTATTTTTTTCATCTACAGTTATGCTATTTGATGTTGTCTTTTTTTCCCCTTAACTGCTTTCACCCACATACAGACGGCTACACGTTCTACTCTGTCTCCCAAGAGCGCATCATGGACGAGTTGGACGAGGAGGCCAAGCGTGCCCGGACGCCAAAGACTGGCGCCAACTGAGGTGTCCAAAGTCCAGATTCTTCATGGACACCTCAACCAGCTTTTCTTTGCCCATCTCAGAGATAGCACAGGACTCCTATCATTGGCAGAGACTTTGCTGAATGTTTTTGCAACCATTTTGTGCAAGATTTGAAGTGACCTTCTGTAGCGGACAATGCACAGCACTTAAAACAACTCAAAATGGTTGTAAGGAACTGTATTTATGTCAATAAAGTGATGTACGGCAGATGTACGGTAAAAACACACTCGGGTAATTTTTTTTTAATGAGTATTTATTGAGCTGGGAAATCCACTAGAGTGAACATCCAATGAAACGTCATAGAAATACAAAATAAGACCGTAAAGGCACAGGTGGCAGCAGCTGAATTGCACAGTTTACTGTACAAATCTTTGAATATATTATTTGAACCTTTTTTTTTTTTTTTTCAATATCCAGTGTGACTATTTGCTAAGGCACATTGACAGCTCGGCCATTCTCCCTTGTTTTATTGTATTAATAAACGGACAAAGTTTGACCGACAAGAAGTGTGTTAAATGAAAATGCTAAAGTGCATGAGGTGCTTGATTGATCTATTCCAATAAACTAAAATGTGTATATATATATATTTGTTGTTTTTGTGCATGACAGTCATTGTGTAAACAGTCTATAAATGCACTCTACCATGTACAGTATATACACATGTACAATCAAAAGCCAGTATTATTAAATATTGGAAATTATTTCTATATTCATCTTGTACTGGCTCAATAACCTCTGCCAAGGAGCGAGTAGATTAAAACACACCCAAAAAAATCGGCACTTTTCCCTTCATTTGTAATTGATTTGCAAGCATATTTGATAGTACGAATAAAATATTTAATTTATTCGAATGTGATACTTCTATTGTAATTTGTATTTTCTGAAAACAATGATAAGTGTCAATACCAAGATTTGTTATGGTCGAGTTGCACTCGGAGGAATGTGCCAATTAAATTTTATTTCATAACGCACTTCAATTTCTTGCATTGAATTTTAGTGAGCCTTACCCACATAATGCAATATGCAAAGAAAATGCACTTTTGTTGATCTTTCCAACTCGCATGATATGAAGATGTGCATTTAAAATTGCAATTATTCGCTCCTTGGCGGAGGTCTCCACGTTTGAACAATTTGTCTTCAGCCATTTTACGGTTTGACCTCACTGCCCGTCACAAGATGGCTGGCGTCAAAACAAAAGAAAAAAAGGAAACATGGTACAATGCAACTGGACGTCCGTGGCTGTGTGAAATGAAATGTTCCTCACCGAGCAGGCGTGACATTATTATTCCCAACATGTAACAAATAAATGAAATTCCTTCACATTCCGTCGGATTAGAGACGTCGTCGTCTGAATGTTTTGTCAGATGAGGTAGTCCGGAATGTTCAACGTTTTGCTCGCCGAGAGTTTCTTACTGGGGAAAGAAACGAGTGAGATGGTAAGACAAGAGGAAGCTCACGACGGGCACGTGGACTCTCACCATTCTGTTGATGTCGGAGGAGAAGGTGACACCTTTGCTGGGTTTGTCCTGGGAGCTGCTGCTGCTTCCTCCCAGAGAATTTCTCCTGATGATACCTGAAAAGTTCGAATTGAATGGAAAAAAAATTAAATGATTACAAGTCTGGCTAATCCAAATCGCCTTGTGAAGCGTATCATAGCAACCGCCACCTTGGATGGGCTGTATGTCCAAGCGCTGGAGGCTGTTCCGACGTGACGGTGGGAGCCCCCCCGTGCCCTTAGACAAGCGACGCTGGCGACTGGACAACATGGCGGCGGGGGAAACGATGCCCGGCGGCGGGACCTTGCCCATCTTCTCGTACAGATCCTCGATCTCCTGCTTCTGAGCCGCTTGAAGTTCTTGAACCTCAGACAGATGTCTGTAACCATAGCAACGTGACTTTAAGCTCAAATAGCTGGATAATTGAATCAACGGAATTTAAAGGCCGTTTTTGTTTTGGGTCTCTGCCCCACTTGGCCGCAAATAGTCACTCACTTTTCTCGAAGCTCCTGGAGCTCATCCAGCATGTCTTCATCGCTATCCGAGTCGTCGCTACTCATGTAGGACGCACCGTGGCTGTAGGTCATGGTCCACAGGTGGTGGAGCGCGTTGCCGTATTGCGGGCTTCCGACCGCGTCGTCCCACAACCGTCCGTCCGCTTCGGGCGCCGTAACCGACAGCCCGCTGTCAGCGGATGTGCCCATTAGGCTGAGGCTGTGCGCCCGCCTCTGCCCGCGTCTCCTCGTCCTCGGCCGCTCCTCTACCACCTCTTCCTCCTTCCTCTGGGTTTCCGATTCACCTTGCCCTTCCTCGGTACTGCTCGCATCTCCTCGCGGCAGCGAGGCGACAACCGGCACGTCGGCGCTGGGCGACACCTGGAAACGCCCCACTGTCACCGTAGCGGCTGGACCTCCTGCCACGGAAAAAGAAAACATCTTCATTATCGGCTTCTTTGTTGGTGTATTGTTTCTCTCACAGCCCACGAGTTGGAACGTGGGCGTGATTGTGATTTTCCACTGCTAATCATTGTTTTTTTTGTTTTTAATCGAATCAAGTGTTTAATCACAAAGGACCAATCAATCACCTTGGGACAGTTGGACTAATCAATCATCAGATCATTTTCCATGATAACAAACACTGTCTTGGTTTATGAGGCCTTATGTAACTTTTCAGGACACATTTTCTACATTTGGACAATCACATGTACAAACTGCATTATAAGTCCTTTAGCTCCATGTTAGCATCTATTTGGAAACATTTGTATACGCTTAGTGTACAGCGCTCTGTGGTTATCATCACTCGTAATATCCTGTCCACGAGACGTCCTTGTAGCAATAAACCACGGTGAGGGTTGAGGTTGGACGCATGCAAACAGAAGGACTCTGTTTCGAGTCTAGAAACACACACAAGTGTGGGAGGGGGGGGAGGCTTGTAAATGAGCACGTCTGAACGCCCATTGGTCACGGTCGGTGGGTAGGGGCCGACATGGCTCCTACTCCCACACGAGACGGAACATTAGCTACCACACCAGAGATTACGCAATGGCTCCTGGGGGCAATAGGCAATGGTGTCAGGAAAGGCGGCAAAAGCAGCGAGTATTTAGGGGGGAAACATGGTCAAAATGGCCGCTGTGTGTGCATAAACAAGCACATGTGCTTTTTTGTTTGGCCTGCAAACAAGCGTGTCATTTTACAGCCAAATTGGAATCATTTATTACCTGAGGGGCTCAATTGGGACACTTGTGGGGCTGTCGGGGAACCGCAGTTCAGTCCAGACAGAGTGCTGATGGATGATAACTAGACAGGAGAAAATAATATTAGTAACGTGTTGGTTGTTGATGTTAAAGAAGAAAATGGACACTCACCGTGCTCTCTGGACTGTCCATCGGCGAGGGTGACAGGTCCGACGACGAGGTCGAATTGTGCACTTGAGATAGGACCTGGGTCGAGAAGGTTCCAAGATCCTCCTGTATGGGGTTGGGGGAAGTGGGGGGTCCGGCCTGCTGTGGTGACATCTGCGGCGGGGTAGTGGGGGATGTGTCCTGCCAACTTTGAGGGAATCCATCCATGGGTGGCGTGTTCCCCGAGTTTGGGTAGATGTTTGTTGGGTACGGCACCTCTAGCGTGGGGATCTGGTAGTGCGGGGGGTACGGGTACGCCGTCTGGGGGTGGAATCCCCCATAGGAGGGGATCCCCTGCTGAGCGGAAGGGATGAACGACTGCGCCATGCTCATTGCCATGGAGATGACGTTGGCCAGTGAGAACAATGGCTGGCTGTGCGGGGGCCACATAGCGGGATGCTGGGGAGCGGGTGGGCTCTCGCTGTCTTTGAGGAGGTTCGGGGAGCCCGGCGGTACAGGGGATGGGACGGACGGAAACGTGGGGCTGCTGCACACGCGGGTGAGGGGAGGATGGAGGCCGCCGCCCGCTAACAGCCCTGGTTTGGCGGAAGCCGGCCTGCCAGGGTACGGGAACGGAAAGTTACCCATGTAGGGCATGTGGTAATGGGGCAGGAGGGAGGCCGTGTGGTGGTACGCAAGAGGAGACCCTGGAAGACAAACATGTGCAATCAATCCACACGGACAAGAGAAGACATACAGTCTCTCCTCCGGTCTTCATGTGCGGCATAAATTTGTCGGTCATTCAACAACGACGTTTTGTTCCGTGTGTAACTGCAACCCCGTCACCATCGTGACTGCAGGGGGAACGTGCAAATGTGTCCCATGTGTCCTTCTGGATCTCATTTTGGACTAAGACCTCACACACCGACAGGCGGTTTTGGAAAATTCCCAGAATTGCTCCTGAATTTAGAGATTTACCTGGCGCGTTGTGGAACGACTGCGAGCGGACAAGCGGTCGTCCGGCTGACGTCAGGTCCGGGGTGAAGACGTCGCCGTTGGCGCAAGGAGGCGAGCCGCGTTCCACCATGCACGGGTTAGCCGCAGCAAAGTCTGACAAACACACGAGCGTCAAGAACCGATGACAACATGTACAGAAAACGTGAAGAACTGATTTACCCGGCAGGGAGGAGGAGAAGTGAGAACATGGGAGGCTCTGACTGTGCAGATCCGGCTGCAAAAAAGATCCGGGAGTGAATTCAACCACACAAGAACGCTTTATAGTCTGTGACTATTTCCATCTTGAGACCTCAAGAGTTTGTCCAACTCCTTTTTAGAACTTTACTAAGACTCAGAATAGCACAGGACAGATACCTGGGAAGCCTCACACTTGGTCGTACACACGAGATTCTGATGTGACCGAAAGTCACGGTTACCACAACCGCATTCGCTGACCTGGGAGGAAGACAGCGGGTTGGCTGTGCTGTGGAAGGCAGGCTGCGGGGGGCGCTGCCCACTCGGGTGCACGGGCTGTTCCTTAGTCATGAGCGCTTCCGCCCGCTTGATGATGTCACCCATTCGGTAGATGAAGCCTTCTTTTTCCGACGGCAGGATGAACTCATTGTGCACCTGCGGCGAAAACAGCAGTCAAATACAATTCGAATGAATACAAATAAAATCGCAATAAAAGGTGAATTATGAATTAAATCAAATTAAAAATATACCGTATTTTCCGGTCTATAAGGCGCACCGGACTATAAGGCGCACTGTCGGCTTTTGGGAAAATTTTAGGTTTTTAGGTGCGCCTTATAGTCCGGAAAATACGGTAATTATTAAATTAAATTATTAAATTAAATTATTGGTTTTGGCAATTTGCCAGTCAAACCATTTTAGTTGCACTAATGTGTTTACACGTATCGCCAAAGTCCAGCTCCTTCTTGTAAAAGTACTTCATTTGTATTTATAGTGCACACAAATGGATCGTCAAGTGCAGCATGTGAGTAAATGCACTGGGACCGTGAAGTGGACAGGACGTTCTATTTGTGCATCCTCCTCCTCCTCCTCTCACTTCTCGCTTATTACTCCTTCTCGGGGAAAAACATCCCCCAGCGTGAGTGAGCTGCTGTTGCGTTTCAAACGTCACGAGCGAGTAGCTCTCAGCGCGTTTTCATTCCACCCCCAGCTGCTGTGCCAAGATGCCATTAACGGCCGTCCATTTTGAAAGGAACAAATCAATCAAGAGCCCAAAATGAAAGGCTGTGAGATTTAATTATCCCGTGGTGTCATCTAAGCCTGTAAAAAATTCATCGTGGTGATTGTGACCCACCATGACGGCGGCGATGTCATCCGGGTTGTCTCCGTCCAGGTCGAACTTAAACGTCACCATCTTGTCGTTGTGCGTCTGCAGCTGACACTCCACCACTCGGTCCACCTTGTCGGACAGCTGGAAGGGAGTTGAGGTGTGATTTAGTGGTGAGGCTAAAAGTGTGACAGGACACCCAAAATGTGATGTCATCATACCCCGGTGATGCGCAGCCTGGATCGTACCCGCCTCCTGAAAAGCTTGGCAGAGGTTCGCCTGGCGATTGTTTTCTCGTTCTTCTCCGACACGCCCTCGTAACCGTCGCTTAGACTGGAAGTCACGTCGGAGGCGTAGCTGAGGAAAAAAAACGCAATTGTGGGCCGATGTGGAAGTGGAGGAAGAGGAGTTGCGTACCTGTCCCCGGGAGAGTTGAAGCCGCTCGGAGATCCTGGTTTGATGGCTTCCATGTTGTTGGATACGGCAATGCTCTGTCGAGACACGTGGGGGAGAATGACTTAGGCTTTTCGTGTGTACAAAACAAAATGACCGCCTGGGTGCGTTGATTGACGGCCCGCTCACCGAAGTGAAGCGAAGGGCCGGGATGGGGAGGCCGTTTGTGGACGGGGAGTTGGCGGAGGAGGCAGGAGGCGTGGCCTCCAGGGGGTCTTGGAGGCCCGAAGAGCTTAGGTCGCCGTCCGTCTCGCAGTCAGCTGTCCCAACAAAAGAGCATGTGATGCACACGACACACTCGATGACCCCCCGAGCTTAATTTTCTCAGTCGGACAGAATATTTACATGCATTTTTTTTTTTTTTTTTTTTAAACGTCACGCCTCGGTTGCCGATTGTGTATGATGATTACGTAAAGCGGACGCACAATTAGCCGAGGAGAGGCTGTTGTGGCGGATGTGAAAGTGCTGCTCGGGTTCCTCCGTCTCTGCGGGGCAGCCGGAGCTGACGGCAGAGTCCGCCGAGCTGGTGATGGGGGACAGGAGGGGGGAAGGGGAGGGGGCGGGCGGCGCGGGGGAATCGGGGGCCGCCGCATCGCCGACTTGCGGGGAGGACGAACGCGGCCTCTGTTCCTCCGCCTGCCTCCTCAGCTTCTCCCGCTGGCGCTTGATGGCCGTCACCCGATCCCGGATAGCCTTGGCCACCAGCTTGAAGTCGGCCTCGCACACGAAGCCCAGCACCACCTGCAGACATGTACGCAGACACATGGTCAGGGCCTAACACTGAACACGGAGCGGGACATACGGTCCCGAGCAGAGTCGCATTAGAACATCTGATTAGAAATTTAATCTCGATGAAAAGCGAACACTTTTTCATTAAAAGTCACCTCTACGGACACGGTGTAAATAAAGGCCTCCTTCCGACTCACATTTCATGCCAGTGGAAAAAAAAAAAAAAAAAAAACTGTGCCCTTGAGCGACTGAGTGTTCTCTTCAGGCTTCACATTAGCGTAACTGTCACAACAACTCGCGGTACTACGACGGCCTTATAAAAATCAATATTGATTAGCATAATTTATTTCCATGTTATATTTTCCATTCGGTTCTTATTGGTGCTCCTCACCATCTCCTGCGCCACCTCCTCTGGGACATCCTTGTACAGCTCAAAGAGAAACTCAATGGCGTTATTGTCCTTATATTTTCCGTGGAGCTTCTTGGTGTCCATGCGCAGCCAAAGCTTCAGGCCCGACTTGAGCGTGTCGTCCTCCTCGGCAAGCTCCACGTGCACGCCGTGGGTCTCTTGGAAGAAGGGGTGCTCCAGCAAGTCTTGGATGGTGTACCTACGGGCGGTGTTTTGTTTGATTACGACTCGGGAGGAGATGACGCGTGATGTCGGGCGTACCTTTCGTCGTTGTTCATGTGGATGCAGCCTTCGATGATCTCTTTGAGCTCGGGGACTTTCACATTGTAGAAGCTGTCGGGTTTGATGCCCTGCGTCACACACATTATTGTGATTTTTTTTTTGAATTATAAAAAAGTGTGCTTGGTTAAAAGTGAGCAGAAATTTGTTCACAAGGAGGTTTTTTTTTTCCCCCTCCTCTGAGCGTTATCACGAGAATGCGTTGAGATTAGCACAGCCTGCTAAAGTGCAGATAAGCGGCGGGGAAAAAGGAGGAGGTGGAAGCGAGGTCAAAAAGATTCACGAGGAAGTCAAAACACGGCGACCGTGTCGTTATCTGACGTCGCTCTGATGCGCGATGTGATTCCAGGGAATATTTTTTGGTGATTCTGCCGACTCCCTCTGGCATTGGTTTATGAGGCGAGCAATTAAACAGGGGGGAAACTCTCGACGCCTGAATCGGCACGTCGTCCTCTGGACACTTTCTAACTTTGCATATGTGATGTAAGCGAGCACAAACAGACGTCTCTGCGAGCAGAACACAATTTTCCAAAACACATTCCCGCCCGTCGTGCCTACGTGCAGACGTTTGGCGTGTTTGAATTTGAGTTCAGACACATAAATTGGGCTTGGCTACTTACGCTGGTGACTTTGCGGTAGATCTGCGCGGCGTTTTGGCACTCAGAGTAAGGATACTCGGAAGTGGCCATTTCCAGGATGCACATCCCGAAAGCGTAGACGTCAACCGCCTCGTCGTATTTCTCCTCGTACATCTCGGGAGCCATGAACTCAGGCGTTCCTGTCAACAAATTAATCAGCCATGTTAAAACAAGAACAGAAAGGGGACTTTTTTGTCCCGAGAGCTCACCGATGACACTTTTGGCAAAGGAGGCGCTCTTGAGCGTAGCGAGGCCGAGGTCGCCGATCTTGACCGAGCCGGTGGGCCCGGTGATGAAGATGTTGTCGCACTTGAGGTCTCGGTGGATGATGGGCGGCGTGCGTGTGTGCAGGAAATGGAGCCCCTTCAGGATTTGACTGCTCCAGCGCTGGAGCAGCTTCAGTTTCATCTCCTTGAACCTTTTCAGATAACTACGGGAAAAAATAAAATAAAATAAAACATTTTCAGATAACTACGGACCAAATAAAATAAAATAAAATAAAATAAAATAAAATAAAATAAAATAAAATAAAATAAAATAAAAGACTCACGTCTTGAGCGTGCCTGATGTCATGAGCTCCGTCACCAGGATGATGCACTTGTGTCCCTTCACCGTCGACTTCCACGAGTCGTGGAAGCGCACGATGTTGGGATGCTGGAGGCCCTTCAGCATCTCCACCTCCTCGCTGAAACGCTGACGCTCCGCCTTGGTCAGCTTAAGAGTCTGCGAAAAAGATTCTCATTTGCAATGTGGACCAAAATAAAAGCAAACTGTACACTTAGCATATGCTAGCAATTAACCACGACGTCAACAACTGGAGAATCCAGGGGGGGCACACATGATTACATACAAACAGTGGTTTGATAAATGGCTGTTACCTAAAGTAATTAGCAACAGCAGTGGAAACCACAAGCTCATCCACCCTCGATTGCATAATCGCAGCAATTTTCCAAAAAGGTTGGGGGGGGGGGATTACAGGTTTGAAGCCCCCCCCACCATCAATCCATACATGCACTTCAACACTGCAATGACGCCATGCGGACAAAGACATTTCTTGTGCTTCCTCAGTGTTCCCTGAATGGAGCAATTTAGGAACTTAGCGGAAACATCTCAGGAGACTTTGCCCGCCATGAATCCCGCTTTCAGTATGAATTCTAGGAAGAAAGAAAAAAAAAAAAAACCATCGCCTCCTCGTGTGTGTTTGCGCTTACAATCAAGTCGAGGAAACCCGGTACCCCATCGCTCCTACCTCGCTACCTGTCAGAGTGTCTCTCAAAGGGCCTCCTGGAGCTGGGGGCACCGAGGCCGAGATAAAAATCAGCTTACAGTCAGCAAATTGTAGCCGAGGTACAGCAAGATTTTTTTTTATGTTTGTTTGTTTTTTTCTTGGATTCATACGCATGAGAGCAATCCTCCAGAGTACACAAATTGGAAGGATTTGTTGGAAAAGTCTTGCCAGGGGGACTTTCCACTACGGACCATGAATATAGCATAACATTCCTTTTCTCCACTGAAAGCCACAAAAATGAAACAATGGAGGAACCAACCATCTCTAGGAAGCAACAACTTGCTTGTGTCTGGCAAGACATTTATTGGCAGACAGAGTTATAGTGCATGAAGCTTAAGCCAAAGAAGAAATGGCCAGGATAAAGTTGGCCGTGCAACTGTCCAACTTTTCCATGACACATTCGGGCCCACAACACAAACACACTAGAAAACAACTATAAATGTGAAAATGTCCACAAAAAAAAACATTTTTGGGCCCTCACACTTGAAGTTGGATATTCCCCAATTGCATTCAATCGGAATATAATTGTGTGTTGCATAATGCACAGGAACGTGTAGTAAACATCCCGCAGGCTATGACGCAGCTTTTCCATCATCTCTTGCAGCTGCATGTTCGCGGGAGAGAGCAGTGTTGATTGAGCAGAGGGGGTCTAAGGGGTTAGGGGAGGGGACCCCTCGGGGGACCGGTCGGTGCCACACGAGCGATGTTACATAAGCGGGATGGACGGCGGATGCGTTAAGCTGGCTTTAGGACGGCCCCCCTCTTTACTCCCTATTGTGACAACCGCAGCAAACACTTGTGGGCCGAGAAAAAAAAAAATGTAAGTCCGTATCACTCAGCCCTACGTTCTCCACAAATCTCAGATTAAGGTCAAAGACAAAGAGGCGTGAACCGAGCAGGTCTGACTGACACTTTGTATTGACACTCATGTATACAGTGTCGCCATTGATGCAAGTTACAAGTGAGAACTGAGGTGCCAGTGTGCCGCTTCCAAGCCCAATGTGACGTGCGGTCGGGGAGGTGAACATTTGGTCTCCGGGGAACACACCGAGGGCACGTACACGGCACCTCGTAAAGTTTCAACAAAACTCGCCTCGCTCACGTGGACTTGACAAAAAAAAATGTTGCAATAAGCAAGCCGGGCTAAAAACGCAACACAAATATCTCAAAACATGAAATGTTTTACAAATTTCTCATGTAACAAGTGTACTTGTACTGTGTGCGGTACATCCCAGGAAGTGTTGCGTCACCATGTCCCAGAGGGCCCGAGATTAGCCTATTTACTCGTTTATTCTTAACGGGCCTGAACCCGGCTAATGTTTACTGTCACGGACTAGCTAAGGGTGCGGTCTATAAACTGCACTTAAGCCTTTTGCCACTGATCCCGCCACCTACACTCCTACTGACCTGCTCTGGTTCTTCAACATACAAAACTAAATGTACCCTGCTTCTGCAAGCTAGTTGGACTCGAGTTACACGAATCAGGTCCCAGCGGATCTGGTATACAAAGCGCTGCTATGCAAAAGCTGCTCGTCACGTGACGGGGCACGCATGAAAGATTGATCGAGAACCAAATAGGAGCGAGCGTGGCGTCCGAGAAAAGTCCGACTAGAGTACATTAAGGTACAAACACACGGGCCTCTCCGGAATGACGTTGGCCCAGCCCGCCAAAAATGGCGGCACATGATCAGTACATGCTGACTTTAATTGCAACGTGACTGAATCGATTTTAAAATAATGATCAATTAATCGTTCCTCTTCTATACATAGAGATCATGCGTTTTAACCACAGCACCGCAGTTGTGGTCAGGTATATTTCCTGGAAGATGGAAAAGATTCATCATGTGGCAAAAAAAAAAAAAAAAGGTCCGCCTGGTGGCGGCATGTACAAAGCCTCAGTGTCACTCGGCGGGCCAACTTTCCACTCAGCGTGAAGCGTGTCGACTAAATTTGTAAATGCGGCAGTTAAATAAAAATTCACACAGAAAACACTTTGACCCTTTTATCAAATAGGAGGCCGACATGTAAGAGTTGTAATAAAAGTGCCACCACTTGAATTACTGTCCGGTCAACGTTGATTCTGCTTTTTTTTTTTGTGTGCGTCAAGATGAGCTCTGACGTCCATCTCGTAAACGCTTATCAGTTGTCCCTCCTTCAGGCTTCCTTATCAACAAATAAATTTTCCAGGACAGGGGTGGGCAACATCTGACATTTGAGAGGGAGACTTCGTTTTTTTTTTACTTCACCTTTCCGCGTCGTTCTAGGTGACTTGCAGGTGAGGCAACCTACGCCTGCTGCTACATCAACATGGCAGGCCTCCGTCCTGTTTAGCCAACACACTCCGGGCAGGCGGGGGTCACGTTAGATGGAGATTTCCGGCGGAGATGCTGAGGTTAACCCACCATGGGCTGTAACCATATCAACCACCTCTAAGCTCATTAGCGGAGATTAAAAAACATGGCCACCAACTAAAAGGGGTAGGAAAGTTTTTTTTTTTCCTCAACACACCTGACAGGTAGACTTCTCAGGGCGAAACAGACTAATTCCTGGGACGCATGGTCATTTTGTATAATTGGCATGAGGACCATGGGTGGGGCCTCGGAAAAAACTGGACCGAGAACCCATGTGGGAACTAAAGCTAAAACTGCATGAAGATTTCGAATGAATACGATTATTTGTTGTCCTAGACACTAATGTCGCCAGCAAAATGACTACTGTGTGTATTTGTGTGTGTCAGTGGTGAAGGGGTTTTGTCTGTGGCTTAGGTCAGCACCTCAAAAGTGGCATTTGGCTGCCAGGCTAAAGTGACACCGTCAACGTTAAACCTTTAAATCCTCTATTGAGCTACCAAAGCATGGCAGGAGGCAGCTGCTGCTCTCAGTTGTTTACATCACACACAAGCGTGTTGAAGGCATGCAGAGAGCTGGCTCGGTTGTCAGTGACAACAAAGCTTACCAAACTTGACATGGAGCCGCTCCAAGGTCGGCAAGGAACGATACCGGTGTGATATGCTAAATGTCAGAACTTTTAAAGACTCAATGACCAAGCTATGATGTCATTGACAGGACATCCCTACCTGAAGCTCGCACCAGGCCACTTCCACCGTGGTCTCTGTGTCAAGGCCCTTGTAGACAGTCTTGAAGGACCCCCTCCCGATCTCGATGTTGAACTTGAGGTAGCGTCCGTCAGGTGACGTCGCCACCGCTTTAGTTTCCACGTCCTCCTTTTCTTCTTCCCACCGCTGGTCAAAGTTGAGGCGAGACGACACCACCCGACCTTTACCCTCGCCCGGCGAGTCGGACCGAGACCCGGCGACATGCGGAAGGGGGCTGCAGGGTGGGGTGTCAACACGGGGTTTCTCCTCCTCCTGCTCCTCCTCTTCTTCTTCGGCTCGGGATTCGGGCAGGCTGAGGATGTTCTCGGCCGACCAGGAGAGGGCTTTGGAGAGGGCGCCGCTGAAGAGGGGGGAGTCCACATCCACGCTGATCTTGTGCAAGCCGTACGAGTTGCGGCGTGCGCCCAGGCCGTGCGGCTGCAAACCCGGGAAACCGCATCCGGGGATCTCCACCTGAGCGTGTGACATGGTGCGCTTGGCCACCAGCAGCTCTGGACTTGAAGGTGCCTTTGCGGTGACACGATACAATTGCAACTTTCAGAAATACAATGAAATCAATTGAAATAAAAAAAATTGAGGGGGGTGATGCCATTTTTTCGGGCAGAAAAGATGAACAATTAATATATAATTACTCACTTGCTCCTTAAGCTGCGTCAAAATACATGTTCCTCTTCATGAAATAGTCCAAGCTGGTCTTCAGCGAGAGTCCACACCTGGAAAAGCAACGAGGAGGTCTGTTCCGTGTATATATATGAAGAGATGTGTGTGAGCAGCAGCAGGATATATCAAGAGCGCTCTCCGTCTCTCCCATTAGCTCCGCCCCTGTCCTGTACTCTCCCCTCCTCACTGCTTTCGATGACTTACCACAAGGAGGCGCTTTATCTTCTTCATCTGGGGGTGGTAGCTGGGTCGTCTCCCACCCCTCGTGACCATGTCCAAGAGTCCTTCAGCAAGATGCTGAATCTCTAGTTGCCGCGTCATCAGGAGGTGAACGAGGAATTCAGTGTAAAGCGCTTTGAGGGGGGAAAGCGCTATACAAGTGAAAGAGCCATTTACCATCTGGAACACACGCAAGCAAGCAAGAGGCCTCTCCAGAACTTTAACACCCCCCACAGGCGGATAAAAACATGCCCACCGATGTGCTGACGTCAACAGTTTATGCAACCTTCCCACAGGACAAATCATTAGGTACATCTTTTTGTTTCTAAAATATTCTCATAATATTTCTCCTTTGAAAAACTTGAAAGGTATTGATAAGGGAAGCAAAATATTAGGAACAGCCCTCAGGTAGAGGTGTGCCTAATAATTTGGCTCAGGCTGTTTTTCCCCCCACACAAGTATGCACGCCAAAGTCCAATTTATCAAACAAGTCGTATTTATTTTTACACATGATATGAAGGGAATAGGAAATAGGTTGATTGTGGACTATTCCAATTATTAAGAATAAATTGGGCTGAGTCGATTCAAGTTACCTCCAGATGACTCAAAACCTTCCGGTATTTAAAAACACACAGAGGCAGAGGTGAGCGATGACAACAAGAGCAGGGGACCCTCCCTCCACAGTCCAAAAATCTCCCCGCCTCAAAAAAATTTGACGCCTTTGCCATCGTCCATGCTGAAGACCTCGGCTTTGCCATCCGTTTGCAGCGCCTGCAGCGAGCGCAGCAGCATCCACTCCTCCAAGCCGTGGAACTCTGCGCAACACGTAAAAAGGCAGAAGGTCAAATGAGCACGGTGCGGCTAAGGTCGGCGACAAAAAAACTTACCTTCGCCCTCTGTGTCGTCGCCATTGGCGAGCTCATAAAGCGTGAAGACTGTGTTGTTCATTCCGCTTTTGGACACCTGAGGAAACAAAAGCATGGTCATCATTTGTTTATTATTTTTTTACATTTCTTAGTCATGAACTTTTCTCTAATAGTATCTTCATTCTCACCCAGTTATACATGAGCTTGCCCCATTCCTCAGGCCGCCTCCACATCACCAAACACCTCGACTTGTTCTTGTCCATCCACTCCAGGTTGCCTGACCACCACAAATACACAAGAGCCCAGTGTTATTAAAAAGAACATACATAAAACTCACTCCTTACCTTTTTTCCTCAACTCCTCAAATACGACTTGAATTGCTTCCACGGACAGTTTTCCTGCCATTTTGTTAAGGGGGGGGGGAAAATAAATACCTTACTGGTCAATTTGTCAACTACACGAGACAAAGCAGCTTTGTGTATAAAGCACATGTCATAAGTGCTTACTGTCAATCACAATCAGATCAAAGTCTGCTACCTTAACACAAATCAAAATGCCAAAGACGGGCTAAGACAACATACAAGCAAATAGAGGTTTGATTCGATTGATAGCTCTGGAAAGGATTCATTGAATGTTTGCGAGGATACGTTTAATCTTGCGATTGTTGAAGACGGGGCTCTCTTGTGCCTCCATTACATCCAGCGTGTAAAGCTTTTGATGGCGGTAGTAGGCCAGGGCCAGCGAACACCACGCTGCCAGTTGTTTCTGTCTCGTGTCCACATTGGGTTGAAGCCTGCACACAACAATTTAGGAAAACAATGACAAGACACACAACATCATCATCAACATCATCTTGATGCGTTGAAGGCTAACCTTTTTTATTCCAAGGCACACAAACAACTTCACTAGTCTCGTTTAGTAAACATCAGCAAATGTCTGTCATGTTTGGATTTAACCAGAACTGCAGATTTTTAAAGAGCCACTAATTTGAATTAATGCACTTCCGTATTTTTTGGGCTTGTTTACCTAATGAAGCCGACTAACATGAAGCTAGCAGTCAAAGGCAACACACTTGAAATGTTCAACACGTAGAAAAGGAAGCTTGGTGCTTTTAATATGGTTTAAAATGTGTACTTACGTAAAAAAAGGAGGAAAATTGTATTGCCATGGCCACTCGAAAGTCATTGCGGCGGATGCGGTGAGAAGTACGTCCAACCACAAATAGGTTCCGGCAGAACACAAGTGCTCGGAATTAAAAAGGGCCGACATTCATCCTGATATTTAATTAAATTGAGACTCAATGTGTTAGTCGTTATTAATTAAAAATGGCATATAACAATTCTTTTTCAATTTTACTAAATTAAGAAAAAACGATTTTCTCAATCAACTTCGAATGGACTCAATTTCCTCCATTTGACAGCTTCCGAAAGAGCGTCCGACTACAAAATGGTTCCGATTTACGACATTACGCGGAACTAAATATAGCTTGACATTTATTGTACAAGTTTGATTAGTCGTTACTACTACAACTACTACTACTAATACTAATAGTAATAATGATAATAAAATAATAATAATATATAAAATAATACCCAGCAAGATCACAAAATAAAAAAAATCAATCTTCTTTACAAAGTTATTTTATTATGGAATTACTTTGCATATAGTTTTGACAACATTCAGCACATGAATGCTTTCTATTATTATTTACAACAAATACATTTCCTTCAATGGCCACTGCTCCAGCCTGTTGAGCTTTATATACAGTAGTTCTATGGTGTCATTAGACAACTAACAATACAGCATAGATATTCTGTTTTATTTAAACATTCTATGTAATATTTATTTCACAATGTCTTGTTGATATTATTAGCTGTATACACTTCTATATTACAAGATGTTTTGTGTTAAATCTTCAAATAAAGAGATGAACTCCTTCAGCCTGAATGGAAGAGGCGCTCATACTCGTTGAGGATGAGCTCCACTATCTGGTTCTGGTAAACCGTGTTCCTAGCAATATTGTCCAACTCTGCTTCGGGCCGCATGAGCGTGGGCCCGAACACGATGGCGACATTGTGCCCCGTCATGCGGTTATCCTCGCCGCACTGGATGACCCTGAGACACAAGAAATCAAAACAATAAGATCAAGAAGAGCGAGGCTTGACAGAAAGCATAATGTAGCACAAGATGTGAACACAAAATGGACGCTGACCTCCGTAAATGTCCAAACAGGAGTTTCATGGTGTCGTGATTCGGGGCGGGAAGAGATTGGATCAACTCATAAATGCAACACACCTTTGTGTTGTAATCAAAAATTTCTGCAACGAAAAAAGGAGGGTAAAAATTAATAAAAGATGATTCTGCTTTATTTGTTTGCTGCCAAAGGTTTGCCTTACTGATGGCGGAGACGAACTGAGGAAACAGACTGTTGGGGAAAAGCGGCTCGGGAAGCTCACGGAAGAACAGCTTCAGCGCTCCGGTGAGGACGTGAACGTCCTCCCACTGGCCGTCCTCAAGGTCCAGTTCCTCTGTTGGGAAGCATCATGAGTGGCTAAACAACAACATGATAACAATAATGTCACGAGTACCATGATCTGCTTTAAAACGCAGCTTCTGGATGACGGCGAGGTTCCCGCTGACCCTGTAGAGTCCGTCGATATCCAAACCTGGAGGTCAACGCTTAAAAGTCAGTCAGCTGCATTTGTTAGTAGCAGGAGAGGGGGGGGCGTTACCTCGCCTCTCCACAGCTTTTATGCACTTCTCCACAAAACTGGGAACGGTGGTCTGCTCCTGCGCGCAAAGCGTGGCCAGGTGGCAGCCGAACACGTTGTCTGGAGGCAGGACAGAATATGTACGTATGAAAAATCTGAAGAGGTGGGACCTGACGACACTCACTGTACCTCGTATGTATCCTTTCTCCTTAACCGCTTGAAGTGAAGGCCGCTTCATAAGGAACTTGATCAACTTAGTGCGAACCTTCTTTGGGTCGGTTTCTCCAGCGGTGGTGGTGCTGGTGCTGGTGACGCTTGGTCTGGAGGCTGACCAAAAAAAAGTTGATTTAAAATGGCAGCCGTGGATGACTTTCCACAACATGGCTGGAGCTCACCCCTACGCCAGTCGCTGGTTAACTGTTGCTCCGCCCCGCCGATCTTTTCGTACACGTCGCTGCTATCCTCCTCCTCGGAGTGGTGCTCCTGGTACTCCTGTAACAATATAAATTAAATTAATAAATAGCCAATGAATAGCATGAATGCAAAAAAAATAATTCAGCAACGACTTACCAGTTGCCGTATGGTGTCCAATAATACTTTATGCCAGTCGGTAATTATGCTCTCAGTATCATACTGGATCAGAAACTCAAGACCGTTTTTGCTTTTTAACTGGAAGAGCAAATGTTAAGAATGTTTCAATTTGCCAAAATTTCATATCATACAAAACACTGTACCTCTAAAACATTCTTCTTGCTTGATTTATCTTTAGAGGCCCAGGTGATCATGGCGCCTCGCAGGTCCACTGACACCTCCGGGACGATCTGATTGGTTTTGTTCTTTGAATAGGGGGGGGGGGAAAAAACATGTGAGCACCGACGCAAAACAGGCGGTGCCGCATTCCTCCGACATAAGTGTAACAGTGTCAACTTGTTATCCGAGTCACGTGGATAAGGGATTAGATCATATCTGTTCAGTAAAACATTTGAGAAAATGAACTACCGAATAGCCTGGCGATGTGGATTTGGGGTCTTTATGGAAGGTCAGCGTGCCTCCATGCAGAACCGTCCAGGTCTGGGTCCAGTTTTTCCTGTGCACAGAGCAAAGCCCAAGGGCAAATGTATAACCAGAGATATTCCCAATCGTAAAATATCAAATTTTCTCCAATATGACCTGAAGCAGGCGGCTGCACTCACCTGACCTTTTTGCCATTTTCAGACACTTTTGTTTTGTTCAGGATTCCAGCTTTTTCCAAGTTCTGCACCTGAAACCGGAGACTACTTTTTTAGGACAGTACAAAAAGTGTCTCATGTGATATCTTACATAAACATGTGGAACAAAGCAAACTGAATTAAAAAAAATGAAGAAGTCTTATATGACACTGCAAAAAAAAAAAAAAAAAAAAAGAAGCACATTTATTGTTATTATGAATGAGAGATACAAAGAAACAAAAAAGGTAGGGCTGGGCGACATGGCCTATATGGCTAATTTTTTTCTATAGCGCTCATGCTAGCAACCCACGTTATAGCGTAGCCACCTGGTGGTCAGGTAATAAGGGTTTCTCCATTGTTGAAACCCAAAAGCCTTGAGAGGGCACAAAATATCATATTTAAAAAAAAAAAAATTATAATGTCTAATTGGGGTGGAGTTGCCTTTTGTCACTTACGTTAGGCTGCGCTTCGGGAGAGTTGCCCGTGCTGGAGCTGTCGCTGCTGTAGTCCGACGTGGTCCTCCGGTGGGTCGGGACGAACCTCTGCCAAGAAGTAATATGAGCAGAGTGTCAGAATGTGCGCTGGAATTTTGATACCTTCAATTAAGGCTGGTATTGGGACCGGTATCGATAACCGGTATCGGTACTCGCGCATTTCTAAATAATATGTTCTAGAGGTGTGTGAGTGCTCCTACCGCGTCGTCTTGAACCGAGGCATGCTGGGCTGGTCCTACGCTTTGTCTCCAGTTCTTGAAGACATTCACCTCGTCGTACTCCATACCGTTCTCGTCCTGGGAGATGACATGGTGAGAAATTGTGGGGTGTTTAAGCAGCAGGCCGTCTGAAAAGGTTCCACTTACATTGGGCAGGTTCCACTGCGACTTGGTGCCGTCTTTCAGGTAATAGTAAGTTCGGCCCAGGTCGTCTACGGACTTGACCCACTGTGATCAATCACAACTGAGACTTTATAAAGTGGACCACCAATTTGCGGCAGGAGAAGAATAGTCGGAAACACCAAAGCTACCTGCTCTAGCGAGTGATCGTTGGTAAACACCCAGGTTCCGTCGGGCTCCACGCTGAGGTTCCAGCCGGAGGGCGTGCTCCGGTCCAAGCTGGCCCGTGGGATAACGGCACGGCTCACGTAGGACAGGTCGTATTCCCTGTGGGACGCAGGGGACCTCATGGCCAGGGGATCCTCATCGACATCAGGTCCATCTGCTGAGCTGTAGTCTTCCTCAGGAAGCTGAGGCTGGTGAGAGGAACGGTGTTAACAATGGAACCTTAACCTCCGACCTCTAACTTTTTTTCCAGACCATAAAGTCAAAACTAGGACAGACATCTTACAAAGTGCAATTGCTGCTGTCAAATGGGAACATTTGGCATCCCTTAAGGGTTAAATCCATTAAATAGGAGGCTGCATTAGCCGTTTTCCCCTGAGGGAAGCTAAAACAAGAATCAGGAAGTAGAGCAGCCTCACCGAATCGTCCTGGTGAAAGCGGTGCACACTCATGGGCTCCATCAAGGGCGGGTACGGGCTGAGCAGCTCCGGTGGCTCCCAAGACGTCTCCCCAGACATGGCGTTGTAGAAGTAGGGGATCCCGCTGCGCTCATCCACTAGCTGCTCCCAATCCGACGTTTGGATAGGAGATGGAAGGGGCAAAGGGGGACTCGGTTCTGGGAGTGATTCGGCGAGGGGGTTGTCCCAGGTGGTCTGTCCCGTGGCAGGGTGGTAGTAGTAGTCCTGACCACTCTCCGGGTCAAAGTGCACCTCCCATCCGTCGGTGTCCTGGTGGGGGGGCGAGGTAGTCGAGTCCTGGTGAAGCTGAGCTACGTTGACGTAGATGGGCGCGTGTTTGCTCTCATCGTCCACCTGTGGGGGGGGGGGGGGTGGAATTGTAAGATTTGCTATGTTGTGTGCATGCTGCAACAGGCTGTGTCGAAACTCCAACACCGACAGCTTTAAAGGAGACGCAAGCTTTTTTTTTTTTTCTCTAGACTTTCTAACTACGATTTGTATTCTGTTTTTATTTTGGAACAGACACATTTCTACTTTTCTAACTTTGGGCTAACACTGGAGCTTTGCTTACCATTCAGTTTACATGATACTGATTCGTAAGCCGTGTCAAAGTGGTTCTTTCGGAGATACTCAACTCTTAGGAAACAAAAATATAGCAGGGGATTTCCTTTCAGATGTCAACCCTGTGTTCAGGGTTCAGACGTTACTCCACAAAACAAACTTCTGCATCTGACTTTCACTTTCTTCCATGGAGCAAAAAAACAACAACACAATGTGGCTTCACTTCAAAAATACTTCACTTCAAAAATGTGTCTCACACACACGACTCTGAAAGCGACACATTTACAGACGCCGTTTCTGGCACCATCTTTCGCAGCCTCAAACCAGGAAGCAGGCGACGTTGTTTTGTCAACAGGTATCAAAAGTATAACTCCACACCAAAAACGCCGACGTTCACCATCAAAACTCACGACACCTACCTGAAGCGATGCCATTGAGCGGGTCAAACCCCGCTGGGCCCGGTGACCCGGCCAAATCCCGGCGTACAGGTCCATCATGCTTATCTACAACAACTCCTCCATCGGAGATGAAGGTCAAATAGAATGACTACGACCGTTGGGGCAGACAAGTAAAGTGAATCTGGGATAGACAGAAAGGAGAACTGCGAGCAACGCAGCAGGAAGGGTTGGGGTGGGCGTGTGATGTGTGAGGATGGAGGGGAGAGGGTAACTGTCTGAACAAGCGCAGAAAGAGAAAGCAGGCAGAGCATGTGCGCCTTGTTTGGGGTGATAAATCCGCAGGAAGTCATGAGTAATTCAAGCCCAGAAAACCTCTTGTGACACAAAATGAAGGGTGCCAAAATATTAAAAACAACCAACTACAACCATAATAATAAGCCTACTGTCGAGTTAGTCAGTCTATTTTGATAGATTTAGACAAATTTCACATGTATTCGGACACATACACGTAATATACTGCAAAACCATGATGTTTTGAATTGCTCTGTCGCCCCCTTGCGGTTACACTCTGAAGCGCATGCTTAAACCATTCATTATGAATATAAAAGATATATAAAAATACAAAGAACTAAATATACAAATATAAATATAGTAGGCCCTATTCTCAAACCACTAGGTGTCAGTATTGCGACACAAAATACAATGTTTGTTGGTTTTACACTGCTTCAATGGATTTGCATCATTTCATTTCAATTATACAGTGGTTAACCTCGATTTAAACTTATATGACACTCAGCTAACATGTTAGCCTGTGACTTCAAACATCTGTTGAGTTGATAAAGGTTTTACAATCGTATGAATTACCAGTTTTTCCACAGTTTTTTTTACCATTTTTTTACCAATGTATTTGGTTTCAACTAGCTTCCTCTATGTTGTTTAGACGGGACTCACGAAGCCTGCCTGATTAGTTCACCACTTTAGCAGGCATGCAGTCCCACAATGGGACACCCATTTGGGGCCCAAATCACGCCACAGCGTGCACACAGTTGGACTATTATTGAGTTGCCCCCCCCTTCCTTCTCGACACTCAATTCACACATCTCATCATCCAGAATCCATTAAAACACCAGAGATGTTCTATGTAAATGTTCTACAGCAAAGCCAGGCCATGAAAACATTTCACAAAAGTCAAACCAAGGGGGAAAAAAAAAAGACTCATGCGATAAACTGGGACTTCCTGCACTGAATTGGTAGTACTTCCTGACTGCAAGACCTCCATGACAGAAAATATTCCACACAAAATGACCTTCCTTTTCTCTAGTTCCACAAAAAGTAGCTGCCGTTTAAATAGAAAACTATTCAACAAAAGTAATAAACATCACTTATCAGAACGCTGACAACAATTCAGATGTGATTTTATACACATGGAATAAAAGTATAATTCTTAGGCGTGATGATATTATAAACTCACTTGAGCCTTGAATAGTTTTCAGACAAACTAACGTGAGCTTGCAGATGGCTGAGAAATTGACGTCACTTTGTCGACAAGATAAAACGAGCACAATGGTGTGTGTGTGTGTGTAAGCTAAAACGAGAGAGTGAAGGTGTGACAAGACAGGCAGCGCCGCCACGACCTGTTGGAGCAGTTTATCGGCATGCAATGTTTCAACCACGGCTCACCGCGGACACTCCATTAGGTACACCTGACAAAAGCAATTTGATTGACAGCTACTGCGAAACATGAATTATTTTTTTCCATCCCATTGGGGTATGTTATTATTTAAGAGTGAAAACATTAGGAACGCCTCTTCAGTATGATGCAGTGGTAGGAAGAAACCTGTCAATCGAAAAGTGAGTATTATTATCGTCGTAAAGCTAATGTCGTGTGACAGGAGAGCTCTCCATCATCTTGTGAGAAATTTCATAATAATGTGAAAATAACTACTCTTCATGAACATACCTGAAGCAGGAAATTGATTCTCCATTAATAGATCAAGCATCTGTTCTCAATCTCCCAGATTATACAACAGTCAGCGAAGTCCTAGAAAGTGAATTTGGGCTTTCCGTATTGCCGCGAGCTTGCACGCACACCCTCCTCCCTTTCCCCTTCGCTCTCCCCTGACATCACCATGGAGACGGTGCTCCATTGTAGGTTGGGAATACGCTTGGCACGTTGACAGAGAGGGTCTCATTCATTCACAAACACACAGCAAAGTTAAACCCTTGGGAATCCGTGCAGACACGAAGAAGTTAAAAAGTCACCTGCGCGGCTTGATGTCACTTTTTTTGTCCTCGGCAACAGGTGCACTCACCTGTCGTGCAAACAGGTGACGTCCGGCAGCTTTACGGTGACGACAGCATGTTCCTGGGAGCGGGAACTAGAGCAGGATGGGGGGGTGCACGGTCGGGAAGCCGCAGTTTAGTTTGGGTGTGGCGGCTGCCGAGTTTAACTCCTTCCTGCCAGCCAGCCCACAGGACCTGTTTGTCACCTGCTACACGTAATTGAGCCTAAACGCTCTCCTGGTTGGAAACTAAACGGTGGATGTTAAAGGCCCCCATTGAATCCAAAGTCTCAATGAAGCGGTTTGGGGGGGGGGCTCAAAACCTGGTGTTCATAACTGAGAGGCTCCTCCTTAACCTCCTCCTCATTCACATGCTGATGGGCTGGCAGCACAAACACCTCCTCCATTACAAGACTCCCAACTCACCGCTTCACTTCATTCAAATTTCTTTCACCGCTGAAATGAGTGAAAATGTTATTAAACTATGACACCAAAAATGCACCTCTGAACTTTAAGGCGAACGTCGAGATCTCACACAACAACATGGAACGACAGTATTTTCCGATTAAAACGTGCATTTGGCGCCCTCTTGTGGAATGTTAGGGCATTTCAGAAAGAGTGTGTCATGAATGCTATTATAAATAAAATAAAGTTGAGTAAAATGACTTAATGTGTGTTCTATGGGCTTTTATGTAACCCACGCTTAGAAAGAAAAACGTTGGTCCTACCTTGACTTCACACGATGGATCCTCCTCGTCTGTTCTAACGGTCATCATCTCCACTTTTCCGTGAGGTGCGTCCCCTCCATTGTGCACGCCTCTTTTAGGTGTCACCTCAGCTTTGGCACCGCCTATACCAAAGGTGCAGAACCGGCTAGCATCTCCTTGAGCTTCCCGGGCCACCCTTGTCGCCATATACGCATCGAGCTCGCGCACATACTGGGCTGGGATGTAGAAGGGCTCGGTGTCTTCCTGCTTGGTGCAGACTTGCCACCAGTGTTCGTTGGTCCTGGAGAGCAGGAAGTAGGTTTCGTTGGGCTTGATGGACACGAGGCGGCCGTTGTTGGTTTTATACTCAAACTCATGCTGCACTGACACCTGCTCCATGCTTTGGTGATGGAAATAGAATCAACACCATGAGGCTGAGGATAAAAGATATGAGAAATGGTCACAATCAACTACATAAATTGTCTGACGCAATGGAAGAAGAAAAAAAAAAAATCACAATTAAAAAACGGCATCACCTATTAGTTTAACTCCAAAATTAAATCAAAACCTAATAGCTCAGAATTTCCTAATGACTGTACTCGCGGTACTTATACCTACTACACAACTGTATTTGAAAGTTGATCAGACGATGGTACTTATAGATCTAAAATATTTAAATCATCATTGCTCTAAAATAAAATTTTAAAAAGGCGTCACGCTGGAAAATTGTAGTTCTTAACTGCGTCTTTGTGTACAAATGCGTGCAAAACTGAGCAAGTCTGACGTCATCAACCAACACCTATTCAGTATCGTTTGCAAAATATACATAGATAATTAAAATAAATCATATTTAATAGGGAATTCAAAACGTGCACGAGTCCCGTTCATACGTTTCAAATGAAAAACACCAATTTGAATTTAGCGTATTTCGGCTAGCATAGATTTGTACTCACCTGACAAGAACGAGACAACAAATGCTAAACTTGCTCGAAATAAGTTTTTTTTTTTAAATGCTCCGAGTCGTGAGAATGGAAGCCAGTCTGCTTGTCTACCGTTTACAGCTAGAAAAGTGGGAAGTAAGAGATGACACTTCCCGATTTGTAAACAACGCTTTGCTGTGCAACACATCAAGGTGAACATCACGTGTCATCATAATGTCTGTGATGGAAAAAACGCTAATGATTTTTTTGTTGTTGTTGCAAATGTCATGTTCTTCTTCCCAGGCAAAATCATGCAGCAGCCACTACTTGACTTTTTGGTCATGACATTTAATAATTTTGGCAATGGCACATATACCTGTAATGGCGACTGTTAGCGCTTTCATTGGTCACTAGAATCACAAGACAATGGCAGTTTTGTGCAAAAAATAAATAAAACATCAATAGTATTTGAAAACACTTCAATGCTGTATGTAAACATTAACTCTTGCAACTGAGTACTTCAAACTTCACGCAGTCAAAATCAGATAAAATCCAAATATTTGTAAAACTGAGTGGACGTTCATCATAAACAATGAGCGGTTGGCAGTAAAAGTGTACTGGGCCCTCTTGACTCTGCAGTATAAATATATGTAATTCTCTGTTAAAAAATAAGGCAAGTGTTATTTCTTTCAACTATAACCAAATTTTACACCAAAAGTGCAGATCAATCTGTCATTGTGCTGTTGTCCCTTCCATCTTTGCACACAAGTGTGCCACAGTCTCCTTTGTGTGTGTTTTTTTTTTTAACTTCAAAGTCTAAAAAGACAACTAAAAAAAGTGTCTGTGTGCATCTCAGCGCCATCTACGTCATATGGCCTTCACGTCCACCATGCCGCCGTGTTGGGCGCCCTGCCTGGTGTTCTTGATGCCCTGCAGCTTGCGCCCATGCAGTGTGAAGCGTGACCAGGCAGCCAGTTGCAGCAGAGCGCACGTGATGGGCACAAACACCAGCATGTGGAAGCAACCCAGACGGAGCGGCGGCATCCCCGCACCTGATGACGCGTCCACAACGGAGTCCTTCGCCGGTTCCTTTTGGAAAATATCATAGCCTGTGGAGAACATTGTCAGCATGCTTGTTCGGATTTGATACCTCAAGCCTTTATATGTTTACAACGTTTACATAGCCCACCTGTGTAGGCGCACAGTAGCCAGGTGCCCAGGAGCGGTGCCAACGTCTGCCCAGGCTTGGTGAGCAGGGCGACCATGCCGAAGAGCAGCGCCGAGGTCGCCTGCTGCCGTCGGTTGACCACAAAGTCCTCGTCGACCAGGTCGGAAATGACCAGCTTCAGCAGCTTGCAGGTTCCCTCCGTGAACACTCGGTTGCTGGCGGGGGGGGGGGCGAGATGAGAAAGGACTTTAATTGGCTTACAAATAGTGTGGGGTGGGGCCTCTATTTTATGAGTGTAGGACTCATCATGTCAGTAAACAGAGCGCACCTTGCGATGAAGATGCACAGTAAATAGACGTGGTCTGCACCAGCCAGCAGCATGGCCACGCTCAGTGCCAGCTTGAGCAGGAAGAGCCAGCGGATGACCTGGTAGACGCCGTGGCGCTGGCACAGCGTCAGGAAGTACAAGTTGTTCAGGTGCGGCGCCACATACGAGATGCCTGCGCCGAACATCAAATAAACACAAAAGGTCGTCCTCACATTTTGCGTGAAGCTAATGGAGATCCAGAAGATTTTTTGGTTTTTTTTACCGAGGAGGATGGAACCCGTGGAGGCGGAGATGTTGTCTGACAGCAGGTGCTCCAGAAAAAGTGGGAAGAAGTTGTTGTTGAAGTGGCAGTGAAACACCTGAAATCAAAACGCACAGTAAAAAGACATTGTTAAAAATCAAAATGTGAGTGGAGCATTTAAATAGGATGATGGGATCACCTGGAGGAGGTTCATGGAGACAAACCACATGAAGTTTCTGTGTCTGGAGAGCTGCTTGAAGTACTGCCAGATAGTGACGGGTCGCTCTGATGAGGTCAAGGGGGCGTGGCCAACACTGAGCCTGTCAAGTGCAACAGAAAATGTATGTACACAAACAAACACAAGTTTTTTTTTGCTTTTACTTGTTTTGGCGAACCTACTCTTTGAGCGCGTGTGCTTCATCCAACCTGGGACGAACTTCTTTCTGAAAGCGTCGCCGTAGCAACCGAGAGACCACGAAGAAGCCCAAGCTGGAGAAGGCGGCGAGGGTCACGCAGAAGAGGCGAAAGGCGTAGAAGTCCTCCTTGTCCCAGAAGGAGTAGGACAGGAAAACGGACAAGGAGCCCATGGCGCTGAAGAGCGAGCAGTGGAAATTGAGGCGCGTGCGGTCGGCGGCCGACACGGCCAGGTCGGCCATGAGGGCGCTGTGATGGAGGTCCACCATGGTCAGGAAACCGTCATAGAGGCACAGGCACAGCAGGAACTGGAGGCCCGGACTGGCCCACGCCACCCAGAAGGCCAGGAAGGACAGGGCGAAGAGCGGCCCGCTAGACGAAAGCGCACGGAGCCGCTTCAGGACTACCTCTGGAGACGTCACCTGGTCGGCGCTCCTGGACCGCGGCAAATGAGTCAGTCGACGTTGTCACCTACACTTTTACTTTTACCTCCCGTGCAAAAAGCAAGAGAGGAGGTGGAGGGAGGATGCAGCAGACACTCACTGCGGAGAGCTGAGGAAGCTGCGATCGCTCAGCCAGCCGAAGAGAGGATCGTTGAAACTGTTCCACAGCAGGAACACCGTCTGGAATCACACGCAGTCTCAGAACAAGAAGTAGCACACGCCATCAACTCCTCGCTCACCTCGCCCAGCCAAAAGGAGACTTTGTCGATCTTGTAGACAGATACAAAGGTCTCCACATAGTAGAGCAGGAAGACATTGTGAAGGATGGACGTGAAGAGGGCCAAGGAGCCATAGAGCACCGCGGTAGAGATGACAATGTTGCCGTGGCAGCAGTCCGCCGCGCTCCGGCCCATTCTTTCTTTCCCCCTGCCGTCGCTCAAACCCCGGATGGTCACCGCCTTCTCATAGCCTGCAAAGAAAGAGACGTAGAGTAGCTATATTGTCATTATATAATTTAAACTCGAAACCAGAAGCCAGCCAATTGCCTGAGGGACAGCTGACACTGGCCCATATCAATTACAAAACACTGGTCTACATTGGGACCCTTACTAGCTGTTGCTGGCTGGTGGGCACTGCCTCCAAGAGGTCACACTTATCAACAAAACTTACTGTAACCAGACACTGCAATGAAACGTTGGCCCCGACGAGGTTTGTTGGCCATGCACTAACAGGACAACAAAAGGAGGCAAACTTGTCAATCAGCGCATGCAAAAAGAAAGAAAGTTTCCCACCACCAAGCATCAGACAAGTTTACTGTTCATTACCTAATATTAGTTAACAGTAGCATTATAGTCCTGCTTAAAAACTGGAACACCTGTTGAGTTTTTAGCAAGAATAAAGAAGCTCAAGTTCGAAGCGAAAGCTCAAGGAGGAATGTCACAAACATGTCCAAACTGATCTCAATAAATAATAATGGTGTTAAGGAAGTAAAATGTGCGAGTGGCTAACGCTAGCTATAGTTAGCCATGGTTACGTGTTAGCAAGCTAGCCGGTAAACCGGAAGCGGGTGAATATATTTATCGATTTGAAAAAAAATAGATACATACGACAGGGAGACTTAAATGACGCCTACTAAATAATATGAGCTCACGGGGAGGCTATCTTCGAGGGTCCTTGCTCGCTTTGTGGTCATGGAAATCCGTCGCGTCAAGATCTCGAACCAGTAAGGCCGGGCGTACACGTCATGTCAACCGCAGCGAAAAAATCTCGTCACCCTGACAACGGAGCATATTTGCGAAAATGAATGGCGGCAGCGCCCCCTCGCGGCAAAGGTGCTGAACTGGTAGTTGGATTTTCCTTCACCAAAGATGCGAGGGGAAATTCCCGTGATTAAAATATGTTTGAATACATGTCTCAATTTTGCATTAGTTTTATTAGTCGTGATATATATAATTTTTTACATGAAGCATTCCTGTTGATCTGTTATGGAGAACCCGTCAAATATGTGATGAGATTAATGTAAGACATTTTTTTTTAAATGTGTATTGCAACTGATGTAAATAGTTTTTTAATAGAATATAGTTCTAACGATCTACAGCTTTATAACAATTCACAGCTTTAAAATATAATGTGTGTGAAGCAGCAAATGATTATGATAAGTGTGCAAACCTTTATAGATTTTGAGAGTGTATAAAAAATAAAACATCATGGTTTAGTGACACCTAACACTTGTACAAGATCAATAAACTACCCATTATAAATGTTGCTTGTGCTATTACGTGAACTAAAATGAAATAAATATTGGATGGGCAAGCAAGAAAAAGTGAGCTAACAATTTTCAGCGTAAAAGCACCTGCAGTACTGCAATGACAGAGGCAAAATACTGTACACAAAACTTGATTTAATAGAAGAAATACCAAAATGTCACATTTTGTCATTATTCCGAGACGTGAGGGGACGGTTGGTAAAGGGATGCCATATGCCTTGGATGCTGGGGTTGTCTGTGTGGAAGGGCTTGCGAATGCGGATCACATCTAGGCCCGACTGAGAAGTCAACCTAGTGAGAATATCTGACACTTGTGAGGACGTTTTGCTCGCCACGATCTCTTCCCTCACGTTGCCGTTTACTGCGGGGCGGAATAAAAACAAGATTAAACACCACTCTGCCAAAAAGGATGAATTAGTACATAATAATTGGTACAACAAAAGATGATGTTCCCTTCATTATCAACGTATGATTGGTGACTGATTTACACTTAAGTAAATTAATTGATTTTTTTTGGGAGTATCTTTATATTGTGTGTGGATGTTAAAAATACTAGTAATAACCAACACTACTCACAGTATTCGGCCACAAGTTTGGGTTTGCTGCACAACTCGGGGGACACATATACGACGGTACCAGGGTTCTGTTTGGCATAATCCACCACTCCATTTTCAATATAATCCCTGTTTAAAAACAATGATGGTATTATGGCCATATAATGTTTTGTGGAGAAGGATGTTCTTACCTGACCCCTAACGAGCTAGCGCCCTTTTTAGAGAAGATTATGGAGATTCGCTTGAGCTGGCACACGTAACGACCCACACCGTTTTGAAGGACACTTTTCAGGAAGCGACTCGGGGTCCCCCTGGATGTCATCTTGATTCAAGGGGAAATGCAAAACGATTCAATCAGAGAGCATAATATATATTAAGACATATAACAGCATTGGCAGAGGACGAAATGAATGGTGCGCCAATCGTATATTTCCGGGCGAAACAAATAGAATAATTTTGTTTATGTTTTAATTACATAAGTGAACGTCCATCGTCACCATATTGATTTAGAAAATGTACATTGTGGTTAAAGTTTAATCTGGCTAAAACTGTTAACAACTAAACGAATATATTTTCATATTTAATGTGTTTAAAAGACTTTCCCGTTTGGTGCACGTTTTACACGGATTTATTTTGGTACTTGCACAGTCCGTCAATTCTATATTTTCGGGTGAAACATTAGTCAAGGATCGTATGTGTTTACACTCTTTGAGGTGTTTCAATAATTGATTTTGAAAATTTACAATGTGGTTAATATTGATTTTGAGAAAAATGATTAACTTTAGACGTATTTATTTTCACGCTTAATGTGTTTAACAGACCTTCCCGTTTGGTGCACGTTTTACACGAACTTATTTTGGTGCTCGTACAGTCCGTCAATTCTATATTTTCGGAAGAAACATTGGTGAAGCGGCGAATTTATTTTGACGCTTTAAAGTCTTTTAATAATTTTGGTGAACACCACTATTATTTCTATAAAATTACTTTGTTATATTTGTCAAGTCCCTGTGAATATCTAAAGTCTTAATGTAAAATTCGGTGTTTTCATTTTTCGTGCACGTTTCATACGGACGTGTTTTGGAAGCGAACAGAAAAGCCCGGGTTCTTGCATTCCGCATGGAGGACAAGACAGTGACGTACATCGGTGGCTGAACGCGTAAGATGCTTAAATTTTGGGCACTTGTGGAGTTAATAATTCCTTGTAATTATTCTCATTACGCCAGTGTTCGAGAAAAACACAGATCAAACGGTTTTATGCTTTGGGGAAAATTAAATATTTTTACCATTCAGGCCACATTTCTCGTCTGACCGTTCAAATTCAAGAGACACATTCTCAAAATTACACATTTTCCCACAATTATATAATTAATGGATATATTCCAAAAATAATCCAAACTTTACTGAGTTATCTTCTGTGTTTTTGCAGGATCAATCCACTTTATCCAATGTGGATGAGATTGCTACTGAGGGGTCTCTCTCAGGGAGGGACCCCAAAGTTGATCTCTCCAAGACATTTTTCATCCCCCTGTCTCCTCACTCATAGCAGAGCTACTTGGACTTTGTGGGCTTACACGCTGCGGGACACGGGCTCCTTCTTGTCCAGGGCTTACAAAAAAGATGCTAAATCCACAGTGGACTTCCCGGCCAGTCCTGTCACCGTCGCAGATATCAAACAGTACCTACGTTCCAAGGACGTCCCCTTCCACGACGGCTTCAGCTGCCTGCACGCTCCCAGTATTTTTGTTGACGTCGCTTCCAGGGCCGAGCGCTTCTCCCTGTTTGTGGACAAGACTACCGGGCAGTTCTTGTGCATGGACACGCAGGTGGATGGGAGCTGGGAGGACCTCCAGGACTGCCTGGAGGTGATGCAGGCGGAGGAGCGAGATTTCCTCAGTCCGCAGGTGCTGCTTAGCTACCGAGAGAGCGCCGAGGAGCAGGAACAGAGCGAGAGGGACGCCAGGGAGGTGAGAAGCATCTGGTCCGCTTCTGTGCCCTTCTCGGATCTGACAGAGGATGACGCGACGCTCATCAAGACTATGTTCCAGGTAAAGATGGATACTGGGATCTTAAAATAAACTCTCTGATACTTTAACCAGTGTATTTGTGTTTAACACGTTTTGCTGTTTTTTTTGTAGATCACAAAGATCTCTAATGCAACACTGAAGAAGTTTGGCGTGAGGCTGTTCAAGCCCACTAAAAGTCTGGTTTTCCCCTGGCTGGGAGGTTCCGATTCCTCCTTGAAGGGGCTGAAGCTCCTCTCGGCGCAAACGACGGAAGATGGCGCCGTCTGCTACAATGAGGCCATGGTCCCCAAGTGCAGCTCCTACAACAACCTGTTTGGCCTCCCTCTGCTGAGCCGCATGGACGCCAACGTGGTCCTGACGGGCCGCGAGCTGGACACGCTGGCCGTGAGCCAGGCTACGGGTTTAGCCAGTGTGGCCCTCCCGCGAGGCGTGGGCAGCCTGCCGCCCGCCTTGTTGCCCTACCTGGAGCAGTTCAAGCGCGTCACGCTGTGGCTGGGCGGCGACATGCGCTCCTGGGAGGCGTCCAAGATGTTCTCACGCAAGCTTGGCTTGCGCCGCTGCTGGCTGGTGCGGCCCGGGGAGTTCCAGCCCTGTCCTGTGGAGGCTTTAGCACAGGGAAAGAACTTGAACCGTGTTGTGGCGACCGCCATCCCCGCCGCGCACAAGTCTATTGTGTCCTTCAAACAGCTCCGCGAGGATGTGTACGGGGAGCTGATGAACACCGAGCAAGTGGCCGGCGTCAAGTGGGCCCGCTTTCCTGAGCTCAACCGGATCTTGAAGGGACACCGCAAGGGAGAGCTCACGGTTTTTACCGGTAATCGTTTTTATGTGAATTATTGCAATTTCCCGTTCATGATACGCAATTTAAAAAAATGAAGATTCATAATCCCGGGAGGTATTTTACAAGGCTTTGTTGAAAAAAACTCATTATGTCAGCTTTCCATGCAAGTTAAAAAATGTAATTACTCTTTGTGGCCACTAGAGGGTAGCATTGGACTGAGTTTTTGGGCCGCATATACTCAACACATACTCAAGTTCATTCACCGTGCTTCAACATTCAAATTCATTTAAAATGGGTCACAAAATAATTGGTCAATGAATCAGATATCAGATTTTTTTCTCTAAATTCATATCAGTCGGTCCCTAATTTGAATAGCCCTAACATTACTTGTGTTGTGTCTCGACGTACAGGTCCCACGGGAAGCGGGAAGACCACCTTCATCAGCGAGCTGGCCCTGGACCTGTGCATGCAGGGTGTCAACACCTTGTGGGGCAGCTTTGAGATCAACAATGTGCGTCTGGCCAAGATCATGCTGACACAGTTTGCCATGCAGCGGCTAGAGGACAACCTGGAGCAGTACGACTTCTGGGCGGACAAGTTCGAGGAGCTGCCACTTTACTTTATGACCTTCCACGGCCAGCAGAACATCAAGTCGGTGCTGGACACCATGCAGCACGCCGTCTACCTCTACGACATCAATCACGTGGTCATCGACAACCTGCAGTTCATGATGGGGCAGGAGAACCTCTCGGTCGACAAGTGAGTGACGGGGTGAAGCAGCATGCGGCTCACTCATCAACTGAGGTTATTTCTGTACTTAAAGGTTTGCCGTCCAGGACCACATCATCGGTGCATTCAGGAAATTTGCCACCAATTCCAGCTGCCACATCACACTCATCATTCATCCCAGGAAGGAGGAGGACGACCGGGAATTGCAGACGGCCTCCATATTTGGCTCGGCAAAGGTACGAGCTGGCTTTTTTCTAAGTACTTCATTCCCATTGGGTGATAGAGAAGAGAGAGGCGATCAGTGTGACCTTTTGTGACCCAATAGGCCAGCCAAGAGGCGGACAACGTGTTGATCCTGCAGGAAAAGAAGCTGGTAACGTGCCCGGGGCGCCGCTCACTGCAGGTGACCAAGAACCGCTTTGACGGTGACGTGGGCGTCTTCCCGCTGGACTTCATCAAGGCCTCGCTCACTTTCGCCACGCCCCTCAAGGGCAAACACAAGCTGAGGAAGGTTGCCACCAAGCCCGAGGAGAACGAGGGCGACGAGGCACCCCCAAAGAAGGACTCCGTCAAACGAGAGAAGGCGGATAAACAGCAAAGCAAAACGCCAAAGTCAACACGGGCTGCTAAGCAACCACCGACGTGAGGTGAATGAACTACGACCTTCCTTACAGTAGACAGTCACAATCAAGTGACTTCTGATATTGTGACAATTCTTACACTGGCACACCTGCAAATATTTTTAGTAACATGTTTCATATTGAGATGACACTACTGCATTTTTTTTTTTATATATATATATATTCGATATTTCAGGAGGGAAAAAAAATCACATTGCATTTGACTGATACTTCCTCCTGGCAAAGTCTGTGAATTGGAGCAAATGAGACTCATTTGAGTTGTTTGAGGACCAGTCCTTGATTAGCAGATGCATAAGAACCACATGTCCCCCAAATGCTGCAGGGCTGGACTGATTTGAAAACGTGATAAAATCATGCGTGCCGAGCTTGACATCAGCAGACGCCCATTTCAAATTCTTACTTCCTGCAAAGGAAACGATAAGATCGCCAACATGTCAACTGGATGGATTTTGAGGCTTTAAATGGCATCAGGTGGAACTAATGTTCTTCGTGTTCTACGTTCTCATATGACCCAGCAGAGCCAGTTTTGAGGGTGAAATGAGCTGCAAAATTGTTTCCAATTACCTCGCAGCTATTATGTGCATCCGGCACACTTTGGAATGGGGCAGGCTCACTCGGGGGCATCTGGAGACGACTGGCTAGGGGGGCTAAGTGTATTTTTTTTAACTGCACAGGGATGTTTGTCCTGTCTGTTAGCTGGGGCACCACGCCCACCGAGCAAATGGAGGTCATGTAAAAATATGGGTCACCTCAACACGTGGGGGTGTGCCACCTATGTCTTGTGATTGACAAGAAACATGGTGGAATTTTAGGTTAGGGTTAGAATAACACATTCTCTTTTTTATTTTTTTTTATTTTGCACAAGGCTGTGCTGAGGTGGTCCATCAGGCATGACCTCTTTTCGGCATAATTAGAATGCAGAGCAAAGAACAGGTTTGTTCCAGAAACAGAGTGGGAGTCCAAAGCAGGAAATGTTTGCAATGAGGCGTTCAAAATAAAAGCAGAGCCAAACAGTGGTGTAACTATTTTAATTAGTTTCTCCAAGTAATAGAACTGATTACATTTTGATTTTAGTTAGAATAAATGCTCTCAATTGTTAACCAGTTTCACATTTTAAGACTTTAGAATTTAAGACTTAAAATCCTTCAACAATACTCAAAGCAAAAATCTAAATGAAAAATATCTTATTGTTTTGTTATTATTTGCGTTTCCATGAGTCGCGCGCATTACGTCAAGTCCATGGATAAGTTTTATTGTTGTGACATCCGGATGTAGCTCGCTTTTATTTTGAAAGGACCGACCGGATGCATACCCCCTATCTTTTGGCGAGCTTGACTGCTGCTTGTCTCAGAACACCAACAAACTCCTTCATTGTGCGGCGTCGAATAATGATTTGTCACCCACGTAACTATTTTAAAAAGTCTCAAATTGGGCATTACTTTTTTTTTTTTTTAATTAACAGCAGAAGCAACTACGACTAATCTTGGATTCTTTGGTACCCAGACATTAAACCGTCGTCCATGGTAGGTAATCTACTTTTTGGGGGTCTAAAAAAATAGTAATATTTGTGTTATGTCATTGTTAAATGTACTTAGTGCCGTTTGTAGCCGACAGTAAGGAAGTCGCGTCAACTTTTGCCACTCGTCGTCGTCGTCAAGGTGTGTTTGTGTGCGTGCGTGGGTTCAATATTACGGAGTAAACGAGTTCACGTTGCCGAATATATTTCAACATCTGAACCATTTTTTTTTTACTCGAGAGACCCCGGGCGAAACGAATAGACGCTTGACAATCCTGGGGTTATTGTGTGTACAGTACAGGCAGGATATAACCAACACGCCTAAATATGTCGTAGTACCAATGTTAACCTGTTTGGGCAGTGTGGTGCCACAGGGCGTACACGCCGTTATAGTAGAAGAAGAATCTGTTCCAATTAATCGATCAAATCAATCAGTTGATTAGAATTTCTTAAATATTGAACACGTTGGGGGAAATTACATTTAATGCACCCCATAGTTTTGATGACATTGTCATCAAAAAGGCCAAATGGGTCCTGATTGGATAAAAGTAACCCACTTTAGTGAACAATATGACATTGATACTGAGAACGGTTTGTGTGCTCATTCTTTGTTTATTTACACAAGACAGGTTTAGTGAGTTTGACGATAAACAAAGTCAAATGTTCCCTGATTTTCTCTCCATCTCCCACACAGTTGATCAGGTCCACGGCATGGCGCGTCATTAATATGCAGATTTCTTTCATCTCTTTCCATATTCTCTCACTTCCCTTTTGATTTATGGCCCACTTTCCTTGTAAGTAGACCAAAACAGCACCCTGCGTCACCCGGCTTGATAGTTTATCTTCGAGGTGAAGCGAAATAAACAAAAACAGTCTCGAAGCCATGCGTGGAATGAAATAGGAAGTCAGCCATTTTGATTTAAAGCAGGCAGGTTTGGCCTTTTCCTGAGGTTTTGACAAAAGACAAATTTGATCCATATATAACAGACAGGTGGACAACACTTACATTAATAACAATGTAATCTCTTAATTGCATAATTCTTCTAAGATGTTGTCGGGGCATAAAAGTGGACTTAGTGTAAGTGGGGCGACCTCTCCCTGAGGTTGCGTGTGTGGTATTTTTAAATACATTTTTCTTCACGCCCCATGTGATTTTTTTTTTTTATGGCCTGATTATTCTCCAGCTGAGAGGCCACCAACTGGTCAGCACACATAATCGGCGACGTTGCGGTGGTGTGAGGTTAGTCGAGGATGTTGTGGGATGCTTGACGGTGGTGAAAGGACTTGTGTTACGTAAGGGCTTATGCTGCCTAAGGTTGGTGGTGGCTGTGGTCTCATGATTCTACATTGGGCATATTCCATAACCACCATACAGTAGTTAAATAAAGCACCGTGGAATATTTGTATCTGAACTCTCCATCGATGACAAATGTTACCATGATCATTAGCGGCCACTGTTAACTTTACAATTAATGCTAATATAGGTGAAATGTTTCTCATGTTGCAGGGTGAACTCTCCCAAATTGAAGTCTGGACAGAACAGATTCTGAAGAGATTGTTTTGAGATTAAAGTGTTATCCAGCCCCTCCCCGCTGGCATCTGTCATTAATCACCAGCAGATTTGAGCAGATTTAGACGGCCTATGAACACGCTCTCGGGGGGGCGCACGTCAGTGATCGGGTAGTACACGTTTCGAGTACAAGCACGCATCGCCGAAGTTGAGCAAACAGCCCTGAGCCAACTGATAACAGCATCTTCGTGTGAACAGCTAGCGGCATCGCGGATACTTCCCGTGGCGACTGATGTGCCAAGTGCTAACCTAACCAGAGGAACCGGATTGAAGACGTTTGACATTACCCAAGATGTATGCCTTTTTTTTTTTTTTAAATAAAATTCAGCCCCTGAAGCCAAACTGACTAGACCCACAACAAAAAGGTCTCTCGGCTTGCTTCAAAACACACAGCAAGGTTACGGCGTGAAGGTGCGTTTATCTTCCCGCTCACTCTTCATTCACGTTGACTCGGAAAATCCCCTCATTCGCGTGAGCCCGGCCACCGTGACTCACATTTTCCCTCTTTTTTTCCCCCCCTCTGCCCATTTGAACGTTTATGAGTGCGACTGCCCGGCTTCTACTGACAACAACATGCATTTTCTTCTTTCCTCTCGCCGGTCGATAGAGTGAAGATCAGCTTGCAGCGTTGGAAGGATGCTTTTATGTGGCCTTTGAATTCACAGCCCCATTGACAGGTGAGTTGGTTCCACGTGTGAAGAAATGTCAGAAACATTACTGAGTTACTCGCTTCATTTTGAAAGGCACAAGCAGATTGCTTGCTGCTCCAAAGGACGCTTTTAGCAACAGCGTCCAGTGGGAGCGTTGACCCGCTCACCCCCCCTGTATGCTGGCCTAGCTTTCTGCTCCCACGTCCGCGCCGCTTGTTATGACAATCTATATGAGGGCGTCTCATCTGAGCCATCAAGCACCTGCGCTATAGAGAATTTGGCTCTCGGCGAGTCATTGCTTTTTTTTTTTTTTTTCCCCTGAAGTGCCTCCCCAGGCTGAACCGATGCGTGGAGACAGTCGCCTTTGTCGCTTGCCAGCGTGCTCCAAACTGCCTCCAAAGGAAAAAAAGAGACTCTTTTGCATGTGCTGCCCGTCCAGCCCGAAAGCCTCTCAAGGCCCGTTTGTGCTGCTTGAATGGGCCTCATCAATGGGCCAGCCTGTTTGCATGCGTGTGGGCCATCTAGGAGGGGGGGGGCGTCGGTTCCAGTCTACTGTAGGTCATGCTAGTTTGCACTTCATATGGTGTGCGCTTGAAGAGCACAACACTGGTCGGTAGACTTGCTGATTTAAATGGACACAAGTTATGGGCAACTTCAGTGTAGCAATATTTGGAAAGGAACCTTTTTGTGGTGACTTAGCTTTTTTTTTTTTTTTTTTATGTACATATGCGCATTATTTACTTTCAGAAGCGCCGAGACAGCAGAGCGTCCAGCATGGCGCTTGCTCAGGCTCCGCCCATCCCCGCTGAACCTCACGACACAGGCCACAACGCACGTTCCCGCAGACGACACCGCTCGGGCCCTTCGCCGCCTGTCAACGTGCCGGCTGCAGCCCCTCTGGAGCTCACGCCCCACGCCTACCAGGAGCGTCGGGTTCGGCGGGGAAAGTCATTACCGGGCTCAGAGTCTCCTCAGGAGCGCTTTGTCCACAACCGCAGTCCTCCGACGTCCGGCAGGGGGCGGGAGAGGTGGGATTATGTTGACGACTGGAACGGCCAACGCATGGCACCCGCCAGCCCGACGAGATACCAAGACGAGATGAACGAAAGCTTGAATGGGAATGTCGGGGGACCGCCACCCAGACTCATACCGGTCTCAGGAAAACTGGAAAAGGTGAGCGTGAATGGCAGATATTTTGTCCAGGAAGTAACAGGATTATAATTGAGAAAGAGTTCATTGTTTGCATGTAGAACATGGAGAAATCAGTGCTGCGGCCCACCGCCTTCAAACCTGTGGTCCCTAAGAGCCGTGGCGCCATGCAGTACCTGTCCCCGCGACACAGCGCCAACGCACCAGAGATCCAAAATGCCCACCGGGAGCTGTCACCCTCCGGCTCGGAGAGACGCAGCTCGTACAGCGCCGGGCGGAGCGGCGGCGGGAGCAGCGGCCACTCTTGCTCACTGTCCGACTCGGGACGCAACTCGCTCTCCAGTCTGGCGGCGGGAGATACAGTGGCGGGGGGCCACTCAGAAGCGCCCAAAAGCGCCCCCTCTGCGGGCGTCTACGGACACTCGGACAGCGGCCGCTCGTCCTCCAGCAAGAGCACCGGCTCCGGCTCGGTCAGTGGGCGAAGTCAGCCTCTGTCGGACTGCGGGTCCGGCGGGCGCTCGCCGGGAATGGCGGACAGCTACGAGGGCGTGGTCAGGGACTTGGAGGACAAGCTGAGGGAGCGTGAGGCGGAGCTCCAGCTACTCCGAGACAATCTGGATGACAATGAGGCTGCCATCTGTCAGGTATCAGGAAATAGAGAAATAATTTACAGTCGAGGAGCGGCAACATGTTAAAATTGCTTCGCAACAAGTGTTGGTAGAAGTCTTGCATTGGTATACCTAATGAAGCGTCCGCTTCCGTTTGAGGCCTACGAGGAGAAGCACAAGCGTTTTGAGCTGGAGCTAGAGGAGCTGCGGCAGGGCTGCGCCACCAGGATGCAGGCCACCTCCCACAAAGCCCAGCGAGCCCAACAGGTGCTTCAGATGCAGGTGCCAGAACAGTTTCGCGTCGGAACCCACTAGAAAACGCCGTCGCCGGCAACCGCCTCTCGGCTTCTCTTTCTCGCAGGTTCATCAGCTCCAGCAGGAGAAGAAGAAGCTTCAGGAAGACTTTGCGCACCTCCTCAAGGAACGTGAGCAGCTGGAGGAGCGCTGCACCTCTTACGAACACGACAAGATTCAGATGGCTCCGAGACTGGAGGAGACCAAATGGGAGGTGAGCACCGCTGCTGTCCTCACACTTAGAAGATTGAAAGAACGAACAGAGGCAAGTAACCAGTTTTGGCAGTGTTGTCATCCGCTGTGCTTTTTTTCCCCAACGTCAGGTGTGCCAGAAGTCTGGCGAGATTTCCCTGCTGAAGCAGCAGCTGAAGGAGGCGCAGGTCGAGCTGGCCGGGCGCGTGAGTGAGGCCGGGTCGCTGCGTGGGCAACTGCGGGACGCCCGCGCCGAGCTGAGCAACGCCCAGGCCCTCCTGCAGGAGGCTGGCGTCACCGCCCGCGCCCGCGCCGCCGAGCTGGACGTGTGCGAGAACGAGCTGCAGCGGCGCAAAAGCGAGGCCGAGTTGCTGCGGGAGAAGTCGGCGCGTCTGGAGGACGAGCTGGCGCGCCTGCGGGAGCCGGATGGAGAGCGGGACGCACTCCGGGAGCTGGTCGAGCGTATACGTGGAGAGTTGGCTTTGGAAAGGCAGCGGGCCGAGAGGCAGGTGGGCGGTTTCGAGGAGGAGCGGCGGACGTGGCAGGAAGAGAAGGACAAAGTGCTGCGCTACCAGCAGCAGCTGCAGGAGAACTATGTGACCATGTACCGACGCAACCGCCAGCTGGAACTCCTCCTGAGGGACCTCAGCCAGGAGCTGGAGAACCGTGACGACGATGACGGCAGCGGCAATGAAATCGTCTTTGATGAGGTTGCCGCCACTGAAATTTGATTTTTTTTTTCACAGGTGGGAGCTTGTCTTGCTTTCCAGACGGCTTGGAAGTAAGAAGTTCAAAATGTTACTCTGAAAGTAATGAATGGTGAGGATAGCAGCCAGTTTAAAAAAAACAAATTTACTTCTGTAGTTAAATCATCTCATGTGCTACAGTTCTTGAATAGAGTAACACGTCAATATGGGCAAACTATGGCTCGGGGACCACATATTTTCTTAAATTTAATTAATTTAAATAAAGTAAGTTTAAATAAAAAAAATCTAACAATGAATGACTAAGACATTTGAATATAAAATCAATTCTATATTTTTGTAAATAGTTGCATAATTATATAATTTTAAACATACAAAAATATAGAAAACAAATTTAAAAGTACAACAGTAATACTTATATAATAAAAAGTACAGCGAATGTATTAGATTTTTTAACTTGAATGTTTTGGAATAAATGTGTTTTATGCTGTACAATTTCAATCAGAGAATTTGATTTTATTCAAATAAACTGTCTCAAATAATTGTTTTTTAATTTCTCAAAATTGTGAATTATTGTTTTCAAATAATCAAATTTGCATGCACATTTTAATTTACATTATTTTCAAATGATCTGGCGCCATCTCTCCATTAAAAGAAAATTGAATGGGGCCTTTTAAGTATCAATTTTCGCCCACCCCTGCCCTCCAAGATTCATTGATATGGCTAAACTTTTTCAGCACATGTGAGCAATTAACATTCTTTCACCAGGGGCCCAAGAGAAAGCACTTTTTTTTTTTTTTTTTTTTAAACTTTAAGCAAATGACAACTTTGGGCTGTTTTGTTACTGTAAACAAATCTGAGTGTACTGGTCACTGTGAATAGACCAAAGAAATGTTTTCGCTAGGCCTTGTTTCATATTAGATGTTTGTCGGGCTTCCACGGCACATATAGAGAAATTACAAATGTATATTTTCACCTTGCTGTACATTTTGTGTTTTTATTAAAGGTTACACTGAATGGTTAAATGTGGTTTTGTTTCTGAAATGGGGCCATCATTGACCACTAGGCTGTGCTAATGATGTCTTTTTGGAGACTTGCAGGGCGGGGCACTCTGACTACCAGCACCATGGGGTCTTTGGTTTTATCGCTGAAGGCTTTTCGGATGAGGTCGACGGCGTGCTGGTGTGTGACTCCTTGCAGCGAAGCGCCGTCCACGCTCACCACCTCGAATCCGGCCTGGAGAAGATGAGAGAGGAGAAATTGTTTTTAAGGTCGGGCAATTGAATCTCTCGTATACCTTGAGCACATCGCAGGTGGAGGCGGCTCCTCCTGGGAAGATCTTCTCCACCTTCACCACAGGTTGGACCTTGGACTCTATGCCGCCGGATATGCTGATGCCTGCGACATTGAAGACACTAAGTTCAAATTGCTTCAAGGGTCACAGGTATTCTAAATTTCACATGCTCACCCAGCGACTGCTTAGTCTTGGAGATGCTGACCGTTTGCAGTTCATACTCTTGTGGAGAACGTCGGCCTGAATCTGAGACGTCTTGGCTTCCGACGGCAGGGTTTTCAGAGACTAGCCAGTTAGGGCTCAGGTGACCTTCAGGCGAGTGTTTGTGCTCCTCTGTGAACCAGTACCCATCTACTGGAATGTCTAGCAATGGCGAGAAGGGGGCGTTGGGGCGCCGCCGCCTTTCTCTGGATGCCCGTGGCCCTGACAGACTGAGTTTCTCCAGCTTGTCCGCTAGGTGGCTCTGCTTCTCCACTATGGCAGCGCTGTGCAGCTCGAAGCCTCCTCGCAAATCTAAATCACAGTATTTAATTTTCACACAGCCTGTCAAAGCTGACTTTTTTTTTTTGTATGTTCTGTGCAAATTGTACCAAACGCCAAATTTTGATGGGTTCTTGCATACAGGAACCGACTTGAAGCACCAACCTGGGATGGGTGTGATGAGACGGCGTTTGGGCGCTCGGCCGGATGCGGGCGAGCGAAGAGGCGGCGTTCGGACTGATGGGGGCAAAAAAAAGCAGAGGTAAGAGGCATACCTGTATGCATGTGTTTGTGTTTCACATGAGGACACCTGAGCGGTACTTGAGGATGTCGTATGCCTCCACCTCCACCGCTTCCACGGCGCTGTTAAATTCATGGCGGTGAGCAGCAGGAAGCATCAACCTGCCGAGAAACAATAATTTATTCATATTAGTTCCGAATATTCTATCCATAAGAAAAATATTTATTCTGGCAGTATTTACCTGACCTCCCTGAGCAGCAGCAGTTTTTCAGGCCTGTCCAGTACGGCCAGCAGGTGGCGTATCAACGTCTCCACACACTTTTCATCCAAATACTGAGCACGGAGGCACAAGTGGTGTCACTATTTTTCATACCGATGGCACAAATGGAAGATTGTCAGCATCATACCGTCCGACAAGCTTTCATGACCGCTTCCGTCTCGTCCTCTGTCAACAAACGCTGCGCTAACTCTTCCACCGCTCGAAGCATCTCCTCTGGGAACGGTTCAGTGCTCGGCCCTCCTCCAAGACTCACACCTGGATCAGGACAGAGGTTTTTTTTTTTTAAAACTTTTATTAAGAATCACCATGTAGACATAAGTATTGGGACGCCAATGTAGGGAATACCTTTGTTGGTGGACAGTGACTTGGAGCGTGACCTGGAAGCGTCTTTTTTGCGAACACCCCCAAACAGCAAGTTGACCAACGTCTTGGAGCGTTGCAGTGCGCTCTTTTCCCCTGAGGATTTACCTCCTTTCTGCTTTTTGGCCTTTTTTTGGCTGATTTCTGCATGGAGGTGCATTTGTGTAAAAGCCCCCCCCCACACACAAAAACTTAAGTCACATACCTGCTATGGTGACCTGGCTCTGCGAGCGACTGATGGGTCGGCTGGGTCTGCTGAGGGCCAGCAGTACCGCTGTCTTGTGGGACTCCCTCTTAGGACCGCCTTCATCCTCGTTGTCCTCCTGGAGGATGGCCGTGTCGCGCAGTAGCGTGGTGGCCCCCCGGCTGCGGGTGGTGTCTGTCTGGATGGCGGCCTCGCTGTGCTCTGACTCAAACCTACCACGCGGGAAAAAAAAAAAGACACGGCAGTCATGAGAGAGGAGAGAGAAAACCAAAAAACATCCCGCACACACCTCTGGTCCTCCGTGGAGATGCACACGTCCACCATGTCGGAAGCAAACGGCAAACTAGGCGGGAACATGACTTGAGACAGGCCACTCAGGGAACTGACCGGCGTTTCCGAGGACAGCGAAGACGCCGACGAATTCGACTCGGATCCCAGCGAGGAAGATTTCTGACCCCCATTGGCCACTGAGAGAGAAAACTTGAATGATTCTTGTAGAATGAGAGAGCGAGACTGTAATAAGACGAGGACGTACATTTGTTGAGCCATCTGTACTCCGCCACCATTTCCTTGTAAGCGGGATAGCGGCCGGCCTCCTGGTAGGGTGGGGTGGGGGGGTATTGTACATCAACTCATATTAAACTTTGATGGCATCTACGCTATATTTGATAGGGAGTAACACACGAGGGAAGATGTCGCACTTTCGTCTTTACCCGATCCTCTCCGCCTGTTGAATAATGCACACGGCTCGGCTATTTTCTTCAACACGGCGAAACCCAAGCTCAGACAAGTCAGGAGGAATATTACGAACGTGCGCCAGCTGTCTCACACTGTCGGCATCTTTTAATAATGCGCGCTGTTGTACTCATTGGACATTTCACTACTCTCAGATTGATTGGTTTAATTTAATTTTTTTTTGGCTCTCACCTTGATGGTCAGCATGACGTGCGTGTGGCTCTTCAGGACCTCCACGGCGTTGCTGTGGCTAATGTCCTCAAAGCTCACACCATTGGCAGCCAGGATTTGGTCACCCATCTTGATCCCGTTCTGCTCGGCTAGACCGCCGGGGTCCAGCCTGAGAGGAATCCACGGTGCGTAAAGAGAAGTTTTTCCATCGAGTTGCTATGTACTTACTTGGAGACATAAATGCCCAAACCAAACTCCTTCCCGCCACGGATGTTGAAGCCCAGGCAGTAGTCATCGGAGGTGGTGTACAAGTGGATGATCCTGCGAAGGGCGCTACCAGCGCTGGCCTCCGATGGCGTCCGCCCGCTTTCCTCCACCACCATGCGCCTGTGTATCAAGTCCACCCTGGAAAAGCATATGTAGAATTTTTCTAATCACCAGAAATTCATGAACAAAATAATTGTACGTTGCTTGTTCTCACCACTGCTCACCAGGTGGTCTTCTCTTTGGAGTAGCGTATCCCGGGCACCTTGCCCACGCGCCTCACCACCATCCTCAGCCTGTTGTTGCCCGTCAGGACCTTGACGGCGCTGCTCATGGTGATGCTCTCCAAACTGACGCCGTTTACTTCCACCAGCTTGTCGCCCACCAGCAGACCGGCTTCCTCTGTGCAAATCAACAGGGAGTAAAAAAACGCTGAGGTCACCTGACGCCGCCACGGCATCCCACCTGCTGTGCTGGCGTCTTCCACCTTGCTGACGAAGATGCTCAGGCCGTGTTCGCAGCCGCCCCGCACGCTGAAGCCCAGTTTGCCATCCACGCTTTTGTCCACTGTGATGGTGTGAAGGTCCTCGCTGTCATCGCCGCCTGAAGAAGTACAATTCGACATAAGTCTTCATGTTTTAGCCTCTGAATTCTGTTATTTTCCGTCTCACCATCCACAGGCGAGTTGATGATGATGACACGGCCCATGGGCGAGGAAGATCGGATTCCTCGCCGCCGTCTCTGCTCCTTCTTGCGTACCATGTTGCGTGCGGCCGAGTGTGACTTCCCCCAGGTGCCGGGGACCTTCTCCCTGCAGGAGGGGTCCGACCATTGAGCCATGGAGCCTGCCGGCGCCGACCTCGTTCAGCAGCACAGAATGGGGAGGAAAGCCGCCAGACTGGGTAAAGAGCACATTTGTTACATTGTGTTCAAAAATGTCAATTTACAGGTCAAAACTTACCTGTGTGACACAACAGCTGACTTTTTGGCATCCTAAAGTCACAAGTCCCGCCCTTCTTTCCCATGATTCATCTTTCTCAACTTCCTGGTGAATATCAAATACTATTACTGTACTTAGAGACATTTTTTTTTAATTCCAACCATATTGCCCTATTCTAAAGTGTGGGATTAGCTTGTGCGAAGTAGTTAAGGGAAGTCAGGTGATCACGTGGTGCGCTGCCATGGCAACGCATTAACACCCGTGACATCACCCCAGGGCTTCCCCCAGAACCACGGACAGCGTCAATGAAAAGCCTGAGCGATGCAAAACTAAACATACAAATACATTTACCGTAACTTAATACCCGCTTTAGCCATTTTGCCGATATCGAGACAGACAAAACTCAGTAACTCCAATTAATGAACAACTTACCGAGCATTATACAAACAAAGTCTCTTTTCCATCAGTCCTTGCCTGAAAGCTGCAAAAACAATCATGTAAAGAAGGTGAAAATAATTCTGTCACACTGAAAATATTCTACCTTGTTTTAAATTTAAACCCCCCCACGCTAATCCAAGTCGTTCGGTCGGCCCGAGTGGATCTATTTTGAGCGAAGACGTCCGTCGCACCCGGCCGGACTCGACATTAGACCCGCCTCTGCTGCACGCTGATTGGTTGATCGAGCTTGAGTAGGAGGTAAACGATTGGACGGCACTGTAAACTAAACAGCCACCCTAATCAAGTCGGATGACCTTATATAATTAACCTTTTATGAATTTTAAACCATATTTTATTTATATATATATATATAATTTTTTTCAGTTTGAAATTGTCAGTGATCATATGCAAAGTTCTGTTGTATGTAAAATAACAAGCTCTCTCAAGTGCCATGACATATTTTATTGCATAAGAAAAGGAATCCCAAGTCTTAAAAACATCAACTCTGTTTGCTCCGTAGAGTTTGAAAACAGACCGTCATCAACAGACTGGGAGGCTTTTTGCTACACAAGTCATCTATGCATGCAGGTTAGGTTACTCAGTGACATTATTCTCCACAGGCACGAGCTCTTGTGTGATTTCCTTGACAGCTTGCATCACATCTTCAATTTTGACCTTATCTCCAAACTCCATCTCTCGGTGTTCCAGTAGGATTCCCTGGGAAGGGAAAAAAAAAAGTTTTCCCGACTTGGTTATCCACAGATTGAATTGTGTCACTTCTACCTGCTTTTCACGTCCGATGACAAAAACGCCGCCAAGCACGAAGCCCTCTCCCAAGATATTGCCCTTGAAGCCCTTTCCGAATGCCCTGAGGCCGTTCATCCACACCCCGGCACGAAGGAACGCCAGGAGGCCCAACCGTCGCTCACGAGGTCCATAGAAGCATTTCTGCGACGGACAGAAGCACAGCGTGAAAATTCAGACTCGGTGAAACACAAGATGAACTTCATAGTTTTCTCCAAAAGACCTTTTCATCCAAGAAGATCTCCCCGTTGAAATAATTCCTGAATTTCTGGACCTCATCGCTGATGTTCTCCTTGACCACGGCGTACAGTGGAACCCCAAGCTGGTCCAGCTGGGGCTTCAGAGAGGACAGCTCTGCAGCTTCCTGGATGACAGCGTGTTAAGCTTCCATCATGCTAAGTGGTAAGTGCCGTCATCAAAATGTTTACCTCTCTGCACAGAAATCATCCTGGTCTGCGCACCGCCATAATGACAGCGCCCGTCTGCTCCCACAGAGACTTGGCCTTCAACTTTGTCTTCTCTGAAATTGAAGGTGGATATTAAGTTGTTGCAGGGGGATTAACTGACAGCAAAGAGAGGAAAGTCAGGTTTGACAATTTTGAAATGCGGGTGAAAGGAAATAGGTGAAGCAATCGTGGGTGTAAGTCAAGGGCGAATTGATAGAAAGGAATTGAAAGAAGTGACTAAAGCCAAGAAGGGAAGGAAGGAGGCAAAGGGTTACAAAGCAGCCACATTGTAAACTCAACAAAGTCCCCTTTGTTTTTTTTGTTTTTTTAAATCCTTCTCGGCAAAAGTTAGCGAGAGCACACTTACCTGCACTCAAAGTCGTGAGCTGAGCTTCTTCTAGATACTGAAGGCTGGCCTTCAGCGGCTTCGTGAGGAACATATCCGTCACGAAGTTGAAAAATCGGGCCACCAGGCCACCCGCAGCCGTTGCGACTTGGACCAGGACAGCCATTCCGCTATTCCTGCTCCTTCTCTGTACTTCTTACTCCGGAAATTGTTTGACGTCCACCTCGTCCGCAGCTCTCTTGCTGACGCTCCGTGCGTGTTACCGCGACGCCTTCATGAACGCGCACGTCACAATTTCATTCGTTTTATTTAATCGGGTGGTGCGACGTCATAAAGCAGTCATTGTGCAACGACGATTTTCTGGTTTAAAAGTCACCAGAGATAATAGGAGTACACTCCTTCCTTAAAATGAGCACAATCGTTTCCTGTTTGTTGAGCGAACTTTACTTTTTAGTCTATTTCTGTTCAAATATACATGCGCGCAAGCATCTGTCTAATTTAGAGACCGTCTACAAATTAAATGTCCTCGGGTGACATGTCAAACGGACGTCTGTTTTAGGGACCATCCACAAATTACCTCTGACGCATGGCAGACAAATTGAGAAAAATATTCACCAAAAATGCAGTGAAACTTTTCAACTTATACAAAAAAGTAGCACACGGTGTTGTTTCAAGTACATAATGTTTATTTGAATATTTCAGAGGGCATTTTTTTTATATAGGCTCATATGCAATGATGAATGTAGGATATTCAAAAATTGTTCATCAGTGGACCCTCAAGCAGCGATTTAGTCATTTTTCTGCTGTTCTGTTACTACCTGCAAAGCCACACAAATATTAGTCACCATTAAACAAAAATCATATTAAAAAAATGCATGAATAACATTCACGATAGTTTTGATGGCTTCTTTTTTTTTTCTTTTTCAGATGTGCTGGTGCTGAATTGACCTGTGGCGTTACCGTAACGTGTTAGCAACCAAAATGTATTTCACCAACCTCTTCCGAGCCTTGAACAACTGCTGTTGAATTTGAATCAGGGGTCACCTCTTCAGTTTTTGCCAACTGGTTGTCAACCGCCGGGACTGGGTTGGACTCAGTTAGTTGAATCTGGGGGGCCTCAACCTGCGGAGCCTCAGCCTGCGTAGGCGCCTCCAACTTTGACTCCACCTGCATAGACTCGGACTTAGCACACTCAACTTGAGAGGACTCAGCCTCTGTGGACTCCACACTTGGATTCTGGACCTGCGTAGACTCCAGTATTAAGGAGTCCACCAGTGCAGACTCTGAGGTCTCAATGTGTTTGGATTCAATGTCAGAGACTTCAGCTTCAAAGGACTCGGAAATGGCGGTCTCAGACTGAGCTAGGTCCACCGTTGGAGATTCCATCTCTGCAGACTTGGGATGAGAGGTCTCAGCTTGTTCAGATTCCATGTGGGAGACTTTAGCTTGAGAGGTCTCATCCTGCACAGAGTCCACCAGTGTGGACTCCTTCTGCACGGACTCGCCCTGTGTAGACTGCACCCGGGGGCTCTGAAATTGGGTGAATTCAGCCGGAGTGGACTCTGCTTGCGCAGATGCTCCTGATGTGAACTCCACCTGGGCAGATTCAACCTGGGAGGTCTCAGCTTGTGCAGAGTCTGGGTAGTAGCTCTCAGCTAGAGAAGATTCCGATTGCATGGACTCCACCTGCCCAGACTGCACCCGGGGGCTCTGAACTTGGGTGAATTCAGCCGGAGTGGACTCTGCCTGTGCAGATGCCTCTGGTGTGAACTCCACCTGTGCAGACTCAACCTGGGAGGTCTCAGCTTTTGTAGAGTCTGAGTAGTAGCTCTCAGCTGGAGAAGATTCCGATTGCATGGACTTGGCCTGCGCAGACTCCCCTGGCGTGGACCCCAAATCCACATCCTCTGCCTGGGAGCTCTCAACTTGTGTTGATTCCACATTGGAGGCCTCAGCCTGGGAGGACTTGTCTGGGATATCTGCTTGGTAGGTCTCAGCCTGGATGGATTCTATAGACTCTGTCTGGGACGTATCAACCTGCCAGGACTCCCCCTGCTTAGCTTCTCCTTGCATGGACTTAACTTGGGTGGATTTCATTTCTGCAGACTCTATCTGTGAAGATTCTGTATGAGAGGTCCCAGCTGGTGTGGTTTCAATCTGGGATGCCTCAGATGGAGAGGATTCCATCCTTGCAGATTCAGCATTCTCGTCCTTCTGGTAAAAAGGTGTCAGGAGAATTCTGTAAGTTAATTTGTCCTCATTCCTCTCATCTGGTTTTGTGTCTCTCAACTTGCACCATGCTTCTGTTCCCAGCTGGGTTCTCCACTCAACTCAATAAGACCATTCTTGAACTCACCACGTTCTCCTCTCGGGATTTCTCCACTTCGGGCTGGTCCTGCTGGATGACGTCGGTCCGCGGAGAGACAACTGGAGCAGTTCCGTTATTAGTCGTCTTCACCTGGTGGACAAATGAACACGTGTCTCTCCGCAAGATGGATCCCAAACCAGCTAAGGTCTCTCTTTCTTCCCCCATACATAGCTCACCCTAACCCCGTGCTCATAGGTCAACATACTTTGCATGCACATGCAGAAGAACCACCACCAAACACGTTTTGATGTTTTTTTTTTCACCTCCTGATCATGTTCCAGAAGTCCACTTTGCTGTTGGGTTTCTTGCTCATGGGGGTCGCTCACAGGTTCGTGTGTGGCTCCCACATGATCTTCTGGTCCTGTAGGCTCCGTTTTAGAGAGCTGTTAAGGTGCCGAGTGTCAAATACTCTTCAAAGCTACAACATTTCATCTGATTCTCTGCCTTCACCTTGCCTGCTCTTCACCTCCCATTCATCCCAACTCTTGGCTGAACTTGCTGCTTTCTAACTGCTGACTGACCTCTGGAATGCGACTACACCAAATGGCAAAACATAAATTAAAATAAAAGTTAGGTACTTTTACAGCTGGCTCCTTCTCGGCGTCCTTCCCAGCATCCTTTTTGGTGTCCTTCTCGCCGGCTTTAGCTCTTTCCTTCTCCATAAGTGCCAACCGGGTCTGTTTCTGTAAAAAAAATATTTTTTTATAAATATTCCACAATTTTTTATCTGAATGGTAATATAAAACAGACTATCACTCTCGAAACGTTAGACAACAGCGCCATCTATTGACAAAATAAACAAAGTAAACTTTTTATTCATTTATTTATTTGTTTGACCTTTTCTTCATATTCAACGTTGGAGTTGTATTTGTACAGCCAGTGAGCCAAAAACTGGATGGGGTCCATGGGGCGCTGCTCTACCACTTCAGCAAGCCCCTCTGCCAGACATGAACCCAGATGAGTCTTGACGAACTCGGAATCCATGTTTTGACTCTGTCAGGGTAGTAGAATTAAATTTGTAATTCATATGATTGCACTAACACAAAAGTCTGTTCAACTAGGTTGATCTCAAATATGAAGTCATTGGCTCGTTTTATTTTGTTTTTTTTTAAAGAAAACAAGCAAAATCACTGTCACTGTAAATGAAAAATAATAATTAGCTACATTGTAATTCTCTCCAAATAAATTCACTGACCTTTTAAGATGACAAGAAAGAAAAGGATGAAACAAACCAGTTGCCAAACACGACTTCACTTCCGGATGTGTTTGTTTGTGTTTCTATGGTAACAGTGTCGCTTTTTTAATAGTCCCCAGACTAGCCTTGAAAAGGTTCCGACTAATCTGTGCCATTGTTATTACACTTTAAAGAATTAATAAATCAATATTAATTTGGTCTATCTTGTTATTTTTTTCAATTAGTGTAGTAAATAATTCTAAGGTACTATTTAACGCTGTAATGCCATTGTTATTCAACTTTACAGAATTAATAAATTAATATTAATTTAGTCTACTTTAGTATTTTCAATTAGTGTAGTAAATAATTCTAAGGTATTATTTAATGCTGTAATGCTTTTCACATTGTTTACATTTGTGTGATTTATTTTTTACATAGGTTTTTAATGTTGTAATTTATTTCATTTTGGTTTTAATTATTATATTATTTTAGCCAAGCTATTATTATTATTATTAATATTTATTTATTTGTACATAATTTAATCAATTGTTACTTTATAAAATCCATAATATTTTATATAGGAACATGCTTAAAAAAAATAAACCACACACCTAGTCAAATTATCTTGCATTCTTAATTGACATGGATTTTCATTTGCTTTTGCGGCTAGGAAAGTGGGCACCGAGAAGGAGATGTGAATGATGCTAACCTGCCGTGGAGGAGCGACGCCTCCGATTTCAGGCTGTGGTACGTCAGCGTCAGCAGCAGCTGCCCCTCACAGAGATCACACAACCTACTACTGCCGCCGGCCGGGGCAGTCACGAATCACAAGCACGTCTTCCTCAGGACGACAACGACGACAGGATTTATTTTCCTTCTTGTCCACTAGACTGGATTCTGTGGGATCCTTTGCACTACCGTGGCAGGTATTTGACCTTTTACCTTTCTCGTGTGTTGTCTTCTCTTTCTCGCTTACATTAACTTTAATTAGTCTCATTTCGTGCTACAGGTTGAAAACTTCTGAGGTGAAAAGGTTGCATTGAGGTGTTTACGTCCACTTTAGGAGATTGAAACTGCCACTTCCCCACAACCCCAAGAGTTCCAATTTTTTTTTCTCCATTAATATAAAAACTGCCAAAATGTGAAAGTTTGATTTGTTTGGGGCCACAGTTGAAGTTATTGGGCTTGAATTAAAGATATAGTTAGCTCACATTTGTTCTAATAATAAGCATAGACCTGTAATTGAGCTTGGGGTCATATTTGGAATGGGGAGACTTCTCTGTAGTGGTTTTGCATGTGTGTGTTAAGTCTCGCATTTTGATGTCCATCGTGGACCTTCTCCTTTGCATTGTACCTCTATTGTGCCCTTTTCACACTGCACTTAGCAGGGCGTGCCGTCGACAACGAGATCGTCCACCGTCGTATTTTCAACTCCATTTTGTTTTCCCCAAACCATCCTGCTTCCTCCATAATGTTGATTTTTTTTTTTTTTCCTTTTTGTCCACCACCTAAAGTGTCTTTACTGCATCTGCCGTCACACGTTCACGGACTCTTGGAAGACAAGGGTGTGGGGTTTTGGGTTTCTTTCACCAAGCGCGACCATGTGACAAAGTACTTGGCTGCGGCCGCCGTGTTTTCCTGGGGAAGATGAAAAAGTGAAGCGGGGTTAACGTCAAGTTGCAAGTTACTTCTTGATTCATGGCGACATGGTACACATTTCATATCGTGCCCTCCTCCTGTTTTACTTCTTCCCACATGTAATCTACTCAGATTACTTTGCCGTTCGAGCAAAGGCCAAATGGGTCAGAGGCTGAGTTTGAAAAACTGCACATCAAGAACAAATTCTGATTCCGTTCAATTCCTCACCTATTTTTGCTTTTAATGCAGATACAAATGCGAGGCATGTGCTCCTGTCAAAGTCTATTAATCACAAGGCTCCAATGTATGTCTGTGGGGCCTCAAGAGCGTACGGGCCGGCTTAGCTCTGGTCTTTACAGCTCGCCGGGGGTATGCGATGCCACTCTCAGCTGCCCTCTCAGCAGTAACCGCACGATGCATGCAGATATTTCCAGAGTCATCAGATCCAGAGGACCCTTGCGGCCAATCACGATGCTGTAACACGCAGGCCGCAGTTTACAGGTGTAAAGCTAGGAATTAGTCCGGCGCCGACTCCCTATAGGCTTCGAAATACGGGGTTAATTGGCAGCTGACAGGGAGTGATTTGACCCCGTGAGAACGCAGCAGGGAAGGCACGTGGCGAATGTTAAAGAAAGCGTTGGGGCCAAGCGTCTGTGATAGCTTATCGCTAACGCACGACGAATATTGCAGTTGACTGAGTTAGTTGTGTAACTCTTCTTTTATCCATTCTATTTAAGCAACTTGTTTATTTACTGTACATTTGACCCCCAGATATTCGCTGGGGATTTCAAGTCAAGCATTTCTTGTCCTTTTCAGTCCAACAGTGTCTTGGGTATACGTGGAGGCGATGGTGAACGATCAGATGTCTGGTAGCCACTTGGCCAGGGGGCTCGCAAAGTGCAGTCGAGGGTGCGAAGGCGGAAGCGCACTTGTGTTCGGAGCCCCCACCCGTGTCGTGTAGTCGGGTCGGAGATCCGAGCTGTTGATCGGGAGGGGATGTGAAGGCGGGCGAAGGAATGAGCGCAGTCATTCGGCTCCTGTAACTCGACGCTTGGTCTTGACAGCCGCTAGCAGCTGGGGGGCCACCGAATCCTGCTCACATGTGGGAATGCATCATCCGCTGTGTTATCACTCTCTCTCTACGAATGTGTCTGCGTGTAGGTGGGCAACAGCCATTCATGCGTGTGATTGATGGATCTCATTGGTTGATTGCTTCCACAGCTTGCTGATATGCTCCAAAAAACCTAATCACAATTTTCCACCTCGCAGTTCCACCTAGGGTGACCCCTGTGCGGCGGTAGCCCTTCGCAATGCCAAGATGGCTCCCCCGCTCCCTCCCTCAGGCGCCAACGCGTTCCGCCCCTTCACCCGAGAATCGCTGGCGGAGATCGAGAGGCTTCAAGTGGAAAAGCGCAAAAAGGCAGACCCAGTAGACGGACACGATGAGGCCGAGGTGGAGGAAGAGAAGGCGCCGGCGACCCCCAACGCCGACTTGGAGGCCGGCAAGAGTTTGCCGTGGATTTACGGAGACCCTCCGGCGGAGATGATCAACACACCGTTGGAGGATTTGGACCCCTTCTACAAGGCTCAGAAGGTCAATTGGATTTTTAATACCACTTTCGAGTTCGAGTACTCACCCTTTGAGTACGAAAGTACCGATACTTACTGAAGATTAACTGTCACGTTTGTGCTTTTTCAGACGTTCATCGTGATTAGCAAAGGCAACACCATCTTCAGGTTCAACGCGGAGCCGGCGTGCTACCTCCTGAGCCCCTTCAGCATCGTGAGAAGAGGATCCATCAAAATCCTCATCCATTCATATCCTTAACGCCACCGCTCATTTCAACCCGCTCCCTTACATGTTTCCTTAACGTGACGCCTCAAATTATTCAGCATGTTCATCATGATCACCATTTTATCCAATTGCGTGTTTATGACCATGAGCAACCCGCCAGCCTGGAGTAAAAATGTCGAGTGAGTACGCGGTCGTACGTGTGAATGTCGATTTTGATTGCTAAGAGTTTTCTTTCCGTCCTCAGGTACGCTTTTACTGGGATTTACACCTTCGAGGCTACCGTCAAAGTGTTGTCCAGAGGCTTCTGCATCGGCTCGTTTACATTCCTTCGAGACCCGTGGAACTGGCTGGATTTCATGGTGATCAGCATGGCGTAAGCAACACGTCATGTTGATCCGCCAAGTAGGCAACCTTCTGATTTTTTTTTTTTAATTTCGGGATGTTTTTGCAGGTACATCACTGAGTTCGTCGATCTCGGTAACGTGTCCGCCCTCAGGACCTTCCGTGTGCTACGAGCCCTTAAAACCATCACTGTGATTCCTGGTACGTTTTTTTTTTTTTAAATTCCATTTCCTACCACAGTTACCTTTAACGCTTTCTGGTCCCGGCAGGTCTAAAAACCATCGTGGGCGCGTTGATCCAATCGGTGAAGAAAATGGGGAACGTGATGGTCCTGACTGTCTTCGCTCTGGCCGTGTTCGCGCTGGTCGGCCTCCAGCTGTTCATGGGCAACCTACGGCACAAGTGCGTGCGTTGGCCCGTCGACGGCAACGACACCGCCGAGTGGTTCAACGTCACCGACGCGTTAGCGCTCGACAACCAAACGGTCGGTTTCAACGCTAGCGATTATTCCAACGGCACCTTCGATTTCGCAGAGTACATCGAGAACTCGGGTATGTTGCATCATAGGTGTTACGTTAATCAAATCGTTTTTACAGGATTCTGTTCAAATGTGTGCAGAAAACTACTACTTTCTGGACGGCAGCAAAGATCCTCTTGTATGCGGGAACGGTTCCGATGCTGGGTATGATCTTGACATCATTTCTTCCCTGAGATGAGGTCTTCACTCATTACACCTCCGTGACTTAACTCTAGAGTCTGCCCTGAAGGTTTCACGTGCATGAAGGCCGGCGGGAACCCAAATTACGGCTACACCAGCTTCGACTCGTTCGGCTGGGCTTTCCTGGCGCTCTTCAGACTCATGACCCAGGACTACTGGGAAAACCTCTTCCAGATGGTTGGAATTCCGCAGGCGTTTCCTCTCCTTCTCACCGGACGTGGAGAACGCCTCCTTATTTGTCGTAGCTTCTCGTTTGTTCCAAACGCAGATCCTGCGGGCGGCGGGCAAAACGTATATGCTCTTCTTCGTGGTGGTGATCTTCCTGGGATCCTTCTACCTCATCAACCTCATCCTAGCGGTGGTGGCCATGGCGTACGACGAGCAGAACCAGGCCACGCAGCGTGAGGCCAAGGAGAAGGAGGAGGAGTTTCAGCGTATCCTCGAGCAGCTCAAGAACCAGGAGCAGGTACGGGCTTAACTTTAGCTGAGCTTGACTCCTCAAAAGGTGCTTGGTGGGCTTCTACACCAAACTGTTTCTTGTAGGCTCAGCAGTCTGGAAGTCGAGAATCTCTGAACAGTAGCAAGCTGCCAAGTCGCCACTCGAGCCCGGAGCGCGACGAAGCTGTCAAGGACTGTAACGGCAAGATGGTCCCAAGCCTCATGGTCCGACCGCCCACCATGGTCGTGGTTAGTGGCTGTCGTCTTCCGAGTCATCAACTATGAGGCTTCATTGTAGCTGTTTTGATTTTAGTGTAATGATGATGAGGAGCTCAGGGAGAAGTCTCCAGGCATGCTTAATCCAGATGATCTTCATCCGGACGATCAGAGCCAGAGGCAGAGGTCCACCAGCGCCATGGAAGGTACTGCTCGGTCCCATTCGCTAGGTGTTAAGCCCTTTGCGGGCGCGAAGAGATAAACGTGGCATCAAGTTTGAAGCAGAGCTGAGGTGGCAGCACAGGCACAATTATATTGCACTTAGTCAGACTTCATTAGTAAGAATCTCTGTCAACATTCAAGCGCTCATTTCATTTGGGAGAATTAAGTCATGCGACTTCAAGTCTGGCGGCTTTCCCACTGTTGTTGTCACCTCGGTGAAAACAACCCGCAGCGATTATAGAAACAAGATGAACGTTTGTAGCATTAGCGTTGCTATTCCTGGGTATTAAACTGCTCTCTCCTTTTGGACCTTTTTTTTTTTTGTCCAGAGTTGGAGGACGCTCAGAGGCCGTGCCCACCAGGCTGGTATAAATTTGCCAACGTTTTCCTCAAGTGGAACTGCTGCAAGCCGTGGATGACCCTCAAAAAGTGGTTGTACGTCATTGTGATGGACCCTTTCTTCGACCTGGCCATCACCATTTGCATCGTGCTCAACACGCTCTTCATGGCCATGGAGCATTACCCCATGACCAAAGAATTTGATGAGATGCTTTCCGTGGGCAACCTGGTGAGACCAAACTTTCTGCTGTTTATTTCTATAATGCTGACTTTCGTAACTTCTGGAACTTTTCTTAGGTTTTCACTGGGATCTTCACAGCGGAGATGGTCCTTAAACTCATTGCCATGGATCCTTACTACTACTTCCAAGTGGGTTGGAATATTTTTGACAGCATCATCGTAACTCTCAGTCTTGCAGAGTTGGGCCTGGCAAACGTTCAGGGGCTCTCGGTCCTGCGTTCCTTCCGCTTGGTGAGTGCCACTCACCCGGTCACACTTAATCTCACTCATTCACATCTTCTGTGCTGTGGCGATAGCTTCGTGTCTTCAAGCTAGCCAAGTCCTGGCCCACACTCAACATGCTGATCAAGATCATCGGAAACTCCGTGGGCGCCCTGGGCAACTTGACGCTGGTGCTGGCCATCATCGTCTTCATCTTCGCCGTGGTGGGCATGCAGCTCTTTGGCAAGAACTACAAGGACTGCGTATGCAAGATCTCCGATGACTGCGAGCTGCCGCGCTGGCACATGAACGACTTTTTCCACTCCTTCCTCATCGTCTTTCGCATCTTATGTGGCGAGTGGATCGAGACCATGTGGGACTGCATGGAGGTGTCCGGGGCGGGAATGTGCCTCATCGTCTTCATGTTGGTCATGGTTATTGGAAATCTCGTGGTGAGTAGATTTTTTTTTTTTTGTGTGTGTACAGTTGAAATATAAAAATAACGGTTCCTTCTTGGAAAACGGCCAAATTAGATCTTGATGTCAGAAGAAGTGACCATGTCATGAGCACTTCCTGGTAGGTTATTCATAGAAATGAAAAGGAAATAGCTCATCAGCAGGAGAGCTGAAAAGCACCGACTGCCAAGTGCCAAATTTTTCAGATGACCCCCCCCACCCCTCCTCCTCCTCAAATCGCCATCTCAGGGGTTCGTTATGTACGCGGATGGAAAAAAAAAAAGTACACGCTTCTATTTAAATCCAATGACTTGAGAAATCAAATTCTGGTTTTGACCTTGTGTTAAGATCCAGATCAGGTCGGCGTGCTGCCACCACGCAAACAGCTGCCGAGCATGTGTGAAGGGGAGTCATCGGAGATGGCGTATTCGACTGTAATCGATCATATCGCTCCGATCATATGGCTTAATCCAGGATTTGATACATGTTAGCATGACGGGGAAGCAGCTAACCCTAACAGACTCGGGACATGTCGACCTTCTGCGCAGGTGCTGAACCTCTTCTTGGCGTTGCTGCTCAGTTCGTTCAGCGGCGACAACCTGTCGACGGCGGATGACGACGGCGAGCTTAACAACCTCCAGATCGCCGTCGGGAGGATCACGCAAGGCATTGACTGGCTCAAAGCTAATGTCACCAAAATTCCAGGGAGGATCCTGGGCAAAATACCCAAGGCGACTGAGGACACGGTGGAGATGAACGACTTAGACAAAACGGCAGACGGGATAGCAAATTGTCGGATGCCGGGACGGGCTTCCGGCGCCGGTTTGGATGGAGAGCTTGCTCTCGGTGTGCCCATCGCTCAGGGGGAGTCAGACTTTGAAATTCTGGACGATGATGACGACGAGTATGACTCCAATCTTTCCACTTGTGGCGACAGCCTTCATGACGATGTAAGAATGAAGGTCTTTACCGTGTATCTCCAAAGTCCTTAAAGCCATTGTCATTTTTATTTTTTTAGAAAAGCCTAGAGGACGATCTAGGTCTTATCAAAGAAGTCAAAGTGAGTAGCTTCTCTCCATAAAAACGATATTGTCTTTTCATGTCTGTTGATGCAACGTTGTCTGTGTTGCGCCTGAGCAGCTGATGGGCGTGGCCACCGAGGACGCCGACGTATCAATGTGCAGTACGGCCGATTATCAACCGCCTGAACCCGAACTGGAAGAAGAAGAGGAGGAAGAACCGGAGCCGGTGGAGCCGGAAGCCTGCTTCACCGACAGTAAGGATTTAAAACCTGAACAGTGCTCCCATTTGGAATCCATTTATGATATCTCACCGACAGACTGCATTGGGCGCTGGCCGTGCCTCACCGTGGACGTGGACACCACCAAAGGCAAGCGATGGTGGAAGCTCCGCAAGACCTGCTTTGCCATCGTGGAGCACGACTGGTTTGAAACCTTCATCATCTTTATGATCTTACTAAGCAGCGGCGCTCTGGTAAGTCCTCGGAACACGTCCCAACGTCTCTCGCCGGTACATATTTGTCACGCTACCCTTCGACAGGCTTTTGAAGACATTTATCTCGAGCGACGGCGAATCATCAAAATTATCCTGGAGTATGCCGATAAAGTTTTCACCGTCGTCTTTGTCATCGAGATGATCCTGAAATGGACGGCGTACGGTTTCAAGACCTACTTCACCAACGCCTGGTGCTGGCTGGACTTTTTTATCGTCGATGTAAGTTCTCAGAAGTTCCGACGAGGGTCTGGCGGGGTCACAAACTGGCTTCTTTTGCTGTAGGTTTCTCTGATTAGCTTGGTGGCCAACTGGATGGGATTCTCCGAGCTGGGGCCAATCAAATCCCTCCGAACGCTGAGGGCGCTGAGGCCTCTACGCGCTCTCTCCAGATTCGAAGGCATGAGGGTAAGTGGCGCCGAAGCGGCCATGCTTGAGATTGCCACGCCTGGTTGTCATTGTGTAATGTTACACTTAAAATTAAGCTAAGCGGCTAACCAGAATGCTATCTGCACGTTTTGACACGTGTGACGTTTCTCCTAGCTTGCATGCGTGGGAGCGCAACCAGGTAAGTGTTGCGATCGTCGTTCCTCGCCTCGACGTCAAGCTTCTCACGCTTTTGACCTCACCAGGTGGTGGTGAACGCGCTGGTCGGCGCCATCCCGTCCATCTTCAACGTCCTGTTAGTCTGCCTCATCTTCTGGCTCATCTTCAGCATCATGGGGGTCACCATGTTTGCCGGCAAGTTCTACCGCTGCATCAACACCACCACGGAGGAACCCTTCGCCGTCGCCCAAGTCAACAACCGCAGCGAGTGCCTGGCCCTGCAGGAGGCCACGGGGGAGGCCCGCTGGGTCAATATCAAGGTCAACTACGACAATGTGGGGAAAGGCTACTTGTCGCTGCTCCAAGTGGTGCGTAACCTAAAATGTTCTCCGTTTCAAAAAAACCCAACAACAAATAATTTTGATATTTTTTTTGTAGGCAACCTTTAAAGGCTGGATGGACATCATGTATGCCGCTGTTGACTCCAGAGAAGTACGTACCTCGCTATTCACCGAGCCTCGAATTCTTTCCATTCGTACGATTTGTTGACGCTCCTCAGGTGGAGGAGCAGCCGTCGTACGAGATCAACCTATACATGTACATCTACTTTGTCATCTTCATCATCTTCGGCTCCTTCTTCACGCTCAACCTCTTCATCGGTGTTATCATTGACAACTTCAACCAGCAGAAGAAAAAGATGAGTGTTCACATGTTTGTCTTAAAGCTCATAATAATTCTTATAATGATGACATTTGCTGCTGCACTTGGGAGATAAAGACATCTTCATGACGGAAGAGCAGAAGAAGTACTACGAAGCCATGAAGAAACTCGGTTCCAAGAAGCCGCAGAAGCCAATTCCACGTCCCACGGTATGTTTTATTTCGAAACGATTCAGTGAGTGTCGAGAATCTCAAGACCTCAGCTGAGCTTGTCATCATGTCTTGTCAACACTCGTGACCCCCCTTGGACTTATATTTCTTCCCTCCCCTGGCAGAACTTTCTCCAGGGCTTGGTGTTTGACCTCACCAATCAGCAGTTCTTTGACATCTTCATCATGGTGCTCATCTGCCTCAACATGGTGACCATGATGGTCGAGACGGACAACCAAAGCGCAGAGAAGGAGGATTTCCTCTTTAAAGTCAATCTGGCCTTTATTACGGTCTTCACCACCGAGTGCGTGCTGAAGCTCTTTGCTCTGCGGCAGTACTTCTTCACCAACGGTTGGAATGTATTTGACTTCATCGTGGTCATCCTCTCCATTGCTGGTGACAAAGTCGCCGTATGAAATCTGTCAATCGTGTTCTACTGAAGCCTTCATGAAGTTCTTCTCGTGCAGGCACCATGCTGTCGGACCTGATCGAGAAGTACTTTGTGTCACCCACGCTCTTCCGTGTGATCCGTCTGGCCCGGATCGGTCGCATCCTGCGTCTCATCAAAGGCGCCAAAGGCATCCGGACGCTCCTCTTTGCCCTGATGATGTCACTCCCCGCCCTCTTCAACATCGGCCTGCTGCTCTTCCTCATCATGTTCATCTTCTCCATCTTCGCCATGTCCAACTTCGCCTACGTCAAGAAGGAGGCGGGCGTGGACGACATCTTCAACTTTGAGACGTTTGGCGGGAGCATCATTTGCCTCTTCCAGATCACCACGTCGGCCGGCTGGGATGGGCTCCTGCTTCCCATGCTCAACAGGGAGCCCCCCGACTGCGATCCCGACTTTGAGAACCCCGGCACGGACGTGAGGGGCAATTGCGGCAGCCCGGGCTTGGGCATGATATTCTTCAGCAGCTACATCATCATCTCCTTCCTGGTGGTGGTCAACATGTACATCGCTATCATCCTGGAGAACTTCAACGTGGCGCAGGAGGAGAGCAGCGACGCGCTGTGCGAGGATGACTTTGAGATGTTCAACGAGACGTGGGAGAAGTTTGACACGGACGGAACCATGTTCATCGAGTACGCCCGCCTCTCTGACTTTTGCGACGCTCTGCAGGAGCCGCTGAGGGTCGCCAAGCCCAACCGCCTTCGTCTGATCCAGATGGACCTCCCGCTGGTCATCGGCGATCGCATCCACTGCCTGGACATCTTGATGGCTGTCACGGAGATGGTTCTTGGAGACACGCTGGAAATGGCCGCCATGCGGGAGAGCATCAAGACCAAGTTCCTCCAAAGCAACCCCACCTCGGACTCCTTCGCGCCCATCACTACCACCGTACGCCACAAGGAGGAAACGTGGGCCGCCACCGTCATCCAGCGGTCCTATCGGAGCCACCTGCTGCGACGCGGACTCCGTCACGCCGCCTTCCTGCGCCGCTCCAAGAGAGGGACCGCCCAGGTCCAAGACCCGGCGGAGAAGGAGGGCTTGATTGCGCGCAAAATGGGAGCGCTGTATGCTAGTTGTGTGAACCTCTCCAAGGGGAATGAGACTCTGGTGGCACCAGGAACCAGACCAGGTCTTGGCGCGCCTAGGTCGAGTGTCATGTCGGTACCTGTGGAAATCAGTAATGAGGTGGTGCTACATTCTGCCCCCGAGCCAACCCGAGTTCTCGACAGCCTTCAAGAACACATCAGAGAGTCGCATGTGTAACCAAAAAAAACTTTTTTTGTTGACATTTTTACGAGGATCCAAAGATCTCAATCCTCCCTCAAAACTCAAATGAATGTTTTGATGAATGCAAGAAGGCTTGCTTGTCATGTTCAAGTTCTCCAGAGCAGTCTTAAGATGACTTTTGGGAGTCTCCGAATCAAACTTTGGATTCTTTCAACGCACTGTGGCAGCAGACGTTTATTAACCTGAAGTTGCACACAGACAAAAAAAAAATGGTCAAAGTTGAACATCGCGGCTCATTAGCAGCGGCTAACATGTAGCGAGAGCCGCTCGAATCTTGCACTACGTTTATTTTTGGGCCTGTCCAGGTCCAGTTGCAGCCAATGGGGATGATGAGCGTCTAAAAGCGAACTTCGCCCATCAGCGCGTGTGATAGATAGATGTTTTTGTCTACTTCCTGTTGTCGTGCCAGGGGGCCTTCGAAAGGACAGGACTCATGTTTACATGTCCATATGATATTAATCATATTATTAATAGGTCAACTCTTCAAGTCGCTTTTGGCCTCACGTTGATGCTGCGGTGACTCTCAAAAGTTTTTTTTTCCACTAACTGTCTTAATTGAAAAGGTCTTATTTTAAATATTACCTACACATACGCAGATGTGTTGTTCAAAACTAGTGTGTCCTTTTAAGGGGAAGAAATCATTTTTGTGTTATTTACCGTCGGTAACTTTGACCAGCCTATTTTAATGCTGACTCAAACTTTGTTTACATTTGGGAAGCAGTGGAGATGCATGTGTGTTGTACCGTCTGAATTGGGTCTTATTTGTGACTGTAAAATCTGAATTAAAGAGGAAAGTGTTTTCCTGTTTGGGGATGTCTAAAGGGCGCCATCTAGTGGCCGCCATAACAAAGGAAAAACGTCTTTTTACCTGGAGCAATTCCTGGAAGGAACCTGTGGCATTTACTGGCTCGTTTCCTTAATGTAACAGCAATCTCCCTTTTTTTTCCCCAATACAGTCCTTTTTTTTAATGCCTTAATGCGTCATTTGACTTTTGGGAGCTTGCAGCTCCGCCCTCTTTGTCTCTCCTCCTCTGCTCTTCTCTTCATGACTGCACACCACCAACATTTTGATGAATGCTTTTTGTGTCTTTGCATGGCCGTCATGATCTGGTTTCTTTATGGACTGTGCGCGTTAACGCTGCTCCACGTGTCAGGTAAAATAAATCTTAATTATTTTGTTTTTGTGTGTTATTTTGGGGGACTCGCTTCACTTCCTGGACATCTGGAGGAAAGAGGAAGTTGGTCTACTAGTATTCTTTATATCTTGTGTTTTTGTGTTTTATTGGTTGCAAAAAGTGGACTTTAATGTTTTGACTTTGGTCCTCTCAGCCGCTGTTTTCCGCGAGCTCGCCATCACCCAGAAGCCGCGCTTCTACGGCGTCAGGCCCGGCCGCTACGTCACCGTCTACTGCGCCTCATCCCACCAGCACCTGCCGGCCGAGGTGCATTGGTACAAGGCGGACCGCCATGACCAAGAAGTCGCTCAATGGCGCCTGCTCGAAGACGCTATGACTCGTGATAAAGACCTCACACTCAACGCCTTCCTCATCCTCCACGATTTGAGCTTCGAGGACAGCGGGGTCTACTTCTGTCGCATCAACAAGACGTGGGGGAGCGGCACTCAGCTGCAAGTTGCCAGTAAGTTGAAATAATGTCTACCTTTAATGCTATAACATCACCAGTTTACGTGTAACTTTTTTTTTTTCATGACAGGGCCCATCAACCGAGCACAGGCAGTACGTCGAAGCAACATGAAAGACGCCCTTATGGTCGTTCAGGGCCTGATGCTGGCCGTCGTCGTGGCGCTTTTACTTCGCCGTAATGGCAAAATGGTGAGAAGACAAAAAAGAAATGAGCACAGGTCACTAGTTGGCTGCTCCTCATTGGATAATTTGGGGGTATTAAAAGTGTGTTTTAAAAAAATCAACCCTTTTGAATTGCCTTTTTTTTTGTGATTAGTTGAAAACTAAAGAGCACATCTACGAGGAGCCCGAAATCGAACACATCTACGAGGTGAGTTAGGTGACAAACTTAAAAACAAAAGTTACAATGTAATGCAATGCATGTTTGTTCGCGTGCAGGGCCTGACCATCGAGGCGTGCGAAGGAGGGGATTTGTACGAGGAACTGACTGTTTACGCCTCCGCGGATGACGGCGCCGAGGCCCCGTGGGAGTGACGTCACGGTGATTGTTGTGTGCGTGCTATCAGTCAAAGAAATACAATGACATTTTATTATACTCAAAAATATTTGCTTTAAATCCAAATGTAAATTCACAGTGCATTATAGCTTCTCATCTATCTTCTCCCAGGCCTCCGGGCTGTTCTTCTGCAGACATTGTACGACAACTACTTAGTTTTTAGTATTTGCATAAACATATTGATTTACTATAGATAAACTAACATTTTGCATTAGGACCTCACTTGAAAGTTTCTTGAAATAAAGCTCCAGTTTTTTGTTCCAGCGTTTCTTCTTTCTCTTCGTCTGAATATACAACAAATAGTAACTTGATAAGTATGGCATGTCGAATGTTTCAAAGACTTATTGAAGCATTGGCCGCTCGCTCGTACAGGTCACCATGGAAGGGCACTGGGGTCGTAAGGTCATTTGTGTTGTTTACACACAATACCTTCATAAGATTATTCTTTCATATTGTGTCTTTTTATTGCTCCCTACAGCATTTGTATCGACGTTTTCTCAATTTTGCAAATTGTGATATGCACCCGCAGGACAGTGACAAGTGCATTGTAGAAGGGGAATTAGCGCCCTCTTGTGGACACGGTCTTTTTCCCGTGATGCACCTCTCTGCTCGCCCGTACACTTCGCTCCCGTCGAGAGTAAACAAACCTCAGCTGGCGGTGTTCATTTCGTTACTTTCTTAAAAAAAAAGTTTTAGGGCGTGGCGCGATGGCAGAAACATGCACGGACTGACTTGACCCGACATCCTCCTACCTGGTTTATACTTTTTGGCTTCCTTTTGATCTAAATGGAAAGTCAAACCTGCATCTCGGTGAGGACCCGGCTAAGCTAACTATGACATGTAGCTACTCGGCTCGTTTAAATTCTTCATTTTTAACGAGAGTTTCGTTAGGGGCGAAAACGAGAATTAAATTCTACTAGACGACACGGGAAGTAGACACTGATTAAGAGTTTAAACGAGTTTGTTTGTGAAACTCTTTGTAAATTGTCCAATCATTGTGCTTTTTGATTGGTCTTATCCAGACGAGATCATGTGAAGTTGTGAACTCAGTCACATGACTGGGCATTATTTATGTTTTTATTGTTGCAATAAAGCGGTTTTCCTGACACATTTACTTCATTTAATTCCAATACCTTTGCTCACCTTAAAAGTGGTGCTCTGCTCTTAGTTGTTGCACACATCTAGAACTTTCTCTCATAATCATCTTTTGACTTAGATCCCAAATCTTCACTTTTGTACAATTGTAATTACCTGGATTATTGATGTTCTGGGAGGGTTTAAAGCACTTCCAAAATCTGACTCATGATGGAAAAGGTCGCTCAATGGCAGTGAGGAAGGAGAAGCTAAAGTTGGTTAATCACATGTCACGCTAGTGTCTCGTAATCTTTCTCCTTGTGATTCCTTTGCAGCATGCCATGCGGTTATAGAATCTTGGAGACGGTGCCATGTTAGCCACGCAGACGCCTGACGCGCCGCAAGAAGCTAAGCATGTCAAACAGGTAAGTCTTAGTGTCAATTTTGAAAATAACGACAAAATGGTGGTAGGCTATCCTGTCTTCCTGTTCTATTATTAGTGTCACTGGAATTAGATTAACAGGTAATCTGTGTTAAAGAGGCAGGAATGACCATCGGAGTTGCCTTGATCATTAATCACGTGTTCACGTCTTTCTTGGCATCACGTGACTTAAGCCTTTAATGTAAGGCCATTGATCCCACTCCAGGAAATCTGTGTGGTTTTGATCAGCACTTTTGGCTGCACGACATCTCGGCGCGCCAAAAGTTATTCATCAGTTTATTTTAAATAGAACTAAAGGAGGAAGTGGTAGTCATGTCGCTTCCTGTTTTGCAGATCAAGGAGAAGCTAGCGCTGTCGCTCAAATCCCTGCAGAGGCGCTACGTGACATCGGACTCGGTGGTCACCAGTGAGGACGGCGATGCCAACCTGCTGTGCTGCGCGCTGGAGGCCATCTTCGTCCACGGCATCAAGAGCAAGTACGTCCGCTGGGAGGCCAGGAAAGGAGAGAGCGGACCCCTCCCGCAGCCCTTCTTCTGGAATCTCCTTAAGACCGTCACCCATCGGTGAGTCCACCACCAGCACCTTTGTTTATTTTGGACGGGGTGATTATTTAAGATAACCCGCCCGCCCCCATCTGCAGTGATGTGATCACAGAGCTGGAGAAGATCAACTTCGTGGGTACGGACGTGGGACGTTGCCGAGCATGGCTTCGTCTGGCCCTCAATCACGGTCTGCTGGAATGCTACCTACTGTCGCTGTTCCGGGAGAGTGCCACGCTGCGAGCGCACTATCAGCCCGGCGCCCTGCTGCTCAACAGCGAGGAACGCGAGGTGCTGCTTAGCTACCTGCAGGGCCTGGCCTCGCTCACCTTCAACCTCTCGTACAAGTCGGCCGTCCTCAATCAGTGGACCACCACGCCACTCAGCCTCGCCGGACTCTGCGCCCCGTCCCCGGCCGACTCTCCGGAAGCGCCCCTCAACGGGGTGGCGTGCAAAGACTCATGGGATACGCTGTCGGAATCGTCGGGATCAACTGACACGGGGCCGCCGCTCTTGTGGGCTTCTCGAGGGTCTCGTGGTGGCACCGGAGCGCTCAACTCGTCCACGTTGAGCCTGGACACCGCAGGCTCTTCGCAGCTCTCCTCCAGCTCGAGCTCGGACAGCCTTCTCCAGGGGCAGGAGCACCGAAGCCCCGCCAGCGAGCAGTGGTCTTCTTGTGACATCACCAAAGCACCCTTGAAAGCGTAAGCATGTCATTGACTAAAGCAGCCAAAGCATGTTACATTAGAAAAGAAATAAATACATTTTCCTGGCAAACTTGGATTCATACTCGCAGGCATGAAAAGTAGTAAAACGATGGTCTCTTCAGGTCGCCACCCAAGCAGCAGGAAAACTCCAGTCAGGATTCCATGCGTGAGGACTCCTATGTCTCCAGCTCCGGCGCCGACCACTTCTCCGACAGCGACCAGCCGCCCAGTTCCGCTCTCTCCGACGTAGAGCCGCCGGCCCCGCCCCTCGCTGACCCGCCATCGCCCCGCCGGAATCATGTTGACCGTATGCAGCCTGCCGCCCCGGCGGTCCCAGAAAAGGCCGAGCTGGACCGCGGAGAGAAAGGAGTCGAGAACGTCCTCTGCTTGGAGGTGTCATCAGACTCGCTCACGGTATGTGCGCAGCTCAGAACATTTGTGACTTTTAGCTGGATCCATCACAGAACAAAAATATATTTTTTTTTTTGTCATTTTTTGTAATCACATGACACACCTTAACTTTTTTTTTTCCCCCCCTTTTCATTTCAGCATTCTCGCTCCTGGATCTCCGACGAAGACATCTACAAGCCCCGTGTGGAATCAGAGCCGGACTGCGAGGCGCCACCGTCGCCGCCTCCTCCTCTTGCTCCTCTTCCTGCTCCTCCCGAAGGCTCGCAGTTGCCACCGAGTGTTGTGCATCGCCGTCAAATAGGTAATTAAATCTCCCTGATTGCGGTGACCTCATGAGATACCAGAGCGGGTGCTTGCCCTCCAGCAATCGCTTTCCATCTTGTCTTTCCGCATGTCGACCAAGTGAGTCAGACGAGCTTCTGAGGTAGTCCAGAAATGGAAGTGATGTCATCTATCATAACTAACAATTAAGAATCCAAACTCATTTTTAAATAATCACTTGTTCCGGATGTCAATCACTAGGCCACGCCTCCATTCCATGCTTCTTGTCTCATGCTTTTCTAGGCCTCTCCAACCCCTTCCGAGGCTTGCTGAAGCTGGGTCACCTGGAGCGCCGTGGCGCCATGGGGATGTGGCGAGACCACTACTGCGAGCTGTCCCCCTTGGAGTTCTGCCTCTACCTCAATGCAGAGGAGCGCACCTGCTGCGACAACTGCTCCCTGCTGCGGTGCGAGGACGCCCGGCTGACCTCGCCCGACGGCCGCTTCGAGCTGGCTTTTCCCGGCAAGCGTCTTTACCTGCGTGCTGCCAACCGGGATGAGGCGGAGGACTGGGTGGACCGCGTCGTGGAGGCGATCAACAAGTGCCGGCCCATGTCCCACGTGGAGGAGCAGTGGGAGATTCTGGAGATGCCCGGTGAGAACGGCGGCGAGGTCGGCAGCGTTTCCTTCCCGTGCTCCGCCTCGTGCAGCCCGGAGCGATGCGCCTCGCCCCCTCCCCCTCGGGAGTTCAACTGGACTCGCACGGCGGATTTGGAAAGGGACGCTATCAAAGAAGCGGTGCTGTATTGTTGCTCGAGCGCTGACGCTCACTCGTGGGTGCCTCTCGTCTTCTCGCTCTCCCTGGAGGCCTTGAAAGGCTTCCGGGTGCAAGAAGGAAGCAAGTTGCTGCGGATGGCCTTCGCCATCCAGGAAGTGCGGGACGTGGTCCCCGACGTGGCGCTGGGCGGACCCTACTTTTTTAAACTCCTAACGCTCAGGGAGACACTTAGACTGCGGGCGGAAAGCGCCGAGGAGGCACGCTCCTGGAGGGCTCTGATCCGCGGGGCTCTGGACTCCTACTTGGAGAGCGGGGAGGAGGCGGTTGCGGTCGGCCAGAACCTTGATGGAAACCTGCACAGACTGGTCCAGCACAGACTCAAAGAAGATGGCCCGCTCCTCGTGCATTTGTGCACCGTGCCCACACAAAATGGACTGGACACACAGAGCTTCAAATGTGCAGGTAACCACAAAAGGTAAACATCTCAAACTCTGCACGGACTCTACTCACGCGGAGTTGTCTGTCCAGGCTGCTCCCAGCAGATCGGCCCGTCGCTGGGACGAGCCCGCCTGTGCGAGTTCTCCGGCCAGTACTACTGTGACTCCTGTCACCGGGGCGACACCACCATCATCCCTTCGCGCATGCTGCACAACTGGGACCTCAATAAACGCGAGGTCAGCGTGCGCCTCGGCCAAGTTTCTTTCTTTGTCTTTAACACGTGCGCTTCCAGGTGTCGAGGAGGGCGCAATGGGTGCTGGCTCAGGTGGAGCAGGAGCCTCTGCTCAACCTGGAGCAACTCAACCCCGACTTGCTGACACACTCCGAGACCATGGCTCTTGTGCACAACCTGCGGCGGAGGCTGCGGCTACTGGGCGAGTACCTGCTCACCTGCCGCAGCGGAGCCTGCAAGAGGCTTCAAGCCAGGTGTGTACAAACAAACAAAAATGCTGATAAGGATTTGTGACGGTGTTATTTTGTACACGTTCCCACTAGGATGGAGCAGCGAACCTACTTACTGGAGTCCAGCAGCCTGTACAGCGTGAGGGACCTGCGGGAGGTGTGCGCTGATAGACATTTTGTCCTCCCGGAGAACCTTTTCCCCGAAATTGGGGACTGGAATCACATAAAATGTTTTTTCCTCCAGATCGCTGAGAACCAGTACACCCTCTATCTGACGTCGCTGTGCCATTTTGCCAGCAGCCACGTGTTCAGCTGCAACCTGTGTACGCAGCGGGGCTTCATCTGCCAGATGTGCCGCAGCGACGACATTATTTTCCCTTTCCAGTTTGACAGCACCACTAGGTAATGTCCCGTCGCATCTTATCATCATAATAATGACTTCACCTATGACCTTTTTGTGTGACGCAGGTGCAAGGAATGCAAGGCGGTGTTTCATCGGACCTGCATAGTGCCAGATCAGGGTTGTCCTCGTTGCCTGCGAATGAGGAAGTATCTGGAGAGAGACCTGCAGGACTAAAAGAAGCCAATAGAGGGCGCCCTTGTTCTTCTTCTGGAAGAGGAGCAAAAAAATTATTTAACCTCAAGTGCAATTATTATGATGAGTAAAAGTGACAGATGGACTGATCCTAATTTATTGACTTGAGCAGCCACAGTGATTTGTTAGTCTTAAATGAGAAGTTAACAGTTTACACAAAAAAACAAGATTAGTAACATGTCCCAATGTGCCTTATACTTTCTTTTTTCCCCCCCTTCTTTGTACGCCAATGGGACTTTTCTTTGGTCTGGTGCAATGCCGGCTACTTTTCTGACTTTTCACATTTAGCGAATTAAGTCGTCCAAGAATTTTGCACACTTTGCACTGAGCTCCGACTGTTGACTGGACACTCGCCAACGTCTGTTTAACAGCTTGTTTTTGATGTCTAAAAGTCAAATAAACGTCTTATTTCGTCTTCTGTTTGGATAAAATTGTTTCATTATTTATCATTGTGAAACTTTGTGTCAATGTTAAATGTCAGATTTTTATACCCGCCACCCCAACAATAATCTGCTTGTTTTTCAACAACTTGATATACAAGAATAGTATCAAAGCTGCATTGTTTCTCAAAAATTGGAAGCATTCCATAAGAAGTTGAAAGGTCAGCTGCTCAGACATGCCTTTACTGTGTTTTGTAATTGTATATGCTATTTAAAAACAGAATAAAGAATTATTTTCTAGTACTGGGCAAGCATACGCAACCTTTTAATATAACGGGGTATGAGTAACATAATTTCCCATTTTTAATTATTTGAAATAATATATTTGTGAACCCAATCACGTGATCAGAGTCACCTGTGTAACTCCGAAATGATCAATTAAAAAAAAAGTCATAAATGTAGCTGAGGAAGTGCGCATGCGCAAAGAGGCAGGATACGTGCAGGTAAACAGCTGCACGAACGAGACAAGCAACAGGGAAGGAGCAGTGTCAGGATCATCTACAAGATTTCCTCCAGACTCGCTACCCTTTTTCGTTTTTGTTTTACATTTTTTTAAGGGAAGCGGGATGGCGGGCGTACCGGCGTCGACGAGACAGCTGGAGAGGAGCACCCACACTGCGTTCATCCACGGCAACAACACGCTGTACGTGTGGGGGGGCTTCCAGGTAGGAGAAAACTTCAAAAGTCCTTTAGACAAACAAACTAACCCAGAAACAAATGCGTCATTAATTTAAATAGAATATCCTTGTTTATTAATTCATTTTGATTGAGCGTCCGTATTAGTATAACAACCTTAAAATGAAACTAATTAATCCCCCCCCCCTTGATTTTTAAAGCACAAGTATTTCAGACAGTTAAACGGCATTGAATTTTCACTTATTTAAAGCATCGTTTCTTGCCAACAATGTTATTATAATGGTAAACACATCTCCTCCTATATGTGGTATTATCCTATAAGTTGACATCACCAATTAATTTGACATGATTTGTCCACGTGATTTGTTACAATGTTACTCAACTTTCACGCTAACATTTTTTTTTCGGGCTGTCATGCATTCCAACTTGTCTTTAAAGGCCTCCGGCAGCGAAGACGTCATGCTCCCCGGTGATGAGATCTGGCTATGCGATTTGGACAGTGGCACATGGTAAATAAACAAAACAAAAAAAAATGGTGGCAGTGTTTGATTACATTCTCCACTTTAATGGCTGCTTCCTTTGATTGTACCAGGCAGCGGCGAGAGATGGGCGGGGAAACGCCCCCTCCCCTGATGGGCTTCTGTGGCTCCTACATCAACGGCTCGCTCTACATCTTTGCGGGATACGACGGCCAAACTTACAGCAATCAAGTGAGATAGGAGAAAGCCATTCAATCCCCCACGGAAATAATAGAAATGCATTTTTTTTTTTTTTAGATGTTCAGCGTGGACCTCACGCAACAATGCTACTCGTGGAAGAAGGTGATGGAAGCCAAAGGAACGACGCCCTCACCGAGGAACAAACACAGCTGCTGGGTGCACGGGGACAGGTCGGAAATGACCCGAATTTGACCATTGTGGACAAATTGGCTTGAAAAAAAAAAGGAAATTATTATTATTTTTTGGCCTTGGGTTCAGGTTGGTCTACTTTGGAGGCTACGGATGCAAGACGCTGCGGGAGGCGAGAAACATGGCGTCCACAAACTTCATCATCGAAGAGATGACCTGGGTAAAGCCCCTTATCTCATCCATGTCAGTGGTGCGCTGAAATGTTTCTTCTCATCCGCCTGTGTAGCTCACCATCGGTGACGTGTCGTTTCGCTGCTGGGGCTGGCACAACGAAGTCGACGTTTTTGACACGTTGACCAGCACCTGGAGCGTTCCTGAGACCAAGGTTAGCCAGGAGTCACTTGACCCTGACGCTCAAAGACTGTCACAGTTAAACTCGGCTCTTCAAAGTTTCAGTAGTCTCATAAAAAAAATGCAGAGATGTTTGATGGTGGTCCAACTGGGTTCTCTCCTGACCAGGGTATGCCGCCGCTCCCCCGAGGCTGCCACGCCGGCGCCGTGTTGGGCAACAAAGGTTACGTCTGTGGCGGCGTGGTGAGTGATCATTTTAAGACTTCCTGTTTTCAAAATTTCACCCCCCCTTCGATATGGTTCAGGAAACTCCCGAGTTGGACATGTACTGCTTGGACCTGGACGTGTGGAACTGGACACAAATGTAATGTCCATACTTGTCTGCTGTGTGTGTGGACATCTGCTTCATTTGTCTCCTTGCTCTCCAGTGTGGCCTTGTCATCCCGCATGCCGTCGGGCCGTTCGATGCACACCATGACGCCCATCGCTGACGACACCCTCTTTGTATTCGGTGGTCTGGCCGTAGACGGGGAAACGCGCAGTAAGTGTCGTGCGTGAGGTTAAAGGTCACGTCCAGGAACCGCTTTTCTTATGATTTTCTTATTCCAGATGACGCCTGGCAGTTCGATACTCTGACGAGAAAGTGGCGGGAGATAACTCACCCGCATGGTGACAAGCCCAGGTAGCTGCATCACATAACACCAGGGCTGGGCGAGGTGGGGGGGGGGGGCGGCATTGTGAGCCCAAAGCTGCACTTCCTGTTTGGCGAGTGACAATTTACCCGTGATATCGTATCTCCTGCGTTGTCTAACTCCGAATCTGTTCTTTCTGACATTCTCCTTCGTGCAGGGTGTGTCACAGTGCCTGTCTGGGGAGTGACAATGATGTCATCATATTTGGAGGGAGCAGCAACCTGTCCATCACAATGGATTCGGTAGGTGATGTTGTTTTGTTTTGTTTTAAGGAATGAAAATTGCTTCGACAGTTTTCTTGAATCCCAAGAATGTTTGCGCAGCTTTATGTTAATGTGTCACTGAGTAGTTTAAAAATCCAAAGGTCAAACCTGCTTTTTCCAACTCCTTTTCAAACACCATTTAGGATCTTGGTACGTGTACTTCCTGGAAATAAACAGTCGAATTTGTTTAGAACTGCTGACTCCACCTTAGAGCTTCCTTTAGTTGCCCCTGAAACTAAATTTAGATAACACTTCCTGTCGGTACCACTCGAGTCTTCTTTTTGGGCCTGAATTTAGACAATGTCGGTCCTCCCCAAATTTCCTGTACCTCAGTAGTGTACGTGACATGTCATCGGCAGATCATCGTGCTGACTTGTCCGTCGCAGACTCACAGCGGTGACGTGCTGATGATCCAGACGCAGCCCTACTCGCTCTTCAGGTAGCAACGAGTGTGTCATGCTTTTCAAGAAAGTTTTTACCTAGCTATTTATAAACACCCACGCACGTGCTTCGGCGCTAATGAGCTTTACTTGCTAGCTGAGTAAGCCACTCTTCTGTCCTCCAGATTGTGCGAGGACTTCCTGGGAAGGAACTCCGAGGTGTTCTCGCAACACCTTTGCAGGCTGCCGCCCAAGCTACGTGACAAAATTGTCAAGAGAATCTCTTTCTTCTCCAAGCCGCTTGTAACCTCTTGACCATCAACCCTGTCTTTCTTTTTTTTTTCTTCTTTTTAAGTGACACGAGCCAGTTGCTAACGTTTGTTTGCAAGGGTTCGAAAACCATGGTGATTTTTTACTATTTAACATGCACAAAAAAACACCAGTTTGTAAGTAAAGGTCTTGTTTTAATGTAAAAGTTATTCATAGAATTTTTATCTACATTTTTGAGGAGTATTTTGGAATAAAGTTATTAATTTTGTTATACATTAGTCTCTGTCGTTCTTGGAATTTGATAGTCACATTTTTGATATGTCAAAGCAAATTTTGATGCTGTTTTTTCTCGTCATAGAAATTTGGGAGAAGCGCTGTGACGGTGACGCTCAAACGTCCTGTTCCGGGTAAAAACAAAGCTGTAAAATCTTTGTCATCACACAGGCCGCACATAGTTGGCGGGCAACATTCCCCGCTGGCCAGTGCGCTGGTTGCTCCCAAACAGCCATCCTGCATCGATGAACTCCACGTCCCCGATGAGGTCGCCCTCCTGCAGGGAGACCTCGTCCGCCTCCGCTGCCGTGTAGCTGTACAAGGCCTGGTAGCGCTTCTGTGTTGGAGTGGAGACCCAAGTAAGAACTTGAAAAAGCGCATGAATGCTTTTATCGCAATTGGTTTATTTGATTTATTGTAAATAATCTTATGAGTAGTGTCTGTGGCCATAAAAACATTGAGGAAAACCAAAAAAATAAAGTGTAATGTCCTCACCTCTCCGCCAGACGGCGCCACAAGACTAGAGCGCATCTGTGCGTCAATGCTGTTCCTCCCCTGATTCGTCGGTTCCTCTTCAGAGAGGGATAAAGACCCGTGAGATATTTACTCAAATTAATATTTAAAATACGTGAATTAATTTTAAAGTCAAAAGTTGTCATGTCACCTTGCCTATTTTCTGGAGGCGGCGCGTCATTTCGTACTTTGCTGCGCTCGAAGTCTTCGTGGTACTTGATCTGCACACAAGATGGCGCCAATTCTCATTTCTCCTAATGTCGGCAATATTACATGCTTAAAAAAAATAAAACTGGCAAAGCCTTACTGAGCACTTGAATGTTCCCTTTTTAAGAGACTTAAATTATCTTGCTGAAAGTTTTTTTTTTCGAGGGTGTTTATAATATATTTGTTTACATTCTTGAGATGATTTGAGTGAACACTGGTCCGCTTGCCATCCAATTACAAATCAACTGTCTGCCCCATTTAGAAGATAAACTATACAAGTGAAGTATCGGTGGAAAAATCTTGATGTGCACAGCTTAAGGTCTCTTCCTGTGTGTGTGCACGCCTTGGTTTTGTGTGGAATGTGTGTGTGAGAGCGGATGTTCACTGTGTGTCCACAGCTGAGATGTTTTGACCATATAGGGCCGCCGACTTGTGCACAGCAAAACGACTGAAATACTCCCCTCTTGGACTTCAGAGGAGGACTGGTGTAACTTGTGTAAGCACTCACTGATCCACTTCAACTCGGGGCATTTCTTACATCACTGATTTGCTCTTGCGTCTTCTTCAGCCTCTGCATCTCCGGCGTGTCCACCACCACGCTGAAACCTTTGCCCTTGTTCTTCTCAAACTCCTCCTTGTAGAGGGCCTAAAATTCCAAGTTGCAGTCTTTTGAACACATCCTTTCAATTGAGCAATGAAATAACTTTAAATAATCAAGTGATGTGTGTGTGTGTGTGTGCACGAAAAAAAAAAATGTGCGATTGAACTAAGCCAGAAAAAATAATTGCACTCGCTGGATTGTTTATGTGAGTCATGTTGTGGCTATGAGGAATATTTGCAGGTCGTGAGAGAGCAGTGCTGCTCTGCAGAGACTTTTATGGTCATAAACACAAGAGGCAGCTACTGCTTCTCACTTCTTACCAGGTAGAGATTAAAAAAAAAAGATTATGATGCACATTTTAACAACCCCCCCCCCCCTCCCTTCTCATTATTGCTGCTAACTATTGTATTTTTAATTTTAGCCTTACCTGGCTGTTGAGCATGCTCTGCTGCTTGAGGCGCAGGTTCTCGGGGGTGTCGGCCACAATGGTGAAGGATGTTTTGGGGTAGTGCCTTGGAAGAGGTGAGCATCACACGCATCTCATGACAGCTTCACATGTTTAGGAAGGTTGTCGTTAATTCAAACTTACATGCTGCAGTAAGGCCGCTTGTCGAAGCCTTTGTAGTTGTTCATGCTCAGCGCCATCTTGCACACCTCACAGCTGAAACAACCTTTGTGCCAGTACTATACACACACACACACACATGCAAACACAATTTGGTTTTTGTTGTCTAATTTTTAACTTCTACAGGCCTTTCATTCAAAACGGTGGGAAACCTGCGGCCAATTGTAAAGGTAAGCAAAACATCAGGAATTGTGTGGGCTGTAAATGTCAATAGAATAAACACAATATGAATTGTTTACTCCAGAAGTGGCCTGCACGTTGTCTAAACAATCCTCTGTTTGACTTTTTTGAGTGGAACATAAACTTAGCCCCCATCAATTCAAATTCTGCCGATCACGTCACCTTTGGTCTCTTTCTATCTAACTACATAAATATTTACCTTAAAATAAAAGCACAGATGTTGGTTTATAGTACTTCCTCAAATTATTCTCTTGACAGCAAACATTTTTGCCCTTAGCATTAATTGCATCTGCTTTTTCATCTCAAAATCCGACATGAAACATCCTATAATGAAATTAAATTGAAAAATTATGTAAATGTTAAGAAACAAATTAAATATAAATTAAATAATTAAAATGTAAGTTTGTCACTTTTGCAGCAAAATAGTGATATAGAGCATCACAACACATAAGGGGAAAACAAAGTGTAGATATATTTTTTACCTTATCGAGGCAGTTGATTTTCTCTGTGGGGTAAACCGGTTTGGAGCATCTCCCACACGGCGGATTCATTCTCTCTCCCACCCCCCCACAAGGGCCAAAATGAGTCGCAAGATGTGTGGGGGATGAATGGACCGAGCTGGTCACACGCATGTTTAATACACGCACGTGACGTCACAAGTAGGTGGTGTCTCCATCAGGAGCAGTCAAAATTATTTAAAAAAAACAACTTTGTAATGCAATGCAAATACTCTGCTTAAAGCCAATTAAATGAAAGTCAGCTTTTATTTGCTGAAGTACAACATTTATTTTATCATTACTGCACTTTACAGCAGTTGAGGCGTTCACATCTTGAAGTAAACATCCGAGATGACTTCAAATGCTTATAGGTTAAATCACTTGAGTTTTTTTCCAGGGGGTGTTGTAGTGACATATTTTAATACACATAAGTGCCATGAGAGGTTTTTTTTTCAGGTTTGACTTGTAGTGAGATAATTTTTTAATACAGTTCTATCAGTGTTGGGCCAGCTTTACCGTCCCTTTAAGAGCCATGCTACGAGGCAAAAATACACATACACATTACACTAAACTATATTAATTGATGTTTTATTTTATTTATTTTATTTTATTTTGTTTTATTGCAATGCCGCGGGTCAAAAATACACGTACACGTAATACTACTGCAAAAACCATGTCAATTAATGGGTGCGCTGATGTTTTGAATTGCTCTGTCGCCCCCCTGCGGTTGAACTCTGAAGCGCATGCTCGAACCAATTACTATAATATAAAAAATTAAAATTAAATTGAAAAATGTAATATAATGAAATAAAACATTTGAAAACATTTATTTGAAACAAATAAATTCAAATTCAAGTATGTATTATGCTGGATTTGCTGGACACTTGCGGTACTACGCTTATTTTTTGGATCATGTTTTAAACCGAGCGGTTAAAGGTGGATTCGAAGGATAGTTTACGTATTTTGACGCAATACCAATTGCCGAAACGCTTGCTAAATATTTATTAATTTGTACTTTTATACAATGACCGTCATCGGGGGTATAGCTCAGTGGTAGAGCATTTGACTGCAGATCAAGAGGTCCCCGGTTCAAATCCGGGTGCCCCCTCTTTTTCAATACCTTCTACTTAAATCTTTTTTTTTAAGTGCCGTATTTTATAATTGACTGTTTTAGTTTTTTTTTAATGCAAATGACTTTAATGTCACAAATAGAAACCGTATGTCTGGAGAGTCTACCCACTTATCAAATTGAGTTTAAAAACACCAACGAAATCTTTAGTTAATAATTTATCTTATAAATGTATCTATTCTGCACTCTGCTCCACTTTGATGAAACAATGGAAGTCATTAATATAATGAAGCATCTCAACAGACAAGTGAACACACCCAGGAATTGTTTTGAATAGGTAAACATGCATAAAGTCTCCATTCCCAGTAGTTCAGAACCACAGTGTTGTGAGAGAAGATCAAGAATGCTGAAGGACATTATCCGTTAGTCTTAAAATTATTTAAAACAATAATTAATTAAATGATTTACGGCCCATATGACGCAGTGTATAGTGACAGGCAGAACAATTATATACTTGTCCGCTAGGTGGCAGAATTTCCATCATTTCATCCATATCGGAACGCTCAAAAAGCTTTGTGTGCAAGTGCCTTGCTTAATAAAGGTTGGGAAACACAGTTGATCATATCATTAAACTCTCTGAAACCATTTTTTAATATAAGACATTTGACCATGAAAAATAACACCACAGAAAGGATGCCAGTTTCTTAATCTATAGAATCTACAGTAATATCATGTAACAACCAAAATGCCGGCTTTAAAAACACAGATGGGAAGTGTACCATACAGTCTGTCCATTGACATTTTATTTTGGATTGATGGGGTTTTCTTCCTTTCATTTTAGACCTTGCCGACGCTGTGTCAAGGAGACACAAAGCAGGCCAGGAAGAGCTGCCAATCGTTGGTGAGTGGATTTTTCTGTTCATCTGTTACCATCCTCAAGATGGCCGCCTTCAGCAGCACTGTTCCGCCTCGATGAAACCTTCCTTCTCGTGACCCGTCAGCTCCACCTCGCCGTAGCTCGACGGGCAGTCCTGGTTGCGGAACTTCGTAGCGGGCCAGTAGTTGTTGCTCCGTCGCTGCGGTACATGCCATTCAAGTCATTAGGGGGAAATGAAAAATATTTAAAGTGTCTGTGACGTATGTTGACACCTGCATGAGGTAGAAGGGCGGCGCCAACGTGGGGTGCGTGTTGATGTAGTACACAGCTAGCAAGGTTAGCGCCACCACTAGCACGAGAGCCCCCACTACACCGGCGATGATGGCCGCATTCTCAGTCATCCTTGTGTGGTCTGGAGGTTCTGTTTTGGGGAGAGTCAGCCATGGAATATGTTCCAGAGACGAGAGACCACTCAACTCACCCCTGGTGACCACGTCGTCGTGGATCTTGGCCGAAGATGACGTCGGAGCAGCCGACGAGTACGAGGAGGATAGTGTCGGATTTTCAGGCGACGCCGTGTAGTAGTCCTCGCATTTGTCTTCAGCCTGAGCGCCATATATCACGTGACTCAGCTGAGGAACATCTGAAGGCTTCACAAGTCTCTCACCTCTTCGGGACAGTTGTAATCCAGCCACTCCTGCCGAAGACGGTCGATTCCATCTGAGCATCTGAAGCGGAAGCTGGAGTTACTCTGGGCGGGTTGCAATTTGGACCACCGTGGTCGTACCTTTGAAGCGTGTTGCACCACCCGCACCCGCTCGTCAGGTTGGACCCCAAGCAGAGATCGCAAGACGTGTGTTGAAGACATGCTGAAAGGTGAAATGAGTTACTGGACCCAATAGCGTCTTTTCCTGCCATGTTTTTTACGTACTTGGCAGCGGCGTGAACTCAAAAGCCAATCCGCTGGCAATGGTGCTGGTGTTGATTTCAACCCGGTGATACTCGTAGATGGTCCTCTGCTTTGCATCTTTAAGGCAAAAGCATTCTGTAAGATCTCCGTCTTTTTGCGCTAGTATCATTAAGATGCTACGACCGGGACGACTTTGCTAACAGCTAATTCTGCTCACAAACATTTTGGCTTGACAGGAAGTTGAAAGATGACCTGCAATCTCCGGAGATGGGATGTAGGCCACGAACGCGTCCGACATTCCCACTTTGACGGGATGCTCTGTCGAGTTAATCCCCTCCACCGGCACCGGGATCTGGACAACAAAAGCGTTGAGTGAATTTGGACGACAGATGTGGAGAAGAAACTCACCTCTCGGTAGTTAAACACCACGGTTCCGTTTTTGTGCAGCGCCGCCTGGAACGTGAAAGCTCCTTCGGTTTCTCGGTCCTTTAATCGTACTTTGTCCCATTGGACCACAAACAGATGACCTGGACACGCACCAGAGCACCCTCTCTGGTCACACTGGTCACACGTTCCCCTCCATTTCCCACGCTTACCGTTATCTGAATACCTCACGGTGGAGTTCATGGAGAAACTGGGGTCAAAGTTGGCCATGAGGGGGGCGATGTACTGGGTGGCAGTTAGCATGCGGTGGGTGATCTCCCCCATGAAGATGAAACCTTGCGGGTTGAGAAAAGAACTTCACATCTTCTGTCCAAAAAGATGGCTCAGATTTGGGTGATGCTGAAACTCACCACCAGTCGCCACGATAATTTGTCTTAAGTAGTGTCCATAAAATGGAAAGTCGAATGAAAGCGCCACCCTCTGGAAAAAAAAAAACATGATCAGGGGAATATTTTCAAGTTAGCATTTGCGACGCCTCTCACCGCCGCCTTCTGGTGTGCGTTGGACAGGATGCCATGGATTCGGACTTGGCTCTTGTGCAACGAGTCCAAGTCCACCCACAAGTCTCGGGTACGCCTGTCGTCGGGGCCGAAACTCTGCCAGCTGTAGTAGCGCTGCGAGTCCTCCTGAAGACATATTGGTGAGACAGCGTTATTATCGTGGAAGGAGAGCAATGAAAAATGGAACGCTTAAACTCGTTGCTCCACATACAGCCGGCGACCCATTTTTTTGCCTTTGCGTCGACATTTCCTGGAAGGGAGGGGTCGGGGGGGGCTTCCTAGGTGAGGGGCATTCACTGGCATTGCAGCTGCATGATTGTTAAATCCCACCCCCTCCCTTTAAACAGGCACTTTGGCCGTCCAGAAGTCAGCTTTGTCCAAGTGAGTCATCATTGGTAATGTCAGCTGGCAGGACCTCTGCTCTATTTTTCCATTTGGATCAAACAAAAAGTTGAGGCATGACGCTCAGGCTAGGTCTAAAATCTGCACTACTGAACACAACTGGATGGAGATATTTAATAATTGGCTTCTCACCACTATTTGGGTCATGTTGTCAGGCAGGAAAGTGATGTCCAGTCGTCCTCCCTGCGCCGGAACGCTGCGAGAGCCTCTCGGCCGTCGGAGGCCGGTCTCGCTCTCTGCGATAAGAAATTCCATCATGTGAGAAAGTTGACTTTAAAAAAAGTGTGAGAGGAGTTTTAAAGCTACACGGACACCCTTGGTAGCGTGCGGGTACATCTGTTTTTTATTGGTTCAACTCGGAGTCAACGTTTTTAAGGTGGAGCACTGCAACTTTTAATTGATGCGCAGGCGTGGGTGATTTTGTAATGGAGAAGCTCGTAAAACAATTACCTAATTAGCATATTTGAGTCCCAGAGTTTCTGCTACGACTGAAATTTATTTCCAAACTTCTTCCACATTTGTTTACAATTGTGATTCAACTGTCATGTCCAACCCCACCACTAGGTGCCGCTAAAAGGTAATCTTTTAGGAAAACTGGATCTCACCGACTCAGCAATGTCCCAAAAATGATTCATCAGTCAGTTCTGTTGACATTTAAACAAGCAGCTTTTTCACCTTTTTTTTTTTTTTTTTTAAACATGTTACAACACGGAACCAAATGTCTTGGCGGAAAACAAAAGCTGATGTTCTTTCCGGCTGTTTGGAAGCCCACGAATCCACGGATGATAAAAACATTTCCTCTAACGAGGTGAAGTGAAGGCACTTGAAAAAAACAAAGTGTGTAGGGCACTTTAGGTTTGTCAGAACAAAGAAAAATCTGTCTTGAATGTGCTAAGCGTGCAAAGTAGCATACAAAGTCATATTGTGTTATACAAGAGTGTCTGATGCGTATTACGAAATATCCAGAGGTGCTCTTGGCGTGGGCTGAAGCCACAAAAACACAGTTCTGGCAGCTCAAGTCCTAAGCGTCTTTGGGTCCTTGAAAAGCGCTGTATAAATTGAACGAATTATTATTGTTATTATGAACTGAAACTAAAAAAGGAACTTGAGCTCATGCCTGTATTCACGTGATGGAGTTTCACAACAGGACATAATTTGACTGGGATTAAAAAATGTCTGGCTGTTCATCCTGTCAATAAATAACTTCACTAAATGGTTTTTTTTAACTCATTAACTGCCTGCACAAAATGGATATTTGACGTCTATAGCCGTCAATGGGAGTGAATGAGTTAAGAATTCTCTCAAAATCGCATATCATGTTGTTGGCAGGTATGAGAACAAAATCTCTGATGGTGATCACGAGGGAGGCCAGAGGAGGAAAGTGGAGCACCGCTGATTTGTTGGAGGAGGAGCTGAAGAACGGGGTCTGGCTAAAAATATAGAATCTCCAAGGAGAACAGAAATACATACTGTACATGCAGGAAGGTAAGTAGTACACAGGACAGCTTCGAAGTAGGAGTTGCCCAAAAAAAACACGACATGTTAATAAATCAAAATTTTAGAGTTTCTGGATGCTTTTGTGTTGAGGGGTTGGGCTCAGTTTTTGGGTTCAGGACAATCCTAAAGTTTGGGAATAAAGTCAGGGAATTTGTTGTTTTCTTGAATTCCAATAAACTCTGGAATGGAGTTGGTGGCTGGGCTTACCTTCATGAGTCCACAGGGTCCCCAACTGAACCTGGAGGAGACATACGAGGAGAAGTCCGCCAAGATCCATCTCCGCCCGCTTCGTCGTCAGTCCCACGTCTCGACTTCCACTGGGCTTCACCGCCTGCGGTTGCTTTCCCTCTCCTCAGCCAAGGTTTTTGCCCTTGCAGCTTTGCTCCGTGCTCCTTCAGAAGAACATCTGGGACGGCGGCTCCATGACAGCGGGAGAGTTGACAAAACAGCTCGAGTGAGGAGACTCTCTTTTTTTTTCTCTCCCTCTCTCCACTCTCTCTCTCTCTCTCTCTGACTGTTTGAAAGAGGAAGGAGATATTTATGCCTTTTTTTTTCTCATTCAGGAGAAGTGGGCCAAAAAAATGAGGAGTCAGGGAGGGGCTACCCCCCTCGTGTGAAGCCAAACAAACATGATGATATTTTGGAAGAAAACATGTTTTGCTGACACCAAAACACCACATGGGCCATGATGGAGATCACCTGCAAAGAGTAATTGGCAAGTTTTCTGCTGCTGCTCACTGAACTTTTGTTTTGTTTGCTGCTGCTGTTGTGTTGCTCACTGGACAAAAAAGTTTGTGTTGTTTGCTTATGAACACTGTTGTGTGCGCGCTCACGATAAATTGCGCTCAGCTGTTGAGGCGCTCTGCGGAGCTCCGCTGCGGGCTGCGCGTTCACGTCACACACCTGCAGTGACCCCTTGTGGTCACACGCACCCGCAGAAAGGCCACCGCAACAGTAATGCATCAAAGATGACAAGTGGAGGCCATTCAAAGTCAGGTGGGAATGTCAAAACCCATCATGGCTAATTTATATTAGCTTATTGATCGGCAAATCTGACTTTTGGTGGCTCACACAAATGTGATCCAAATGTGTGCTCATGACCAAAACAACGTCTGGAGACTTTTCTAGGTCGCCTGCTGTTGACTCACTGTTGCTGTGCCGTCAGAGTTTTGATGGAAGCCTCATTGATTTACAACTATTAACTGCACGTTGTCCTCTTTGCCCTCGCGGCGTTTCAATCTTGGCACAGGGGAAAGTTGTCGGGGCTGTTTCCCATTACGGCAGGAATCACATTGGCCTTTCTTGTCCCAATTGGAAACAGGCTATCGAGAATATCGAGTCGACCGAGACGAAAGACAGAACTCACGTGAGGATTAAATTAAAGACATGTTATCAAAGAGCCCGGACACTACAAATTACAAATTAAACGAAAAAAGATTTTTTTTAACGTATCCAAAAGATAATACTGAGTGTGTTTTTAGTTTCAATTGTGCAACAATGTACAAATGTGCATTGTTTTGATTTGCAAGGCCGGTAAGTTGGGGGTGATTCCTCTCAGCATCTTCGCCCGCCCCACTGTGGTCAGCATTCATGGCTCCCCGCGGGGGGTCAAGGTCCATTACAATGGGCAAAGATCACCCTGCCCCGAAGGTTGTTTTGTTACATACCCCCCCCCCACTCTCCTCCCCGCCTCGCTAGCATGTTGATTGAGAAAAGGGAGCACGTTCATTACGGAGGTCATTAGCGGAGTCACAAACATGTTCACACTATCTGCCGGCTAAACAAATACAAGCGGCGGCCATCTTGGTGTCACTACGAATGGACAACAAAAAGAGAGTTGACATCGTGAAACTCGAATCCTAATTCGTGTTTGTAAAAAAACAAAACTTTAGTGGCGTTTCTATCTTTGTTACAATACGCAAGAATTTCATCTTTTCAGTCCATCGAGGCCATATTTACATATTGCTAATGGGTCCAGTTGCGGCCATTGTGTCAGCTAATTGAGCAGCAATTATGTCATTAGTCTGTGTTAGCATGTTTTGATAAAGGATTTAAGTAGCCGGCGCAGGATAGCGATCACCTCTGTCTGCCGTCAACGATATGCAAAGGGTCCTGGACTTATCCTGGCATCAGTCTGAGGGAAAGTACTGAATGCTAATCAACGGTTAGCCTACAAAAGCATTGATAAAAAAAATTGGATTTGTTTTAGGAAATGTGAAATGCAGGCAAATACATTTGTTAGAATTGAAGTAATGTGTGATTGCCAAGAAAAATGAGTTTTTCTCAGCCCCATTTATGCCTCCCCCCATTGACCCCCATCAGCCCCCCCACCCCCATCCCTGAGAACTAATAGCTGATGGTAATTACATTTAATGAGATCATGGGGTCGTCTGCAGGGTGCACTCCTGCAAATTGGTCTCGGCATGGGGTCTGAGGTAGGGGGGCGTTGGGGTTTAGGTCCCCAGATTGTTTTTTGGGGGGAGTCATGCAGTGACTAGTAGCTCTTGTGGTCGTTCCCAACTTTAGGGGGGACGTCGGGCGGTGACTCGTTGTTTTAGCTAATCCATTAACAACTAATTGTCTCCTCCTCCCTCGCTACTTGAACAAACAGCCCATTGGGAGGGGGCCGGGGTTACCCACAGGGGGGTCGACTTGGAGCCTTATAAAAGTGAAAGAGGAGCTCGGACACTGTCACTTGCTGACGCTGAGATTTTTGCTGCCACCTCCAAGACGCCAAGTCGTAAAATTCCCGACCTGGTCTTGATTTGCCCTCCATTTTGTCTGCCATGTTGCCCAGCGTGTGGATGGCGAGCCTGTGTCTGTGCTTCACTCGGACCGAGGCGCACATTTGGGCGTGGATGCTGAACATGCCCCACAGTCCACCCAAAGACGGGACCGTGGCTATTCGGGACGTCGCGGCCCCTGCCAGATCCACCACGGTAAGACTTATTTCTTGTCTTCTAGTTTTCCAAAAAGTCCTGAACACGCGTCACGCTTGTCCACAGGCGATGTGCCACCACGACAGGACCTGCGGGCGAGGTTTTTCCTGCGACCGCCACTTCGGCCTGTGCGTCCCCCTCCGCGGGGAGGGGCACTACTGCCGCAGGGACGCCCAATGCGTGCGAGGCCTCAGCTGCATGTTCGGCAAATGCCACCGCAGCATTCCCAATGGGCAAGAGGGTAGGTGACCTACTTTTCAATCGAAGCATTATTTCTTATTTCCAATTGGAAATAAAAATTTGACTCCCCCAGGCGCGCGATGTAAGGTGGACCGCGACTGCGGGGCGTCCATGTGCTGCGCACGCCACCACGGCGAACGCGTGTGCAAGCGGCGGCTGATGCGCGACGACGGCTGCTACGTCCCCGACGGCGGCCTGGCGTTCAGCATCAACCAGATCTGCCCCTGCGACGAGGGGCTGCTGTGTCGGGAGAATATCGCCCCACACAGGAGAGAGTGAGTATTATTACCATCCAAGATTACAATCATTCTAAATATTTAGTTTTTCTCATGTCGATGTGACCTAACTCCGACTTGGTTGTCTTCCAGGAGGGATTTTATTTACCAGAAGGAGCACACAAGCTGGACGTGCCAGGTTCCCAAAAGCTAACGCCGAACTCAATCCTAACACTATTTATTAACTCCATTGTACAGGATTTTGTATATAAAAATTGTCTCCATGTTTTGATTATTTCTTGTAATATTTGTGACCTGAAGCACTCCACTGACCTGCGCTCATAATAACACTGCTGTATTCCAATAGAACCAATAAAAAATGTGAATGTGTCCTCGAACGAGCCACACTTTGGTCCTTTTAGTAACTCAAATGACATGTCTGCTGTAACTCGAGCTTTCGTTAGATGCTATCGACGCGACTCATTTTGATGTTAATCAGCTGCGGTGAGACGTTCGTAGGAATCTTGATTCTCTCGCTCCAATCTTTAGCTAGCCGCAAAATTAAGTGTATGAATATTTTGGAACATTGTATGCCTTTCGTCAATGCTGTAGAAGGTTCTTCTTATTGTTGCTGTAAAATGGCACATTTCCATCAGGTCCATCTTTGCAAAAAAACAAAAGAAAAGCGGCCGAGCGAGCGTCCCGAGAGATGACAGTCATTTAAAAGTGAATGTCCGAGCAGCACAGAAGGCTTTTTGTTGGCGGGCCCACAATGGAGGCTCTCCGAGTGGGAACGTGGACCACCTCCGCCACGGAGCGTACATAAAATGCTAGGGACAGCACACAGGTGAACAGTCTCCCCAAATATTTGTGTCCTGCATGGGATCATGGCCGCCGCTTTGCTCCTCGTGATGCTTCCTGTGGTGTTGACCTGTGTTCCCCAGAAAGCAGGTAAAATGACTTTGGATTTTTGATTTATAAAATAATTGTTCCTCATGAAATTCATCTAGCATCAAGAACTGCGTGTCCCAGTTTATCCGACCTTTCGCCGTCATTTGGGGCAGTGATCCCGCTGCCCCAGGATGCTCACTAAACAGCGTGTTTCTTTGTCCGACGTTTCAGATTACGTGATGGTGTCGTGCTTCCCCAACGCCATTATCGCCAACGTGCCCGAGTGTCCATACGGCTGGGAGATGGACCAGCTCTCTCTGGGGGGCGTGTGCTCCACAGGCGTGCATAGCTCTGGTTACTACCGCTTCATCATTCCTGACCTGACGCCCAAGAACCACTCGTACTGCGGCACTCAGTCGGAGGTGAGGCAAGCTAGCAAGCTAGCATGGCCTTGCGCTAAATATTACCCCCCGCAGACTATAAAAATATTTGGGTCCGTGTTGGAGCTCTGTAAATCCAGTTTGAGGCTTGTCAGTCAAAGCACCATCTGGATGACACTTCCATGTTTTTGCAATCGCTTTAAAAGGAAACTTTATTTTTCTTCTTCCGTGGCTACTGCCAAATAGCAGTCAGACCGCCGCTGCGTGACGCCAATACGACTTTTGAATGATGGCCAAAATCAGCCAACATTACAACACACTGCTGCTTGACCCACTTTGATCTGACAAAAACAGGCAAACACAGCAGATGGAGAAGTAACAGAAATTCTCAAAGTCACGCAAGCTTGTTTAATATCTCATGGCGCACCCCCTCGCCCCCGCACATACCGGAAAAAAGGAACTTGGGGTTGGGTTAGGAGTGTTTGGGTAAGGCTAAGTTGCTTTGGGTTAGAATTGGGTTGAAGTGCCCAAAGAATTTCTTCCAATCCAAACGTGGCTTTGTGTTTTCCCCACATTGTGGACCAGTACATCCCTGGCAAAGATGCCCGCTACATCTTCTTGAACTGGGTGGTGTCCAACGACACATCCCTGACGCTCAGGAACCAGCCGGTCAACTACACCTTCAGCTGCGTGTACCGAGCCACTTATCTGGTCAACAACGCCGTCTTCAGTCAGAGGTCAGTAAGCACCTGGTTCAGGTCTTGGAATGAGTTTGGACTCAAGTGTTTTTCCCAGAGTGGCCACCGTCTACGTCAGCAACGGAACTTTGGGCTCCTTTATGTCGCAGCTGTCCATGGGTGTGTTCACGGTGAGTTTCCCCAATCCTGGAAAGATGGCGGATCTTTTGACAGTCCAACTTGATGCCCCCCCAGAACGCCAAGTTCCTGTACGCCAAAGAGGCTCCGTACGTTATTGACACCTCCGAGATCGGATCAGAGGTCTTTGTCGGTGTGGAGGCCAAAGGGCTGAGTGGACGTTTCCGCGTGGTCATCGAAAACTGTTGGGCTACGCCGACGCCATACTCCACAGATAGGAGGAGGTGGAGCCTCATCATCAACAGGTATGGAAATGTGAAGTCTGCCTAGCAACCAGCGACCAAGCTAACCTGTCTTGTTTTTTTTCTGTGGTGTAACATAAATCTTTCATCCGTGTCCCTCCAGCTGCCCATCTGATGACACCGTGAACATTTTCGAAAACGCCAAAGATGGCCGCTCCACCTTCAAGTTCAACTCTTTCCGCTTTCGAGGTCAGGAGAAGTTGTCCACCGTGTGGCTTCACTGCGAGGTCTACGTTTGCGACAGCGAACGACTCGTCTGCCAACCCGTGAGTCGGAACGTCTCGGTTAAAGAAAACTTTTCTTAAAACTGCATTTCCTCCCGTGTGAAGAGTCCATGTCCAGCCAGAAGACTGGCATCCAAAGCGGAGACAAACGGTGGCATCTTGACTGCTGAATTTTACATCAGAGGTACAGTTCGGTACTTATTGGAAAAAAACAACCACTAAAATCCTTCAATTAATGACAAATAATATAAATCACAATTGTCTTCACAGATAATGGATCGGCCAATGAAGGTCATATTATAGGTAAATACACCTGGATTGTCACAATGCATTAATTTGCACACATTGTGTGTGTTGTGTAATTGTGTGTGTCTTTTGTTGTTTGTTGTCCAGGAGTGTCTCCACCTCTCCTGTTGCTCATCCTAATCAACACATGCTGTCATGCTTACACAAATTATATGTTCTAAACTTGAAGGAAGATGCCTTGAAGCCTATTTGGAAATTCAATAAATATTAAAAGAGTATAAATGTGGTGTCCCGGGTAAATTAAATGTCCACTGGAACCAAGATGACGTCCTCCCCGGTAGGTTTCTTGGGGCTGCACACTCCAGTTTTCTTGACACAGCACAAAAAATTAGGTAATTTGAAACACAACAGAAGAAGATGAGGATGGGTGTCGGGTGTACCTCTGCTGCCACCTGGAGGCTTGAGTCCGCCTGTGCAGGGCTGGGTAGAGGAGGGTCGAAACCTTGTTTGCTCAACAGCCAGTAGGTCTTGTGGCAGCCTTTACCCTGATGCAAAAAAGTTCCGAATATTAGCATATGGGTGTCAAACACAAGCCCGTGTGGTCAAATCACCTTCATTTCGATTTGTCCCCTTTCCTCAAGCTCGAATGAGCCCACCTGGACCAGAATGTCAGCGGTGCACTGCGAGATGTGAATCTTTAAGGCTGATAAAACAGGAAGTAGGTCATTTGTGTACACACCAGTTGTTTGCTAAGCAAATCATTTTTTTGTAGGTTGTCTCACGTAAACTGTTGCTCTCCATTCGAGAAGCCATGTTGACCGTATCGCCAAACAAACAATAGCGAGGCATCGTGCTCCCGACCACGCCGGCAACAACTGGACCTGGAAAAAAAACGCCGCCATCTTCTATGTGAAACTTTTTGGCTTCATCTCTTTTTTCTCACCTGAGTGGATGCCGGTGCGGATGGCCAAGCTCTCCGTGGGCATGTGGCGAATCCGGAAGCGTTTGATGGCGCTCAGGAAGTGCAAGGCCATGGTGGCGATCTCCACGGCGTGCTGTTGGCCGTTGGTGATGGGAAGACCGCTGGCCACCATGTAGGCGTCGCCGATGGTCTCCACCTGGAAGATGAACTCATCAATAACTACGAGTAAGAAAATACAAAAACTTTTTTTCAGGCCGTGCACCTTGTAGACGTCGTACATCCGGATGATGTCATCAAAGAGGCTGTAGAGGTCGTTGAGGAACATGACCACCTCCATGGCCGAGCTGACGGCGCACATGGAGGTGAAGCCCACGATGTCGGAGAAGAAGATGCTCACCACGTCGTAGCTACGAGGCTCCACTGATTTCCCCGCCATCAGCTCGTCCGCGATGTACCTACGAGACCAGCGGACGCGTCGACGTCGAGGGGACTCGGTCGTCAACGTGGTTACCTCGGCAACATGCTGGAAAGAAGCTTGTCTGTGCGAGCCTTCTCGGCGACCAGTTGATTGGTCCTCTCCTCCACCACATCCTCCAGATGATTGGCGTATTTTTCTAACTTCTCCACCATGTTGTCAAGAATGTTTGAATGGCTGCAGGGAGGGAAAAAGCACTCAACATTTTTAAGGAATATTTGTATAATTTGTATAATTTTTTGTTTTCCTTTGCAGTCCCCCTCTGAGATATTCATGGTGCCCCCTTGGCACCCCAAAAAACATCCTAGCGCCGCCAGTGTTGGCAAAGGAAAAATAATATTGAAACCTCTCCGGGCTGGCCTCCTTCAGCTGTCTTAGAATGGACCTAAACGGTGGTCGGTGTTCTGGATTTTCATTCCAGCAGATCCTGATCAGCGAGTTGATGTTTTCATCGCACAGTTCAGACAGGGCCGGTCTGAGGGGCTCGCCGCAGATGGGCCCCCGCAGCCTATTGATGATCTCTGCGGAGACAAGTTGACAATTGTTATTGACAACAAAAATGAGGCCAAAATATTTTCATAGTAACCTTTGGGCTCCATGTTGAAATCATGGAATGGCCCGCCCTTGGAGTTGTACATGAGCTCCCACAGGATGATAGCAAAGCTGTAGATATCCCCTTTGGGGGTCCCGTTGACATCTGCGTTGATTTGTCTCAAAAGCTCCGGAGCCGTCCAAAACAACCCTGAAACATCACGTCACTCGTTTGTTGCTCACTTTGTTCAAAGGCTGGAATTCCAAAACATTCTTGTGGTTGTAGTTTTGGTTTTGAAGGCATTCACCAAACTTTGCTCCCATGCTCCATTCGCATGCGATGATGAAAATTTAAATGTCACACAATGTCTCGTATATGTGGTTCTAATTTGGGTCCAATCTCATAAACTTTTTAGTATCTAACGTTCTCGCATGTTAGGACTTCAAACATTTCCTCTAACCGTCATATTTGGGAGTTCCCGGCGGGCCCCGGTTGCTTTCACTGCCATATTTAAACTCCCACAGTCCGAACCCGGAGAGTTTGACCTGCAGCCGGCTGTCCACCATGCAGGTGCTGGTCTTTAGGTTTCCGTGGAACTTGAGCCTGCTCTTGTGGATGAAGTCCATTCCCTGCAAAAGGTAACACGTGTCACATCAGAGCGGGGTCTCCAAACAATCGGTGAAAAGCGATACCAACGTTGACGATGTCGTAAGCAAAGGAAAGCTTGAACATCCCATCCAGCTCCACGTCGGAAGCCTTCAAAATGTCCTGCAAACAACGACACTACTCTTTTATTCTTTTTTCAAGAGGACCACAGCTCACTGACCTTCAAGCTGCCTTTGCTGCAGTACTGCATGACCAGACAGGCCTTTGGCGGCTCCACGCACGCACCAAAGAACTGGACCAGGTTCTCGTGCTTCATCTCCTTCATCTGTCTTAGAGGTGTAGACGATTCAGCAAGGCGGAATTAACGGTGGGTTGACGAAAAAGTACTCCGAAGAACGTTACCACGTTGAATTCGGTGAGGATGGAGGCCCCCTGAAGTTTCTCGCAAACGTCTCTCTTGATGGACTTAATGGCCACGTAATTCCCCTGCGTCAGAAAAGTCAAAGACGGAATTATTGATTTATTTTTCATTGGATTTTATTCTACTTCAGTACCTGGTAGAGTCCAATGGTGGTTTTATCCTTGAAGCAGTAACTCCTGTTGGACAAAGTAGAACGCGAACCTCCACTGCCACTCAGAGTCCTGGTGGTGCTCAGTGACCTGGCCTGGACCCCCTAGAAGGAGACCACTCAAAACAAAGCCACAATATGCTACGTTTGACGACAAAGGTAAGTACCGACGCCTCTCTGACGATGGTGATGTCACCGTAGTCGATGAGCCACCAACGCGAGTCCTCCAGGCTGCTCTGTAAGCGCAACTTCTGCAGCACCAGGACGCCGAGGCCCAGCACGGCCAACACGCCGACGACGGGGAACGTGACCAGTAGAGCCAGAAGGGCCATGTCTTACATGACACCGGCGTGTTAGGTTAGTAGTCGTCCTAACTCCTCCCCTCTCTACACAAAGCATACCGTTACTCAGCCATTCACAAAGTTCGTTGTTGAAGCCGCATTCGGGGTTGTCCACCGGAGGTCGTCCTTTGGGCCAGGTCACTGCGGTGAACATGGGCGTGGGCCTGAAATCCACATTTTATATTCCAACCATATTTGTTTAAAGCTCAACAAAATGAAATTTTGTGTTGCTCATTACTGTATGCTTTTGCTGTGGCTGTCAAAATGGAGGACGGGGACAAACGCGGCGGTGTCCCTGGAGTACTGCAGGTCGTAAATGGAATAGTCCAAGTTCCTCTCCCCGTCCTCGTCAAAGTGGACCAGTCCCGAAGCTCCTGCGAGAGGAGCCTCGCTCAGTGTGTTGTCGTTTGAAATTTGAAAGCTCATTTACCATGAAAGCGAATGCTGTTCTTGTTGTTCAGTTTCTCCAGAACTTGACGTCCGTCGCGAGGATCCTTGCCATCTTTCAAGACCTCCTTCAGAGCCATGGCGTAGAGCAGCACGGCGTCGTGCAGGTAGGCCGAGTAGGTGCTCACCTGAAACGGATGCAATCAATATTCCTTCTTTTCCTCCTTTTCCATCTTGTTACCTCTCGTTCAGATGTCAGGTTGCTGTGGAATGGAGGTCCTCTGAGTCTCTCATACACCTGCTCAAAGAAGTCATAGTACTCGTAGCCGTCGTACGACTTCTGGCCAATGATGAAAGTCATGTCGAAGGCTCGGAGGTTCATTTGGCCGTCCACTGAGTATTTCCACACGTTGTCCTGCTCAGTGAAAAACATTAAAGCCATATTCACACCTTGTAGAGCATTAAGCAAGTCGCTAATTTGTAATTAGCTTGGATTATTTTCTATTTGATGGAGATTTTCACTCACCACGCCGCCACTGACCTCAAAATGCTGCACCAGGAAGAACACGTAGTCGCCGCCCATCAAACCTTGCCGCTCGGCCTCCAGCAGCAGCGCCGACGAGTCTTCCTTATTGGTCAGGACCACGATCACTGCACCGCACCGCACACCAACACGTGTAAAAAAAAAATTAAATAAAATCTAAAAGTGAATTATCACCTCTGGCTACAGTTGCGATGTACTTGACGTTGCGGTAAACCAGTTGTGTGTCGCTGGTGTCGAATTGGACGGCGGCCGTCAACTTGAACTTTGACCTCAGCATCGTCTCCACCGTCGTCCACAGCGCGTCCACTTTGTCCCACGTATTGGAGTCCAAGCCGCCGCCAATCATGGCCACGTGCGTCCACCCGAAGAACTCCAAGGTCTTCACCAGCACTTCGGAGCTCCTCTTGAGCGGCGGCACCAGGTTGATGTAGGAGTCGTACACTTTGCCGTCATCCATCTTGGATGATTGTCCCACAAAACCGAACATCGGGATGCTCCACGTCGACGCCATCAGGCCGGTCACCTTGACACAAATATATTAGTAGCATCTTAAATAGAACCACATAAATCCAAAAAGGCGTACCTCAGCTTCTTCAGGACACGCTGGACCAAAGACGGCGGACACGTTGTCCCTCCACACCTGTTGAATGAAGCCCCCTAAGGACAACTTGGGGCTGCAGGCTGTGTCCATGTAGACGAAACCCAAGCTGTAGTTTCCCAAGAAGGACGGGTTGGTGTTCACCTTGTCCACGGCGATCTGGATCGCAGATCCCAGCCGCTGCGCACTGAAGGGGTACGACAAGTTCCAAGGAGCCTGGAAACCGATCAGCAGCTTGGGAGGGGTCGACCCGGGACCGGCGCCGGCTGTCAGGGCGAGCATCAGGTGGAGCACCTGGGTGACACCCGAGGATGATCTACTCGTCGTCATCTTCACACTACGAGTGACTTGATGTCACACGGCTTAAATAGCGACCCCGCCATCCTCACAGCCGAAAGTGATGCTGGACAGGAGGGGCCGAATTTGCTCGAAATATTTGGACTTTAATAAACATAATGAGGCGTGTGTGTTTATTATTTTGAAATATTAGGAAAATATCCCTGCTGTGAATTGATGACAACTTTTGTAATCAGTTTGTATCTTACTGAGCAAGAGAGATTGAAAGATAAATAAAAAAAAAAAAAAAGATAAGAGCATAGTTGATGGTCCTGATGAGATTTTATCAACAAATTCCAAAGGTTAATTTTCAACTTTGTTGATAAATGCTAGCGTCAAAGTTCATCACCTTTCAACACACAGTGTGAAAAATGATTTTTTTATTTGTTTGCTTTTGCGATTGAATGTTTCGGAAATAAAGCACACACACACATATGCACACGCACAAACTCACACACACACGTGCACAGGTGCAAGCAGTCACAGGTGCTAATGAACACAAGTGAAAATGTGTGAGCATGTTGTGTGACATTAATGGTGGTCGCCAGGCCGCGTTTCCATCAGGGATCTTCACCCAACACTCAAACATCCCTTCTTGTACCGCCAGGTAAGCAACAACACACATAAACATGCAGTTTGATGTTTGCCGGCCCCACAATATGAGCGTGTGTGTATTTTGGGATGTCTTTTAATTTGAAGGCAATTTAAGGCTGTGTGTTGGCTAATAGAGAGATGCTAGTCTCCAGGTCAACTTTTGAACTATGTGTAAAAGACAATAAATATTGGGAGATGGTTTCTTTTTTTATCGGCTGTAGGACGCAATTAAGTCGATAAAGAGGCTCTGCTCGTGCTGCTTTATCAAACGGCCAAAGTTTAAAGGTCGCTCTTTGACTTTTATGACCACTACAAGTTCTTTTTCCTTCTTGTGAACGGAAGAAGAGGTGAGAAGAGGTTCTGCTTTGTGTCCACGCTGACAGGACCAGCCAAGGACTGGTAAGAAGATTTTGATGTATAGCAGTCTAAATAAATCAAATTAATAACCCCAATATACTTTTTGTCAGGTGGTTTACACTTGCCAAATGCTAATGGTGGTGTCCCGCAGGGGTCTGTTCTCTGACTACTGACTTAGACAGTCTCTCTAAGTCAGTCTCTAAGTCTAAGTCTGTTCTCTGACTACTGGTGTTTGTTCATGTGTGCTCAAAGAACTCATTTGATTTTAAATATGCAAATTAGACTGTTCATTCAGAGATAAGGACAAACAATAAATAAATAGTATGGTTTGAATTCTGATTTCTTTTTTTACTGTTTTTAATAGTGTGAAATGTATTTTATATAATCTGACAAATGGTGGGAAATGCATTTGCACTGACACTTGTTGATTGATTTTAATCCTTATCTGATGTTTCAGCTGTATTACACTGTTGACCAGTGTGACAATCTTGCGATTTACAGTTTGTTGTGCAAGGCGTCGACTTTGACCCCAATTCACGGAGTCGAAGCACTCCAACCTGACTCGACCTGTTTCTATTTTTTTGCCAAAGAGTCTCCCAGCAAATCATGGAGTCCCTCATCCAGCTGCTCTTCTCGCCTCTTCCCACGCCGGCCGTCTTCTCTCTGTTTGCCTTGGCGGCCGCGACGTTCTTCTACCTCCACACCAGGCCCAACCCCCTGCGGTCCCCTGCCGACCTCAATTGCCAAACCCTGGGCATCAAGGTATGACGCAACGCCGCCTTTAAAATATTTGATCATGTCTCCTACATCTCCTTCTTAGGATGGAGCTAGGAAGGTAGCCTTGCTCAAGGACAACAATAACCTGCTAGCTTACTACTATGATGACGCCAAGACTATCTATGAGGTGTTCCAGAGAGGCATGAAAGTGTCAGGTAAGCAAAATGAAACTACATTAAAGTGTATGCATTTTTGCTTCTAAAGCTCATTGTTGGTGTTGGCAGGTAATGGGCCATGTTTGGGCTTCAGGAAAGCGGGAAGGCCGTATCAGTGGCTCAGGTACAAGCAGGTAAAAAAAAAAATAAAAAATTACACCAGGTTTCAATCCAGTTTGAGGTAGAGCATTTAAACCTCTTCTACCTTTTTGAAGGTGTCTGACAGAGCGGAGCATCTGGGCTCGGGGCTCCTTCAGAGGGGCTTGACACCCACTCCCGACACTTTCATCGGCATTTTTGCTCAGAACAGACCCGAGGTGAGCTAAAATGTTAGCGGGTTGCATATCCCTTGAGATTAATCTTTCTGTTTGTAGTGGATTATTGGTGAGCTGGCCTGTTACACCTACTCCATGGTGGCGGTCCCTCTGTACGACACTTTGGGTCCCGAGGCTCTAGTGTTCATTATCGACCAAGGTAATTGGACACGCTGCTAATTACAGTCCAGTAGCGGGCAAAACAATGTCAATGCTAGTTTTTAAAAAATAATAATTTAGAGAATGAGCATAACATTTTACGTGTTTTGCATTTTAGCCGAAATCTCCACGGTACTGTGCGACAACGAGAAAAAGGTCGAAGTTCTGCTGCAGAACCGTGAGAAAGGCCAAACACCTGCGCTCAAAACTGTCATCGTGATGGACCCATTTGACTCGGACTTGGCTGAGAGAGGAGCCAAATGTGGCGTGGATGTGGTTTCCATGCAGGATGTGGAGGTATCAAAGGTTCACAAAAGTAATGGGACAGGCTATTTAATGAGGAACTGGACTCGATTTATTTTGTGCTTTGCAGGCTGCAGGGAAAAGCCACCCCCAGAAGCCAGTGGTAAGCCATGTTTAGCAAAAATGTTTCACCATTTGTAGGATGCTAATTTCATGATGGCGCATGCTAAGACTCGCTCTGCTTGTCCATCACAGCCTCCAAAGCCGCAGGATCTCAGCATTGTCTGCTTCACTAGCGGAACAACAGGTGACCATAACTAAGAGGACGTTATGACACTTTTTTTTTTTTTTTTTTTAAAAAAGGAAAAAACATTTATGATTTTAATCTGTTTAACTTTCAAAGGAAATCCCAAGGGTGCCATGCTCACTCACGAGAACGTCGTCGCTGATGCTGCCGGTGTCCTCAAAGACTTTGAGGTGTTTTTCAATTTTAAAAAAAAATTGAAATATGCATGCAAATTTAAACTGGAAAGCAAACTGTTTGTGTCCCCCACAGACGGCCGTTGTTCCAAATACTGAGGATGTTAGCATTTCGTTCCTGCCATTAGCGCACATGTTTGAAAGAGTCGTGCAGGTAAGATTGTTAACTTAATGGTGATTTATTTATTTCTCTCCCCCATGATTTATTTATTTATTTTTTTCCCCCAGACTGTCATGTATGGTGCTGGCGCTCGAGTCGGGTTCTTCCAGGGGGACATCAGACTACTGCCGGATGACATGAAGACCCTGCAGCCCACCATCTTCCCTGTCGTGCCGCGACTTCTCAACCGGGTCTACGATAAAGTAAGCTGTGCCTTGTGCTTGATGCATCTCCTTATTTATTTCATGTCTCCACAAGGTTTATGCTCGTCTTTGTCCAGGTGCAGAGCGGTGCCACGACGACTTTTAAAAAATGGCTGCTCAACTTTGCGGTACAAAGGAAACTGGCTGAGGTGCGGGAGGGCATCGTCCGCAGCAACAGCATTTGGGACAAGCTCATCTTCCACAAAGTGCAGGTGCGACTGGTTGTGACTGGACAAAACCTTGACCTTTACTGACCTGGCAATCTAATTAGGAGTCGCTGGGTGGACGAGTGCGAGTCATGGTGACGGGGGCGGCGCCCATCTCTTCTTCTGTGCTCGACTTCCTCAGGGCCTCGCTCGGTTGCCAGGTAACTAATGTAAAAGTTCAAGTGAAGATCGGTGCATCAATTCTGTTTTACATCTCGTAGATCTTTGAGGCGTACGGTCAGACGGAGTGTACGGCCGCCTGCACGTTCACCATGCCAGGAGACGCCACTTCAGGTCACGTTGGTGTGCCTCTGCCTTGTAATGTGGTGAAGTTGATGGACGTGGAAGAGATGAATTACTTTTCATCCAATGGTGAAGGCGAGGCAAGTTAAAAATTGAAGCATCAGTTATTCTTAGATGGATCGTTTCATTTTTTTTTGGTCTTTTACAGGTTTGCATCAAGGGTACAAATGTGTTCAAGGGTTACTTGAAAGATCCGGAGAAGACCGCTGAAGCTTTGGATAAAGATGGTTGGCTCCACACTGGAGACATTGGAAAATGGATGCCAGTGAGGAATATGATCCTTTTTTGAATTTTGGCTTTATTTTGCACAACAATTAATTGGGGTCTGTTTTTGATCAGAGCGGAGTTCTGAAGATCATCGACCGCAAGAAGAACATCTTTAAGCTGGCTCAGGGTGAATACATCGCACCAGAGAAGATTGAAAACGTCTACGTGCGCAGTGGCCCTGTGGCCCAAGTCTTTGTGCATGGAGAGAGTCTACAGGTGAGACTGACATGACTGTGCATATATCAATCGGCCTCTAAAATTCACCCCCTCTCCCCAGGCCTTCCTGGTCGCAGTTGTGGTACCTGATCCAGAGGTCCTCCCAGGTTTGGCCAAAACCCTTGGATTCCAGGGCTCCATTGAAGAACTCTGCAAAAACAAGGTAACACTACTGTGTGATTGTGAGAAATGTGATTAAGTCTTTCATTGATACTTGTTTGGTGCTCTTGCAGGAAATCAAGAAAGCTGTTCTCTCAGACATGATCAGTCTGGGAAGAGAAGCTGGACTGAAGTCCTTTGAGCAGGTAACTGCTACTCGGATACAAAGAGTAATGTTTTAAACCTAACTTTGTGAAATGTCGTCCCTGTGCAGGTGAAGGATGTGTATCTGCACCCAGAGCAGTTCACCATTGAGAATGGCCTCTTGACCCCCACGCTGAAGGCCAAGAGAGCTGAGCTGAAATCTTTCTTCCACATGCAAATTGATCAACTTTATGCACAATAAATGAACTCCACTTACAGCATGTTGTCATATTTCATTTCACTGCAGATGTAGTATTCACAGGAAGCATGCACGTTTCATGCAATAGGCAAACACTGCTCTCGTGTGGTAGAACATGGTAGCGCTTAAATGTTAAGTTTGAATTTTTAGGACGCTCGAGCCCATGAAAGCACCTGCGTGAAGCTGGCCCCCCACCCCACGCAAAATTTAAGCAAAATAGTCTGTTTCGTTTGTGCTTCGTTTGTGCAGCAAAAATTTTCGTTTGTGCTGCTATGTTTTTTTTAGTTATGAAAGATTATTATATAAGTCATCCAGAGTTCACCCAGCCCCCCATCTGCTCAAAATGAACCCAAAATGTTTGTGCTGCTGCAGTTTCGTAGATATTACACATTTATTTTATAGCGATGATTTCACCCAGCCCCCATTTCTCTCCAAATGGACCCAAAATGGTACCGTTCGTTTGTGCAGCAAAATATTTTTTGTGCTGCTTCCGTTTCGTAGATATTACACTTATTTTGTAGCGATGACGTCACCCAGCCCCCCATTTCTCTCCAAATGGACTCAAAATGGTACCGTTCGTTTGTGCTGGTTTGTGCAGCAAAAATTTTCGTTTGTGCTGCTACGGTTTCGTAGATATTACACATTTATTTTATAGCGATGACGTCACGTAGCCCCGCCCCCCTATTTACTTCCAAATGGACCCAAAATAGTGCCTTTCGTTTGTGCTGCAAAAATGGTACCGATTGTTCGGGAAGTGACGTCATTTTCTTCGTTTTGTTTTACGGCGAGGTGGCACCAGCTTCAATGGGCATTACCGACACCTACTGGTTGAAGTCATATGAACTGAAAAAAGAATGAATCACTGTAGGAAGTGATTCGTTCACTCTCGTTAACTGAAAAGATTCGTTCTTTTGAACGAATCGTTCACTCACGAGCCAACTAGTGGGAGTGTTGGGCCACTGATGCCACAATTGACTGACTGGAGGAGGAAATAGTCACAACGTGCTTGTTCGTCTGCCGGCCGACCCACTGAGGATCTCCGCTGTCCGGCCAGTCGTTCCTCTCCGGACGCGCGGATCTCCTCTTCCCCTATTCACCATTTTTGGATGGAAGAGGATTTCGTGGTGGAGGATTTTCGTCACCTGGAAGCCAAAATGGCTTCTCACGCTACAGGTGTCCGCCGTTTGCAGGTAAGGAGACAACGTACCAGTTGTTTGTCTATTTTTAAAACAAAAATAACTCAAATGTAGTGCAAATGTCTGCCATAGACTGTCAACAAATATTTAAATTGTTTAATTAAATTGAGTCTTCTGAGAGCTTCCACCCTGCACATGACATGAATTACTTGAGTGCGCCCAAAAGGGGAGGATCAACCATTGAGTGCATTCACTCCATCTTATCATGGTGTCTTTAAATATATATATAAAATAAATAACGCAGTTTAAAATAACCCCTCCATCATCATCCATCCATTTTTCTGCAGCACTTGTTCTCATTAGGGCCATCAGTGGGTTGAGTTTGACTGAGTCACTTGAGATGAGAGGCGGTGTGCACTCACATTGCCATCAATTTATATTACAATCCCCAATTAAAATAAAACCTTGTGGAAAAATGCATGCATACGGCAAAAAAATGGGAAAACACAGCGGTTTTCCCGTAATGCCCCAAGGTGCAAGTGTTTTCACGCTAGTCCTGGTTAATCATCACTTTTCATTGGAGTTAATGTTCATTGTTTTAAGTGTCATTATGTACACACTGACCTGTTTTTTATTTTTTTTTGTGACAATACAAGTGTGCTGACAAAAGCTTTTTCGTGATCTACCTTTCTATCTATGGCTCATCTGTCTTTCTTTATTTTCAAGCGGATGTTCGGATCTTGTTAATTGTTCTTTCTTAAGGTAATTGCTGTTAGAAAGTCTTAAAAACTCAAACAAGTGTCACATGTGCAAAAAATAAAAATGTCTGTTTTTGTGTCCGAATCAGAGCTGTCGTACAAGTCGAAGCAGTATGTTTGTCAGTCTGTGGTTTAATGGTTGACCACAGCTGGTTGAAGGCCGCTAGCATTAGCGCTAATGGCCGCAAATACCAGAACGCTCCACCTGTGACTCTGAGGCAAAAACCAATCACTGAGCTTGTCGATATGGCATTCTTAATCAATACATGAATTGGCCAGCCATTTTGAGATGACGTAAGCAGGAAACAACTTTTACGCCCTCATTTCTTGGCTTTCTAAACGCTGAGCCTTCACACTGTGAAAGCTCACGAGCGGGCGCACAAAAGCTCCGGCCGTTGTGTTTGGATTTACATCTGCGGAGCTATTCACAGTCGCCCGCCCTCATTGTGAGGAGAAAAGTCTCGTTGCGCTGATTCAGCACGTCGCTTCGTTGGTGGCGGCAGCGGCGGCGAGTGCCTCTCCGTGCCGGCTATTGTCATGGAACCAGTAAACACCAGCTCAGCTCTGGCGAGCTCACGTCACTAGACAACGAAGTTAATTGTCTTCACTTCCTGTTTTCCCTTTTAAATTTAAAGAGCGGAAGAATTCCGTTTGAAGTACTGCCGATTTAATAAAAAAAATATTGACATGTTATGATTGTGTATCCATAATACTGCAGAAAAGCAAGCATAAATAATAATTTTCAGTAATGATAGTTTGTCAAAGTGCTGGGTTGAAACCACGTCTGACGCCATTTGTGCCGAGACAAAGACGGATTGTAAAACATGGAAAGTCTCTTTGTGACTCATGTTTGTGTGTCTGCTTTATCTCACTTGTCGTGTGTGTGTGTGTGTGTGTGTGTGTGTGTGTGTGCACGCTCGCGAGGGATTCCTCCTCTGCTGCGTAAATGATCTTCTTTTATTCCACGATAACCTTTCCTCCCGCCGTGGCGTTTTGGAAAAGGAGTCATTTCAGGGCCGAGGAATCCTCGACAAAGAGCCGTTTGCTTCTTCCTGATTTCTCTGATGTGGTTTCCATGGCGACAAAGTTGTTGTTATTTCCATGGGCATCCACAGTAGTGTTGCCGTGGCAACCAAATACATGTAAAGTTGTTTCCTCTAGGCCGGATGCGTGTAGCTAGCATGAAGTATTAGCATGTGTAGCATCACAGAAGGATGGGAGCTGCAAAACAACGCTTAGGATGTTCTTGCGTAACAAGAAGACGTCTGCCGATATGTCCATTAAGGGCGACCGCGAGATAGAACGCCAAAGTCCATTAATTACCACTAATGGACGCCTCAAAGGACAATATTTTGTTTGTGCCGCTTGTTGATGACTCTAATTACGCGCAAATTAGCATAGCTGATTTTATAAACTATCGCATACTTGCATGCATGTAATATGCACGTAATTTGTAATATGTATGCTCGATGATGCTCGCTTCCCATTTCTCATGGTGGTCTGCACGCTGAACGTTTGTCAGTTGATGCTTTGCCCTCAGGCGACATACACACACACACACAGTGAGAATTGCTGGCAGAGAGATGCATGTCGTAAAGAATCACTCTTGTTCTTTGCAGTCCGAATGGAAGCCTGTAAAAGAGGACTGTGTTTCTGGCTCACTTTCTATAAAGGATCTTTTATTGTGTAGTGTGACTCCATCACCATTTGGCCTTTTGCTGGTGCTGGTTAATGGAGGGATGGTGTTGATTACACCGTCTGATACAAGCACAAGCTCTGTGGGAATGGAGAAGAAAGTCATCATTCTGAGAGTCCGATCCCGATTAAAATGATTGATAGGCATTTTTTAAATACCCCAAGACGACCTCATCGGAAATCGGGGAAATATTTGTGGGTTGTGTTCCTAATATTTTGGGCGGGCGAGTACCGATACCAGATATCAGGCTGAGATTAGCCTTATTTGAAGGTATCGGGTACTGGTGAAGGCTTCCGATACCAGTCACCAATACAGCGACACATTATCGAACCGTCATCTGCCTGACGTCAAGCACTGCTGGGATGCATTAGCGACGCGCTAGCACTTACAAACCTGTTTGTCACTCCAACCACAGGCCGGTTCTGACCGCTGTGTCGTGCAGCACTTAAAGACTTGTATGCATACGCGTGTGTGGAAAGCCACTCCCGGTTTCCCCACAAAGCCTTTTATGGTGGACTGCTATCATAAAAGGATTGTGTTACCTGAGTGCTTGTTGTCTTTGTGTTTGGATTGTGTTGAAACTGGCTCAGGCCCGCCGTCTTGCATGTGAATGAAAGAGGTGTATTTTGAAGGGAATTGTTGTCGTGTCAAGATGTGGCCACTAGATGTCAGACTGGCTTCTATTCTAGTTGGGCGTGCTCCAGGCTGGTTGGTCTTGCTGAGAGGGAGAGACGGATGAAGCACCATGAAAATGTCAAATCATGATTATAGTGCGCCAAATGATCAGTGCTATTGTCAGTATTAGCATGATTAGCATGATGTTGTAAAGGGCTTGTGAATGGGGTACATTTGTTGACTAATATTTATAGAAATATGTTAGATAAAATTGTAATAAAAAATCTGGAAAGATATCAGCGTAAAAGATGAAAAATAGTAATTTTTTTAGGGGTAAACAAAAATATCAGAAAAAATACATGTTAAATTAAAATACAAAAAAATATTAGAAATCAATCCAAAAATTGGCAAATGTCACAAAAGAATACAAATTATTGGACCAAATAATCACTAGTTAAAATGTTAGAAAAATATTGAGACCCCCAAAAATAAACAAACACAACCAAGTTATATATCATAACATCAATTAAAGAGGATGTCCTGAGCTCCTGTTTCTTTGCTGGCTTGGTATGCAATAATGCTGAGCAATGAAGAGAACGTGCTTGGCGTCACTTCTTCAGACTGCAAACCAGTCTGCGCTGAGTCAATAGTGCCTCTACTGGTGGCAGCCAACGTGCGCGCTTCATCATGCCTCATCCATCAACTCCGCCCAATCATCCAAAATGAACTGATCTTCAAAATGTGTCTAATCAATCAATTAGTCAATTAGTAAATAAAAATTTTTTAGCAATGAGCTGCTTGTTGCTATATCCACTCCCACTTGTGGAGTGTGTGTGTGTATATATGTGTGTGTATGGTGTGTGCGCGAGAGAGACGCGCCGAGAAAGAGCGAGAAGGCGTCGCTCCTGGTTCCGCCCAGTCCAGTCAGTCCGCCTCGTTGGCTGGTGTATGCGCGCCACTCTGTGTGCGTGTATGTGTGTGTGTGTCTTTACCACACACACACACACATGCACGTACGTCTTTGTACTCATCCATGCTGGATTAGAACCTCTTATTATTGTTTTCCTTTTGGGGTGCTTTTCTTGGGGATGTAAACAAAGGGCCCCCGGGGACCCTCACGGCGGCCGCCATGAGCGAGGAGGTTCGGGAAAAGGCGGCGGGCAGGTCGGCTCAACGCAAGAAGAAAGGAAAGAAGGTAGAAAGAGGCTCAGTGTTTTTTGAAATGTCACTCTTTTGTGCGTCTTTGTTGATGGACATTTTGGTTGCCCCCGCCCGTCTCGTTTTTAACAACTTGAAACCTTTTTAGAAGCACAAAAGTGCAGGTGTGACTCACTTCTATTGACATGCTCTTATATACATATGTGTGTGTGCGCGCGCCCCACTGATGAAAATGGGATTTATAGTTGTGCGTTAGCTACCGGGGTGTGTTCAGCTCGCGCGGCTGCTGCAGCCTGTTGATGCCAAAAAAAAAACAACCTGCTCATCATGGAGTCTCCACTTGGCCTCTGATGACTCCAACAAGATGGCATGAAGCCATTTAAAACCTTTTTTTTTTTTTTATTTAATCTTTAAATCTCTCCGCCGGGTCTGATTGATGTTCTTTTAAGATATTGGAGTGGGGGGGGATTGTTGGCCAAGAATGGTTGTTCTGTAGAATGTAGCATTTATTTGTTTAGTCAGCTCTTTCTGTCCCACACCCACTCAGACATCCTTAAGCTCCAACGCTAATAAAAACGCTTAAGAAATGAAGCTCGAGCTTGACTTGAATGAGGGAGGCGGTCATTTTGTGTTAGCGCACTTTGCAAACGCTTGATTCAAACACACAAATGTGGACATGGCTGGATTATGTAAGATGACTGCCCACGTTTAGCCCTTGGCGTGCCACAAACCTCCCATGTCATACATCCTCTCATTTTTTTTATTTTTTTTATCTTCCACATCAAACTTGTCCAAACAGGCCTTTTGTTTTCCCAAATTGTGGTAGAATTTGTATACAACTAGTTTGGTCCATCATCTGATTGATTGCTGAGTAGACAAATCAATAGGTGACCATGAACAGACCCTAAAATACAAACGTGCTTATTATTCAGCATTCCTCTATCTTGGCCAACGAAGCAGCTCGCCGCAGAAGCGAGCGGCTGATAATCCGGCGGGTGAGCGTACTTGCCAGCGTGCCAACATATTGTTTGTTTGTGCCGAGCAGGACGCTTGGCCGGGATCCGTCCACACTTCCCGGGAACCGGATGAAGCCCCGGTGGGCTCGTGCGCCTTTTCTACTTCTGACTTCCCATCGCACGTGGCTAACTGTGGAGGTCCTGCCGTGGAGATCAGAGAGGGGCAGAGCAAGGTGTCTTGACAGTTCCGCGAATAGGCTAATGGACCTCGGTCGTCATGGCGACGGGAGTGTGCCAAGGGTGATGTCAGCGCTTTTAGAGAACAGGCGTCCATTTCTGTTTCCCGTCATATTTTTCTGACGCGCTTGTGTTTACTTCCAGCCCCCCCCCCCTAAAAATAGTCATAAAATGAATTTTTTATCAAATGTGGCACAAAGGTGGCCTTCGTGTTTCCCTCCCGTCACCTCCCCATCATCTTGCCAGCCGCCACAGGCCTTGTTGCGTTGCCATGACGACTTGCCAAGGTGTCGTTTTTGCGCGTGCCCGGCTGAGTCAGACCGGGCCCCTCATCCTGACTGGATTACCATGAGCTATCAGCATCTCGAAAAGGAAAAGTTCATGTCTGATTAACCTTCATCATGTCACGCAGGGGTTATAATTCCGTGGAGATTAGCGCTTGGAAAGGCTGCGGATTTGTTGTCACAAGTCAAAGAGATAAAAGTGTGCTTTTACAATCCCGAGTAATTACACATCATCCCCATCAGCGCTTGTGCGTACTTGTTAAACCCAAGGAATGTGAACTAGCCCAGAAAAGAAAGATGGATTTTGCTAGAACTTCAGACTAGGGCCTTTTTTTTGGCTTGGAATTCACCATGACGGGGATCTAGTTGTCGGCATGGAAGGACGCGGGGTGTGAAGGTGCGCGTGACGCGGTCGGCTCGATACGGCGAAGGGATACTCTGCACTCGGAGCAGTGCTATTTTTGTGGCTGTGTAAACCGTTGCCAGGGAGACGGCTGGCAGGGTGCCCGGCAGGAGAAGCCCACCTCCAGACAGACGCACACAATGATAGACAGACAGACAGACAGAAATGTGTCTGGTTTTCGCTTCCATTTTTGTTTTAATGTCATCTCTTAGTGCTTTCCATCCGCGTCTCCAAACACCAAATGGGACAAATTGTGTTGTTGCTTTATCTGATTTTAAAATGTCCATTTGCAGTTAAGTGCCTCGGCTTGGATGTGAAGTGGCTCTCAGGGGAGGTGCCAGAACATGTGTGGGCAACCTTTTGTGCTCCAGAACCACATTTAGTTCCCCTTTTTTTGGTCCTTAATGCAATGCCGCCCTCTAGCGGTCAAATAGTACATTACAGCCAACCCTTTTTTCCCCCCCAAGCCTGCTGTTTCTCTTTTGTTATTGTCTGGCAGTGGGCGGGACCTTCCGTTCCAAGCGGCCGGTCGCTGTCCTCTGAACCAATAGGAAGCCGGCTCTCTTGTGACGTCATCCCCGCATGCTGCCAAGGTGTTTATATTATGAAGGGGGGCTGCAATCCCCAGACATGAGCTTATAGCACCCATGCACGCCCGCACACACACACACACACACACAGACACACGTATTGCTCAACAAGAAAGCATATTTAATGGATTAAAATAGTCATCATAAATTTGATTGATGCTCGAGGGAATCATTGTCATGAAGCTTTCTCCCTCCTGGAAAAGCGGCTAATTGCATTGAACTCTAACAATGCCTCAAGGTCACCTCCACTTAATCGCAGCATCTATCAATATCTCATGAATAATTCATGAGGACGTGAATAATTGATCCTTTAATTCACTGGAATTGCATATTATTTTGCTTCCTACGCTCATTATTTGGTGGTCTATTTACGCTCAGTCTTACGTTGCTGTTTTTTACGACGGTCACAACTCACTACAATCTGGAGTGTGTTGCCAAGTTGTGACGTCACAATTTTAAGACCTTGTTGCTTCTGATTACTTGGTGAAATTGTCCAGGAGTTGAAGTTTGGCAGGGGTGATCTGGTGAAGTGTCAGCTGCATGCACCACATGCACGGATCTGCACATTAAAACGAATGCAAAATGTTAAGACAGCAGTGACAGCGTCCTCCATTGTAGTGTCTCCATTAAGTGTCTGATGTTACCAAGCAGAGGTTCTTCTTCATCCCCCCCCCCCCTCCCCTTGCCCCTCCCTTCGAAGCCCCCTCCAGCCTCTCCCTTTCTATCCTCCCACCTCTCGCTCTCTTTCTCAACCTCTTTCCCGCCGCCGTTCCCATCCCGCTCGTACGTCCCGTCGAGACATGCTGGAGCGGATGGCTCGTGTCGAGCTCAGGTGCTTCCAGGGGGGCGCCAGGAACCAGTCTGCATCCCCCTCCTCTTCAGCACGCCATGCGGTTTGCGCTTCTCTGTGGATGTGAGGACCTCCACTAGGGATGTTTTTACAAGAGGACAATCCTACCCGGAGATGATTTTATGCTTTTTTAAAAAAAAAAAATTTTTTTTGAGGTGGGGATGAAGGACAGATTTGAGCAGGATCTCCAGGGGAACATCCCGACCCCGAGCACAAAAGCTAATTGACAACCAGGAGGAGGTGTGCCATCCACCTCCATTAAAAAAAAGGAAATCATCAGGAGTGGGTGGAGAAGATCCCTCAGCAGCACTGTTCTCGCCCACCTGTGTGGATTAAGCGGCAGACGGCATGGCGCACGCCGCCTCGCAGCTGAAGAAGAAGGCGGACGAAAACCTTGTGGCGGCCGAGGAAGAGCGGGAGAAGGAGCGTAAGCGGGCCAGGAGGAGGCAACGAGGAGGAGACGTGAAGAAAAAGGTAGAAAGGGAGGAAGATGGAGGGCTGTGTTTTGGTTGTGGCGACAGAGGAAAGAGGACAGGCTGATATTTTAGGCACTTGGGTGCTATTAATATTTCGGTTGGTGTATTGTGTCCTCATTACGAATTGAACAAATGGTCGAAATGCAACGTCGGTTGCCGTCATCACTCGATGATGGACTTTGGACGCGTCTGTCTGTGCACGAGGCTCGTGCTGGAAGCAGTCACGCCCTGCGCTTCGCCGCGTGTCACATTAGTGCGCGTGTGCGTGCAACCTGGACGGCAAAGTTAGAAACATGCACGAGGTGGCTAATACCGGATGGGCGATAATCAATAATCATTTGCTTGAGTGGCAGTCTGACCTTTTTGACTTCAAGGTCGAAAATGAGAATTAACGGGAATAACATGTTGCTGTGTCACTGTTGTGTCTAAGCGTGTAGTAGTGACATCATCAGTGAGTGTGGTAGTGAAGCCGTATCTGCTATGCCAGGATTAATCCATAGTCGTCTGTCCCAGGACGCTTCTTCTTGGCACCATGATGGAAAAATGATCCTCACTATCTCCTCCCTGTGCCTCATTTAGTTTTTTTTAGCCTTACTTTACCTCTCGCTCTCTCTTTTTCTCTCTACACCTTTCTCTCTTTGGGCTACAGCGGAAAGTCACAATATTAGGAACAGCTGTGACTATAATGAATTGCCTTAAAGTTGCTTTTTTTTTTTTTGTTTATTTTATTTTATTTTTATTATTTATTATATATTATTTGATTTCCAAGCCAATTATATGAAATGTCTTGCAGCCCGGAACCTCTTCCACCATCTTCTCTTTTTGTGTTTTCTGAGAGCAAAGTCATGCAAGCCGACGCTCTCTTTTGGAGCGGGGGCTATGAATTATAGAAGACTTCCATTACAGGGCGGAGGATACACGGGTCGCGGCGGGGCGGTTGATCGAGGAAACTAGTCAGCAGTGGACTGTAAATCAAAATGCAAAAAGTTCTGACGGGTTTCGAACTACCGAAACCGTCAAATAAAACGCCCAATTTGTGTTGCTTTTTCTTGTGTTGTGCTCCCATGTAGCTGGGCCGCTGCACCGCACACATTCCTGTCAAGTCAGTGTGTTTTTTGTCTTTATTTATTCATGATTGCCCTGCCTCAGAGGAGATTAACCCGCGGCTGCACCACAGCAGCAGATACTAACCCCGTTTTTTGTTCTACTTTGATATTGTACTTCTATATTGTATTTACCTACTGTGAGTGTTCACTTCTTAACCCAGGGAGGGGCTGATGCTGGTGTCTGGTAAACATGGCCGCCTGCTGGCTATGCAGCAAAGCGTCACGGACACAAACCGCTCAGACACACTCTCGCGTTTGTCCGCCGTTCGATGCCGCCGTGCAAAAAAGAGGAGGTGTATGTTTTATAGACGCCCCGCGCGGGCGTGAGTGTTTTTAATCCTCCTCCATCGGAAGCTGAAGAGCCGGGACTGCGGTAGCTCGCCGGCCAATCAGATCGCAGGGTTTCAACTAGCAGTCAGAGGCAGGACTAAACACACACACACATACACACACCTCTTTTTACCTTATTCCCATCCAAGATGATTTCATAACATTAAAGCGGTATTACATGCATTTTTATTGCTCACTATTCACATTGAGATGTTTATATTTCAAATACACTGCCTGAAGTCCCCGTAGGAAATAAAAGAAGATAGTAGAAAAGGATGGTGTTTATCATTCATAACACTCTGCGTTCACAAATACTAAAATGATAAACACCAACCGGAAAGTTCCGCAACATTTCCGCAGCAAATTTTAGGAGCCGGCGTTTCCATGGCAACCTGTCCCTCATAGTTGCTTGTCATAAAATGCTGGAGGATGGATCGTTCCTGTGTTGTCCCATAAATGTTATTGCAGCACATATTTAAATGGATGAAAAAGAAAAATTCAAGAGTTTTTATGTTTGAGCGTGCCAAACAAGGAATTTGACTTCAATGACTAAAATAAAAATTATTATTATAATTGTCACCCCAGCCCATTTCGGGCCCTATAACTCATTAGTCTCCTCGAAAGTATTTTGCTCCTTCAATACCTGAAAGCACCTTCTAAGTCCTGCTAATCTGTTTGACCTCAAAGCCTCATCTGCTGCTTTTCTGCAGTTGTGTCCGTCTGCACTATTTTGGACTGTGCGAGTAAGGTGAGCCAAGCTCCACATTTTTCTTCCTCCATGCCAAACTCGATGGGGCCTAGCCAAGTCCAAACCCGACACTAAGGTGGTCTTTAATGGAGGTGATTTAGATTGCGGCAGTTACTCACCAAAGCGGCAGATGTCGGTGAGTGATACCGGATGCTGTTTTGCATACGCTGTCCCTTTAACAAGGAAGTGTCGCAAAATAAGGATCACACTATTTGTTTATATTTCAATCTCTGTCGTACTTTCTGTGCACATTCCAAACACGTGCACTGTTTTGTATCACTCGTTAAGATTAGCACCGGAACTCCTGACTTTCGACGACTGGACTTTCTCACTGCATGCTAGGTATTTTTAGCTTTGACATAATGCCCCTACCTCTCTCTCTCTCTCTCGACCACTCTCTCTCTCTTCCTCATCAGTCAGTCAGTGTAGTGCTAGCTAGCAACCGGCGCTCGGGTTTCACACTCTCTGCCGCAGGCTGAGGATCAACATGGCCGTGGAGGAAGCGGTCGACTATCCCGTGGTAAGACTTCATCTTTGGGTGGGAGCATGAGATGGACCCCCACCCCGGAGACTGGTCGAGACATTTAAGGCCCGTTACGGGGTCGTTTTTGTGGAGGTCGTGGTGCTCTGCAGTGGTGCTGCCTCGCTGCAGCCTTGAACCTGCGTACGTCCCACATCAGGATGAGGAGGATGATGTGTTTTGATTAGGGTGCATGATGACAGACACGCATGGAGGTAAACACCTGACCTTGGTAGACAAGCTCTGCTTGGCTAAGTGAATGCTGCAAAAAAAAACAGCAAACTGGAAGGTGACTTTTTGGTGGGTCTCATCATGGTTGACATGCCGACCAAATAACATGGCTAAGTGAAACTGGCTTTATAGGTTGAATTCTTTTGTCAAGCTATGTGTGACCTTGTGGAGTTATTTGAGTTTCCTGTTTTAAGTCATCAAATGTTGCCACTAATTTGAACCTGGTACAATAATGATTCAAATATGCTAGCAATCAGACAAAATTGGTTTTGATGGACACTCAAATTTAAAATGGCTGCTTCAAAACAATATGGCGGACATTCTTTTTTTTTTGGTTTATTTTCTTACGATAACATTTGAGCATTTGCGGCGTGTAAACATGTTTGATGTTTGTTTGCTGGCACGTCCTACTGGAATGTTTGTTGAAAGAGCCAAGGTTGCATTCTTGGGATATCTCAAGTTTCATCGGAAGGCTTCAGGGTGGCATGAACAAAGTCACGCCAGTCATGTTGTGTTCACGTTATCGTCCAGAGTCACCTTGTTGTGTTGATCGGCTGAAACCGCGAAAAATAGAAGTTAACAGTGTTTAAAATGTAACGTTTTGTTTTGCAGACGGACGTGAATGCTTGTTACCTACGAGCAGCTCGCGCCGGCAACTTGGAGAAAGCGTTGGACTACTTGAAGAATGGCGTGGACATCAACATTTGTAATCAGGTACGTTTTTAATCCTCAATTAAAAGTGATATTTGTCACCGTGACAACGAGGGATGGTCACAAATGACCCAAATTCTGAACAGAATGGTCTCAACGCGCTACACTTGGCTTCCAAAGAGGGCCATGTGGAGGTGGTGGCCGAGCTCCTTCAGCAGGGAGCCAACGTGGATGCTGCCACCAAGGTGCGTCACATCCCCAAAATGAGGCTAAACTGTACATGCGCTCACATTTATTTATTTTTTTTTCTTCCCCGTCACAGAAAGGCAACACGGCGCTGCACATTGCGTCTCTCGCCGGCCAAATGGAAGTGGTGAAAGAATTGGTGACGCACAACGCTAACATCAACGCGCAGTCGCAGGTAAACGGCAAACATAAACTAAAAGCAGCCAATGAAATAACAAATGAATTCATATGTTTAAGGCTTTTATACGGCTGGCATTTTAGCGTGAAGATATGAAAATATGCTATGACACACACACGTGCGTACATGCACACGCACACACTTGTGTTATCAGGTGCTAGCTATGTAGAGAGGTGACACTATGTGTAAGGAGAGTGTGTGTGATATGCTGCACCATAGACACTGAGTGATTTAAAAAAAACAAAAAATTGGCCTAATAATCTTTTTGGTTCCAGAATGGCTTCACGCCACTGTACATGGCGGCGCAGGAGAATCACCTGGAAGTGGTGCACTACTTGCTGGAACACGGCTCCAGTCAGAGCATCGCCACCGAGGTGAATACGCAAATCGAATAAAGGAAGACGAGCAAATGAGCTCACGCTTCCTCGGCCTGTTTCCGCAGGATGGTTTCACTCCGCTAGCGGTGGCGCTGCAGCAGGGCCACGACCAGGTGGTGTCCCTGCTCCTGGAGAACGACACCAAGGGCAAGGTGCGCCTCCCCGCGCTTCACATCGCCGCCAGGAAGGACGACACCAAGGCCGCCGCCCTTCTTCTGCAGAGTGACCACAACGCCGACGTGGAGTCGAAGGTAGGCCAATGGCCATCTTTTCTTTTTGCTGACTTCTGATCAGAAGGAAGCGACGTTGCGGTGTCCACTCGTGCGTCCGCTCCCGTTTTTAGCCATTTCATGGAGTGCGTACCCATCCCGCCGCTTGGTGCCGCCATGGTGTCGCTGTCGTCGTGGTACTCTAACCACCCCACATTCTTTCTCGCCCCGTTCCCCCTTTGACCTTCTGTTTCTAGATGATGGTGAATAGAACAACAGAGGTACACACATTCTCTTGCTCTAATCTTCCTCTCTCCTCCCCCCCTTCTTCCTCCTCCCCCATGGTTTCATCGCAAAGCCTTCAGGCTGCTAGCATGAACGCTAAATGCTAGCATGAAAGCTTTTGCAGACTCACTTTTTGTGCACCGGAAGCCTGCATCTCATTTACACTTGTGTGCGTGTGTGTGTGCGTGTGTGTAAGCTAGTGTAATAAAAAAAAAAGTATTTTGCGCCGTTGTGGGTGTGAACACAGTCGACTGAATTTCCTGCCATCAATGCGGCTAATCTCATTTCTTTTTAATGTGGTTCATCTCTGTGCAGAAAAGGACTAGAGCACTGTTTACTTTGTAACATGTACGCAACAGGAATATTTTTCGGGTCAAATTGTCTTTTTCTTAGCAGGAACTAACTTTCACTTTTGTTTCCGGGAGTGGTCAGAAAATTCACTAAATAGGGTCCAGTGAAAGATTAGTTGGCAACAATGTTTTTGTAAACTACTCTGTTCAAGATCATGTTGTTAGTGCATGCTTTGAGCTGCAGAAGATGTTTTTAGCGCAGTGATATCTGCTCTGGAAGGAATCTTATTTCGCTTTCGACATTTCAAGCTGATAGTCTCTTTTAGTCTTTAACGTTTGTGGCAAATGCATGCTTTCCTGCATGTATATATTTCTGATTTAATCCTAGTTGCAGCTTCTGTTGCAGCCTGTTACCAACAACTAAAAAAAAAAAAAAACTTTTATGTTCTTGCATGCTTTTCAATTATCAGCAGCCGATGCACTTTACGTAAAAAAAAAAAAAAAACCACGTTCCTGAGCTTGCTGCAGCTTTGCCTCCCATTGTGCCCTGCTCTCACAGGAAAAACTTTCTTGCCGCATTATTTTAACGATTTTTTTTTTTTTTACGTGCGTCCTTCTGCGCCCCCCTCAGAGCGGCTTCACGCCTCTCCACATCGCCGCTCACTACGGCAACATCAACGTGGCCACGCTGCTGCTCAACAGAGGCGCCGCCGTGGACTTCAAGGCACGGGTTAGTGTGTGCGTGCGTACGTGTGTGTGTACGCTCGCATTTGTGACACAAGTATGTGCCAGCTGTCTGTGTCACTCTGCTAAAGAACACTCATGTTGCACGTACTTTGTCAGTCGTCCTATATAGACAAATCTATAGGGAGTCTTCAGAACCAAAATGTAAAATAAGACTTTGGGTGGTTTTCACCTAAAGTCAGCTCACCCGCCACCTCCAAAAATGGATGGTATATCATATTTTGTGTCCAGAATGACATCACGCCACTGCACGTGGCCTCCAAGCGTGGGAACGGCAACATGGTGCGCCTCTTAGTGGAGCGAGGAGCCAAGATAGATGCACGGACTAAGGTCTGTACGCGCAAGTATGCTAACATGCTAACAGGCATTTGTCACTATGGAAAGCAAAGTGTAAAAAAAAAGTGTTTGATGCCTCAGGACGGCCTGACGCCGCTACACTGCGGAGCCCGCAGCGGCCATGAGCAGGTGGTGGAGATGTTGCTCAGCAGAAGCGCTCCCATTCTCTCCAAGACCAAGGTAAAGCCTCAAAGCAACCTTCCGCGTGACACTTAGCAACACGCTAAGACCTCTCCCCGCCCAGAACGGTCTGTCGCCGCTCCACATGGCGACCCAAGGCGACCACCTCAACTGCGTGCAGCTGCTCCTGCACCACGACGCACCCGTGGACGACGTGACCAACGACTACCTGACGGCGCTGCACGTCGCCGCCCACTGCGGGCACTACAAGGTGGCCAAAGTCATCGTGGACAAAAAAGCCAACCCCAATGCCAAGGCTCTGGTGAGGAAGCAGATTTTTTTTTCCTGTGTGTGCTATTTTCTTTTTTTTTTAATCATCATTTTACTTTTACTGGTGACTTCGTTGAGCGGCTGTCCCAAAGGGAGACAGCCGGTTGTGTAACGAGAGATGTCAGGGTGTGGTTAAAGAGCCCGGCAGGGTCCAGAGTAAAGAAAAGAAAAAAAAGTGGCATGAAGTCATTGCTACTCGAAGCAGGAAGAAGAGAGGAGAGCGCAAACTCTTTGCATTCAGTGGGAATTCTTTCCACGCGCGCTCCTCGTCGTGGGGGGAAGAAAAAGTAGAGTGTGGATTTTTCCACGCGCTGTTCCAGCAGCGTTTTTCTTTCCCCGGATCGTTTGTTTGAAGTCGTCTTTGTCCTCGCTCTGCTTGTAGAATGGTTTCACGCCGCTGCACATCGCCTGCAAGAAGAACCGGGTCAAGGTGATGGAGCTCCTGCTCAAGCACGGCGCCTCCATACAGGCTGTCACTGAGGTACGTCGTACATCTAGACAGCAAAAGTATTGGGACGCGGCACGGAATGAATCAAAAAGGGGACCTTTACATTTAAATATTATGTGATACCAATTACCAGTCGGGCCTGACTCCCATCCACGTCGCGGCGTTCATGGGACACGAAAACATCGTCCACCAGCTCATCAACCACGGCGCCTCACCTAACACCAGCAATGTGGTGAGTAAGAAAAAAAACATCCAAATTGAATAAGTTCATTGGACTCATTTTCTTTGGATAAGTTTGTTTTTCACTGAATAGTTTTATTTAGCTAGTGCGGAAAAATCCTCAAATATTCCATTTAGAGAAATGGTCCAGTGCTCATTTGAGTAGATTAATTCCATGTGTTTTCCTCTCATCCGGGTGGGTTTACACCGTAAACTTCCTGATGAGGTTCTTGTGCCAGGAGGGCAAAAAAAAAAGAGAGGAATGGGGGGGGGGAAGAGAGTGAACAAGTCAAAGAGGGGGGAAAAAAGTGGTGCAGTTAGCTCATCAGCCTCAAGTATTTGCTCGCCCACGCCGTCTGTGGCCGGGTTACCGGGGCGACGAGCGTTATGGGACGTCATTATAGAAAAAAAATTGGGAGCGCTTCATTTCTTCACCTTTCTGTCTGGTGGAGATTTAGCAGCTGGATGAAGTCGTATTTTATTTAGTAATGTATTTTTTTTTCTTTTTTTCTAGAGAGGGGAGACTGCGCTTCACATGGCTGCAAGGGCGGGACAATCCAACGTGGTGCGCTATTTGGTCCAGAACGGCGCACGAGTCGATGCCAAGGCCAAGGTAGTGTGTGTGTGTGGGCGTGTGGTCGCATGACATTTATGTGTCGTGTAAATACAGTTTGTGGGTGATAAATGCCTTGCAGATGTTTAATTTAAAGCAGTGTAAAAAGGGCTGAGCATAGCCGCCTCGCAGTCAAGAGGTTCTTGGTTTGAAACTCTGCTCAGGCACAGAAATTGGTGAGACAAAAAAAAATAGAATTGATGTCACTTGACTCCATCGGTCTGATTTTTCCGGGCAGGACGAGCAGACTCCGCTTCACATCACGAGTCGTCTGGGCAAGCTGGACATCGTCCAACTGCTGCTCGCCAACGGGGCGTCGCCCGACACCACCACCAGCTCCGGGTACACGCCCCTCCACCTGGCCGCCCGGGAAGGTCACCGAGAGGTGGCGGCGACGCTGCTGGACCAAGGAGCCAGTCTGGGCATCACTACAAAGGTAAACGGCGTCGGCATGCAACAGTCACCGCCGCTGATACAATTCGGTGACTGCAATCCTCTCGCGTCCTCGCAGAAGGGCTTCACTCCGCTGCACGTGGCGGCAAAATACGGCAAGCTGGAGGTGGCCAACCTCCTGCTGCAAAAGAACGCCGCGGCGGATGCCGCAGGCAAGGTGTGACCCCCCCCCCCCGCCCCCCATTTGGTCTCACTCGGGTGTCATGATTGATCTCTAACCCGCCACTAATAACTTATGTCCAGAGTGGACTAACTCCACTGCATGTGGCTGCGCACTACGATAACCAGAAGGTGGCGCTGCTGTTGCTCAAGCAGGGAGCTTCACCGCATGCCTCGGCCAAGGTGAGAGAAAATTCATCTAAAAATGCTCCGTCGATGAGTGTGATGGTCCGAAAATCAAATTTGTTCAAATTCGGTCCACATTTCAAGCACAGATACCAAATTTCCTTTGGCACACATTTTGTGCATTACTGCCATCTAGAGGTCTGGAGGGGAAAAAGATATAGATTTCCATTTAAATACAGAAAGTGAGGATAAGCGGATGGTTTAAATCGCTTCCAAATAAATCGTCCTGCAATTAATGGTAGAAAATCTGCATGTTGAAATTGTACGCTTGCGGCCCAGAACGGCTACACGCCGCTGCACATCGCTTCTAAGAAGAACCAGCTGGAGATCGCCACCACGCTGCTGGAGTACGGCGCGTCCACCAACAGCGTGACGCGGCAGGGCATCACACCGCTGCACCTAGCCTCGCAGGAGGGCAACGTGGACGTCGTGACGCTTCTACTGGCGCGGGACGCTTCGGTCAACGCCGGCAACAAGGTTCGACTTCGACAATAGACATAAAAAATAAAATCATAAAGTTAATTCATCATCGTTGGCGTTTAGTACGGCTTGACCCCGCTCCATCTGGCTGCCCAGGAGGATAAAGTCAACGTGGCTGAGGTTTTGGTCAACCATGGAGCCACCATAGACCCTGAGACCAAGGTGACCCCACTACCATCTTGAATTGAGATTTTTTTTTTCTTGGCTGTATTATCATTTGAACAATTTTCTTTCGCTGTCCTCAGTTGGGTTACACTCCTCTCCACGTGGCCTGTCACTACGGCAACGTAAAGATGGTCCACTTCCTGTTGAAAAACCAGGCCAAGGTCAACGGTAAAACCAAGGTAATTTATTGGACTGGCTGGCTGCCTGGATGGACTTTTATGTGATTATTTTCATCCAGCACAGTATGTGAGTAATTTCTTTCTGGGCGTCCCACAGAACGGCTACACTGCGCTTCATCAAGCCGCCCAGCAGGGACACACACACATTATCAATCTGCTGCTGCATCATGAAGCGTCGCCCAATGAGCTCACCACGGTCAACACACACATACACACACACTCTATATACGGGGGTTAATAGGTCGAATAACCAGGTGGCATTTTTTTTTGCTTTCTATGCAGAATGGGAATAGTGCTCTGTCCATTGCCAGAAGGTTGGGCTACATCTCCGTGGTGGACACCCTGAAAGTGGTCACAGAGGAGACGCTGACCACGCAGGTATGCATTTTCTTTCTTTTTCCACTTCCTGAAGGTGTCCCTATACTTTTGTCCATACCCCAACCAGACTGTTTTTGCTGGCTCGCCATGCACAGAAGTTGATAATTGACTATTTTGTTTGGATAAGAGCAGGACACACGTGGTCACAGAGCGTCCATGTTCAACTTGACATCTGGAATGTTTTGTGTCGCAGACGGTCACCGAGAAGCACAAGATGAACGTTCCAGAGACCATGAACGAGGTGCTGGACATGTCCGACGATGACGGTAAGAGCTTCTCTTGCTTTGTATTGTTTATAAAACGTTCTGTTATAGTCCCGCTCTCTCTCATATTTCATTTTACTCCGTCATAAATTGTTTCCTTGACTTCATTTGCATATTTCTTCTTTAACGCTTGCCTCCATCCCCCATCACACAGCCTGTAAGGCCAATGCTCCCGAAATGATCACAGAGGACTATTTGTCCGATGTTGATGAAGGTACCTGTCATCTTTTCATCCTTTTTTTTTTTTTATTATTGTCTATTATCATCTCATTTACTGCTTCATTTAACCGGGATATATTTATGCAAATGGTTCTTTGAGTCTCTGCCAAATAGTACGGGACGTGCCCGAGCACCAACCCTGGTTGTCACGGTAACCAGCAATTTCAACCAAAGTGTGAGAAGTGGCTATTGAGTGTGCTATAATTCTTTTTCCTGTGTATTATGTGACCCAAAAAAATATCAGAGCCCTTTTGTCACGATCTCTTTGCTGTTCAGCTGTCTCACCCTTTCTCGCCGGGGTGGCAAAATATAGCGAGTCAGCCTTTTCTCTCTGTTGCCATGGATACGGTGTGCACGGGGTGTTTGCACGGAGTGGGTGCTCGTGTTTTAAACACACACACACACACTTGATCTATTGTTAGTGTCACTTTACACAATCGGGCCAGAGCAAACATAGACGTTTCCTGTGTGTGTGTGTGGACACCCTATCAACACAAAAGTGTGATACTGTAAAAAAAAAAAAAAAAAAAAAAAATGACAGACGAGGAATGAAAACTTTTATCTCTATTTAATGAGGTGACGTCACGGTCGTTCCACCGAATGACAAAGCAGAGCTCTTCAAATGGCGTGTTTGTTCTTTTGTTCAAACAGAGATGGATTGCGAAAGCATCTGCATCAGCTATTCGTGTAAGTCTGAAAACTGAAACAGCGGGTTACATTGCAAGGACTAACTTCAAATAACCATAATGTCGTGTGTGAGCAATTTTTTTTTCATGTCTAAATTTGGCTCGTGTGTAACTGTATGCACACACGGGCTTACGCAAGCATACATAGCGGTCGTGAATAACACACACACACACACACACAGCGTCCTTATGTAAACTGTTGGTGTCGGCCTGCCACCAATGTTTTTTTTTTTTTTAAAACAAATTTACACTCTTAAAGGTAAAGAAACTATATTTTATTTAAAAGATGACAGCATGTCACATGTTTCTTTATTTACGCTTACCTAATAATTTGCCAAGTGTGCGTGTGTGTAAATACAGCCTCAACTTAATTCATTTAGTTAGTTACAGGCAGACGCCGGCTTAATCAAGTTAGACAACTTGAGTGTGAGTCACACCCTGCTTGCTATTTGTGTCCTGCACGCACACACAGAGTGGATTATCCTGGAGCAGGGGCGGGTAGGCGACAGAAAGCGGATCTGTTTTGATCGAGAGACAGTGTGAGGGAAGCCCCCCCCCTCCGAAAAAAAAAAAAAAAAAGTTGGAGGAAAAAAAGCGCTTTTGAGGCAGAGGTGAGTCACGGTGGATCCCAAAGAGAAAAGCTTGGAATGTCACCAGAAGGGGTCTGTGAAAGTTTAGGGAGGGGGGGAGGGTGACATGCTGCTGGAATGCCGTCCCCCCCTTTCATTCTCCTTCGCCGGCCCGCGTGCACTTGCTTCCTTCTCCGCTTTTCCAACTCGGCAACAAGTGCACTTCTAACGGTCTCTTTTTAATTCTCGCAATACGCCTTGACTGATGTTTGCTGTTTGGTTGCCGTGACGATGTGGACTTCTTCAGGTCTTGAGCATGTGCTTCTTTTATACATAGTCCTCATTTTTTTTTGTTTTTGGGGACCCCAGGCGACGACGCCATGACGGGGGATACGGATAAATACCTGGCGCCGCAGGACCTTCGGGAGCTTGGCGACGACTCGCTGCCGCAGGAGGGTTACATGGGGTTCAGCGTGGGCGCACGCTCGCAGAGGTGAGGACCCCCCCCCCCAATCTCTAGCGAAATTTCAAATGTATTTCTCTGCAAAAATATTGACACTGATGCAACACGGAATCAACATTTGGGAGGGGTCGCTGAAACGGTGCGTCACCGAATGTCTGAACAGTGACATACTTCTTTTCCTCAGGAAATTGGAAACATGAGGAAAATACTGTCGAATAGAAACAGGAGAAATATCGACGACTTTACTCGTTCTTATTGATTTTTTGGGGGGAAATTTGCCCGCTCCGGAACACAGCGCGAGCGTGTGTGACCTCATCCTAATCCATCCTGCTTTTGTGGCTCATGATTTTGTGTTCTCTCCTTTATGTGCGCTCGATGCGTGTTAGTCCTAAAGTCAGGTAAGGCTGATGGCATGCTGCTGAAGCCCCGCCAAAACCTCCCCCCCTTTCTAACCCCTCTAGTTTAGATCGTCCTAACCTCCTAGTTAACTTGATGTTTTCTAGCCCTGTTGGTGGTGATGGTGTTGTGATTTTTGTCTTTTTTTTTTTTTTCCCTCCATTGAGCTTCCGGGGACCCGAACCTGTTTTCCTGGTTGTTTTCCTTTTACTTTGCAACATTCTGTAATTTCTGTAAGTTTTGAGAAAAACGAGAGCAATGGAATATGATGTCCCTCATCTGCTTCTCTTTCATACACTGCATCACTTCATCCAAGCGCTGGCATAGAGGACAATTGATCAGACAAGTAGCTCTTTGTGGTTTGGGTAGAAGAGGGGGCGGGGGGGCGTCCATTAATTGTTCTTTTATTCAAATGTGTAGTTTCTGTCCGAAGCACTCCAAATGGATGAAAATGTTGTGATGGTTCTGGTTCCTGGAAGCTGCATGCATTTAATGTGATTATTTTTTTTCCCCCCTTTTCTGTTCACTTTCACTCCCCTCCCCTCTTACTCACCTGCTCCTCCCTCATCATTCCGCCCGTTGTCTCTGTAACCCCCGTGAACCTGTGCACGGCTCCGACCCCGCGCCCAAGCCTGCGTTCCTTCAGTTCTGACAGGTCCAACGCGCTCAACCGCAGCTCCTTCACGAGGGACAGCATGATGATTGAAGAGATGTTGGCGCCCAGTAAAGAAATGGTATGTACTTTTATCACCTTCTTCATATTTATTGAGGGGGGGTGGGGGGGCACACAAAACGAGGGCCGACTCAAATTTGCATAGTGAAGGACTAACTTGTCTGCTTCCACGCTGCCGCAGATGCTCTGTAAGGAAAAATCGTTCATTGTAGAACACAACAAGGTAGATGTCAACATATGCTTTTGCATGACATCAAAAATGTTCAAATCATAACAAGCCATCCGTTAAAAGCGCGTAACTTTTGGGCACTTTCATCTTTTGATGTCGGCGATTCTTTCTCCGACGTAACGTTTCTCGTGTGATGCGGGCAGCGTTTGGCGATGGCTAAAGACGGCGACAGCGACTCGCTGAAGAGATACAGCTGGACGCCGGACGCCACGGACAACGTCAATCTGGTCTCCTCGCCGGTCCACTCCGGGTAAGCGAGCGATTACGATGTTCAATTTATTAAACACTTTTCGAAATGATCAAATGACGTCACTCGTACGTCACCCGTTTGTGTGACGGAGCTCTGTTGTCGTCCATCCCGCAGTTTTTCCTCCCCGCTCCCGCAATACGACAGCAGGTGACGACTAACTGGCTGTGATTGATTGATTGATTGGATTTGTCCCCGTTGTTGTCGGCCGCCGCCACGCGAGCCGGATTGTGTCGTTTTCCGCTCACGCACCACCCCCATCCGCCGCACTCTCCTCACCCCCTCCCTCCCTTTTGTCCACTCACAGCAGCTGCTGTTTGTTCTCCTCCTACGTCACACGTGTCCTTCCAGACTTGTGGAGTTTTTGTTGTGTTTGAAGGACAGATCCCAAGTGCTCTTTGTATTCACGATAGTAACACCGCACACTGAGTGATTTTTTTTTTTTTTGCCACTAATAACACCACAGCGCCCCAGAATGAGCTTCATTTCCTGTTGTATTCATCGTCCTCCTCTTCTTCAGGTTCCTGGTGAGCTTCATGGTGGACGCCCGCGGCGGATCCATGCGAGGCAGCCGCCACAACGGAATGCGCATCATCATCCCGCCCAGGAAGTGCACGGCGCCCACGCGCATCACCTGCCGCCTGGTCAAGCGGCACAAGCTAGCGTCGCCGCCCCCCATGGTGGAGGGGGAAGGTCTGGCTAGCCGGCTGGTGGAGGTGGGCCCGGCAGGAGCGCACTTCCTGGGGTGAGACTTCCCGATGTTTTTGTTTTTTGTTTTTGCTAAGCGGCTTTTGTGCACTTTGCTTTGATGACATCTTCCTTCTGCTTCCCGCCCGCCGCCATTTCCCGCCATTTGCGTGTCTGTGTTTGTCTCCAAAATTTTGAAGACAGGCCCTACACTTGCCCTCAGAAAAGAAAAAAAAAAAGAGTCAAAGCCCATTTCGTGCATTTCGTATTGTTCGTTAGATTGTTTCAACTTAAAATTCAGTAAAAAAAACTCAAACGTGTCACAAAGCAACGCCATCTTCCCATTTCCTCCTCACTTTGAACATCTGCTGGAATTTTGCGCAACCAAAGTGCAAAAATCTCCCACCCATCAAAGTGACATCTCATTAACGTCTCCGTTCATTGACCTCACCCGAATTGTGTTGCGTGTGTGTGTGTGTTTTGTGTGTTTGTGTATGACGCAGTAAGCTCCATCTCCCCAGAATGCCGCCAGCTCTTAATGAAGGCGAGAGCCTCGTTAGCGCAGTGCTGCAACTGGGACCCAGAGGAACTAGATTTGTTGGGTAGGAACATGGAAAAAAAACGAAAAAAAAAACATAGCATCCCGATAATTCTCCGCTCTTCCCCACGCCCGCCCCCGCCACCCCAGTCCCGACACAGCAGGCTGATACCTCATGGTTGTTTCACATTATCTGCCTTGAATTTCAGTTCAAACATCGAGTCAGCGTGTAGTTTTGGGAAGAATTCGAGCACGAAATGTAAAGGAGAAGGTGAAATTCAGTTCAACTTATTTCTAAATGATCGTTAAGAAAAACATAAACAGCCGTCACATACACCTCTTATAAAAATCGTTCTTTACGTTCTTCCTAAAACTACATCTTGGAGCTTGGAATCCATCAAATTACTTTGACTACTTTCATTTCCAGGTCATTGTTTTCTTTTGGCAAGGCCTGTGACATCACAGACTGGCTTGTTTTGGGCTGGACTGCTTTTTTTTTTTTTTTTTTTTTGGCATGTGACTTTTGATGAATGTAAAGTAGGCAATGTCCATTTTCTGTATGGACTGAAAAGACAAACCACTCTATTGGGATTGTGAAGGCGTAACTGTCGGATAAATTACATTGAAACTCTTGGGATGGCTCAGAGAAAAAAAACGAGACTGGGTCACATAAAGTCAGTAATTTCATCTTTTGTAGCCTCCAGTGGCCACTCTGCTCTTCTGTTTCTCGCCGTGAAGTTGTCGTCTTGCGCTTTCATGCTTGTCTTGTGCGACCATGCTTTGCTTCTCCAAGGTTTTCCTCCTCGACCTCCCTTATCTCAATGTGCCATTGAACAAATGGAAAGCCTAATTTCTGCCAAGCGGATTTTAAAATGCTGTAGCGCTTGGTGGAAACGTGGCTTGAACACCCGGCAGAACCCGTATCCATTCACACGTTCACTTTCTGTGCTTCTCTAGTTCTGTGTAGATGGTAGAGCAACAACTTTGAGATCTTCCTTGAACGTCGCTTGAGTCAATATGCGATTCGTTTCCCTACCAGGCCGGTGATCGTGGAGATCCCCCACTTTGGTTCCATGCGAGGACAAGAACGAGAACTGATCCTTCTGCGAAGCGAGAACGGAGAAACCTGGAAGGAGCATCTGTACGACTGCAAGACCGAGGAGCTCCGCCAGCTCCTCAACGGCATGGATGAAGGTAAAATACGTCAGGATGTCTAAATGTCACTTCTTGTAATGTCATTGGATGTTCTTCTAGAACTGGACAGTGCAGAGGAGTTGCAAAGGAAGAGGATCTGCCGCATCATCACCAAAGATTTCCCACAGTACTTTGCCGTGGTGTCCCGCATCAGACAGGAAACGCATCAGATGGGACCCGAGGGCGGGACTGTGTGCAGCCGGAGCGTCCTATTGGTTCAGGCCTCCTTCCCCGAGGGGGCGCTTACCAAAAAGATCAAAGTTGGCCTTCAGGTAAGTCTCACACATTAGAGGCCTTCAAATTTCCCGTGAAATAAATACCCTGATCCTTTCTGGATTCTCAGGCTCAGCCGGTACCCGACGAAACTGTGAAGAAGATCCTCGGCAACCGTGCCACCTTCAGCCCCATCGTGACGGTGGAGCCCAGACGGAGGAAGTTCCACAAGCCCATCACCATGACCATCCCAGTCCCGCCGCTTTCGGGCGAGGGCCTTTCCAACGGCTACAAAGGAGACTGCACACCTTGCCTCCGCCTTCTCTGCAGCATCACAGGTGAAGTGGTTTTAGGAGGTTTTTTTTTTTTTGGAAGGTACCAGAACCCAAGACCCAATCCTTCTCTTGTAGGTGGAACGTCGCCGGCACAGTGGGAAGACATCACCGGCACGACTCCCCTCACCTTTGTCAACGACTGCGTGTCTTTCACAACCAACGTTTCAGCACGGTGAGAACCCGGGCCGGGCCTCTTCTCGCATATATTTCCATTTGCTTATCGGGTGGTTCTGAACAGGTTCTGGCTGGCCGACTGCCACCAAATCCCGGAGACGGTGGGCTTGGCCTCGCAGTTATACCGGGAGCTAATCTGCGTGCCCTACATGGCCAAGTTTGTTGTCTTTGCCAAAATGAACGACCCGGTGGAGTCCAGGCTGAGGTGCTTCTGTATGACCGACGACAAAGTGGACAAGACCCTGGAGCAGCAGGAGAACTTTGAGGAGGTGGCCAGGAGCAAAGACATTGAGGTGCCCATTCTTAAGGATCCTTGTGTATTTGAACCTTTTATAAATTTCCGGTTCTGGCCGGTTTTGGGTGTGTTCAGGTCCTGGAGGGTCGTCCCATTTATGTGGATTGCTACGGAAACTTGACCCCTCTGACCAAAAGCGGTCAGCAGTTAGTTCTCAACTTCTACGCTTTCAAAGAAAACCGCTTGCCGTTCTGCGTCAAGGTACCACAAATGCACACTACTACTTGAAAAAAAAAAAATGGACGCCGTTCACAGGCATCGATTGACCCGATGTGTACAATCGATCCTATTTCCCGCTTGGTTAAACATTTCGTGTTTCATCACTTAATTAGGACACACAAAGCAGGGCATAAAAAAAAATTTCCTCCCTGGCCGCAGGTTCGAGACCCCAGCCAGGAGCCGTGCGGCCGTCTCACCTTTCTCAAAGAGTGTAAGAGCACAAAAGGCCTGCCGCAAACGGCAGTGTGCAACTTGAACATCACGTTACCCGCCGCCAAAAAGGTAAGATCAAGTCATCATTTTTGTCTTGTCACTTCCATGAGCATCCTCACCGTCAGGGAAGTAGCGGTGGCGCTAGGGTAAAAAAAAAAATCCAAGGTCCAAAAGTGTGTCTTTTATCTGTTTAAGGCTTCTCTTAATGTTTCTTGGTTCTTTATTGTACGCCGTGGTTGCTTCTCATTGGCTGTTTTCTTTTCCGTTGGATTTTTTTTTTTGGGCTAAAGACTTTTCATTTGCTCAGGCTGGCTTGACTTGATTGATGTTCTCGCAATTTCTCATGGCGCTTTTTGATTTATTGTTTTTTTTTTTGTTGCATTTGCCCACAGTGGCTTCTGGAGCTTCTGTAAATCACTCTCTCTTTTTTTTTTTTTTTTTTTTTCCCCACACGCTGATGTTTTCCTCCTCCCTTCCTGCTTTCCATTATGTTACTCGTCTCCCTTGCCCCGCCCCTCGCCGCCCGTTTCTGCAATGCATCTTGGGAACCAGGAAATGGAGTCAGATGGCGAGGATGAGGTAAACTACACCCTCCCTCCCCCTCCCCCCCCCCATGCTCTGCTTAGCATAGGCTTACTCTCGCCCGCTACCCCCAAGGGAAATGTAACACTTTCCCTTGTACCAAATGCTGACTTTTGCATGACATCATAAATCCAATGTAATACCTTTAAGATTACTTAATTGGTTCCACGTTCCAATTGTTTCATCCCAAAAATCAATCTGTAAATCGTCAGGACAAAGTTGCGTTCACCTGATAGCCAACTTGTGTTGTTTGCTATTGTTGCAGACTGAAAAGCCCGAGCGACGTCATACCTTTGCCTCACTAGCCTTACGTAAGCGCTACAGCTATCTGGCCGAGCCTGCACTGAGTGAGTTTTGTCATTTTCACTAACAACATCCCAAACAAGAAAATTAAAAAAAATCCATATGTCCGAGGCGTTGTAGTAAAGTTTCTCTTCTTGACACAACATGCACTGTCCACATGCTTGTTTACGACATGGTACATCTTTTTTTTTTTTTTTTTGCATGATTGGTTTTTGGAATTGTTTTGCAGTGCTTGTGAGTTCTTCCGGCTTTTGGTTGTTCTTTCTTTGACTCTCTCATTGTCGACAGGGGTGGTCAAAGAAACATGTGCTTTACTTTTTCGTTTGTCCCATTTGAATTTTGAAGCTTTTTATGGTTTATGTGGGTGAGCCATGCATGTGAGGAGGGTTCTTGAGTTTGGCTGGTTCGGCTTGTCACCATCTTTTTACTGACTGTGCATGACAAAATGGACCAAACGTCAGTTTTGGAGGACATTTTGTCAGTTTAGGGGGGGAAAAAAGGCAAAGGGTTTGTCTGACCTGTCGTTAAAGGAAATTTGCCATGTGTATCGGTTGGGACCAAACAGATAAAAGGCACTTTTAAAGTGGTTTGAAATTAGACGCAGAATCCATACGCTGAACGTCTCATGTCTGAAAAGAGGAGCTGCTTTTGAAGTCATCCCTGCCATCTTTCCGTTGCCAATTCAGTGCCACTGTTGTCGTTGTTTTTTTACTTTGCTGCTTTGTTGGGCTTGGATTTCAATCATCCATTTTGTTGTGGTTGTTGTCAGTGTTTGAGAGAGCAACATCTGAAGACAGTTTTGAATGAAATCCGTCAATTCCTAAATATCTTCATGAAACTGCTGTTTGTTGTTCCTTTAATAACAGAACTGCTTCACTGACCAACTCTCCCTCCTCTGACCTCTTCTTCTTCTTCCTCCGCATCTTCTTATCTTTTCCCATTTTTCTTGGTTACTCCACATCCATTTTGATTTCTTTTCCCATTATTTCTCCATCATTAAATTCCGCTGAAGAAACAGCAGTTGAGAGAAGCACACCAGCCGCAAGAGCACTGCCTGCTGGTCACCCTCACAAACCTGTCTTTCCAACCAGACCTTACCCCCCATGGTCAACTGCTCCTCTTACCGCCTCTGGCCAAGCGAAACTCGGCGGAATGGGCGGTCCCGTCATCGCTGCCGATGCACCAGCCAACTCAGCAGCTGCTTCTCCATTGAAATCGTCCTGGCCCTTCTCCCCAACACCTGCATGTTCTCCAATTGGAGCCAGCATGGGATCTCCATTGCAAGCAACCAACCTACCATCCCACGACATCCTCCCTTCGTCCCCTGTGAGGTCTTACAGGACTATACCATCGCCCATTAAAACTGTTATCCAGCAGGGTCAGTATCCTGTCCAGGCTTCCCCCGCCTTTGTTTCTTCTGGAAGTCCATATAAATCTGCAACAGAACCTGCTTCTATCAAAAGTCCTTACACGTCAAGAACCTCCCCAGTTCACGCCATACCCAACGGTTACGTACCGGCCAAGTCCACAACTACTCCCGTCTCACCAAAGAAACCGTACAGCATCTACAGTTCGAGTATGCCTTTTAAAATAGACACAGCAAGTCCTGCCTCTGCTAAAAGCCTCTCCACCCTGTCGTCTTTGAAGACCTCTTCTGATTCAGCCCTGTCAACACGAGGAGGGAAAACCTCTTTGTCATCTTTGACCTCGACCGGAAAGACAACCATCGCATCGTCGGAATTGTCCATGGTGAATGGGAACGTTTCGCCTGTCAAATATGCCTCGTCCTCATCTACGCCCTCCTCACCTTCTTCTCGGCTCCTATCGGAGAGAAGCCTCCAGGAGAGGATTCAAGCCACCACCCAGGCAGCCACATCTGGCATCAGTGCCGCCATTAATGAAGCCATTGACTCTTATTCCGCAACAGGCTATGGCACACTTAAATCACGGTCATCCCCTCTTCGATCTGCTCCAGCAAGTTCTGCTTACAGTTCTCTGAGATCTACCGCCGCCTCCTCAGTACCTGCAGTGACCTCAAACACAGTGACCGTACCTGTCTACTCGTTGGTTAGCGTCATGCCAGAGACCCCCGTTAAACCAGGACCAGGCTCTCTCAAAATGGCGCTTCCCGATTCCCTTCGCACCTCCCCCTCTTCCTCCATGTCGTCGTGCGTTACAGCCTCCAAAATTAACTCCCAGTTGAAATCGCCTCCCTACATCACGCCGCCCATCGTCCACACTGCCGCCACCTCCAACCAGGAGATATTAAAAGATGTAGCAGACATGAAAGAAGACCTGATGAGAATGACAGCCATCTTACAGACAGACCCACAGACGGCTGCCAAAACGGTCCAAACGTCACGCATAAGCACTCCTCGTGAGACCAAGTTAGAGGACGATGAGCCGTACACGCTTGTTGAGAAAGTGAAGAAAGATTTAGTGAAGGTGAGCGAGATCCTACAAAAGGACATTGGGAATGAAAGTAAAGAGAATGTAGAGGATGGGTGGGAGGAATTCTCTGTAGATGAGATTGAGGAGGCCCGAAGAAACGTTCTCTCTGACGAGAGCTCACGTCTACTTAAGCACCAGTCGAACAATGACCTCGATTTAGCTAAAGTGGTCGACTATTTAACTAACACTATTGGGGCTAGCTCTCTCTCTAAAATGGCAGAGTTGAAGGGCAGGTACGAGGAGACGGAAGGGGAAGAGAAACAAAAACGCATTCTGAAGCCTTCCATGACTATACAGGAGCACAAATTAAAAATGCCTCCGCCGGTGTCTGGCATGCTCAGGTCTCCGTCCGAGAAAGACCTAAGCAAACTAGCCGAGGCTTATCCAGGGGGTGACACCATTCTCGAATCCCCAGAGGAGCTGTCTCATGAGCAGGATAAGAGTCCGCTATCTGACAGCGGTTTTGAGACTAGAAGTGAAAAGACCCCCTCTGCTCCCCAGAGTGCAGAAAGTACAGAAGCCAAGCCTTTATTTACTGATGCTTCCATCCCTCCCAGTGTGTCTGAGACCAGGTTAGAAGATCTCTACAGTCAGAGCATCTCAGATGAGCCTTTCTTTGTGGAGGAGCCTGTGTCTGCTCTTCCTTCTGCTGAGTCAGGGGCAGCTTCAGGAAGCTCAGTCGCCCCCATCCAAATGACAGATGAGGACTCAATGAGCATGTGTCTTAAAGAAGAAACACATATTACCACGACAACCAGAATGGTCTATCATAAGCCTGACACCACAGAGGGGATTGAGGAAGGCATGTCAGTGCGAGACATCATGAAAGCCTTCCAGTCTGGTCGGGACCCGTCCAAAGAACTGGCGGGCCTGTTTGAGCATAAAGCTAACCAAGACTCGGTCAAAGGCGACGAGCTGTCGCCGAGATTTCTCGACAGGGACAATAAATCCAAACCCAAAGTCGAGCGGATAATCGAGGTACATATTGAGAAAGGTCACTGCACATCCGAGCCCACAGAAGTTTATATCAGGGAAACGAAGAAACATCCTGAGCTGTACGTCTATAAAGGGGAGTCTATAAAGGAACTGCTTGATTATGATGAGAGCCAACAGGAAGAGGAGGAACTGATTGCTGAAGAATACCTGCCCCATTTTCTGGAAACATCTCGTGTTAATACACCGGTTTCGCAGGAAGAGGACAGTCGGCCGAGCTCTGCTCAACTCATAGCTGATGATTCCTACAAAGCCCTAAAACTGCTGAGTCAGCATTCCATAGAATACTGTGACGATGAGCTATCTGAGGTCAGAGGCGAGTCCTACAGGTTTGCTGAAAAAATGCTCCATTCCGAAAAACTCGACTCATCCTCGACACGTCAATCAGACGATTCAGAAGATTCGGCAATGAAGACTGACAGGAACCAAACATCTGAGCAGCAAGACAGTCCTAAAAGGGAGTTTGTATCCAAGTCCTCAAAAGATGGCTCCCCGAAAGCAGGAACATTTATGCAAAGAGACGAATCACCCCAGTTTGATAAAGTTACAGTGCTCCATTATTCAACTGAACAAGGTAGCCCCAAACATGCAGTCTGGATGAGATTTACTGAGGATAAACATGACAGGAGCAGGGACAAGCTCCTCTATGAGGACAGGGTTGATCAAACTGTAAAAGAAGCGGAAGAAAAACTCTGTGAGGTTTCCCAATTTTTCCGTGATAAAACAGAAAAGCTAAACGATGAACTTCAGTCACCTGAAAGAAAGCCCGTCCGACGAGAACTCAAAGAGCCCAGGTCCTGGCCGAGCTCAGCATGCAGCAGCCCTCAAAAAACTAAGGCGGGGGATGAAACGTTCAGTAAAACCAAACTCGCGGATCCTTCCGTTACTAAAACATTTGGTCGAGTTTTACCTGCTGAAAAGAAAAGTTCTAGCTTGCCAAGTAGTCCTCAGAAAAGCCAACAATCTAAGACCTGTGAGTCTGAGCCCTCCTCTCCTTCCCACATAAAATCAACATCCAAAGTTACTTCTGTGAGGATGAAGTTTGAATCTGAGTCTCAGAAACAACCCCAGTCTCGGCCAAGCAAAACACCCCCTCCGGTTCAACCAAAACCTTCTGTAAAGAAATTACAGGAAAGCAAACTCCCAGTTTACCATTTTTTTACAGATCAAAAAACATCAAAAGTTACTGAAACATCACAGGAGGAAAGAATCCAAAATAATAATGAAGACGCAGCAGATAGCGCTTTGACGTCACCCAAGTCCCCAAAACTGTTTTCAAACAAAAACGTCCCTAATGTGTCACCACAAAAAACATTTTCGGAGATAAATAGCGACGCTAACAAAGTCACAACAGACGTTTCAAGAATAGATAGCGACGACGTAATAAATAAAAACTTAAGAAAAAAGTCTGATACTCAAATTCCTATAAGAACCACATTCAATTCTAATGACAATGACCCGCCTAAGAAATATCCGGTAACAAAACCTTCACAGATTCCCACGTTATCTAAAAATAAAAGCCTCGGGGCAAGCGCCACCCTACCAAATGAAAATGTTACATTTGAAATCCTTGATAACATCCCCAAAGATTCAAATTCGAATAACTTACTCTGTTCCAAAGACATTCTGGAAGAAGTCATAACGCCTCCAGCTGCCGCAGCAACCAAAGAAAATTTCAAAGGCATTAAAAGGCTACCTGTTTATGTTAGTCTTCAGGTTGGCCGCCAGGCTGAAAGGGAGGCCAAAGGGGGGCTGCATGCTGTGAAACAAAAGTCAGTTTCTGGACTTGGTCCCCTCAGCCCAGATGATGACACCCTAGAACAGATATCCTTCATAGATAGCTCAGGGAAAAGCCCCGTTACGCCAGACACCCCCAGCTCTGAAGAGGTCAGCTATGACCTCACCGCCAAGACCCCTGATGGCTTTATGGAATTGATGCCAGATAAACCCAGCCCAATCATGGAGGTACCTGAGGAATTGGAACAAGATGACCAAGGAAAAGCCATCATCTCTTTTCAAAAGACCACACCTGGAATCCAAACTAGCATCAGTGCTGACTTAGCTAATGCTAACATGCAGGAAGCGCTAATGACTGATAACTATCCGAGATTAGAGAATAGCTCCATCCTTAATGGATATGATGAGAAAGCTGGACAGGAGACCTCTAAAGACAAAGGTGTTGCATACATTGAATTTCCTCCTCCACCGCCGTTGGACCTCTCAGAGACTTCTGATCCAGACAGAAAAGGTTCTTGTGCTTCGTCAGAAACTGAGACAGAAATGATGGAGGTGAATTTACAGGAAGAACAGGAGAAGATGCTGATTGAACCAATAATACGTATTCAGCCCCCCTCCCCAGTGCCGCCTGAGGTGGACGACAGTCAGTCCAATGGGGACGATGACGCTGATGAAGAGTCAGTCTTTCACCCGATTCCCTCCAAGAAATTTACTTTCAAAGCTCCTCGGGAAGAGGATCAACAGAGGAGGGAGAAGGAAAACCAGAAAAAACATGACAAAAATGGAAACAACAATGAACCTCTGATTGGAATCAACGGTTCTAACGGTTCCAATGGTTCCAACGGCAACGGGGAGGACTATGAATGTGAACAAAACGGAAACGACCAGTCCATAACGGACTGTTCGCTAGCCACAACAGCTGAATTTTCTCACGACACTGATGCCACAGAGATAGACTCCCTAGATGGGTACGACCTTCAAGATGAGGACGATGGTATGTACGAACAAGCCGACTTGAAATCCTTAGCCGGTCTGGACAGCAGGCGAGATGTCTGGGCGACGGACTCTTTCAGGCCCTTAGACCGCTCTTTTCCTCAAACTAAACTAGAAGTTATTGAAGAGGAGAAAACCCCAGAAGAATGTCTGAAGGACCAGAAAGACATAGCATCAGATGGTGGGAATGATGTTCCAAAAGACAGCGTTGATATGAATGGACAGAAACTTTCAGCTAAAGAGGGATTTTCAGAAACATACTTTAGCTATAAGTTAGAAGAGGAGTTCAATTCACCATTTAAGACTGTTGCGACCAAAGGGTTGGACTTTGACCCCTGGCCGAGTAAAGGCGCTGAAGAAGATATCGTCGACATGGGAGGAACGCAGGCCAGCAACGGTGAGCCAAAGCCTTTCGGACGAGCCGTCGACGAGCAATCTCAAGCCACCACGCCTGACAGCACCCCTGCTCGCACGCCGACGGACGATAGCACGCCGACGAGTGAGCCCAACCCCTTCCCGTTCCACGAGGGAAAGATGTTTGAGATGACGCGCAGTGGTGCGATTGACATGAGCAAGAGGGACATGGTGGAGGAGAGGCTCCAGTTTTTTCAAATTGGTGAGCATTCCTACGCCGCGGGCAAGTACAGGGTCAGGGACACAGAGGTAGACGACAGCGATCAAGACCCCATGTGTGTCCCTGTAGTTTTCCCTCAAGTCCCTGTACAGGCGACTACGGTCCCGTTAGAAATACCAAACGCCGCTGGCGGAGACACAACCACCAACACCAAATTCACCACATTCAGAACATCTGATAAGACTACTGAAAGTCATTTTGACTGTCCAAGCACTTTAGATGATTTTAATATCATAGCTTCAGGTTCAAATTCTGATCTTGTAAACTATGCAAATTGCTCGAATTATCTAACAGATTATTTTATAAATGACACAAGTCCTTTGGACAAACTTTTGGACACTTTCAAGGATTTGGGTAACCCAAATTCTCCCTCTGCACCTTCTCAAGAAGTGACCGACCAACAAACACTAAACACCGGTAGCGACCTCCACTTTATTTAAGATCACAGATTGGCAGTTTTAGGTTTCTGGTATCGATATTACCCTTATTTATTCATTTTTACGAATGTAGCATTAAGAAGCACAGAATCCAGAGACATATGCAAGTCCAGGTTTTGACAGAATTGATTTTTTTGATCTAAAATCCCAGTAGTGAAAGCCATTGGAGACTCGCACAATTAAGATTCATATTAACACTCAAGCAAAGGACATATCGATAGGTTACTTTCTGGACCCAACCATTCCCAAGGAATCTGAACAAAAGTCAGAACCGGGCATCACCTTCCATTGAAGACCGAGAGAACTGCAGGGACACGTCCTTTTCAGAACCATCTAGACGAGCTTCTAGGTGTTTCTGCCCTGCACGCACCGCTAGCTCCACCTGCATCGGCACCACTGGCACCACATCCACACCCTCCACCCTGTGGAGGAAGAGTAGGCCGACAATCGAGTGGGAGGAGCAGAAGGATGAAGGGAGTGAGCTTGATCACGATTCCCGTCACGGCAAACACGACTAGTTTGTAAACTTTTTGTAAACACCTTGTGTATCTTCTCTTATGCATGTAGCTGTTGTGGGTGCTCTTGTTGTGTAGCGTTCTCTTGTTTGTGTCATCCTTGTGTTGTCTGATGAAGCCCTGCACAGGGTGAGTTCTGTTCTTGATATTTTAGTGGAAGGTACGGTCTGGAATTAGCGAAAGTCTTTCTTTTAAGTTGTCTAGGTTTTCAGTTCTAGCCTTCTCAAAGTAGTCAATTTGTCGGATGATTTGTCAGATTGTGACGTGTTGGTTTAAGTCTGCTTGCCTGATCTTGGTGATGTTTGGACTCTTGGGTGCACTACGAAAACAATTCATCGACCCCAACTTGACAATCGGGCACTTTGCGTGAGTTCAGCCTCCTGATGTCAAGCGCCGGCCGGTAGTTGCTTTCGTCAGCCGGGGGAATGTTGCCTGATGGTTTGTGATGTGAAACTTAACTACTAACAATATTAGCCGACGTTACACCCTAAGTGCTTTTCTGGCCTCACATGCATGGATTATGCATCATAATAAATATCATGGGGTGTCCACTCTTCAACTGAAAGTGATTGAGAATAGTTTGGCCAGAAAAGTTGAGACAGTGAGCTCAAATTAGTCTTCTTAGTTTTATCCACCAACACTACAACTAATGACTCACCAGAGCGCCTTTGTGTGTCGTCTCATTCTCAGCATTCTCTTTTTGTTAGATTTATTCATCCAGCTGCAATTTCTAATTATTTTTTGTGCTGCACTGCCCGGTTTTAGGTCCTCAGAGTCCCTGCGAGAGAACGGACCTCCGCATGGCCATTGTCGCTGACCATCTGGGACTCAGCTGGACGGGTGAGTCCACACATGACTCAAGTATTTGTTCTGCGGTGTCTACTGCCACCTAGTGGAGGCGTGGTGAAGTAAAAAAAAAAATCGACATGTTGCAATGGTGTGGTGTGATCATGTGAGGATCTTTACCAGACATGGGCGGGTCAAATTTTATGCACGAGGGCGTTATTAGACTTTTAAATTGTACAGATGAGCCAGGACATTTTCAGATGTGGAAAAATGGAATTCTAATTTACAAAATAATTAATAGAACAATAAAATGTTAAATATTTTTTCTTATCATTTATTATACTTAATAATAATAATACAAATAGAATAATAAAGAATCATATAATAATGAAAAAATAATTAATAGAATAATAAAATGTTAAATATTTTTTCTTATCATTTTTATACTTGTCTTCAAATTTGTGTACTTTTCCCACCCTTATTTATAATGTTGACATTAAATCAGGAAAAAGGCAATGATGCCACTCTCATGTTGCACACGAGGCATTCAGGGCGTGGTCTCTGCAGCCCAGCTCAAGCCGGACCACCTGCACTGCAGCATCGGCCCACGCCCCCCCTTGTGCGTGCGTGCGCTCCATTTAGGGCACGCCCGTCTGGCCCGCACTTGTGATCCATTTTTAATGTGCAGTGCCGCAGTCAACAAGTGAACACCGTGTTCTCCCCACCTTGAATTTACTACCGGTCGTCATTTAAGTCGCCATCGAGCTGCTCTGCTGAAAGCTTTTGCCGCATGTGTTTCAGAGCTGGCCCGGGAGCTGGACTTCTCAGTGGAGGAGATCAACTCTATCCGAGTGGAGAACCCAAACTCCCTGACGGCGCAGAGCTTCATGCTGCTAAAAAAATGGGTGCACAGGGACGGTAAAAACGCCACAAGTAAGACGAGGGCGCCGTCATCTGTGTCGTGGTGTCCCAAGTTCTTAAGATCCCTTCTGTCCTCTTCTCTCCAGCGGACACTTTAACGGCGGTGCTGAATAAGATCAATCGCTTGGATATTGTGACTTTGCTGGAAGGGCCCATATTTGACTACGGTAACATTTCAGGCACTCGCTGCTTTGCCGATGATAACGCAGTAATCCCGGATCAGTGCGATGGTAAATTGTTGTCCACCCTAGCTCCTACACTCTTTTACTCTTTTACGGCCTGATTTACTAAAAACCCAAAAAACGGCGGGCGCTAAATTGCGTGCTCACACACTTTTAACAGATAGGGCAAGTCCGCCCGGTTAGTCCCATCATCTGTTAGCGTGCGCAGTCAAGTTAGCGCCCGTTTTTGCATGTGCTAATCTGTAGTAAATCAGGCCTTTTAGTCTATCCATCGCCTTCCCCTTCCTTCACCGCTCCTCACCTGCTCTCTCTGCCTCAGCCGGACACGCCCGAATCGTTCCAGCCAATCACGCCGCCGGGTTCAGTCAGCAAAGTTTTTAGCCTAAAAATGGCACTTAAATGTGTATTAAAACTCCACTGCCATGTTTTCTTCTTTAAAAAAAAAAAAAAGACAGTCTAGTCTGCTCAATTATATAATTCATACATTATTAAAAAATTGGGCCATGGCCATTATTGGCACAGAAAGTGGAACTTTAGCAAGCAAGACATGAATTGGCACTCGTTCATAGTGGTTATTAATTTTTTCAAATATGAATTTCAATGTTCGCAGTGGTGCATGTTGACGATGAGTTGATATGAAAATGTGTTGCTGCATCTTTTTGCTGTGTTCTTTGCTTCTCTGATTGGTGAGCATGACTTGTGTATACTCACACCAGTTTTGAGTTTTTAATACGGTAAAACCCTCGCCGGTATTTATTCTATTTGCGGCGGGGGTTTACTGTATTATTATTTTTACCAAAGACATCATTATTTTGCTGGCACTCCTCCCCCCCCTGCTACCTTTCTCTCTTCCCTCTGCCGCCGCTTCACTGCTGCCGACACACCACGCGGATGACACGTTTCATGACTCGGCAACTATTGTAGTCTGAAAGGGGTCCCGCGTGGAGGTCGGGATGGCGGCAGCGATGAGTTACAAGACTAACTCCTCAGACTAACTCCGACGCCTTTTCCAACACGCGTTGAAAAGGCGTCGCCGTTTTTTTTTTTTCCGCCTCCTTAGAGTGTGTGAAGACGTCATCTCCTCGCTTCCTCCCAGCTTCATCCTCTCCGAGGCCGGCCCTCCTAATCCTCCTCTTCCTCAGACTAACTCCTGCAAAGAATCCCTGAGTCGGCGCCCTTAACCCCCCCCCCCCAGATAAATTCCCACACTGCACTCGCAATGCACCGACTGCAGAATAGATGCCACACTGCAAATCATTACCAAATTGAACACAGCGAAGCTTTTCCTTTATTCATTCTAATCGGTCTTAGTTATTTCACGGCGCTGGTCAATTCCTGTAAATATGTTAGAATTAGTAAACAAACAACAAAAAAGTAATTTATTCAGAAATCAAACTATTGTTTTAAAAATTACAATATAAAATTGATGATACATTACAGTCAATCTTGATCACATGATCAAGTGTTCATCCTTCACTTCCTGTTTGTTTGCTGTCTTTTCATCCTCATTTTAACAATGCTATTTTTTGTCCATTTTTTACTTGTCGTGTTTGTGTGCCGCTTGAAATCAGCACCGAAACCTCTCAGCTCTCCCACGCTGGCCCCGTGTCCCCAAACGTCTCACGCCGACGTCCCCTCCATTTCTTCTTCCTCTTGCAGTGTCCCTCCCACCACCTCTTTGCTCTTCTCGTCCCCTCCTTCTTCTCCTCCCTCTGTCTTTGGCTTGTCCTCACCCCCCTCCTCCCCGCCTGTCTACCTCCTCCCCGTCGCGCCAGTCTTGCCCCACCTGGACGAACTCCCGTACTCCCCCGCGCTTCCCTCTTTGCCCTGCAGCCCCCTCCACTGCTCCCCCACCTTCTCTCGTCCTCCTTCTGCCTTCTCTTTCCCTTCGCCTCCTCCCCCTTTCTCCTCATCCCTCTCCTACCCTTCGCCTCCTCCCCCTTTCTCCTCCCTCCCTCCTCCTCCTCCACCTCCTCCTCACCCTGCTTCTTCATCCTCCCCACCCTCCCCCCTCCCTCCCGGCGTGCCACCTCACTTCAAGCGTGACCATTCGGTCCCTGAGGTCTACATCTAGACCCGATTTGCTTATTAACCTAATCCGCCTACTCATCTGGATGCATCAAGCCATTGTGTGCAAATTGGGCAACCCCTTTTATTTATTTGAGTTTTGGGTCACCAGAAAATTTGTTTGCCATGAAAACACACCTGTTGCATCCTGCCAACAGTGTGGGGGTCACTTAGAAATGTACTTAATTTTTAAGTTAATTTTTTTAGCCTTCTGGATTATTATTTTATCTTCCGGGGGGAAAAGTTTTATTTAAAAAATAAGCACATTTCTAAGTGACATGCTTTGTGTGGCTTTTGAACAAGCGCCCCATCATTTCATTACCTCCATCACACTTTCCTCCCTTTTTCCATCCCCATCTTCCGACCCTCCCCGCTCCCCCTCCCTCCACGCTAACCCTCCTGTCCTCCTGCCATCCACGCAGGATACCACCAAATAGACGCGGAGCTGCGAACCCCCCCTGAGCTCAACTGCGCTCCCCCCACCCCGCTGTGCTCCGACGACTTTTTCCGCAAAGGCGGCGATGGCGTAGTAGACTCCCCTAGCAGGCCTAGCGAGCTCTCCCTGGTGGGCAACCCCCCCTTGGTGCGCGTGGAGGACACCAGCGAGTCGCCCGACAACGACAGAAGGGCGGCTCAGCGGCGAACCATGTTTGAGGGCGCTTACGCCCCCTATGAGAGGCAAGGAGGGTGCCCGGAAGAGGAGGATGAGATGACCCAGGAGAGGCTGCAGAGTCTCCTGGAGGACATCAAACTGGAGGGGGAAGGCCTGGAGGACGAGGAGATGACGGAGGAGAAGGTGCATGCCATCCTGGAGCAAGTGCGGCAGGCAGAAAAAGACTTTTGCTCACTTCCAGGCTGGAGCGAAAGCGACGCGGTAGCCGCTGTAGATGAAGCGACGGCGGAGCCCGGCCACGCCGTCGAGGAGGGCAGGTGCGGGCGCTATATGCTAGCTTAGTACTACTGTAAAGCTATACTGCCTATAACGGTACATCTTTCTCCAGTCCTGATAGTCTGGTCGACTCGTTGGAACAGCCGGCTCCGAGCAGCAAGAAAGAGGAAGAGGAGCAAGGAGGCGACCGGTCGGCTCGTAGAGTCCAGGTGACAAATCACACCATATCAGGGAAGCTCCAAGTGGGGCGCCAATGAACATCTTTAAAATGTGGCTCGTAGTGGGCGCAAAATGTCCAGTGTGAGCATGTCTTTGATGATGAGGAGGAGGAAGTGGAGGAAGAGTTGGAAGCAGAAGAGTCCAGCTCTGAGGAGACCACTGTAACCACAAGGGTGTTTCGCAGGCGGGTTATATTGAAGGTGTGTGACCTCTGCTGTGTGGACCCTCAGGAGGTCATTGTGTGACCAAGTTTGGACTTTGTGGTCCAATTTGTGTGTGGCATGATTTCAGCTCGTAAGTCAAACCAATTGTCAAAAAGAAATTTGTGTTGGCATGGCAACTAAGAGTCTGGACGCATCTTTCTGACCTTCCCACTCGGCTCCTCCAGGGAGAGGAGGCTCGGAATGTTCCCGGAGAGTCGGTGACAGAGGAGCAGTTCACTGACAGCGACGGCAATCTGGTCACTCGAAAAGTAACAGCTTCGTTTTTTTCACTCCACAGTACCGGACGTCCAAGTTTTCACTCTCCCGTCTACTCACGCAGGTGATCAGAAAGGTGGTGCGCCGCGTGGTTGGCTCAGAGCAAAAGGACGAGGTTGGCGAGGAAGCGGGTGCCGTTGTTGCCGTAGCGCCGAGCGGCGGCGCCGTAGTGGGGAAGGGCAAGAGGCGGGGCAAACGTTCCCGGCAGGGCCACAAGGTTGCCGTGTTCATGACGTAGCTTGTGTGTGCTAGTACTTACAATATTGGGTTTTGTACAGTAATGCATTGTTTGTCATGGCCAGCAGGTGGCGACAGATTACAATAAGACATTTGTGATATCTTCCACGAGTGTTTTTATTGTATTGTTGTGTGAGTGTGTGTCGAAACGTGTAGGTGTCCGTTGTGCTTTTGATGCTAGTAGCGTAGCGCGTTTCTGAAGTGCTGTTGTGCGTTTCCTCTTTGAACTCAACTAACATTAGCAATTGTAAAACGTCACCCGCAATAGCAACGTGAGCTTCTAGCTTTTTGTTGGCTTACGTCAAGCCTGACCAAGACAACAATACTAACTTTTCTTCTTCTGTGTCTTTTTTTTTTTTTGTGCGTCTCTGATTGGGCCTCGTCGCTTCCTGCTATCCAATCGGGAACAGGGAAAGAAGAGTCACTCGTAACGGCAGCGCCTCCCAAAGCACCCTGGTAGGTTGGCTAAAAATAAATAATGAATATGCAATTGAAGGGATACAAGTTCTAAGCTGTAATTAACTTTTTTTTTTCTAAATTAACATTTACAGGTCCGCTGCCAGTGATGTCACCACTCACTCACCCACCACACTCGAGCTTGGAGGGAAAACGAACAAAACGGGTGGCGTCCGGTCATGTACAACAATGGCACGATTTGTTTTTTTGTTTCTTTACACCCAAGCAGGACAAAACTTTTTCAGTTTGGCATGAGCGAGCATGTCGACACACCCGAAGAACCTTTTTCCGGACTGACGGGAGAGACCAAAAACGGGATGCTCACGGATGCTCTCATCTTGACCAGCGGGACGCCTTACTTGGTCACGTTTCCACCTGGAACCTGACGGTGTGGTGATGAATTTTTTTTTTATTTTTAAACACCGGATGAAACAATCGCTTCACAAACTCGTTTATGCACCGATAGGAAGCTTGGACTCGACGAAAAACAAGTGTGTGTGGCAAGGAGACTTCTCTGCTGTGTGTGTGTGTGTGTGTGCGCGTGGACCGCATGTGAGGCCACTGTGTTTTTTTGTTTTTTTTAATTCATCTTTAATTCTCTCCCCTCGCTTAATCTGAAGCACTGGAACACATTCGGAGCGGCTGCAACAATGAGCACATACTTTGTCTTTGCAATAATGATGATGAGAAAAATAATAATGCAAAGCTTCTTTCTTGCGCTTTTTTTATTATTCGGATTATCCACCCATCCATTTTGCATAGCACGCTCGTTTGGGTAACTGGAGCTTATCAACGCTGACTTTTGGGGAGAGAGGCGGAGGTACACCCTGGATCGGTCGCCGGGCACATGTCGACAAGTATTCACACTCATATGGACAATTTCAAGTGTTCAATGAAGCTAACATGCATGTTTTTTTTTGGAATGTGGGAGGAAGTACATGCAAACTTCAGAACTGTGAGGCAGTCATGCTTACCACTAGGACACCGTGCTGCCCGACATGAATTTTTATTTAACTAACACAAAAAGAGATAATCACATTTTTACCTGCATACTCCAAATGTATGTCTTTTTACTGGTACTTTAACACTGTTTAAAAAAAACAATCATCTTTACGTTCCTGCGTGAAGCTTTTATTGTTTTTTTTTTTAAAACTGCATTCGAAAAGCATCTTTAACCTTCCCTGATGATTGATAAATCGACATGTATGACACCATCACCAACATAGCCTACACTGGATGATCCCGAGACATTATTTAAGCAGAACAAAAATAAATTGTGTTCAAAATGGAAACCTCTGTTGATGATGTGTTTATGCTCATTCTGTCCATCGACCTGACCTATATTTATATATGTATATAATATTTAAAAAAACAGGTAAGTCTGACTGAAAGGGGCAGTGGGATTTTTGGACCGTTATGTCGCCATCTAGTGGACAGAAGTGGTCATTTTAGCCTATGACAACCGCAGGAGAGTACAAATGTTTTCAAAAATAAATGGAGATGATGAAAAGGTTGATGTGGAGTGGCTCACGGATGAGGTCATCAACTTGAAGGTGAATTAGATGAAATGAGCAAAATCCACTTATAAAATATGTCCATGCTATATTAACAATATAAAATGTATTGCATTTTCCCGACAGGTAGAGAAGGACAAGGCACTTTGCTAAAAGTATGATGTGGACGACAAATTATCCAAGCTGGATCTAGTAGTCATGAGACTATCTGAGAAAATGTCTGCCCCAAGTAAGTGAAATAATATAGAATATTGATGATATGACATATCTATCAATCTTCTATCCATCCTTTATTAAATATTAACCCACGCTTGACCGATGTGCACAAACCTGTGTTTGTCGATCATTTGGCAAAGCTACAAGCGAGTAAATATTGAGTGTCTGACTCGCAATGCGCATAAAATGCGAGGTGACGTACGTGCTGGTGTCATAGCAGGAATTCAGGGCTAAAGGTCAGGGATGTTCTGGTGGCTTTTTTTTTTTTTTAGGCCGTCCATTTTGTGTATTGACCTCCTTTCAGGCATTGTTTTCAATATTTTATTAAGAAGAATTAAAAATACTCTGAAATATTCAAAAATACAGCAATATTACATATAGCATATTTAGCAACTTAGCTACTCAGATCTTGCAAGTGCCTCAAAGCATCATGGGAAGTGTCACCTGCACATGTTCAAATGACCATTTCCTGTTCTTGTCGGCTCCGCCTGGCAATTTTTTTTTTTTTAAATAATTGTAGTTAGCACCAAGTCTTTACAAAGGAAGAGGTCAGCCTGTGCTTTCTGTTTCGGAAAGTCTTTTTTTTTTTTTAAGCAATTGGCTCACGCGGCCTTTTTGCTGTGCAGGCCCAGTGCGCTGTTGACTAGATAGGGAATGATGCTGACAGTCGCCACGGGCACGGTGGCGCTCTTGCAGAAGGAGAGCAGGTAGAAGAGGGCGGCGGTGTGCGTGGGGGGCTTGAAGGAGTCAAAGAGGTGCAGAAGTAGCAGGGAGCCGACAATACAACCGGCCCTGGACACAGAACTGCTGCTACTGCGCTTGGTTTCGGTGTACAGCGGCGAGTGCAGGCCCAAGCCCAGGCCGAAGAGCGTGCCCATGTTGCGCAAGAGGCTGGCGAACGGGGTGCTGTCTAGGTGGACCCACTCAGGTCTGGAGCACCATTTCTGGGCCTTCTCGAGCGTCCACAAGAGGTCTACGCCCACAAGTCTGAGAAGTAGGTAGAAGCCAACGGCGAAGGAGGTCAGGAAAAGTGTCGTGTAGAAGTATCTCTTCATGCTGGCGCTGTAGATCCACTGTGTTCTGTTGAAGGCCTCCGCCACAATCATACCTGGATGGAGAGACCAAGTGAGGTTGAGTGAAGGTGAAGAAGAGGAATTTGTATGATTCCTTCATGACCTGAGCCATACCTGAGATGACTCCAGCAATGACCTGGTGGGGAAGTGGGCAGCGATGAAGACCCTAGACAGACAGACGCACACTTGGACTCCCCAGAAGATGGTCCAAAGGATGACCTTCAGGTAGCTGCCACAAAAGAAGTTCATGTCAGTAAAGGATACTTTAGGAACGCCATCACTGTTGACTTATCGGGACAACTTCAGCTGCCTGGATGTCAAACGGTTTGATACCCAAAGGGTCAATGATCAACCACGTGTTGACAGAATGTTCAGTGATAAGCGCAGGCTAGAAAACTGTAAACAAAATGTAGGGTTTAGGATTCACCTATTGTTGGTGGACTTCCTGCCAGCGTGTTTCTTCTTACGAGCCGTGATGGCGAGGATGGACGTCACCAATGTGTAGTAGACGTCTGCCGCTCCCATAGCATGACCCGAGGGGCTTCCTGGATAGCCAAAAGGAAAGTTAGTTTGTATGGCGACCCTCGTACCAAGTGCCAGTTTGGAGTTTTTCGTACCTGGTCCGGTCTCACAGGTCATGGGGTACTGTTGAATCTCAGGGCGAAGGCTGTTGGTGTAATACGGTGTCTCGTGGACCCACCAGTAGGGCCTCTCCCCAAACAGAATCCTGAAAACGGAAAGATGGACTTAGTCATTCAAATTCTCTTTAATGGGATTCTTCCCACCTTACCATTTGAACACCAAGTTGAGCCAGTCCCCGATGACAGCCACCCAGATGAGCTTGATGCCCACCGAAGGCCGCAAGTGGAACCAGAGTGGGAAGAAGATGAAGAAAGTGTTCCTGAGGTCTGCTGCCCATGACACCCAAAGGAACAAGCCTTGAGCATCTTGGTAGTTGGTCTGCAGGTAGCGGGTGCTGCTCACCCCGAAACCCTGCATAGCGTCCATGATGGCGTGAAGCATCGTTGCAGACGACGAGTCACTCTTGAGTGTCGCCGGCGGTGACACAGCTGCTTGTTTTTATAGCCGGGGGAGACCACCACCTAGACGCATGCTCATGTTGATCTTTGGACCTTGCACATGTGTAATAAAACACTGTGAGTCGGGAGAGTCTGGCAGCGCTGGCACACAAACACTGAGTTGGGGGGGGGGAAACCAACGACGTCAAAGACAGACTGCAAATTTACCAGAAGTGGCACGATTAACGTTTGTCTCGGAAATGACACACTGTGAGTCATTTGGACTGTATATTGTTTGACATTTGACCTCGTATTCTCCCTCCTTCCTCAAGAACCTACCAGTTATGTAATTGTCTTTTGATGAGCTGGAGAAAATATCTTACTGCTCTCGATGTTGTCTACTTGTAGATTGCATAAGGCCATCAATGATTGCATGATGATAAAGTCCGATAAAACGGATACTGCTGATTGGTAACTCGGAAATAAGTGATAGAAAGGAGTCAGTGCAATCAGTGCAGAAGGACAACATCAGCATCATCCGCACAAGAAGGATAAGCAAAGAAACTTGGCGTCAGTCACTAAGCGGAGAAAATGTTTTCTAGGAACTCCGTGTGCGTCGGCCATAGAGTTCTAGAATTATGGATTCCAGCAGAGGAGGTCTAGGGGGGGGAGTGCACGGAGTTAAGGAACCTATCTGGACTGTTCAAAAGGCAAACAAGCCTGTTAGCCTTGAGTAAAGTCCAATGGGGATCTCACACACGCAAACCTAATAGAGGCGACGGAGCTGCACGGTGTCCTGACTGACCACTGAAAAGAAGACCCTAGAGAACAAACGTTTCGGGGAAAAGTCTGGTGTCATGGATCTGGTACACAGCTGGGGGATCGAGCTGGTACTGCACCTGCAGACCAAATACGGCGGTTACAAAGGCCTTTTTAGTTTTGCTTCCGCTGTGGCTGACCTGCACACGACCTTCTTCTTTTTCTTCCCCATCTGGTTCCATCTGCGGCGGGACATGGCCGTCCGGCTCATCTGGGTGGCTGTCATCGGTGATTGGATCAACCTGGTCCTTAAATGGTAATGCTCAGATAAGAAGTTGAGTAAGAATTGTTTTGGTTTCAATTTTTTTTTCTATGACAGGGTTCTTTTTGGAGAGAGACCATATTGGTGGGTTCATGAGACCGACTTCTATGGGGCAAAAGGGGCCCCTTTGCTGCAACAGTTCCCAATTACATGTGAAACTGGACCAGGTAGACCTTCTCATTGTGATCTGGTTAACCTCATTCATGATTGTATCACGTTTGACTCGCTTCCAAAGTTCAGTCCTACTCAAGTCAATACAATTGCAGGAAGTCCGTCTGGTCACGCAATGGGTGCCGCGGGGGTCTGGTATGTCATGGTGACGGCCATACTCAACATTGCGGCGAAGAAACGATGTCTACCGTCACTGTACAAGTGAGTTACGACAATATGGTCGTTGGCTTGTCAGATGTCGGCTGTTGGTACTCCCCCTGTCCTTTCTGGCAGATTCCTGCGTTTGGTTCTATGGGTTGTCATGGGTCTGGTGGTGCTGGTAGTTTGCATGTCCAGGGTCTACATGGCAGCCCACTTCCCGCACCAAGTCCTCGCCGGGCTGGTCACAGGTTAGTCGGCCGTATTGGTATAATTCAGAAGAGTCTGAAAGTGTCTTGTAATTTGTCAGGCATTATGGTGGCCGAGGTCATGTCAAAGGTGAAATGGATCTACAGTGCCAGGTTCAGGACGTACGCCATCACCACCCTCTTCTTGACCTTCTTCGCCGTGGGCTTCTACCTGCTGCTTAAAGCTCTTGGTGTGGACCTTCTGTGGACCATAGAGAAGGCCCAAAGGTGGTGCGCCAGGGCTGAATGGGTGCACATGGACAGCACGCCGTTCGCCAGCCTCCTACGAAACATGGGCAGCCTTTTGGGTCTTGGACTGGGCCTGCACTGGCTGCCTCCGCTCGGCACCTCGGGTGCTTTCAAGACGGGGTGCGTTGTCGTCTCTCTAGGGCTGCTTGGGGTTTTGGACTCATGGACATTTTCCTCTGAGAACCTTGTGGCTTTCTACTGCTTGTCCTTCGGTAAGAGCGCAGTTGCACTTTTAATACCGACCGCGTTGGCCCCACGGGCGCTCCGCTGGATCATCACAAAAGGTGCAAGCAGTAAAAAGTTGTGATCAGTGGGATTGATTTTTGTGTTGAATGATTACACACATGGGACCTTTTGGCTAATGCTAGTGTGTTAGCATGGAAAATGTAGTCCAGTTTTGTTGTTTTGCTAAGAGTTATTGTCTTGTATACACATGCCGGATGCTTCAAAATAGTTTGGATTTAAAGTACAAGCTAGGCATTAGCTAATTGGCTATATGCTAAGCGCTTCATTATAGTTCATCTCAAATGGTCAGGGGCGTGCAGAGGGAGGGACCAATGGGGCGGCGGGACTAACGGGGTGGCGGGATCAATGGCCCCCGGAGCTTAATGGTCAAAAATATAAATACCAGCGGTCAAGTTAGCGACACGCTAAGCGATTGTCTTTGCTATTTCATTTGTTTCCTATCTTAAGCTTCCTTTTGTATTGATTCTTTTAAGTGTATAGAACAACTCAAATGTCAGTGTCCTAGTTCTATTTTTGCTCCCCAGCTTTTTTTAGCTTGCCAGTCACTGTTTGGATTTAAAAAAAAAAAAAAAAGTCATTAGCTTACTAATGAGAGCTACCCGTAATAGCATTGTTTTTTTTCCACGGGACACTTTGCACTGATACTGATTAATTGTGCACATTAAACATTAACCCAAGCATGCGTCGCTCACTCGGCCGGCCAACATAGTGACACTGCCTCCACCATACGACCACGTGGGGTCATGAAGCACAGAGTGTCTTAAATGACATGTGCATCGCATTAAGAAGCCAATTAAATGTGTCAGATTCATCATTTTATGGTCAATTCCTATTGAAGTTATTAATCCGTTTGTGACTCCTTCATTTGAAATCTGCAGAATTTTGTCCGCTAACTCTAATTACAATTAAAAAATAATGAAGTAGCAAAGTTTATTAAGGTACATGTTGCTACATGTTGGACAAGGTTCGAGGAGAGCATCACGTGTATGACATAATAACCTTGTGACATTCCGCCGCCGGCGAATCCCGATCCTTTTTTGCGGCCGTCTTATCTGCGAGCCGTGTCGTAATAGTCACGTCAACATATACCAAGACCGCAATGAAAGAAAGGCGGCAAAGAATGACCAGCGAGCGTTAGCAAGGTTGCACAACAGCAAGTTGTTTTTACCAAGCGTGCGCATGGCTTGTTTTCACACGTTATCTTATCTCCGGGGGAAAACAACATGTATTAAATGTGCTTTTCCTCAACTATTATTGTCCAATATTAACTAAGAGCTCTCGGAAAAAAAATCCATATTCTTACTTTATCAATTGACATCGTCACAAGTGCGTGGATAAGAGCTGATGTAGAAAGTCTGAGTCGAATTATCCCAATAAATTGATTATTCACCACGGCATAGTACAAGAAAAACAAGAATCTTACAAGAAATGTGTTTTTAGAAAAAAATTATTTTATTGAGGGAAAATGGTGTCATGTGATGAGAACAATTATTTTCAGGGTGTTAACTTAATGTTCTTTTGAGTCCTTTAACTTGTCTACGCCACACTGGCGCCTACAGGCCAAAGCCTGTACTGCAACGCGAAGCAGATGGAAATAAAATCCCACATTACTTTTAAAAAAAAAAAAAAAAATTCAATAAGATCAATATTTTAATGAGGTGAATTTTTTCGTGAACCTAAAAGCTGACTGCACGACACAATATTCCTCGTTAGCCACTGTTCAGACAAAGAACAAAAGTTGCTCTGGAACCTTCATGTAAGCGCTACAAATCAAACCACTCCAACGTTCTCAAATTAAAAAAAAGGTGCACTCGTGTGTAGAATGCGACTTCCCGAGCATTTGCGCTCGTTAAACCTGGGGGGGGGAAAGTCTCTTACATTTAAAAAAAAAAAAAAAAAGTGTGGCATCCATCTGCATGTACAGGCTTTGCTTGATTGTATTGAAATGACGGAAGGTGCGTGCTTGCAGTTTGGCAGCGCTCAGTACAAAGCTTCGGCGTTACTGCTCCGAGGCCTCTTGATCTTCTCGATATTCTTCAGAATCATGTCGTGTAACGCCACCTGCAAAACAAACGAGGCGTGAGCATCCTAAAATATCCGACACATACTGAGAAGACGTACGTATTGATTTCGAAGCTCCGATACGATGATCTTCAGACTGATGTATTCCTTTTCGTCGATCTCGGTTACCGTGCGCCGATAGTCCTCCTGGAAAACAATAATGAGCATATTTCTTATTATTATTATTGCGCTCGTCTGAGCTAAAATTACTTTCACTGATTTACAAATAGACTCACCACATGAGGATATTTTGCTATTTTGGAAACCAGCTTCGCTCGAGTGATGTAGTATCTGCAACGAGATGAGACAAAAGTGTTAAGTTAAGGATGCTGAAAGAATTCATCGGGAGTGACTAGAACGACCTGGATATCTGGTCGAGGTAAGAGGCCGCCTCGCCTTCCACCGTCCTCAGCTCGGCCACAGTCTCCTCCTGGATCGACACCCCAAAGTTGTTGCCGTCTTCTATCCTTGGAATGAGCAGCTGCACCCACATTTTGACCTGCGTGGGACGAGAATGTGAAGCTCGCTGACCCCTCAAGTACCTGCCGTTTTCTTTTCATTGACACTCACCGTGTTGCATTTTTCGATGAGCGTTCGGATCTCCGGTTTGACTTTTTCAATGAGATCCACCAGGTTGCCGTTGCTCTTCATCATTCCGCCTGGCATGACGAAGACCTTGGTGCCGGTCACTGAATGGGAGAAGAGGAATTAAGTGGCGGGACATTTGCCTCCACACAAGCCGGTCGCCGTGTGGAACTCACCCTTGTCCTCGACGTCTCCGTCATCCAGCTTTCTCTTTTTGGCATTTTGCTGAAACGACATGGATGTGAGAAAGGTCAACAACAAGTTCGTCACTGGTGATGATGTCACAGTTTATTGGAGGCTCACCGAATCGAGTCCATCGTGGAGGTTGGAGAGCAGGATGGGGTCGGGCACTGTAAGGTTGATGTCTGAGTGGATCTCCTTCAGCTCGACAATGTTTATGATTGGCTCCTGCACGCAAAACAAAAAGAAAATCCAGTCAGATGTCAAATCACAAGAAGAATCTGATGGCTTCCATGTTAGTTTGGATTTTTAAAAATGGATAAAAGTTGAATAATTACTGACCTTGAGGAATTGATCGAGCTCCAGTAATTTTTTGGGGAAAAAACTTGCAACTAGGTTTTCTGCCTAATGAAAAAAGTTAAGAATGTAGTGACAATCGGAATAAAATAAGTTTCTGCTCGTTGATGCCCTGGCGAATTCCTACTTACCTCTGCAGTGATACGTTCTCTGAATGCATCAACCTGAACACACAAAAAAGTCTTTTTTACTGATCTTATAGGACGGTAGAAAAGATGACCCATTCATGTCCCCTACGTCTGCTCCATTAGGCTAACCCGGTAGCTATCCAAGATGGCCTTTTTCTCTACATGCGTTCCGAAACATGAATTACACTTCCGACCCGGTGAGTGGCGTAAAAAATCTCTAGATCACGTTATACGCTTTGCTGGTGAAATAATAATAAATCCTTAGAAGCGTAGACGGCTGTGTTGGAGTGAACGGGAAACAAGCCGGCTAGCATGGCCCGATCATTCACATCATGCTAGTTAAAATGAAGCTAACGCGCAATAGGAAACTTTAAGCTTCAGGTGGACTTTTTGCAGGCGAGATCGTACCTTAGTTTTGATTTCATTATCCACTTTGAGCAGTGAAGACATTTTATGCTGTCGGATAGGCGATGAGCGATCGTCCCAACAGCATTAAATGGACTTGGAGGGGGGAAAACGTGTGGCTTTACAGCTTGCCAGCCACACTTGGTGAGCGTATTGATGACGACATTAGAACGCGACAATCCCAAGGTGGGGGGTGTTGTTGCAAGTGCGCATGCGCGTAATACGTCACTGTATTTTTCTCGACGCAGCTGACGATGTAAACAAGAGAAGACAGTCGAGCGCAACAGGGAAATCGAGCTCACCGGCGACAACTCGAATTCAAAGACTCTTTTTCGGGGGGTGGGCTCGCGATCGGCCCGAGATGGGGCTCCCTGTTACTATAAAAGTCAATTTTAGAGGGAACGTCAAGAGATTCCTGGCAGGCGACCTGGACAAGCTGGAGTGGAGCTCGGTGGAAGCCTGGGTGAGCTGCTAGCCGAGCGTGTTGGCGCAGTTCGGGGAGAACTAGGCCCAGACGTGGCCTACCCTCGAAAGTGGCCTCATTAAGCCGCGCAATCTTTTAATCGGACACTTTTTTAAAAAGTAGTAATTGTACGGGAAACGCAAGCGAGATTTTAAGTTGTAACAAAGCTGCAAAGGTCGAGTTTTGCATGGTAGCAGCTAACGGATGGTGATCAAATATGTCTGCTTTCATTCCAGATTAAAGCGTCATTCGGAATTAACCACTTTCAAGTCAAGTACTTTGATGAGGACAGCGAAGAGGTAATCATATTTAAGGCCGATTTGACACGTGATACCACGGATTGTCTTTTTAAAGGATTTCCTCAAATGTCTTACTCTTTATTTCTTTAGATTTGCATCAACAGTCAAGGTGAGAAATACTTGTTTCTTCCTCCAGAGCTGATCCATGTTTAGAAAAATGAAATAGATGATGCAACGTGATGTATTATTTTGCCTTTCAAATCACTTGACTAAGAATGTTGTTGTTGTTATTTCAGACGAGTACGAGGAAGCCATCAAGGTACTGCTGATGTTACTGCTTTTATTGTTATTACTGTATTGTTATAATTATCTGATAGAAAATTGAAAAGTAGTGTAATAGACAAGAATGATGTTGTGGCGGATGTCATGGCATCACTGAAAGATGTCATTCTTTTATGATCTCTAGCATAAGGGCTGGTCGAATGTTTGATTTTATTCAGTTGAAATGATTTGATTTTTATAAAAGTCTTTTTTGAAAATTAAGATTAGACCATGACTCAAATCTGTGATTTATTTTTTCTGTTGATGTTTGTTGCTAAGCATGATAAAGTTCATTCTTTGTTTTTTTTTTAAAGACAAGCTCTATTGTTTACCGTGCGTCACCGTGACTCATGTGCTTGTTTACGAGCAGAGTGCCGAGAAGCAAGGCAACCACCTCATCATGAACGTCTACAAGATGAAGGGACAGGCCTGCGGTGGACCTCTGAAGACCGAGGTCAAGGAGCTAAAGGGGGACCTCCGACCGGCACCCCCTTACCCGTCGCGTGTCAAGACAGTAGAGAAGGGCACGCAGGTCACCCCGGAGCGAGAAGCTGTAAGGAACCAACGGATTTTTCTCGTGTTTTCACGTATGAGTCATAGGTCACCTAGTCAATGAATGACGAGTGTGACATTGCAAAACTGTAAACATTAGGACATGAAAATGGGCTATCGTAATTAATGATAACACTAAAACAAATTTGAACCAACAAAAAAGTCATTAATGTCCACGTCTTCAACACTGCGTCCAGCTTTGCTGTCAATGACAGCTTTGTTCACAACAATGCCGACCAGTTTTTCCACTTTGTGAGCCTGTTGCATGAGTGAATAGTCACAAGGTGTGTTCACATGTGCATGGTTGTCGACCGTCTTGGCTGAAGTTAGCTTTGGTCCTCAGGTGACTGCCAAGGACAACAAGGGGTCCAAAGCAGAAGATGAGCCTCCTCCCATGTGGTTCAGATCCTACATGGAGAAGGTAAAGGTGGTCCTCACGTTATATTTACCGTTCCCCTTTCACCCTGGCGCTAATGTCCTCGCTCCACAGTTTAAAGATGAAGTGGTGAAGGAAGTGGTTGAGCGCATGTGCAGCGACTTCTCCGGCCAGTGTTGTACGCACAAGTCTCCCGCACCGCCGCCACCGCCTCTTGAGGTCAGCGGGCCCAGTTGTGCTCCAGTCATGGGGCCCAGGCCAGGACCCCCCGCCACCACCGAGGGGCCCAAGCCGGGCCCGTCCACCTCCAGCGGGTCTCTTGGCTACACCCCAAACTGCAGCAGCTGCAACAAGCTCACCTCTGAAGGAGCCTACAAGTGCAGGTAGGAAGCGGAACCTCTGCACCACATCACTTCTCTGCTCATGTTGCCTTTTTTTTTTTTTCCTACCAGTGTTTGCCCATCCTGCATCCTGTGCGAGATGTGTCGCCACAGCCACGACCCCAGCCACAATCTCGTGAGAACCAAGACACCCCTGTCCATCCCCGAGCATGGAATGTCAGGAGAATTGAGGTAAGAAGTGACCATTGTTATTTACATTTTTTTTTTTAACATATTAACAAAAGTCTGCCTGATCACACAGGTTCCCAAGGCGAGGAGACAGAACGGTGCGCAAGGCCGAGCGACAGCGCCTCAAAGCGGAAAGGAGGCAGCTGCGAGCCGAAGTGAAGGAAATCAAGAAGAAACTCAGATTGGAGAAGCGGGGCCTGCAGTGGAGCGGACCCTCCACCTCGGGCCGAGCCGCCCCGACTAACATGGCCTCCGCCTCCACCCAGGCCCCCGCCCCGCCACCCCTGCCCGCTGCATCAGACACAGCCTCAGGTCCCGCCCCTGCCCCGGTCCCCGACCCCCAGGCCTCCAGTCCAGAGTAAGCGCCGCCTGGGAGGGGCGTCCAACAAGTGCTGGGTACCTCAAATCCAGCATGGATGCAAAAAGTCTTTTTTTTTTCTCCCCCCACGAAAATGCCACCTTTGTAATCTAGTCTGTATGAGTGTGTCGCTGGCTGCTCTGCGCTGGTGGGGAATTGTCGGAACTACCTCGGTGTGAAAACTGCTGCTGCTGCTGCTGCTGCTTCATAGATTTTCTAAGAGAAATGCTTTTGACCTGCCCGCACTCAAATCTGGGCCCCTGGCGTTTTTTTTTTAAAATGGTAGACAACAAAAAAGATGAGTGAGAACGCAGGGCTGTTTTCAACAATGCTCTGTACACTTGAAACTAGGGGACCCGGGGCCTCGCACGCCTCCTTGCTGCCCACTATGGCCGCCTTGTTTCTGGATGAAAATCTGCCGGACGGCACCCGTCTGGAGCCCGGCACCAAGTTCATCAAATACTGGAAGATGAGGAACTCGGGAACTATCAGCTGGACCCCGGAGACCAAGGTACCCCTCGCTTTCCATCTGCCCCTCCAGAGGACAGCCTTCACTCTTTGACCTACTTTTTCCACTTTGAGCTCCTTTTCTCCTCTTAACATTTTCTTGATCATCTAATCTACTCACAAAAATTCGATTTCGGGTGAGATTTCAGGATGAACTGCTCCAGTTTTATACTGCGGAGTCTGTCTTGGGGCATTTTGGGGCTATGCTAAAGGTGGGAGGTGTCCAGTTTGAGTTGCGTATATTATGACATCTCGCACCGCTTTGTGCACGTCCTGCTATTTTGTGCGTCCCATATGTGTATATATGCGTGCGCGTGTGTGCCCAGCTGGTGTTCATGTGGGGTAACCTCGGACTGGCATCGGAGGAGAGGAGGTCGGTGCCCGTCCCCCTGTTGCTGCCGGGCCAAGTGGGCGTGGTCAGCGTGACCTTTGTGGCGCCTGTGATGGAGGGCACGTACACCTCCCACTGGCGCCTGGCGCACCGCGGCCACCAGTTTGGGCCGCGCGTGTGGTGCAGCATCGTGGTGGAGCCCGGCAACGGCCTCAATGCCCTTCAGCATCACCGGAAACGGCTGGTGAGTCATTCTGTTTTCTAAAACACCCGTGGTGTCACTAACGTTGCCAATTGTGCTTGTACAGAAGGAGCAGCTGAAGCCGGGGACGAAGGACGAGGAGGTCCGGTCCAAGGAGGGTTTGTGCGTGGACATTAGCCACAACGGCTTTTTCCTGCCTTACGTGGACCTACTGACCGCTCAGGTGAGCACTTCACACTGCGCACACTCACATAAATGACAGATTCAATATGAACTCCCGCCCCTCCCTTCAGGATCTTTTGTCCTTTGAGTTGATGGATATCAACATCGTGCAGGAGTTGGAGAAGGTTCCTAACAACACTCCCGTGGGTAAGAGCAGCAGAAACTGGATTTCCCCCCCCCCCCATCACTGATCTAAACTTCATCTTAGGTGTGTTTTGAATTTGATTTTCTTCCCCGCTTAGATCTGACGCCTTGCATCTCCCCTCTGCCTCATGATGCACCAGTGTTGGAGAAGGCGCCCGCTGCACAGATTAAAGACGGCACACAAGTCCAGAAAATTTTTGGTAAGCACCTAAAAGGGTCAATTTGGCGCTGCGCTGTTGGTGTGTATATTTAGGAAGGATGTTTGTTTCTTCAGGAGGAAAATCTAAGCACCCGAGGGAGCACCCATGGGAGGCGGTGGCCCAGGACGAAGAGCACGAGGAGGAGATCAGCGGTGCTCAGTTCCTGTGCGAGACGGTCATGCGCTCCCTCACGCTAGAGGAGGCCCCCGACCACCGGCCGCTGCGCAGGAGCCGCCAAACGCACGGTGAGGAAGCTGCGTTAGCTACTTGACGACAGAAAAGAAGACAAAGTGTTTGATGATTTTTTTCTTCTTCAGTTTCTTTCCTCTCACGTGGTCCATATTTCGGTCTTGAGAAGGAGCCGTCGCCTGAGAACGGCGAGCAAGAAGGGCTGACAACACTGCCAGGTTGGCACAACAACTTTCCATCCCAAAAACGCATCACCTGTAACAATCTGTGTCATCACGTGACGAGTGTTTTCTGTTCTTCACAAAAAGCTTTGCTGGAACAGCAACACGACGACGACGATGATGAAGATGAAGATGAAGATGAAAATGTGAAGGATGACAAAGTGGATGACTGGGATGAGGTAACCGCCATGTTTCACCTCCAAAGTGCCTTCAGAATAGAAATTGCCGCACAACAGTTTTATTCATCATCTGACCTTCCTCAGGTGAGCAGCCAGACGTCATCCTCCTCCTCCTGTGACGACTTCATCATCGTCCTCCCCGACTGCTTCGACATGAGTCGTCCGCTGGGGGAGTCCATGTACAGCTCAGCCATGTCGCAGCCCGACGCCGTCGTCACCGCCACGCTAGCCAGCCCCGAACCCTCGCGAGAGGAAGACTACGCCTCAGACGAGGACTCGCCGCCGCCGGGAGAGGAAGGCGAGGAGCGGATGGAGGATGACCTGGCGTGCGACGCTCCACCGTCGCCCGCCCTCGTCATCCACAGCAGCGTCAACCAAATGCTGTGCGCCTCGCAGACCCTGGACGCCGCCACGCTCACCCCGGAAGTGGTGCCCCCGCCCCCGGCCATCTACTCACCCAGGTGAGGCGTGCTTCCTCAACGCAATCTTGATATTGCTTCTTGTCTCAAGTTTTTGTTTTTTTTGCCTTTTCAGGTCAGAGGCTTTGTACCTCGCAGAGGACGCTTGCCACACAGTCGACGAGTCGCACGCGCCGAGGGTCCACGCCAACGGTGAGAGACAAAGGGACCTTTGAGTGAAAAGGAAATAATACGCCTCTGGTGATTTGCCGCGTCGGCAGAAAAGGCCCTTTTCCTCTTATCTAACACAAGCGTGTTGTTGTTCTTCTTGTTCCTTATTTTTTGCAGTTTCATCAGGTCTGTCCAGATCTGCTGGATCAGCATCCAGCGCCTTTGAGACGTACAACCCCAGACCCGGCAACGCGCTGCAGCCGAGGTGAGTCTACCTTCACCTTGCTCCTCTTCATCTTCATGACGTTTCATTATCACGGCTAACTTGCGTTCATTGCAGGGGTCAAGGAGGTCTCACCGAGGGCCTGGTCAAGGGGGCTCTCTCAGTGGCCGCATCTGCATACAAGGCTCTGTTTACTGGACCCAACTGTCCCATCCAGGTACATCACGTGGTCCTTCAACTTGCAGAGAGCAATATCTTTTCCCAAATTGATCCAATCTGTTAACATGTCCTGTGGCTCTACAGCGAGGCGTGGACCCGGCGGCCCGCCAGGACCCCTCCCTCATGGCCATGCTTTTGGAGATGGGCTTCCGAGACCGCCGTCTCAACCAGCGTCTTCTGCGCAAGCACGGCTACAACCTGCTGCACACTGTTAACGAGCTGGTGCAGAGGGCCGAGGACGCGCCGCCCGCACGCGCCGTCAAGGCACCCCACTGACAAAAAGGCGCTCCATGATGTCTTTTTTTTTCCTCCCCCCCCCCCACTTCTTTTATTCCTCTTCGATAATAGTATGTCGAAACGTATTTAAAGGGTGAGCAGAGTATCGTTTTCATTTGGACCAAGCGCGCTAGTGAAGAGCTGCTTGTAGATGATTCCGATTGGTGGTTAGCTTTATATGTGGGACGGAAATTGAAGTCTTAGTGTTTTTCTACGGACGTCTTCTTTTTTGATGGGGCTCGTGCTAGTATCCCTTTTCCATTGCATGGTACCAATTTCTGCTTCGACAGGGTTCCAAATACTGATTTTAGCTTAATTCATCTCTTTGGCTCAAATTTGCCTCCTTTACTGAACCGGGCTGGTACCTCTCGGTGGAAAAGCGATGCGAGTGCGAACAAACGCTTGAGTGTTGGTAGAAAAAGTGCAAATAGCAACGCAACCCTTTTCTCCGTATAACCGTAGTCCACTTTGCCTAAACAATGCAATCTTTTTGTATCCAAGTACTGTTCTCTTTTAGACGTTGACGTGTGGAATGTATACAAAGAATATATACCTAAATCTATATTACCGCGGGAGTTTCGAGTGGTGTTCCGGTGGTCCGCTTGACGCCTTCTTCCCGCGCTTTCACCAAAACCTAGCGAAGCTCGTATTAGCAACCTGAGATGTCTCTGCAAACAACACATTCCTCAAGCTCCAGTGATACCAACACCTTTTATTATAGCTATCATTATTATTGCCTTTTTCCTCATATAAGCTTCATCACTATTATTAGAGTTGCTTGTTCTGCGCTGTGTGGTTTTGAAGCGGATTCCTATTCCTTTATTGGAGTGAGTGTGGTTTTGAGGTATCGTGTTGTCCGTGTTGTGCTGACTGTCAAGTTCCGCTTGTCACATGTTTTGCAAACACTTTCACAACCCTTCTGCTGTAGATCCCCAAATAAACAATTTGCACATGAATTGTATCTCACTGGTGTGTTTTGGGATTTATTGTTTTATGGGTGGCCTTATTTTTGAAAATATTACTTAAACAGGGCTGCAAAATGACCATGCTGAGAAATGAAACTGAATTGAATGGAAATGACTGCATGAGGCTTCATCTGAGTCATCACTGTAGAGATGTAGTACACACTTTTTGCCGTTAGATGGCAGTGTAGGCCTACACGTGAAGAAGGCGGAAGTGCTCCTCCCACGTTTAATTTTTTTATAGCAAGAATGACACAACCCGAAGGACAACACAAAATAAGAGTTTAAACCTCGAAGGAAAGTACCAGAGATTTTGTCGCTTGAAAGGTTGTTGTTTTTTGGAAGTTGCGGGTCACGAAGTAGCTTGGAAAGAGAATGATATCTGCAGTTTGAAACGAAAGACTTCGCTGATTTTTGGTGAGTAGTTTTGACCCCCTCGATAAACACATTTCACTCCAGATAAGCTTCAAAAAAGTCAAAATGTTACAAAGCTACACCAAGCCTCTCATGTCGTTTGAAGCGATATTGCAAACGATCGGTGACATTTTGATTGCAAGCACAGGTCGAAGTGGTGCATTTGCAAAAAACAGCCAAGTCATGCAGTGAAATTTGCTAGTATTCAGAAAGATATATTTTTAAAGATTAATACCAGTGTGTATTGTATAGTCTATATTTTTTTATTAATGCAAAATCATGTGCACAAAGCTGCAAACGTTTAACAAAACTAAACGTGTACGGGGCGGTGAGAAGACGCCCACAATTAACAGGAATGACGCAAACAAATTAATACGAATAATTTTATTTCCTGTTCAAGCGGTAATATATTTAGGACAGTATAATGCGTTCTAACAAATTTCGGGGAAAAAACGTCACAGAAACTAGATCGGGTAATGGCGGAGCGATAGCGAGTGTTCAGAAAAGTGACGTATTTATTTGGGAGCCTAATTAAAGTAGTTCCCGTTGCTCATAAACAAACAGAAATAAATATTTCCGAAAGCTCAGCTAAGTTTTTTATTCATAAACAAAATTTGTCCAGATTTCTCAGTTTTGTGCCTATTCTATTAGAATTTAAATATAATGTGACATTTCTATACAATTAATAATTTGACAGCTTAGAAACAATTATCATTTTTCCAATGAAAGTACAGAAACTGACTGCATATATAGCATTTTTCTTCGTTAATGGGGTTATAAAAATGTATTCAATGTGTCACCACCGTGGACTATGACATGTCACAAAGGTGTTTTTATTGGTTCTGTATGGTACATAAAATAGTCCACTATAAGGAGAAAAAAAGTCAGTAACCACTACTTTTGTTTTTGAAGGGTTCGAGTGACCCAGCCAGGTGTCATGGTTCTGAGCAAGCACACAAGCGGAAGTGGGGAGTCAAGTCCGGACGGGGAGACCGAGTCTGAAACGTTGAAGGCGATGAAACATTTCCCACGGTACGGCTCCATCGTGGGCGATACCTGCCCCACCTGTCGGGGCACTGGACGAATTCCAAGAGGTTTGTTTCATGCTTAAAAATGAGTAAATTACGGAAAATGTTAAAAAAAATGTCGCAGACATGTTAAGCCACCTTAAAATTGTTTTGAATTGTGAAAATATTATTTCTGTTCTGATAAAAGTGTCAATGTGGATGGTCGTTTTCAGGTCATCAAGACCAACTGGTTGCCGTAATCCCGTGCAATGATAAAAGACTCGAACCCAGACGCACGTAAGAGCAACCCAACACAAACGTGACTATTATATTATCACTTGTATGGTTAATATTGCCGTTCCACCGCAGGAAGCTGTACGTGTGCGTGTCCATGGCGCTGTGTCTCTTCCTCAGCTGCCTCATCCTCTTCTTTCTCTTCCCCCGGAGCATCACGCTGACCCCCGTGTCGGTGCTGTCCGTCATGGTCTACTTCACTCCGGACACAGTACAAATGGAAGTCACGGTGAGTCACGCCTCAAATGACATCATCGTATATGCAACAATTCCAAAATAAACACCAACTTCCACTTTGCCAACACTTGTGTGTTTATATAAAACTAAAATGCCAAATCATATCCTTTAGATCAAAACAGTGGATTCATACAATGAATGATTGGTGTTTTTTTGCCTTTTACTGTATTGCATCCACATGACAGACTCCTGTGAAAGTGGACAAAGGTCAAAGTTCCCCTCTAAGACTTTTCCATGACGGCCTTATTATTTTACATCCTTCAGAATCTCATCAGAGTCATCAACGACAACTTTGTTCCAGTCCAAATCATGGCGCTGGATGTCCAGGGTCTGATCTCCCGCGTGGTGGTGGGCAAAATCAAGCTGTCCAACATGACGGTCATCCCATCACGCTCGGACAAATCGGTAAAATAAAAAAAGTCAAAATGTGTTTTTATTTCTATTTTAACTTTTGTTTTTCCCCACTTTGACAGTACACTTATAAAATTGACCTGCCGGTCACCGATAAAGGCCTCAGGTGAGCGAACATTGAGATCTAGTGGTCTAACGTGGAGGTGATGTAACACAGTCAATGTCTTCCAGTACTTATTGCCAGTCCACGGTCATCAAGATCCACACCTTATTCCTGGAGCTGCAGTAAGTCTCAAGGCCACACGAGGGCGCTCGTACTGCATCAGCTTTAATTAACTCCGCTTTTGTTCCCAGGATGACCATGAACATCTCATATTTGTCCCACACCGAGCAGCTTTCCCTGGAGACCTTTGAGTACATCGACTGCGGCACCAACTCCACCATGCCGCATCCTGTCAGATAAACTTGAGCTTTTTTTTTTGTTTTTGTATTTCACGAGCAGTTTTCATGGGAGAACTCAGGAGTATAATTAGGTGTCCGGTGTGCTGTGTGGATTAGATGAGCAGTAACCCCCCCCCCCCCACACACACACACACACACTTCCTCACATCTGAGCTCTGTCGATTAAGATGTTATAAACGGGTATGCGTACACCCTGCTTTGCTGTGACCAAAGATGCACCTTTGTGACACTTGAATGCAAGATTAATCTCAAGAAAATATCTTTGCACTTTTTTTTAATGTACCAAGTCAATTTCAGTTTTGACACCTTGAAGGGAATAAAACTAATCCAAGTTTGTGTATGGAAATTGAAATGTCCAGTATTTAGATGACGAACAGTATTTATGATCATTATTTTGATTGTGTTCACGTGTAACTGTTCAATGTGCTGTTTTAATCACTAAATAAATCTAAATATTGAAATATATCAAACACTCGTGCGTGACTTGCCTTTTTTTTATATTTTATTTACTGTTTGTATTGAAGATAATTTTTTTTGTTTAAATTTTTCAGGATCTTTTTCCCCCTAACTGACTACTTTACAAACTCTTTCATTAATGGCACTATGAAGACAGTCAAAAAGAGCCCAATTTAATTTAATCTCCTTATTGAGATGCTATTGAGAAGTTAGCCGTTTGTAGCTGAAGTACTTGACAATTTTCAGGTTGTCTAATCGGAATTGCATTGAAACAGTGACACCATGTGGCCATTCAGTGGAACTGCAGCTTCAGCATAAATAAACAATTTACGATTTTATTCCATTACCTCTTCAGTTATAAACTTTCTGATATCAAACAAGCATCAAAAATTGCGTTTTATTTTTATTTGCATCAACTTTTACATAAATAATTGGTTTTTGGAAAGAAAGAATCATTGGGTTACATAATCAAGCACAGAAAATATATGAATATTGTTTTCAAACGTAAAGAATAATTCAAAAGTCAGTTTAAGCAATCAAAAGCTCTGTCGAAGCAGAATAGATAACATTTTAAAGGATGTTGGCATGAGGCAAGTCCTACAGGTGTTCTGCAGGACATAAGTCAGCATGTTTTTGTTGTCTTCCATCTCAGAGTAACTTCCAGTCACGAGCCAGTCAATCTTGCGTTGCCTTTTCTGATGAAGATGGACGTGAGTCAGCAGCATGCGGCAAGAACAAAGTGCAACATTAAAATCTGACCTTTCTCGCAGATGAAGCCTTGAAAGTTGAAGCAGTCATCTTCCTTCCAAACGCTTTGGCCAACGACGAAGGAAAGACAGCGGGAAGGAGAGTCGGACTCTTTCACTATGGTAAATATAGAAACAATCTTATATTTTCCCATATCATACCCAACAGATAATCCATAGGCCAGCCCTAACAAGAACCTGAACTCCAACGTATGTATGGGGGGCGCTGTAATCTGTTGTTCGCCCACCAAAACTCTCCATTTTCGCTCTTGCCGTCCATCCACAGAGAGATGCCGTTCCAGAACTCCTGAATATAGTCTACAAAAGTCCATTATCATCAGGTCGAGAGTCGGCGGCGATACCGAGCGAAAACCAATAAAATTCCCGGGGGGGAAGAAATTAGATACATTTTTAAAAAGCGACCTATATATGCCATTCACATGAAATTAGTACCGTGCAGGAAGGTTTGTTCCTTGAGATCAGTGATGCGGAGCAGGTTCCCGCCCTTCAGATAGCACATATCTTGCGCCTCGTCCCAAGTTGTCCAAAAGTTGTTGTTGAACCAGTAACAGAAGTTGTTTGAGGGGTTGTTCACCCACCGACCGCATTCGTCACTCCAAACTTCAAACGATATGCCATTTGAGGACAAAGTTGTACGTGTCAGGAAATGTCTGCCGTCGTGTGCTATACGTCACCTGTCTGATTTAGATTGGGTGTCTGGCCTTTTGGGTGGAGGAATGAACAGTGCATATCAAATGAGAGAACATTAGGAGATAGTTTAGGCGGTAAAGACTTCTGCACCTTTTTTACAGATGAAGGAATTCTGATTTCTGCAATGGGCGTATTGGAACCCATCAGACATGGTGATCCTAAGACAATAGGGGTCCGTCATCCTATCCAAGTTTACACTGTAGTTAGGGTTTTCGTCCTGTTCAAAGGGTGGGTGAAAAGAACATTTCAAATTGGTAATAATGATGACAAAATGATTAAACCCAAAGTTAGTTTTGTCTTTTTAAATTTTATTGTCATAACTTCACTCAGGTTCTGAAAGCAATTTGGAATCTCTCGTTACCCTGTCTTTCAAGATTTTGGGGTGTCACTTACTGGCCATGTTCCATCACTGTACATTGCCTTCCTTCCCGTATACTTCTTCACTCCAAGCCAGGTGCTATTCGATTGCATGTGAGCTTCACAAAAGGAGAACATCATCTTAAGTGCAAAAACAGTAGCGAACCTTGCGGATGCAACGGAATAATTCCCGACTTTGTCAGTTAAGTGACGCTTATATTGGCGCTCACCTTTCACGAAGTTGGCCTCGTCAACAGAGTGGAGGCTGAGCAAGTGACCTTTCCTTGCTCTGCAGTAATTCTCAGCAGCCTCCCAGTCAGCTTCCAGGGTTTTATTGTCAAACTCAAAATAATAACAAAAATTACGGTACTCCACTTCATCAGGGTTGCACTTCTTTTCGAATGGGTCGGAGCTGATTGCTAAAGTTAGAAAACAAAAGTAGCTTTAAGTGCATTTTCACAAATACCGCCACCTGGGCCCTACTATTTCTACTCCAAAAATGTACTTTGCTATCCACAAATTTAAAATATAGTCCAATTTATAATAAGAATGATGATAATAATAATAATAATAATAATAAATCCCGTATGGATTGACTCACCAGAAGTCGTGTGCAGGGCAAGGTTAAGTAGCGCCTGCACAAAAAGCCATCGTGTTGCTTTTATCTTCAGTGTCCCATGGTTAAGGGCAGACATTGTCACCAGTTGGGCTTACTAGCAAGTGATTTTTTTTTTAAATGCGGCTCGAGGAGTCCGAGCAGTCAGCGAGGAACGCTCCAGACGTAACGGCGCTTTCCTCTGTCAACGCCAGACACGCTTGAGTTTAAAATCTCACGCGATGGGAGCCCATTAGGTCACAAAACTGCATCATTTAAAGGCAATACCCCCATATCGTACTTAGTGATGAATTGATAAAAAGATTTCGTCCAGCCTCTGACGTTACCACGTACAAGTCGCGTGAAAGAAATTACGAGCAACAAGAACGCAACATTGAGAAATGATAAAGGCGCCTAAATAAGATAGATGCTAACAATAACTTTTATATTACTTTTTTTGTATTACGAAAACGTAATTTGAGCTGTACCGAATAACAGTACACTTTATTAGGTACAATTCAGGGCCGATTCTCCCTAACCTCATCCCCACCGTCTCATTGTGACGTCAGTCATTGACACACCATTAGGTACACCATCATGCACCTAAATTATGTACATGCACACATTTATCTATAAACAAAAGAGTTTGAAAAGGTTGAAATTACTCAGGCAAAACACAGCTGGCAGTCATTGAAACTACAGCATAAAAATATCAACAAATGGTAATCATTTATAGAGGATAAAGATATTATGTATCCTAATAACACGGATTTTCATGTTTTTATTTCTAAAATAACAATATGATACTACACCAGACACAAATCCAAATAAAAACGGCGACATAAATATTTGTTTTGGACACGCGAAAATTGTCGCTGACTGCATTCCTCATACTGACCAGGAGACGGCGACAGAGTGGTATGCAATCTATACGCAGAGAGAATTATTGGCACATTTCTGTCACATAGAGAGATAATAATAGGATATGATATAATATTGAAAATCAAAATTAATATCAGAGTTGTGCTTTGACGGCTTTATTAAAAAATAAGGTCTGGACAAAAATAATGGTACCCTGATAAAGAGTGACGTCGCTACGTTGCCATGGAAACCTCATCCAGCCAAATGTCCTTGAAAATTTGTGCAATCATTGGATTGGAAGGATATTGTGTTACAGATCTAAGGATATAAGATACATTAGTAAATATGAATCTTTAAAAAAAAAAAAAAAAAAAAGCAAAACTTTAAAAGTCCAAAATCGAACTCATAACACAATCATATTTTCTCATTGCATTATTTTTTCGTTTTTATTTGTATTTTTTCGTTTTTATTTGTATTTTTTCCGGTTTTAATTTTGTATTTCACTATGATGAAAACATAATTGATGTTTTACGCAGACGTTCAATAAAAAAATAAATAAAAATAAATAAATAAATATAGCAACAAGTGTCGCTCAGTGATTTCGTCACTTCCGCTTTTGACGCGGCATACGACGTCACTCTTCGTGCCCCCTCCCTTTGTAATTGGGCGGGAAGCATTAAGGGTAAGATGGCGCTTCCTTTCACCAGTTTACTACAATCTTTATTTTTTAACTTGTAATGTGCTTTTGTTTCTTAAAAGTACAACACGGACAAACATAGATATGAACATGTACGCTACGCTTGTGTTACGGTGTTCAAGACCAGAAAAACTAATGAGGAAACTTGTTTTTTAAAGATGGACGTTGCCGTCCAATATGGTGAAAGTTAGTTGTTTTTGCTACAAACATGTCGACGTAAATTTTCTACGTGTACTCCGGTTTCCTCCAACGTTCCGAAAACTCCAAATTGTCTAATTGTGAACATGAGTGATGAATGGATGAATTCCAAGCACCTGTACGTATATCAAAATGGTGGATATATCGTATGGAATTTTGAAATACAAGATTCGAGGATGAAGGATTTTTATTGCCCCCTTTTGTGGCCTATGTCGAAGGTAATTTGTATTTAAGGAAGATTTACCGTCAACCCTAACTAAAAACAAAATAAGAGCTCATTACGTCGACCTGCCTTTCAGTCGTGTCAAAATCTTATTAATGTATGATTTTTAGTGCTGAAATCGCGTAACATTTCAATCTTTGTCAAAAAAAATTCAACAATAACATTTCAAAGACAAGTTGGAAAAAGAAAGTATTAAACAATGTGAAGGGCACATTTTTGTAAAGTGGCGGCCAGTGTTTTTAGTTTGGCTGTCGGGACACTTTCCAAGTGTGAATTGTGTTGCCATATTATTTTTTCCCCCTGTATATAACTGGTAATTAAAATAATTCGTGTGATTACAGATATTCATGTGTTGTATGGCTGAAGAAAAAGCCCACATTCAAAGCTGGGAAACTGAGTTTGTCTTCACAAAGGACCATGATGAGGAGAGTCCAAGAAGATTTCTACTGCCTGTCAGGAACTTTAAAGATCCTGTCATACTGCCATGTCGTCACAGCATCTGTCCGAAATGTCTGAAGCAGTGGTCGGAGGAAAAATTAAATGGAGTGTGTCCAGTCTGTAGAAGAAGATGCTACTCCATGGATTGACTTCCCAACTTGGCACTGAGGAATGGACATCTGCAGCTTACATGAAGAGAAACTGAGGCTCGTCTGTTTAGCCCATCGGGGCTCTGTGTGCCTCATCAGCTGAGATGCAAAAATCCACACTGGCCACGTCTGAAGTTCTGCAATATCTCAGAGACAATCCAGTAAGCACTTGAGGATGCAAAGAAAAAAAAGGGACATTACACGAACATTAGAGACGGCTGCAGTGAACAAGAAGCGTACATCAAGGTGTAGAGGGAGCGTGTTGAAAGGAAAATTAGGAAGAAGTATGAGGAGCTTCATCACTTTCTGCAGGTTGAGGAGGAAGTCAAGTTGTCTGCTGTGAAGGGAGGAAAAGTAGAAGAAAAGTCAGATTCTCAAGGAGAAGATTGAAGCTCTCAACAGAGAAATGGTCGCCCTCTCACATTTCCTTGATGAAGAACTTACAGACTGCAATGAGCAGAATCCAACTGGTGCCTGACGAGCCCGAGTGGCCCTCAAGAGCTCTGCCGAAGAAAGCCAAACAACCTCAAGTTCATCACGGTGGAACGAATGAAAGAGATGGTCGCCTACATTCAGCGCGATTCTGGACCGAAACACGGCCAGACCAGCACTTGGTCCGGCCGATGATCTGACCAGTGCGAGTCGGAGAGCAACCTCCAAAGATCCCAAAGAGGACATACATCTGGGATGTTGAGGTGAGAGACAACACAAACGTGAACATACTTTCATTTTTGTTTGATCATATTATCGGCAGACAGTGCTGCCCCAAATATTGCCCATATTCATATTTTTTGTCGTTTCTTCACTTTTGTATTTTTAATTATCTAACATAAAGATCAGACAAAAAACACAAAGAAGAAAATGCAGTTTTTAAATGATTTGATTAAGGTGAATAGTTATACAAAACAACCTGTCCTTGTGAGAAAAAGTACTGACTCTCATCAAACATGTCTTTTTTTTTAAAAACAAACAAAAACAAATATTTGCCAGTGTGACATTTGTCACATCCCTATTAATTCGAAATTCATAAATTATTTCTAATAATATGCAAGCGTGTATGGATGAAAACTACTTGTGGGGTAAGACGTCTTCCTGTAAGATAAGATGATCCTTTGCAAGATTTTACTTTGTTTTAGAAAAGCAATTCTGTAATTTTGAGTGATATATGTTTTAGATTTTTTGTTGTTGTAATTTTGCGTGATATAATTACACTTTTAGTTAGGCATTCTTGTGTACACATTTAATTCTGTCAAGTTTATTGTTGTGTGCAATGGTTACCACTAGGTGTCACTAATTATCCATCCAAAATAACGACTTGGTTTGTACCGAATGAAAAAGTATCAGTGTCATCGAACACCGATTAAATGAAACAAATTTGCATGTAGTTTAAGATTGCATGAAAAACATTAGCAATTGTGTCCCCACAAAGTGTCCTATGACGCATTTAAACGAGATAAATGCCAGAAAAGACGCCACAAAGCGCGCATTCGTGAGTTCTCTGATGTGGCGTGACGTCACCACGGCTCTTGAGTGGACTGCGTTCGTGGCGGCGGCGGCCGAGAAGTGAGCGACTCGGTGTTGCTCGTGGACCACCGCGGCAGGGCAATCCAGCCGTGTTTTGATGACTAAGTGCAACATGGATGCGTTTGAAGACATTTATGTCCTTGCGCACGTTGGCAAGTCATACTTATGCCTGGCGATGCGTTCACGGGCTTGAAGAAGAGAGAGACCTCGTTCAAGGTACGTACTGAACGCTAAATGTTTATTGCTTAATGTTCATGTTTTTAGCCATGTAACAATTGTATGCCTGTTTGCATTGATTTAATTTTAAACCTAAACCCGGACTGCCATTAAAACATGAATAGACGTTTATTACTTACGTGCATGCATAACTCAGTTTTTGTAGTGCTGTCAGCGTTTTGAATAAATGCGTATAAACAAGCAGTAGAGAGGTTTTGATGGAAATCAGGATGTCAACAACCGGATTAAAGCATCATTGCCATCTGCATGCATGGATGCATTCAGTCCAGTGCTGCAGTGCAATTAACGTGTGAGGTTGAACATCCTTTTAAGAGGATTAGTTTTGGTAAATGAGACACCGGACGCCTCAATTAACTTGCTTTTGACCCTCGCAAAGGAGTATTGTATTATCTGCTAGTCCCTCATGTCACTAGCATAGATAGGTGAACAAAGATGCATAAATTGTTCTTAAATGATCATTTTTGGACTAATTTGAGAATTGCTCTAATGTGATGCATTCATCATATCTCTTGTGTTTATTTGTGGACCTTTTAAGCACTTTCTATCTTTATTTTTTGCTAAGGTTGGTGATCCCATCTGACATGCAGACCTTGTAAAAAAAAGCACAAGGGGATCAAACAAGGAATCCTCACGGAAGCCACGGAGTTATGGGTAACTTCCTGAGTGACATGCCGCCTCCCGGCTCCTTCCTGCCTGGCTTCAAGTGCCTCCATGTTGTAGTGATCGGGCTGGATTCAGCTGGAAAGACCTCTCTGCTGTATCGGCTCAAGCTGAAGGAGTTTGTGGAAACCATCCCCACAAAAGGCTTCAACACAGAGAAGGTGAAGGTATCGGTGGGTGGTTCCCGAGCCGTCACCTTCCACGTGTGGGACGTGGGCGGCCAGGAGAAGCTGCGGCCGCTGTGGAAGTCTTATACAAGGCGCACCGACGGCCTGGTGTTTGTGGTGGATGCCGCCGAAGCCGAGCGCATGGAGGAGGCCAAAGTGGAGCTCCACAAGATCAGCCGCAGCTCGGAGAACCAGGGTGTGCCCGTCCTGATCCTGGCCAACAAGCAGGACCTGGACACGGCGCTATCCGTAGGCCAGGTGGAGAAGCTGCTGGGCGTGCAGGAATTGAGTGCTGGAACGTTACGCCACGTGCATAGCTGCAGCGCGGTGGACGGCCGTGGCGTGCAGCAGGGCCTGGAGAAACTTTACGACATGATTCTCAGGAGGCGGAAGATGGTCAAGCACAGCAGGGGGAGGAAGAGATGAAAAGCATGGAGTATGGATGAGGAAGATCACGGCATTGACAGGTGGCAGCAAGAAGCACAGTTCCACTCGCAGAAGAAGATTAATTACAGTCATAGGAAAAAGCTGCAATCACAACCCAATTTAATATCAACTAATGTCAAACTCAATTTGCAACATTGCCCTTAAAAATGGTGTGGTGTAGTCTCTTCCACGAACAACCCTGGCAAATTTTGGCTCCACCCCGACATGCAAAGGTCAGAAAGAACATCCGTGATGCGTCACTTTAACATAGTATTTGCATGACACCAATTACTACTTTCCTATTATCCAGGGCTTTGCCCCTATCCTAAGGCATTTTTCCATGACAAATATAAAACTTTCTCTGGAAGTCATGTAAAGGCAACTTTTTTACGATAGGTTCCAAAAAAATAAGTGAATAGGCGCTTTCATAGCATTGGTCTTCCCGAAGTAGTTTTTCTCCAGTAGTTTTTTTTTTTTAAACAAAACTAATAAACCTACGAAGCTAGGTGAGTACGTTTGTATTCCTCTGGCAGCATGATGACTGAGGAGGATACGAGATAATTGTTAACGTATTTCCAATCTGCCAGACCAAAAGTATTCAATTTTGTGCCGCAATAAGTAATTGATAACCTAGCTCACAAAAAAGTCACCTATTTTGATAATCTCGTTAATATTTTCTGGTCTCCTTGGCTAGTAAACCTTTAGTGACATTTTTATAGACTTCACCAAGTGAGTCATGTAGAAAATGTTTTTAACCATCTTGCTGTTTGTTCTGCAATGTACTCTTTTTAGCGCCCGTTTGTGGTCATGCGATCAGAATGCTACGACAAAGAGAACCTAGAATCTGTTTGTTTTTGTAACCCTGGTGAATGAATAAATCAAAGCACCACACTTGAGACATTGTCATCTTTTCTGCAAGTGCATATGCCAATGCGGTGACGGATCCTTTAATCAATACTGAAACCAATCCAACACGGCTGGTGTAAAGACAAACATTTTTTAAGGTGTGGAAGCATCGGGCATATCGACATAATTTCTAATTTAATTCAATTTGCTTTGCCACAAGTGCGTTATGCAACAAAGCCTAATAGCAGCAGTACATTGTTAAGCCGTGTATTTTTGTGTCTCTGTATTCTTGCGCCGCATATAAAGGCAGTGGGTAATGACTTCAAATTCGTCCTTGGCAATTTTGCACTTGGACTTGTGTGACCTCCATGTCCAAACTACCTGCCTCTGCAAGCTCATTAAAAAAACAAAAGTTTCTCAAGGATGTCTTTAGCACAATCGTCCCTACACAGCATCTGGCCCGCTGACTTCATTAGCATTGTAATGTAGCAGCAGCAGACCACAGATACTGTGGAAGTGTCAATCAGCCCAGAACACACACTGTGACTCTGGACTACTTTCTAGGAAGTCTTAATTCTCTTTTAGTGCCCTGTCGTTAAGTGATCCATATTCAGTATTTCTGTTTTGACATATTGCCAAAACCACTTGGGGTGGATTCTGGCTCACTCAAGATAACGAAAATGGATGCATTTGGTGTAAGCTACGGTGAGTTGTACCAACCTCACACTGAGCATGTGACTGACTGCCTTCCCGTATTGCAATCATGGTTCCCTCCCCTGCGGAGGCAAACTGATCATTGTCTCCTCTGCACAGTCTTTGCTTTGTTTTGCATAGTTTACTTTTCAGGCCCTCCCGTTGTTTCTTACCTCGTGCTCTTGACAAGATCCACAGCAGGTGGGCAGGAGGCTGCAGGGTGGGTTAGGTTGTGGAAGGATCCCTTGAATTATTGGACGCAAAGCAGAGAGCTCATCTCTGGGCTTTCAAATGAAATGGGGTCTGGTTCTCAGCATGTTATCCCAGTACTCAGTCTTGTTCATTATTTCTGAAGTTAGGGATATTTTCCAAACTACCATGTATAGTGCTTGCGTCACTCCAAGTCTTTGTGACACATTGTGGTACTGTTCTCAACCACAAATTTTGAGAGAGAACTAGTTACCCCGGTGTCTTTGGACCTCATTTGTCATCACAGTGCCTTCAAATCCCCACACCGTCTTGCACTGATTACAAAGTAACAATCTCTGGAAGAACCACGAATCACTGACCCATGTTGATCCCAAATCTTCCATTCAGTGGGGTGTCTCTGAAGGCCATGTTCAGGAGAAACAGGCCCTGTAGCTTTTGGCGTAATCTTCCTCAAAGTCCACATGATGAAATACAGACCCCAGCACCTCGTAACGCCCCTTAACAGGCGTGAGACATAATTTTCTATCACCCCGGCAACCTGACTTCATCAGTCCCCGAAGGGCGATGAAGGGGTCAAAATGCTTTTGTGGCAGCATGTCCGATCCAGCGGAGGTTACCAAGGGGGCAGGGAGATTATTAGAGGAGAAGATCAATACCGGAGTCATGAGATCTGTTGACCCTTTTGTTCGTATTCACTGTCCATGTTGGTAGGGTCACGTGATGACCGTGTCTCAAATTTCTCACACCCTTTGAGGAGCTCCGGAATTGTGAGGAAGGTCATCTTTGCCGGACGTAAAGGGTCCGCAAAAGGTTGAAAAGGAACAGTGTTTGTGGGGGGTGCTGGATTAGTTGCTCGAGCTTTTATCCCTCATAGATCGTAAAGCTGCCACTTGGCTCCCATTTAAGAGGTTTGTACGCCTGATTGAAGGGTGGCGGGGAAGGGATTGGGAGCGAAAGCAAAGCTCGACTTTAACGGCAGTCTTTCGGTGACTTTAGCGTGACATTGTCACCTCTCTACTGCCATATGGCTTCAACTTTTTTTTATCCATCTATAAAAAGGACATTCATTTTTATTTCTGAATAGAAATAGAATGCAAACTCCAAAAGCATGTCATTCTTTGCTTCAGGGAAGCACGTGAAAACGATGCACTCGGATGAAAACTTGCCCGTTGTCCAGCTGCAGGGTTGAAACATGACTTCATGGATGACCTCATCCTTTGTCCTTGCACTGGGTGAATGTTGAGTCACGTTTCTGATGTACTGATGAAGTGATGCTCTATCAACCGGTTTTGGAACATCTGGCAGTGTGTTTTCTTTGGAAACGATTCATCCTGTTAGGATTACGCATGCAGGCTTTGTCACCTCAAGTCGATCCAGTCCAGAAATTAAGACACATACTACAAAGATGACTAAATTCAAAGCCGAGTCAACTTTAATCTTTGCACATGGTCTTTGTTGACACAATGTCCTGCATAGACGAGCCTGATCCAAACTCAGCGAAAAGGTGAGACCCCAGCTGAGGAGGTTGCTCGGATCTCGGTCGGATGTGGGGACAGCTGCATAAGATGGCCTCATCTTTTTATTCACCTTGTGAAAGGAGTGAGGACATGTCACATGATGTCAACACCAACCATGCAAGCTTTTCTCAGGAATCATGAACCTAAAAACATGTTTATGACTTTGTTCTTCAGCTTTCACCCGTCTTGTAATCCCAATCAACTCCGAGAAACTCTTTCAGTCTTCTGTGTGCTTTTTGGATCTACCATGAAAGCCACTTTTCATCCTCTGCTTCCTCAAAATATTGTCCAAACCAAGACCGTGACAAAAAACGTTGGCCATGGGACCGAACACGATAATCACCTTGGCCTGTTTCGGTTGTACCCTCACAACTTAGAATGAGCAAACGTTAGGACTTTCTGAAGAGGAACCCATGCAGAGCAGATCTGGTATTTGAGGCTTAATCATCCAAATGAGGCCACCATAGTGGCCTTTTTGTTTGTCCGCATCCAAGCTCGGCATTCCTTTTGTTTTGTCTATTCTCATGTTGTATCAAAGATGGCACTGTGTGTAGAGTCCACTTAGGCCCCCCAGACCAAAAAGACTGAATTCGTAGGCACCGAGCTAGCATCCATGATTAGAATAAGATCGAGGAAGAAGGAAGGGTGCACGGAGATGCCTGCATTGTGTCCTTGTGGCCTTTATTTTAATCCTCCTTATGTTGCCTCCAATGATCTGTGGCAAAAACAGCCTCCAGCCCTCTTTCATCAGGAACATATTAAACTCAGAGAAGTGTGAAGTTCTGTCAAGGTCACATTGCTCTTATAGGCAAATGATGCTTCATACTTTTTTTTAGTCCTACTACAGCTGGGAACATCACAATTACGCCTTTGTTATGCCGCGGCAGGGGGAGGAACGCTTTATCACTTATCAGGATGTAATCTCCTCCAGCCGCCGAGGTAAAGTAATATTTTCTCATCATCGCTGCCAGTCGCTGTCACGAGACAGCAGCTCGGCGGCGAAGGTGAAGCAGGAGGTACAACGCGGGAGGCGCTCGGTTGCCTGGCAGTCGCGCTCCGCTCGGGGCAAACATGACGTGAACTCCCCTGACAGCCTCAGCTGCTGCAGTGCAGGAGGAAGCGGCAGGAACAGATATACAATTACAGGTGCAATGACAAGTCTGCTTTTTCATTCTTGTACTGCAACATTGCACGGAATCCCCTATTGCCTCATGAGTTTTGGGTTGAGAGCCTAAGAAAAGCAAGTTGGTTGTAGTTTGAAGGTTTGAGCCACATTGGGTATAATGCCAAATAACTAATGGCTCCTGGTACTGTGCATTCCTGACGTCAGGAAAGATTTTTTCATGCAGTGTCAAGAGAGCTGCTTGTGTTGCCTCCAGATGCTCAAACCAAAACACTGGGTTCATGTTTTCATCTCAGAAGTAGGTTGCCTTCTCTAATCTGCCCAGTAACACTCATACAACACGCATCTATGAGTGTGTTGGTCATGTGTAAGCATGCATCAGCGTGTATGTTTGCAGTGAGTGGGCAGGAGTGGGTGGAAGAGGAGGAGGAGAAGGCCAGCACTAAAAGCTTGAACAAAAGCTAAAGATAGCGCAGCGCTCGCAGGCACTCAGTGCGCCGCTTGTCAAGGTTGCACAAACTCAACACGAGCGTGTCCTGACAATCTCCACCAACCTCGGTCCAATTATCTGTCCAAAAAAAAGCTTTGCACCAAACGTTCGGGTCTAGTAAAACTATAAATTCTAGAAATTCTCTCATAGTATCTCACACTACCTCATTTTGACTATGAAACCATGTCAATAATGTCAGGAACCAGTGGAAAAAATAGGAAGGAAAATGTAGATCCAGGGATTTTTCTTTTTCGATCAGTATTAGCACACCTCCAATTGTTCCTCCTCTTAATGAACCAGCTTAGCACTGAATCTATCTGATGGAGGGAGTGTGGGGGGGGGACACAGATGGTTGTGTCCATCACTTCGTGTAGAAAAGTCCATTGTCGAAGTCCAAGACGAATCACCGACTCTTACAAAAGCCCGTGTGTGAATGCGGCTCACATTGATTGAGATGGCTTCTTTCTACTATAAAAAAAGATGCTTCAAAAGGCCTTGAAGGCAACACGTGCACGCTCTATTGTCATGCGTGCCGAGACCATCTGGAGAAGTCCTCAAGAATCTACGAAGAGAGCCTAATAAAAACTCCTTTGCACACTAAGGGCTAAATTTCCATAAAAGCCAAAAGTATTGAAGTTACAGTTTAGACGCTACAATGCTGCACTGTCAGTCTTTGCAGTTTGTTCTGTTTTATGTGACGGCTTTAACGTGTTCCTGAAGACTGATGTCAAGATGAATGCGTGTTAGTTAAATGGACTCCATCCATTCACACGTTGTTAAAAGCATCATTCAAGTCTCTTTCCGCTTCATGTGGATTTTGAATGATTGCTTTATATTCAGACATTTTCTTAAGCTATCCATCCTTCCGGTTTCTATAAGTCACGGAAAACAGTGGCAAGCAAATATTTTAATTTACAGTGCGTGAACACCGACTGTTCACAGGAGGTGAGGACCTCGAATAGTAAAAATGTGAGAGCAACAATTCTATTCACTTTGTATTCAAGTCAATTGACTTATTTGAAGTATATTGAGATTCTCTACAAGGAAATCCAACATTGGGGGTTGAAGCAGTTCTCCATTTGGTGGAACTCCCCCACTTGTCAGTGCAAGCTGATTTGCAGAAGGACTCAGGTGGTCCTGGTCCAATTAAGTGGCGTGGATGCAGGATGAGGAGGGAAAATGTCTATAAAAAAGATCCTAAATCAATGCTTATAGTCTTATCTTCAGCCACATGGGACACGGATGTCATTGAACCCCCCTGCCTATAATTTATCAGTAATGCATTTTTATCCTACTTTACTGGAGTGTCTCTTACAATTTATGAGGCCATTACAAGATCTCACTTATGAAGCCAAAATATAAACGAAGCCCCCTCTAATGTCTCCTAAATGAAATTTTAACAGCCAGTTTCGACATGGTGTCGGTCTACTGACTGATTGCTCAGTTGTTGTTGTTGCCATGGTGTCAGTCTGGATCTACTCACATTTCCATAGAAACGCAAAAATTATGACAAGTGTGGTCATTTGAATGAAGTGGCCTCATTTATATTGCAATCATTTACCAAAGCTCAATTAAAAAGAAAAACTGTCGAGAATAGGTTAAACCTCGTCTTGTCGATCAGATTGTAAGATCTGCTGTTAGTCTTGCGTCTTGGAATTGGCTAGTAACCAGTCCAGGTTCTGAATTGGTTATACCATCCATTTATCAGGATGTTATAATTATTGATAACTTGTTTGTGTGCACACTGCTCATTGTCTGGATAAAAATGGTCACGTCAGGCTTTTAGGCACCCGTTACCACTGATGTGTGCAGATTTAATGGGAAGTTATTGCCTCTCTGTGGCTGGCCTCAAAACAGCAGACAAGCGAGTCATCTTAAACCGAATAATCATAATAGCACAAAATAGCTCCCATCGATAAGAAAAAAAAAACTTTTATTTTTCCAGAAATACCTCACAAAAAACAATTAATATTTTGTCAAACAACAGACCAACATGTATTATACCTGTGACAGATATAATGCAGTAAAATACCAAAAAATACTGTACATTGATCAAAACTGTACGTGAATTAACAACAGCTTTAATTGATTAATAATTTAATGGATAAAATACCTAAAGAATAAAAAATAAATCAATACAAAATGATGAATAAAAAACAACACCAACCACCTTTACAAAAGTATACTTTCTAAATAAAATAATTTGCAACAATCTGGAGACATTTGTTGTTACTTTTGACCAAATCTGCTTTTTTTACGTCCCCAAATAAAGAAAGTGACGTCACCCAAACAGTTTGCGACCATAAAAAGTGAAATTGTGACATCTAGCGGTAGACACAGTTAATACAAGTACCCCTTGTAGTACGCGTGAGCTGATTTATCATCTCGTTGTGCCATCTCCTTGACGCTTCCACAGATTTCATAATATTATTTCCTTCTTGGGGAAGCCGCACTGACGGAAACGTGTGGCCGTCGGATGCGGAACACAGACCGGGTTGCAGGGCGTGTGTTTACCGGCGGTAGGGGGGCGTGCCTGCTAGGAAGTGACAGACGAACGGAATGTGACCAAGCTCCATTTCAAATTAAAAGGCGGTGTCTATATCTGATTGATGCAATGTCAACTCATGAACGCCGGTTCTCATATGTATACAGTAAATATAATATTAATTGGGTGTAAATTATTTTGGAGGTTTAACAAACACTTTATTTGAATCATTACCATTCTCGTGTGACTTTTAGTTTGAGTGTGCAAACAGGAAGCAACACATATCAGAACTTAATGTCATCGCTTGTCAAAAACCTGATAGACCAGACAGTGCGCGCACGACTCACACGCGTCGATATGAATATGAGCTTAAACGACTGCAAAAGATTAGCCGCTTCCTCGACGACTGCAGTCTGACCTTCATTGTTTTGTGGCGTCATGAAAAAACACCATAGTCCTGCAAAGCAGCCGGCGGCGGCTGCAGACGTCCCGCCAGCTGTTGCGGCGTCGACTCAGGGCGGTGAGGTGACCGTCCAGCAACTCAATGAGCTGCTGTCGAACGGCAGCGGCTTCTATAGCCTCCCGACGCAGCACTTCAACGAGGTCTTCCCGAGGATATACATTGGCAACGCGTGAGTGCTTGCCTTTTTGTGGGTGTGCGTGCGTGCGCGTGTGTGTTTATTTATTCTGCTGCTTGCCAGCGACCGCCTGTTGTTGTCTTATTTGCGAGTGACACACCTTTGGGGCGCCCTCTAAAGTGGGTGTTGTGTAACGACGTCACAACAACGCATAAATGTAATAGGATTGATTGCATTCATAGATTTAATAGAACTACATCCAGCCTAACACCAAAACCTATACTTAATGTAAATGATCTGAACCTCGACTGAGCTCTACCCAGGCTAAACCCGCATACCTGAAATGACTATACCGAGTCAAGATAGTCCTAAAACTAACCCTGTACTCATACCACATATCTTAAGGGCAGGACCGAGACCAACATTTAGACCGAGACTCGATCTCTTTGTAATCAATAGCTCTAAAACTAAACCTACACCCTGACTTGACTTAGACCTGAACCTAAGGGTAGACTCACACCTAAAAATAGACCGATACCTAAAACTAAGACTGTGGTCCAGTGTGTAGGGGGATCATCTTTTTATCATCTATCAAGAGGTCGTAGAAGGGAACTGAGTCATGGTTTTCCGAACCCTTTGTGTCCCCGAATTACCACTACAGTGTCACCATAAATGTCCACTTTATGTTTCATGTTACGAGTGGGATTAAATTAAAATCAATACTATTTCTCAAAACAACTTTGCAGACTCGATCTCCCGTGCGTATCGTCTCTGCTGAAATTCAAAGTATCATGTTGATGTAGTCATTTGCGGGAAGTATAGCAGATGAAACTGAAGGGTGAAACATAAATATAAGCTTGTTAGCTGTCCAGCAGTTATCGGCTTTCCAATGAAATGTGTCTTCAGGCAAAGGATTTACATCTCACAGGTCACGGTCAGTCGCTTCCTAGTTCAACGCAAACCTTTCACGCTCGCCACACCAGGCGACGCACCTGAACTAGATGCAACTGGACAATCGGGAGCAAATATGTTCTTCAACTGATCCTTGAATGCACCCACCGATTTGAACTCAACAAGAAATGCCAGGTCTGGACATCACTACTAGAGAAACAGGCGAGCATCTTAGAGTCCTGCTCTCCGTATTTCGGCTTGGGTCGCCTTTGAGACAGGAAGAGGGATGCTCTGCGTAGGCTTTAATGGATCGGCGCTACAACGAGATCAATAAAAACATGCCAATCAAGTCTGGAAACCAAGTGATTTCGACAAGGCTGCAAACGTTTTTGCCTCTAATCTGCCTTGTGTAATTAGTGCACTGTCCAAGTGGGCGTGTCTAAAATGAGGACGTGGTGTTATTGATTGGCGATTTAAAGCTTGTGACCCCCTCGAGGACCCAACTAGCATTTTTATGCTGACGAGTCCGCTTCGGTGCGACCGTAATTGGATCAAAGCCGATAGACGGCTGTTGTTTTCTGTTGCCGTCTTCACATGAGACTCACACTGTGGGCAGACAAGGTGATTCAGTCCTTGAAAATGTTCATTAAGTTCTCTGAGAGGCTCCCCTAGGAGTTGACCCACTTGAGGCCTTCCTAGGCAATCCATAGTTTGAACCAGAGCAATTATCTCCAAATTGCTTTTAGATGTGTGAGTGGTTGAGGAACCTCAAAAAAGATGAAAATTTGAATGGAAGGTTAATTACATTTTTTTAAAAATATTTGCTGTGGTGGCACAGCTGGCAATATACAATTACACTATTTAAATACATTTAATGAACAAAGAAACAGTTTCTGTAGGAAATCCATTTTTTGTACAATCACTTGGAGTTGGGAAATTTCCAGCAGCACACCTCATAACTGCACATGGCACACTAATGTTAAAAATAAATCAAGCAAAAGCAGTATTGTGGCTTGTTTAGTATTCCCACAACAATAGATAGAACCAGGCAGGCTTGCCTCAGCTAAAAGTGTTTTTTTTCTATATATATATGAAAGATGCAGCATATATATCACTTTTAACACACTGTGCTGACACGCTGCTTTTTTTTTTTTTTTTTTTTATCACTGCAGTGTGATATTTGCTTCTTGTTGCATCCACTCGTCAATCATCCCTCCAGTGTGCTGTTTCAGTGCTTTATGTTTTTTATTTTGCCAAACACTTGTGTCCTTCCTCTGCAGGTTCGTGGCCCAGAATGCAATGCGCCTGCAGAAGCTGGGCGTGACGCACGTGCTGAACATGGCGGAAGGCACCTCCTTCATGCACGTCAACACCAGCGCCGACTTCTACGCCGGCACGGCCATCGCCTACCACGGCATCAAGGCCAACGACACGGAACAGTTCGACCTCAGTGCCTTCTTTGAGGAGGGCGCCGATTTTATTGACAAGGCCCTTGCGCACAACAATGGCAAAGGTGACACCGCCACCTCAGCTAAATTCCTTCTGTATTGATATAGGATGATAAAAACAAAAATGTTTCTTAAGATCATTCATCACACCTTTCTCTACCAAATATTTATTGACTTAATTGATGTGTTGCATTGTCCTCTTAAAGGCAGAAGCCAATCATCTGTGGCTAATTCCGACTCACTCCAGAGCCCTGCTCCATATTCCATTATCAGATCAAGTCCCTGGATATCAGCAACGCATTGTTCTGCTCTTCCTAGGTTTGACATGAAATGTTAGATATTAAAGGTGCAGTATCAGCGTTCCGAGAAATACACACCCAAAAAAAACTGCACCCACTTGAATATTCAGAGCCAAGATCCGGTCTGTTTTGCCGCAGTGTCAGATTTTGCTGCGCGCGACATTATCGGCTCATTTTTGTGGGTGTTGTTTGCGAGCCAGCTGTCAAAGGTCGAAGGTTGGAGGATTTTAATGAGCGGCAGCATCACCGTTGCTGCAGTGCAGGCATCGTCTCCTTGTATGCGAGGATTTTCCCATCTGCCGCCGTACAACACTTATGACACGTTTAATCACTTAGAGATGTAAAGAAAAATCTTGTGGGCTAAGTCAATAGCTTAAACCTTTAAGTAACTGCTACTGGGCTTGTGTTCAACTCATCCTGTTGTTGTGTCTCTCAGGGAAAGTGTACGTGCACTGCCGGGAAGGCTACAGCCGCTCGCCCACCATGGTGGTGGCTTACCTCATGCTGCGCCACAAAATGGACGCCCGGCAGGCAGTGGCCACCGTACGGCAAAAGAGGGAGATCGGCCCCAATGACGGCTTCCTGCGCCTGCTGTGCCAACTCAACGAGAAACTGGCCCGTGAGGGCAAGCTGAACGGCGAGGTGGGCAAACTTAAGACCAAATGAAAATGACCTCGCATCATGCCTTTCACTGGTTTCCCGTTGCGCTCCGGGACCCTACTCACAAACCAGCACCCGTCTGAGGGGTTCTCCGGAACATGCTTTTTATCAATGTCGATCATTCCGCGCACGCAAATGTCCATGTTTACCTTCCAATCGCCATGACGAGCTGCCGTAAACTCTCACTAATCACTCAATAGACTTAGACCTCATAGAACTGAGCTACTTCGAGCATTCCGATGCCCCGTACTCCCAAGATTCCTAATATAAAAGAGGACAGCACAATCATCCCGAGAGGTTTCACTGCCGCGAATGTCAGAATCTTAACAGTAAAATGTACGGCAGATGGCAATGCGATTTAACAATTTTTCTTTTTAACCACTAGTGGTCCATGCTAATCCATTAGCATAGCAGCCCCTAAAACCCACCTAGAGGCCTCCTCCATTTGACACTATCCAAATGCATCATGGAGCAAAAGTGATGAAATTCATTTTATCCACTGCCACTTCGCACATCCTATACCGTGCACGTATGGTTTTTAATTTGAGTGCAGTGAAACATTGCAATATATGTCAATACTCCCATCTTATATCCAGTATATGTAGAATGTAAGGACATCTGTCAGTTATTTAACGCTCTCAACCATGCCTAGTGTGTCGCTCATCTCATCAACTCACTATTTATTCCTCCTTTGCTATATGTATGAATATATGCATATGAATATATACATGTACTGTGCGTACTGTATATAAGTATTTACTGTACGTGTTGACATATATGAATGTATGAGCAATGTGTCTGTAACGTGTAGTTATATCGTCCGTGTGTCTTATATATCACTATATATTCGTCTATATGACTAAATTTCATCATCGCCCATTTACATGTACTACAATATATTAATATTCAAATATGATGTGCATGTAAAACTTTCCCCGTGACCACAATCGTGTGATCCGCACTCATGAATTGTGCGTTCACATTGCGACACGGGTGGCAGATCGTGCTCACAATGTCATTGCATTCATATCTGCTTGTCGCTTAGCGACAAAAGTCGCTTTTCCCAAAGCGACCGTTAACGCCCATGATGTGCCCAGAAGGTGTTTAAAAGATTTGGATTCATTTTCAAGCACTATGCGGAGCCTCCACTAGGGAGCGTCCTTCCATCACGCTACAGAAAGCAGCTCCTTTCAGGAGGTTTTCTGCGACTGCAGTGGTTGTTTGGTCGATGTCCAACCAAATGTGTTCCAGCAGCAAAGACTGGGCCCCCACTTGACGCAGACATGACTAAACGCTGCCAGATGCATCACAGTTTTGCAGCAGCGGCGTTTGCTAACGTCCAAACATGCGTCGGCAGGTCAAGTCTTATCGAGCGGGGCATTGCAAGGCAGTCTCCCCCATTCTGGCTCGACCCAACCTCGCTTCCCGCCTCGCCCACTCTTTGTCCTTTGGCCAGCACGGCGCTGCGTGCTGCGCACGCTCGGTTGTGTTTGTCCAAAATGTTTGGCAACAACCATCAGGTACACTCGTTCAACAAGCTGAGATCTTTGTCAAAAATGTGTCACATTGTGGTTTTCCCCTCCGCACCTCATCACGCCCTGAAGACCGCACAAAATGTCTCACGGATACAGAACCTTAAAGCCACAAAATCTATCAAATCGATCCCATTTCGTAAAATTCGTATTTAATTTAATTCGTTTTAATTCATATAATTTCGTAAAATATTCTAAAACATTCAACAGTTCAACATGTGTATTCAAAGGTCAAAGTTGACCTGTAAAGTTTATGGTGTGTTTCAAGTTCAACCTGAACCTTTGTGAGTGATGGAACTCCTCTCAGCACCCAAAATTTAAAGCGCTCAAAAATGGACCAATATACATCTTCCCCGTTGAATACTTATGACTTTGCGTTTGAGCATTTGTGTATCTTGTGCTAGCCATCAAACTATAATACATTTGTATGACGCTTTCGCAAGCAAATACTGCCACCTACTGTCCAGTCAATTTTATGCTTTAACTTGACTCCAACTGGTTGTACCTGTTCCAAAACTCATCTCCTTGTATTTTCCGCATCAGTCATTTCCAAGTGTACAATTCATCTCATCGCTACTATTTAGTCGTTGAACACGCAACCGGCGTCACTTTTGGGAGCCTTCGACTTGCTCCGCTGTGTTGGTTTCACAACCGCGAATGTCAAATTGTATATCGTTCTATACTATGTAATATGTAACATGCACTAAGTGGTGAATTGCTGCATTCAATGTCCGAGCTGGCCTGACATATTGGTCCGTTAGTAACGTTCGGTTAAGCGCTTACACGGGACGACGTACGTGTATCTTAGTTGAAATGTTTTGGGTGGGAAAGGCGCTTCTCTGACAAACTGACATCACGGACCCGTTATCCGTAATTGTAATGGATCCACATTGCTGGTTTAGAGCATTGTGAAACATTGAAAAGTAGGCTCATTTGACTCCCAGATAACTTCCTGTGATTTATTTTATTTTTTTATTTCGTGAAGTCTCCCGTGGTGTAATTTGGACATCTGCGCTTGAAGTCTCCTTTTGTTGGAAGTCCCGCGCGACCGATAACCGATACTCCGCACATCGTGGAAACTCATCTGGCTTGAACTCGTTCACCTTTTCCCTCGACACGTTTCCCCACCTGAGAGCTTTTTAAACAAGCGCCGGAAAGGAGTAACAAAGTGGGAGTTGGGGCCAGGTGGAGTGCAGACACAAGTGTGGACGCCCCTATCGTTGAATGGATTTCGCACAAAAGGAGTCCGCTGTACCTGTCTCCTGCTTTGTCCCGGTTCCCATTCTGATGACCACGACAATGCCGACGACCCAAACGACGCAGCCCACCTGAAGCCTTACAGTGTGTCGTTCAGTGTGTCTATTTCACCTCACATGGCGGGAGGGCGAGGCTTTGTTGAAGTGCACTTGATTTAAGATTGTTCTTGTTTGATTGTTATTTCTTATCTTTGTTAAAAATAAACTACTGAGTTATCATCTGGCCTAATTGTTTCTTGACTTGTGATTCTCAAAATCTAGGTGTTGGGAGTCCTTCACTCCGAAAACCAGGTCTTTCCCGTGCATGCAATGTCTTTTAACAGAGCAGCTGTGTGGACCCTCGAGGGTACCAGCCAACCAGGAAACCTGAATTCAAAGTCGAATTTGCATTAATTCTGAAGCTCATAAATTGCTGTTTTGGGTTGAAAACAACCGCATCCAGGTGGGTCCAGTGAAGAAACACGCCAGGAACCAAGAGCCCAGCACAGGACAGGAAGCACTGCGAGTAGAAATGTATCCAAGCAGGTTATATTGGTCCCTCACTGCCACTTTGATTCTAAAACAGCTCTCAAGTCTCATCAGCGTAATGAAGTGACATGTATTCCAACTATGTGTTTGCTTGTGAATGGAAATGTTTACAACTCGAGCCAAAATCAGAGCGGACTGCATCCTGCGGTTTGCTTGAAGAAACACGAGCTGGTGTCAATTCAGATTTACTTGTTAGGCTCGAATATCTTAAATGCCTGGAAACGTGTTTATTTTCGTGAGTCATGTGCTCATTTGCTCATATCCGCTAAGCTAACACCACCTGATGTCGGATGCTTGTTTATGGAGGAAATGATTCATGAGTGAGAAACAGGACATGTAATCAGTCGCAGGTATTTTTGCTGTTGACGTTTTCATCAGTCACTACTGAGAATGTTATTGGCAGCAGAATTCTGTCGGCCTCCTGATGTCCGGCCTTCCAAAAATTGCCTTTTTTTTTTTTGCTTTGCGTTGCTTATCAAGAGAGTGAGTGATGCTTCAAGGCCGTTGTCGAAGCACATCTGTGGCACAGCGTTGCTTTATCAGGAAATATGAAGGCGGGAGGGAGCATAGGATCCATCTCTTCAGATCTGCTTCCAAGTGCTTTCGCCCGCAGTGCCGCTTGTTTCATCCTGCGCTGGATTTTTTTTTGGACTGCACAGCATGTGGATGTTTCGTGAACGCTGCCAGTACAATTATAAAACCACAACATCACGGCCAACACGATCGCGTGTCAGTTCATTTAAAACCCTCCATCAGTGTTCTCTCCCTGGAGGACGAGCATCTCAAAATGATAACGTAAACGAAACACTTCGTGGCTAGTAATTGCCACCACCTGATAAAATTGATATTACATATAAAATAGGGCTGTATCAATTTTTTTTTAGAATTTGTTATTCGCTCCGTCGAGTAATCAAATAATTGGATAAAGTATCTTGCATGAAAGTGTATTACAAAACCATTTTCCTCATGTATTGTTTATTTAGTTTTGTTTAGTGATTAAAAATAAGTAAGTAGAGGATTTAGACCATTTAATAGAAAAAAAAAATGGCTCTTGACGATTAGCTGTCGATTAATTCGATAATTTTTAACAGCTTGAATATAGAGAAAGAAACAGCTCCAGAGAATGATAAAGTGCCTGGTAACAAGTCTCACTTTGAATCCACCCTTCTTCCAACATTATGCTGAATTTCTAAAGTGTCCCTTGTTGACGTTCACTATCGGCGGAGTGTAAAAAGTCAGGTGGCGTTGTTAAAAAGCAGACCTGCGTGGCGTTTGGAGCTTTCAAACATATCTTTTAGCTGCCTCGCTAATTGCTAAAGGCTGCGCATGATCATCCTGTTGTGCAACCAGATGTTGCTGCCCGCGCCGTCACACCTCTGACACGGAACAATGCAAGTTACACAAAGCGTTTGAAATGTTCACAATGCGGCGCCAGACGTACACACATCAGACTTAAGGAGCCAGATAAGTTAAAGTTAAAGTCCCAATGATCGTCACACACACATCTGGGTGTGGTGAAATTTGTCCTCTGCATTTAACCCATCCCCGTGTGATTTTGACCCATCCCCTGGGGGAGAGGAGAGCAGTGAGCAGCAGCGTTGCCGTGCTCGGGAATCATTTGGTGATCTAACCCCCCAATTCTAACCCTTAATGCTGAGTGCCAAGCAGGGAGGCAATGGGTCCCATTTTTATAGTCTTTGGTATGACCCGGCCGGAGTTTGAACCCACAACCTTCCAGTCTCAGGGCGGACACTCTACCACTAGGCCACTGAGCTGGTAGATCCAATACAACCCACAATCCAAGTCATGACAACCCAACTTCTGCTTATTCTAGCTTTGTGATTTACAAGCTTCAGGTTGGGTGACATTTCCGGATGAACTTTGTGTAACATTCACCTTTAAATGTTAATTTGTACATAGATCAAAATTTTCTTTCAAAATCCACAAATAGTAGAAGAACACTGTTCCCCTTGTACACTTGTAGCACAACCTGACATCACCGTGGTGCTGCTGTCAACTAAGGCAGCAGGACACTGGTCATGTCACACCTTGGCTTCTGCCCAAAGGTGCCGTCATACCCGATGGAAAGATGCCAGCGAGCAATGTTTCTGCGTCCGCGAAGGGAAGCTACATCGTGGGTGGTCTTGCAATAGACAGCACACTACTGCCACGGAGACATTCTGCTTGTCATTATCCTTCGCTGAATTAAACACCGCAGGGGCTAGATTATTCTCACATGCTGGTTTGCTTGACTTATTGATCTTGTAATGGAAAAGGAAAAAAAAAAAAACAAGTTGAAAATAACCACGCGTCGTATTGCCGTTTGTCTGCTTGTACTTACATGCTCAATTAGCACCTCTGGCATACAATTCCGGGAGATTTGACATTCAATGGGAAACCACGCTGCCCTTTAAATCGTCTGTTCAGAAATTTAATTGCAGATTGTTTTGAATTTTTTAAAATTGTTTATGCCAAGAAATACTTTCCCTTTTCTGCAATATAGTCAAATTGGTCCCAGAGGACCTATAACCATGAACTATCCTAAAATACAAATTCTGTGATATAGATAAAAGATATAATCAGACAATGGGCATTCTCGGATTAACCCCTAAAACAGAAAGATTTCAGGAGCGTTAGAGCCGTTATATCAAAACCTGTGATCAATGTTCTGGGAATGTTTAGCTGACTCCTTAAGAACAACACATGTCCGACAAGCAAAGGCCTCAGGGCTGTTTGGAAAGAGCGCCATTTAGTGTCTAAAGTCCAGCCAGCCTCGCTCCCACAGGCCAACTTCCTTCTTGGCAGCTTCAATGGAAGTACGATAGATATTCTGAATAGTCTGCAGACAAACAATGACAATTTGGAGATTTACTGCCGCCAGGGTTAAATTTCCAGTTTTCCTGCGTGGAAGACTCATAAAAGATCAGAGTACTGCGAGCATCCATTTTTGCGCTTATTGTGCCTTTACTGCCCCGTAGCAGGCACTCAACTCCGGCTGACCTCGTTCACTGCCAAAGACCCAAAAAAACAGGCTAGCTGATAAACAGGATAAGAAGCTTTTGGTGTCCATTGAAAGATATGAAGATAAGTAATATTTTCAGATTCAGACCTTTACTTTTCCAAGTAGTTTTTTTAGTACGAGATCCCTGGAAATGGGCTGCCATATGTCGGCTCTTGAACTTGAGATTTTGCTGTCACACTTGATAAATTCAGGTCGGCGTAAAGCGCAGTTTGTTCGAAGGACCTGGCCGAGCTCGTGCGAGAACATGACAGCACATTTACATCCAGCGTGCTTCACATATCTGAGGCCTGCGAGTGTGTGCGACCGCTAGTTGCTGGTGTTTATTGTGGTTGCGTATGCTGATTGCAGCCACATGTTGGTGCAACAACAACACTAATGCCGACACGATTGCAGCTTGATTGACACCCAGCTCGCAATTGCATCGCATACCAAGGGCGAACCGCGGGACGTCAAAATGCAACATAGAATCTGCGTCGACGAGAGTTTTTACGAGGGGCAAGTGCGGAACAGTTTACACTTGCAGAATGTTTATGTAAATCACTCTTTACTGCTTTTCATTTGATTGTTTCATATTCCAGTTTTTTTTTAAGATAAAGACTGAAATGATCGATTTAACTATTCCGTCGGTGTACGTAAATGGATTAAACAAAATGATAACATATTAAGATTAGAGACCGCAAAATGCCTTTTTTTTTATTTAAATGAAAGTTGCAGTCTACCATCAGCTGCAACGCCGGAGGCTTTCTTCCAACGCACGTGATTGTTATTTTACTGCAATGATAATTAAAAAAACAAAACGCTCGTCTGGACCCCCGGGGCTCTGTGAAAGAAACCATAAAGGTCCAAATGAAGATTGTGACTGACATCTGTCGCGAGGCGCTCCGTCCCTGCTTGGCACTACTTCACACAACATAACGCAGCATCTCCTCGCTGTTAAACGACACATGGGAAGCATCTAGCCATGCTTTTGTGTTCTCGTAATAGAAGATACCGGCATGTAAACACAAGACATCAAATAACATGACAAATATAATGTTACCATCACTTTAATTCAATCCAAATGTATAGAGCACATTTTAAACCAACACGGTTGAATTAACTGCTATTCATTCAAACGTATATTGTGAGACAATACTATAAAAACAAATCATATGTGACCTGTAAAAAAACAAAAAAACAGGACTACAGATCTTTCTTTAAACACACAGACTTTTTTTGGTATTGAGTTTTTTGAATGAGAAACTTTAAATTTGTTGCTATCTCGGTCTAATGCATATATTCTTTATCCTCTGCCAAAATGAAACTTTTTGCAGTTTATTTGCCATGTTCTTCCGCATCAAATCTTCATGCATTATATCTGTATACATTGTATTATATGAATGTGCAATGTTCATTGACTTGTCATGATTCACAAACTTAAATCATTTATCTTGCTTAAGTAGGTTATTAATGTATAATTTTATAAAGTGCTGCACTATCTATAATAATGATAGGCAGAACAATGAAATGCTCTTTCACAAAAATGTCAATTTATGCACAACATAATAATGGCTTAGTAGTCAACAAAACAGACCCAGATCTTACCGTAAGTAAATTATTATGTCAGTTTATTTTCAACATTTGCACATTGCCCTTGCCCTTTCTCCCGCTAGGGGGCAGTGTTTCCCCAGTCACCCGACCTATGCATCAGACTCTTAATCAAACAATCATTCACCTTGTTTTGCACTCTGTATTGAGGGTGATAAAGAGCCAAACAATGAATCAAAAAAAGTCACTTGGAGCAAAGAAAGGGCAATGGTTTTACTGCTGAGCTCATAAGGAGCAGACGTGAACCTGCGCAGGCTCACTTTGGCTGGCTCTGTCAACTGCATCCTTGATTTTTATGTGTGACAAATCAAAGAGAGTCAGGAGCACCGAGAAACAAAAAAAGGCCAAGACAAGAGGGACGATTGCGTCTCCGGGAGTGAATGCGAACACACCGAAATGTCATCCTGACGTTAAACCGAGTCCGTGGGGAAAGCGTGGAGGAGATCTTAATTTGGAATACTCCCCTTTTCTCCGAGGACTCTCCATCTGTCAACGCTCGTCAAAGCGCCGACATGCAGAGGATGCCTAGAGGCTCTCCGTCAACGAGGTCTAATTTGAACCAGATCCATAGACAGCAGCGGCCTTTGCATTTAGTACCCAGGTTTTCAGCGGGGAATTATAGAAAACATAACCGCCATACAAAAATGCAATATGCTTAAAAATGCAGGGTTAAAAACAATCCAACGTTGGGTCGATTTGACCCGACTTTCTGGGTTGGTCGAAGTTTTCACCCTGCAGTTTTAAAGGTGTAGTAAGACAGCAAACATCTGGGGCAAAAATAAGACCAGAAGAAAAGCCGTGGTGCCAGGATTTTGAAGGACTCGCAATGCGGTGACGCAACAGCGTGGCCCACCAAAAGGAAAAACCTGCAACATCATGAATTCAGTCTGAGGCCTCGGCTTGGTGCCCTCCCTCTCCCTCTACGTCACCGCCTAATTGGCAGCCTCTCGCCAGAGGCTTTAAAAGGCGTGAGCGCGTCTCTCAGCCCTCCACAACAAGCCCACCCACCCACCCATCCGCCGAGCACCACCACCTCCCCCAGTTGCCCCACTTCGCTGTCGTCCTCCTGGCTGCAGCATGCACGCTGCTCCCCCGCTGCTCCTCAGCCTGCTGCTGCTCCGCGGATGCTGCTGCGCCTCCGGAGCCGCCGCCAAGGCTTGGAGGCAGGTGTCCAACGACGGCACGGAATTCATACGGGACTACTCGCACAACAGCAATAACAACACCATGAATAACAACAACAGGGCCAAAACAGGAGGAAGAACAAGCAACTCAGTCTCTTACAGTAAGTGTCCTCTTGATCATTATTCCTCATGCCTGTACGTTTTTCAGTACCTAGACAAAGATAGGAAATCTCAGCTAGTGTCATCCACGGTGTGCTTATTTGAAATATTTGATTGTTGGAAAGCCCACAGGCGAAAGGATAAAAGACCTGAAATCCACCAGATTTTTTCCAAGTAGAATATTCCTGTTCAAAGCTTTGACCATTTTTACATCAAATTTAAATACTCGTTAAGGCCAGAAAGTGATTAAAAATCATTACAAGCCTTTAACTACAATAAAGTCATTTCAGCACAAGGCAATATCATTTTTAAAATTATAATTATATTGATACCTTTTCTATTTTAGTTATCAAAAATGCTTGAACTTTAGGTTGCTTATCAGCTAAATGTTTTGGTACATCACATTTTGACTATTTGAAATATTTAACAAAAAGCCATCTTAGTTATCACACTTCAACTCTATTTTTTTTAATTGGATTTGATTATGTCAGAATCAAATTAACACGCACATTCCTGCGGTTTCTTTTCTGACACGGGTGGAAGTGGAGCCTGCACACAGATATCGGAAACCCCTTATTTGTTCATCAGTTTATTGCCCGTCTCGCTTGACACTATTAGTCAAGCTCCGCTTAGGGATGCAAGCTTCTGATTGCGGTAACATGTCGGCCTTAATAGAAAACACCGGCCTTCTTCTGGCTGCATATTTCCATGAGGGGCTCTGGAAATTGCTTTTTTAACGCTACGCTGCCTTTGAGAATGATTCCCACCTGTGGCCTGAGAAGGGGAAATGAAGATATAATCAAATGCCAAGTGTCAGATTTGAGGTCTTCTTTGGCCTGTGTGCTTTCCAAAACACTACATTGCCGTTTTCAGGAAGCTCACAAGGTTTTAACTTTTTCCTGACGACTTTGTAGTTTTGCTTTTAGACAGATATTTTTATAATAGGATAGCAGCATCATAGAGGAATGCCACTAGGGAGCTTTAACAACAATGACAACAGTATTGGCGAATTCCCCATCTATGGCTTTACTTAAGAAAATTCTTTGTCAGCTACAAGCATAATTCATGACAACTGCATAGTGTCAGCCTAAAGCCTATTTTAAAATCGTATAATACCCCCTGTATCGAGAATCGTATCAAATCGTCTCTTCGTAGCAATGCACACCCGTAATTATTTTAAGGTAATAAAAACAACCCTAAATTGAAGCTACATCTTCAACATGCCTTCAAGTGCCTGTGGGTCACTTTTCCCTTAAACGTCCAGAGTCATTAAAAATGCGGATACCGAGCGATCGTGCGAGCCGTCGTTGTGTATTGCAGCCATAGAAAACACATCGGGATCGGGTTTTCTCGAGGAGAATAAAACGGAGGTTACTTCTCATGCATCTTTTTGTGAAGTGGGCCCACAGGAAAGCAGATCCCTCGCCCGTTGTTTGGTCCTTTTAATACACCGCTAAAAGAAAGACAAGTCACAAAACAACAACACAATAGCCCTTGCATGCGTCAGTTATAAAGACGCGGCCGAAAATGGAGATGACATTGTTTTCTCGGTTGTGTTTGTTGCTTTAGACGGCCGTTTAGTCTTTAGTTCGAACATTACCGAGGGCCAGCACGACTGTATGTGCCAGGCTCAGAGCTCCATTAATTTGGATGGAGTGCTTAACTGGCTCCTCCGCATCAGCTGATGGCTGCCAGCTGGATGTCTGCGCCTGGAGGCCTTAGCCACCAGGGAGCGTGGATGAAATTAAATTAACAAACACTCGACTAAATATGGTTGTTTTTGAATCTCGAAAAGCAAATCGCGCTTTAATGTTCTGACCTACTTTTGCAATTAGGGATGGGTATTTCAAACATTAAGAATTACCGGTAGGCGTCAAGCCATTCCCATTTAGAAGAAAAATCCTATTAATTTTTGATACACCTTGAGCCATGGGTAACTGGAGCCATGAGCATATTAAAATTCTAATTCTGGTGGTTTTTAGGCTGGCACAACACATTTGCCACGAATAAAGCCATGGATGGAAAATATATTTGTTCTTCAAATCTGTTGTTGATGTCAATGCTCCTGCTGCATGTTCCGCCCCCAAGATCTCAATAAGTTACAAATTTAGCAGAGGTCGACTTTACCACTCTATTTAAATGAAGTACTGTTGAGTCATTGACCATCAGGTTAGTCAGTGATGAGGCAGTTAGCCGATGTATTTTTCCAGTGTTTGTCTTGTAAGCGAGCGTAACGGCAATATCCCGCTGTTGTTTCTCAGGCGCCTCGGAGCTCAGCTGCAGGGAGCTGCTTTCTACCCGCTACATCACAGACGGATCCTGTCGTAGCGCCAAGCCGGTGAAAGAGCTAGTGTGCTCGGGCCAGTGTCTGCCCTCACACCTCATGCCCAACTCAATCGGCCGTGGCAAGTGGTGGAGGACCGGCGGCGGAACCTCGGACTACCGTTGCATCCCGGCGCACTCGCGAACGCGCCGGGTGCAGCTGCACTGTTCCAACGGCAACACTCGGACTTACAAGATCCGCATGATCACATCTTGCAAGTGCAAGCGATTTCGGCCGCACCACAACCAGTCCGAAGCCAAGGAGGTCCCGCGGTTGCCCCGCAAGAAGAAGCACGGCCGCTCGTCCCAGGACAGAAACAAGAACAACACGCCCTTGACAGACAACTCGTATTAAGAATCTCCCGAGTACACACAAACCTGACCGATTTCTATTGAAGAGGAAATGCAAGAGCGATTTCACAAGCTGAGCTGACTTCAAGTGTTTTTCCGCCAATCTCAGTTTACTTTTCTGCATGACAAACCTTAAATGTCCGGGACTCGCTATGAGAAGACGTCGCAGTGGGTCCTCGTCCTGATATAAATGCATCTCAAGCGTAGCAAACATCCTCCCCGCCGGGCCCTCAAAGCCATCTGTACAAACACACGACGCTAGCTCTCCCCTGCTGCATTTAAGACCGACAAGGTGCACCAAAGGGGCCGTAATCCATCTACATCTGTCTAAACGGGACACTGGCAGCTCATGAGGGTGAAGGGGTTCCAAAGGAGGGATGGTGACAGCTTCGCAAAGAGGCCTCCCACCTCTTTACCCCCCCCCCCCCCCCCCCCAAGGCCTCAATAGCCCCGTGGCGAGCACTCGGCATTCCTTGGATTTACCAATTCAGTGAGCCCACGAATGGACCTGATAGAAGAGTGATCCTCCTCCTGCCATTCTGTAAATACGCCAAGAACACGCTTCGCCATTTTTCTTGTGGACGAGGTGGGCATTTATCCAGACATACCCCCTTTACCAACGCACGTGTCATTCCCCACCGATTTCAAAGCATCCTGATGATGTTTGCTTGTTTTTGGGGGACTTTTAAAAAGAAGCAAGTGGAAAACATTTGTCACTGGTTGTGCATACCTGAGTGTTGCCCTTACCAGGCTGGGGGGTATCAAGTGGGAACCAGTGACTGGCGAGAGGGGACGATTTCCACTAACGAAAGAACTGCATATTTATTTTTTTCCACATTTAAATTATTTATGCAACCTTTTTTGTAGTATATTATAAACGCCATTATTGTCATATAGTACGACAGCGCAATGAAATACTGTGCAGTACATGAATAAAGCCAACGCAGATACATTTGAAAAGTGGTGTGCTTGTTTTATTCAAATGTCATGCGTCGAATGTTTCTCACTGACTTTCACGTTGGATCTCGTGACAAACTTGCTTTACCGTAGGTACCTGTGACTCCCAAATTTACAGGTAAGTCAAATACTGTCATACTGTTGTTTATTGCTAACGTAAGAATTAAATTTAGTCATAATCCAGGGACTCCCTGTAAATGCCATCTGGCCACTGAAATCAGTTCATTTAGGAATGCAATTTTTATTCAGTCTTTCAAAAATATAAGGTGCACGCACAAAACATAACTCTACCGTGGGCGTTATCTGGGAGCATTTGATTTCACGACATCATCCCGAGCGGGTGGTCATTATGTCATTGCCAAGTCTTGTTTTCCTGGAGAGAACAGACATGCCCCCCTATTCGTTTGGCCAGAGTAAAGAGTGTGTCCCTTAGGAAACCTTAGACTACGGTGCGGTGACGCTGACAAAGCATCTGTCCCGTGTTAACGTGCGCACAACACCGCAAACTCCCAGTGACCCTTTCCCAACCACGGTGTAGGAGACGTCAAGCGCAATCTACTCCCAACCAATGCATCATGTCCACCGCGCTCGCTCTAAGTGTCATCGGAGGCGCTCGGAACTCCAGGTGCACGCGTCCCATAGGTCCCGCTCGGAAAACCGGCTCCTCATATCGCCGCAAATGCTGTCGGCCTTGAGAAAATATTTATAGAACTGACACGTTGACCACAATAAATGCTCGCGGGCTTCCTTTGTCCTGATGTGGGAACGCAAGTGAGAGAAGTGGGAGGAATTCAGTCGGTCCCAAAGCTGTCGGCGGGCTTTCAATCACGCCTCCATTGTACCATTTGTAACTCCAGACAAACGTACAAAACATGCTCCTGCAAAAAAGCCTTGTTCCCAAAGTTGTTTGTTTAGAACCTGGGGTTTTGTTTAACCACCTCAAAAAAATCTTTGATCAATACTGCCAATCAATTACCGTTTTGGTCTCATGTTGTCAAAATGTGAACTGCACGATGATTGCTCTTATTGAACCAAGAAATATATTGGCCAATTTATGGATCTAACACCTGCTGTGAATTTTGCCGTTCAGCCCCTTTGTTGAGAACAACAAGGGCGTCGTCTTGAAACTCTAAACACGTTTGAAAGTTTCTTTCACATATTTAGAAAAGGTCAAATGAAATTCACCTATCATGTTATAGTGCATTTAAGGTTCATCCTGAAATTTCACCTAAAAGCCAAATCTCCTCTGCAGCATCTGTTTTATAAGTAGCATAAATCCTTTACATTGTGTCTCATTTTTGGGGAGTGATTCCTAAAATCTGAAGACCTCTAGAGAATTGGAGCTTGGAATTCTTGAACATTTTTGGCGCTAGGGAGCACTTTAGTCTGAAGAAGATTGAATGAGATTTGAGCTCTTTTGTTTCAGCCACTTGCTTGATTTGTTTTCAGGCCAGATGACAACATTTTCCATTAATCCGGTTTCTGCCCTCCATTGGCAGGGTTTTGGCGCACTGTGAAAGAATTTAACTTACGCTGCTACATGAAAGGTAGCAGCGTGTAGTAGCAGCGTGTACTGCTTTGTTACCATACTTCTTATTTGGAAAAGAACTCTTTGAGGTGAAAGGAGGCTTCGTAGCACTAACAAGACCTGCCAGAATTTTCTTTATTAGACTATCATCAAATGCATGCCTTGCCAGAGTTATTCAACTCATAAAAGCGAGTACGTCAACAATACAAGGGACGTCTACATGAAACGGGATCGATCAAAAACATTTTTACAAAACAATTCCTGCGGCCTGCCAAAGGCTAACCTAATAAAAGTTGGTAATGTGTCAAATTTCTCCATCGACAGCTTGTGCAAGCAAGAGCTCTCCAGGAGGCTTTGCGTAGATGAAAAACATTTTACTGGAACTGCAAACATGCCGACCTTCGGCGGCGATTACGCCACGTCAAGATGATTCCGCCCCCGCAGTAGTTTTCAATCACGCTTTTCCCAAGACTGCAAACGACAGCTGGAATCAAAGACGTGTGTACGGTGAAGGATGATCAAACTGAGTTTCTTGAGGCAAAGCATTGAATTTGTTCGATCCACAGCGTCTTAGGCAGGAGTTGAGGAAGCGGCTGTCAACGGGAGAGTTCTTACTCTGAAGTTCTGCAGGAATTTCTGCGTCGTTACTCATCATCACCTGATGGGGATCCTGTTAAAAACGTAACGCTTCTAAGTGAAATATGTTCGGTGCGGGATTAGACAAGCACAGTTTGTTTTACTAGTCGACATGTTTGACCTGAAAAGCGGCTCGGAGCTTCGGCGTGACGTGTTTACTTGCGGCAATCCTGGATAAGCTTCAAAAGTAGCAACGGGAGTTTACACAATGTCACTCGGCAGTTAGCGTACTGAGCGGATGTTGACTCTGCAGAGATCACTCCGACGATACACACAACGTCCCTAAAGAGAGTTCGTAACTTGCTTCTTGAGACTATTCAATAACTGTGTTTGACTTTCTCTACCGTTGTTGCTGAATTCTTATTATCGTCTAAGATCATCTAAGTAATTGTTCTTTAAAAAGTCCTTGGGTTCCAAGGGCTTTCGCAACGTCACCGTAATCAAGTTTCATTAGGGGTGTTTAGGTGCTGCACCCATCCGAGGTCCCAGCCTAGGCGCTGCCTCGAAACACACCTCCGAAAAGCCGCGTCAACTCTTGTTAAAAGGTCTTGACAGTTGGGCCTTCCCCAGGGAAAATTCCTGGTTGTGTTCCCACCCTTTTGCCTTGCGTCACGAGGCTAAGTGGATAGCATGTTAGCATTTAATAGGGATGAAAGGACTCCATTCATATATTAGAATTCAGGATTGAGCAGTGGTTTCAGCTTGAGTCAATCATGGAAGATTTAAAGGGAACCAGCACGTGTGTGGGCGGCGGTCTGGCTTGTTTTGACAGGAGATCGTCCGACGCCCGACCAAAACCTCTCCTCCCGTTTTGAATGGCGAGCAAATGATGAGTCAAACGGTTCGTCTCCATGTCATCAGTGTTAACCGCGATGACGCTGGAGCCAGACAGGCTGCGACTGGCGAACCTTCCCCGCCATCACACTGCTTGGCCTAATGCTTCACGACGCCTCTGGCACGTAAAGACACTTTGGAAACTGACGAGTAACCTCAACTAGTTTGTGTTTGGACTTGATTATTAATAGAGGAGGCAAACGTATTCTGTTTGTTCTGAAAAAACACTTTGCTAAAAGTCAAAGTGAAGTATACTTCAAGTTTGCAGTTTTAAAGCTGTTAGCAAAAATTTAATGTAGCCTCACTTTATGTGCTCTGTAAACAAGCTGACATTAGCTTTGGTTGCTACATATGCAGCATGACTCGCTTCTTATTTCTGCTATGGTTGGCATCTTACCCCGCTCTCCCCTAAATTAGTTTGGAGCTTGGTCACAAAACGAATTTGGGACGCTGCCAATAGCCCTAATCTAAAAAGTTACAGACGCCACGTTAGCTCGGCTGCGATATCGAAGGAGACGGTAACCGGTGGCGTTGGGCGCCTCTCAAAACAACAAACCCCGAAGGCGTCGTGTCCGCCCGCGCAGACAGGCCGGTGCCTTTGTGCTTGTTTGTATGTTTGTCGCAGCGTTTTCCTCTTTCCCACTTGATAATATTTCCCGTTCCCATAAGCACGCTGGCTCTTGGGCCCACATGGAAACGGTTTTAGTTTCACTTGATCCTAACCCGCCTTTGGATGAGGATTCAGCGCAATCAGCTCCAAAGATTGCCTCCCATCCTTGTGGCTGAGGCTACATGACCCCGGGAGATATCTCCTCCATCTCCACAACTTAGGAGATCACGATCACTCCCGCAACTCCCCCACAAACCTTAAACGCCCTGTCCCGGTGTTGACCCCGCCCGCAAAAACGCGGCGGCGATATTTTCAGTTGTCATTAAACTGTTGTTCCACCAGATTAAGTGCTAGGAAGAAGAAGGAAGAATATTGCAATTCTTTCTCCCTCACTCACATTTTACTCATTTTACACAATTTTCAGGACCCACAAAATTTCCTAATTTCTGTTGACCCTAAATTTGGGAAATTCAAAAAATTTTGATGTCGACTTTATGTTGACTATTTTTACTCCATATGATAAAATGACAGTACAGTAGTATTTATATGATTTAAAATAATTTCATTTGTAATGTGAAACTAAAAGCTATGACCCTAACTTGACAGGAAGTCCCCTATCATTAGCATCTCCTCACCAACAAATTTGTCTAAGAGCGTTCGACGCGAGATGAAATACGGTTTGCGGAGTACCGCGCCAAGCGTCTCCTCGCAAAAGTGGCGGACGAGGCTGTTTTTACGATGCCATCAGTCATCTTTTTTTGCTGCCACTTGGCAAGCGCGCCAGGCACTTTAAGAAATAGAAGCAATTAAATATAAAGAGGGGACAGCGGTGGTGTCACCAGTTAATCAGCCGCACCAGTTTTTTTTTTTTTTTTTTTGGCTCCAAACTGGAAAGTGAGTTGTCTGCTTGAATCTGGACGCTGATCAAACGAAAGGATTATAAACCAAAAGAAAAGTCACATGCAGCTCTGGTGCTAAAATGTTTAATTCCAGTCATAGGTTCTATTCGGGTTTTTTTTTGCGATATCAACAGAAGTGTTTCCAGAGTGCACAAATAGTTCACTTTTTGTGGAGGAGCAATCGAATCGTGCTTCCTGTTGATACGTACCAGCATAAACTACAACATATTTGTAGATTATGATAGATTACCGCGCATGCTTTTCATTGGACGGAGTTGATATATAAATCAAATGACATCATCAGTGCACCTGCTCGGCCGGTGTAGATAACAAATGAGAATATTTGCAGTTGATAAATGTCTTCTTTTCGGGCCTTTAAGTTCAGTTTTCCTGAATCGCATGATGATGATTAAAAACGAGCCATGAGCGCTGATGACCGAAACAGATCCTTGGGCTGGAGTCCACCTCTGGGATGTCCCCGCGTTGACCTTCAGTCTGAACTGTTACAAGTTGAGCCATGGCATTCAAACGCGGCACATGTGGCCACGTGTGCTTGCCCATAAATATTCCCCGTGTAGATGGCGGCCTGGTTCATCCATCAGCTGAGGGTCCGGAAGCCTCCGTGTTCCCAGCAATGTGGGAACCTCCCAAAAGGTCCTCGTGTACACGTCAACAGGTTTTTCAATTAAAGCTTTTAGTCCGCAACTCGGGAACATTATCCTCCTGATTTAAGACAACTGCTTGAAATTTACTTCTTCTGTGGATTAAATCGTCAATGAGAGAGGTTTGCATGGGAAAATTGCCCATTTGTTGTTCTTATTTTTGTTGGTTTCCGGGGTCAAACTGTCATTGTCATAAAATCTTTATAGACTGTACAAGCAATGTTTTAAGGAACATTCTCAACGGTCCTTGTTCTTCCTCTGGTAACCGTCCTTGGTGGCTTAGCTTGTTGGCTTCCATTCCTTCCAATAGGAGTTAGGTTATAGGTCACAATGATAAATACACATTTTTAAAGTATTTGTCAGTCTCAAGTATAAAAAAAATGACGTTTGAACAGGGGTGTTTACACGTTGCCTTTCATCGTCTGGACCACCTCATTGTCGAAGCCCCCATTTATGTCATCGCTAGGTGAGCTTTTCCGTGTTCTTCCTGAGAGGGTTTAGATGTCACACGTGTCAACAACTAGCCCCAAGAGCAACATGTGTACCCGAGCCAAGGATAAAAGCGAAAGAGGTCGCGGCTGTTTCTTCCGTCGAGCCAGAGAAATAATTTGACGCTGACCATCCTCTTCTTTCTTTTTTCTTCTCTTTCATGATCTTGTGTTTGATGTGCTCCACGATTGGCTTCACTGCAACCGTCAACAGCTGGCGTCAATTTAAGGAGGAGCAGTGAGGCGTCCGTCAGAGGTGAGCAACAAGACACAAACAGCAGGACATACGGTTGGAAAAATCAAATCTTATATTTATCTTAACAAACAGCTAACTGTATTTTTTATGATAGTACTTAATACATTAGACTTACAAAAAAAGGAATAATGAAAAATAAAGCATCTGATTTTAATAAAAGAACACAACTCCGATCAAGCCGAGTGTTTCGCCAGCCCGGAGATTCCAAACAAACGTTTTCAGGTCGATTTCATGTTTCAAATTTAAAATAAAAAGAGCGCCAACAAATTTCATCAAGCTACAAGTGTCAATATAGCCAAGCAAACATTCCCGTTGATGTTCCAAACACGCGTCCTCTGGTGAGCGACAGTATGACGCCGTTCAAGACAGAAACCGGAGATCCCCCAGATGGGAAACCATCGCATCTTTGCATTGGGCGGGGACGAGAAGCCGAGTGCAATCGGACTCCTCCTGTATCCTCCGAAGCTCGCAACGGGGATGGGACTGATGTTCCCGGCCACCGTCGTTCCGCGTCGCTGCAGGATCCATTAGGAAAGGCGGACGAGCAGAGGAAGATGGCACATCAGTTAAACATCGTCAAGAGAATCGTTCTCCTTGTTGGATGGCTTGTCGAGCTCTGCAGCATCTGTTTTCCAACAAAAAGTCTTTTGTAGCCTCCCTCATTACAAGATCTGGCACATAAAATATCGGATCCAAAGCGCAAAACCAAGTATCTTGTCCCTGTCCAGTATTCTTGAAGCCGCTCCAAAATGGAGCATATTTCCCCGAGGTGCCTTCATGGATCTTCAGTGAAGCCATACTGCGTCAAAAACATACGCGAGGGTCATAAAAGTGTCCACCTGATGTTTATGTAGCAGATAAAGCAGGCGTGACACGACATCCAGAATCTAAACTCCTTCCTGACCACCAGCATCTGTTGCTCTGTTTTTCAGCATAACTTCTTTCGTAGCCTCTATCGATCATACAAGTATATCTGATACAAAGTAAAAAATAAATAAATAAAAATAAATCCCCTTCTAGTCTTCTGTAATCTGCTTCAAAACTGAACTCAAAGAATTCAATGATGTTCTTCAGCTAAGCTAATGTAGCGTAGCCAGCTAACTAAGCGTGACGCAAAGTCCACAACAGGCTAATACAAAGAACATAACTCATCTGCGACCGTGACCTGACTGACTGACGCCATTGTGCACCTGCAGCACCGAGGTGGGGTGGTGTCCCCCGTTGTAGCAAGGCCTCCGGGAACCCCGTCAGGTCTGATGTATGTGAAGTTTGTCTCCCTGTAGATTTGCCTCCAGGGGTCTGATTAAAGTGGTCAGCTGTGCTTGAGGTCGAAGGACTTCATTAGTGTATTATGAAGCTTATATATTTTTTTATACGTTGTTATACCACGAGTCGGTTTCAGTAACACTTCATCCGGATATGTGTGCTGTAAAAATGAGTAAAGCTTCCCTTGTTGGATTCCACCGCCAGCTTCTTCCCTTCACATTCCCGTCTGATGATCCCCATTCATCAAAAACGTCGGAAATCTTTCCCTTTTTCTTTGGAGGAGGGGTTGTGGAAACAAAAACACGCAGATAAATGAGGAAGAATTTTGGATCAGCTCGCTTGTGTTCTTGGATCGCCATCCAATGTGCAGGTGTTTCCACGGCAACAAGCCATCCATTTTCCATATGCCGTTCAGGGTCACCTAACCCCAGATGAATAGATCCCGAACTGGTCGCCAGTGGATGGCTTTGATATTTACAGTACCTCTGATAAAGTTTCAAGATGGGACTCGGGTTTCACATAAAGCGGATTCAACTACATTCAAACTCTACTTCAAATCCCAAACCCTTGAAACCTTTAACCTGTTTTGGAACCTTAACTCGGACTTGAAGTCTTCATTTAAAATCTCAACTCTGCTGTAATCCCAGAAAAAAAAAAAGGACCCTGTGTTTGAATTGTAACCCACGGCAACGGCCTCAAAGTCAACTGTGTGAAAAAAGTTTTTTTGTGACAATCCAACAATTGAATTTAGCTGCGCCCTGGCCCAAACTATGAAAGGAATGAAGAACAAAAGCACATCAAAGAGTTAAATGGATGTGATGGCTCATTTTTATGATAACTTCCATATTTCACTTTGAAAAAGACGCTGGGAATTGATGCGTCTGCATGTCGCTTATTGGACGTATTTAACGTGCTTATTTTGGCGAGGCTTCCTGTGAAGTGCATCCAGAGTGCAGTTGATTAAACAACGACGGGTAATAAAGGATGGGAAGCAACCCCCCCCCAAAAAAAGCAGAACAAAGACCAGCACACGTCAAGTATTTCAACCCGCTGGTCTGCCGATGACATTTATGCGTCTTTGTTGTGCGTTTGCAGCTCTTTTGCAAGACATCCTGCTGGCTGCTGGCCAGCACCGCCACACGAAGACCCCCCACCAATGCACCCCCCCACTGATGTGATATCATACCCCCTTTTGAAAAGAAGACCCCCCTCCTCTTCGACATCATATCACAATAACAAGGTTAGTTTTGCTAACAACGTGCACGACACACTTGAGCTAGCAACATGTTATTACTACGGCTCTATTTATTTATGAATTCATTATTTTATCCATCCATCCATCCATCCATTTTCTGTACCGCTATCTATTAATTACTGGACAATTCTAGGCTGCAAAAAATAATTTTGCGTGTTTTTAGGCCACAAACAAAATTAATTTGATGTCTCAAACGGACGACCCCCTTTCCCCAAATCCCTCCGAGGTTCCACTGAAGCGGCTAAAAATAAATCCCGTCACGCGTAGCGATGCTCTCTCGACTGCCACGATGACATCGCTCGCGGTCCCGGCGTTTCCATCTCAGGAAGTTTGCTTCCTGGCAGGACGTGTTTACACTCGTCTGTCAGCTCCGGTGATTTATTTGTCCTCTGACTTTGTCCCAGAAGAGTTGTAACAGCAACAAGCTGCCTGCCCGCCCGCCCGCACACGCTACATGATCACTGACATCCATCTCAAACAATTAAATGTGTTTATTTTTCCCTTTGAGAGGAGAATTATGACTTTAGAAAAACATTTACGGCACATCAAGCTAATGTTTTATGCTAATGCGTCCCGTGTTAGCCACGCATCTCAAGAGTCCCTTGTCCCTGAAATTGTAATTTAAAACTCTAACCATGGCTCGAAATCCAAGTCCCAACTTGAAAGCTTTATTTGAAACCTTATCTCTGTCTTGATACCCCAATCCTGAACAATGTAGGTCAGAAAATGCAGTAAGAATGTCATCTAATACCTAACAGGGCAAGGATCAGCCAACCAAATGTCGTTTACACGTCACACCATTCCACATCATTCTAAGTCAATCCCGTTTTTTCATTTGTCGACGCCTTGCTGGCAAATGAAGTGTTTAACGTTGCGTCGCTGCAAAGCGTGTCGAAGCGATTGTGTTACATCGCGCTGGCCCCAAGGCTCCTCAGTGGCTAAAACGACAGCTGGGATTTGGAATCACATCCTCCATCTCCTCTTCCTATGCGTTCGCGAGCGTGTTAAAATGCCGAAGTCAAAGCAAAAAAAAAAAAAGAGAAGCTCACGGCAGAACGCGAGGTTGTTTTGGATTTTGTCAGACGCAAAACAGCTCAAAGCTTTTTAACGATCGCATTTATCATCACAATCATAATTAGGGAGGAAAAATGTTCAGGCCCATGGGAGGGATTGGACTGGTGTTCTTCATTTGGCTAAAGAGCTCGGATTCTTGCATCTTACGTACACACACACATCCACACGTGCGCACCGTGGTCCAGGGCGTGTCTTCACTTTGTTCAAGTCGAGCACCTGATTGGAAACATCGGGATTCATATCCTAACTAGGCAGTCTTAAACACTCTCATCTGTGCGTGTGCGTGTAGAGCAGGTGAACTGTGAAAATGCAGACACACACACTCACAAGCACACACCGGGAGTGAAGGATGCTTCCTCTGACTCGGGCGTTTCCATGGAATATCATAAACGCTAAATTGGGTTTGCAGGAAATCCGATTCTTCATTTCATCCGTGCTCGGTAAAAAAAAAAGTGTAAATTGGAGATTAGAAAACCAAGAAAGACCTGGAAACCTTTTGCGCAGGTGCTTGGGTTCTTTCTATCGCCCCCTACAGTACATTAAGATGTAGTGCAGATACTATTTTATGTACCATACACATCAGACTGACTTCAGGTGAAAACTTGCGCAACACAAATACTCAACTACCACAGCAACAAAAAAGGAGTGAACGCTCAACACGAGCCAATCTTTGCTCCGGGGCGTGTCCTAAATATGCTTCCAATCAGTGTATCTCATCAAAAAAGAAAAGCATCTTTAATCAGGGCAATCTTTTCGGAATCAAACAACATGTTTGTAATCAGTACGCACTCGCGCACGCAATACGCTGACACGGGTGACATGATGGAACCTTCACGTCATTGTACATGTACAACAGATGTTATATTCAATATAATCATGCCCTGACAATGATTAATGCTATCAATTCATTTCCCTGCTGCTCCGTGTGTGCCTGTGGTGACACTCAGGCCAGTCAGCGTGAGGTTGGCGATGCTGACGCATACAGTCCATGATGGATGGACGGACGGATGGAAATTCTGCTTTCGCAAAAGTCCCCGGCTGCCATCCCGTGCAGTGTCCATGGTGATGCGGCCACTCGCACTCCCAGGCCAAGACAAGGGTAAGGTTTTAATTCAGGCCAATTCAATTCAAGCCTTGGAGTAGCGTTTTAAACAGGATTCGATTTTTAAATACACACAATATGGTCAAATTTTGGCTCTCAAACTAGTTTCACATTGGGTTTTTTAATGAGGGTTGAAATTTGGGAAATTGTTTCAAATTAGCGTTCTAAGACAAAGGTAAGTTTCAAAACTGGGGTCTCAAACAAGATGCTAGTTGTTTGCTACTTCTCCTCTGGAGGGGCTTTAAATTGTAATCAGGTTGCCATTGTTGTGGACCTTTTTTTTGAGGGGGGTTTGAGTGCCACCCAAGTGGTCTTGAGTCCTCGTCGAAACGCTGTGGAACGCTCCCAATCCTCCCCAAGTGTTTGAATTCAGACGCCGCCATCACGTAAATTCCTGGCAGGCGCCGCTTTGAGAGGAGGCTCGTTTATTGGAGGGCGTGTCCCCGCGGAGACGCTCGGACGGGCTTTTTAAAGGATTTGGAGCTATGTGAGGGGGCTTTGAAGTAGCCCCTTTATCATTTTAAGTTTGCATCCACTAGTGAGCCAGTAGTGACGCATGCCTGGATTGTCTTAAATTGGTTTCCACCCAGCAGTTTAAGTTGACAAAGGTGGTATTAACGTTTCTTATCCAAACCTGGTTGACCTCATTGTGGATCATCGCCTCTATTCAGCTTAGCAGCCATTAGCAAGCCTTGGTTATGAGAAATCATGTTCATGCCAGAGTAATGTCTCACAAGCAAACAAAAAATAAACTGCTGGGTATAAAATGAGAAAAATTTTGTTTATCCAGAAAACAAACCACATCGCTCAAATGAGAGTTGTGCCCACGCTTAACACAAATATTTTGCTCCAAGTCTCACTGGGAACCTCAAAAGGACAAAAGCTATTGCGCCAGCCGGGCTCCCGGAATGTGATTGTTTCATTAGGGGGACCTTAAGTACCCCACCACAACCCCCCCACCTATTTTTAATTTCTGCTCCCAGTGGCACTCCTGCCTGGGGCCGGCCCGTCTCGGAGGTGCCACGCTGCCAAAGGTTAGCGGGGCCGGCCGGTTCTCAGACGGCGTGAGTGCCAAGGCCAACAGTCTGGTCCTAACGGGACCCCCTCATAACGCCCCCGTGCCAGGATACTTGATGTTTCCTAATATGGTCCCAGCCCTCCTTGCTGTAATTTGGATTTGTAATTTGGAGAAAGTTTGTGGCTGCTTTGATCCCATCTGCAGTCATGTGGTCTGTAAGCAGCAATATTGTGACATGACTGGATTAGCTGTCAACTGAAGTACGCGATGAAAACCCTTCATCATCCCATCAATCAAACCTTCCCTTGAGTCACTCGGTCATCTTGAGTGACACTTGTAAGGACTCAACCAGGCGGCTCAGACTCGAACATGGGACCTGACCACAAAACTGTCAATCATCCTTTGCTGGAACGGATGAACATAAATAAATATATTTGATGTCCGAACAGCATCTTGATATCCTGACTGTTTGGAAATAAATCTATAAAAGAAGTTCTAGAATAATCACGGGCCTTGGGGCAAAATCCGATGACACTGTATCTTTGTTTGTTTCCACTTCCTGCGTTAAAGCCTCAAGTGACAAAATGAGGCGTCAGTGAGGTGAAAAATAATCCCCGGTGAGCGGAAGTGGCCACCAAGGAGGAGGCAGCCCAATCGGAGCTTTGTGTGCGTTCAACACAATGAGCGAGCGTAAAGTGAGCGTTGAGTTCATTCATTGTTCGGCCCCTCAAACGTGCCGCTTGAAGGCGGCGGGTCGGGTAACATCCGAGAAGAGGACGAGGTGTGGAGTTGTTGACTTTTTACAATTGTCGCTTCTAATGTTGTTGGCGATTTTTACCGTTGTAGACACTTGTACTTGTCACTTTAGCTTACCAAACTTCAGATATTTATTTTCTTTCTATCTTTCGTCTTAGCTCCTTGATTATATAATACCGTATATTGTACACATATATCATATATAATAACCGTCGTTATTTTGCATTCAGGAGCCTTGGGAAAAAATCTATCAGCGCTACAACTGCAGCTATCAATCAGCGCTTTTCTTCATTGAGGCAAACTGAAAGACATTTCAAGTAAAAGTGCTCAAGGCACTGAGAACCAAATCTCATCGCGCTTGTGTTGCTGATTAGTGGGATGTCCCGGAGGAAATGAGAACATGAGAACCAACTGTTTGGCCGCAACTTTTCTCTCTTGTCTTTACTGCTTTCTTTTGATTGGAAACAAATTCCAGTTCAACTCCCGTTGACTTCAAGGAACTACCTGCCAGGTAGACAAGAAACTGGAAAGTCTTCCATTGGCACGTTTGCATCATTTGGCGTGCGTATTTCCTGTCGGCTTTTGTTTGTGCGTCGTCAACAAAGCGACTCGCCCCTCGCCGCCGCTTTTGATCTTGCCGCCAGCCGCCGCCCGGACGCTTCATTACCATGTGGAGTCAGCGCAGAAACATTTGTGTGTTAAATGTGAGACGACACCGAGAGCCGCCGCCGCTGCTTTGTGTTTCCCTCGTTTCAGAGGGAGGAATCCGGAATCCAAAAGAACAAAGAGAAGCTTTCCAAGGGATTTTTTTCCCCACTTAAAAACCACAACATCGCTCTTGATTGACTTAATGGAAGATGTCATGTTAGTGTTCGTCGTGGCCTTTTGGCTTCCAATCAAGACGTGATCCCATTTGATCCCTGCTTGATGAGCGCCTTCAAAGCCAGCAAGACAGACAAAAGTAATGAGACAGTCAATTAATGAATGGAGCCGAGGTTGGATGACAGTCTGAATCCCAATTGGTCATCCTAGCAAGACATATTAGGCAAGTTGTTTTGGGCGAGTTCCTTTTCTGTTTGCGGAGAAAGCAACTCTGACATCCACTGGGACATGATTGGGGCAAGGAAAAAAATAAAATAAAAAGGAGCTTTAGAACCCGTTTATTATTTAGAGCAGAGAACAAAAAGAGCGAGGGCCATGCGCAGCTAAAGTGTTCTGCAAAGTGTTTCCATGGAGATAATATAGAGCCTCCTTTGTGTACGTGAAAGAGAAGACCGCACGGCTTCACTCGTGACAAAGACAAGCCATCATTTCTGGACTAAACATGTCACAAAGCGGAAAGGAAGGAAGGAAGGAAGGAAGGAAGGCCCCACCCTTTTGCTCTACCTGACTGCCATTGAGGCGTTTGGGGAGGGTGTCACGGTGCAGGATATTGTTACTAATAAAGACGAAAAGGAGGTTAAGCGCTGCCAGCCAGCTGTAATTAATCATGAATACTGTAATTGTGTTGGTAGGCCGAGGCGGGCGGGACCTGAGCGGAACGTGGCCCGACTTGATTCACGGAAACCCCGACGACACGGATCCCCGATAGGTGGCTAGTCTTGGCAGATTTATTTTAATCATACCATCAGAAAACAAACTTTTTGCGGGAGAAATGCCAAGAATCCAAAAGGCGTTGCCACGTTTCTCCCCTTCCCGTCCAATCTCTCGCCCGGAGGTCCGAGTCCGCTCTCTCCTGGTGTAAACAGGAAAGCTTGGACCGACTCCATTTAACACGCAAGCGACCGTCCACGTGTTTATAGTCTTATATTCCTGCCTCCTTTTGATCCTTTCGCCACGCCTGGCGCGGGCGTGAGGATCCGCACGGCACGCTTCTTGCTGAAGATGCTGACTTTACCAGTCACGTGTGCTAAATGCTAAAACGAACAGCCCGAGGGCGCGCCGACCTTCGCAATCGCTAAATGCCATCGTTTGGCGGTACCTTTGCTTACTTTTGCTGTTCCTGCGATTAGTCCAGGAAATGGATGATTATAATTTGGGCCAAATATTTAATGTTCCCATTATTTGAGCGCGAGTGCGTCATGGCCAGCCCACCACGTGTACAATAACACTGGGATGGATTCCCACAGTTAGGTTGGAGACACACACGTGTGCGCACACGTAGCCGGTTAGCAACATCAAAATAAGTAGCCATGTCAATCTTAAATAAACCAACAAAAAAGTCAGAAAGAGCTCAAAAAGACAAATAATGTCTTCCATTATAGTTTGAAAGTTTTGCTTGGCGTGTTTTTAAAATTTGGGAGAAACTTAGGCCCGGAAGCTAATAAGTTGTCTTCTAATGCTACAAAGTACTCCTAGTGATTATTGGCAACACAATTGACGGATGTCACATGCCTCAAATTCCCTTTCACATTCAGGATTCCGGAATCCTTAAGCCTCGGGAACGTCACCGCTTGCAGTCCCCCAACTCACTCAGCAGAAAGCGGCCATGTTGCTCGCAGGGACTGAAGCGCAACATCTGTTTCTCGGCACTTTGTGGCGCACATGTGGTCTCTTAACCTTAACAAAGACGTCTTCATGTGGTTGACCATTTATTTTCCCAGCCAGCAACGCAGCACAGACGTGCCATATTTTCTAATCAAACCAAAATGCTCTAAAAAGTCCTTTTTTGTCTGATGTGAGGGGAAACCACATGAAGATCCATGAGAAGCTCTTTTAATTCCCTGAGTAAACTCAGGTGGAGCTCGGCGACGTTGGCGAGCAAATCCGCGCCGACTCGCGGGGATTAACGACCGCGCCGCAGCCGCTTGGAGCGCGTCGGCATATTGTTGTGTGCGCTGTCAAAGGGTCACAAGAATTCCCGCTGTGCTGCTGAGGCCGCAAATAACAGTTGTGTCTGCACATCACCTGGGATGTAAAACGCTCCAGAGCCTTAATTCAACACGCTCATGGACATACGAGACCACTTAGACTACATCAACATTAGGGATGCAGTAGTACTTAAAAAGGAAAGTAAAACATAAAAAATTGTCTTTCCCACGTGGACGTTGCTTCGGTGATTTAGCAATTTGACATGAGGCTTATTAGCGTTTGCTGTGAAACATCTTCATTGATAGCAGCACAAGCGTGTGTGTGTGTTGTGACTTGATGGGCGATATTTCCTCTTGCCAGCTTGCTATTTACAGAACGTCTGTAATGACTGGACGGCCGATAGCAATCTGCACATTCTGGCCCGCGGCCAGTCCGAGACGCTCGAGCGTGACCGCCCCGCTGCAGTCTTCCACGAAGACAATGCATTGAGTAGTCGTGGGATTCCCGACGATTCGCAAGGAATCTGTTGCGATGCAGGGTGACCTGCAAACCACTACGGCAACATAGAAGGGGCCATCATCTTTTTAAGAATGTCCAACACCAATCATGTTGTCTTCTTTTTAATCAATTATGAAATAGTTCAGCCCTGTCTTCTGAGAAAAATGCAGCTCTATTTTTCTTATTATAAAACTTCAATGGAAATGTGCAACGGTGTTGAATTCCGAAAAGCGCCACATTCATTTTTTTCTTCTTTTTAGGAAATCAAAGGCTGCAGACAGGAGCGACAATGCCAGTTTTCCACGGACTATTGTCGTGGTGGACATGGATAAAGTGGTCTCATGCGACCCGGCGTCTCGCCTCCAATCCAAAACCAGCGGCCGACTCGCAGCTCATACTTCACCTCCACTTCCTCCCTCATTTCCTGCTCGGCTGCCAGTTGAGTGCAGCACATGTAATTGCCCTGCGCTTTTCTCCATTCGGGCGCACGGGGACTCATCGGCGGTGAACCCAAACGGGCCTAATGATGGCGCTGTATCTAAATGACCCCCTCAGCACCTCAATGTGTTTATGTCTGCTGGCCAGTAAGTAAACTCTGGCGTTTGGTGGAGAATGCAGCAGATCTCTATCGGCCCCTCTGTTCAAATTTGCGCAATCCAGAGCACATGAAAATACATCATTGGAGGGAGAGGTATGACCTAACTCCTCTCTGGGAGGTGGACGACATGGACACGGCAAACTTGTGCACTCACAGCCAGAGGGGATTTAGTGAGACTGAACACTGCAAGCTAGCTGGGTGCGATCCAACAAGAAAGTGATGGAAGGAGGCGAGCGAGCCAGCAAACCAAACTAACTGCACCCAAAATGTCAGCAGACACAAATATTAAAAATAATATTTACAAAAAGGTCCACCTCCCCATAAGAGTGAGGAAAACATGCTACTTAGCATGTGCTTCTGCAAATATATCAGCTCAGGCTGATTGTTGGTGACACATGCATGACGTCCTGACAACACCAAACCATCAGAAGTGCCAGCCAATGACATCACGGTCATCATTGTTGGACATCGACGATTATCTTGTGGAGAAAGTTGGGAAAACAAAATCTTGTGAAATGCCTGCTGGAGAGACTGTCGACGTAAAAGTAAGTGGCAATTTCATTCCCTTTCAAGCTTTAACACACACCCACGCACACAAACACACACAAAGACCAGGTCATTTAGCTAGCTAAACATTTCTCATTTGGAGGCCATTTTACCTCCAACCCTTGCCCACACATTCACATTGAACATCACAAAGCAGGGGTCTCAAGACCCAAACCGTCAAGACTCGACGTAAAGGTAAGTGCATCATCTTCTCATCCAGGCTTGAAGACACACACACAAAGACCAGGTCATTTAGCTAGCTAAACATTTCCCATTTGGAGGCCATTTTGCCTCCAACCCTTGCCCACACGTTCACATTGAACAAAGCAAGGGGTCTCAAGACCCAAACCATCAAGACTTTCGACGTAAAGGTAAGTGCATCATCCTCCCATCCAGGCATGAAGACACCTGCACACAAACACAAAGACTAGGTCATTCAGCTAGCTAAACATTTCCCATTTGGAGGCCATCTTGCCTTCAACCCTTGCCCAAACATTCACATTGAACATAGAAAGCAGGGGTGTCAAATTTAAGGCCCGTGGGCTAGAACCAGTCCGTGTGGATATGACACAAATAGACCAAATAGAATGTGTTGTTAATTTCGCCCACAGGAGGGCGCACTGACACCCAGCTAACTAAAAACCTACCTGAACTAAAATGAGTTTGACACCCCTGATTTAGAGAACTTTCTCACGCTTTCCCTCCTATCTATTCATGTTTTTGCTGGTGGTTGCTGTCATTGCCACTGATGTCATTGTTGTTGCCACTGCTGCTATTAGGGTCCGACCGATTAATCATTCTGCCTATTAAATCAACCGATTAGAGCTCTTTTCAAAATAATCAACATCGGCCCAAATTTGGCTGATTATTGCGTTAGTCTTGCATAAAACATTTCGTACATGCTGAATGGTGTCTGAGTAAGGCAGAATGATGTCCTCACACTGTTTGTCCACGAAGTGAATGGAGCATTCCAACAGGTAAGTTTGTGAATGGAGCATTCCAACAGGTAAGTTTGTGAAATGAACAGTGGCTCAACACTTTTTTTTCCTTTGAAATTTCGGCATCGGCCTAAAAAAATTCATATCGGTCGGGCCCTAGTTCCTTGTTTATACAGTATATTTATATTCTTGCCATTGATGTTGCTTTTTCTGCTTCTATTGCTTCTACTATTCAATGTATGCCTTTTTGTCTTTTCCTGCTCATGCAGAACTCTTGACACAAACTCGCATCAAATGAAAATATGCCTTTAAAGCAGCATGTACTAAAACCCAAAATGTTCTTTTGTCTCGAGGGGAATTTAAAAATCCGACGTGAGCGAGTGAACTTCTTATGTGAAGTTTCATTTCAATCTTGCGCTCCCCTAGAGTGATTAGATCACCACTTTTTCGACGGCCAAAATCTCTTTTCAAAGGCATACTGTTCAGTGATTTATTAATCATATGACTTTTTATTTATTATTTTATTACTTAAAAGGCAATTAACCGCTAACATAATGTTGCAATCTACTTTGGAAGTTAATGTGTATGCAAAATTAGTAATTAATTACCCTGCGGTGAACATGATTAGACCGTGCTAATGTACTTCTATTAGCTGCGTGTCTGCCAGGTTCCTTACATGGTTCCCATCAAGTAAAGTCACCAACAGTCTAATTTGAAACCCAAATAATACTTCCGACCCCAGCGAGAATGCAAACAAATCCGCCGCGCCCGCCAAAACTAGGGAAAGCGGCGCTGACGGACATGATGTGAAGGCCCCCATCGGCGACCTGTTCCGGCTGGTTGGGACGGGGAAGAAAATTTCCTTTTGTTGAATTCGTGTGTCCGACACGCCGAGTAATTTCTCCCACGCTGCTTTGCCCCTCGTTTGTTGAAGTGTCATTCTTCCTGTGTAGTTTTTGATAGTTGATATAGATATCAATGGATTGATATTTCCTCTCCTTTTTTGCCCCTGGGATGGTTTTCCCTTCTCAGTGTTGGCACCAGTTGCTCTCTCAGAACCTGCAACCTTGTAGCGCAAGGTGATTAAAACCATGTGAGAGATGAGGCAAGTTCTGGAATCGTTTTTCCGTATGAGCTAAGACCACTAAAGTCCGCCCGTGAATAGAGCCTGCAGCAGGTGCCAGAACGGCAATGTTCCCCTTACAATGTCACCTGACTCTGGGGGTCCGCCAGTTGCCATGGCGATGCTGGCCCCGGACTACGTTTGTAGTAGAGGTGGACTGAAGTACACATTGTTGCGACTTCACTCTTTAAAGGAAGCCACATCCCTGCACGGCCAATGATGCTGCGGCTTGCTCGAAAGTGTCATGTGATTACCTCAACTGACCTGAGATGATGTCAGCGACTGCCATTAGCATCATCATCAGTCACCCTGGCGTTTAAACTGTCAAACTTGTCGCTCCTCAAGCGCACCATCCAGTCAGCAGGAAACGCCGCCAACTCCGCACCGCGCTGTTGACATCATGGCGCTTGTTGGCGGGGGATTGGTTGAGGGAGGGGTCAAGGGGCAGTTGAGGGGGGTACTGTACATGCTGAGCGGAGGGGAAGTCAAAGCGAGCCGTCGGGGTGACTAAGAGGAAATTGTGGCGCTATCAGAGGAACACAAGCCTGATTAGAAGTGGGCCATTATAGTGCAAAGCACAGATAAGAGCGCTAAAGGCTTTGGGCCAACCATACACTGCAGATTTCCAAGATTGTGTCTCACACAGCATTTAAACCAAACGCCACACTCCATCATGCTCAATTGAAACACCTGGACACTTCATTAGGTACACTATCTCAAACACTGCCTATTCAGGGTTAAAATCCCCAAGTGTAATTCACATTTGATATTTATATGACGTGTATCTAATGTGTTCACTTTATGAATTTGCACGTAACAGAAGCCAAATATGCCATCAAATTCTTTTAAGAACACTAAATCACTTGAATGGCCTACTCTTTGTACTCTTATCAAGAACATGAAGACGATTTATTCAAAGGCTCATCATCAGTCTGCTGTATTATTCACATTTATGGCTCATTTTAGTGTTATCTGGCGCAGACTAAGGACCACTTAGTCAATTAAATTGATCTGGAAGGGCCACCTCATTGGAAAAAGGCCTTTTTTATCACCTCAATGTCCATAGTGATGCGTGTTACACAGACTGGCTTTGAGGTTGTGGATAATTGAAATTTGTGTCATTAGTGACGCCACATGTTTGAGATATTCCCACGCTCTTAATCTAAAGTAAAAGATTCATTTTTACAATTTTATTGTCTTCATTTGTACCCTTTCCACTAGGATAGACTTAGCCTGTGTATTTAAAAATCAAAATGCCCTTGAACACAAAAGTTTGCCCACAGCTCCCACTGGTGGCGCTGTGTGCAAACATGCATCAGAATCCAAGTTGGGAATAAAAACAAAGCTCGCGAGCCATCAGGAAGTCCACTTGGGAGGAAATGGCACCGCACTGTTTCGTAATGTCGGCCCTTCCTGGCGCCGGTGGGGTATTGGGGGCCTCGTGCGTCCAACGGCGTTAAACAAACATGATACACAAATTGTGTGTACGATGCGGTCGCGCTCGGTTTGCCATCAATTGGAGTCAGATGTTTGTGGCCAGAAGACGAGGACACGTAGGTGGCTGGCCAGAAACCTGGAGCCTAATTCAGCTAATTTTGCTCGAAAATTATTATAGAAAATAAATAACTAAATTAATAAAATGAGTAAGTATAATTCGAATTCCTGCCATCCTCTCCCTTTTATATCAAGGGAATCGTTTTATTGGACGAAATAAAAGTCACTCTCACTCGCGTTATCTTAATTGTGTTCTATCAAACATATTTGTCCGTTCTCCAAGGTTTCACAAAGCTAATAATAAACACAAGACATAAAACACCAACATGCACTTTTTATGCTAATTGCACCTTTAACCGTGCCAACACGTGCACAACACATGCAGGAGACCAACAATTGTGTGCCACTGCGCCCCCTGCTGTACAAATGCGTATTTTCTCACAATTTCACTGGATAGACAATAGTATTGGGACACAGCTCGCAGTCGCGCACTGAATAATTGTCCCCCAATGGCTGTTAGATGGCCAGCTGGCTTGTTTGTTGTTTTTGCCAATTTTGTTTAATGTTTAGCTGTTTTTATTGAAAATGATGACAGCTAACATTGGATAGATGTTACATTCTATTGACCCTATTGGGGACAAGCAGTGAAGAGATGTCATTCTATTGCTTAGAAAATAAATTTAAAGCGTATAATTTAAATGATGGTTGATAAATGTCCCTTTTTAAAAACTTACTTGAGGCCACATTTGACCTCTAGGTGGCAGTGTTGTCCTCCAAACTGCCTTCAATGCAGTTTTTTTAGAAACATGAAATATATTTTTCCAACTATAAAATAATTTCTATTCAAATAAGTTTTATAGCATCATTATTTTTCTCATGCTGCATGTTTATCCAAATTAATGTAGCTTGCATCGTTTCACCGTTTAACCCTACAAATGTGTTACCAAAAATAAGGTCTCAACAGTGCAAGGTGTGAATACATAAATAATGTTTTAATTCTGTCTTATAATTTCCAGTAAACTGCAACAAACAATTCTCTCACCGATTTTTGCTATTTTGTCCAAGACGAATCATATTTCAAACTTTACAAATTCCCACATTGCACATATCTCCGTCGCTTATTTCTACTGAATTTCAGTTCAGCATCGTCATGTCAGCAGACAGAAAATACATCCAGGACTTTTCTTGAAAATATAACATTGCACAATTTGAAATGTTTTGTACCCTCATGATGACCTGTGCGCCGTGTATCAGGTTAGATCTTACATCATATGCGTTTACCGGTCGTCTCTCGTCTCCACACGGGCCTCATGGCACCGCCGCCGACACACGAGCCCGTGGGCGAGCCGTGTCTGCTTCTGCTCAGGTCAAAGTGAAAATGATGCCGGACATGTTGTCCTCTCAAGGGGGGGAGTTGTGGTTGTGCTGCTGATAGAGCCAAAGGCAGGAAGTGAAAACCTTTCAAATGATGTTTTATTACATTTATTTAAGTTTTCTACTTCTACTTGTTTTAATTTTATGTTTTTTAATTGCTTAAAAGTGACCTATAATCTCCCTTTAAGCACAAAAGCTTATCAGTCCATATATTATTTATTTGGGTTAAATGAATACCCGATAAAGTCAAGTTGGGTTATTTATTTTACCCGTAGCTGTGACCAGCAAGGAACTATTTTACAAAAGCACCGTCAGTGCTGCCAAGTCTGCGACTTTTCCGACCCCTCTCGCGGCCATTTTTCAAAAAAGCAACTAGCAACTCAAATTCCTGCTGAGAAATGGACAACATAAGCGGAATCAGTTTTCACATTGTTTTCCATATGACAAGAAATGAGCCTATTGCGAAAGACATTTATTTATACATTGTAAAAACAGTCATTTATCCACAAGGTGGGAATATTTGGCCCGGAGTATTTGCTTTTTACCCGCAAATATTTTGTTGAGGTTGCCTTGCCATCAGCTCTACACATTAAGACCATGAAAGACGCAACATTAGCCTAATCATTATATCATTAGCCTAATGGCTTGAATGGTTTGGGAAAACCAGGAATAAACAACTTTTAGCAAGTGTAAGTGTTTTGTAGTTTCATAAATTATGCTGATACGCTTACGATAGCACAGTTAGCATTGTAGCTGCTGTGCAGGTGTGCTGTACCCAACGAAGCGGTAGTTGTTGTTTCCAAAAGGGACGTGGAAGTTGAGGATTTGAAAGTCTTCCCAGAATTCTTTGCTGCCCGGCCAGCTAATGCGTTTAGCAGCATCATATACACGCAAAGCTCCAGTGGCCTCAAACCGGACGGACTTGGACGAACTTTACTGTTGACATCTGGAATATTCTTTGCTTTCCCTCCTCCTCGTCTTCTTCATCTTCTGTGAAAGCATCAGACAGATAAATGTTTGAGTGCACAAGATGGCGAGCGTTCACGGCGGGCGTCACTCGTCATTGACATCAACTCATGTCACACTGTTATTGTCCTATCAAAATCACTTAAGTCTTCATTGCCCAAATGACATCATGACTTCTAATTGTAGCTTCTACACAGTGTCAAGCATAAACCGATGTTCTGTTGCAGACCTTTTTTGGTGCCTTTTGGGGAATTTTCCAGTTCTTGCTGCCGTGGTTCTCTTCTTCTTAGTAAGTCTTTTAAGTCCTTACGCCTTGCCTGCCTGTTTGAGCTTTCTGCTCCGAACTCTGATTGGACCATGATGGCTACCACAGCGATTTCTTGCCTATCTGCCCGTCCGCCTGCTTTCCTGACAAGTGGATGAACCAAAACCAACCTTTGAATATTGAACCACAAATATTTGTACACTACGTATGAGTGTATTTTAGGCCTACTCTTTCCTAACTGTAAATTCTTTATGTCTGACATGGATTTTTATGGGAAATCATTCCAATGGGGGTCAGGATTTTTTTTTTTGAAGAAGAAGAAAGGATTTGAGTACCTTTGTAGACTTGGCTTAAAAAGAGACACTTCCTGTCTCTTTGTGGCACTTTAGGGTGTCCTATACATTGCGTGCGAGCAGCCCGATGACTGAAACTCAGCCGGCGTGTCTGCAAGGCGCCTCGGGAACCCCTCAAAGATGATGCGCTTCTGTTTGAGGGGTTCTGCCGAGCAACCCCTCTGAGAGGCGGCTCGCTCAGTGCGGGCCTCTTCAAAGAGTGACTGCTCCCCAAGCAGGAAGTCCAGCCCTGTGCTGCTGCTTGGAAGCGGGAAGGAAGGTGATCTGTGATCATGTCACAATGCCAAAGCCCACGCATGCCAGTGGTCTGGAGACACCTCCCAGCAATCACTCTTTTAATAATAAAATAGGATCTGGATTACTACATAATAGCAGGGAGCTACAAAACATACAAATGCATTATTGGCATTTTAAAATCGTCTGCCTCGTTGGACCAGAGACATGCGTCAGCGATGCTGTCCTACTGTGCAGCCACTGTTGTATTGTAATATAACAAATGAAGTGAACATTATGAATGTGAACTCACGGATGAGAAGAAGTGCATCTTGGGAGATTCCCCCCTTAAGCCAGTTGTGAGCATGAACTCCACAAGGAAGCTTTTTCACTGGAAAAGAAGAAAGGTTCCAATCAGTTGCTAAAATCAACTCATTTGTCCCGAAGAGCCACAAAGCTGTTCCAAGTACAAACCGCTAGAGAGCAGTCTTTGCGGAGCAGCTATTAAGTCATTATGTGTTTGGAAGAAAAACCGAAACGGCTGCCAGGAACATCTCAGCGTGCCGCAGCAGGCCGGGGGAAAAAGAGATCTTGTGGCGCAGTGTCAATGAGATGTTTTCATTGTTGTAACTCAAAACAACACGGACTACACTCGCATACACGATTGTGGTCAGTGTGCTGAGGGGTGACGTCGTCTTTGTTTTTTTATTTCTTCCTAAAACAAACTACAGTCCTAACTCATGTCTGAGTTTGTAAATTGTTGTGTTAGCACTTTTAGGTCACCATAGCACTTCTTCACAATGCACGATTGTGTCATCACTTCCCTCGTCAGTGTAAAAGGTCATTTTAGCATTTCTTTACACAGGTGCAAAGTCATTTGAGGCACTTAAGCGAAAATTTATTTCGAAGGAAACGCTGCTGCTGTTGCATTCACATCCATAATTTTATCGAAACACATCGCCAGCTACTGGCCTGGCATGCTTATTACAGAATGTCAGTGTGAACTGTGATCGGATATAGTAACTGTGAATATGCAAAGTAACAACAGTTTTATGACCCTCAGTTCAAGGAAAAGTTGGCACAGTCGATATTATCTTGCACAAAGTTGCGGGCGAACTCTCACTAACGTCACTTAGCCTTGGATGCGTGACACGCCACTAATGTACCTTCACTACGTGCACTCTGAAGGAACCTTTGCCTGCACATGATTGCAATCATGCATGATCGTTTGCACGTGTGAGTGCTTTATCTCCCCTGCCACACGTACGCACACGTAGCGTTTAATGTGGGTAATGTAAACACAGCGGAGTGAATATGCATATGTTTAATTGAATCCCACATGGAGCCTTGGGGCTAATAAAGCAAATTATAGTAAGTAGTAGTGTTTTCACATTTTATGAAGCTACAGTAGTCTCGGTAGCCAACTCTTGGACCATTATGGTAATTATGTTGTCTCTGTTTGGCTAAACGTCGTTTCCAAGCGAGACGTGATGTCGTGCTTGCGTAATTTCTACTCGAGACGTTTGGGGTTTCTTGAGGGGGTTGTGATGTCACAGAAAGTGAAATGTCGGCACTGGTCATGGTTGAGGTATTCGACCACGTGGATAGTTTGTGACCTCATCTCCCACTTCCTCAGTTATGTTTAAAGATGCAACCTAATTGCAAAGTAACTTTATGGCTAGCGCACAATGGGAACGTGCTATCCAAATGCACAATAATAAGCTCCCAATGACAAACACATGGCCTGCTTTGTTATTGTTGGTTTTGAAGGACAAAACCGCCAAAGCACATTACGACTGGAAAGTTTTAACCCCCCAATAGAGTTGTTATACTAACTTGCCGAACTTTTTAATTCATATTATTCCGGCAGTATCTATGACCCTCTCCCCCTCCATTTTTTTAACTGGACCTTCCCGGCACAGTAGCCCAGACAGATATGTCAGTTCCCAGGTGAAGATAGTTTCACCAGGGGTTCTAACTGTCAGACGGTCGAGATGAATGGAGACTCCTAATCTTGACACTCTGACGGAATACGTACACAGGCACACAGGCTAGCTGAGAGTGACAGTAACAGGTTGTGGGCCTGGCAGGGGATTTGGAGATGTGACTCATGGCCAGTTCATTTATTTGCAATGCGTCACACATATTACTGAGGTGTGTTTCTCTTAAAAGAAACACGTGCACAATAAATTGAAATAAACACCCAAAATATAGTTTGGTCGTTCAAAAATAATCAGTGATCAGCAGCTGACAAAATCAACATCAGTTTCATCCTGTGTTTTCTTTCTCTGAAGCTAGCTGGCTTATAAGCTTAGCATTGTATGTTGTGGAACAGTTTCACATTTACCAGATGACATCACAGCATTTGTTTTGCCGCTTTGCAGGCCATCCTTATGAGATTAACATTAGTTATGGTTTATTTTCACGGCTTCTAATTGGTATTTGTTGACGACAGATCATGACAGGAGCGGTGTGGAACTTATCAACACAAATAGACCCAGACTCCCATCACACGCTGACACACACACACACACTGCGGCTTGTGTGTATTTACTCAGCACACACGGAGAGAGGCGTTCTAATTGATGGCGACACACAGATGGCCGGCGGCCTGCGTGACCACAAGAGTAGTGTAGGCTGGCTCCCCGCCGTGCGGCCAGTAAAAAGAGGCGGCGATGCTTCATGGCTCAACAATTCACCGGGTGAACGCAAAGGCCGTCCTCCCATTTGCCTCAGACTTTGGAACCTTTTCCACTTTTTGTGGGAACGCGGCAAAGCCCGAGTTCACAACAATTAAAAAGTAAGCTTTACAAGGGCATGTGGTGCGAAGGCTGAAAGTGACTGAACTGGACAATTCTGAAAAAAATTACAGATGGCCGTTCATTGCGGCACATCAGGCGATTGAGTCATGCGTATTACACCATCCATCCTTGTGCTATTGAGTGCTTTCAAATTTGGCGATACTTGAGGGAAATACGTGATTGTGACACGGGTTTGGGTAAGCAAATTTGGTTCATGCGGCCACAGCTGTTTGCTGTGTGTTGAAAAATAACAGGAAGCATCCACCAGAAGACTTTCCTTTTTCCCCAAGCCAACATCCCACTCATGTTGTTGAATCACAGCCCTGAATTTCCATATCGTGCATGTCATCGATGTGGGAGAGAAAAAAGGGAATGCCGCCAGGTGGATTTGCGCGCGATCGAAACACAGAGGAGAGCATCCGGGTATCAAAAAGCAACTTAAGGGGGGGTGTCCATGAGCACGAAGGAGCTGGAAAGGAGTTGGCTGGACTGCTCCCATGTGGGTGGCTGCTTTCTCGCCGGCAGACAATGTCCCTTTTAAAATGGCCGCGTCTGGAAAGCCCATTAGATGTGCATATAAAATTTCCCTTGTGATTAATACTAGTGGATGCGGCAGGCCAGCTACTCCAACATGTGGCCGAAGGCCTGCAGACTCCGCCTCCGGGGTGTCGCGTTTCCCCCTACCATAAACTGGCCGTGCTTTCCCACCTTGAGGAGGAGGGCTCACTGTCAAGGAGGCCTCACCAGACCTGTGAAAAGGGCCGGCCCCAGCGCCTCAGCCCAGCAGTTGAGCATCCAGCTCTAGCAAGCCAGTCCCAGAAAGCACCCGAGGACCCCGCAGGAGTGCGAGCGACGACGGGGGGGGGTCACAGAGGCGTCGCGTCCTCACGCCGTCAAGAGGGACTTCATTGACTTTTTTCCAAGTGCCACCATGGACCAGCCGGCCAGCAGCTGCATGAGGAGCGCCCACCCCAGCAGCCCCATCTGGGGGTGCATGCGGAACCCTCACTCGGGCGTCCCAGGCGCCAACCTGCAGTCACCCTACCAGCAAGCCCCTTTTTCCCTGCACCAGAAGCCGGAGTTTCTGGCCTACACGGACTTCTCCGGCTCCTGTCTGTTGCCGCATGCCGCTGCCTACCCCCGTGACGACAGGCTCTACCCGGACAGCCAGGGAGGCTACCAAAGGCCCGACTGGCACTTCAACCCATGCGAAACGCGGGGTCGGGCCCTTGAGGCCTGCCCACCCGTGGTCGCCTCCGCCGCAGTGGGGGAGGGCGCGGGGTCCGAGCTGGACAGTGTGGGAGCCGAGCGACTGCCGGGGACCTTGCCTGGGTGCCCCGAGGGGGAATACTCGCCTCAGAGCGTGGCATCGGGCGACTCCGACAAGAAGAGCGGCGGCAAGAGGAAGAGAGATGGCACAGGTGAGGGGACACACTTCTCACTGGAGTGTTAATTTATCATATTAGTTTCTCCGCATGTGTAGAAATTGTAACAATTCTACAATTTATGGAATATTTAATATTGATAGCTAGATTCTATTGTATATCGAGCTAGAAATGCATATGTAGCAAATATATAAAATATCTGTAAATGTATCTAAGATATTGCTATATTCTATTGCTAGCTCGATAGCTAGCTACTGTAGCGAGATAAATAGATAGCATCATTAAACTGTTATTCTTTTAATTACTAATTACTCATGGTAAAGGTCCTAATGTGTAATAATTGTAAAATTTCCAAATGTGCAGATAATAGTAAGTCTATTATTGAGCTGTCTTAATGCACAAAGAGCAATGGTAGTTTTCTCCCCACAATGTCATAAGAACGGCAGCTAATTTATTTTAATTAATTGGCAGCAACGGTTGTAAAATTACCCCTGCATAGGTAATCTGTGAAGTCACGCTTCTGTGCTTGGCTGTCAAATGATCTTAATTGGTCCACAGACAATTTGTGGCTTCCACTCAAACAGTTTGCGTGCCCCTCCGCCGCCCGCTTGCTTTTACAGCAGCTGGCTGTGCGGAATATTTATTGGGGGTGGGGTGTCGGAAGGTCCCACCAGGTGTTCGGTCCCGCAAGGACGCTGCCGGCCGACCCGAACGCCATTAAGCGGCGACACCTAAACTTAAGTGTGACATTTCTGGCGATTTGTTTTGTTTAAGTGCACCATCTGCACTTACACATGTATTAAATGCACATCTGGATTTGCAGAAGTTCACTTTCTGGCTAGAACTCCTGGCAAAGCTAACAGTTGTCAAATTAGCGTTGTTTGAAAGTTAAATACGATGACGTCATTTTGTTGTAGTCCGTAATATTCAATCACTCGTGATTTGTTTACACCTTTAATAGTTACTGCAGACCGAAGAGCTTCTGTTTAATGGTTTAAATGCAGTATTTGTAAAAAGGAAAAGATAAAAACAAATTTAATATATTTTCATGCGCACATAAAGAAACCCCGAAATTTAGAGAGAGAATGATATGATGTTAATAATAATAATAATAATAATAAAAGGGCGACGATTAAAATTTTTAACGGACACAGTTTTTTCAGGGAGCAACATTTCATTAAATGATTCCTTGTTGACAACTTAAGTATTTAGATTTTTGTTTTCATTCAAAACAAAGTTGTCATTGAAATTTTATTTTTGGAGAACTTTTTTAGAGTTTTTTTTTGGGGGGGGAAGGTTTGTTTTTTTATAGATTTTTTGAGAAAATCATTTGAATTTTTTGCCACAAAGTTGCTCTTTTAGAATCGAATCATAACATTGTCACAGGATCACCTTCAAATTGCAAATAATGATAACAATCTTATATTGATGCAACTATTATGTTCTAGATATATTTTTAAAACTGCTATTTCTACTGTGGCTTTTTCTGCCTTAAAGTGACATTGTTAAAATATGCCAACCCCTGTGGAGACGTTTGAGGCATCTCCTGATGGATGTGTTGTCAGGTAGAGTTGAGTTAATGTAGGGGTCTCCGCGGGACTCACACACACAAACACACACACGCTCATCTTTGTTCCTTTGTTGGCAGCTTTAACGATGTTCCGCCGCATTCCTCCACTAAGTCGGTCCCCGTGTGGCTTGCATGACCAAATGGACAAATTAGCCAAATGTCGACCCCGCTGTGTGCGATTCTCGGTGGTCCTAAAATTACCGTGCCCTGCCCGTTAAAGTTTGTTGGTGTCATAAAAATTAAAGGCGCTATTTTTTGCTTTTGTTTTTTAACCCTTCACCGTATTGTCTTGCTTAAAAAAATGTCCCAGCCCAATGAGTTTCTCTTCTGATCCTCTCCCAGACACACCGGAGTCAGGGTGCAAGGCCGACACTAACTGCAAGGCCCGCAAGGAGCGCACGGCCTTCACCAAAGAGCAGCTGAGGGAACTGGAGGCCGAGTTCACCCACCATAACTACCTGACCCGGCTGCGCCGCTACGAGATTGCAGTCAACCTGGACCTCACAGAAAGACAGGTATGAGACCATAAACAATATGTTGGTATGTCTGCATACGTGGGAAAGGAGAGACGCTCATGAAGAGCTGCTGTCAGCCACAGCTCACGCCCAGACACTCACATGCAGACTTGCGGTCATCACATTCAATGCAACAGGCCCCGCCTCTTAAAGGCACTTAAACAAATTGCATCACATCGCCTACAATTACGTACTATGCTAGCAGTTTGTTTTAATGAAATGCAGGAGGACGAAAGCTAAAAAAAATAATTGGCTTATTCGATCTGTTTTTCTCAGTTTGTACTAAAAATTGTTTTTGCACAAATTGATGAAAACTTCATCAGTACAAAATGAAGTTTGACCAGTATTCCTTTTGCAATGCAACTGGAATCGGCGAAAATAAAACCTCTTCTCCCGCTCCTTCCGTCACACGAAGTCATTGCCGTCGTCCAAATTACAATGAGCAGATGTTTTCCTGCCCGGACTCTTGCGGTTCTCTCCGCATGACGTGAGGCTTTAGTGAGGGGGCGCCATCAAACCGGGCCGGCTATATTAAAAAGTCCGGTGTCCCGGCTAATGAGACAGCGGTGCCACGGTGACCGCACGGAACGGCCGTCTGCTTCTCAAAATGGAATTCCCAGACAGCTGGAACGCGACGGCGGCCGTGTTCCATCCTCGACGTTGTTGTGATGTCCTTTCCATCAGTCGTCATGAAGGACAGTGGACGGCATAGAAGGGGGATCAGGATGTTGGAACACATCAGATGAGGATGGATGAGGAAGTGTCCATGTCCAACTTCTACAAACTTGATCCAAAAAAATGAGGGAAAAAAATAAAAAGGATGATCAAGTTCTAGTTTTCCATAGAAAAAAGGACAGCGAGTTGCCTTCTTGTTTTGATTTGGCATATTTCACTTTAAACGCTATTTTTAGATGCTCGTTTTTTTCATCATTAAAAATAAAAAAGCAAGTATGAGTCGAAGCAAGAAGCGCTTGAGTGTCACCATCCACTCATTTGTTGTGATCCATTATGAAGAACTTCCTGCCGTTCGCTGCTATTCTCGGTGTCAAAGTATTTCCTATTGACCAGTAAGGAAGATGAGTGAACCGACATCCTGTGTCGGTAAACGAGATGATATGTTGAAATACAGTCTGGGCACGAGCTGACTGAAAGGCTTTTTGAAAAAAAAGGTTGAAACTGAGCAAAATTCTGATTCTATCATAATACGGTGATACAAAAAAAAAAAAAATTACTAATAATATATCTTGTATCTTTTCTCCAGGTGAAAGTTTGGTTCCAAAACCGGCGGATGAAGTGGAAGCGGGTGAAAGGCGGACAGTCGTCGTCACCCAACGACCTGGAGAACGACGACATGGACTCGGCCGCCTCACCCAGCTCTGACTGAGAGGCGGCAGAAAGAAAAAAAGGGAAGGCACCAAGACGGAACGCTGGTCAAGTCTGACCTCGCTACGAAGGAATCCAACAATTCCAAAGACTATTTTTAATTTGTGTTCCCAGGAAGAGAAGTATGTGTGCTTTTCCAATGTACATAGTTGATTGATGTCCACCATGATCTCAGTTTTGTTTGTGAGCCATCCATCTTGAATATTGTGAGAAGCCTCCTGGATGGGCAAGACTGGATGTCATCGCCATTTTTGTCACGTGACTGCAACAATCTGCAGAGACTCAATAAAAAAAAGTGCATTTTTTTCCAATTTTTTTAATACTGTTTGAATGTTAGCGATAAAAACAGATGTTGACTGTTTTTTTTTGCGCAAATAGAATAAATCCTCTGCAATAAAACAAAATACCCTCAGCATTTATTTGGTGCTGCACAAACAGAAGCAAAATGAGTTTCATGAAATTATTTTTTATTAGCTTACACTGTCCTTATTTTTTCCCGTAAGAGAATAATACATAAGATTTCAGTTGCACACCATCCATTGTCCGTGTCAGATAGTTGATCTGTATCTCCTGGACATCCCAGGTCGGGTACAACAGCCAAGTCTTCCTGTGTGGGGGTCACGTGAGCTCATCCTGCCTAATGAGGACCATGGCTGGCCATCCAACACAAGCCGTCGCATAAATCCCTGCCCATGGTGGTGTAATTATCATTAGTGATGTCACGCAATCCTCTCAGAATGAGTGCTCATCAAGTCGCCGTCATCCTGTAATGCGTCTTAATCCCAGGAAATGTTTTCACGCTGCAACAAGCATTACTCACACCTGACAGTGCACCCTATAGTCAGCAATAGTGTCCTCCAATGACATCATTCTTTCTTGTTTAAAGTTAGATTTATTATAAAAGGTATTCATTTATATATGTATGTGTGTCTGTCAATACGATATGGCATAGTGGGGACTTGTAGCCTGACCTTGAGGGTGTTGCTACTTCCTGTCCTAAAAGGTACCTCTGAGGCTGTTACGTCATCGTTTAGAAAGAATACTTGGATGGAGAAATAAAATAAAATGGTGCGTATGCGTCTGATAGCATCATTCCGGGCAGCGTCTGACTCCCAAAACTGAAGCCGCCGCACACTCTTTAGTACGGAAGCATCTGGATGAGGCCAATTTGATCTCAACCTGAGTGAAACTAGACAAGCCCACGCACAGGGGAGGGGGGAGTGCGAGGTGGGTCGGCACCAGAGGGAGATTTAAAAAAGAATCTTTCTGCCTGACCACTTGCGTATGATGGAAAAGGGAAATAATAGGTGGGTATGGGCGAGAGGACGGCTTCTCAAGTACAGGATGTTGTTGTAGCAGGTAGCCAGTCATCCAATTTCCTGCTTCCCAAAGAAAACAAGCTTTTGAACGGCGCGATCGTACAATAGTGGGCCTATGCTCGCCCCGCGGACCACCAAACAAAGCCTTTGGAGGTTACTGCCCTTTGGCTCCGTCTGCAGGGACCGTGTTGGCGGGAGGGGGATGAATACACGCACACAGCAGAGGTCAAGTGTTACTGTACGCCTGACCGGTGCAAGCCCCCCCCCCCTTTGCAGCTGCTGGGGGTAGATCCTGTGCCCACCCCCACATCTGAACCTCTTTCAGACTCTATTATTGTATTAGGGCTAATAGTAGTCCAAATAAACCGTGTCCAATTGTAATCATAGTATTAATATCAGCAGTGTAAACTAATGAGGCTGGAATGTTGTTCTTGCGCTGTGGAGGCTCCTCTTATAGGCGTAGCGCGGTCAAATTAATGGATTAGTTGAGTTTGGCGGTTTGTGTGATTGCTGCATGTTGAGGTAGGCATAACATTGGTTTCCTCTTCCATTTAGCTGCGGGAGAGACTAAATATTATCTCATAGCTTCGTTTTTTTTTTTTTTTTTACTGATTTGTAATGACCTCATTTGAATGAAAATGAGGCCGTGTGATCATCTTTATTTAACCCGCCTGCTAAATTGTGGCTCAAAATTGACCTATGGTGAAGTCATTGGTGTAATCAAGTGTGAATATTGATTGAAATTGTGAATAATGGAGTTAATAATAAGGTGTGATTGGTTTAATGATTCCCCCAAACTAAAAATATTGCTTGTAATGGTGAATAATGAGGTAATAATAAGGTCTAAGTCGTTTTTATTAGACTTCACCATTCCTTGATACTTAATAACGTACTCATCCTCTCACATCACCTTAATTGCTTTTGAATAGACGGCTGAAAATGTCGCGTTTGTGGCGGCAAACGTATGTTGCAGTTGTGAGAGCAGCTGTGCACTTTCCATTTAAAAAAAAAAAAATGTTTCCAGTGATGAATGATTCATGCCGAGCAAGTCGCTTTCATGACAAGGCGTCAAAGGCCGCTGCAAAGTTGAAAAGACTGAAAATTACTGGAACAAATTATGAATATTTCACAACATGTACTTCAGATTTGATTTGTTGGCAGCAACAATCTCGTCATGCTACTTCAGATTTTGTTTGTGGTCAAAAACTTTTCAAACCGGTCCTAACTCGTTCATTCAAATATCCCAAAATAGCCAAAAGTGGCTACGGACTCAAAACCAAATCATTTTCTTACATTTAAAGGCTATAAAAGTAGTTAGTGAAGACCCCTGTTTAAAATTTATACCCTCCGTTTCTCATTGATTTGTACTATGTACGCTTTCATCCTCTCACACATGTTAGACAGAACCCAGCCGAGTGCAGGCGTGACGGGGGTTGCTGGGGGGCAGTTAGTGTATGGCGTGTCGGCCGCACATCCTCCCAAGATGGCCGTTGAGTCCAAGGGAAGCATATCAGGAGCATGTGTTTGCGTGTGTCTGCATGCCATTGAGCTTCTTTTGTGCCTCATGTGTTTCTGAGTACCTGCGGGCAAAAAATCCAACCTGATGAGTGGACCCTCGCACATAATGCAGAAGGATCCCGCCATCACCCCCCAACTCCATCGTCTCATGTGATTGGCGAGTCCCTCAGGAGGAATAAATACTACACTTTCCGCAGCGCAATCCGTCAAAGCTTAGAAGCCGAAACCTTAAATTATCAGACTTCCTGCCAAATACTGCTTTTTGGACGTCGCGTCCCGCCCACTCCGGCGTTTGCTGATGCTGACCCGACACCCCCGGAAGTTCGACCGACGGTTCTACTCTGCGAAGCATCACGCGACCGACCGCTCCATCACCGCGTGAAAACACTGAAGGCCTTGTTCGACAGGAAGCTCACACTCTGGCTACTGCTCAGTGTCCGACTACGAAATATTCCCAAATGTCATTGTAATTTTTTGTTACTTTTTGGACAACGTATAAGTTCCAGTGTCCCATCCCTGGTCTCGCTGCTTCTTAAGTAGAAGTTTGGAATGTGCCCAAAATGGGCTCCAAACCAACATGGCCAACTTTCCGTTCCATTTCAAGCTTGGGTCCTTGAGACTTTTTACAATGACAGATGTCTCCCGCACTGCTGGAGACTTGAGGAGCCCTGAGTATTTATTTTTTATTTTTTTTACGCAGTCAGCTTCCAGTCAAGAGGCCGTGTTAGTCTTTAGTTGTCCCAGGCTCTCTCCGGCAGCCGTGACACTTTTATGATGGCAATCCCCAGTAGTCCCAGTGCACTCTGGGAGCTGACGGGTGATGGATGAGTCCTCTGCTACCCCATGGCACCCCCCACCACCACCATCACCACCAGTACTGCCAGTAAAGGTCGTCCTGTTTAGATAAGAAAGTTGAAGAGGTCAGGCTTGGATTCTTTACCGTCCGCTCTTCTGAATTGTCTTTTTGGGCACCTTTGCCGATTATATTGTAACACCAGACAGAATAAAAGGATTGTCACTATAGTTGGTGTACAAGATGAAATTTCCATAAATTGCTTTTATTAAAATTGGATATATTGAATGTGAGTTATTAGTGTCCCACCCCTTTTTTGCTTCATAGTCTCGGCATGCAGGTGGACCGTTTCACGTGCTGTTCAACAACAGCACAGTCAAGAACCCAATACCTGATTTTCCCTGACGTATTGTTCACGTATGATGTCACCAGTCGGAGTTAATCACCAATTAACCTTTTACGTTAGCATGAAAGGCAGTTTAACGCGTTTCAGGGCCGCTCACGGTTGCTGAGCATCAGCCGCACGTTTAACGCCCCCCCCTTGTAATAAATTCCAGGGATTTGGGTTTCCACAGAAACTTTCGGACCATGAGAAGGCAGCTCTTCCAGTACAGGTGTTGTCATTAAAAAAAAAAAAAAAAAAAAAGAGGAGGACCCAAGGCCGCATGAGGTCATGCTGTCAAAAAAAAGCTGCAAGTAGGTTTACATTTTTTGTTTGAGGTGAAAATGTGCTGCCGGGCTTCAGAGCACAGTAAACACACTTTAGTCATGGGAACAGTGAGGCAAAGCTTTTATAATGTCCTCAGCCATATTTTTATGTCTGCATGTGGACTCACGCCAGCTTCTTCCATTGGGATTCTAACCACGTTTATAAATAATTGGCAGCGCTGAGAAGTTAGGTCAATTTTCCAGGTATCTGTACTCCCTTTTTTTTTCGGACTATTTACTTTTACTCCTTGCATTTGAAAACTCATATCTGTACTTTCTACAACTTACTTTATCAAAATGTGCTTGGAATGCTAACACTTGTTTGGAAGGATTTTGTAAAGTTGTTGTGTAAAACCTAAAGGACTGCACGTCAAAGTGTTTAGTAAATTAACAACTTAAATAAATTAGCTTTCATATAAATTCATGGTTCATTTGTCTTTATTTGTGCGTAAGCCGAACCTAAAAGAAAAATATTTTTGTATTGTCAATGTGATTTAATTTATTGTTTGTTTGTTTGTTAAAAAGAAACACATGGGGAGAAAAAATAATATTAAGTTGCAATTGCAGTATAAAAAAGATCCCACTTTTTATCAATTATTTAAAAGAATTCAGTCTGTACTTTTTCACTCTTATTTGGTAAAGGAGTTAAATCAGTACTTCAACTATTACCCTCCACTTTTTTACATAACTCACGTCTGTTTAAGAACAAAGTGTGAGTACTTTTGCCACCTCTGGTAATTGGCTGTATTGGGGAATAATACCTCACCGGCGTTGCAGCTGACTTCAATAAACGGACATGCAGTCACCCACTTGAAAGGGCGCAGACGCTCGCTTTCTTTTTTTTTTATAATGGCGTGCAAGCCAATAGGGCGCACCAGCTCTCGGCCTGGCTTCCATCCAAAGCAGCCTCAGGAGAACCAGGCGGCTGTGTCCCACCCACCTCCAGCCCCGCATACGTCTGCCCGTCCACCAGCCGGGGCCCCGCGAGGCCTTTGCAAAGCCTCTCGCGTGACTTTCGAGTGTGTGCGGGAGCCTGGCGTTTGTTATTTTTCCCCGCACTCACACTGTCTTTCATCAGAACGTCGTCCTGCAGCCCACAGACTCTCTCTCGCTCTTACTCGGTATACGGTTTCATGGTCTCGGGCCCCCGTCGGCTGCAGCACGTGGGCGGATGATTTCTACCACATGGGAGCCCCGCGAGCCCACGCACTCGCTGGAACAATAGCCGAGCTGTCAGTATCGGCCTCAAGCCGGAGGAGGACGACGAGACGGGCGGGAATGAGGTCAGCATCCTTCACACCCGCAAAGAGTAAAAACACATTACGTCGCTTCCATGCGTGGCGGCGTACACATGAACCCTCAAATCTCATCTGTTGCAGTACAGCCAAAAGCCTTAAGTACCAATGGCTAATATTGCCAACCTCCATCGGTACCCAATAAATTGAGACTGCTCGATAATGGAGATGCTGGTTAATTTTTTTTTAAATCACGTGATGTGGATTTAACCAATGACAAAGCAGAGCGGGCAGTCAAAGACTCTCCAGACTTTCTTTTTTACCCCTTTGGCATAACTAAGAATAGCAGCATCAAATTTTCACTGAAGTCCTCTTTTCAACATCTTTATGAAGCCGGAAGCGTTTTTTTCTCTGACGACCCAAATCCTAGTTAAAACCCCAAGGATTAAGCCCTCAGAGCGCAGCCGTCAGCCAGCTGCAGGGCCGTTGGAATCGCACTCCGACTTCCTGTGACACCTCAGCCTCCCCGACAAGTGAGACACAGCGTTCCAGACACGTGTGCGCTCTGCGGATACTTTGCGTGTTAGCGAATTGGCGGGTGAGCCTCCCCCATCTTGGATGCGGTTTTATTCCGCCGTGACATTGTTTGTCAGGTCGGATGTGGATTCTGCCGGGGTTGAGGAACGCCAAGTTTTTGTTGGACAAAGGGCAAGACGATAGCCCTCCACCGTCTACCCTTGGTGTCTGTTTCTGTACAGACATTTGGCTCACGTCCTCTTAATTGTCTGGAAGCAAATTGAGGAAAATAGCAACAGGCAATGGGATGGGAAATGGGAAGTCGGGAGGGGGAGGGGGGAAAGGTGAGTGAAGGTAGTCTGGGTGAGGAACAAGGAGCAGGAAAGCTGGCCGGAGAGCGTGGAAGGTAATTCCAATGTAGGGGGTTCACAATGGGTCAAAGCGTAACAATATGCGTCTAAGGCCATTGTATGATGCTGCTAACATCCACGCCCAATGATTGCACTGGGAAAAAAGTCCTCACACACTCCCAGAGAGAGCGAGAGTTCATTTTTGTTCCCTCTCTTGTTTCTTTTAGCATGCAATAGACACGTTACAATTATATCATCTGATGGTAGCCTGAACGACCCGACAGTTTGTTATGCCAGTCAGCAGGAGTTAGCTCCAACCAAAACAAGCGCGGGATCACATTGGTGTTTGTTTCACTGTTTTCCCTGGACATGGTTTTTACCCCACTGCCCCCGAGCGATAGCAACACGAGCCATTAGCACCAACCATCTGTGAACGTGGATTCACGTTGACCCACCGCGCCGAAAACAGCGCCGTGCTCCGTCCGGAGGGAAGCAAAGACAACATGGCCGCGGAGGAAGCGTGCTGTCGGCAGTTCCTGGAGGCCCGTTTAACGTCGAGTCACGTCAGCCGTGAATAACACCATCAAACATAACATCCTCCATTTTTCATCGTAAAGCAGTCAACCGCTCCATCCTCTCTGCACTTTCTTCCTCTCTAAGCTCTCACAACATGCATTTTTGTACTAAATGTTGTAGTACAGTACTCCCTAAATTATTTGCAATTTTTTTTATGAGCGCTGAATTAACCCCGCATCAAAAGGAAACAGGCCCAGCGGCGGGCACCAGCTGATGGGACTCCAAAAGGCCATATCGGGTTCCACGGTGCCGTCCCCGCAGAGGGCAGAACTTTCACCAAGGCTGTCGGCACCTCAGGGTGACTCGCACCCCCAACCACGAACACCCCCCCCCTCAATCTCTGCGTACTGTCATCATCACCAATGTTCATAAGCTCGCACTCTGCACAGTGCGGCTCCCCCGCTCCATCATCCCCGGCCGCTCTGTTCACACTAACACCGAGAACGGGAACACCGATCGCATTCCGTGCTGACTTTGGTCTGAACGGGAAGTCTCAGCTAGTCAACTAATTCCTGCCAGGCTATCATCTTACAACCCCAGTCTCTTAGTTATTACAACACGCCTGTTCAGCCCGACGTGGTCTGCTTTGGACCACCCCCCCTTGCCCCCTCCAATCAAAGAGAGCTTCCGCCGCAGGTGTCTGGACCTGGCTGGTCCTCCTGCTGTCAGTCCTGCTCTCCTTTGACGAGCGCTGAAACTTTGGCGGCCTCCCACGCTCCCGCTCCGGCGTCCAGCCCGAACAGATTGTTCTCATTTGGACCGGTTCGGGTCGAGGGCTACATATACTCACACCCGCACATGCACACATGAATTTTACAAGTGTGAGCAGCTGGTTTGGGCCGCAAACCTCAGTGGGGAGTTGAGATGCTTCGATATACCAAAACCAATGCCGTATAGGCCTCAACCTCAACTTCAGTGTTAACAGGGCATCCAAAGCAAGACCCAAATCAGTACTTGGACCAGAATGTAAACATTGAAAGGTTCTACTCAAAACATTCATCAGCCACCTGAGCCCGGAACCTTAATCAAGACCCAGGATGACATCTTAAGCCTAAAACTAGACACAGAGTATACCAAAACTAAGACCTCACCCTTATGTGTGGAAAGTGGAGACAACATGAAGGCTTTTGTAGTAATTAAAGGTAGAAAGGAACGAAGCAACCTTTTGATAAAAGCAAAAACTAATTCCACTGTGACATGAAGATCAGAAAGGAGGACTTGCACGGTAGCTGCAACACCAGCACCACTACCTCGTCTTCCACCACCTCCTCCTGGCCTCGCTTGGGAGACCATGTTGTTTGTCTTGCATAAATGGTTTCAGAGCGTGACAAAATCACAGTCTCCAGTTCCATATTTGCCTCAGACTAATCCCTGCCGTGCTTTATCTTGGACGAGACACGGGCAAAAGGAAAAGCGTGACAGTGGTGTTGTTGGGGGGGGGTTGTTATAGTACGGTTGGAGGGGGTGGACGTCTCGTCTGGACACACTCTGAAAAACACTTTTTTGAAGAAACCCGATCAGCAGCGAAAACAAGAATGAAGTCAGATCTTTATTGAAGGTGGCCAGCAGGATGTGAGATCTCCAGAGGAGAGAAGACGAGGAGGTCGAAGGGTGGAACCCAAGACCCCCACCATCCCCCCCTCACCGCCCTCCTTCCCCCATCCCAAACTGTTTTCTGAACGCTTGCCAGGAAAGTTTAATGGCTGTGGAATTTTGACAGGAAAAAGCAGCACTGGAAGTTTGACAGGAAGTGGGAATTTGTGTCTCACCAAGGCAAGAACGCGCAGGAGAGGAAGAGCGTCAGTGCGCGTTTCCAACGGCGTCCCCCGGGAGAGATGGAGGGGGGGGGTGCTTCGGGTTTTTGCGGGAGGCTGCAGACTGACAGGACGTGATCATCTGGCCTCAAACATACATGAACGCCCGTGAAACAATGCGCATACGCAAAGAGCACACACATCATTTACATCGCATACGGCGCTGAAACAAGATCTTGAGTTCGACGCACACTCATGTGGAAGCTCGCAGCAGCTGCTTCTGACTCACGGCTCCCACCGCAGCAGAACCTCCGCTCTACTCTACTTCAACATACACCAAACCTCAACCTACTATGAGGAAAATATCAGCGTCAATCATCTCCAGCGACGGTGGCGGCGCGGCGCTCTCACAGCCTCTCACCATGTCACCACTTAATGTCGGCACATGTGCTCCACTCCCCATCCTTCAACCCACACCTCCCCGCCGCCCGGCCTCCAGAGACAGATGCCGAGACATGGGGACAGACGGGCCCGGCGACCCCCCACCCACACCGACCGTCCAGACGATTGCAGCGGTCTCAGAACTCAGCATCAGAGTGGGCGCTATCTTAAAAAAGTGTTAAAGTTGGGTTTCCCATATCTGTAAAGAAATACAAGTCTTTATTGAGTGTGATGCTGCTCACTTTGAAAGCAATTACACAAAACAGCCTCACCAAATGGTCCCAAAGGTCGGCGCGGCACTAAAATGTTGCCGTCGGAGGCATGTGTAACATTTGACACGGCAGACGCAAACTTTTGGCACTGTTGTACAAACGGTGAGCTCAGCTGGACGTTGAAGGAGACTCGAGGCTACTCAGCACAAATTTGTTGTACACAATGGGACATTTTGAACACAATCAATGTGAAACTTGAAATGGTCATGCAGGCATGAAATGAAGTCAATGAAGTAATATGTAGTAAAATCAAAAAATATGTCAATACAATGGATTATAAAAGTCGACACACCCTTTTGTGCACTCATGTTTTACATTTGTGTTCTACAAAGGTTTTTAATATTAATATTTATCATCAACTAAAAAGTGTAAAATAAAAAATGATATTGTTGATGTTTCAAAATTGGAAAAGTCAAAGCCGTATTTCAGCAATGAGAGAGATTATGCACAAATTGCTTGTGTTTCCTAATGGCGAGTCCAAGTCTGACTATCAGATCCTTATAATAAAAAGATCGTATAAAAATGTCTTTCCTCATTTGTTTTTATGCTGTGTGATCGTTTCCATGATTTTACTTTTATTTTGTGGCTGTTGGGATTGAATTTAAAGTGTATAAAAGTATGTGTTTTATAATGAATGTTGGGGATCATCGTATCCACATATCTCATTTGCGTCCTTCACTTTGAATCAGGAAGCATAAATTTGAAAAATATTTTATACCTTTGCGTGCATGCCTCCTCCTGCCAGTTGGCCTGCAGTGTATACAGGTGTGTAATCCAGTTTGGAATGTCAGAGACACTTGGGCCAAACTTTTGAATTTCTTATTCGTTTTCCTTGTGCTCCTATTTTTTTTTTTATCGTCATGGCGCATCACACGGCAAATCTCAGCACAGGATCAGTTGCTACCTGTCGCCAGGTTCGGGGGCACGAGGGCGGGGGAGGGTCTCGGCGGGCCCGGGACGGCGTCCACGGTAGCGGAGGGTCCTGTTTACTCAGCTGCGCAACTCCAGAGAGAAGAGAGGATGTGTTTGGGGCATCATTAATCACGGCCGCTGCGGAAGAGATAAACAGGCCCGACCCAGCAGGGATGCTGCGGCTACCACCGTTAAGATGGGGTGTAGCGGGGAGGTCACGCACGGGATGGGGGAGGTAGGGGAGTGGGAGGGGAGCGTTGTGCACACCAGGGGTTTGACCATAACACTTGCTCTTTGGTTCCACATCTGCATGCCTGTGCAAGCTTGTAAATCTGCATTCCTGCTCTGCAGCGGCTGCAAGTGCACGAACCTAAAACAGCCTTTTTTCCTCCTTAACAGCTTTGCCGTTAAACTGCACCTCATCTAATCAATATGCATTTTATTTATGTATTTTTTAGACATTTAGCAGGAGAACCCCTTTCCACCCATCCATCCATCAATCTAAAGTTCAGTAGTCGTCAAGAGTGTTATTTGACACCGAGCAGCTTCAGGGTTGGTTCCAAAAAGCCCCATTAATATTGCAATATTAGTGCTCCAAAAGCCCCCTATTACCACTAATATTTTTATATTATATGTCAAAACTTCCTCACAGATTCTGCGCTGAAAACTTGGCCAAGCGAGCGACGGGCCAATCAGTTCGGGAGCGCTGACAAATGCAATAAGCCAAAAGCTCCTTCCAAATGGGTTTTAAGATATTGTATTACTCTGTTTATGTAAGACTACTTCTTAATTATAGCGCGTGTGTGTGCGCCAGAGCCCTTGTGCGGCCGTCTAATTGCTCTTGATAGGCTTGGAAAAGTGACATCATCGCTGCCGCAGTCTGCAGAGGTCATGCTGGGGGTGAAAAGTGAAACGGGAGTGAAACAAGCAAAAAAAAATGACTGCAGACACTATAGACATACATATACAGTACGTGTGGATTTTTAAAAAAAATAAAATAATAATGGGGTTATTTTCTTGCTGTAATAACTAATAAAACATTGATTAATTAATTTGTTAATGCCTAATTTAACAGCAAAAATAAAAACAAAAGTTTTTGTTTGGCTCATTTATAGATAACATTTTGTATGTATGTTTTGTATGACGTTAAATAGTTTTGCTTTTACTCTGTGCAAGCCATATGCTGGGCTGGGGTAATACAAAAAAGAGGTCACCTTTGCCACCTAGTGGTCACTTTGTTGCAGTACAAAGCATTTTTCATATAAAGTTGATTTGCTGTTGGATGTTCTAATACATAATTGTGATGATAACATATTTTTGTGGGCGGTTTGGAGGAACTTGGAGGTGCATTGGACAGATTTTGTATTTTGTAATGCAAAGACACAGCAATAGAGGCCTTGTTATGGTGGTTATACTCCCTGTGGGAGTGCATTAGTAATAACTTTATTGCAAAAATACAGGTTCCTTTTTTAACCCCTATGACCACCCTACTACCCCCCCTTAATTTGACACACACACACACACACACACAAACATCGGCTTCTTTTGCTTCCTCGTGCGCTCTGATCCTTTAGTTTACATTCATTCCCTCTCTTTCTCCCTTATCCCCCTCTTTTAGCGATTTTGTTTTTGCATTCCATTGGTTGAAACTATAGCGTAAATAGATGCAGCACAACAAAGTTCACCAGCAGCATTAAACATGAAATCTTGTGGGCGTTTTGTTGTGATGGTCCTCCTGAGGAGGCTCGACTTGCATAGCGGACTGAAGCGCTACAATTGGGCTACATTCTCCCGCAACCTCAAAATAACATTGAAAATAAAATAGAGAAATGAAAACATCTCTGGTAAATAATGCCAACCTTTGGTTTAGTTACAACGATCTATTTTCACTTTTTTTTTTTTTTTTATACATGAACAGCATAAAGCATAATAATGTAGCTTAGTAAAGGGGGGCGTGACTGTACAACTGCTTGACATCTCAGCGCGTCACCGGCTGAAAATAGACCTCTTAATACAGCGTATAAAGCAACGTGTATATCTTAGCCTATTCAGTATAATAAAGTTTATCACGGATTTTTTTTTAACCTGAGGACCATTTAAAAGTGAAACAAGCATCCCCTTTTCATTCAAGCAGCCTTCCTGAAAAAAGTGCACTTCTTCTACCATCGCATCCGCTTCGCAAAGTGCACTAGAGTCAAAGCTTGGTTCCGTTAAGAAAGCCCATGCTACATTCTCACCTGGTCACGCCTTGCTACTACGGTTAAGGTTCACCCAGACTAGACTGACAAACACAGAATGGAAATAAAAAGTCTACACACCCCTGATCAACCAATTACATTAAAACTCCTGTAAATCTTAATTTATCTTCATCTATTTGTCATATCGTGAAAAAGTGGCATTTAGAGAAGGGTGTGAAGACTAATTATATCCACAGTACGTAACCCTAGACTGTTTTTATGCAACCTTAATCCAAAGCCTAACATTAGTCTGACATAACCCCTCCTATTTGGAAGAAAATAGAGCAAAAATTCAAAAAGGTGTCAGATATGATAAGATTTAACAGAAGAGGCGCTTTTCTTGTTTAATCTCCCGGTAGAAACGGGAGAGCTGTCATTCAGGTAGGTGAGCTTGGGGGAAAAGTCAGAAAGAGGAGGAGGGCGGCGTGGTTGGGGAGGGGGGGGGGCAAACAATGTCCTGCTTCGACACTTGTGAAGTGCACCCCCACTTCTATGTTGAATATTCTTTAACGTTCCATAAGGTCTTATTTGTTAACATAGAGTTCATACATGTTCTGTACACGGCCTCGGGCAAAAAAACATAAAAAGAAAAATTATGGCTGTCTATCAGATATACAGTTCCGCTGCTACGTGTGTGCATCCGCCAGGAAATGCCCGTGGAGAAAGAGGAAGAGGCGCGGCTACTCGGAGCGTCCCCACATCTGCCCCAGGAAAGTGTCGTAAGGGGAGCAACATCAGGAGAAGTTTGAGGTTGTCAGGGTCAACTGTGACTGCATAGACAGAGTAGTGGGGCAAGGGACGAAGGTGTGGCGAGGGAGGGGGCAAAGCAGGGGGTCTCTACGTTGCGTTGCAGGTGGGTGTGCGCGTGCGTGGGTGTTTGCGTGTTAGCGGCATTCCGGGAGAGGAGCATCTTTCGTCCGATCCACACCCGTCAAAGCGGGCTCTTAGGGTTCAGTGAGGCTGAGCACGACCCTGGTTGGAGGACAGTTTGACCCCGGTCAGACACAGCCAGAAACTCCCAGCGCTGCCCGACAACTCCTGAAATCACAAACGTTCCAAATATAGACACTAGAAAGTCACAGGTTTTTGAAAAATAGAAAATAGAATCTACATTGTTCAGTATTAGAAAGCGGCAACACAGTGTGATGTTTACCTGTGAGGTAAAGAAGGGAGGTGGTGATGACAGGGTTTTGGTGATGAAGAGGATGGAGGAGGTGATGGCGGTGGAATAGCAACAGGGACTCAGGACAGAGGAAGCAAGCAATGGGAGGAGGAGGCACTGACATCAGCCTGCTTTGCCTTGGAGACGAGACAGACAGAAGAAGAAGAAGAAGAAGAGGAAGAAGACACGAGACGAAGAAACCAGGGGAGTAGCAGTGTGTCGTCATGCTGAGCCACAAGGGGGCGACGGAGCGCGGTACTCACGAAGCTGCGGGTGGCGGTCAGACGTGCGTGTCGTGGGGTCACCACGACTGTGCCGCTCAGGCTGCGTCCCATTCTCCTCGGGTTGTCCCCCTCCTCGTTTGGCCCCGCCCCTAAACGCAGTCCCTGCAACATCATTGGCTGCAGGGAGAGAGGAAGAGGACAGGTCAGGCACGGAGATGAAAATCGTGACAAGGTTGGTGAGGGAGGGCATGGGGAAAGGATCACCTTGTTGAGGTAGGTGGGGGTGCTGGCGCCGTCTGGCCCAAACACGCTCCTCTCCATGTCTGCGTTGGGGGTTCTAGAGCGAGTTGGCCCTCCAACCCTGGAGATGAGTCGCTCTGATGGGCTGCAGCCTGCACCGGAAGAACAACCATATTAGGAGTGTCAGTAAGTTAGTCAAGCTTTTAAACCTTACCCTAATTGGCCAAGGTCTGTACCTGTCCTCCCAGCCTGCAGACTGGCCTGGTAAAGGGTGTCAAGCTCCGTGAGCTCTGTTAGTTCCGGCTCCTCACGGTCACAGCCGTGTTGCCCCGAGGCATACTGGAAGCCGTAGTTCCCCCGAGCGGGGTGCCGACCGGGCCTGGGCGCTTGCAAAGGGATGGCGGCGTAGCGGTCCGGTGGGGTGTCGTAGGGTGTCACCATGGCGTCAGGGCGATTTAGACTCCAGGAGGACCAATGGCGGGTGGCTCCGTCGGAGGGCGGCCAATGCTGAGGGGCTGAGGTGGAACTGGGCTGGGGGGGCTGCCAGAGAGGCGTGATAGGTTTGGTGACGGGGGGCGGCGGAGGCTGGGGGAGCGTAACCGGCGCCTCCCAAAAGCACAGCGGAAGCGACGGCAGGGAAATAGCCAAGTGCCTCCCCAAGGGTCTGACGCTCACCCCCCCAGCTTGGAGAAACTCACACAGCCTCACCCCCCCACTGACGTCACTGGAGGGGGCGCACGGGTGGGTGATGCTGAGGGTTAGCGCTGGATGGGGAGGAGTCACCGGGTGGCGATAGGTTGGAGGTGGAGGCAGAGGAGGCGGGTCTTGGCTCAGAGCTGCGTCCTCTTCCTGGTCATGGTCCTCTTCCTCCTTCTGATTGGGTGTCAGCAGTACTTGGACCGGGCCTGGCTGTTCACTGCAGGGAGGGGGGGACACAAAGAGTTGTTTGGCTGTCAGCTGGTTTGTGGAAAGGTCACAACAAGCACACAACAGGGTAAGCAAGCCGGCAACACACACGCAGCCTGGTGATGTATGGCTAGGGTTCTCAATCTTTTTCGGTCCAGGATTATTTTTTTTCCAAGGACCCTCTCATAATACAAACACTCTATTGTGTCTTAATTATGAAAACATACAATAACAGGAAATTTAACAGAACGTAAGGGATGAAATAGTCACGGTTGATTAATTGCGTGGCTGCCTTTGTGTGCCTTTACCACCAGGGAGCAGTATAACACAGAGATAGGAATAAACATGGAGATGGTCACAACTGCTGAGTAAGCTGCAGTAACAACACCAACCCACACGCACATACTCACACACATCCTGATGCCAGCATCTCATGCGCTGTAATCAGACTTTCCAAACAGCCATTTTAGCGCAGCGCGTCGTACGTCAACGCCGCGTAAAGTAATTCGCTCTCAGCAGGCCGCCATACCATTTCATTGATTTACATGCAGGCAAATGATGTATGTGCAACATTAGTGGATCCTATTTATCTGTGTATGTGTGCGCGCGTGTGTGTGAACAGCTCGTGCATCAATTTTTGCTCTTGTGTTTGTGTCTGCACGTGCACACACATGCCAGCACCCCTATCAACTCTTTTCAGCCTTAGTAATTACCCAGAAGGCTTTGCAGCAGCGGCTATAAATCAGACGCTAGTGTTGATCAATAGAAAAGAGGTGTGATGTCAAATTAAAAAAAAAAAAAGGAGAGCGAGGCAGAGAGCACTGAACATTTCACCCCCTCTTCCTTTCTGCAAGCAGTTTGGCTTGAACAGTAAATGGGGGGCTTTTAATAGAAAAGGAAACTAGGGCTACACTTTTGAGGCAGTAGAACCATCAACTCCTGCCCATCTGCAAAAGCTTTGAAATGTTTTCAGTTCAAATGTAAATGACATTTTTGATTTTTTTTTCAGATTAATCAGAAAAATCTGTTTTGTTGATTATTTTTACTGAGGAAAATAAATAGAAATTTAAAAAATCATTAAAAAAAAGTAAAAAACTATTTTTTGCAGAATAATCAGAAAAATCTATGTTTTGTCAATTATTTTTACTGAGGAAAATAAATAGAAATAAAAGAAATCATTAAAAAACGTTTTAAAAAATTCAGATTAATCAGAAAAATCAATGTTTTGTTGATTATTTTTACTGAGGAAAATAAATAGAAATAATTAATAATCATTAAAAAAAGTAAAAAGAAAGCTGTAGTTCCAGCCATCTAAATTTTACCCCTTCTAGGTCTCTGCAGGCTACCACTGTAGCCCTGAAGCACAGCAGCATAACGTACAACACGACACGAAACAAATGCAACCGCCATGGCACGGCACAGAGTGCTACAAAGAGGGAAAGCAGAAAAAAAGAACATACACAACTCTCTTTCATAGCCCAGCCAAGCTACACAACAGGTCACACACACTGACACAAAGACGAGGAGTCCAGCAGGGTTGCGGTGGGAGGCAGGTGGGTCTTTGTGGGTCACAGTGGCGGCGTGTATACCTGCGAGGCCCCTGTGGGCAGGGGGTGCTTCCTGACTCCCGCTGTTGCGCTTCCTGTTCCTGCCTGCCTTTGAGCGGGCCGCCAGCGCTCCTCATGCACGCGGCTACGGTCGAGCCGCTCGGAGCGCTAGCCTCATGCAGGGGTCTGAGCACAGCTGAACCCGCCACGTAGGAGGACAAAGTGATGAGGAAAAAGAGAAGAAGAGGATGACAAAAGGAGAAAGAAGCAAAGAAAGTGTGGTTATGATGTTATATGCAGAAGGCGGGGTGATGCAGGTGTACCGAATCAAGCGCCCGGCGAGTAGTGACGCATCATCATGTAGCCTGCGGTTAGTAAGTCAAAAATTCAAGGTCAAGGGACAAGAGACTGTTTTGAACGAGGGGCCTTGAACGCATCGATACGGATGCTGCGCGGCGGAGCAAAGGCTTATGTAAGCGCGCTGATAGTGAAGCCATCTGTCCACTCGCTTGTCGTCCTCGCACTTCATCAAGGTTACTTGTACTCGTAGAGGTGTGTGTGTTTTAGTTTCATCAACACGCTAAAGCATACGCACATAAACACGCGCGCACACACAGGAGGACAGACAGGACATAAATCTAATAATCCCACGTACAGGTTTACTTAGTGCTGAGCTGGGGAGGGAGGGGGGACCTTCACACCTGCAGTTCAGAGAAGGCACATACACACACGCACAACAATCTCAGTGATGACTACTTGTGCAGGCTACAAACATACACAAATGGCATGTCCATATTTTGCCACTTCTTTGCTGTGTGGGCCACAAAGACACATTCATACACGTCCTTGTAGTACTTCTATGGGGATGACGTTTCGCAATCTCGATGCTGTGCGCCTCAAACCTTTTATGTCGCTGTGAAGACCACAAAAAAATTGAAATTCCCGTGTGCCACAAACACACACAATATGTTTTTTATATTCCTTTGAGGGCTGCATTTTTAAAATTCTCTGCTGTGGGCTACAAACGCGTAAACAAACTTGTCTTTTGGCTAGAGTGGCGCAAAACCAAAAGTTGTCATTAGAGGGTAGTAGAGCACTATCGCTCATTTCCAATCACACACACAAATCCATAATGTCCTCCAAAAATGAATACCAGGCTGGAAAACATGCATTTCCTCACCACTCCGAGTCTAGTCAAATTTTTTCATGATTATTTTTGCTTCATTAATTCATGCCGTCTCACATCCTTTTTAATGAACTCTTGCAAATGTAATGCCAGAGTGCTGCGTGCAATTTATTATTCAGGCATTCTGCATTTTAAAGGGAGTACTCAAGGAATTATAGCGTGTTCCAGAATATTTCATATCTGTGGCAATTAAATGTAAATTAATGTAAATTCATCAACTACAGAGACCAAGTTAAGTTTGTTTGAAGCTTTGAAGGGATTTTTCTCTTTTCCATTTAAAGCAGTTACCAAGTGCCTTAAAAACATGTGGCACACTTTTTCCAAAATACCTCAAGGATCAAGACCTATTTTTCCAGCATATTTCATGTGATTAGATGTGCTCGTTTTAGGGGCGGCTCTGTCTCACACTGAGCCAGCCACCATCTTGCCCCACATACTGCTTGGCCAATGGCAAGCACAGCTTTCATTAGATTGGCAGACAGCGGGTTGCATTTTGCTGGCTCGTTCCTGCTGGCATTTGGCCATCTCCTCTTCCGCCTTGCTCTACCGAGAATGTTCACTGCGGCCAGCTGCTTGCTTCTAATAGCCGAGGCCGAGCCCAGAGTGCGGAAAACTAACAAACAACCAATAATATGAAATCATTTTTCTCCTGCATGGAAACATCTCCAAACTCAAATCATGCTGCCCATCCAACCACTTCAAGGAGTAACTGCAGGTTAAACGAATCTAATGCTATTATCTCCCTGCGAATCTTAATCCCGATCGGCAGATGTGTGTGTCATGGTAACAAAAAGATAAGCATTGGTTGGTTACCAAATGGAAGAGACAGACGAGCAGATGGGAATGGGGACCGGAGAGCCTGCGGAGCTCAGACAGAGACATTTACATATGTGAGTGACCTCGCAGTGACATCACACAAGCCAAAATTCATCAGGCTAAATTATCCGATTAGAGGCCCTACTGCTACCCCACAGACGTGGAGTTAGTCTTACCCTGGTGCTGGAGCTGATCCAGGTCCATGTATTTGCTAGGTTTGGGGTTGAAGCCCATGGCCGCCTCTTGCTCTGCCTCCTTGCGCTTCTGCTGCTCCTGCTGGCGGGCTCTCCTGGCCACTTCCTCCTGGAGCTCATCCAGCTCGCTGCGTCCTGAGACCCACAAATGAAGTCACTTGATGAGAATCTTTGGGAAAATGGTTGGGAAGACTTACAGTAAGTTGTAAATTTTATGACTTGGGGACCTGCTTGGCTAAAACATGTGAATGCAAAATGCTCTTCCTTCTCTTTGGGCTTGAGGTTTTCAGAGAAGGCTAAAGCAGTCTTGGTTAGGCTTGAAAATGTTCACTTTGAGTTAGTTTAACTGAACGTGAGACGAGTATGAGCGTTACCAGGGTTGGCGGTGCGACACCAGCCAGGTGAAGGTGACTCCTGTAGGATAGCGCCGGTGCTCTTTGACTTGGGCACTGAGCGCCATGATGGTCCGGACATTAGCGCCCGTTTTTGTTGCCCCACCTCCCTGAGGAGTAGAAAATTAAAAAGCTGATAATTGAGTTGTTTAGACGGCTGCGTTAGGCGAGTACTTTGCTACCTGTCAGGGCTGCTGCTGTTTCTCTCGCTGCTTTCGTAGCCGCTCTCCATCCTCTGTATCAGGCGAGGTTGGTGCTCCACCCCCCTCAGAGGCGGAGGAGCAGGGGGGCCCATCGTAGATCTGGGCTGCCCAATCAGCCTGGATCTGGCCTCCAGCACTGCAGCCTCCCTGCCCTCCGAGGGTTGTGAGCTCCGCGGTGTAGGCGTGGTGGGCCGCAGGCAGGGTATGGCCAGCTGGGGTGGAGGCGGGTGAGAGGGTCCCGGCAGGGTGTGGTAGCCCTGAGCGCAGATCCGTTGGCTGTGGCCTGAGAAGATGCTGTCGATGTTCAGAGCTTCTCTTCGGGGCCTCCAGGTGGGGCGGTAGCAGCCACCAGAGGAACTGAACCACAAATAGAAATCTTATTTAAGATACTTTATTTCAAGCATTGCTTTCCAGTACTTGCTACAAGACGGTCAGTACCTGGACTTGCTTTCGCTGCTGGTGCTCTCATTCTCCCAGTGAGGCCCCCCGACCCCACTCTCGCAGCCCCCCACCCCCGAAGAGGAAGAGGAGGACAGGGGCCGAGAGGAGGACGAAGAGGAAGTGAGCGGCCGCCGTGATGAGAGCAGGAAGACGGCCGTCTCCTTGTACTCTTGCAGGGGGGGTGAGGGAGGCCGGGGAGGGCCCTCCACTGCTAATTCTAGGAGGCAGAGTTATGTCAGGAAAGGGGAGGAAGGATCTTAAATGTCGTTGTCTAATCTTTCATAGATCAAAATGATCTAAAATGTTACGATTCGCATGGCTTCAAGATTGGGTTAGAGTAAGCAACATGCTATCGTTCAGCAAATAATGAAACAGTACCTCCTGTGTCGGCAGTGTGTGACGGCGTTCCGAGATCGTAATTGGGGACCACGGTGGTCTGAGAGTCGCTGGACAGGTGGCTGCCCGTGGACTGGTGCAGCGGCCGGCTGCGGTAGGCGCGGTGACTTGAGCTGTCCGTCGATGAGTCCGTGCGGGTGTCGCTAGAAATGGAGGGCTCTCGACCTAAAGACAGACCTTTGCCGCTTAATCCCCGACTCCAATATGTTTAGGAGAAATGATCCCGAGGGGATTAGGAGGTTGAAGGTTGACCTCCGGATGATCAATGCACATGTGTAATCCAGGGGTGGCAAATGTTTGAGATCAAGCACATTTTTATTCACTTTTCTACAATACCTACAGTTAGACCATTTGAAGAAGACGTATGAAATGATACATTATGACAAGCTGTTTATTATCCAAATAACCGCTACACCGTGAATGGGTCACCAGTCCTGTAATGGGCTCTTCCTGCAATGTCCTAAATGCCACAAGATGGCGCCAAAGTCTTGGCTTGTTGGAGTAATTGAAGTAGGTTGTCTTGACTGTTTAAGACCTTTACATGTCGAGGAGCCAAAGTTATGGAGAGTCTTTACTGCATTTGTGTAGTGGCAGTGATTTCTAAGGTGTTTGAATATATATCATAGTGGTTTGGGGTGATAGTCTGTGGTAGATTTGCGGTTTGAATGAAACATGTTTGAGTCCGTAACTCTAGTTTATTTGCTTTTCCCTGTGATGCGATGTGTGGCAGCGCATGTACCCGAGTCTTCGCTGTCGTAGCCGGCCTTGCTGCTGCCGTGCTGGAGCTCCAGTTGCGGGTCGGTGCCGGCGTAGGGGCTTGCGCTCTCTTGCAGTATCACCGGCGTCCCACGGGGGTCGGCGTAGAGCAGAAGCAGTGGCTGATAATGGCCTTTGATACAGCGGGACACCACGTCCTTCCACTTAGGGCCAATCTGAAGATACATAGGAACACCCCCCCCCCACCGCCACCCACCCATAGACACACATATGTAAGGCGAGTAAATGAATCCATATTAAGAAAGACCGTGTTGAATTTATCGCCTGAAGCAGAAGGTCAGAGACATCTGCAGTGTTGCTATCATGTGAACAAGGACGTATAGCTTCACTTACACTCACTGGCACATTCCTTCATACCACTCACATCTAAACGACCTTAACACGCAATCATGTGTGGACAACAACACGCATACACGCGCACGCACAGCCGGAGTCACCTCTTTGACGTGGGCATCGTCGAAGTACATCCATTTGCGTATCTTGGTCTGGAAGAAGAAGGTGGAGTAGTGCTTGCCGTAGTAGCACACCATGCCCACCAAGTAGAGCTCTGCCTGGCGAGCTCGCTCCTCTGTCACACGGTAGAACAACTACAGCGAGGGAGGGAGGCAGAGGGAGGGATGCGGGGAAGAGAGGGAGAGGTGTGCAGCGTGAGACAGATGAGTTCACGTGAATGCCAGCAGCAATTTTTTTTCCCTCTGCTTTTCTTTGCACCACAATGCCGTATGCAGTAATCCTGCGCAGTCTTTCCAATTGTTTGTTATATTGTGGTTTTATTTCTCTAACAGGAATAATAATCTATTTGTAATATTTGTAAATATTTTCTGTTACGGTTATATTTACAAACGTATGCAGTTCAGAAAATGAATGATTGGATTGATTGATGAATGTTTTTAGTTGTAATCAATACAGTACATGGGTCAATAATAGCTGCCATTGTTCCTGTGTTTATTGTTTTATGAGTATAAAATCAAAATATGTAAACCATCTCAATGTGAAGGAGTCTCATAATTTAGTAGCATTCTCTGTTGGATTTGATGTAAAAAACACACAGACACACATCAGTGACCTTCAACCTCAAAAATGTTCAGCTGCAAAATTCTGTTTGTCTTTCCAGAAGAGTAGAAGCTGTTATAGTAATTCCCCAGGTGTCCTGATTCATATATATTTCATGAATATTCCAAATGAGCCAAATTCTACCGCTTCCTTTTGTCTGAAAACCCGATGCGATTCCGTCAAATAGCGTGTTAAGCGGCACATTGTCTCTCATTCAAGAGGCACGACGCACATGATTATCCAAATTGTCTTCTATTTATCGCAAATGGGCTAATCGTCTCGGCGACGGAGAAAAGACGTAAGAAACGATGACAGGAAGTGGAGGCAGCGCTGCGGGGGGAAATGGATCCAGTATTTGTGACATAAAAGCACAAAAGGCATCACATCACGCCTGCGACGACGAGCTTCATCTCAGGGTTGAGGAATGACAGACAGCAGGCGGAGAAAAGCCGACATGATGGAAGGAGAAGTTGGCAACAGTGGTGGTGTTGGGGGGCAGTAGAAGAATTTGACACGCTATAATGCTGACTCATGCATTATTCATGGGAATCACTTCAGAATGAGTGTTTCTGAGATGTTACAGCGGCATTGAAATGCAACGACATTGCTCGGTCATGACACCGCTTTGCAACGCGTGTGCCCGTGTGCGTGTTGTGTGAGGGCCGCCCGAGGAAGTCCCCGAATCACGATTGTGCCATTTCTTCAGTGATATGTCTGAGGGTGGTCATAACAATCACTTCCTCAGTAGAGCCAAAGGTTATGTCCATCACAATTATGTGATATGTTTTAAACAATCATTCTATGTCTAAAGGTGTTTTTAAAAACAAAGCCCTACGTCAGGGGTGAATTCATTCACTGGCCTCATCGGGCAAGTTTTAAAAACAGAAGCTCCCAAAATGTGTCAAAAGCCAACTGGGCAGCGGGTGAAGAAAAGATGCCCTGTTGGCATGACAACCACATCCCCTCCTCCCTCCTCCCATGCCACACTGTCCACCAGGGTTTTATCAGCTCAGGCCACTAACCACCTCTCTGTCCTCAATTTCAAGGTTAGGGAAGCGCCGCCTCTGCCGACAGGTCCTCTGGAGGTCAGAAGAAGAACTTTTTCATATTGAGATAGTATGAGTGGAGCATGTCAGGGAAACCAAATCCGGTTTAGCTACAACAAACACTCCCCCAGGAGTATGTCTTAGGTTGCAGGAAAAAAAATCTTGACGAGTTGACCATATTGATATCTTCAGGTAGCCCAAAGTAGACACAACAAGCCCTTCCCCTCAGTGATATCTGTTTGCACTGAAGCCAAGTTGTGGCAGCAAACCAGCAGTTCGCTGAAAAAGCAGTTTGACACTGTCAGACCCTAACTTTGTACTGCAAATTACTGCCACCTACTGGACTGGAGTAGAAGAACCTCACTTACGTCTCCCAGGCGCAGGCAGGTGCCCAGGCTGTGTATGACGTCCTCAGCCAGGTCAGAGTGGTCCGAGTCCCACACCAGCCCGATAGAGACGATCTCTGGCGAGTTCATCAGCACGCGGCGGATGCGTAACACCTCTCCGCAGTTACTCTGGGAAATCAAAAAGTCAGTGAGAAAAGGACAAAAGTATTAGAAGAGTCTTCCTTTTCACTTCCTGTATGTCGTTTTGCACATGTCATGTGACGTGTGCGGATAGCGGCGATGTTAATAATGGTGAAAGGGTGCGGACGTCACAGGGACATATTTGTCCCTGGAGCTCGTTGCCAGGTTCGGAACTGCATGTACTGGATGCTTCCTTTTGAGTCATGACCTACCACAGAGTTAGAGCACACAAATAAACACACACACACACGCAAACATACACACAAAGCGTTGGCATAGCCACCACGGAAGCAGCCTGAGAACACCCCGGCGACCGTTGGGCTTTGCCAAAACAAGCCTCCCACACACACATATGCAGTACACAGTGGACTCTCTTTGAGGAATTGTGGGACTCGTGTGGCGTGGTTGGCGGTGGGGAGCTTGCTTGGCTGATCCTTTGCCAGGGTCTGCCTCTCCATTCGCAAGAGGACCTTTCCAGCATGTTATATAATTACACTGGCGGTCAAATGAAAGTGTTGGTCTGCAGAATACTGATCATGGAAACTCCTCGCAACTCATTAGACACCACAGCGAGGAGATAATCCACATTTAATCAATCACGAAACGAAGGAGCACTAATGATGATTTATTATCTTCAAAGCAGCCAATCTGCAACTATAGAGCACGTCAAATATTCAAATTTATATCGAACTAATACAGTTGGTTGCACAAAACCTATGCAGCCACACTTTGGATTTTTTTTAAATAATGCATAGAACACTTCATTAATTAGTACTTTACTATAGTTTCAAGGTGAGCCAAACAAGCACTTCCCTAAATAATGACCTAAGGTGCTTGGCCATCTTAAGCCGCCGCAAAGTCTTCAGGTCGGCAAAACAAACGCGCCCTCAGTGATATCATAAGGTGGGCATAACAATCACTCCCTGAGTGGGCCAAACTGTCATGCCCTCCGTGAAATATCTTAGTGTAAGCATAACAAGCCTTGTGATGTATTCAGGTGGGCAGAACAAGCACTCTGTCAGCGATATGTCTTAAGTTATGCAAAACAAGCGCTCCTTAAGGGATATGTCCTCAACTCCACACAAAAAAAACTCTCCTTCAGTGATGACTTCATTGGGCAGAATAGAGACTCAGCCATGTCTTCAGATAGACAAAACAAGCGCTCCCTCATTGATGCGCTTAGTTTGGTAAGACAACGTTGCCTCATGACATCCTTACTGATGTCTTAAGGTGAAGAAAACAAGTGCTCCCCGAGTCATAAGTCTTAAGGCAAGCCAAACAAGCAGCCCCCCTGTGATGACTTGAGCGGGGCAAAACGAGCCTCACTGGTGTCTTCAGTCGGGCAAAACAAGCACTCCATCAGTGATATGTCCTAAAGTGGACAAAAACAAACATTCTCGCAGTCATTTCTCAAGGTGCTCGAAACAAGCGTTCCCTCAGTGATATCTTAAGGTTGCAGTTGCTGCTTCTAACGTTAATCCCTTAAATTTATCATTACAAGTGTCAATCAAAAGTGCGCATTATTTTTCCCAGCATTTTTGGAGAGTTGCTGCAGCAGCAGCTCAAGATGAAGGCAGGATGGATGGGGCGGGGGGGGATAGTCCAGGGGGTTCCAGAGCTTTGTAAAAAAGCCCACAGAAGAGCCTCTTTGTGGGGGACACTTTTTGGCAGCGAAAGGCTGCCGCCGCTTGAAGCCAAGCTGGATCCATTCGCTTCCCCAATGTGGCAGCACAACACACGCCATCCTCATGGAGTCCCTTTAGCAATCTATTCCAAAATTCTCTGCTAAGTTCGACAACAACACTTGAATGTTCTCCTTCCAAATTGTCTCCAAACACAAACACACGCGATACAAATATAGAGCCTCGCTTTACAGCACACCGGCGGGTCGATGAGGACAGGTCCGGAAAAAATGCTGACGGTGACAAAAGCGGCGGAGAAATTTGTCGAACATGCAAATGAGCGGTTGGTTATGTAAGCAACACAAAAAAAAAAAAAACATCTGCGATTACATTATATAATGCACACGTTATTATTTCATGGTCTTTATTATTAAACGGATGTAGATAAAATGGATGACTTTTCTGCAAACTCAATTAACTGCGTTAAAATGGTGTGTAACCGCTGGTGAATGTGTGTGTGTGTGTGGCGAGGCGCTCTCACAGGGCAGTTGCGCAGGTCTCCCATGTTGCTGGCGTTGCGAAGAAGTTCCCCAAACATGTCCGGTGTGGCTTTCTCGCGACACTCCAGCATCTTCACCGCTTGGTTACTACGGCAACACACAACCGTTACATCATTGCTTGTTTGTGCATGTGTGTGTGTGCGTTCTTACCATAGGGATGTGGTAGATATGTAATGAACCATCTGAATGAAGGGTAGCGGGTCCGACGTGGCGCCGCAACTGGTACACACGCACTGCGGGTTGAAACACAGTCACTCCGTTAATATACGTACATATTAAGATGTTAGCGTGTGTGTATTCGTGTGCACACGCCTGCTCAAACAGGGTCATGGCAAACTTCTGGTGCGGGATGCAGTGTTTGGCCGTGCAGATATCTTCTCGGCTTTCTGCGCTGATGTGGAAGTGAATCCGCATCAGAAGATTTTCCTAACAAGACAAAAATGGTACGAAATCCCGCTTAATTCTCGCCGCAGCACAATTTTGAGTGCCTCATCGGGTCTCCTTCAATCTAACTTTGCCGCAAGCTTATTGCGTGACTCACAAAGCACTCCGCGGCGTCGTCCATGATACCCAGCTGGAAGCGCTGCTCGTCCTGGAAGGTCTTGGCCAGGGCGCTCCGAAGCGCGTCGGATGGCAACACCCGCTCGCTGCTGAACTGGAACTGGGCAAAGATGCTCTGTGGATTTGAAATCAGATGGTGTCAAAAAAATATCACCGTGTAAAAGATAGTGGAGCCAAAACTGATAAGGTTAGGCCATGCCGTATATATTTCTTGTAAAAGCTCAGACCAGTATGATTCAGGAACCGAAGCGGAGGAACAACCCGTCAGAGCGCCGAGCAACAAATGTGTCGACGACGGAGGCGGCCGGGCCTCCGTAGCAGACACCATCAATAATACATTTGCGCTTATTCTCCCGACAAAAACAGACCGCAGAGTGCTTTGTAGTGGCGAAATAGAAAAGCGAAGCAAACTGTTGCAAGGCGAAAAAGTATGTTTAGAAGCCAGACACACAAAAATAAACACCGCTTTACAACAGACTTTATCTGACCCCAAATCGTGGCAGTGGGTACAAACGTAAAAATAGTGAAGTTCATCGCCAGATCTAAAATGGATGCCTGGAAAATAATTGAACACAGATGTGTTTTTTCCACAATTAAAAAGAATTCCAGTTATTTTGTGCTTTCGTCAAAATACTTTTCGTCTCAACTTTGTCTACAATCACTTCACTAGTAACTAATAGCTAGCTTTAGCTACAATCTCTGCTAGGTGGCGCTCCATTAATAAACATTTGGGAGGCAGCGGAACAAGATGGCTGCAGTCATACTACAGGAAGACGACATTATAAAGCAGTTGAGGGGCTTAGCTGGCATTGGGAAAAGTAATGTAGTCGTGCTGATACTGTGTGTATGTGTGTGTGTGTGTGTGTGTGCGTGTGTTATGACTGCAGCAATGCGCCAAGGAGAATGGAGGGGGAATATACCCTACAGAGAGAAAGGGAGATGGAGGGAGGTTGAAGAGGAGGGGAACAAGGAAGGGATGGGGTGGAGTGAGTGAGCGTGCATGTGTGTGTATGTGCTCGCCTGTGTGTTTGTGTGCGTGTGTACACGCGGCAGTCCAATTGCAAAGTTTGCAGCCATCTACAACAACTCCCACATTCATTCATCTTTCTCCTTCACTCCCCTCCTCTTCCTCCTCCTCCCATCCCATTCTCCTTCTCTAGTGGAAAGAGATGAAGTGTTGCAGCAATTTCCAGTGGGCCAAACGCCACCGGATGCTAACGTAGCCTTTTTGGCTAGCTCCCGCGTGACTTTCACGTTTCAACTTTTTCATCGATAGCTTGCGAAAATATGAATCCATCGTCCCGAAACGTGAATATAAATTTGGTCCGGAGGGATTAAATGTATCGTTCATTTTCATCACATACGCACAAAAGTGGATGCGCGTGTACTGATTTGCGTGTGTGTGTAAGAGGCAAAGTGTGTGCGTGCGTGGGTTCTGCTTAGCTCAGCGCTTTCAGTCAGGCCAATTAATTACAGTGGAGTGCTGTGGAGACCCACCAGTGTGTTGCTGCCGCACTACAGCACATTAGTCACGGCGCTACGCCTTCGCTCGGGCCACATGTTGGTCACCACTGGAGCAACAAATGTCTCATTGAGCAGCTATCGTAACATTTTAAACATATTCTACTCCTATGTTATTTCGCACTTCTTTTGACATTGAAAATGCTTTTTATTCATTTTCATCCACTCTGTACCCAAGCAAATAATATTTTCTAGCATGTTCTAGTAACCAAGACATGGTTTACCAGAAGAAGCAAACTAATTGCCCGCCATCACTGGCCATCCTCATCACTCAGAGTGAGCCACTGTCACTGTGGTTTGAAATGCATTATGGGCAAAAAAATATATTTCTTTTTTGCCCATAATGTATTTCAAACCACAGTATAATATAAATATAAATAAATATAGGTATTTTTTACCTTGAGTGCACAGAAGATGCAAGAATCTTCCATGCATTTGTGCGTGGTCAGCTGGCGAAAGCTCCTGCGGAAGATGTCAAGATGCCACAAAACCTAAAGAACAAAACAAAGGCAAAGTAGTTTTATAGTGGCATTAAAATGTGATCATTTGGAGGATTCACCATGAGGTGTGCGAACCCATTTTATTTTCCTTGTGTCCTCTTTTTAGAAAAGCGGGGAAATGCCAAAGATAGGGAGCTATTACATGCGCTTCTTTCAACAGTAATCAAATGTAAACATCTAAAAACCTTTGCCGCTGTGGCTTGATGCTGGCACACAGTTGCCGTGGAAACACGACATGCTTTTTCCCAGCACGTTGCCTGTCCAGGTGCGTTTTGCTGTAGTCAAAAAATAGCAAGCGAGGAAGCCAGAGAGAGGCGGAACTACTCGAGGGGATCATTTGTTCCGACAAGCGGCGGCCATTATCAGTGGAATTTCTGGCGATAAATAAAGAAATAAAAATAACAATGAGATCAGATAACAAATAGAGCAAAACAAACCCAATTTGCTGGTGGATATTTTTAATTGATAAGAAAAAGATATTCGCATAACATCAAGTAGTTGCGCTGGACTGACTGTGACCTGAATGGGCAATCAACACTCTTCCTCCTCATCCCTCTTTTTTTTTTCTCCCTCCTCCTTCAACAGCTCCTCTGCCCTCTCTCCAACTTCCACTAAGCTTCTGCTTTAGCTTATCACTGCATCCTCCATCTCCTCATCTGGAGCATGGAGGTGTGTGTGCGCGTGCCAGCTGGACGTCTTGAGAGGTCCACGTGTGTGTGTGTTTGTGCGCACGCACGAGCTGAGTAAGCATCTCCGCAAACAAACACACAGTCGCTTGAATGGTGCCAAAAGCAAAGCAGAACATGCAAACACTCATTAATACGAAGCTTATCTGGCTGCCATGTTTAATTATCAGTTAACGGCAATGTGTGTGTGTGTGTGTCTTAGTTGGAGTTGTCACACTTGCAATGAAGTAAGCTAGATGTTGTCATTTTGGTGAACATCCAGCAATTTTGCTAAAGGCAACAAAGTAAAGAAAGAAATGCTGCATTATTGTAGAAAACAAACACAGGTAGGGCTTTGAGTTTTGGGTTAGGGTGAAAGGTCATTGTAGGTGAGGGCTTATGGTTTCCGAGTCACTGCGTCACTGACCTGCAGGGCACTGTTCAGGAAGCAGCTGTTCTGTCCCGGCTCATTGCTCAGGCCTTTGCTGGGCGCGATAGAGGTCATGGTTCTTGGGGTCGCCAGCCCCTGCACCCCGCTGACCGCTCCGCCGCCGGACGCAAAGTAGTTCCTTTTCCACGACATCCCTACGTGGACGCCCCCGTTCCTTCGGAGGCTTCTATGTCACTCCCATGAGAGTGACAGAAGGCGAATGGGAGAAAAGAGGAGAGAGGACGGAGGCGGTGGACGGAGGCGCAGCAGTGTGTCTTGGACGGGGATTTGGCCCCCATGCAAGCCGGCCCCTCTCCAGCCGTGCTTCACTTCTTCAGAATCCGCCTGCTCCCTGCCAGAGCCGCTGTTGGCATCTGTTTGTCACTTGTCCTTTGGCAAGTCGTCCTCTGGCGGCTCCTGTCAAACGAATGTTGTTTGCGCCGGCCAGACGCTCCCATGTCCTTTCCTGCCCTGCGAGACAGAAAAAAGACCCAGCTGTCAGGCCGCATGGGTCAAACGCTGTCTACTTTGGGCAGGTAAACAACAACAGACAGCGGAATTCCCACAGGCAGGTCGGTGATTTGAAAGGTGAATGGAGGAATCAACTGGCACTCGCCACCATGACTAATACAGACCCCTATTGTGAAAGTCTTTAAACAGGAAGTTGTCCATTTTTGACCAATTCCAGAGCGTGTGCTTTGATTAAGTCCTACGCAGGAATTTGGTCAAATGAGCCCCAAATGGAAGCAGGTAACCTTGACGGATGGTTAGTTAACTTTAATAGCTCATCGGGCCATCCAATCACCTGCATCCAGCAAGCAGACTCTGCTCTGAATAATTACCACCTTATTGCTCATTATCAACTCAAAATAGCAACTAAAACATTGTGTCCGTTATACTGCACTGATGGAACCTTTGTTTATTAAAACAATAACATCATGATTCTTGCCATAGCTGTGTTGCTCCACCGTTGGTGAGGTCTGAAGTGGACTGATCTGTTTAATGGACACTGTTGGCAGCCAGTGGAGTTTTCATTCGTCATTCCGCTATGCATATTTGACAGTACAAACAGAGAACAGCTTTCTTGGTCGGATTTGGAATCTTATGAGGTCTAAAATTGCATCAGTAATGGGACACGGAAATCAAAATCTATTCATAATCACGATTTAATGACAAACCTGGAGCTTCTGCCAGCGAGTGTGTGTGTGTGTGTGTGTGTGTGCACAGTAAGCACACAAGTGCACACAATTGCATAACACCACGGGACAGCAAGCTAGCAGAGCCGCAGTGCCTTTCGCCACTTTTGGCAAAGTTCCCTTCCGTCTTTTTGCCAGCTTGCAGTGCGGCCACAACACCCTACTTTTCTTTGAAAAAGGCCAGAGGGCTATTTAGCTAGATAAATAGTTAGCCCGCTAGCTAGCTATAACTAATTAGTTTGCGAGATATATCTATCTATCTAAAAAAAAAAAATCACATTCAGTGCAGCTGTGCATAAACACTCAAAATCCAACTTGCCAAACGGATTTATGGAGGGATTTGGCAGCCAGTGCTCTGTTTTTCCATTTTCCCTCTCCCAAACAGAATCACTAACTTCTGTTTTAGCATACAGTGACTGTTTGTGCGTGCGTGTGTGTGTGTGTGTCGCCAAGTAGGTGTAGAGAGTGCAATCACACATCTTTTTGACTGCACCCTACAATCTCACACAACCAAGATCACTCAAGTGCTGTTATTTATGGCCCTTATGTGTGTGTGTGTGTGTGTGCTAGCAAGCGTGCATGTGTGCGCGTGAGCATGCAGGTCCCCGCTGAGTGGGTGTGGAAACTGCGATCACACATCCTCTTTCTGACGCTACCCTACAGCCTCGCACAAGTGCTGTTATAAACGATGGCCTGTGTGCGTGCGCGTGTATGTATTCCAGTATTTGGCTCGTTACCATGGAAATAGGCCAAGCGGCAGGCACGCGGGAAGAAAAGCCGAACCATGTGATATTAACACAAACACACTCGGATACACACGGGCACACACACAGACACATGGGGCCGGCGAATGATGATGATGTGTATTGATGGTGGAGAGTTCCTGGAAGCCACAGCGAGTCAAGGCACTAGTCAATCAAATTCCCTGACCCTGCACTGGCGGCCATTAGGAAAGCAGAGGAGCGGCGGCAAATTTACCCAATGAGGCATTCGGGATCGCCTTTGTTGCTATTAAGCCAGACGGGATCCGCAGAGTCCACGTCCGTGGCTTTTTTGCGAAGCTTGCGCTTTTTCAGAATTATCCAGAACTTTGATTGATAAAAGCTGTCAAGTTCAAACTGAACACAAAGTTATTTGCTTCTGACGTGTGATATTCTTAACTGTTTGTGATTAAACGCCAGGTGGCCTCATGATGACGTTCACACCCGTGAAGAGCAATCTGCACGGCCAGCGTGAGTCACACCGCAGAGTCGTGACGTCGCCTTGGGATGTCAGAATAATCCCGGGCGCTTTGTCGGGACAACCGATGATTACTCGCCGATCGATAGGAGCCGGCGAGGGCACGGCCGGAAGCGTTGAGGAAAGACATCTGTTTCTGCTAAACCGTCACAAGTGCCGCTAGCACGAACATCGCGTCGCAAACGTACGTGTGCTGCAGATGTGACAAGCTAAACCTGTGCTATTTAATCACATTACATAAAAAGCACACAACACTAAGGACGGACATGATCGTTGTCAGTAACATCTGACTTCGGCCATTGTTTTCAATGTTTGGGTCAGCGTGTCAGTGTACCAGTGTCGCCGGGAACAAAAGCTCTTTGACACGTGCACGGAAAAAAAAAAAAAAAACAATCAACCTGAATTGAAGCTCTCCTTGTTGCTTTGTTCACTTTTCTCTCCAGTGACCTCTACTCCCCGCATTCATCTTTCTTTTCCGAAAAGAAAACTTCACGTGTGACCTCACGTGCACAGTGGGTTTCCTTGTAAGTGGGTTATGTGTAACTTCAAATAGCCCCTTTTGACAATAGCGAGAGAGCCTCAAATTCATCCTCCCCTCCCACTTTTATATCAACTTATACATCCTCGTGCAGCGTGTAGGCGTGTGAACGAACGTGCAGCCAGAGTCTGGGATTTTCTTCAAGGTCATTTTCCCGCATAGACGGCGTGACCGCACGACACAAGCGAGACGCAGCAAATCGAGGCACATGTCCAATCACACGGGCAGCAAATCGAAAACGGCCAAAGAATGCGTTTAATACGCAGCCCGTTACATAACGGGACGTCACGTGAAGATGTTGGGGTCGCGCAGAAAACAAATCGAAGAGGCGGACAATAGGAATGAGCGGGGTGTTAGATTCAACCTGTCGTGATTGGTGGGGTGGAGAGAGAAGGCGCATTGGCCGGGGATGGTTAAGGTCAAAGGAGACGTTGAAGCATGCTTTCCTTATCCCTCACTCCTACATCATCCTCTCACTATTGTCTAATCTGCTCCCTCTTAAACCAAAACGTCTGTGTAATCCCGTGCATGCAGACTGGGTGTGTGTGGAAGGGGGGGGGGGGGGGGTCCACCATTGAGGCAGGAATGCTGCAGTTTGAAATGTCAACGAAGGGGGGGATACACACGACAAGTCGTATCCGTGTGACTGATTTTACACACTGAAATATGAAAGCAATGTCTAGATTTGACAAATAGATCCATTACAATTTGCAAACATAAAAATGCATGGACCATAGAAACGGCCAAACCCCGACTCAGACTTTGAAGGACATTCAAGCTCACGACTAAACATGTGGGAAGAAGTGTTAGACTTTACCCCTGCGCAACTTTCGGTTTTAAGTAAGAATCGGCGTACTGCTGAAACAACCAAAATCCCGCCTCAGACTCTTTCTCATGTTTTAAAAGGACACGGCTGGCATTGTTGGAAAGTTCACCTCTCAAAATGCAAAGGTGGACTCATTACTTCCCTGACAACTTTCTTCTCGAAAGTGGAAGAGCTGAAACACACATTTTCAGCAACCCAACTTGAAGCATCAAAACAACGCCTGCTATATCGTATTGACTTAAACTCCAACGGCAGCTTGTAAAAGACGACGATCGTGTGTTCGAGGGCATGCCGTCCTTCGCTAACGGTCTGTTGTGTTTAATATTAGATGAAGTAAGCGGCATAAAACCACAAGGCCACAGCGGGAATATTTTCTTACCACAGATAACAGGGACCACAAAACAAAAAATAATAAGTCTTGTAAAAGTCAGTTAAAATGATAGTTTCCAACACCCCCCCAAAGGGCATCTGACAGTAAGGTTATTTGAGTAGGCCCGGCCGGCCCGCACTACATCAAAACAATGTTCCCGGTGACCACGGAGAAGTCGTTTAATAGGCTGATTACATCTCGGCAGGCTGTAAAAACATACAGTAAATTCACCGAGCCATTATGTTGGTGTTAAAAGAAGACGCTCATAAAACAGCTCAGGTGCCTTTTAAAATGCTTTCTTGTCATCCGTCATCGGCTTCACGCAAGCTGTTGAAACTTTCCTTACAAAGGCGTTTTGCCGTGTACTCAGACTGTCAGCAGTCACTGTTAGTCTAATCAAGTGAATCGCTCCTAAAGCTGGAATATTTTTAGGATTAAACTCCCTCCCCACCTCCCACTGGACATTTTCCACCGGATGAGCCACAGTAGCAACAAACACTGGAACATTTGTCCAATTAAAAAAAAAAAAGATGACACTATTATTATTATTATTACGCAGCAGCATCGCAGCAGCAATGGCGTCCAAAGTCATCAATCTCAGAACCGCGACGTTAAATCAATGAAGCAGCCACCCGGCAGCGTATGACAGTGTAGCGTGAATTGGGCCCCGGTAAGAGGCTGCGGTTTGTTGCCCATCCATCAACAAGTCCAACACAACTCCTCACAACCTCACAGTCACATCTAGAGATGCAGGAGACGGACTGGACGTGAGGGTGAACTTGAAAGGATGCCGGTCTAGAAATGAGCATGCGCACGAGAAAGTAGTGACCCTGCAACCTGCACCTTCCCCGCCCACCACACACACAGACACACACACACACATTGCTGGTAAAAGATTTGTCGCTCATCCATCAACAAGTCCAGCCCCCCCTTGCGTCCCTCCAACCGAAAGCAAGACCGACCCATAAGCGTAAGAACATGACTGGACACCTGTGACAGGATGAACTTGAAAAGGATGTCATGCACGTTTAAGGGGAAATGCGCTTGCACCAAGACGAAATAGTGACCCTGCAACACACACGCACGCACTTACGATGATGATGGGCAACACACTGACTAAATCCCCATTACACGCGTGCACCTCTGCAGCATCAGCCATAGAGCCAAGTGCGCACACACACACGCGCGCATCCACAATCTGTTAATATTACTCACCCCGGATGCAGTCGACAACAGTCTCCGTCCGCTCGCGTGTCCCACCGTGTGATTTAACGGCGGAGAGGAGGCTGAGCCGTGGGCGTATCCGCTCAGCTCGGCTCCACGCAGCCCCCACCGGCGCCATCCATCCAGCGCTGCGGTCGCGCGGTACGCCGCTGCTCTCGCGATACCTCCTCCTCCTGCTCCTGCTATCCTCCAGTGTGCGCTCATCGCGATGCCGCCGCCTACCGGGCAAGCTGGGGTGCTCAAATATGCGAGGGGTGACGTCATCGCCGTGGGTTACCTGCGTAGCCTTCACTCACAGTGGCAGTTTAAGGGGACATGTGTGTGCGCTTGCTACTACTTCTCTCTCTCTCTCACACACACTGATTGGAGCTGCTGACAGCGACATGCAGAGGACATCTGTCCAAAATTTGACACCCGCCAGCCTCGCTTTGCGGCCACAGCCTGAGCCGCCGAGCGTGAGAGGTCACGCGTACCATAATGCTCCTCGATTTGGATCCTGTTTCCATCACCATTTGCTGGCCTGTCATTTAATAATGCCGGTGGGTGATTATCTTAGGCACAGTCTCAACCTTTTTTCGACTAAGGCAGAAAAATGTCACTGCGCACACACAGATAAACATTCTAGACAGTGGCAGGGGATTTCTATTTTTATTTTCAAATAAATGTGTTGACCAGTGTGGGGTAGGCTCGGCAGAGTTCACCACAGGGGCCGCCAATAATGTTTTATTTTTCCTCTCAGATTGCCCCCACCAAAAACACTCCACAATTCTTTTTCTTTTTTTTTTTAAGAAAAATAGCATTGAGTAGTCACGTTTCATTCCCATGCATTAAACAGAAAATGGCGCTATTCTGTTTGATATAGACAAATGTGTAAGTTCAGAGATCGTCACTCTCTCCGTCAAAGGGGATGGCGTCCAGGTCCATGTGGATGTGCGTGTTGTCGTCACTGCACACCCAGCCGATGGGCGTGCGGTTGAACGAGGGTCGCAAGCGGATGTCGGCCTGTAGGAAGGTCAGCGGCTCAAGTTCATCGAGGTCGGCGCCGAGGTCGGGCAGCTTGAACGGCATCAACTTGTAGCGCTTTTCCGCGCCGTCAAAGGGCAGCGCAGTCCTGTCGCGAAAAGAACTTCTTTATTATGATACTATTATATACGGTATTTATTTCACATAAAGGACAAAGATGTGTTCAGATTTCCATTTGAGGGAGCAAAAAAGTTAAGTCTAAGTCTAATTAATCAATGAGCAGTTTTGTCCCAATACTTTTGTCCACCTCCTGTCCTTTAAATGTCATTGTACGCCTGCTGCGATTCCTAATGCCACAGCGTGGTTCTCACCCGCATCCACCATTAAGAGCCTTAGGAGAAGATCAAGGGATCACATTAGGTTTGAGTTAATCACGTCTGGGCCGTACTTGTTGTCTCGGTGGGAAACCTCATTACAGGTGTGTTTGCGCTGCACCGACAAAAAAGCTTTTCTCTCTGTCGTCTTAGCAACGCGTACAAATTGGCGGCAATGTAAACAATGACTAGTTATTTTGGGATGTACCTGTTAAAGCTCTTGTACTGAGGAAACTGGAGCCTGCCAGGTCCAGGCATACTGGCTCTCATGGTTTCCATCAGTTCCTGATTGCCCTTCATGGCTCGTTCCCATGGCGACACATAGGTGCGAACATACTCCCTCCTCCTCCTCTCCTTCTCGGATTCCTTGGCCTCATCTTCAGGAACCGCTGAGGACGAGCGATAAGACAAATGGACTGAGAAAAAAATATGTTTTCTCAAAGCTTATCGAAAAAAAACGATTTATTGGTCAGTCCATGAAAAGCAGTCCATGTAGCCTCACCATCTTGCTTTGGCATCTCAGGCTTTGGCGGGACAGGGGGAGGTGACATCAGAAGGTTCTGCAGGTTCTGCTGGAATACAGAAAAGAACATTTAGTCCCAGCCTGCCAACAACTGGATGCTTTTCTCCCACCATGTTCTCGTTGGTCGTGATGAACTTGTCGACCCGCTGCTGCCTTTTGCGGAACATCTTGGAGCCCTTGTTAGTAAGCAGCGAGAGCTCCTCCAGCATCACGTCTTTCGGAGTCTTGATCTTGGTGCCCAGGTTCAGCTCGGAAGCCTCGGGGTCAGACTCGTCATCTGACATTCAGCAGAGAAACACAACCAATCTCTTTATCATCACGTAAGATGGCGCCAAAGGAACACTTTTATTGTCTTGGCCTGAGCACAAAACTAGGATGACATAATTTTAGAAGCCATTTTTCGCTGTAAATTCATCTGCCTTGTTCTGACTGAATTATGACAAAAACCTGTCGAATGACGTTAGGGGATGTGGAGTTGTGATACCGGGGGGAACACTAAGAATCAGTAGGTCAAAGTAATCAGAAGGTTGGGGAGGGGATGTCATGGTTTGGTTTTCATGCTTGGACAGTGGGAAATCCTGAACCACGCCGCCACTCTCTCTCTCTCCAAGGGATATGATGGATTTTTCCGCTTCCTACAAAACGGGGAGTTGGCATTGCAATGCTGCGGAGAGCCGTTCGCCGGGGGGCTCGTAAATCAGACCTGTGCAAGTGGGTGTCTATTGAGTGTGTGTGTGTGTCTGTGTGTGTGTGAGGTGAGAGAGAGAATAATTGAGGCTGCTGAGCAAAGTGAACTCTCCCATGGGGATATTGATTTGAGCGTTAATTCAGAAGAATGTGAAAGCGGAGCTTGACTGCTGACTGTGAGGAAAATGGACAGACGGGTGGAGGTAGGGGGTTTTGTTTAGGGGGTTTCAGAGAGACGGACAGGATGGAGGCGGTGGGGGGGGGGGTGAAAGGCCTTGCAGTGACAAGAGATGATGGATGGATGAGTGGGCATTAGCTGGAGCAAAATACGAGGATAAAGCGGGATAAGCCGCCGCATGAGCGAAAACACACAAGTGTCGTGTTGGCGCAGATGTGATGACAATGAGAAGACGTAAAGAAACAGCAGATCACAACCAAAGTACGTATTTGATGTTAGATACATTACATGCCACCAAAACAAAACAAAATGACACAAAAAATATATTACAGAAAGATATTTACCATTCTGGCTGATGTTGGTCAAGTCCGTGATAATCTTATTGGCCTTCTTCCTCTTGTTGGAGGAGGCTGCAATTGTCAGCGACATGGCTGAGGAAGCACACAAAAAAAGACAAGAGTTGACTTGAAAGTCTTTAAGCGTGTTGTTTTGCCTGCGTGCACTCATTCATCCTCTTCTTAAAGCTAGACTCATTTGGAGACAAGCATTTAAAGCAATTAGAGAGACACAGGGAAGTAAATAGTGGGCTTGACTCTTTTGGAAGGCCATTTGTCACCAGCAACAAGGAGACGTAAAACAACACTAAGAATATCAGCAATTATTATTGGTTAAATGTTGACTTGCGTTTTTGCGATTGGGGCTGGAGGTAAATCAAGGGAGAGGGGGTGTCATGACAGAATTAGCAACGTGGTGCTAGTGAAATGTGATCCAATTAAGACTGGAATGTGGCTACAGCGTTAATAAATATAACAGCAGATTGTTGATGATAATGTTACACAACTTGTTGCCAACTCCGCCATGATTATGTCGCGGGTAGGGTTGTCGGTCGAAAGCAATTACGTACGTACGACTGGAGGTGAGTCCCTGTTAGCGGTAGAAGGGGTCTCGTCCACAGGGAGACCGCTTAATGTAATTGCGTTTCATCCTCTGTAATTGAAGCCATTTCCCAAGCCTGCGATTCAGCTACTTGTTCGTGTGCGTTAAGACGAACACACCATAATGACCGCTTTTTTTTGCTTTTCAGTAATATTCTGCTTTGAGCGAGGTGCGAGGAGTGAGGAGAGGTCTTGTTACCACATAACCCTTCCACCGCACTTAACACCCGCCCACCCAGATACCTGTTTTAGCTCTGAGATAATTCTTGGAAGGGGACAGCTGGGGTGGCATAAAGTCAGCCATGGAAACGTATATTTTCACTGGTATGAGTACACTCCAATCTCTAAAAGTTCTACTATTGGCCTACGTTTGGTGTCTTTTGAAACATACCTGAGCATCGGTCATTTCCTTATTCCCGAATACATAAACCGCATATGAGACGAAATTGGTCGCGGTGGGGTTGTCTCTTTCAAGGCCTTGCCAAAATTTGCTGACCACACAAATCAAATGCATCTGACTGTAAACAAGTCCTTGAACTTAAACTGGCTCTTGAATTATTCAACAGCTCCAATTGCATCAGTGCCAGATCAGCGCTCAAGGCCTCTGTCGCCCACACATACAAACACGTACGTCTTACCTAAGAACTTTGATGTAAAACACGGGAAGTCTCAAGTCCCGTGAGGTTTTCCCCACTTCCAGGTTGACTGGATTGTTCGAGTCTTGCGCTGCCACTGGACAGAGTGAAACCTTATCGGAAGGGTCGCTCTTTAGCTGTGGACATGTGTCCTGTGGATGGTGTGAAAGAGGGGTGGGGTCACCCAGGGTGGTGGGTGTGTTGTTTCAAGTTCAGAAGCAGGTTACTGATGACCAATGGTCTCACTCAAGGAAACGCCAATGGAAGCCTGTCGTCAGATTTGACTTGATCAAAATGATCACGTGTGCTATATATTAAAAAAAAATCTACTGGCACTTCTAGAAAGTTCCAAAAGTTCTACTGCTCAAGACGCAAATGACAAATTGCACGTACGATATCCCTTTAATATTTATTTAAACAAATCAATGACATGAAAACAGTTGCGTGAGGACAGAGGCAAGCGTCTGGACAAGATGAGCCCCCTCACCCCTTTGTTCTCAACCACGGCGCGAAAAAGCCATCAGAATTAAGAGTTTAACACCGTGCCAAATAGCCGCAGATTAACGGCTCCAAAAATAGGTGAAATGGCCGATTGTGCGCAAGGCAGTGAGCCGTGATTTAATAGGGAAGAGCGTAGCGCTTAAAAAAAAAAAAAAAAGTGGTTCAAGAAGCCAGCCGGTCCCTTGACATGTTTAATTTCAGCCCATTTTGGTGCCAACCATGCGGTGGCAAAAACTAGGAGCCAAACTTAGCCCCAAAGTCACCTGATCCCAGTCAAGGGTCAAAGGTTGCATCCCCTTTTTTTTTTCACTGGTCTGCTTGGCTTTCACAACTTTGAGACCATCCAGTAAAATGTAGGCCAGCTACGTTTTAACTTCTTTTATAACACTCCAAGGCGAATTTCATCTTTTAGTGGGGGAATCATCAAACGTGCTCTCACCCGATGATGAAAACTCACAGCTTTCATAACTGCCATCCATTCGTCTAGCAAATCCAGGTTCTCCATTCACAGCATAGGTTTTCTATTGATTTTTGCGACTCATGTTTTGGTGTGAATTGGACACCCTTGTGTATGATAAAAATATTTTCTCTCTTCTGTGATTGGCCCCAATAAACAGTGAGTCCAAGCTTCTGTGCCAAAGGCGGCAATCAGTTTGTTGTGTCTAAACATATAGCAGTGAGCTTGAACAATCTTACACTGCCCCCGTGTGGTGGTGATCGGAAAAAACCCTCAAGGCCCCCAAATTAATAGGCATTAAAGTACAGTACAATTAAAACTGTGCTGTCAAATTAAGTTTGCGCCTATTACGTGAGAAATAAATAAAGAGATGAAGAGGATTGATGACAGATCCGGTGTAAAAGGGGCCGATGACGTAGGTAACAGGAAAAAAAAAAGAGTGACAGCTGAGGTGAGTCATGTCTATTTTTATTTAGCCGCCTTGTCTCGGTGGACAAGAAACAAAAAAGACACATTGTCCGCCTCTTGTTCCACATAGGTGCAATTAGCGCTTTTTGTGTGACATTTATGGAAAACACTACAGAAGACAGAGGTGGGAGTAAGTCACGTTCAGTCGTTTTCATACATTTTAGCCAGGATAGTCCCAGTTTCAAAACTTGGTGACTCACCTTTAACAGAAACCAAAGCTATCATATCAATACTTCATAACATTAGAAAGAAAATAACATAGCATGTGTTTGGATAATTACAAGCAATGTGCAAAAGGTATGACTACTTGGTGCTTCTACTTTGAATGTTGCTACAACATGAAGTTCATTAGACTTCATTGGATCTTATCGTATTTCATCCACCTTCTGATCCTCAACTAAAATTCTCCTGAAATAAACTCAAAATCTCCTTCCCACATCCTCCACACTTTATTCAACATCTTTACATTGACTTTCAAATCTGCTCATCTTTTAATCTCATCTCTGGTACATTTGCAAAACCACCATGTTGTCTTTAAATTTCAACAAACGGCATCAAGATGCCAAAGTGTGCCAGAAAGAAAGTGGATCATATTTTCTACCTTGTTGCCAGTCAAAATTGCTTCTTAGATCAAACACGTCTCCACAGAACAACTGTTACCAAACTCAAAACATGTGGACTCCATTTTAAAATAAAATGGTTTATATTCAATCCAGACTAGAATGTGTGAGCTCAGTGCGCGGTGGAGCCGGGGCGCCACACGCAAGGCTGTAGGCCCAGGTTGGAAGTGCTGAATCTGGGTCTGGGAACCCTGGTGTACTGGCTGCCAGTAGATGTCTGCCGGGTCGTGCCAGGGGGTCCAAGAGGGCTCAGATCTGGGGCGCTTTTAAACTGCCTGTCAGCTTGCTGGGGATAGGAGAACATGGGGGACTGGACTGCATTTGGAGGTGATGCAAAGGTGGGGAGCTGAGGGAGGGGAGCTGTGGGGGCAGGGGGAGGTGGAGGGGACAGAGGCCCTGGGGACCACTGAGATTGGTAGGTGGTGGGAGGCGTTTGAGTTTGACAGGGGATTTGGGGTGGCGGGGAGGCGACGTCGGAACACCACAGTGGTTCTCCGAGAGTCGTGGCTGATCGAGGTACGATCACCTTCAGGGCAGGGCTGGTGGCCTTCGGAGGGGGTGTGGAGAAGCGTTTCACCTCATACACTCGTGCCGTTTTCTGAGGACCACCACTCTGCTGCTGACTGGCAGACACATCCGGTGGACCCCCGTAGGTAAACAGAGACGAGTTAAGCTGGTAGGGCTGGTGATTCATGACATCCACCTGCTTTTTGGTGCCTTTCTTCCCTTTGGATCCAGCTGGTCCTGACTTTGTCACCTCCACCTTCTTTTGGGCTTTGAGAGGGCACGAGGGTGACAGAAGAGGATTGTAGCTGATGGGAGGAGGGGCACGGATGTTGGAAGAGTACTTCCAGGTGGCTGGGAGTGACGGTGTGGGTGAAGGCTCCCTGGTCTGGGAAGGAGAGACCGGGGCAGCGGAGGGACTCCGTTCAACAACATAGCGGTCCATCCGATTCTGTCGGCGGGCAAACAGTTGAGCCCCTTTCCCTCCCAGTTGAGGTGTCTGAGGGGTGGTCGGTTTTGGAGCCACAGGGGGCGGTCTGGGTCTCCGCTGAGCCTGCATAAAGTTGCAAGCCTCTGCCCCCAGCCGCATCCAGTCCTCCTCAGGTCCGGACTCGTGGCCGGCCTCACCACCTGTTACAACAGCTGACTCCACGCCCGCTGTTCTCACAAAGCGGTCATCCATGTTTTGCACCATGGACATCAAGGCAGGGTTGGGAGACACTTCTTTGCTTCGAATGGCACTGAACATTGGCTTGTTGTTGCTGCGACCGCGGGCGTTATGCAGGATGCCAGTGCGAGCAGCTGGCACCGAGATGCGCTGCTCGCGAGTAGCCAGTGAATCAGAGGCTGAGATTTGAGGGGTTGATCCTGTATTCTTGGCAGCTGGGATGCAGGGATGGGCCGCTGAGGAAAGTTGAGTGGGGGGAACCGTGGACACTTGAACCGGGGAAGTTGGAGACAGTGCAGAGGTGGGAGGCGTTTGAAAGGAAGGAGGGGAGTGAAATGGCTGCGTAGGGGAGAAGGGTTGAGCAGCGTGGATTGGGGAATCATGAGGAGTGACGAGGCCAGATGGACACATAGACGAAGGAGGGGAGAGGGCCGAGGGTGCAACGCCATTGTTGCGAGGCGGGATATAGAGTGAAGCGCTGGACACCGCTCTCCTCCCATCCACTGCTGGGTAGTGAGTAGGCGTGATGGTCACCATGGAGACGGCTGCTGCCGGTTTGGGCTGTGGAGGGCGGAACATCACAGAGGTCACGGACGAGCCGGGCGTCGCCGGACCGGAGGTGAAGGGGCGAGCCGTCCGATTGAGACCAGCGGGACTTAATTGGTGGTCAAGGTTTGGACTTGGACTGAGATTGACATGTGTGCCGTTTTGAATAAGCGGGGGTGTCAAAGGGGGGCTTAATGTAACACTGGCCCGGCTTATGGCAACTGGACCCCCATTAACAAGAGGTACGTTTGGAGCTGAAGACATAGCCGTGTCCGGTTGCTTCATGGTCTCCAGGTCGAACACCTCCAAGCTTGGAATTTGACTGACAGGTGCCACAAAGGTCAAGTTATCGAACCCCGGGCTGTGATTGACAGTGGCAGACGGGCAGGCGGCACTTCTCCTGTCCAGCAGGTCTAAATATCCGCTATCCCACGTGGGGTCAAACGAGGCTGAGAAACCCTCCTCGTCCACTTCGGAGCTCTGGATGGAGCTCCCGCCTTCCTCTTCCGTCTCCCCTTCCGTGCTCTCACCCCCTTGGTCGTCCTCAGCCTTGCCAAAGCAGGTCAGCGTGTACTTCTTGGCTCTTTGCCGCCGCTTCTTGAACATAAGCACCCCCTTGGAGTTTGGATTGGGCGCATCAGTCAGCAGCGAGGCAATAGAGCGGCATTTGGTGCGAGCTTCTTTAACCTGCTTCTCCACCAAACTCTCCCCACGCTGCAGCTCTGTGTAAGAACAAAGTAAAAGGTCAGGACAGGCAAAAGTAGTTACAAAAGTCACAAGTACTATTGTGGTAGCACTGTTATTGTATTGCAGTATTGGTGGCTGGTATCGGAAGCTGCCCCCAGTCCCCGATACCTTAAAATAAAGTCGTATCGGCCTGATACCGATACCTGGTATTAGTACACGCCCATCCCTAATCCGGCTTCCTGGTTCTGAACGGTGACAGGGAAGCTTAGCGGTGACAGACAGCCATATGTATTTAGGATTTACAAAAAAGAATTCCTGCTGCTCTCCAACGATGAGCCACACAGTCCAGGATGGTTAGATCACAGACTCCATTCTGTTTTGTCCCCTGTGTACAGAATGTAACCCTGTTGAGTCCGACACTATTTAAAACTATGATAACATTTTGCTAGTTTCACGTGGATTACAAACAAAATAATACAATAGATAGTAATTTAAACACAAAAAAATTAAATATTGTCACTGCCCAATTAGTTTTTTGAATTTTTTTCCTCCTGATCTGAATTTTTACAAGGATGAAAACAGAAACACCAAATTGTATGGTTACTATTCTGAAAGAATTGGTCTTGAAATAATATGAATAGAAATTTACAAAACTATAAGAGAAAAATATTAGTCGCAAAATTAAATTTCTTTTTTATTGAACATAAATAATGTATATGTATTGTTTAAATCACAAAATTTAGAGCAACGTATATGCTTTTAATTGAACAGCAACAAAATTATGCATGGGCTGTTATTTAAACAATATGCTGGTTTAATTCTATTTTGGGATGTATCCCTAAAGCTCTAAATACAAATATTAAATAAAACCTGTGATAGCTTCTAAATCAAAATAATGCAACATGAAACTTTTGATTTCATAAATATTGATCGATCGTTTTTGGCTTACCTTTGTGTCGGCTTGTGTGTCCAAGTGCTGAATGAGATGTCGGGTCCCTCATTTTTCAAGACTAACTTTATGTGTGTGTATGTTTAACCTCCCCCGGGACCTCCTACAGCGCTCACACACATACACATTCACGCACTGTGCTACCCTGAGACACTTAGTGGCTGCTCCCTCTCTCGGTGTTAAAGACCTTTTGTTGTCTCCGTCCCGCCACCCAAAGCCACGAATGATGTCAAGCCACTATTCTTGTCTGCCTGACCAGCATTAAACACCTGTCACACACATAGAACCAGGAGACCCCCTCACCCGGAAATATTTAGGGAGCCATGTCATCATTGGGCATGCGTGCAAATGGGAATAATACAGTACGCCGGGAGAGGTGTGCCAAAATGTTTTGCATGGTTAACTCAAATATGTGAGCCATAATTTGGATTTTAAAAGGCCTCGTTTGTTTCATTGCTTAATTTAAATACTAGTCACTTACTATCAAAGACAGGCTGTCTCCCACTGCTGAATGTGTAATGTGTAACACGAGAAACGGCGTGTCCCTGAACGCCTCGCGCGATATTTTACCCCTACTTACGTCATATATATTCGGCGTTTTATGACACATGAAGTCACATCTATCAACTATCACAACATGACTGCCTAAGATGAGGTTTATCCCACTCATTGTAAACCTAAACATCCCAAATGTAAACAAGATGATACATATTTATGATCATGGAGAGTATGTGCATTCATATGGCATCGGGGTGTGGTTCTATAAATATATTTATGTAAATAAGGCTTAGCATAGTACTACAAAATCACTCAGGCCTGGAATAGACCTTGACGTCATGCGGTAACTGCAGTGAATGGCCACTGGAGGGCAGTCAGGAAACATTTGTTGTTTTGTCACTGCTCGTCTGAAAAAAAACAGTTGATTGAGTTGGCATTTTATTTACTCACTGGCTTGCCGAGCTTTGTCCATGTAGGTAGCGGTGAGCTCCTCGCTCACGGGCCCCTGCTGGGGTCCCACCATGGGTACCAGCTGACTCCCAGACCCCAGCATCAGGGCCTCCTTGGCCCGCTTGGGAGACACCAAAGGTGGGCAGGCGGCGAGACCCACGGAGGCCCCCGCGTCCTGGAAACCGCTGTCTCCTTCGCCCTCAGTCTCCGCCAGGGCCCGCTCCGGAGTTGGGGTGAGTGAGTGCGGGGTGACGCTAGAGGTTGGGGTGGTCCACCCCAGCTGCGGGGGCTGGTAGATGAAGTCCTTATGTGGGACACCGTGCCACTGGCCCTGCATTGGTCCCCCAGCTTCGTTAGCACTCTCATAGCTTAAAGGTCAAAAGGGCAAATCAGGAATGGAAATGCAATTAATCCTCCAAAATAATGTTCTCACAAAGCGGGAAATGTTAAAAAGCTTGAATGCTGTGCACCATTTTAATAAGCATGATTTTATCGGAATATATTTTTTGAATTGACTTTGACTGTGATCCTACTGTCCTTTCTTCCTTACCCACTCATCTCAGATGTCTCCTCTTCTTCCCCGCGGTTGTCGTAACGGGCGGGTGAGCGGGCGTGAGGAGATGTGCGGCGCTGGCGGCGGTGCGCTTGCAAGCGCGTGTCGGCATCGCTATCCGTCTCTCCGTAGTAGGCCTCGCTGTCCGGCGGCGAGGTCACACCGCTGGGTTCGATGGAGGAACTCACAGAGAGAAGCGGAGGTGAGCAGCAAGCCGGGTACGATGCGGACCTTTTGACCCTCAGGTGCAGCGTAGCATTCTGGGTATCGATGAGGATCATGGCCTGGGCGTGGCTGAGGTCAGCGCACGGGTGGTCGCCGATGGCAACCAGCTCGTCGTGCTCCTTCAACCCCGCCCTGCATGCTTTGCTGCGACGGCGTACCTGCAAGAACAACTGCATCTCGAATGTTTGCAATTTTACACCCACACTCACAATCTATTGGCACGCAGCACATGTGAGCATAATGGACAGCTGCATCATCCGTAAAGCCCAGAGAGGGGCATGCCTGTCATTCAACCATATGTCGCCCGCATACCCAGAATAAAGCCTATTTGGGAGAAATCAAAAGGAAATGTAGAAAGTAACATGAGTAAAATACACGAACATGTATATGTGCTGTGCTGTGTGATGTGTGTGCATGATGTGTCTATCTTTGTGTGTGTGAACAGGAGGCCTTTTTCCATGACTGGCTTCCAACTCCTCTTAAAGAGGCTATTCTTATCCTGCAGCTCTGTGACCCATCATTCCCCGACCAGGCTTATCTGAGGTATGCCCACCCCCCCACACACACACACATCAACAGCTGGATGCACGCTTAGCGTCAGGGCGGGAGCAAGGTCACAATCCAAATGTCCTTATTGCAGAGAACCCAAAAGGCATTGAGATGATTCAACCTCATTTTCAGACTAGCATGGAATGCACGAAATCCAAAGCACGTTCACAATCTAAGGTCGAACAGCTACCACTGTACGTGGCTCAGTTTGAAACTAGAGTCCATAACCAACGTGTGCCACACACACTGTTTTGTGACCCACAAACGAATCACCACAGTGAGCATCACTATAATAAGATATTGAGTTGTGTTGAGTAGCACTTCATGATTAATTTTTCAGTCTCTTTGAGACATTGGTCCTAGTCGCATTAACAGTGTGTCTATACAGGGCGTCGGATTGAGGGCGGATGCTATTTTGATAAAATGGTAAATAAACACCCTTGGACCTAGAGAACATAGCCAGAGGATTAAAAATAAAGAGAACCAGTCATGTTTCTCGATCTTTCCTACTACTTATTATATTGTTCTCAATGCTGCAAAAAAACTCCCTCATTAAAACAACAAAGCTTGTAAGCAACTGAACAATCTGAAAAAAATAATTACTGATATGTTAATAGATCGGTTCCTTAGGGTCACCTGAGTTTTTGGAGATTCAAGCAATGAAAGACATTTTTTTTGCTGGCATTAATATTTCTTCTAAAAATTATTCTAAAAGAGCCTTCAAGCTATTTGTCACTCCCAGTTGAAATTTACTTGCAAATAATTAGTAGCGTACATCTAAAATGGATGCCTGTGCCATACCTTTGCCACCTGCAGAGGCTTCTGCTGCTCCCTTCCTCCCTGGAGCCTGAAGCCCCACGGGACGCCCCCAGAAAGGGAGACCACGCTCTCCTCCTCCACCATCCCTGCTCCAGGTCTTCTTGTGTGGGTGCGAGGGTCTTCGCTTGCTCACACTTTGCGAGGAACGACAGGCGTTGGGGCCTTGCTGACTTGCATCTGCTTCCACGGGAATGCGTCGTTGGAGGGTAAGCAGCGTGTGTGTGTCTGTCTGTCTGTGTGTCTATGCAAGTGTGTGTGCCTTCATCACACCCTTCTATTCAACACATGCCATGTCATTCTCTGAGGGGATGCTTGCTCGTACACCATCCAGAAATAACCCTCCCCGCCCACGCACACACACACTCATACTTTGTGGGGGGGCTCAGCAAGAGTGGGCCTGGGTATGGGTGGGTCTAAAATTTCTCTGGGTGTATTGTCTTTTGGGCTATCTTAGATGATGCCGTCAAACTGTTTTCTTGAATAGGACCATGAATATGTTGTCATTAATGCAGTTGACTTTATTTCACTCTCACAAAAGGAACATGGCTATTTGCGAAACGATAGGTTTGTTGGTCAGTAATAAAGGTAAAAATGTTTTCAGACAAATAAATGCGCAAAAAAAGTACCTGAAAAATTACTTAATTACAGTGAAAAAAACTGTTACTTTCCATACAGGTGCATAGAAGTTTTTTTTTTTATTAGTTAGTAAAACGGCTATTGTAAAAAAGCCATTTGTTTTTATTTTTTTACATTTATTTTAACACAAATATCTACATAAATAATGTTGATACTTCAATCACCTCTGAATGAGGTGAAATTGGGACCTGGAGGCGGAAGTGGCTCCGCGCAGTGCGGAAGTGGACGTGGCATACCGCTGCAGCAGTTCCGCTGAATGTCCGCTTCTCGTTCCAAGGGATTAGGGAGAGACAACCGGGGACGACATCCATTTTTCCTTTAGCTCCAGTTGCTAAACCGAGTCAACGGTTCACGACGAGCAAAGTGACGCCTTACTATTCACACATTGGAGGTAGGTTTTGATGTGAAAAAATGGTGTAACATGTGAGCGTGACATCCACGTCCGGCTTTTTTTTTTGCCTTGTTAGCTTGCTAATGCTAATTAGCATTGGCTAAAGTAGTTGCGGTGTAAGCAAATGGATGTCACTTGGGTTTAGCTAGCATGCTAACGTGCTAGCTCCGGTGGTGGTGGTGCGCACAGCTGATTGCAACGCCGCTGTCATAAGCGACTTGGCCGAGTAGCACGAGTTAGCCGGTCACATCACTCTGGACTTTTGGTAAGTCAACAGTGCAGTACTTTGTACCCGTCGTCGCCAGTCAAACTAGACATATTATCTTGTGTATGTTGTGGCTACGGTTCTGTTAGGTTCGCCGGGCTAGCGAATTAGCCGTAATGCCGCAGTGAAGCAAGCACGCTGTTAGCCTCAATAGCATTCTCAATTGTTTTGTTTACCTCATCAGCCACTTCCCATCTTTCGTAATTACTTGTGTTTCTATTTTAACACGCCCTCAAAAGTCCCAACACTGTGTGTCTCGCTACAGGCCCCCACACGCTCCAAAATAACAACACGGCGATTGTGTTTCTTGCCGTAGTTGAATTATTTAAAACCCCGCTCATTTATCCCGTGTTGGTCTTGATAGATGATACCCTGGTGTAAAAGTTAGTTCTCCAGTTAAAGTGCCTAAATGTCCGCCATTGGAGCACATTTGTTTGCTGAGTGATTGACACTGAATAGATTGTAATGATTTTTTTGTGTCTGTTGTATGTATTAGGTTAAATAAAGTACTCTGAACCATTTGTTAGCACATCTTTCTCAGTGATGAGGTTCATGGTTTGATTCTTGTCTCCATCATACACAACACAACTATGGTTTTCTTTGACCTGGAAATGTGAGTGGCATTCAGTAGAGACTGTGTGTTCCAGTCTAAGCAAATAAAGGTGTTGTCAGGGAATGTATAAAAGTAGCATCTTATGCTAAGCTAGTTTGGAGATAGTTGACGTGTCTTATCATAGCTGCCATCTATTTAGCACTAAACAGTTGATGATGTTGTCTCGGTGTCATCCAGATTTAGGGATGAAGGAGAATGTAAACCAGCACACTCCCATGGCCTCTCCTTACGTCCAGCCTCAGCCTGGTTACGGGCAGCAGCCCGCCTTTGCACCCTTGGACGGCGGGTGCCCGCCACCCTACGCACCTTACAATGGCCCTATGTCAGCCTACCAGCCTGGAGTGCCACCGCAAGGTAAAACTCGGCACACGCCTGGCTAGGGCAATCTTACTAGGTCCTTATTTTACTGATGTTTAATTGTAGATGATGGCGCTTTCACACCAGTAACCTTGTTCTGCTGTCTGCTATCACACTAATCACAATCTGAGTTGCCTTCACTTGGCCTGATATTTTCACCCCATCATTCCTCCCACCATTACCAACCTTTTTTTCCCTCCTGTTGTTCGACTCTTGTATTTCAGGTTATTCATCTTTCACCACCTTCCCTTCTAAGGCTGTACCAGCCAACCCCATCTCAGAGCTGTCCTCTCCTCTTGACCTAGGTAACGCCCTTCTCTCACTCTTCTCACTCTGCCATCATCCAGTCCTCGCCTTACCTGCAGGCATAGTCATGCGCTCCACAAAATCAGACTTTAGGGACAGATGAGGATTTTGTTGTCGTTGTTGTTCTTTTAATCGCAAATGGAATTTCTACTCGTCTTCCAGGTCACGGCAGGGCTCCTCCCACTTCCGGGCCAGCGCCTGTATCGGCTCCTCAAGCGTACAATCAGTATGCCGGTCATCATCAGGGTGACATGCAGAACGGACCCCCGCCCTTGACACAGGCGCCCCCAAGGTACCGATTCTATTTTCTCATTCCAATAGTCATTGTGAAAAAAGGCACAGGAATTCTAATGCTTTGTGTTGTTTCCAGGCCAGTTGCATCCCAGTCGTACAACCAAGGAGCAGCCAATCTGACAGGGCCGCCCACTTCTTACCCCCAAAACTACGGACCCCCACCCACAATGCAACACTTCTCGAGTCAGATGAGCGGCTTGCAAATTAACTCCGGGCCGCCCAACGCCGCCGGGCCCGGATACGGTACAAACACTTATCTGTGCACCCAACAACATTGCCGCTTCAGTTATTTCAGTTTAAACTTCTTTGGTCAAAAATACGTAAAGAAGTCAAAGTATGATAAGGGTATTAAATCATTACTTTTGAAACTCTGCTCATTTGAATATTGCCTTTGTCGATTGACACCCCCTGGCATGTGTGTCTCCTCAGCGTCACCTCACAGCTCCCAGCCTCCCGTCAGTCGGTCCTTCTCAGCCGCGCCTCCGCCCACCTACACGCAAGCTCCGCCCCCTGCGTCCTCCGCTCCCACCCAGGGGCCACCTGCTGTGTCTCAGCAGTACTACGGAGGCCCCCCTCCGCCTTCCCATTCATTTTTGCCTCCTACTTCTCAACAGCAATTCACCTCCCCTGCTCCTCCTCCACCTAGCAATCAGCCATCCTTTGCTCCTCCTCCCGCGTACTCGGCTCCCCCACCGGCTCAGGCTCCCTCCCCGTCCGTGTCGCAGCCTCAGCAGTCCTTCGCCCCCACCCAGCCACCCACCTCCTCTCAGTATCCTCCGACGTCAGCCCCCTCCGGCCAGTACCCAGGCCCCTTGCCGCCTCAGCAGCAACCCCCGTTCCCCTCAGGTCCCCTTCCCCCCAGACCTCAGATGCCCCCCTCGTCCATGTCTCAGAGCAACCACTTACCTCCAGGACCACAGGGCCCGCTAGGTCCTCCTGGACCGCTGCAGCCGCAGCAGATGCCCCCACCCCAACCTGGCATGCCAGGAGGGTACCCTCCCCAACAGAATGGTGAGCAGACTGAGTGCAGTTCACCTCTCTACTGTTCATGTGTGTTTATCTGCTCTCTATTTTTCTCCCATCAGGTGCATTTGGTCAGGCAAGAGGGCCTCAGCCCGGTTTCATGGGACCTTATCCTGGCCAACCCAATTACGGCGCTCCGGGACCGGCGCCTGGCTCTGCCCCACCTGCACAGAAAAGACTGGACCCGGATGCCATTCCTAGCCCAGTAAGAAGCCACAATACACATTCTCCACCCAAGCTCTCTCGCCACTGTATTATTTCTCTCTACTTGCGCATGATGGGCAATAGCCACTTCTACTGACCAATTTCTGTCTGAATAACAATTCTTGCAACATCTCGCTACGTTTTCACACTGCTGCTCCTTTTTTGTGTCTTTCAATCTGTGGTGTTGATTAACTGTTGTCCTGTTTTGCACAACCTTGCCGGACAAACTTTTTTGAATGTAAAGCAAGCGTCTGACATGCCGGCCGTGCAGAAATCAAGACATAGAATAGACCCAGACGCGATTCCCAGCCCAGTAAGTGTCCACGTGTGGCTCTTTCCCTTGCCCTCGTGCTGGCTTTCCAAACGCATCCCCACCACCGCTTGACCTCGCACCTCCTGTCAGTGAAAAAGGACACTGCTTTTTGTGTGTGTGTGTGTTTGGGATCTCTTGGTTTTCACATGCTTTTATTTTTAGAGTCTTATCAGTGTTTGCCCACCCCTGCTCCCCTCACCTACATTCTCTCCATTTGCTGCATGTTAGTCTTTACTTGCATGCCTGTGGGATTTACCCTCTTTCTTGGGGATGGAATTTTGTTTTACGTCAACATTCTTAACTGTGTGTCCTTGCAAGGTCAATGACTGAGAGCAGAATTGTGTGGATGATTGTGTGCGTGCGTGTGATAGAGGGAGGTCATGTAAGGGAGGCTGCGTAAGACTTTGGATTTTTTATTGTAGCTAACTTAATTTTGACTTACTAAGTCAATGCGGCATGTTTGTTCAAAGTTGCAGTTGTATTTTTTTTTTTCTTCACAATCTTTGTGTCCACCCTGTAGATCCAAGTAATCGAGGATGACAAAGCCAAGAGCACAGAGCCATTCAGCACAGGCGTCAGGGGTCAAGCGCCGCCACTGGTCACCACCGACTTCCACGTCCAAGACCAAGGTGAGACCTCCAACATCCCCCGAGCTGGTCATCACTCAAAGATGCGATTGTGACGTTTGTGTGAATTTGTAGGGAACGCCAGCCCCAGGTTTATCCGCTGCACCGCGTACAACATGCCCTGCACGGCAGACATGGCCAAGCAGTCTCAGGTGCCGCTGGCCGCAGTCATCAAGCCCCTCGCCACTCTGCCGCCGGACGAGGTCAGGAGTGCAACTCAGATTTTTTTTGTGCATGTCAAAAAAGAGAACCGTACAAAGCATCTCACTACACAATTGTTTGTGTGATAGGTGCCTCCATACCTGGTGGACCATGGTGAAGGAGGTCCCATCCGCTGCAACCGCTGCAAGGCCTACATGTGCCCGTACATGCAATTCATCGAGGGAGGCCGTCGCTTCCAGTGCGGCTTTTGCACTTGTGTCACAGAAGGTGAGCGTGTGCGTGTTATGCTTTTAATACAAGTTGCTGATGTTCTTTGTGGCTATATGTGTGTGTGTGTGTGTGTGTGTCCAGTCCCTCCTCATTACTTCCAGCATCTGGACCACACTGGCAAGAGAGTGGACTTCTACGACAGACCGGAGCTTTCGCTGGGCAGCTACGAGTTCCTGGCCACCGTTGACTACTGTAAAGTGAGTTCTCCGCTCTTGCGACATCCTAACATACTCGACATGTCACTCACGTCGCTTTTTGGTTTTAGAACAACAAAGTTCCTCAGCCCCCGGCCTTCATCTTCCTCATTGATGTGTCCTACAACGCCGTCAAGAGCGGCATGGTCAAGATTGTCTGCCAAGAACTCAAGACGCTTCTGGACCAGCTGCCCAGGTCAGTGCTCATGGAAGAAAACCTCCTGTTAACCATTTGACTATATTTATAGAGTGCATTGAAACTCATACATTCCAGGCACAAAACCCTTTCAGCATCTAAATTTGTAGATCAGAGAAGAAAATTGTTTCAGCAATTACCTATTTGGCAGCGGTTTGCTCTCAATGTCATTGTTTTGTTCTCCAGAGAGAACCCAGACTTGGACTCGGCAGTGCGAGTCGGTTTCGTGACCTACAACAAGGTGTTGCACTTCTACAATGTCAAGTCCAGCCTGGCCCAGCCTCAGATGCTGGTGGTGTCGGATGTGTCAGAAATGTTCGTGCCACTGCTGGACGGCTTCCTCGTTAACGTTGGGGAGAGCCGGCAGGTCATTGAGAGGTGGGCAAAAAGAACAAATGTTTTGTAATGACTTTTAAATGTATCATGTGACATAATGTCTTTCATCTTCTGCAGTTTGCTGGATCACATCCCGGAAATGTTTGCAGACACTCGAGAGACTGAGACCGTCTTTGGACCTGTTATACAGGCCGGACTGGAGGCGCTCAAGGTAATTTTTGTTTGTCCGGGTTTCGGTGGTTCTGTGCCGTGACGGGTGTAATACTTCATGATGTTCCTCAGGCGGCAGACTGCTCTGGGAAGCTGTTTGTGTTCCACACCTCGTTGCCCATTGCCGAGGCCCCCGGCAAACTCAAGAACAGAGAAGACAAGAAGCTGATTGGCAGTGACAAGGAAAAGGTAAGAAGTTCAATATTTCCCTGACATATTATATAAATGTGTGTGGCCCTCCCCATCTCCAAATACTTCTGAAATCTGACTTGATATGTGACGTTTGGTGTCTTGTCCAGTCTTTGTTTCAGCCTCAGGTGGGCTTCTACAACACACTGGCAAAAGAGTGCGTGGCACAGGGCTGCTGCGTGGACCTCTTCCTCTTCCCCAACCAGTACGTGGACGTGGCGACACTCGCCGTGGTTCCCGTCTCCACCGGAGGCTCAGTCTACAAGTACACCTACTTCCAGGTTGGACATTCTTCAGGCTACACCCTGAAAAGTTTTCTTCAGGTCTTGTAAGCTTTCATTTATTATTTCTATCTTTCCAGGCTCAGTCGGACCAGGAGAGATTCCTAAACGACCTTCGACGAGACGTTCAGAAGCCGATGGGCTTTGATGCTGTCATGAGGGTTCGAACCAGCACAGGTGAGTCACTATTTACATTTGTTATTTGGGGGGGGATGAGGCTTGAGCCCTTTCATGAATAACAACAATCTCTGAGTAATGGACACCCCCACTAAAACATTTAGTAATTGCCTACAAATGCCACAAGATGGCAGGAAAACTTGGCGTTCAGACATGGCTACGGACTGATGAAAAGAAGTTCCTTTGCTCACTTCAACATAGTTATTTAACATCATGATGCCACAATATAGCGGCAAAGACAAGGCTTGAGCACAAAAACATTAAATTATTTGTCAAATACAGAATTGATTCCAAATTTTTATTTACTTTTATTTTTGCAAATACATTGCGATTGACTCATTTGTTTTCCTCATTTCTTGTTTTCCTTAGGAATTCGAGCAACTGACTTCTTGGGCTCGTTCTACATGAGCAACACCACCGACGTCGAGCTCGCCGGGCTCGACTGCGACAAGGCAGTCACGGTGGAGTTCAAGCACGACGATAAGCTCAGTGAGGAGACCGGGGCGCTCATGCAGGCGAGTTGTAATTCTTCCCGGGAAGCTACTCATTGTTTCTTTCATTCTCAACTTGTTGCTTGTGCCCCCTGCAGTGTGCCGTGTTGTACACCAACTGCGGCGGCCAAAGGCGCCTACGTGTCCACAACATGGCTGTCAACTGCTGCTCCCAACTGTCCGACCTTTACCGCAATTGTGAGACGGACACCATCATCAACTTTCTCTCTAAATACGGTGAGGACCCGCACTCTCGCTTGAACTTTTTTGAGCTCATTTTTTGCAGTTGTCACATATCGCGTTTGTCTTTTATCACAGCTTTCCGCGGCATCCTTAACAATCCCACGAAGGCGGTGAGGGACACTCTGGTCAACCAGTGTGCCCAGATCCTGGCCTGCTATCGCAAGAACTGTGCCAGTCCCTCGTCGGCCGGTCAGGTACGAGTCTAAAATGTCCACTGTAAGATATTGTTAAAAATCCCTAGTCCCTTTGAAGGAATGCTATAAATTTAAACTGTTATAATTGAGTCCCCTCATGGAATGCATAAATCTGTCTAGCTTCTTCACCAAAGTTTGGAATAATTTTTTTTCTCCAGTTGATCCTCCCCGAGTGCATGAAACTGCTGCCCGTCTACCTTAACTGCGTGCTGAAGAGCGACCTGCTGCTGCCCGCCGCCGACGTGTCGCTGGATGACAGGGCCTACTTACGACAGCTCATCAGCTGCATGGACGTGTCCGAGACGCACGTGTTTTTCTACCCACGCCTGCTGCCGCTGGTATGTAATTTGAAAGAAAAGAAAGAATTAGCAATGTGGAAATCTCTAAGAGTGGTTACTTTTTCCATAGATGAAGCTGGAGAGCGGCTCGTTGCCAGTGGCGGTGCGGGCGTCTGAGGAGAGGCTGTCCAAAGGGGGCGTATACCTGTTGGAGACGGGCCTGCACCTCTTCCTGTGGGTGGGGGCCAACGCGCAGCAAGAGCTGCTGCTCAACATCTTTGGAACATCTAATTTTGGCCAGATCGACGCGTCAATGGTGAGACAATGCTGGTTGTGTTTTCATTTTGAATGTTTCTCTTCTACAGCATGGTATCTTGAACCAGATGTGTGTTACCTGGAGAAACGATTTTTTTAAATTTTTTAAATGTTTCAGACGTGTCTACCTGTCTTGGATAATCCTTTCTCGCTAAGACTCAGAGAGATGATTGACTCCTTCAGAGCACAGCGGTCACGATACATGAAGGTATACCTCTAGATTTAGAACCCAAGTATGGGGCACTCACCATTTTTATGATTATTCATCTGAAGTCATGGCCATTTCCAGGGTGTCCCTCAAACATTTTAGAGATTTTGTCTGGGGTTTAACAAAAATGCAAAACTTAAATAACTGCCAGAATTTAATCAATTAATATGATGTATTTGTGCTGTTCCACCACACACACACTCTGCTGTCACAGCTGGTGGTAGTGAAGCAGGAGGACCGCTCTGAGCTCATCTTCCGACACTTCCTGATGGAGGACAAAAGCGCCAGTGGCGGCGCTTCCTACGTGGACTTCCTGTGTCACATGCACAAGGAAATCCGCCAGCTCCTCAGCTAGATTGGTCTACGCCGCCATCTTCTCCTTTCCTTCTATTCTGCCCCTTCTTCCCATGTCCTTTTTTTTTTTTTTTTTTACCTACCTAATGATCTCTTCATTGTCAGCGGAGCGCCACAGCTGGCACATTACATTGTGTGAGCGTATGAGGAAATTTGTGTGGGTGTGAGATAATCTGGTGTTAATAGAGCTTCACTCTGCCTCAAATCGACTGCGAGGGAGGACGAAGAAGAGGGGGAGGAGGGAGGGTGATGTATGTATATACACACATACACACACACACACACACACACACAATGAAGAATAATGTATGCAACAGGACTGTATGTATTGACTAGCACTGACTAAAGGCTGTTTAAAGCACCCTCTCTCATATATGGCTTTTTATATAGAATCCAATCCCGTTCTATAGGAGGTCTCCGTGCTAGCAAGACACCAATGAAATCAAATAAATGCTGTAACCTGATCTCCGCCACTCCCCTTAATCATTTATCGCCTTAGAGCAATCCGCTAATGAAGTGTCTTCACCTTTACAGACTAATAGGAGTTTCTGATACAAAGGTAGTTAACAAGTTGTTCATTGACAACACTCGATTATTAGCATTCATTAAGTGTACCTAATGAAGTGTCCCCACTTTCTGTAGCTAGGGCTTGTTTATTAATGCGACGGGAAGCATCGGCTAATGGAAACACCTTTGCTCGTACGTAATTGTCCTCCGTTCTCACGCATTGGCCAACCGTGATCAATTAGTCACGCCACAACCACATTTTGTGTGTGTGACGCCCCCTTGTGTCTGATTGTCCTGACTGAGGTGTCCCACTTGACACATGGAGGAAACTGCAATAATTAACAAAAAATAAACAAACTAAGCATTTTATTTTTTGCAAAGCTCCAGGTTGGTAGATCCGATTAGTGGTGTCCCTAATAGTTCTCACTTCCTGTGGGGAAGCTGCAGGCCTTCTCGCGCCATAATTTCTATGTGGTGTGAGTAAAGCGGACGAATGGACCTGCACTGAGTAGTCTGTGTGTTTATATATATATATATACATAAATTTATATCAAATATATAATTTGTACAGAATTCATAGAGAAGAAGCCTTCTGATGGATTGTTTTGCCATCGTAAACAGAAAATGGCTTTTACTAATGAAAGGGGTTTAATGTCACGACTGATTTATTTTAGTGAGTGCGTGCATGCATGCGTGTGTCGGTCCTGGTGAAATTTCGCCTGAGGAACAGAGGGACCCTCTAACGAACCTACCAAAATTCAAGTCAAAATCACCTTGTGTTCCTTTGCAAACAAAAAGATGTACAAATGTGTTTGAAATCTTTTGTTCTCTGTTATTTTGATTGATCTTCACTGTATAATCTTGCTTGTTTTGTTCCCTTTTTTTTGTAGCCCCCGCCACCCCCGTTTCTCATTGCCTCTCGGGACTGCTAATAAAAATGATTGTTTCAAAAGTGAAATTCAACACACATCTTCCCAAGCTGGCTTCATTTTGAGAACTGTACATGGCAGCCACCGACCTAAAATGGATGCAGTACTGTAAGGCTGTAAAAAGAACCATGAGGTATACCCCCAAATCAATATAATCATAATCCTTATGAATCAGAACTATTTATGCTAAAATATGTCTTACTGTTATCAATATTTCTTGTCTGGTTTGAGAAAATATTCTAGCAATCAAATATATAGTAGATAAATACATAGACAAAAATAGAATAAGTCATAGCAATATGAAAATGTCAAAATTACAGATGTAAAAATAGTCGACAGAATATTTTTACCAATGAAATAGCTTGATTTTAAATGTTTTTAGAAATAAATTACAATTAGGTCAAAATAAATCAGCAATTTCCCCTAATTAGCCTATTTAAAAAAAATTAAGGCTTACATTATCACCCCCATTCCTTTGAGAAGCTATAAAAAAACATTTCAAAGTGCACGATGATACCGTCCTCTTAAATAATACAACTGGGATAGAATTCCCCTCAAATAGGTCATTCAAACTTGCACTTGGCAGAGGACCCAAGCCCGCTAAGCCGCAGTGATGGGAAATAAACAAATCACTCAAACCCTTATCAGTTAAAAAAAAAAAAGAAAGAAAAAAAATGGATTAATTTTGACTCTCCTGGTTTTCAACCAAGAGGATATTTATGGTGCATCTGTCAGGTTGTTGTTCCAGCTCAGTGAGCATGGCTGACATTGGGCAGGATTTGACCGCACGCCACAAGTAAATGTGTGTGTGGGTCCAGTCATTTTAAATCTTTTTAAAGGAGACGTTGTGGATTTAAAACTGTTCTCTCAAAAATGATGTCCCTTCAATTTTTTTTCCATTTTGAAAATATACTCATCATTTCCTGATGAAATTGGCTGACTGAGTTGTTTAATTGCGCACTTGATGGCTTTACAGGCAGCCCAGAGACTCCAGACACAACGATTTGTATACAAAACATTTAAAAAGTCAATTTTCCATAATAAATAAGAAAAATAGCAGCATTTGGCTACCTCAGCAGAAAAACCACCGGAGGTCAGCAAAAGCACACTTTTCATTGTTGATAAATCACTCCCAACTTTCCAAATGGCATTTTGAAATCAATAAAACACTTTTTCCTCCTTACGATAATGGAGTCAATCAGTGAGTAGCAAGCTTTTTATGTGCTTAAATGTTTTTTTTTCTTTTTCCTTCCTTGCTGCAATTTTGACAGTCCATCAGTGGGAAGAAGTGGCCGCATAGACTGGACAAATAAGTTGGGACACAGTCCAGCCAGTGTCATTCAACATATGAAGAACCAGCCAACGCGACACTCTGCTGATGCCATCACGCAACAGGTCTTTTACAGCCACACACTCAGTCACAATAAAACGTGAGGATGGCGAACCCAAGTGTTCAAAAATTAAATTTCATGTCATATGTCATGTTAAACAATTTCGACAACTTATTCTTCACTCCGCCCCTTGTTCTCATTGTCTTCAAAGTAGTGCATCTAAACTTAAGGGAAAAAAACAAGAGGCGGGAGCGAAGGAAGCGTGTTATGACTCAGTCCAGTGGCCCCGTCCACCCTCTCATTATTATCGTCGTCATGTGGTGATGTAACGCGCAGATTGCGTCGTGGCCCCTAATATCAGTCACAATATTTTATTTTTTAGAAACCCAGAAAAGACACAAAGGTAATGATCAAATAAAATGCCGTGTCGATCATGACGCTGTGCTCCAAAACGATTACTACTTTTCATTTCGACGCCTCCTCTTATAGCTAATAATAGCCGTGGACTACGCACACACGCAGACTGGAGGACTTATGTGATTCATTAAATGTCTATTTGCCAAAAAGAACTGTTACTCTTGCTCATATCCAAATGTGCTTGCCTTTGCATATGCAGTCAGTCTGTGTATATGACAATTTATAATACTACTGAGGAAAGATAAGCGTATCGCAAACAAATGTCGAGAGTAGAGGGTGTGTTGAATAATGTCTGCTACTTCAGTACCACGGACAGCTCCATAGATTTATTGATAGGCCATTGCAGAAAGCACCCTAATGAAGACGCTCGCTTTACAAAGTGGATGGATGGCTAAACAAAACCATCACTCTTCTAGTGCTTGTCTGTTGACTTAGTGCTCAGATTTCCTACTCTGTGTCAGTGTTTGAACGCAACGTGCGAGCATCCTCTGTGTGCCTGCTCAGCACTCTGAAAAAGAGCAAAATGCTGATTTTTTTTTTTTCCCGAGGCTTGTCAGCATGCAAACACAAAAAGAAAAGCCGCAACATGGAAAAGTTCAAATCTGAAGTGCTATCTGCGTGCGCGCGATGCAGAAAAGAAGACCGACTCTCTCGCACGCGGCTGTGTATGTGCGTGAAGACAAATGAGCTGCGCGCAGAAAACGTAGGCTGATGGCCTCGCTCCTGCCCTCCTTTTCCTACGTGCGAACCCGGCCGCCTCGCCTCCTCTTCCGCCACCTCCTCAGCCTCCACACGCTGTTACATAATGCTCAACTCCTCAGCCCTTTGTTCGCGATCGACGACCACACACTGCATGCCTCAGCCTCGCTCGACGTTAGATGGAGGAACCACAAGTCTCCAAAAGTCAGAAGGGAGGGGTAGTTGGTAACTAGAGCCAAAATGGACACTGCATGCTGCACTATAAGCAGCGAAGCATGTGAGTTGCGGGGCATCATGATCCCCCTCCAGAGCTCCACAGCCCCACCCACCCTGGCCAGCAATGGCCTCCCGCTCACGCCACATTAAACATTTAGCAAGGCACTCTGTCAGCGCGCGACGGCGTCTTTTAGAGCCGGCCAGCTCACGGTGCTGCAGCCCATTTGCGTGTTGCTAGCTTGCTACCCCAACTTTGCCCCCTACTTCCCCTCCCTGACTGACACAGAACCATATGCAAAAGCAAAGTCAATGACTTGGAAAAGGGCAACTATGTTCAGAGCAAGACCTGCATTAATCAATATTGATCCATGCTGTGTGTATCTCTATCCGCCTATACTTATGCAATGTGTGTGTGCGGATGTGTGTTTGAGCAGGAGGCCGCCTTGCTGCTGCAGTCAAGTGTGACAGAGAACAGTTGGACACTCAGGAAATGTGTGAATGGTTGTCTCTCAGCATTCAACTACCTTTATAAGCATTAGCATTATGGTAAAAGTTTACCTCTCAGCATTTATAACATACATGAGCAAGAGTGTGACTGCTTGTCTCGGCATTCACCTGCTTTTACAAGCATTAACATGAGACTGAACATTTGTCTTGCAACATTCAACCATTTTTATACCCAAATAAAATTGGTGCGATTGTTATGCTAGTGCCTCAAAATGTTCAAATTATTTTAAAAGGAATCAAAATTCATATGAATGTCTCTCCGCATTCATTCAAATTAGGTTTCCCACTCATTTAGTGTGAATGCTTGTCTCTCAACTTGCATACAGATTTCTTTTTAATGTCAGTGTGAACATTCGTCTCTTTGTAGTATTCGTGATATGTCAGCATTAAATAAAATAGTCGATTCTCCGTATTAATAAAGCAAAGAACCAAGCCTTACACATGTTCACAGTTTATTTTTTGGGTTGGGGGGGTCATTTCAGCACATCTCGCGAGAACTCCTCCGCTCGGCTCACACGCGCAACTCGCGTCACTCCTCCTCTCAATAGCCCCTCCCTTTCTGTGTGTGCAGGGCTCTGCTCCTCAGACTTGCCTGCCTGTCACTTCGCTTGTGTCGGAAAGCTAGGCTACGCACCCCTCTGTCGGACCACCGCACGGAGAGCCAGCCGCCGTCGAACCCCCACCCCCTTCCCCCGAGGCTTGGGCTTGCCCCTCACGGCACCAACCATGGCGACCACCGGAACGTCCACCCGGTTTACTGACGAGTACCAGCTGTACGAGGAGCTCGGGAAGTAAGCGGCACACACAAATGCACCGTGTTCGTCTTCCAGTCTCCCCCACCCCTGCAACAACCTCGTCTCACTGTAATGCAAGGCTGGCCGGCTTGCAGGCCAACGTTTTCGGGTAGCTTCGGGAGGGACCTCCGGGGCTTTTGCAATATGTCGCGCTCGCTCGCTTGTCCGCCCCCGCTAATGGCTGCAGCTAGACGGGCTAGCCGCTCGAGAGCGCTTGTGTTCGGTCACCAGCCCCGCCGCTATCGCGGTGCTCCACTAGCCGCGTTAGCCCCTCTTCAAAATTTTAAACGCCCCCGAATGTTGGTTCGTGAACATAGACTCAACCACCATTTTGTGCCCTCGCGGAGCCCCCTTCAGCCGCTGACAACCCCCCCCCTCCCCCTTTTACCCCCACCCCTGGCCCAAGGCTTCTTTTTGACAGCTCCGCGCGGGCTCCCTCGTCCGGAGGCTGTACTCGCAAGGCCGATCTCTTCTTCTGCCCCCCCCCACCCAGACCACCACTACCCACCCACCCCCAATGAGCAGCTGCAGATGATTTGTGCTCCCGTGTTGAGTAACGTTACATAGCCCTGGATCACCTAATGAGGAAGTCATGCGGTCCCGGCCGCTTGTATTAATGTTTGCGCCGTAACGCCCCGCGCACCAGCTGTTCCCCCCCCCTGGCGCAGGTCTGTGAACACATCACAGTGCCTCCCTCTCTCCCTCACTTTTTAAAATTGGAGCTAATAATCACGCGCACGTTAAGAAGTGGTGACGCGCGTTTTCTCGGTATTTTGATGACGACATCACAACTGCTGCTGTTTCATCATCATCATCCTCTTCCACATCATCATCACCACCCTTCCCTAAAAAGGCAGCATCAGCCATGTCTTTGCAGATCTCCTATAGTGGCTCTCCTTTAACACTGACCACTGTTTTTTTTTTAACCCTAAAGCATCTTTTCCGCCATCTGTCATTATCATCAACTTGTTTCACGTGGGGCCTCTTGTCAGCCGTCACCTTTCATTTGCTGCTAAATAATTGAAAGCAAGAGGAGAGTGCTGGTGGCGGTGGCGGGGGAGTTGAGTGTGGCGGCGGCGGTGGCAGTGGTGGACGCTTTCATGGAGTGACAGGTCGCCCGAAGCCCCCTCCCCTGCAACAGAGTGCTTGCGCAGGAGATGATAGTGCTCGGAAAATGATGGCGCAGAATTGTGGTAGACCGTGAGGGGGGCGGGGGGTGCAGTTTCCATCTGGGGTTCGTGTGGAGAATAAACATTGGGCAGTATGATTGTGACAAATGTAATTCCATCGTAGCATTGTAGTTGCGTGTCTATGGAAGATTAGTATTTGCTCGTCCATGAGAGGTCCGGTTCATTTCATGGCGGCGGCATGGTGCGGAGTGGTTAAATCCTGACTTAAGCTCAACGACAGCCCTTCGACTGTCTACAGTTTGGTATGATCAAATTTGAGCCAGGAAAAACCTTGAAAGTTAAAATGCAATGTCCCTCCAAAAGTTCCTAGATCCGATGTTAAAGTTTTCATACTAGTTTTTGCTGTCCTTATGTTGAGAGTTCACCAAGCTTGGGATGTTAACTCAAGGTTAGCAGCGTAATTCTTTTTAACCCTGATAAAGCAGCCCAGAACTGAATTTTGCATGTGGACCTGATAGATAAAAGCTATAATTGCAATTGTTTCGGCTTTTAGGAAGTTTTGGTTCGTCGAGTCTATTGTGAAGTGCCTATTTCATAACACTGTGGTCTTGTTTTCATAGGGGAGCTTTTTCAGTGGTGCGCCGATGTGTCAAGAAATCCTCCGGGCAGGAATACGCCGCCAAAATCATCAACACCAAGAAGCTATCTGCACGAGGTATGCTAACACACACTCGCACAGAAACACACGCATTACATCTTTGCTCTGTTTGTCGACTTTCAACGGTGCATTCAAGCCCGATTAATCCTCCTTGAATTAGAACTCAAGCTCTTAAAGATGTTTTTTTTTTTTAAATATAATCCCTTGTTTCACGCATATTGGTTTGTTAAATGCGAAAACGTGCCAATGTGCCAGCATGTACAGTATTTGTGTGTTGGATGTGCCTTTAAGGGGTGTGACCTAGTGAGAGATGTCAGGAGCCCGATTCGCTAATTGGCCCAAATGAAATATATTTGAATGATTATAAAAGAAAGCTTCAGCCATATGGAATCGGTTTTAACTGTAATTTCACTGAATCCACTCAGATCATTCCGGTTGGAAATGTTCTGTCCTTAAATCGTGTCGCACTGCCTGCATCGAGATGCGTATCAAATAGTCTTTTATTGGAGGGATGCACACCAATACAAAACGGCATTGTGACTCTCGCGGTCTTGTTTTTTTGTTTAGATTTACTTGTTTTGAACAGGCAGACTGCACTTTGACTGCATTGCATCACGCCACAAAGAATTTGAATATTTTGCTTAGTCCGTTCAAACGTCGTTAGCTCGCTGACCGTGTCATTCAGAACAGATGAGGGTGCCATTAAGGTGGTGCAGGTGTACCTAATGAAGTGTCCAGTGAGTGCCGCATGTTTCAACGCAGCGCGCTTGTGTCCATAATTCCGAGGCGATATCCAATTCAATCACAAGGTCTTGTGTGTGTGTGTGTGTTGTCGACAGGGCTTGCGAGGATGAAATAAAAAACCGCAGCGGTAGCGGCGGAGGGGCAGGATGTGAATCAATGTAATTGTTGCTGTGGCGTCTTTGCGTAGCACTGCAGCTCTCGGGGCCTGAATTTTATATGCCGCCGCATCGCCGCGCAGCTCCACGCCCACGTGCGTGCACACACGCCTGCTGCTGCCATGCTGTAAGTGTGACGCGGACTTGTGTGGCACCTCCCCTGGCAAACCTAATTGCCCCCCCCAACCCACCACCACCCAATTAGGCTTCTTGCGAGCATTAACACACAGACGCACGTCTCCCTTTGTTCTCATCAAGTCCGTCGTTCACTTGTCTTCCTCGTGGCCTCTCTCTTGTCTTGCTGTAAAAGGGGGATTGAGGCTAATCCACTTATGCTAAATGTATCTCGTCAAACACTAAGACCCCACAGATTCCATAGGCGCCTCCCCGTTTGCCCTCCCGTCGTCTGACGGTATGTGTGCGCGTGAAGTAACACGAATATAGCATGCATCTCCGCGTGCATGTCGCCACAGTTACTGTTCCATCTCTGGCGTCCAGCGACGGCCATCTTGGTGCGAGGCTGGGCGATATGGCCTTAAAATAAAATCTTGTTTAAATTGTTTGCATAAAGCTAAGTCAACTTGCCTAAGGCAAAGCTTTGTGGTTGTTTTATCTATACAACCTAATCATCGTCTTTATTTAGGTTTGGTTTGACGCTAAGCTTTAACTGGCAGTGGCATTAAACAGCTTGAAGGCTCTTTATTGAAGAATCGTTTACTATCTGCAAAACTGCTGCTTGTTGAGTAGTAAGTTATTTTCACTGTCACCATAAAGCTAGTATCGGAAATACTCCCTTGCTAGTCAAAGTAGAAATGTAAAAGTTGTCATGTCATTAGTATGCTCAGTCAACAGGGGATAGTTTTGCCTCACGGGCATTATGCACATTTAGAGTTAACAGTGCTCCTTGTCGCTCTCACTTGCACAGTTCTGCAAATAAGAAGAAAAGTGTGCTTGCTTCAAGCTGTTCGCCACTCCCAGTTAAAGCGTACTGTAAAACCAAATGAACTAAACAGCGTGTATTTGAAAACAAATGTTTAACCAGACCATGTGATTTCATTTCGCGAGAGATTGTTAGCTTAATGCTAACGTAACACAAAGCCATAGACAACAGGCTCATGAAAGTGAGATGTTTTGTTTTCCAATGGTTGTTGGAGGTTTCACCCTATTATTAATTGATTTATCAAATATTTTGGTCCTCATTCAATGATGCTGGTGCACCTAATATTTTGTCTGGTGAGAGTGGTTTAGAAAGGGCAGATCATTGGCTCGTCGCAGTGGGACATCAAGGTGAAGCGGGACACACAATAGAGTCAAGTGGAGAAACCGACACACATGCATACACACACATAGCAACGCAGCGTGTGCGGCTGCAGTGACATGCACCTACACGCACTACGGCAAACACAACATGTACTAGTGACTCCCAGGCAGGCTCTGCATGAGGATTTGACTGGTAGGGTTTTTTTTTTTTGGTTTTTCTTTTTTTTAGCCTGATGGGGCAAGTGTGACCTCACGCGTGGCCTGGTGGGTAAGTCTCTCAAAGCTCTGGTAAACACTGCAGTAATCTGAGGAGAGGAAGGGGGGGGGCTGAGCAGCGAGGCAAACGGAAGCGATGGAAACAGAAAGGAAGTGCTGTTAAAGACTCAAGATATTTTTTTCTCTGTACTTTCTGTGAGCGCTTTCTGACTAAAGGCATTCAGGGAGGCACATCATTTCCATGTTTGGCGCAGCTTCACAATCCAGTAAAATCCCAAAAATGATTCAGATGTTTGCGTGTTTCCGAAATAATTATGGTATATGGGGAATTTTTAAAAAATATTTGCCAGAATCATTTACACAATTTTTGCTCAAAAGTAAATCGGGCGCCTCCGATTGTCCGTGATGTAAGATGGCTGCGGGGCCCGCCCCCTGGCATCGCAGATGGCCAATTAGAGAGCAGCAGGAAGTGCCAGTGTAATTACCCTCCATCCCTCTCTTTTCCCCATCTTTTACCCCCCCACACACACACACAACAAATAGGGGAGATTGAATGAATTAGTGAATGCTGCAATGACACTGCACCACGCGGGACACACACACACACACACACACACACTCAGGGGAGCGTGTGATCCTCTTCTAGCAAATGGACGCTGCGTGTAATCCTCCCTCCTTCTCGCTGTCGGTCTCGGCGTCCTGCGTCAGCGGTGTAATTAGGCGGCGCTTCGGGTCTCTCCCTCCATCTCTGGAAATCTACACCTTGCGGGGAGGAAGGCAAAGAAAAAAAAAGAGAGACAGCTTCGAAATAACAGACTGCGGCTTTAAAAGCTCTCCGACACAGCAACAGGTCGGACGAAGCGAAACAAAGAAGCCACATGACAGCTGGAGAGTGCGGAGGAGTGGCTCTTGTTTTATTTTTTATTTTTCATACCACACCGCTCTTATTGCGCCCCTTTAAATATGCTTGTTGTCTCCCCCGCAATCGGTTCAGGTGATCGACTTGGCGTACGAAAGTGAACGCCTGACAAGAAGCGAATGCAAATATTTGTGTGCGGAGGCCTTGGAGGGGCACATTTAGCTGCAGCGTATAACATGCACACGCCTACTCTGACTCATACCGGATCCGGTTACCCCCGGTCACCCGTCGCTACATGTTTTAGTGGTAACATCTCAAGCCGTCACAGGCAGGAGGTCATTTAAAAAAAACTCGTGTACAGTGAGCCCTCGACAGGCACCTTACAGGAATAGCAAAGAAAATCTCAAGTCATGGACACGCCCCCTTATATTGTGAATTATTAATGCCATTTGTTCGACTATCAAAGTGGAAGGGGCTCAGAGGGGTTCCCTGATGCAGTCCCACCTTCACCTTTAATTCTTTTGTCACGCCCGCAGCATGCTTGATCACAGTCCTGCAGATGTCATGATAGTCCTTTCCGAACATCGAAAAAAATGTGAAAGGAGTTTTGCGAATTAGTAAGGATTTATTGTGCTCATGTTCATACAACATACAAACATAGAGCAAAATCTGTAAAATCCTTAAGCCTATGTGTGCGCGCCTTCCCATCCAAAAAGTGCAAACACAGCAATATTCCACATGGGGACGGTACACGCCCTCATTAATTTCCACTTAGCGTTAAATGAGCTTAAATGAGAGCGCACGTTCAAACCTCCGCTTCAGTGCACCTTTTCCTCAGCTGCATGATTGCAATATTAATTATCTGCAATATTTGCCTTTACGCACGTGAAATATGTCACAAGTAATATCATCTCATCTGATGTTTATTTGTTTAATAGTATTTTAACAGTCGATGAGATTGTGTGAAGTAAAACCCTCCATCTTGTCTCCTCAGACCACCAGAAGCTGGAGCGCGAGGCTCGCATCTGCCGCCTCCTCAAACACCCCAACATCGGTGAGTTTGCTCCAGTGACTCGCACACCAAATAGACGCCTCGCCTCTAATGGAGATGTTAAAAGGGCAAGGAAGGAGGAAATGACTAAATCAATGACACCTTTCTGGTGGCGCTTGTCGCTCACGTCCTCGTGTCCCACTTTTTTTTTTTGTCCTCCTTTCCTGTTTTCGCTCGATGGATTTTTGCTCTTTCACTCTCGGTTTTGACACATTTTGGCACGGCTGCGTCGAAAGTTAGGACAAAAGAGGGCACAAGAAAGAGACAGATGGAGAGACGCGAGCGAGGAGAAGGAGACAGATGGAGGAAGGAGCGAGAAGATGGAGGAGGAGAAGGAATGAGCAGCCACTCTAGTTTCTCGCCGCGGGGCCAGCCATCCTACTTGGCCATATTATACAAGTGATATTTTTTTTTACGTAACCAAAAGCCTCGATAGGCTGACACAAGCCCTCCGCCATGTCTCGGCCTGGCTGTCGGATGGCTGCGTGTGGCTTGAACGATACCCACTTCACACAATTTCAGCTTGGATGGCGGGAGCTGTACCAGCGACGTCATAGCAGCGCAGTGAAAGAGGAGGAAGTTGACACGGCAAACGTGCTAAGCACTTGGAACAAAATCGAATAAGCAAGCTCTGTAACGACTCAAGGGGCAAGCTGCCAAAACCACAAAGACGTTCATCAGGTTTGAAGTCTGTAACATGCTAAGTCTGTGTCCAGACTTAAACCCTACAGAGAATGTTTTACCCGCTTGACTGGAGTCAAAAGTACAAGTCCTAATTTAAGGAAGTTTTGTTGTTACAGACAATTTATTGTGTGGAACCCGTGTACGAATAATAGTGTCTCCTCTCGAAGTGTGAATTGTGCTAATCCACAAGTGTGAACATAACAGTCGCCCTGCATGTGTCTTTCAGTGCGACTGCATGACAGCATTTCAGAAGAGGGCTTTCATTACCTCGTCTTTGACCTGTGAGTATATTGTGAATACACACACCCGCGCACACACGTTGACATTTTGTCCATGCGCGTGACTGCGGCTTGTTTGTGTATGCTAAGCGCACGCTCTCCCTGCTAACCTTCCCCCTCGCCCCCTCTACTCCCCCCCCCAGGGTGACAGGAGGGGAGCTTTTTGAAGATATCGTAGCCAGGGAGTACTACAGCGAGGCCGACGCCAGGTACGCACGCGCGCTTCATCAATGGCGTCATTTATATTTCATGCCCGCCTCTCTTTTATAGGCCTTGTAAATTCAACGTCGCCATTCACGATGACAAATGAGGCGTTTCCGAGGCCGGCCCGGGGCCACCCTGTTCGCGCGCGCTGGCCGCCTTGAATATATTTCGCCACGCTTTCCTGCCATTTTGGTTGACATTTAACTCCTCGAGTTTCCTCTCCCGCTGTCTGGGTGGTGCGCAGCTTAGAGAGTTTGCTGGACAACCCGATTAGCGCTTTTTGTGTGTCCCTGCACACCAGTAGGGAGTTTAAGATACAACCCTCCTCCCCCCCGCACCCTCTTACATTCGAATTAGGCCTGAGCCGCTGTTCTCCGGCGACCTTGCCGACGCTGACCTTTTACAGAGACGTGACACAAACACGAGCCCGGAGCACGGGGACTCGCCGAGGCCTGACACTGCAATCCGCGTAGGGCGGTCGTAATAAGGCGATCGGGGCTGCTGGCCAGAGGGATTTTTTTTCTTTCTTTTTTCTTTCTTTTTTGTCCTCACGAGGCGAGTGTGAAAACGCGGAATAACGGCAGCTTGCGCGGACGCCCCCGTTATTAAGATGGCTTCCCACACGCGTTCCGGGAGTATCGATTGTTTAAACTGCAGCGCCTGTGTTATGTCTCCGAGGGAGAACGCCTTGTTTGCTAAAGGCTCGTTACGCAACTTAGTGCAGAGTGCACTCTTTCTTCTTGCGTTTGGACATGATTTCATGCGCATTACCGCCATTAACGTTGCGGCCCATTATGGTTCATTGCGCCCGCAGTTGCGCGAGTGAAAACTCCCATTCTTCGATTTCTTTGAATATTTGACAAATGCGAAGTCATGCATCTGTGAGATGAACATTTTTGTTTTACCGCATCTAACGTGTCTCTTTGGCCCTTTCCCCCCCCACCCCCTCCCCCCACAGTCATTGCATTAGTCAGATCTTGGAGAGTGTCAATCATATCCACCAGCATGATATTGTGCACAGAGACCTCAAGGTGAGTGGCTGCCCGTTTCCGTGACAACCGCACTCTCTTACACACGCACGCACATGCACACACACCTCTGCTCGTGGCCATGGCAACACACAGATGGCTCCCGGTTGCTCCATCGCTCGCTTTCTATGGCTCGTCTTTTTTTTTTTTTTCCCCGTCCTGCTTTTTCTTCTTCTTCCCTTTCGCATCCGCTGGTTCATCCTCCATATTTGTTCTCTCAGTTGATGAGTCATGGCCACGTGACTAGCGCGCATGTGTGTGTGCATGCGTGTGTGTGTGTCACCTATGGCAAGGAAAAAAACAAGGACACACATACACACATTACACTGACGTGGGTGGGTGCTGGCGATATAGATGAACCCCTGAAGTTGCCAGGACAACTCGAATGACATCACGCCACCCGCGGAGTGAGCGGGGGGGAGGGGCTTAGTGTCTCGTCGGCGTGCTGATTGACTTACACGGCTCCTTTTGCCTGTCAACCTACTTTGAGACGATGATGACAACGTGGCCTCGAGTAAGGATCGTTAAAATAATAATAATTTTGCGGTTAAAAAAAGTGATTTTTTTTTTTCCTCCCCTTGGAGCGCAACGCTATTATCCCAATGCGGTCTGGTCGTCTGATTTGTTGGCCTTTTATCCTGAGTGGGCTTTTACCGCAGGCCCTTTATGTCCTCCTGCCCAAACAACGGCCATTTAGAGCGCCGCCACACTCGCCGCCTCTCGCTAAGTACACTTTCCATTTAGCATGCCGTCTACGGCGCTGCCTAAATAACTCCCCGGTGGTTTCTATGGCGACGGGCTCACATCCATATAAGGCTGCTGTTGCGGCTGCTGCTGTGGAGATTCTCAACCCACCCGTCCGCTCTCCGCTCGTGCCCACCCTTTTTTCTTGCGCGCTCTCGCACCTTTACCGCCCCCAACACACACACGCACACACACACACACACACGAGCCACATTGAATTCATCAAATATGTTTGAAAAATGGCTTCGGTGGAGAGCGGCTGTCACTTGCTGTCTCTCACAGTCTTGATCTTCTGTCCCGCATTCTGCTTCACCATGTGTGTGTGTGTCTGTGTGCTCCTTCCCCAGCCTGAGAACCTGTTGTTGGCCAGTAAGATGAAGGGAGCTGCAGTGAAGCTGGCAGACTTCGGCCTGGCTATTGAGGTGCAGGGAGACCAGCAGGCTTGGTTTGGTGAGAAAGCACAAACGGAAACGCTCATCTCGGCAATGCGGGGCATCAAAAAAAACAAGCTTGCCCAGTATTGTTCAAGACACACGTGAACACATTTTCATAAAAGATGCAAATGGATTCATCCTGGTTGAATATGTGTTCCATTTAAATGACATGTAAAGTAAAAAAATGAATAAATAAGTTGTATATTTACAAGTCGTATGATAAGTTGCAGTCTAGTCAGGAGATTTAAATGCCAACGAGGGCCCCGGTGACCGCGTTGCACGAGGAGCATTTGATCAAAACTTGGTGTGAGCAAATTGGTGTGAAAGTTTGTTTCTTCACGCGTGCACACACACACTGATTCCAGTTCACGCTCAGTTCACTGTGTCTTGGCGCGGGGCCGAGCGGCCAGCATTTGGCTGACTTTTAAGCACAAGCCAGATGATTAACGGGCGTTCGCTTGTGACTCGGCGCCGTCATAATCTGGCCTTGCTTTAGATTCCGGGAGGGTCAGCGAGGTAGTACGACCCTCCCCCCCCTCTCGCTCCTCAGATAAGCACAGTAAAATATTCTTGATGAGCAATAAAAAGATCTTGCTTCGTTGTGTCCGCTGACATTTTTTCTTTTCCCCCTGTCTGGCAGGCTTTGCGGGCACGCCTGGCTATCTGTCTCCGGAAGTCCTTCGGAAGGACCCCTACGGCAAGCCCGTGGACATATGGGCTTGCGGTGAGTCGTCTTCCATGAGTAATGGCTTTTAATTTTGCAGCGACAAGATGGTTTGCTTGCTCCGATGACGTTAAATGGGGACAGCATGCGACCAGTCACCAATCCAGCCCAACAACAAGCGCACGCTTACTTACTCTGTGATCTATGCTACTAGCAATGAATGCATTACTTTTAAATTCCATCTATCAATTTCATTCCCTTTTAGCGGCCACAATTCACGAGTGGAATTGTCACTTTTAGTTACCGCAATAGATTTTGGTGTAAATGACTGTTATTTATCGCGCCGCTCTTTTAGGGACTTATTGATCAAGTGTCTTTAATCAAATGAAGGGATTGCATCTAACAGTGCTTCTCCGTTTTCTGTCAGGTGTTATTCTCTATATCTTGTTAGTTGGTTATCCTCCATTCTGGGATGAGGATCAGCACAAGTTATATCAGCAGATCAAAGCCGGAGCCTACGACGTAAGTGTCCGCCGTCGTGTGTAACGGGGGAGACGTTGCGCGGGTGCAGTGCAGGGCTTTGCTAAGCATTTTTGGAATGTTTAATAGTGTCCAATTGAGCATTGGTCCAAAGCTATTGATCCAGTCAGCCTCCCTGACGCATTGCAGAGGCGTGTGTGGTCGCTCGCTCTGTCTAAAAAAAAAAAAAAAGATCCCCCCACAATGCGCACTCAATTTAAATTCTATACATTTGAATGTATATAAATTCACAAATACACATTGCATCGGTTATTAGTAACCACTTGTCATTCTTTTTAGTTTCCTTCTCCCGAGTGGGACACAGTGACCCCCGAGGCCAAGAACCTGATCAACCAGATGTTGACCATCAACCCGGCCAAGAGAATCACTGCCGAGCAGGCTCTCAAGCACCCGTGGGTCTGCGTAAGTAACTCTGAATCACCCGCTCTTCGAAATAAAATGTCTGAATGGATGCCCAAGATTTTTTTAACAGCCTTGTTGTATGCGTAATCTTTTTTTCTTGCTCCACCTTTGCAGCACCGCTCCACAGTGGCATCCATGATGCACAGACAGGAAACTGTCGAGTGCCTCCGCAAGTTTAACGCTCGCCGAAAACTCAAGGTACACTTGCTCTATTTTGCATTCTTCATGATGACTTAAAATATGGCCCACAGTCATCTGTAATTGTCTGTCTTTATTTAGCGTTTCACTTCACAATATATCCCGAACAAAGTTCATTTGACTCAGCTAGAAGTTGGTACGCCACCGAGGCAGCTTTGAACAAATCCAGCGCATCTAAAAACATTTCAAAGCCGCCGCGGTAGTCACTTTAATCACATAAGCGTCCCGAGTCACATTTGGAAATGGAACACAGAGAGGTAGGAAGGAGAAGAAGCATCGGCTGCTTTTAATGTCCTCCCTCGCCTCTTCCTTCTCCTGCAGGGAGCCATCCTCACCACCATGCTGGTGTCCAGAAACTTCTCAGGTGGGTGTGCCCTTCGCCCTCTGCTCCCCACGCAGAGCAAGGAGAGTTGGATAGTCGGAGTCCTCCTCACCCCCCACCTCCCTCCCTCCCTCCCTAACACACACATGCACACACTAATGTATAAACATAACGTATGGTAGTAGACATATCGTGTTATTGACTGTATGTGGACACCACTTGTATCTTTGGCCATGCTAATATGTTTCTCCCTTTGTGTGTGTGTGTGTGAGTGAGTGTGTGTGTGTGTCCCTTTTCTCTGCTGCCTGTGGAGAATTTGCATGTTTGCGAGATAGTCTAGATAATCTTTTTTTTTGTTTGTTTTGTTTTTAATGTATATACATAGGGACGAGTGTGATGCCATAAAAACAAGATTAGGATTTTTATCTGAGCCTGCCGCTGAGGATGGCTTGATTTGGGGCCTTTTATTTATTCCATGGGGAACATTTCGACTCCGGGCCTAGGAATCCACGGGGTGCACATCTTTTTTGCTTTCAGTCCAAGTCCACATCTATCCAGCGACGGTGATGTAGTCGGGCTTGAATCCACGCGCCCCCCGTGGCTTCCTAGGCCCCCCCACGGTCAAAAAGTATAATTTTCATAGCCCCTCCCAACTGTAGCGTTTCTCGTCCAATAGTGGGCCGGCAGCATACCAACTCTGCTGCTGCCGCCTCCTCCACTGCCTCACTGGCTCAGGAAGGTACGTCCCAGAAGACACGCCCATCCACCTCCTCTCTAAACTCACTCACTCACTCACACAGACACACGCACACTTTGTTTTGGTTTGTTTCATGGGGCTGGTGCATGGGGCTTCACCCTCCGCTGGCATCTTCAGGACCACACATCTGCATGCGCAAACATTAAGCTCGTCTACACATGAAAAGTATCCACGCATATGTGCATCTCAATAAATTAGAATATTGGTTCAGTGTCGTGGAGATTCTAATTCATTGAGATGTGTGTTAGATGATTGAAGCCATATGGCCCTCTCCAAATGTCACATTTGATAAGTGCAAGGCCTTTAAAAGTGACTTTTTTTAAAACATGCAGATGCCCTTTCCGCAATCAAATGGTTATCCAGTTTGATTTAATGCGACAAAAACACATTTATTGCTCATCAGTTCACCTCTAGAGCACTTTCCTTTTTTTTTCTTTTTTTTCCACATCGACAACTCGCCTCACCTCTCAGTCTCTGCCTCCTCACCCCCCCACTCCCGCCCCTTTCCCACCACACCAATTCCATCCCCAGAAACGAGCCATGTCACCACATCTGACAAGCTCCATTCCGACCTCCTGCTGACCCCCAGACCTCGGGGGCGGGAGGGGATGAGGAGGGGCGATGTATCCTGGGGGCGGGTAACTGAAACTGCAGGGGGCCGGCAAGAGCTGGGTTGGCGTGCTGCCATCGTCGGACCTGGGTTTTCCTGGGGAGGGATAAGACGTGGATGACGGAAAGGGGGAAGGGGTTTCTGGGGAAGTCAGACGGAAGACGGGCTTCCGGATGATTCTCTTGTTCCCCCACCCTTTCCCCCCCTCCTGTGGTCTGTTTTTAGTACTTGCCCCACATGCCGCCATGAAGGAATGCTTCAATCTTGGGCTGAATGTGATTCATTCATGCCCAACTGCAACCCAACATGGACTACACACAACGGCATGGATTGTCTTGAATCGTCGAGTACTAAAATCAGACAGCTCTCATCCCGCCGGGTGGGAATGTGCGCTGAAGGTCGGCGATTCCGATGGTGGCTCCATTAGATTTGAGCGCAGGAACAGTGTAGAGCGCAGCGGGTTCTCCGTCATCGTTGTCTGCCACACGGGAGGGTCTGCTCTGCTCTACACTGCATGAATCAGAGTGCGTATGAAGGCGGATTCAAAAAGGGAGGCAAGTGCAGGTGCGGCTTTGGGAAATGTCTGAATGGTGCGCTGAGATTCTAGCGGGTGCTTGTGAAGGTTTGGTTGTCAGCTGTGCAGCCCTTTAAAGGTTTGCGGGCTCCCTGGACCAAGTTTTGTAAGTTGTTGTTTTTTTTTTTCCCCTCCTCAATATCAAGTTTGACATGAGCTCTCCTGTTGTTTAGCTCTTGCATTTCCTTCCCCACGGATGCTATCACTCATCACTGTGATATACATCACTGATACTCTAAACTGCTTCCTTGCACCCCCTTTTTGCAGACGCAGGGTGTGACAGCTTGAGCATCATGTTGCCTTAATTATTATTATTTATTTTTTGCCTCAATGCCACACGAGTGTGTATTATGTTCCATGCAGGAGTGTTTTGCCTTGCTGCTTCTCGCATGCGCGGTACCTGCGGAACCTTTAAGGTCAAATGCAATCAGTTCGAGACGCCGCAAACGTAATCCTCGTCTAATTTGACTTATTTGGTGGGAAATTTTTTAACTCGCTACTAATTCAACAGAATACCCGTTAGCCGGTTTGTATTTCACATTGACTAAATCAAAGCGAGAGCGAGAGTCATTCCACCTGCGCTACTTTTGGGACATTTGACGTTTAGAGGTTCCCGTGTGTTTTATGGAATGTTCTCCGGAGGCAATATCTTTGCTGATGTGTTAAAACCATCCCGTCCACCCTTCGCCGCCGCCGCCTTCTTAACTTTGGCGAGGGTGAAGGGGGGGCCCCGGATGGCTGAAGAATGCCCTGACCCTGGTTATCAGGAATGTTTTTCTGTGCTTGCTGCATGGCAAGGTTCAGATAAAGACAATTTAAAAGCAGCTAAGAATACAAAGCATGACTTGCCTTTTTCTTTTTTTTGCCATCGTTCAACTCTGTGCCCCTTATCTTTGTTCTGCTGTGTCCACCCCCCCCTCCCCCCCTTCCTTACTTTTTCTTCTGGAAGGTAAGAAACACAAGATTGTTTTTTTTATTTTTTATTTGGGTGTGTATTTTAACATTGTGTCGGTTGAAAGGTGACCAGGGCCCTTTAAGAGAAATCGATGATTATACATTAAGCCAGCTCACGGCTTTCCTTTTAGTTGTGCTGGGGTCCTTCCTTCCAGACAGGAAATGGATTCAGGAAGTTTACACTGCGCTCGGGTTTCTTCTCGTATCCCCAGCTGACAATGAATGGATTATGATGGGAATGGATTGAAAAGAGGTTAGCCAATTTATGTAGCTGAAGGGGGGGGAAAAAAAATCCGCCCGGTCGACACGTTTTGTAGGTTCCACATGGGTGACATCATCCTGTCGACCGTTCAGTCCATGGCCAAATATGAAACTCAATTTTTCTGCCCGTTTCTCTCCCTTTCTATCCTTCTCTTTTTTTCCCCCTTTTCTCCTTTTTGCAGCATGCAAAAGTTTACTCAACAAGAAATCCGACTCTGCTAAGGTAAGAATCCTTTGAATTATTCTTATTGAGTCGATTGTTCCTGTTCCTGTTTTTAGCTCGCGTGTCCACTCATTTTAAGTGGACTCCTGAAAATGCTTCGTGTCCCAAAACTGGATTTTTTTTTTTCCTACCCCTTTGATGTATCAATCTAGTCTTTTTTTTTTTTTTTAAATATTCATATTTTTTCGGAAGCTTTTTCACCGCTTCTCTTTCAAGAAATCCATCTTTGTCCACTATTACGCATCATTCCCTCCTCCTGCCTACCTCTCGTCCTCCTCTTCCTGCCCCTGGGGTCTCTGTGCAGTTAAGTGGTCGAAGCATAGAGAGTTATTGAGGCAGTAAAAAGGATGATCTAAAGGCCATTCTGTGGCACTCACCCGCTCATTTGCCCTGTTAGCTCTCAACAGCTCGCCAGCCTTGACTAACATTAGCCCTCCATTTCCTAAAAGGAGCACCATTCTAATCTGTGTGTGTTCACTTTAAGTGTTTGCGTTCTTGTCCCAGCCTTCCACCAACAACAGTAAGAACAGTATAGTGAGCGCCATCAATGCCCTGAAAGACAGCAACATGGCAACCAACGCCCAGATGGTACAGTAGGCCCGTCGCAGTCTTGTTGGTCCCTGCATTTTAACACCAACCCCCAGTAGATGTTTGAGCGCCATTGTCATCGTGTTTGTGATTGTCGTCCCTGTTCAGCCACCATTTAGAAAGTGTTGCACGCGTCCTCCATAGGCTCCCCCGCTGAGGTGCGCATGTGCTTCCTGAATTCAAAATACAGACAAATCTTAAAGCGCTATTTTTATTTATTTTTTTGTGAGTCTTTCTTTTTTTTTCCCCCTTCCACAGCGCTCACGTTTAATGATGCGTATGATGAATAAAAGTGTAGTACAGGGGGAGATCAGCAAGAAAGGTGAAGAAGAACCAGAGATTGGAAAATACTTGGTCAGCGCGTGCAGCTCTTGTACGGGCAACATTCCGACTAGGCCCGAGCGTTGGCCCTGAAGCTCCTCCAAGCACTCAGGGATGGGAGGAGGGGGCCAACTAAAAATTGGAAAGGAGTTGGTGAGCATATGCATCCGACCTGAGGCAAACTTTGGCTGGGCAACATTCCAAGTAGGCCTGACTGTTCCCTGTAGACTTCCACCAGCAAAGAAAAAAAATGTATGTTGAATCTAATGGTGACCTGTTAGGACATAGAAAAACGTCATAGGCCACCTGGCTCCAACTCCTCTGGGAAGAATTTGTTGGAATTATCTATCAAGTCATCCAGAAGAATAGCATTACCATTACTTTCTTTCCATGATGGGATACTGATGACATTTAAATGTCAGGATGCACATGTTCACCTCGTTTTGACGTCACTGGGTTCAACTCGCCACGCCCAGCTTATTTTTATTCTACAACGTGAGCCCGATCAGTTTGCCAAGTAGCGCATTCTATCCAGTTTGATAAATAACCCTTTCCTAAGCATCTGCTAACGTCATCTTCCACATTTCGGTGCTTGCCTAGCATTCTTCCTCTCAGTAACCTGCTAAACCTGACTGTTGTGTTGCTACGATGTAGGGACTTTTTGGGGGGAGTAGCTGGCAGTTAGCTTAAGGGCTCTAACAGTACATGTGTTCATGTATGCTAGCAGTTTCATTTTGGATATTGTAAATGAAGCAAACTTTTGTTGCCTAGCGTATCAGCATGAATGACTTTGTTTTGCGTGGTAGGAATCTCAAAGCACGGTGGTCCACAACCCTCCCGATGGCATCAAGGTGAGATGCAAGCTGAAAACACAGATGCTTGTCACCTGGAACCGGTTGCAGTTATAACCGTATTTTTTTTTTGACGTTACTTCAGGGGTCAACGGAGAGCAACGCCACCAACGACGAGGAAGAAATGAAAGGTAAGCAAGGTACTCCCTTTTTTGCTTTTTGACTCTCTTTGATTTGCTCTCCCATCCATCGAGGCACGGTTCTTTCGGGGAGACACGCTCTTGATCGTGTCTCTGTACATGTTGTGTGTCTGGCTGCGTCCGTACGCACATGTGCGCGCGTTTGTGTGTGTTCTAGCCGACAGTTCAGCGCTGAGTCTGAGCAGCGCCACCGAGGAGATGCCCCCACTTCTGCCCTCACCTCAAAGCTCACCTGCCAGTAAGTTTGCTTTAAAACAGGAAGCTTTCTGGTGGAGCTAACAAGCAAGACCCCCCCCCTGCCCTCCCCTTAACTTAAACCTTAAAACCTCCCACCCAACACTGTCACTTCTTCCTGCGGTCACCAGCAGCGATTTCGTGCACATTCACTCACTCACCCGCCAAGCTGCGGGTTCCCACTGTTATGGCGTTTTTGTTTTGATACATTTTACGCTTCGGACAACCCTGTGATCAATTTCTTTTGTCTCGGCTTTCGTGATTCCGTACAAAATGAATGCGACGGTTGAGTAAACCGGATGAGGCTGACAGTCAGTCGACAATTTGGATGCCAAGCACAGATGTCAGTCCTCACCCAGCTTAATCCGCCGGTTAATAATTTGGATTTGATCAAGGCCAAATGTACAGACTGGCTTTAATAGCCGAGTTCACTTTCCCCTCACTTGTGCGATGCCGCTGCGTGGACTACAATAATTGGATCTTCCAGCCGAGGCCGGAGCCGCTCCGGCGGTGTCAGCGTGTTCCCAAATCGTGTCATGAAATGTCATCCTGACCAACTCTGGCTCCTTGAAAATTATATGGAAAAAAAAAAAAAATGTTGGGACCCTAACTTGTGTTGAGCCCCCCTAGAATAGTGAGTACTCTCAGCTTTGGCATACACTCCAGGCACAAAGCAATTGAAGCCATCAGGGCCACTGTGGGAACCCTGAAGTGTGTGTGTTTTGAGTGTGTGTGTGTGTTGTGTTATCCCTGCATTTTCCCCTCTTGTTCCTAATGTGACAGCTCCAGCTGGACGACGCCCTCGCTCCCCTTGCACCCACGTGCTTGTGAATCTTTTCACACTCACTCTTTCTTACACTTTATACCCCAAACATGTCTGATTCCTTTCTATATTTGTGTTTGTTGTATTTTATTTTCGGGATGATACGTACCTGCAATACTATTTCCTGCTCACTTGTTGCTAGGCGGACTTCACATCGCATTGCTAACTGCTGTAGGTTTTCGAGGGAGCCGTAGCCTATTGCAGTGATTTGCTACTCTGTATTATTTATAAACGACATAATGTACTGAAGTGAAAGTTAAAAGAGGTCACTGAAGGCACATTTTGCCGATTTGCATTTGGTTTTAATGTAACGACCTTGTGGTTGACAGCGCCACCTGCTGCATGGGCATTATCTTAGGATGTAGCCTTAATCTTGTAACCCACCTCTATTGTATTCTAAGAGCTCCCTCCTAATCTTCCCCCGTCTTGTCAGAAAAAGCTGCACGATCGTCCCCCTCACCCCACCCCACCCTTACCCGCAGGCAACGCCGACGTCGCCTTCTGTCCTTTCTCCTCAGAGGACACTGTTGCGTCGATGCAAGCATTAAGAGCAGAGTGCGCAGGGCCAGCAGTTGCATGACTCGCACGTCATAATCGGAGCCGCACTCATCCTGCTACCAGCTGCCATCTTGCCCTCCCTCTCCCCTTGAATCTATCTATCATTTGTTCTTTCAATTGGCAAATTAAAAACTTGTCATAATCAAAGTTTAAAAGCAAGATTCACTTTGTCTTTTTTTTTTTTTTTAATTGCCAATTGAAAATGGACAGAACAAATGTTTCTCCTGGTGACCTGCTCGTTTTCGAACAAATCTGGGTCTTGCTCTTAACTGCATGGGATGAGCATTTGGATGATTTCCATGACCTCTCCCCAGTGTCTGTCCTTCCATGCATGTGTGGGTGTTGACCATCCATTGTTTGTTTCAGTACCACCGCATGACGTAAAGCGCATGGCTTGGAACAGCACGGGCAACAGCGACTCTGAACTGTCCTGCGCGCCCGCCGCCGCCGCCGCCACCATCGTCGCTCCAGTAGGGGGCAACAACTCTGCCGCTGCTCAAAGCAACGTTAAGCAGAGTAAGAGCACATCAGACACTAACCAACCGGTCGACCACCCGTCTGTCTACCTCTCCCGCCACTTACTAACTCCACCCCCTGCTGGCCATTGTAATGCTCACCAACCACTTCATGCTTTGAAACAAGTGCAGTCTGAAAATGCCTTAACCCCGACTTGAAAGCATATTTAAAAATCCTAACCCTAATTCCAAACCAACACAGGATTGAAATTTCTTCCCCTTTGCTAGCTTGATTGAAACATGAACGCTGGCCGACTGATCCTATGAATTGTGAAGAATACACTTGTCTGAAATGATCGATTCAGTTTATTTGTGGGAGGACTGCATGTTCAACTTGACAATGAGTCGTGTCCAAATACTTTTGTGCATTTCCCGACTGGTTCCCACCGCCTTTGCGTGAGTATAGTTGTGATGTACGGTGGCGCCCTTTGCAGCTGGAGGCCTGCTGGCGATCGTCTGCCAGACGGGATATTGCAGAGAGCGAGTTCAGTTGACACTTGTCTCGCGTTGTTTTCGAGACAAGCGGCAAACTTGTTTTTGCTTGGTTAGCATTTGTCACCCAGCCTGTCCACCCCTGCGTCCTCAGGCCGCAAGCAGGAGATCATCAAGATCACTGAGCAGCTGATTGAAGCCATCAACAATGGCGACTTTGACGCCTACACGTAAGTGACAGCGCGCTCTGTGGCTTTACTACTTACCGTCTCTTAATTCGCACACCTCTTTGCTTTGGTCATTCCCTGCGCAGGAGGATTTGTGATCCCGGGCTCACTTCCTTCGAACCCGAGGCTCTGGGAAACCTGGTGGAGGGCATGGACTTCCACAAGTTCTACTTTGAAAACTGTGAGGTCACATGCATACATTTTATCAAAACAATTTTTTGAAACCCTGACTGTGCATTCGTATTATAATAATATTGGGGGGGGGGGGAAGCTCCTCTTGGGATTTAGTCTTTCGAAATGTCCTTTAGGTTTAGCAGTCACTAGTTGAGAGCAGCACTAACGACCCTGCCGCGTGTTCGATCCCCGTCTGTCCGCATGAGCGCAGTGCTGAGCAAGAACAACAAGCCGGTGCACACCACCCTGCTCAACCCGCACGTGCACCTGATCGGCGAGGACGCGGCGTGCATCGCGTACATCCGCCTCACGCAGTTCGTGGACTCGGGCGGCCGCCCGCGCTCCAGCCAATCGGAGGAGACCCGCGTGTGGCACCGCCGCGACAGCAAGTGGCTCAACGTTCACTTCCACTGCTCGGGAGCGCCCGCCGCGCCACTACAGTGATCAGGTAAGCCTCATGGGACCACGCCTCCACGTTACCTGGCTCCACTTACAAGGGAACCAAGATGTCAAAACTGGGTGGCATTTTCAATGTGCACATCTTTATTTGAAGCTTTTCACGCAAGGGTAAGTCAAGTCAAAACATGAATTAAGCAGAAAAACATTTGCCTTTTTATTTATTTTCATCCCCGGGGCGGCCTTAATGACATCATACCGCCGTCTGCTGTCAACTTAAATGACAGTGTCCCTCCCAATTGATATCCGTTGATTAAATTTTTCTTAAAGATTTCATGGTGACGTTGCGTCCCGGTGTCGTTTGTCCCCTCAGTGGTCCTGAGCCTCCACTGTGCCGGTGGAGGCGTTTTGGGGGGCAGTTTTTTTCCGGCGAGTGTGTTTGGGGGGCCCCAACGCCCCCGCGTGGATCGGCTAGCGCCAGGAGCCCGGCCGGGCCAGACGGCATCCCTCTCCGCGACCACCAACCAACCCCCCGGTGTCCTCCTTTGACCCCGCGGGGGGGCGCCGGCCGAGCACAAGACAACGCCCGGCCCCCCCTGCCGCCCGCCCCCTCCTCCCACGTGGGATGTGATGCATGCATCTTGGCGCCCGCCTGACCGCGGAGGGCGTGTCTTTGCCCTCTCGCGCCTCCCCTCGGCGGCCATCTTTGTTCAGCCCCGCCCGCGCCGAACGAGGCGTCGCGGGGGAGGAGGCGACTTACACTTGTGACAGTTTATGAGTATGAGTTATGAATATACTATGTAAATTATGACTTAGATGTTCCAGAAACCCACCAAAACCCCAGCAAGCATTTATCTCGTCTGTGTAATGAGGGAGAAGCGGAGACGTTGGATTTTGTCGCGGCGTAAAAAGCACTTGTGGCTTATGAAAGGGAACGGGGGAGCGTGTGGACGAGTCTGAGAGGGTGACGACGAAACTTGATATCATGAAGCACCAAAGTGTAGAACTTTAGGCGTTTTGCGTGTTTTGACCGTTTTCTCACCCCCACACTTTGGAAAGCCGATTTAAGCTCGTGTTGTTTTAAGAGTTCTGTGACGAGCCTCGTTTTATTTTTTGTCCTGTTGTGTTTGTCTGACTGGCTACTTTTTAAAAAGTGCTTATTAGAAGGGAAAAAGAAATCAGAAGAGGGATTTTTATCGTGAATTTGTCCTGTCTTGTCCGTATGCCGCAATGGGGTGGATGGGTTTGATAATGCGGCAGATAGAGGGCGCCGCTGAGAAAGGGACTGCCTCGCATGAGGCGATCGCATGCGCGCCCTGACCGCCTCGTCCGTCCTTCGCCTTCCGGTCTGTTATTTTCCTGTTGGGCCTGGTTTGTTCCTTTTCACTGTGTAAATACAGTGTGTGTATAGATGTATGTAGAAATGTGTATCATATGTACATGCATCCTGTGCACCTCAGCAGTTTCTTCGAGTTTGCAGGTTTCCATTCAACATTTTTTTTTTTTTTCTGTTTTGGGCGGCCCAAAGTTTTGTGTCCTACCACTTTTTAAACGTCATAACGCGCACGCCTGGTGCTGTTTGACGTATCCGCCCCACAACTGAATGTTGTTTGATTTGCACCTGCACCACTCTGTAGTGTGGCCCCCCCCACCCACTGCAATGTTTTCATCACCCCACTGTTGTGAGCCACACCACCAAAAAATCTTGTGTGATTTGAGCTCACCCCACAATGTTGTGATCCCCATCCAACACTTAATGTTGTAATCTGCACACGCCTCACAATCTTGTGTGATCTTCAGCCACCAAAGTATCTTGTGTAATCTTGACTGCTCCCATCATCACATTGTGTTCCACTTCACCCCAAAACATTGTGGTCTTCTAACCCCCCCCCCCTACAATGTTGCGTGATCCCCAGCCATCCCATAATTTTGTGATCTTCACTTGTCCCACAGTGTTGTGTAATCTACACTCCCACAATCTTGTATAATCCTCCCATCTGTCCCACACTTTTTTTTTGGTGATCTGTACCTAACCCATAATGTTGTGGTCCACTGCTTTAGTCTCCTCCCGTCCAATAATGTTGTGATTGTTATCCGCCCTACAATGTTGCGTGATCTGCACCCACCCAACTGCGTTAGGTGCGCACACTCCACAGTGTTGTCATCCAAACCAGTCCAAAATGTTGTGATACACACTGGCCCAAAAAGTTTTGATCAGCACCCACTCCACAATGTGATGTGTTCCATTCCCACAGTGTTGTCCTCCAAACCGCGCCGGAACATTGTGATGGACACCGCCTCATTATTTGGTGTGATTTGCACTCGCCCCACAATGTTGTATGATCGGCATCCCAGCCCACAATGTTGTGTGCTCTTCCCCCCCCCCCCTCCTCAAGCTTAGCACTTGTCTGCCCCTCCTGAACTTTGATGTTGCCTCCATTCTCTTGGCAATGTTTTGTCAGTGGCTGTCAATTTTTTGTCTTTTTTTTTTTTTTTTTAATTGCCAAGTTGCCAAGCTGGAGTTCTGCACGCGACCCGCAGGAAGTTGGGCTAGGAAGTGATTGCGACATACTCACACACATGCACGTATTTCATTACGATTGCAACCGAGAAAAACGACCTCTGGTGGTTTTAAAAAGAATTGTGCCTGCTCTGTTCTGGACGGGTGGGGGAGTCTCTAAAAGAGAGAGCGAGCAAGAGCACTAGTTACTATTATGCATGTTTCAGTTACGCATTTCTACCATGTACCTACCTGAATGAGGACGGAGCTCTACTAGTGTTAATAATATTATGACGATACTTGCATCTTTTGAGATTTCCTCCATCTCAAATGTTGACTAGGTGACATGATAAATAAACTTTTTTTTTTTAAATCAAAAAGAAAAAAAACAAAGGTAAAAAAAGGATGCCGGAGCCGACGCTTGGTATGAGGCCCTCGATGTTTTTTCCCCCTGCGTTGTTTATGGTATGATATTTGGGCTGCGCTTATTTTCTCCCTTTGCCCTTCCACCCTCCCCGCCACCCTTACCTTACCTTTCCTTACCTTACCTTACCCAGCCTTCACGCGGACGCTGGACTTTTTTTTTTTTTTTTTTTGCATGATCATGATGTACAATGAAATAACAACCATTTGAATTGACGACTATAAAGTGTTTGTCTGAGTGTTAGTTGGTCTTCATCCTAGCTTTGTTATTCTTCAGACTTGGATCTTGAAAGTATTTAATAAAAATACTATTTCAGCACCCCGCTCCGGACCCGCCCGCCTCATTTGCGCTGCCTTTGCTTCTTCTTTTCAATCACAATGCCTTTGACATGCTTTTGTCAAATGATCGGGAATTATTGAATTATTTTTACATCCTCAGACACGCACTTAGAGAGCGCTAATAGACATTTAATAGCATTGTCACATGCAGCATTTCTTCACCAAGCACTTGTCAAATAATGTAGCTGTGTGGCGCATGACATCACCAAAGACAAATACCCACCAAGTCTACATCTTGGCCGAACGTTCGACCAGAAACTAATGCTAATGCAGCTCTGCTTACCTATTAGCTTTGAAGAGACAGGGCTTACACCGCAAGCTAACCATTAAGTCACCATGCAGCCATAACCTCAGTAATTACAAAAATCCTTTTTCCCCATAAATTAATACTGAAAGACTGCAAAACAACAACTAATCCCCTTAAATAACCCCTGTGAGGCCTCAACCACTGACAGTTTGTTCATCACTCGCTGCTCCTCTTCTCAGATCTTGAGTAATGGGGCGGGCTTTTTTTTTTTTTTTTTATATAAAGATGTTATTTATGACAGCGGTCCAAGCGATGTAGGACAGCTCCCCCTGGTTCATCTGGCGTCCGTGATTAATGAGCCACGGCGCTTTTTTTTTTCCTCTCTCAAAGACACCCAAAGTCAATGAAGTCTGCTGGGACGCGCTCTGGTTAGCTCGCAGTGAACTCCAAGTCAGGGAAAGGTCGCTGATTGGGAAACCGAGAAACTGCAACAGAAATAGTTCAACTATTGGTTGAAAAATCATCAGGGTTCTTGTTTTGGCCGATCGGGCACAGATCCTTTAACCATTTCAAATCAAAGGAGTTTAAAGTTTCTTTAAACACTCCATTAAAATCAATAGAGTTCTTGTTTCAGTGCCAAAAGATCCCACAAAGCGAAGACCTCCACCTCACCCTCCCGTTTCCAAAGAGGTAAGACACACAATAACTCATCTATGGAAGCTTTAATGTTGACGAATCAAACACTGTTGATTATGTTCAGAATTGAAATGTTTATTATTTACAGTTCACCAGACATAATTAGGATGATCTTTGCCGACCTGCTGTTGGAAGCTTGTATGTACAGAATCGCAAGAGAATATCACCTTTGACCTGCTGATGTAAGCATTAATGTTTATTATGTCCACAATCAGAAATACCGGTTGTCTCCGGTGACAAGATGTTGGACGACATAATGAGTCACAGCACAGGATGCACAAAGTCCAAACAAGTAGCGCACAGTTTACAGTAGAAAAGAAAAGGCGATTGAGCCATCTAGTGTTCAGAAGCAATATTGCCGTTGAAAATGTTCACAGTCCACATTCACACACAAAAATGTAGCTCTACTCTAGCTGCACCATCAGAATCACTGTCAATGGCTTTTTGTCACATTCTGTACATTTAAGGACCATGCCAGTGTTTGTATTGATCATGATTACACCTTTCATGATTACGTTCCAGATACCTGCCTGCTTCATAGACCGCCATTTTAAAGGTAAGTGAGGCAAAGCCAAATGATTGTCTTTCATAAATCTCATGCAATGCAGTTAAGCAGCTCTTAAGTCTTGTTATTTCAAGTAAATACAAAAATGAAATAACACGTTAATCATGGCAATATGATATTGTACAATCGACCACAAATACTGCAATTACTATTTCTCACTGGCCACAATTGTACGTTAGTGCTTTGGGCGAGAGGGAGGGTACTCCCATCAAGTTTCCTATTTAAAAGATAAAATGCATTTTCTGTAGGGTTTGAGTCTGGAGATTGACTTGAACTAGAAAATGGACGGTTGTTTGTCATTTATGGTGTAGAAAACACTGGCACGGTCCATATTGGAACTCACTCAGTCATCCGTTATGAGCCTGCTAAGAAGAGCCCTTTTTTTGTTGACGTCGTTGCATGTTTACCAGCTGTACATGAATTAGCTGTTAGCGCCGATGCTAACTGTTGTTTTAATTGAGCACCCTGCCAGATAATTTACTGATAATTTAGGATGCGAAAGCACATGCTGATCGCCCGTCTTTGTTTGGCCTTGTTGGGAAGGAAGGCGTCCACCAATCAGTCACAATTTTTTCTGGTGTCCCGTGGCACAGCCAATGAGGTCTCGATCAAACCACCACCTGCGAGTGATGTGAGTGTTTTACATGTCCAATGTCGTTTGTTTCCTCCCCTCGGCGGCCATTTTGGGAATCGGCCTGGATGGCGTCGTCGATCCAGCTGCGGAAGCGGCTGACGCGCGTGTACAGTGCCGGAGTAGAGGGGTCCTCGCAGCCGTAGGCCCCCGCGACCACCCCCGTCAGCACCCATTGGCCAGCCTCGCCCTGACAGAGCAGGCCGCCTCCGGAGTTGCCACGGCAGCTGTCACCGGTGCCGTGGAGCAGACTGGTGTCCGGGGGGCTGCCGGCGCACACGGTGCCGTGGCTGGAAAAGCTGTCGCCGTGACGCTTCTTGCATTGCCACGACGACATGACGGGAACCCACGACGCCAGGACAGAGTCTAGGACACAAAATGTTCGGTTTAAAAGTAAGCTTCAACATTAGCTTTCAGTGTTATCTTCTTAACTACTGCTTGCTTTCGATGTTGGAATTTAACTGTGCAACCCACCCAGTGTGCTCCATCGTGTGGTCACCATGACGACACAGGCACCCGGCATGCTGCTGTGGTCGTCATCAGGCAGACACGCGGCATTGACGTGGGGGTCAAACGTGAAGCAGTGACCCTTCTGGGCACCGGGCAGCTTGAGCAAGGCCAGGTCGTGACCTCCACTCTGACCTTTGAACTTCTTGTGAACCACAATGCGCTCCGGGGTCAAGGTCCGCTCAGATGCCCCTACCCGTACAACGTACTTGGACGGCTCCGTTCCAAACCTGATGGAGGGTCATGTATGTTAGATGCTCATCACTGATATTTGTAGTTAGTACTCTGGTGTTTACATATGTGTGTGTTACCTGGCGAAACAGGTGGCGGACGTGAGCGCCCAGCATGAGCCAATCAGAGTGGCGCTGCAGAGAGGGCCGCCGTCTTGACTTTGAGACTGAAGCCACACAGACGCCTGCCAAGGCCATGATGTCCTGCAATAAGAGGTTAGCATGATATCAAAATATCTGTTGATGTATATTATTTAATATATTTTCTATTTATTTATTTTTTTTCATCCAGGATTTTTTTTTTTGTACTTTTTCCAAATGTAGCTGAATAAGGTACATTTGTGAAACATGTAGTAATAAAGCAATAAATCCACCAGATGGAGCCATGGTTTAAAAACTGCAAACTCAAATGGAATAGCTCCAACCTGAGCATGTTTCCGTCTCCCTCTTGGGTCTTGGTCTCACTGGCCTCCTCTTGAAGCTTCCTCGCACCGCAGCTGTCTTCCAAGTGGCGGACTTGAGCCATCGGGTCGTGCACTGAAGCAGCGGAGGTGTCACACTTGACCCCCGCTGCTTGCCCCCGCCTACAACCCATGATGTTCAGGCCCAGCGAGGGACACTCGCCCAGGAACTCCTCCTTGCCGGTGCATCTCACTTGGTCCAGGTGGACCGGTCCTTTACCCTGGCCGAAGCCCTCAGCCGCCAGACCTCCGCCACTAGAGAAAAAGGAAGACCCGTACGGGTTAGATTCAAATCTGAAGTTAGCCTCCAATGTTAGCTGCTAATGCAACCCTACGATGGAAGACTAAAGATAACCTCAGAGGTTATGTTGGAAGCTAACATCGAAAGCTAAAGCTGAAACTAGCAGCTGCAGTGTTGCTTGTCACCTGTGGCCTAGCTGCCTGCACACTACGGCGGCATTTAGGTTATTCCACCCTGAGTCACAAATGGTCCCCCAGTCACCGTGAAGATAGACTTCCACGCGCCCCTCCTTTCTGCTGACGCCCCCGGCAAGACGCAGCAGCGGACCTGACAACATTGGGAAAAATATCATGAGCTTCTATTGCAGTGGGGAAAGAATACTCCAACTACAAGAGGGTTAGTAAATATTTTATTAGAATTTTTTATTGCTAGTTTATATCGACATGCCATATGCTCTTCCGCAGCCAGCCTCACCTGTGGATGGTGCGACGACGGGCACGTCGTTGGTCTCGTCTTCGGGCTTCCCTCTGCAGCGCACGCCGACGTCCTCAGCGTGGGCGCAGTCGGTGTGACCCCAGATGCCGTGATTGCAGTCCAACAGGGACGTCTCTGAGCCGGTACAGTGGACGTCGTCCAGCAGGATGAGACCAGCGCCCTCACCGAACGTCCCGCCCGACACCACCTCAGCGTGACCCCTTCGAGGAGAGAGAAGGGACGGTGAACTCCTTGAAATATAGATACGTAACTGTCGAAAAAAATTGACCTGGCAAATAATTCACACTAATAGAGTGTCCAGCCAACCCTAATATTCACATATGTGTACAAATACCTGTATCCCAGTTGTCCACACACCACCTGGGCGTGCTGTTGCGTCCAGTGGTCGTCACACACCGTCCCCCAGTCGCCGTTGTGGCGCACCTCTACGCGGCCCTCCCAGGGATCGTCGCCTCCCACCAGACGCACCACCCCATCTGAAATTGTTACAATCAAAAATGTATAATTTTTTTAACCTACATTCCTATATACTGTTTTCATCTATGGGCCTTTGCTCTGAAGACAATGTAACCTGAGATTTTGTGTGTGCGTTGTTAAGCAGCCAGTCTAACACTCAAGCTGTTCTTTGCTTGGTAATGATTTATTGATGTCCAAAGGGTATAAAAAGAAACTTTTAAAGCTGAGCGTATGCGTTGTGCGTGGGTGTGCGTCATGCCTGTGTACGGGCTGCAGGAGACTCCGGCGTCCTCCATGTGGTCGCAGTTGTGCTGCTCCCAGTGTCCGTGTGGACACTCATCCAGGAACAGTTCGTTTCCCGTGCACTTGACGGCGTCCAGCAGGATGGGACCTGAACCCTGACCAAAGTGAGCCCATGACCACGCCTTGGCCACGCCGCTAAAGCGCACACACATACACACCAAAAAATTGTTGAGCCTTCACTGGGTAGGTTTTGAGTAGATTGGGATACTTTTACCTATTTTTGGCATGCATGGTGGTAATCCTATTGAGTGAATTGGCAGCACCCACCTGAAGCCCAGCTGTCGGCACACCACCTCCGCGTCTCTGTCATCCCATTGGTCGTCACAGACGGAGCCCCACCTCCCGCTGTGGAACACCTCCACGCGTCCTTCAAAGTCTTCCTCACCTCCAACCAGTCGTAGCGGAGGTCCGCTGCCTGCCAAATGACACGGTGTACATCGTTATAGTTAAGGTTAGTATTTTGCGTGACCAACCATTGAGACAAACTAGTGAGCTCATTGATAATGATGAAATTATTTGCCTGTGTGTAGGTGAGTGTGTGAGAGAATTTTGCTATCTGACCTTCAGGAGGGGCACACAAGACAGCCGCCTCGTTTCCATGGTTACAGTCCCCAGTGACGAACGTCCTGCTCCTGCAGGCGCTTACGCTGTTCTCGTCGCCGCGGCAACCCAGACGCTCAAAGTGGAAGAGGCCAGAACCCGAGGCCAACTGAGAGTGTCGCAATGTCGTGCCAATGTCGCTGCCCGGACCCAAAAAAAAACACCCCGGTGAGTCTGACATCCCTGATGTGGACGCAACAAGATGGAATCGTCCTACCTTAAGCCCACCTGCCTGCAGACCACGCTCGCATCCCGGTCGGTCCAGTGAGAGTCACACACCGCTCCCCACTGGCCGTTCAGATACACTTCAACACGCCCACTGTTGGACGACGAGCCACCGACAAGCCTGGTGGCACCTAGCGGATGAGGGTGATGGAAGGTATGTAAACATCAGACAATTACAACCTTCAATGAACCATTGTTGTTTGCTAACATCAAAAACGTTTCATACCCTGGTGACAATCGCAGTAGGCCCATCCAATGGCGCCCGAGTTCTGCCGGAAAAAGCACCAGGGGTTGGACTCGCGATCCGGGTTCCGGCAGTAGCTGTGTTCGCCGAGACCACGGCCCGGGTACTGCACCACGTAGTCGGGGAACTCGGTCCACCTGAGGCACGGGGCACCCGAGTCCGTCTGGGACACGGTACCGTTGTAGTAACCCAATTCGGTGAAACCCTCAGAGCAGGACAGAGGGACTGGGGGGATGACAACGTGAAAATTGACATTTAATGGATTCTTCTCCAAGTAGACCACTATTGGCCATTAGTCTTCCTTTCATGCGACATTGCATTTTGGTGTTCTTTTTTTGTTTGTTCTGCAGCCAGACTGCATCGAAACTGTGATTAATGGCATTTGTCTTATCGCACTCACACACACACACACAGACACAAGTTAGCAGAAGGGGAAGCAAGTGAAGCAGAGAGAAACAAGCAAAGAAAGAACCAAAAGCGAAGATCAATAGATGGTACGCAAACAGGAGGAGACAATGAATCGTTCTCGGCTTGCAAAGTTAATGAGGATTGAATGAACAACTCCACAAAAGGGGAAGGCGTTGTGATTGTTTGGTATTGTCGTGCGGTCACGTAGCGCGCTTGTATTTTCAGCAGCAGCTTGTGTCCCGCTAGAATTCGACTGTTTGCGTATCACTCGACTATCTTGCACTTCATCATTAATTCATGTTAGGCTGCTCCACTAACAAAGTACAACGTGAGTGCAACTTTTAAATGGTTCTCGGACTCTTAAGAGTGATTTTTCTTTTTTTTAATACATCCTAAAACTAATTTACGTATTTTTAAAAAGATGAAAAACACAATTACCAGACCTAAATCTTCCACCTCCCCCACACTGCAAAACACACACATTCTCGCTCTCCATCATCGCCACGACAACAGCCCTCTCCTCATCGCCATGGGAACACTCAGCCTCCCTGCTCGTATAATCCATTTCCCCGCCACAAAGCACATTTGACACGCTCCGCACTTGCTGTATTAAGGGGGAGTCTTTAGCTCAAGGCGAGGGTCTGCATTTGATTTGGGTTGGGTGTTTATCCACCACCCGAAACCACACACCACAATGTGTATTAATGGCTTCACTCGCAAATACCTGCAGGTGTACATTAAACTGAGTGTGAAAGCGTTTACGAGCTTCTCTCCCTACCCCCATCACAGACCACCACCCCCTTCGAGATGCGGCTCACCCCCCTCCTCCAAGAAAAGAGAGAAATTAAAAAATGGTGGAAGGCTTCCAGCTGGAGGGGAAGGAGAAAGAAGAGCAGCCTCCTTGAGTCCAAACAATGCAAGAATAGGAAATGGCGGCAAGGTGAATCGAGGGGGAATGGAGAGCATCATCCGTGCGGTTACGTACCTGAGTTCTGGACCTCGTTTAAGTACGTGTCGTCAGCTACCACCTGAACACACACACACACGACAATAAATTAGAGCAAAAATATATGACAAGTCCAGTTTCTAATTTTCATCTTGCATTTTATGTGTTTTTCATTTTATGTTGAAGATGTTCCTATTTGATAAACACGCATACCAGCACAGCTATAATAGCATGAGAGCAGGAACTTGTGACCCATGCTGGTGAGAACACGGATGGCAATATCGCCAATCATGTCAATCGCACGCCTCCGCTACCAACCTAATGTGCTCTGATGCGCTTGCACCTGCTACCTCCGCACACACACACACACATGGAAGCACCTGATTCAAGTGAAGGTCCCAGAAGGGACGCTGAGTGATAGTAAAAAATTATATGTATAATTTGATTTTGAATGGCTAATAGAAATATTGTATTCCTTCTCTGTATTTTAAAAACATTATACATTTATATTCTAAATATGTATCTTAAAAACATTATACATTTATATTGAATTCAACTTCGACCTAAAAAAATAAACTGAATAAAAATCATATTCACAAGTAAGTCTATTGAAATGAAACAGGTTACCAAAGAGTCAAATCATGTAAGTCAAACTAATGTGTGTTTATTTGTAGAAACATCTTGAGCTGTTGTGTTGTTGTTGTCTTCATTAGCGACACCGTGGAAATCTACCCGGCTGCCGTCTTCTATTTGGTGAGTATCATTAATTTCCCGCACCATGTTCTCTACTAATGATTACACACACAGACGCACTTGTACAACACCAGCACCAAAGCGAAAATGAATATTATCTCCCGATTAATTGAGTCCTTGATCATTTGCTAATGTCGTCTCAAGTAAATTCAAACATTTTGTAGCCCAGGGGTGAAAATCTGCGGCTTGACTTGTCTCATTCTCAACCTGTCGTGATTTCACAGATGGGGTCGACCGGGGGAAGGAAGGAGGAGGAGGAAGAGATGGAGGATCTCCAACCAGGAGCGTTCAAAAGCATAAATGTGACCTTAATTGGACCATGTGGAGAATGACCACGGTGAGAAAATACTGTAGCATGGAAAAAATATTTAAATAGAAGAAAAAGACAGTTACCACGGCACCACACGACGTGTGTGGCACATTTAAAGTCAATAAAAGCAACCATTTTTGTGTTCACACCCACAGCAGCGCAAACTGCACTTTGTTCGATATGCTAGTTTTGAATCAAAATCAATTTTACTGCCATTGTCAGTGAAAGTTGCAACCCCACTTAGGATTTTTATAGCAATCCATGAGCTAGTTTTCCTCTTTTCCTTCCTCCCCTCTATTGGTTTGTCACAGAACACGCATCATCATCATGCTCCTTATCCTCAATCGACATACGTACTGGACCGTACACATACGAACGTAAATATAATAAGATGGCTCGATCGTACCTGAGCGTGCAGCGGGTACGGCAGCCCCAGGCAGGCGGCCCCAATCAGGAACAAAAACGGGCGGCTGCTCGGAGACATCTTTTCCCGCCTTGCGTGGCCGCCTCCGCGTCCGTGGCTGGCAGACAACAACACGCCAAGTGACGTGTGACGACGAGGACGTGAAGGATGCTGGTGGCGGTGGAGAGCGCTAGACCGAGCAGAGGGTGCGGCACCAGAAGGGGATGCAAGAGTGCACGCGCACACAATCTGGATGGGAATAGTGTTGAGCTCTGCAGAAAGCACCCTCTCCCCCTTACATCGCTCTCTCCCTCCCCTTGTGTGTGAATGAGGGTGGGGGGTTCGGACTACAGTCTACAAAAAATAAATTATTAACCTGAATATATTTGCATTCATTACACCAAAGTGAGTAAGTTGAAAGGGGGTGAGCTTTGATGCTTTTCTGAATGGGTCACACTGATAGGAACTCATTCATGAATGGTATGTGGTGAAGCATAAATCATGTGTGTACCAAAGAAATGTAATTCAATGGTCAGAGAAATATAAATTTGCTGTACATTTCCCATGTATTGTTGCATTTTCTAATATTTGCAGTCGTTGCAAGAATATTGTTTATTTTGCGTGAGAACGCATTGTTTTTATGTTTGTGACCTTGTTTTGTCTTTTTAGGTGACGCCTGTGCAGTCAATTGATCAACTTCTTCCTGCTGTTCCTTCCTTCAGGTGGCTAGTAGGTCAAAAACTCATCCATATTCAGAAGCCACATCTTTGTTGTTCCTTTTTCTTATCTCTCTTTCTGCATGCCGCGATGCCTTCGAGCTGTGAGCTTAACTCAACTCATCCGTTTCACACATTTTGCTTGTACCCACTCGCTGCAGGCTGGGAGATTAACTTTTTTGATTTTCTTTTTAAGTTTCATGGGGATTTCCCCCCCCCCCCCCGCCAATGCAAACAAGCGCATTGGCAAACCCAAATTGTTTCAACTTCCATGCTCTGATTATCTCGCCCGGGTGCCATTTAGAATATTTTTTTTATGTTAGCAGTTGGCATGCTAATATACAGCAAGATAACAGTTTGGGTAAAGGAAACACTAAGGCAGATCTTACTTACTATCTCTAGTGTGGATTGATAAAATGATAACATGCTAATGGCTTAAACTGCTAACATATACAGCAACCCGTGTGTGTGTGTTTGCATTAGTCTCTTTCATGCTTTCAGGTCATACCCCACCCAAAAAAAGAAGCTGGTTGCCATGACAACATGCCAGCCTCCCTTCAAAATGAGCCTGTATATCTACAAGAAAATCTATAAATGTGTCATAAATTAGTTTGTTGCACACGCACACACACACACACACACACTGTGTTGACGCTCGAGGCCTTTTTATCGCCAATCCAGTTACACGCTCCTTGTCCCGTGATGCTTGTTGCCACGGCAACCGGCATGGCGACGCAGCAAATTCTGCCGTAACTGTCAATGTCGGTGAGAGGAACAATGTGAGTGTGAGGGGTACACATTGTGACACACACACGCACACAAGATGTGCTACCCCTCGCTGTGCTCTGTGATGTTTCAATTTTCTTCCCTGGTGTTTATCGGACTTCCTCTCCCTTGAAGATACATCAGATAGCATTCTCTCTCTGTCACACACACACACACACACACACACACAAATGTATCAAATAAAGAGTGCCTGTCGGTGACTTTGTGATTTTGCTTTCAAAAGAGTGGAAACAAGAGGGCGTTTGCAGATCAGTAATTTGTAGGGGTGTAGGGGTCTAACTAGGCTTTCAAAACTAGGGTTAGGGTTTCCGACTAGGGTTTCCAAGGAGTTTTGCCATTGCTAATTAGGGTTTCAAACTAGGGTTAGGGTTTCCGACTAGGGTTTTAAACCACGGTTAGGGTTACAAACTAGGTTTTAAAGCTAGGCTTAAGGTTTCAAACTACTTTTAGGGTTTCTAAGATTAGGGTTTCTAACTAGGCTTTCAAAACTAGGGTTAGGGTTTTCGACCAGGGTTTCCAAAATTAGGGTTAGGATTAGGGTTGGGGTTGGGGTTAGGGTTTCTAACTAGGCTTTCAAAACTAGGGTTAGGGTTAGGGTTAGACTTAGAGTTAGGGTTAGGGTTAGAGTTAGGGTTAGGGTTAGAGTTAGGGTTAGGGTTAGGGTTACTAACTAGGCTTTCAAAACTAGAGTTAGGGTTAGGGCTTCTAACTAGGCTTTCAAAACTAGGGTTAGGGTTTCGGACTAGGGTTTCCAAGGAGTTTTGCCATCGCTAATTAGGGTTTCAAACTAGGCTCAGGGTTTCCGACTAGGGTTTTAGACCAAGGTTAGGGTTTCAAACTAGGTTTTAAAGCTAGGGTTAGGGTTTCCAACGAGGGTTTCAAACTACTTTTAGGGTTTCTAAGATTAGGGCTTCTAACTAGGCTTTCAAAACGAGAGTTAGGGTTTCCGACCAGGGTTTCCAAGGAGTTTTGCCATTGCTATTTAGGGTTTCAAACTAGGGTTAGGGTTTCCGACTAGGGTTTTAAACAAAGGTTAGGGTTACAAACTTGGTTTTAATGCTAGGGTTAGGGCTTCCAACGAGGGTTTCAAACTACTTTTATGGTTTCTAAGATCAGGGTTTCTAACTAGGCTTTCAAAACTAGGGTTAGGGTTTCCGACCAGGGTTTCCAAGGAGTTTTGCCATCGCTAATTAAAGTTTCAAACAAGGGGTAGGGTTTCCGACTAGGGTTTTAAACCAATTTTAGGGTTACAAACTAGGTTTTAAAGCTAAGGTTAAGGTTTCCAATGAGGGTTTCAAACTACTTTTAGGGTTTCTAAGATTAGGGTTTCTAACTAGGCTTTCAAAACTAGGGTTAGGGTTTTCGACCAGGGTTTCCAAAATTAGGGTTAGGATTAGGGTTGGGGTTGGGGTTAGGGTTTCTAACTAGGCTTTCAAAACTAGGGTTAGGGTTAGGGTTAGGGTTAGACTTAGAGTTAGGGTTAGGGTTAGAGTTAGGGTTAGGGTTAGAGTTAGGGTTAGGGTTAGGGTTACTAACTAGGCTTTCAAAACTAGAGTTAGGGTTAGGGCTTCTAACTAGGCTTTCAAAACTAGGGTTAGGGTTTCGGACTAGGGTTTCCAAGGAGTTTTGCCATCGCTAATTAGGGTTTCAAACTAGGCTCAGGGTTTCCGACTAGGGTTTTAGACCAAGGTTAGGGTTTCAAACTAGGTTTTAAAGCTAGGGTTAGGGTTTCCAACGAGGGTTTCAAACTACTTTTAGGGTTTCTAAGATTAGGGCTTCTAACTAGGCTTTCAAAACGAGAGTTAGGGTTTCCGACCAGGGTTTCCAAGGAGTTTTGCCATTGCTATTTAGAGTTTCAAACTAGGGTTAGGGTTTCCGACTAGGGTTTTAAACAAAGGTTAGGGTTACAAACTTGGTTTTAATGCTAGGGTTAGGGCTTCCAACGAGGGTTTCAAACTACTTTTATGGTTTCTAAGATCAGGGTTTCTAACTAGGCTTTCAAAACTAGGGTTAGGGTTTCCGACCAGGGTTTCCAAGGAGTTTTGCCATCGCTAATTAAAGTTTCAAACAAGGGGTAGGGTTTCCGACTAGGGTTTTAAACCAATCTTAGGGTTACAAACTAGGTTTTAAAGCTAAGGTTAAGGTTTCCAATGAGGGTTTCAAACTACTTTTAGGGTTTCTAAGATTAGGGTTTCTAACTAGGCTTTCAAAACTAGGGTTAGGGTTTTCGACCAGGGTTTCCAAAATTAGGGTTAGGATTAGGGTTGGGGTTAGGGTTTCTAACTAGGCTTTCAAAACTAGGGTTAGGGTTAGGGTTAGGGTTAGACTTAGAGTTAGGGTTAGGGTTAGGGTTAGAGTTAGGGTTAGGGTTAGAGTTAGGGTTAGGGTTAGGGTTACTAACTAGGCTTTCAAAACTAGAGTTAGGGTTAGGGCTTCTAACTAGGCTTTCAAAACTAGGGTTAGGGTTTCGGACTAGGGTTTCCAAGGAGTTTTGCCATCGCTAATTAGGGTTTCAAACTAGGCTCAGGGTTTCCGACTAGGGTTTTAGACCAAGGTTAGGGTTTCAAACTAGGTTTTAAAGCTAGGGTTAGGGTTTCCAACGAGGGTTTCAAACTACTTTTAGGGTTTCTAAGATTAGGGCTTCTAACTAGGCTTTCAAAACGAGAGTTAGGGTTTCCGACCAGGGTTTCCAAGGAGTTTTGCCATTGCTATTTAGGGTTTCAAACTAGGGTTAGGGTTTCCGACTAGGGTTTTAAACAAAGGTTAGGGTTACAAACTTGGTTTTAATGCTAGGGTTAGGGCTTCCAACGAGGGTTTCAAACTACTTTTATGGTTTCTAAGATCAGGGTTTCTAACTAGGCTTTCAAAACTAGGGTTAGGGTTTCCGACCAGGGTTTCCAAGGAGTTTTGCCATCGCTAATTAAAGTTTCAAACAAGGGGTAGGGTTTCCGACTAGGGTTTTAAACCAATCTTAGGGTTACAAACTAGGTTTTAAAGCTAAGGTTAAGGTTTCCAATGAGGGTTTCAAACTACTTTTAGGGTTTCTAAGATTAGGGTTTCTAACTAGGCTTTCAAAACTAGGGTTAGGGTTTTCGACCAGGGTTTCCAAAATTAGGGTTAGGATTAGGGTTGGGGTTGGGGTTAGGGTTTCTAACTAGGCTTTCAAAACTAGGGTTAGGGTTAGGGTTAGGGTTAGACTTAGAGTTAGGGTTAGGGTTAGAGTTAGGGTTAGGGTTAGGGTTAGGGTTAGGGTTACTAACTAGGCTTTCAAAACTAGAGTTAGGGTTAGGGCTTCTAACTAGGCTTTCAAAACTAGGGTTAGGGTTTCGGACTAGGGTTTCCAAGGAGTTTTGCCATCGCTAATTAGGGTTTCAAACTAGGCTCAGGGTTTCCGACTAGGGTTTTAGACCAAGGTTAGGGTTTCAAACTAGGTTTTAAAGCTAGGGTTAGGGTTCCCAACGAGGGTTTCAAACTACTTTTAGGGTTTCTAAGATTAGGGCTTCTAACTAGGCTTTCAAAACGAGAGTTAGGGTTTCCGACCAGGGTTTCCAAGGAGTTTTGCCATTGCTATTTAGGGTTTCAAACTAGGGTTAGGGTTTCCGACTAGGGTTTTAAACAAAGGTTAGGGTTATAAACTTGGTTTTAATGCTAGGGTTAGGGCTTCCAACGAGGGTTTCAAACTACTTTTATGGTTTCTAAGATCAGGGTTTCTAACTAGGCTTTCAAAACTAGGGTTAGGGTTTCCGACCAGGGTTTCCAAGGAGTTTTGCCATCGCTAATTAAAGTTTCAAACAAGGGGTAGGGTTTCCGACTAGGGTTTTAAACCAATCTTAGGGTTACAAACTAGGTTTTAAAGCTAAGGTTAAGGTTTCCAATGAGGGTTTCAAACTACTTTTAGGGTTTCTAAGATTAGGGTTTCTAACTAGGCTTTCAAAACTAGGGTTAGGGTTTTCGACCAGGGTTTCCAAAATTAGGGTTAGGATTAGGGTTGGGGTTGGGGTTAGGGTTTCTAACTAGGCTTTCAAAACTAGGGTTAGGGTTAGGGTTAGGGTTAGACTTAGAGTTAGGGTTAGGGTTAGAGTTAGGGTTAGGGTTAGAGTTAGGGTTAGGGTTAGGGTTACTAACTAGGCTTTCAAAACTAGAGTTAGGGTTAGGGCTTCTAACTAGGCTTTCAAAACTAGGGTTAGGGTTTCGGACTAGGGTTTCCAAGGAGTTTTGCCATCGCTAATTAGGGTTTCAAACTAGGCTCAGGGTTTCCGACTAGGGTTTTAGACCAAGGTTAGGGTTTCAAACTAGGTTTTAAAGCTAGGGTTAGGGTTTCCAACGAGGGTTTCAAACTACTTTTAGGGTTTCTAAGATTAGGGCTTCTAACTAGGCTTTCAAAACGAGAGTTAGGGTTTCCGACCAGGGTTTCCAAGGAGTTTTGCCATTGCTATTTAGGGTTTCAAACTAGGGTTAGGGTTTCCGACTAGGGTTTTAAACAAAGGTTAGGGTTACAAACTTGGTTTTAATGCTAGGGTTAGGGCTTCCAACGAGGGTTTCAAACTACTTTTATGGTTTCTAAGATCAGGGTTTCTAACTAGGCTTTCAAAACTAGGGTTAGGGTTTCCGACCAGGGTTTCCAAGGAGTTTTGCCATCGCTAATTAAAGTTTCAAACAAGGGGTAGGGTTTCCGACTAGGGTTTTAAACCAATCTTAGGGTTACAAACTAGGTTTTAAAGCTAAGGTTAAGGTTTCCAATGAGGGTTTCAAACTACTTTTAGGGTTTCTAAGATTAGGGTTTCTAACTAGGCTTTCAAAACTAGGGTTAGGGTTTTCGACCAGGGTTTCCAAAATTAGGGTTAGGATTAGGGTTGGGGTTGGGGTTAGGGTTTCTAACTAGGCTTTCAAAACTAGGGTTAGGGTTAGGGTTAGGGTTAGACTTAGAGTTAGGGTTAGGGTTAGAGTTAGGGTTAGGGTTAGGGTTAGGGTTAGGGTTACTAACTAGGCTTTCAAAACTAGAGTTAGGGTTAGGGCTTCTAACTAGGCTTTCAAAACTAGGGTTAGGGTTTCGGACTAGGGTTTCCAAGGAGTTTTGCCATCGCTAATTAGGGTTTCAAACTAGGCTCAGGGTTTCCGACTAGGGTTTTAGACCAAGGTTAGGGTTTCAAACTAGGTTTTAAAGCTAGGGTTAGGGTTTCCAACGAGGGTTTCAAACTACTTTTAGGGTTTCTAAGATTAGGGCTTCTAACTAGGCTTTCAAAACGAGAGTTAGGGTTTCCGACCAGGGTTTCCAAGGAGTTTTGCCATTGCTATTTAGGGTTTCAAACTAGGGTTAGGGTTTCCGACTAGGGTTTTAAACAAAGGTTAGGGTTACAAACTTGGTTTTAATGCTAGGGTTAGGGCTTCCAACGAGGGTTTCAAACTACTTTTATGGTTTCTAAGATCAGGGTTTCTAACTAGGCTTTCAAAACTAGGGTTAGGGTTTCCGACCAGGGTTTCCAAGGAGTTTTGCCATCGCTAATTAAAGTTTCAAACAAGGGGTAGGGTTTCCGACTAGGGTTTTAAACCAATCTTAGGGTTACAAACTAGGTTTTAAAGCTAAGGTTAAGGTTTCCAATGAGGGTTTCAAACTACTTTTAGGGTTTCTAAGATTAGGGTTTCTAACTAGGCTTTCAAATCTAGGGTTAGGGTTTTCGACCAGGGTTTCCAAAATTAGGGTTAGGATTAGGGTTGGGGTTGGGGTTAGGGTTTCTAACTAGGCTTTCAAAACTAGGATTAGGGTTAGGGTTAGGGTTAGACTTAGAGTTAGGGTTAGGGTTAGAGTTAGGGTTAGGGTTAGGGTTAGGGTTACTAACTAGGCTTTCAAAACTAGAGTTAGGGTTAGGGCTTCTAACTAGGCTTTCAAAACTAGGGTTAGGGTTTCGGACTAGGGTTTCCAAGGAGTTTTGCCATCGCTAATTAGGGTTTCAAACTAGGCTCAGGGTTTCCGACTAGGGTTTTAGACCAAGGTTAGGGTTTCAAACTAGGTTTTAAAGCTAGGGTTAGGGTTTCCAACGAGGGTTTCAAACTACTTTTAGGGTTTCTAAGATTAGGGCTTCTAACTAGGCTTTCAAAACGAGAGTTAGGGTTTCCGACCAGGGTTTCCAAGGAGTTTTGCCATTGCTATTTAGGGTTTCAAACTAGGGTTAGGGTTTCCGACTAGGGTTTTAAACAAAGGTTAGGGTTACAAACTTGGTTTTAATGCTAGGGTTAGGGCTTCCAACGAGGGTTTCAAACTACTTTTATGGTTTCTAAGATCAGGGTTTCTAACTAGGCTTTCAAAACTAGGGTTAGGGTTTCCGACCAGGGTTTCCAAGGAGTTTTGCCATCGCTAATTAAAGTTTCAAACAAGGGGTAGGGTTTCCGACTAGGGTTTTAAACCAATCTTAGGGTTACAAACTAGGTTTTAAAGCTAAGGTTAAGGTTTCCAATGAGGGTTTCAAACTACTTTTAGGGTTTCTAAGATTAGGGTTTCTAACTAGGCTTTCAAAACTAGGGTTAGGGTTTTCGACCAGGGTTTCCAAAATTAGGGTTAGGATTAGGGTTGGGGTTGGGGTTAGGGTTTCTAACTAGGCTTTCAAAACTAGGGTTAGGGTTAGACTTAGAGTTAGGGTTAGGGTTAGAGTTAGGGTTAGAGTTAGGGTTAGGGTTAGGGTTAGGGTTACTAACTAGGCTTTCAAAACTAGAGTTAGGGTTAGGGCTTCTAACTAGGCTTTCAAAACGAGAGTTAGGGTTTCCGACCAGGGTTTCCAAGGAGTTTTGCCATTGCTAATTAGGGTTTCAAGCTAGGGTTAGGGTTTCCGACTAGGGTTTTAAATCAAGGTTAGGGTTACAAACTAGAGGTGTAAATCGCGGGTTTTGTGACGATACGATATCATATCGATGCAAAGAACCACGATACGATATTTGACGATATCTTAAAGCCTGCTGTGATTCATTCACGATACATCACGATATAGTGCTCTACGATCGATATAGAACAATATCCTGATTTATAACAATTCATACGCAAAATCAACAAGGTACTGCAAACTCTTTATTTAGGAAATTACAAAGTGCTTCCAAACGAATGACTTGAAGCCCAAAGGGGAGCGAATTTCCTCGTCTTCTTGGACACTAGCCATAGCACCAGCCCAGGAGCCGCGTAGTTGTCGGCTCCCCTTTCACGTGCTTGCTCTGCTCACAACACAACACGCCGCGCACTGCTCCCGGAAAGAGGAAGCAAGCAACAATGAACTGGATTTCAAAATAAAGTCGCGTCTAATGTCCGAGGTCAAAAACGGGCGATATAGATCGATGTTTACGTTTAGCATCGATGCCAACAAATCGTAGAGCATTATATCGATTAATCGATGTGTATCGATGAATCGTTACACCCCTAGTAATTTGCTTTCTCTCACTATCCCCTCTCATGTGTCTCAAAGCACAGATGGAGGAGGACAGAAGATGGATGGAGGACTGACAAATGGGTGCTGGCGTCCAAAGCTGCATGTTGTTGATTATTTTCACATTCAAAGCCTGATTAAGGTTTGAACACTGTTTGTAATGAATTATAAACACACAAGGTCACTGATGGCGTAGTGGTTCATTGGCCTGACTTTTGTGCAGGCAGAGTGGCTTCAGTTCCAGCACAGTGACAGGGTGAGTGTGAATGGATTGTCGCTCTCTATATGTGCCATGTGATTGACTGATGACCACTCTAGGGTGTCGTCTGCCTTTCGCCTGAAGTCAGCTGGGGCAGGCTCCAACTACCAACTACAAGGGGTAGAAAAAAAAAATGAAATGTAGATTGAACCGAATTTTTAGACAATACTCCCGATTTCATATAAAATAATGGATAATGTAATGTATGTCTCGCCATAGATTTAATTTACTGCATTTTAAAGTATGTATGTACAAGCCGTACATTTGCTGCTTCAGCATCTATTCCTTTGTCATTGTAGCAGCGCCCTCCTGTGGACAAACAGACTTAGTGCACAGTTAATGATGCACCTACATGACTGCAGTTGTCGGCGACCTGAACGTTAAGTTTATCTATGGGCACTGCAATACCGGAAAATAACGCCAAACCTTCAGCGTAAAAGCAAATGCTAATAATATGAATAAACTTTTTTTTTTTTAATCATGATATACGTCAATAAAAACGTAAGTATTGTAATAAAACTGTTGTAGATAGTAAGTTGGGCCTACAAGTTGTGCTTTTAAACATATTTGAAGTGATTTACCATGCCTGTTTAAGCGGTTTGTATTAAAAACTTTTATTTTGAAGTCGCTTAACAAGACGTGCTAGCACTTGACACTTAAGACATTGTATTTATCGTTATCCGGTGATGTTCGGGCAACGGTGCACCGGCAGCAGAGAGCCAGAATAGCGAGTCGCCACCATAAAATCATCATCATAAAAAAAAAAAGAAGTCCCGCTTTCGCCATGCTATTTCGGAGAAGCAATTGACACGAAACGAACTGTATTTTTTTATTTATTTTTTGCAATCGTAGCCGTCCGCCGAGATGTTAACGGACGTGAGCGTGGAAGAGGAGTTCGAGCTGAAGGAGGAAGAACCCTGGTACGACAAGCATGACCTCGAACACGGTAACCTTTTGCAACCTTCATTTAATTAACTCACTTAATCACGCCTGCACAAATGGATCTCATTTAATTTGTCACCTTTTTAATTGAATGCTTTTATTATGCAATGTGGATGCTTTTGCTTGACTTCAGCATGGTTTTATCTGAAAAGATCTACTGGAGGAGAAATGACACCTCAACCATGCTTTTTTTGTTTATTAGTTATTTGACTATAATTTAATTTGAGGAACGCTTAGTTTTGTGGCAATGGGCCTAATTAGGTCCTACTAGTGGGTCAGTGGATCACGTTTGTGTCTGTGTTGATGTCCAAACGTTAGGTGTCCACATTGTCTGTGATCAAATTGTAAATGTCCACATCAGCGTTTTGTTTTTGTTCAAGTGTGGCATAGCGTCTCAATCTGATATCGAGCCATCCCCCTGGGCCCAATCGCTGTCTGTATCTAAGCGTGTTTTCCTCCCATAGACCTCCAGCTGGCCGCAGAGCTGGGCAAGTCGCTGCTGGAAAGGAACCACGAGCTGGAGCAGGGACTCCAGCAGATGTACTCCACCAATCAGGAGCAAGTGCAAGAGATCGAGGTAAGACCCCCTAGAGAGACCCTGATTACGTTGCATCGACAACAAGAGCAGATGATCCACACCCACCTCCCTGTTTGAAGGCGGAAGTGAATATTTAGCGGCATGTTTGGACTGGTGTGGATTACTTTAATGTCCTTAAATCGGCTTTGTCTGAGGGAAGAGGCCTTCTCCACGCTGACATGTTGAAGTAATCCACGTCCTAACTGTTGACGTCAAGGCACACACAGTGTTGGTGCTTCTTGAGCTTGTGTTGTTGGCTGAGTGAAGGCAATGTCCCTAATTGCTGTCTGATAAGATAAAAGTTCATCCGTCCTCTGTACTGCTTATGCTCACTCGACGCGTTTTGTTGATAATCTAAATCGCTTAAATATTTTTATGTACCTAATGACCTGGAACCTTATATTGTCTTTGTTTTTTTTAGTTCAATCTGTGTGTGGCTTTCCCCCCCCCCCCCCCCCCCCCCCCCCCCATTACTTTATTTATTTATTTATTTATTTTTTTATTTTTGTTCAAGTTGTGTTTTTGCTAAATCCTGCATCCAAAACTAGACGCACAGTAGTTTTGTGTCTTTTTATGCCCATGGCAATTTATTTTTTCTGTTTTTTTCGTTGCGGTGCAGTACCTGGCAAAGCAGGTGGAGCTCCTGCGGCAGGTGAACGACCAGCACGCCAAAGTGTACGAGCAGCTGGACGTGGCGTCTCGCGAGCTGGAGCATAGCAACCGCAAGCTAACTCAGGACAACCGCAGTGCCCAGCACAAGATCCGCGGGTTCGAGCACAATGCAACACAATGCCATCTTTTGTTGGATTTGAACACGTGAAAGGAGAGCTCAAATCAGATTTACAATTTCAAACGATTGACGAGAAAGTGTCCTAAGTCCTAAGTGTCTTTTGTCAACACAGGCTGATGGAAATGGTAGAAGCGCTGCAGACGCGCGTGGACGAGCTGCAGCGACAGGTTGACGACATGAAACTGGGACCCTCGCAGCTGGCCCAGGGGGGCCGGCGGAGGTGGCCCGGCGCCCAGAGTCTGGAGGAACTGCAAAAACTCAGGTTTGATCATGCTCACCTGTGACTGACCTGTTGGAAGTCCGCTGTGTCGGCGTGTCTAGATAATTCTCTGTGAAAGTAATCAGGGACTAAAAGAAGCCAGGTCACACTGAAAGACACTGACTATGTGGATGTTTGTTTGTTTGTTTGTTTTCTAAAATACATAGAAAACAAACTTGGTTTGGCATAATTTGGGAATTTCAAATGGGCGCGAGACACATTGGAATAACACTGGAAAAAGGCGACGTGAATGCTTTGCGGTTGCACTCTCAATGTTACGTCAGCAGCTTATCGCCTCCTGCTTGTCAGGGCATGGGAGATAAAACTTAAATACGATGGCTGTTATGCTGTATAATATGGAAAATGGTGTTACCTCAAGAGTGCAAAGTGCTTGCTTCATCATCTCCCTTCACTGGACTTTCGCTTTCAGCTTCCAAACCAAGTTCCTATCATTTCTTCGTTTGATTAGTACACGTTTGAGATTTTGAACCAAATGTAGCTCAGGAATAGAACCACAAGATGAAAGAGCGAGCCTACTTTTAGATATTAAAATATTTTTGTAATTTTCAATTATTGCACATTTGAGATATATATAAAACTTCGACTTAAAAGTCTTGTTAATATTAATATTTTTGTTTTGAGTTGAAGGTTATTGTGACTTTCAGCCTGTCCTATTAGTTACAAAAGATTTTTGTAAAAAGGATTTTTTTTTTAGATGTTTTTGTCTGTGCATTTAGTAATGCTATAATTACCTTCTTAATTTTAATGCTCTGTGCTTTGCTCTTCGACAATGGTGCAGGCAGTGTGACGGCGATCCGGAAGAACCTCGTCTTGGTGTTGAGGGGCACGACGGTGTGCAGCGGTGGCACGAAGAGCAGCAGGCGTCGCTGCGCCGCTCGCTGCGCAGCCTCCAGGCCCAGTATGCAGGAGAACGCGCCCGGCGAGAGGAGGCGGAGCGCGAGGCCGGGCTACTGAGTCGGCAGAGGGCCGTACTCGAGCGGCAGCTGGCTGGCATGGAGACGTGCAGGGTACGGCAGGGTCACGCTTAAATTTTATGCATGGATGGATATGGATATGTACGCCTTTCTCACTCGGTTTGTGTTTGTGCGCGCAGATGCGAGTGTCTGAGTTGGAGCGAGAAGCCGAGGAACTTCGCCACCTCTGGAAGTCTGAATCCTTTTCCCGGCTGAACGTGGCGTACGCTCTCCCAGAGGAGGAGGAGGCGGAAGAGGAGCGTGACGGGGAAGCCAGTGGGCCGTTCCTCCGAAGCCAGCGACCCCTCAAGCGATGGGCAAGCGAGCGTCTCCTCAAGACCAAACACAGCGCCGACCCCGCAGGTGAGCACGAGTGCTGGTGCGCCCAGAGGGCCGGGAAAGCGGAGCGTGGCGGTATCTCGCTGCTCAACGAGGTGGACGCGCAGTACAGCGCCTTGCAGGTCAAATATGAGAAGCTGCTCAGGCGCTTTGGATTACAGCAACATCAGGAAGAAGAAGAGCACGAGCAGCTAAGTCACAAGACTGTCCAGACAGTGGACTACAACGGCAGCTTTCACCAGCCTGAGTACAAGGAACTATTCCGAGAGATTTTTGCTCGCATCCAGAAGACCAAAGAGGACCTGGAGAAAAGGGCCAGGCCACCTTGCACCTGATGCAATATGCTGAAGCACATGCTAGGGAAAGTGGGTGGGGTGCGGTTGAGTGAAGTCTTCTAGTCTTCAGCACTTGTTGGAGTTCATTGGACATGCTATGAATTCCAATGGAAACCTTTATTTATTGCCGTTTCTTTTGGGTCAGGCGATCTGGCCTAAATGTAAACTGCTATATTATTCCTGCTATTTTTTCTGTTGCTCCGCAACATACAGTTGAGCACCGTGTCTTTGCCTTCCTCCAGGCTCCTTTTTTTGACATATGCAAAGTAACAGTTGCTCCATGGAGCGAGCAACTTAAGTTAGAAACTGCTTTTTTAGATGAGCTGTTTACACCGAGTTTGTTATTGGAACCAGTGCATGTCGGTAAAGACTTTTTTTTTTACATTGCTTAGTATGTCATAATATCTAATTGAGCATATTTACTGAATCAGTGTCGCATTAAAAAATAAAAAGACCAATTAATTACCTTTAGCCACTGAAATACGCTTTTCAAGATAGGTGTGGTTCATGACTTCACCAAATATATCATGAATTACTCAGGCTGCATCTCTTTTGGTCATTGAATATTTTGTTTGGACGCAGGTATTAAAAATGGAAAAATGACTGGTTATCAGAGTTACGTTATGAGCACCAAAATATAAATATAACTTGATTTTCTCGTTTGTTGTCTGAAAAGGAGGAAAACTCAATCCACAGTTTAATTTTCAATTTTAATCCTTAAACAAAAATGGAAAAACGGCTCTATTTGTTTGGAATTCCCGGAAATTGTAATCGACTGCATTTCACATACTGACCAGGAGATGGAAAGAGGAGTTGTCAAATACAGGTGAAGCAAGATGGCGGGCGACCGCGTGGCATTCTCTCAGGTAAGCGGGCACACGAGCAAATGTTTGTCGTCCGTTGCCGTTTTTCACGACGTCTTTTTGCTTGTTGCAGGATTTTCGCCCTTGGAGGACGCAACAGCGTTTGAGGTTTGAGCACAGCACGTCACAATTCACTTTCTTTTGCTTCATTCAGCACGGTGCTTGAGTTCTTTTGCCACTAGTATTTCATATATCTTTTTCATGCTAGCCAGCTCGTTTGCATTCTAAGTACTATAAAAGACACACGTGGTGGCTTTATATTAGTGGATTGACCTATAAAAGTGGCGTTTTGTTTGAATGTTTGACTAATTATCTGCTCTTACGAAGTTTACTGTGCATGCAAAATGTTTTTTCACTCCCTTATATGAAAAAGGCCTATTGTATTGGAGTGTTTCATTTTGCCAATTGTTTGTGACTTTTGTCAAATCCTTGACGCTTCAAACCCCTTCTGCTCCAAATAAAGCCATATTAAATGACTAAATAAATAAATGCATAGATAAATACATAAACCATTAAAAATATACATAAATGAATAAATGCATAGATAACTAAATACATGAAAACACCAATACCCATAATAGATTCCTCCCTGCCGGTTGATACTTGACCAACACAAACTCGGGAAGCTTTTGCGAGCACTCCGGTGTCCGGTCGAAAGGGACGCATCATTGTTCAGACCCCGAAACTCAACTCGTGGACGGCAAACTTGGATCATTTGCCTAATGTGAGGTAAGTTGAGTGCAGATAAAAAGTATGTCCCTCCTTATTCTGTATGTAATGGTAGTGTTGAGGATAGCGAGCTCTAATGTTGGACTTTGAGGTGATTGACCACTAGTGATGTGCATTCCAGTGAACTGAATCTTTAGAATCGGTTCACTCAAAAGCTTCGTTCAAAAGAATCGTTCACTGAAGCGTTTGCTACACATTTATTTATTCATTTAATGTTCTTGCCTCGTGTAGTGTACCTATTGAATTGTCCATTCATCCAGCTCGCGGTGCCTGCCTCCACCTGTCGGATCACCAGCTTCCTGACCAACAGGAGACAGCATGTGAGGCTGGAGACCATTACATCCGACACCCGGACCACCCACACTGGCACCCCCCAGGGGTACGTCCTCTCCCCACTGCTCTTCTCACTCTACACTAACGATTGCTACTCAGGCGACTCTTCTGTGAAGCTCCTGAAGTATGCAGACGACACCACTCTCATTGGACTGATCCGGGACGGTGACAAGACTGCGTACAGACAGGAGGTGGAGCAGCTGGTCCACTGGTGCAGCCAAAACCACCTGGAGCTGAACCCGCTCAAGACCTTGGAGGTGACAGTGGAGATCCTTCACCACTTTCACCCCTCACTATCCGCAGTAATACCATTCTCTCCACAGACACCTTCAAGTTCCTGGGATCCACAATCTCTCGGGACCTGAAATGGACCAGCCCCATAGACTGTCCAGAAGAAGGCCCGTTACAGAGCTCTGTACGCCAAAACCAGCAGACACAGAGACAGCGTCTTCCCCCAGGCTGTCGCTCTGATGAACTCACAGCAATCTTAAAGTCTCAGTCATTGCTGTGCAATAACATCCTGCTCTCGACGCTTTTTTGAATTGTCTGTATTATGTGTACTATGTGGACACTCTGCATCCATTGCAGCCTGGTCATCCTAGAAGAGGGATCCTCCCATCTGTGGTCTCTTAAGGTTTCTCATTTCCCCTAGTAGGAGTTTTGAGTTTTTTCTTTGCCCTCCATGTTTGAGAATATTTGTCAATTTTTGCACATGTCCTGAGTGTTGTTAGTCACCTAAATGTTGAAGAGGCTGAGATGTACCGAAGTCAAATTCCTTGTTTGGCATGCTCAAATGTATATAAAAACATAAAATATATAATAAAATAATAAAAATTCTTGAATCTTCTTGAATCTTGAATGAGGTCTACCTAATAACAGACCACTTCATTAGGGAAAAATCATGGTCAAAAATGAAAGTGAAAAGTGCCACACCCGCCCTGATTGGCTGTTTGATCTGTGAGGTCACAGCTAGCTCAGTTAGCTCCTGAGAACGTGCAAATGACCAAAATCTTTTCACGCAGGTGTGTTTAACGAGGGTAACCTGGAAAACATATTGGAACGCGGCCCTGAGGACTAGAGCTTGACACCTGTGACCTTTGACCATGATATTTCCCCAATAAAGTGGCCTGTTATTAGGTACACCTAAAAATGTCGGTGTACCTAATGGAGTGTCCGAGTGACGTCACAGATCAACCAGCCAATCAGAAAGTGCCCTCTTGGGAGCTCGTTAAACACACCTGCGTGAAAAGTTTTAGCTTCTTTCACGTTCCGCAGGAGCTAAAAGTTTTCACGCAGGTGCGCTTAACGAGGGTCACTTGGAAAACATGTTGGAACGCGGCCCCGAGGACTGGAGCTTGAAACCTGTGACCTTTGACCATGATATTTCCCTAATAAAGTGGCCTGTTATTAGGTACACTTGAAAATGGCGGTGTACCTAATGGAGTGTCTGTGTGATTCCCTCGTTAAGTGCACCTGCGTGAAAAGTTTTAGCTCCTACAGAACGTGAAAGAAGCTAAAAGTTTTCACGCAGGTGCGCTTAACGAGGGTCACTTGGAAAACATGTTGGAACGCGGCCCCGAGGACCAGAGCTTGACACCTATGACGTTTGACCATGATATTTCCCTAATAAAGTGGCCTGTGATTAGGTACACTTGAAAATGGCGGTGTACCTAATGGAGTGTCTGTGTGATTCCCTCGTTAAGTGCACCTGCGTGAAAAGTTTTAGCTCCTACAGAACGTGAAAGAAGCTAAAAGTTTTCACGCAGGTGCGCTTAACGAGGGTCACTTGGAAAACATGTTGGAACGCGGCCCCGAGGACCAGAGCTTGACACCTATGACGTTTGACCATGATATTTCCCTAATAAAGTGGCCTGTGATTAGGTACACTTGAAAATGGCGGTGTACCTAATGGAGTGTCTGTGTGATTCCCTCGTTAAGTGCACCTGCGTGAAAAGTTTTAGCTCCTGCAGAACGTGAAAGAAGCTAAAAGTTTTCACGCAGGTGCGCTTAACGAGGGTCACTTGGAAAACATGTTGGAACGCGGCCCTGAGGACTAGAGCTTGACACCTGACCTTTGACCATGATTTTTCCCTAATAAAGTGGCCTGTGATTAGGTACACTTGAAAATGGCGGTGTACCTAATGGAGTGTCCGTGTGATTCCCTCGTTAAGTGCACCTGCGTGAAAAGTTTTAGCTCCAGCAGAACATGAAAGAAGCTAAAACTTTTCACGCAGGTGCGCTTAACGAGGGTCACTTGGAAAACATGTTGGAACGCGGCCCTGAGGACTAGAGCTTGACACCTGACCTTTGACCATGATATTTCCCTAATAAAGTGGCCTGTTATTAGGTACACTTGAAAATGGCGGTGTACCTAATGGAGTGTCTGTGTGATTCCCTCGTTAAGTGCACCTGCGTGAAAAGTTTTAGCTCCTGCAGAACGTGAAAGAAGCTAAAAGTTTTCACGCAGGTGCGCTTAACGAGGGTCACTTGGAAAACATGTTGGAACGCGGCCCTGAGGACTAGAGCTTGACACCTGACCTTTGACCATGATATTTCCCTAATAAAGTGGCCTGTGATTAGGTACACTTGAAAATGGCGGTGTACCTAATGGAGTGTCCGTGTGATTCCCTCGTTAAGTGCACCTGCGTGAAAAGTTTTAGCTCCAGCAGAACGTGAAAGAAGCTAAAACTTTTCACGCAGGTGCGCTTAACGAGGGTCACTTGGAAAACATGTTGGAACGCGGCCCTGAGGACTAGAGCTTGACACCTGACCTTTGACCATGATATTTCCCTAATAAAGTGGCCTGTTATTAGGTACACTTGAAAATAGCGGTGTACCTAATGGAGTGTCCGTGTGATTCCCTCGTTAAGTGCACCTGCGTGAAAAGTTTTAGCTCCTGCAGAACGTGAAAGAAGCTAAAACTTTTCACGCAGGTGTGTTTAACGAGCTCCCAAGAGGGCGCTTTCTGATTGGCTGGTTGATGTGACGTCACTCGGACACTCCATTAGGTACACCGACATTTTTAGGTGTACCTAAACAAGTGCCACACCCGCCCTCACCCCCACTTTGTGATTGGCTGGTTGAACTGTGACGTCACACGGACACTCCATTAGGTACACCGCCATTTTCAAGTGTATCTAATCACAGGCCACTTCATTAGGGAAAAATCATAGTCAAAGCTTCACTGAAAGTGAAAAGTGCCACCTACGGTGTGGGATAAGTTACATCATTGCATGTTGGTTGAAGTCATATAAACTGAAAAAAGAACGAGTAACTTCAGGAAGTGATCCGTTCACTGAAAGGAGTCGTTCTTTTGAACGAATCGTTCACTCACGAGCCAACACTATTGACCACGACATGGCTTCCGTCAGAAAACACACTGGACATCAGGGAAACATTTCTTGGTTTAATTTGAAATGATACGCTCCAGTACAATGCCGTGCAGTCATGCAGTGAAGTTGAACAAGTATTTAGGCAAGCAAACAAAGTTATCCAGTTAGCAAGTAAGCAGCCAGCGACAAGCACAAGTACAAGCAGTTTCTGAAATATAAAGAAATAAGGATGCCGAGTTAAAAATGTAATATCTGATCATTTCAGTTTTTATTACATAGATAAAAATATGTCCCTCATTCTGTATGCAATGGTAGTTGATAATGGGTGCTTCACAATGGGATAGCAGGTTTTTTTTTTTATTGTACATGAATGCAATTGCACAAATGTAGTTACCAGCACTCAATTAATGGCGTCTTGCATGTTTTTCAGGGTTGAAGAGGAATTCCTAACCCAGTCAAGACTCAAGCAGCACGCAAACGTTGACGTGTCAAGATCATTTGACCAGGAGGGGGCAGTGTTTCGCTGTGGTTGGTTTTGGGTGTACGCCGGCCGGAAAAGGTTGCCTTGAAATGGGGGTAGATGCTTGGGGATCTGATCTTGGACTTGCCTGTTCTTGCTTAAGAGGTGGTCTGTTGTTGAGGTTGTGGCTTCTCTGTATCCAGAGCAGCTTCTTTCTGTGTTTGGATGGCAATTGAAAGCCGGGCTGTGCAGTGTTGGCTTTGAGGCGGGACTTGTCGCATTTTCATCTGCGCTCAACTTACCTCACATTAGACAAATGATCCAAGTTTGCTGTCCACGAGTTGAGTTTAGGGGTCCGAAAAATGATGCGTCCCTTTCGACCGGACACCGAAGAAATTCATGCTCGCAAAAGCTTCCCAAGTTTGTGTTGGTCATGTATCAACCGGCAGGGAGGAATTTATTATGGCTAGCTTTTTATTAATTTCTTTATTTATTGGTGCTCAAACCTCAAACGCTACTGCGTCTGCCAAGGGCGAAAATCCTGCAACAAGCAAAATAACATCGTGAGAAACGGCAATAAACGCCAAACATTTACTTGCGTGCTCATTTACCTGAGTAGGTCCCACGCGGTCGGTCGCACCTGTGCACTGCTGCACTTGATGAATCTGCGCAGGGCCTGACGTGAGGTCCACCATTCCAAGTCAACCTTTTTCTGCGCATGCTCGCTGGAAGCCATAGAAATTTTTTTGGGTGGATATAAAACAAAATGTAAAACACTTCGAAATCGCGCATACGTTTGTGAATCTCAAAATCACATCAAAATTACGCATCTGTTTGAGACAATGCACCAAATGTGCAAACGCGCGTGGGGTGAAAGTGTGCGAAAGCTGCAGAATTTGAACGGCGCGTGTTACGTCATCTACGTACCGCCATGTTGGATATGCCTCAACGAATACGGCGACGACCGGTGCTATTTTTTTTAAGGCAGTTGGGCTGCTTAAATTGAATTTTAAACTTCAATAGAGTGATTCTAAAGTAAAATCTCGTGCTCGGGCTTCCAGTCGATGGCAGCTATTACTCACCTATTGCACTAATTTGCGGCACCTGCGCCAGGTACTGCGCACGCGCAGATGATCTCTTCTGGACGGCAATCACATTGGGACAAAAATCTAGGTGACTACAAAAGACAAGTAAAAGTTTGTGATTTGGAATTAATGTTAAATGTAATAGCATAGAAGATGCTAGTTCGATATTTACAATCGAAAAGACATTGTTTTTCGGGACACGAAAAGTGTACGTGACCGTTGATCCGCAAACGTCCATCCAAAAATTCACAAGCAAAATTAAATTTTTGCAAATGCTCACACGAGATTAACAAATTGTAAATGTCACATATTTGTCAATCTCAAAAACACATGCCAAAAATGAATATATATGTGTAAATTATTCTGACAATTCTCTCCCATGCATCAATGTTGCTGCTTCTGCAAATTTTCATTCTGCGTGTGATAGATCAATTCTTCCCAACAATGAAGTTTGCTTAAAATTCCTTCAAGGAGTGCAAAATAGACCCCCCCCCCCCCCCCCCTAGTCCCGCCTTCCTCAGCCAGTCAGAACCAAGAACCACAACCATCCTCCTCCTTCAAGTAGCAACATGAAGTAGTCTGAAGTAAAGGATTTTTAAAACACTTTTAAAGGGCAATGGCGGACACGAAAAACGTTTCTCAGGTTATTTCTCAAATTTTTGAAGAGGCGCCAACGGCCAGGAAGAAGCTGATTGAGAACCAGAGCAACCTGCAACAAGTTGCAGACTACTGCGAAAACAACTACCTGCAGGTGACAAATGAGCTTTTACCATCCACTCAAACATGCAGGACACTTCATTAGGTACACACAAGATAGGTCTTTCACAAATTACATAATGATGCTTGATGCTTCGTTTTGGGCCAGACTGTCAATCCATTAAGTACATGGAACATTATGTAGTGTATAAATAAAACGATGGCATTGCAAAGTAATTGGAGTACTCTTTGAGGTGTTTGTAATGAAATTCTGCAGGCAGATGAGCCAACAAAGGCTCTTGAGGAGGCCAAAGCTTTGACCACGCAGGCGTTGGCAAGCGTCACCTATCAAATCAACAGCGTGGCCACTTTGCTGCTCCGACTTCTCGACTCTCAGGCCATTCAGGTCAAGAACATGGAGTCCTCAGTTAATCTCATGACACTGGTAAGAAGCGCCGTTAGTCATGGAAACATCATTTCCAGTGCCTGCTTTCCACCAGTCCTACTCAAAGTACAGTGTTTTTCCCCGCCTTTGGTCCAGGCTGCTTCCATCCACTACGAGAAAGTAGCCAGGAGAGAAATCAGCATCTTCACTACATCCAACAAAAACACACATGCCGCTCTTGTGGCTCCGCCCACTTCGGGAAGGGAACTGGAGAGAGGCTATTCACGACTCCCCATATCATACTCTTGCTTGGACACCACTGGACACAGTTTCCAGGTAACCTTAAGGGTCACATGTCGAGTGTCATATGTTGCCTGTAAGGCGGAACATCCTCTGGTGACCCCCTCACAGGTCTCTCAAGAGCCCCCCAGAAGCAGGACAGGGACTACTGACAGCATGCAGAGCAATGCAGATGCCCCCATGTATGTCAACAAATATATTTTTTTAATGCATGTGCCACGGTTGAATACAATACAATGAATACATTTCTGTGTTTGTTTAGATCCAACCAAGGCATCGCTGTGCCTCTGCCATCAGTCCCCACCTTGCCTGCTGAAGCTAACCTCACTGATGACCTCCCCCCACCTCCTCCCCAAGCTACAATTGACGCCGGTTCGTCTGCTCCTCCACCCCCTCCTCCTCCTCCTCCTACCAGTTTGGACAGCGGACTGCCCCCTCCACCTTCTTTGACCTCACCAACATGTCTGCCACCACCACCACCACCACCACCACCACCACCACCAAGCAACCTCTGCTCACCGGACTCACTTCCCCCTCCACCTCCTCCAGTTGCAGGAGCTTTTTCTCTTCCTCCTCCATCTGTGGCGGGAGCTGCCACTCTTCCTCCTCCTCCTCCACCACCACCGCCCACTGCCACTTCTAGTATTTTGCCCCCACCTCCTCCCCCTCTGCTACATTAACTTTTTTTTTTTAATAGCGTTTGTTCGTGGATGAGCTGTCACCAGTTCCAGCTGAACCGATTGCCAGCCAATGGCAGGGCAATAATTGTTTGAAAGTTTTACAATATACAGTATGACAATGTACAGGTCTTGTCATAGACTTGTTCTATAGAGCAGCAGCAGAGATATCTTCAACATGTTTCAACACTGGCCCCATGACATTCCAAAGCGACAAGTTCAAACGGATTCCTCACTTTCTCCTTCATTGGCTCATTCCTTCCTTCCCTATTAGGTCTCTGTTAGAATCGTTTCTACTCAGCAAGTCCTTAAAAAAACTGTGATGACAAGTGACAGTGATAATATACTTATTAAATGCTTATCTCAGCAAGTCATGATTACTTTTTACATGCCGTGCAGGGGCTGAGCCTAAAGGCAATTGGTCATTATAATGCAATCACGATTCGGTAATTTAGGAGCATATTTTCATTATGTGTACTTGGCCCAGGAATGAAAGCTGATTATAAGCTTTTATTTGCCAAAGGGTATTGATTTACTATCCTTTTTTGTGGTTGTACTTTTTAATCAAAAATGCACTCTAGGCATAGGTCATGTGAACAAGTGTAAATAGCTAGCTACGTGTGATTTTTACACACATAGGAGAAAATAATACATCACAAGGATATCCTGCTACATAATTTTATAAATGGATAATTTCTCTAGCAAAATAAATTGCAACAAATCTTATTTCCAGAGCAAAAATACGATATTGAGTTTGCCATCAATGCCTCTGATGTCATCACCTATACTGCTCACAACCACTAGAGGGCGTGTTTTAATGGCATCTAGCACATTTACTACTACTGCAGTGTCTTAGGCCAGGATTATACAGTCATGCAGTTGAGTCAATGCACCTTAGTGGCATCAAACAGTATGATGAGCATTTCTTTTTTCCTTTTGTTAAAGTGGGACAGTTACACATTCATTGAGCAACATAAACTTCTGACATCCACCCAGGATATGTCCTAAACAGGAAGTCCTGCGGCTTTAAATGAGACAATAACGCTATAAAAACCTGTCTTATGCTTGGAACACATTAACATTACCTTTTTGGAGCCACGCACAGAACAAAAACATTTTAGGTTATGTGAAAACTTCCTCGATAAGGTAAGACTCAATATATGCAATGTATATATTTCTCAAATATATTTTGTTTCAATTTGGTTTCAAGTTTTTCATAGAGTTATAAAAACTCAGTAGATACTGAAAGGCTCAATGAGCTACCAATTTATAGGATGAAGGTCCAAAGAGTATGTTGCTCATTTCTGTTACAAACACATTTCCAATGGTACACCCATCTTAGTGTTTTTGAATATAATTGTCAGTGTAAAGCCCGCAGGGTCATTGTGGGGTCACAAAAATATGATCTGTTCTAAGTTTGTTTGCATAAAAGGAGGCGTGACACAATGTTGGGACATTGAATAACCTGCAAGGCTGTGTAGTGTTTACATTTTTTGCAGCACGCTTGATTTATTTTGTTATGTAAAGTTAACATTGCAAAGAAAATGGACACTTTATCATTTTATTGGCTTTGCTGCGCAAATGTTCATTCGCATTGCGGTTTTGATATGCGCAACTAATACACAATCCAATTTATATTAATTTTTTTGGTTTTGTTTTCAACAGTGTGCGGGACCATGACCATTGTGAATATATTTCAATATGTGTAAGTAGCCGCCGTGACGAATAACACAGCAGTGTCTTGAGATACGAGTGTGCCAACTTAGTACAAGTTTTACGAGATGTTAGTTGCCAATTAGATCATTTAAAAAAAAAATGTATGAGCAAAAATTTGAGATGCGAGCGCCATATGGTGGCAGCGAATGCAACACTCTCCCAACTGAACTTGATTTTTAAACTAATGAGTAGCGTTTATGTGACGGTGTTGCAATGCTTTAACGAACAAAGTTTTTAACATAAAATAAAGTAATACTCACATACATATATTCTTGCTCTTCTTTTCGATTCATTTCACTGGGGGGGGGACAATTTCAGAGTGTTTCAAGTTAGGAGCTTGGTCATATAATGAATTCAACTCGTACCTCAAGACAGTGCAGAACACAAAAGTAATCACATGATCCAAGTAGACCAGAACTTGTTCCCAGATTCCCGAGCTTGGTGGTGTGCATCGCCGTGGTGCTGCTCTGCTTCTACTTGCACGCCAGGAAGAAGAGAGCGGTGTATGACATCACCGTGGCGAGCGCTCAGGAGGACAGCGGCGTCTCCATCCAAGCCATTTCGCGAACAGAAGCTCAGGAGGGGACGGCGAGAGATTACGAGAGACTCCCACCGCGCTACAGCACCATTGATTTTCCGCCACCTTACTCACTGGTGGGTAAACCTTAAATGAACAACTTTGGACGAGGGATTTTATTTGTGAAGAATGAGAGTGTTGAACTCACCAGTGTCGGTCTCCTCGTCTGCTGCCGCGATGGTTTCAAAAAGCACTCCTGGTGCTTGATAAGCATCTGTAACATATAACTTATCAGATTGCACATGGATTTCATTTTGGACTAGCCTATGCTTGAGCCACAAATTAATAAGCTGTTAAATTGTCAAGAATTCTTGAGCGGTTTATATATTGTTGAAATTTCTTTCAGTTTGACCCCAAACTGACAAACGTTTGGCCAGGGGGCCCGCCTCCCGCCTACGAGATGTATCCCATCACGCTGCCTCTGGCTCCTCATCACTGGAGGACCCCCTCGACCAGCACTTGCGCACGCCCACCAACGTTTCTATGACCAATAGATTTTTGTTACTGTGCATCAAAGTTTAAATGTAAAAAGCTACACCGACACTTGTCTGAGTGATGGTATAGTTTTTATTACACTACTTAAAATAAATATGAAGACATTGCCAGTATTGGTGGAACAAGTATTTAAATATTCAGTAAATCCTTGGCTTTTTAAAACAATGTTAAGGCAAAATATGTACTGGACTGCTTGTATGTGACAAATCAGCTCAGATTGAAATTTGTAATGTTTGTCTTCAAATTCATTTGTCTACTTTCTGCTTCTCTCATGTTTACTTGCTTTGCAATTCTCAGTAAACCAAACAGGTTGTGGTCAATATTGGCTAGTTTGTTGATATTGATAACTGTCGCATTGTGTCAATAGGTTTCTATTGCTGTCTATTTTCCAGATGAGTGACGAAATACAAATAGAGCACATTTCTTAACAAATACAATCATACTAGTATATGGTGCTAGGGTGGGAAAATACATGGAATTTCATACAAATATCACATTTGGTATGTTACCGTCTGTCTTGTAACAATTCAATGTAAACATGACACTACGTTAGGTATTTGAAATTTGGAAGGCTAAAAGATTTCGACCCATGACTGACCTACCTAAAATACATGACTCTTTACAAGAACTGGCCATTCCACTACATTTTCTTGGTCAACTACTAGTAACAATCAATACTGATTAAATGTTCATTTTAAAATATTTGTAATGCCAATCTTTGAATGTTCTGAACTCCTGCGCAAAGGTAACGTCCTATCGCTTCTTGCCGTTGTTGACGGAACCAACTGCGCCCCTGCTGGCTACAGTCAAGTAGTACGCTCCAATTTGCCCCAGATGCATCAAGATGTGTTGAGCGTATTTCAGATTGTTTTTTTTTTTTTTGCCTCCCTATAGGACAGAACAAATTGTGGGGGTAATCGCCAACAAGTCCCACATCATGGAGCAAATTATGTCCCGCCACATTTCTTAGCAAGTTGGCGCTTAGCACACACCCACTCACACGACCGTGCTAAAAACCGAAAGCCAACTCTAAAACCGCTTCAATATCGACAGAATGATGACAAATTAAGTACAACACCAAGTCGGTCCAAAGAAACCACTTCACATTTCTGCCCCCCTGAATGAGGGTGGGGGAGGCGTCAACGGGAATGGTCCGCCGTTCTACTGCTGTGCACTGAAACTCAAAAGACCCAGCTGACAGGCACCCACTGTTGCTCGTTTGAGAGTTTTTCCATGGCGGAGCGTAGACTTCGGAACGTGGCTTCTAGGCTGTCGTTGACGATGCAGAGGTCAAAGTAATGTCCGTAAGCCCTCTTGGTGCGCTCGCTCTCATCCACCGTCCTCTTGAGCTCCGAGTCCTGAAGGGAGCACATCAAAAGGGGGATGCGTATAGGCCGTTTGGTTGTCTTGAGTTTTACATTGGCACTCACCGTTAACTGTTTCGTGACCACTCCTGACTCGATCGCCGACCTGTTCATGGCCTTGAGGACCTCAAAATCGGGAGCCTCGATGAACACCACGTAGGGCAGGAACTCAGACGTCCGTAGGATTTTGAGAGCCTTGGAGAAAATCGTGATTACTGCTGTAGTCAAAGAGTTCACGTTATCCTGAAAAGTAACTTTCGTGCATGATACCACCTACCTGGGGGTTGACATCCAGGATGCAGATCTTTCCCGTTTCCGTCACCTCGTGTATGGAGTTGATTTTCGTACCGTACAAGTTGCCGTCGTATTCGCCGTGCTCCAGGAAACGGCCGTTTTTGATGTCGCACTCCATTTCGCTGCGTGTCATGAAGGAATACATCTGACCGTCTCTCTCGTCAACCTTTGGTTTTCGGCTGGTGACTGGAGACACAAAAGTCAACTCGAGAGATGAAACATCATGATCAGGACATGCAGTTGAGTACGTTATTGCACATTTGCACTCACATGGGATGGTGGTGCCGTACCGCTGAGGATCGAGCACCAGCAGCTTGTTCTTGAGACTGCGACGCCCGACGCCCTGCGCACCAATCAGAACCAGCGTCTTCCTTCTGAAAGGGGGCACCTTGGCGACCTCCTCATAGATCCGCAGCTCGTGACGATCAAATTCTTTCAAAGATTAATAATTGTAATTAACACGCAGCCCAGTCCAAAACCCTTTTGTGTTGGGATTTCAAGTACCTGCGTTCTTGGTGGTTAAATACATCATCTTTTTCTTCTTCTTGCCACCCATTCCAGCACACAAAGGTCCTGTGAGAAACCAAAACAGATTGCTTGTTTCTGCCAGCTCGTTCCATAAAGTGTCAGCTGTTATAAGATCAGATGTTATATGCATATATGACCACTAGATGTCGCTGCACAAACGCTCTGTACGTGTCCTTTTGTGTTAGCTAGTTAGATCCAGGGAATGATGTCCTTTGTGTTTACAGCTTTCCTTCCCCCACTGGAAAGACATCGGCAATATTTTGAATTTGTTGGTTTTACATCAAGAATGGACAACGATATGTCCTTTCCTGGTTCTGAGAGCTCTTAGAGTATGTCAGTGGCTGTTCTCCAAAAAGTGATGGGCTATTCTGTGACTCACCGCACAGCTTGGCTTTTTCTCTGTTGACGACTGCAACATTTTTAAACAAGACTGGGCAAGGTTTGTGCTCAAGGGCCACATTTGAATTTGAAAATGAACAGATGGGCCAGGTCGTTCGTTATTTGAAAGGTGTATATAACATATTTTATTTTTAAGCAATAAAATGATAAAATTCCAGCCAATTTTTATTTGTGAAAAGATGCACACCGTTCGTCAATGCAAAATCCTAGCTCTGCGGATTTTAATAACCGCCATCTTTAAGTCCTGCTGGTGCTCATTACCAGAATTCGGGGCGCTCGCAGGCAGACTGGAGAGGTGACAGCGCGGGTGAAAAATGCACGCATGTCGTCGAGTGGAACAGATGTTGTCTTTGTTCCCTGTGTGTTTATGCAGCAAGGGGTCAAATCTGCATAATTGAAAAGCGTTCGCTCTGTTGTTTGGGCGCCGCCGAGAGGAGGCGTGTCGTCTCGGCCGTACCTGAGGTAACGAGCTCCAGATCTCGTTTCACAAACGCTTTCCTCTTCTCCTCGAGGAGCTGACTCGGAATCAAACCGGCGCTCCCTCCCTGGATGTGGCAGGCCTGAGAAAAGACACGAGTTGAGAGCAACAAACGGGGCCCCCTGTCGTGTCGCATGTGTGGGAGGCTGTACCGACCTGCCACCAGTTCAGGTCTTCCTGATTGAAAATCTGCAGAATGTCTCCGCTGCAGAATCTCAGTCCAGCCTCTTTACATGGAATCAGGGTATCGTGCGACGGGTCGTAGTCAAAGTGACATTTGACAAAAGCCTGGAAAGACATATGGGATGATCTACAAAGGAGTTTAAAACAAACAGGCACATACTTTGCATACTGTTTAATTAATTCCGCGCATGACTGAGCGTTATTGAATTTGGCAGAAGAACAATCAAATCTACTCTCCGTCACAGTTTAAGGCTGATAAGCGCAACGTTCAATGATAGGACACCAACAGAGAGAAACAAGGAGAGAGGCGCCAGAGAACTCCAGCCAGAGCGAGCCAAAACGCATCGCCATGGAAACCATTCCCTCCCCTTTCTGCACTTGACGCCTTTTCTAATACTCCAGTAATGTATGATCATTATTAAAAAAAAAAAGAAAAAAAAAAAAAGAAAGAAAAACCACACACACAAACTATATTGGTGGAGGTTCGGCTCGGGACAAAAAGATGCTTTTTAAGCAGAGCGCTGATGTTTATTGGCTGACCAGACACAATTGGCAGCCACTTTCCTCTTCGCTGAAAAATGCTAATATTAAAACGCTGGCTGCATATTTGATCACATGGGAGTAAATGTCAGACAACGAGTACAACGCCAAGCGAATTGGATAACTGTCGGTTTCGTAAACTGCAATTTCTGGGCCATTAAAAGGTCACTTTGCGTTTGGTTAAGTGACAAAAAAAATACAATTCAGATATCAGAACATCACACTCCAGAATTAGATTTTGTGAGGCTAATCAAATAAATGCCTAACTCATTTTCCATCCCTCCCAAGAAATGTCCCACCTAAGATTCCAACCAATAGTCTGGACCGACCTGTCTGGGTGTGTGTGGCTCCTGATAGCTGGGCAGGATCTTCAGGACCACGCTGCCGCTCGCCTCCTTCAGCATCTCCTGCAGGACTTTGGGGTCGTTGCCCACCTCCTTGCCGTTCACCTCCTTGATGATGTCCCCCACGTGGAGCAGACCTTGCTGGTCGATCATGCCGCCGTGGAGGATTCTGGCGATCACCAGCTCGCCGCTCTCCACGCGGAAGGTCACTCCCTTTGCACGCAAGTGTTTTGTACTGAGCAAAATGCAATTGCGTCAGAAAATCCAGTGCAGGTTTCTCATCCACTCACCAGGTGCTCGCCAGCCACCTTGCGGATGCCCACCATCCTCACGGCGTCAGGCGGCACCGGTTGGTTGTTAAGGGCTGCGTCCATGAAAGTACAAGGGCTGGGAGGCGGAGTCTCGTAGTTTTTAGAGGCCACGGAGTCATGAGTCTCCAGGAGCGACTTTTAAGGCGGCGAGGGATGACAGAAAATGTTGATGGCTCCAACACTATCTCCAAATCAATCAGCACGGTGACATTTCCTTTCCACACCTGAAAGTGAGGCTCCTTCAGGATGCGGACCAGCTCGTCGGCTGCCTGGCTCCTGTGCGCCAGTGGGCTGAGCTCCTTGAGGATGTCCTGGACCAGCTCCACGTTGTTCTCCCTCACCGCCTCCAGCTTGGGCTCCTCAAAGTGCTCGTGAGCCTTGGCACGGATGAGGAGAAAGCAGATGGCATCCACACATTTGTCATGACATTATTGACACAGGATAGCTCTCATGTTGCGCTTCTGATGACTCCAATCACTGATCTGATTCTGTACCCGGTTAGATTGCTTGATTCTATCAAGAGCGCCGGGCAATCAATGCAATTCACCATCGCACACAGAATCACTTTTTCCCCCCCTCCATCTGGCTTCCTCGCTCGGCACGCAACAGTGTTTATGGATTTACCAGTGATGTCAAAAGTGTCTGTATCAATCAACGAGCCGCTTTCACTCACGGCATGCCTGAGCAGATTAGCCTCTTTCGGTTAATCGCTAAATTTCCTCCAAGGTGCTACTACGCTGCTAAGCCTTTAATGGCCCATTTTAACTGGAGTGTAGAAATAAACAGTCATCATTACTGACAAAGAAGACTTCTCATAAACAAACATGTAGTACCAAAATGCATCTAACTTCCTGGCAACTATGATTTGGCTCTCACCACTGGGCTCTCCATGATGCCTTTGAGGAAGATGAGGTCCAGGTCGTTGGCAGTTGTCGAGCTGATGCTGTCACTCAGCGTGTCCAAAGCCTGATGCATGACTGCAAACAAGACCCAAAGAAGAAAAGAACTCATTCCCGCTCCAAATGATTCAAACAGTTTGGGGTCCTTTCAGTGTAAACGCATAATGGTATAATTCCCAATGAAATGAATTTACAGCTACACAGTCGAGACAAATATTGTTTACTGAGCCTGTCACCTCAAAGCGCTACATTTGCATACAACTAGAAAATATCGACTGGAAGGAAAATTCAGAATCCGTGTACAAGAAAATATTACAGAGCGATTCTACCCGGCGCAATTCCCAACAGAGGAAATGAGGAGACTGACACTTTATTCGACGAAGAGCGATTTCCACTGTGAGCTTGAGTGATTACAAGCACGTGAACAATCCCCACTTCTCTTCCGTAGCGCAGCTTAAGCTGCCTCTCAAAGTCGGAATAAGGACACAAGTCACATCTTGGCTCTGTCTCCAAACGAGACACAAGCCAGGCGGGCAATAACAGTGACGGAAGCTGACGACCTTGATCGTTCATCATTACACAGCGCTTCCTTTCATTTCAAAGTGAATTAAGTTACTAATTGCACGAGGCTTCTGCAGCGAAGTCTTTTTCTTTGTGCTTGGCCTCCTCCGACAAGAGTTCTGCTCCATATTGCCAGATTTGCACCTGGCAGAACACATCAGAGCGCCAGACTCCGTTTAAAAGTCTCTTTAATCACATCAGCCTCTTTCTCATCACCCTTTTTGTGTGACGCTCTCTGCTACACCCAACAAACGTGACAACGTAAATCACTTTTTACCAATACCCAATTTAAACATCTTCTATCAGCTCAGCGATTGAGAAGTAAATTCACCAATAAACGCATGATTCATAAACACCCTCGAAGGAAGGATCGCTAATAATAATGATGATAAAACAGCGTGATGTCCTCTGGCATCACTCAGAAATTACAAGCAAGGCAAATTAAAGGGAGCCGTTGTGCCCTCCGAGAAGGGCTACAATTAAAGCCGATGTCACGGAGGAAGCTAAACGTTATTGTTTGTGCAGGAGGGGAAGACCGTGAACCTCTTACAAAGCATTTAGTGAAGGTTGCCTTGTTGCTATGGCGCGCCGTGAAGGGACTCCGAGAGGTGCGCAGGGCTGATTCTCAAGGGGGCCTCGCAGCCACGATGGGGTGTCATTCGAACTGACAAGATAACGTGATTAATAACTCAGCTTTAGCTTCTTTGAGATGGATGTCTAAGAGAGAGGCCGTAACATTTCATTGTGGTTTGAGTCACCGGATGAGTCATTTCGGACTTAATGAGGTGTTGAGACTTTCCATGCTGACGCCAATCGGTCGGGAGCTGAAATACAAAGGAATTACAAGTGGAGGCCTTCAAAAGTTATTGATGGCCATTCTGAGGTAATTCAATTATAATAAGTTAGTTCCCAAACTTACAAAATAGCAAAAAAATTTGAGGCGACTGGAAACATTTAAAGGAGGACTGGCTGACTCCAAAATTAGCTATACGCTAACTCAAGGTCAGCCACATCTGCCATTAAAGCTGCCCGACACTACAACGCGGCCACAAATGTCACGGTAAAAATTTCATCCCCACCAACGCGTAACGCAATCAACTTTTTTGTTACAAGCCTGTCCGGTTTTGTGTGCAGCTCGAGCGCTATAATATATTGCCCTGCGGACAATGTGGGCGAAATAATTGTAAGTGTCAGCACATTATCACGTAGACTGAGCCCGAGCCCATTTCAATTGTCCTATTCTCAAGAGAGCCCGCAACGATCTCTGATGGGCCAAACCAACAAAGTGAAAGCAAAGCGAGCGGCCCGAGTTACACCCTGAGAATTGTATGATTTCAAACAGATGTAAACAATGTGACCTGGAGTCTGATTACAGCATGATGGCATATGAATGAGCTCATTGCCCATGGTGAATATACGGACTCAGACGCTCCCGCCGCCCCTCGTGAAAACCGGATTCATTATGGCTGTCCCTGCTGTCAAGTCACATTACAATTGACAGGCTTTGTCGCAAGCCAGCACCCAGTGTGGCACATGCACTTTCAACAATGTAACTTCATGCGTATTTAAATGGACGCCGTGAGCCGTGACACCACCTAACTTCATCTGGCAAGCACGTTCGTGCCTTTAACAATTTACGGCAACCCATACCTGGGTCACGCGAGCCAATTTATGGATGCATAAATAACACAGGGGATATTCATGTGCGGTATGAAACAATATGCAGTATTAATGAACTTTGTCAATTAGGAATGGCGTGTCTTTGGAACTCCAATGTAGTTCAACATTTCGATTTTTGAAATGACCGATGATCTCAATCCAGCCGCACAGTTGAAACGGTCCTTGGAGGAGAGGTCAGAGAACTTTCCGCAAGCACACGCTAACTTTCTGTCTCGACACAATCGATGCAATGCAACCACCCCCGACTCCGTTCTTGCCATCTTTCTGCATCCACGGCCGCCCTTGTACTTTTGCTCCTCCCGTGCATGCCAATGCCGCCCTGGGGCCTATTCTGTCGCGACTTGTCATCGTCACCGAAGATGTGCCAACAGACTCCCCGGTTATTGACTTAACCGTGATGTTAACGGCTTTGCTGCATTTATATCATGTACCTGTGCTAATTAAGTCCATCCAGGTCATCCTGATGAACATGTCGCAAAGTAGACAACTGTGGTCTTACCTTCTTCCCCAAGCTTCATCTCCAGGCCCTCCAACGAGAAGGCCGAGCCCCCCTCCTCAAGGGAGAGTCTTCCAAACAGACTGCCAGCCATAGTGACCAACACCTCACTAGACCGCGCCGACACGCGCACATACACTCACGGCAAGACGCCCAATACTGTGTGTGAGGCTGCGCTCCTCCTCCTCCTCCTCCTGCCAAACGGCTCCTGGCTCTTTTTCCTCCCTCTCCACCTGCTCTTGACGTGAAAGTGTGTGAGCTACGCACGCCTGACTGAACGTCCTCTTCTCCGCATGAATGAATGCGGACGACAGGCTTGTGTGCAGGAGTAGACCGGAGAGAGAGAGCGAGCGAATGACACGTAAAAGGGGAGCGGGCAAGAAAATAGAAAGTGTGATGCTTACTCGGGGAGGAGGAGGAGGGGGGCTGGGCAATTTTCCTGGAGGCTTCCCTGTGGGGGTTAGCTGGGCAGAAGAGTAGCACTGAGCTGGCTTGTGAAGAATCATAAATGAGCAATAAACAAACAGGGCAGACGTCAACGCTAATCGTGAGCCTTGCCGACGTGCGGCGAGAATAAAGACAATTGTCTTTGTGCCAGAGGGAAGGAATTTAAGTGAAGGCGGAGAATAGGTGACCGTTTCTCCATTTCTCTCTTCAAGTCTGTTTGAGAAAAAAAAAGCTTTGTGAAATATAAAAAAAAGTACTTACTCTGGCTTGTTTTGTAATGCCAAACTGAGCCCTTGGCTCGAGGACAACTCACACATTTTATGCGGCTCCCTCTGAACCTGACTGCTTTGTGTGAATACTTAAGAGCAAAACAATACACAGAGTACTCAGTAACATTAGAATGCGGATAGAATGGATTTTTTTGTTTTCTAATACTACAGGATAAGCGGCAGGGAGAATTGATGGGTGGCGCCATGTTTTTGCGGTTCAACAAACTAGAATCAGATGTCTCTCAGCCTACCTGTGACGTAGATTGCATCAGAAAAATCCTCCTTGAGGCATGACTAATTTAAGACGGGATTTGAAGCGAACTATTCGCCAGTTCATTAAGTCACATTAGAACTGGTGAGATGAAATGTGTGGGATTAGCTCCAAAGCTTTCACTATCACTTGGGCTCTTTTGACGTCTTCGTCGCTCCTCAAGGCACTCAACGTGATAGGTACCGCTGCGGTGTCAAGATCTTCTCCGACGGTGACCGTTATATCTCAAGTATAATTTTAGTCTTGTGCCAAATTGCAGTTATAGCGAGCGGATGTTGACAAAGCCACTTACCGGTATCAGAAAAAGTCGTTGCCACGGGCATTTTAGGACGTCTTCCTTGTGTCCTCCGCCAAAGTTGCTAGGTGACCTGCAAAAGCAAACAGACATTAGAGGGGAAAAACTCCAGACAAAACTGAAGTATTGATTAGCAAATGATTGCAACATCTCCGGCAGGAAGGCACTTTTGCAGAAAATAATTTCCTCCCATCACAGAGGGCCCAACTATCGTGTTTTCAATCTGCCTAAACAAGCTTCCCACCCACATTAACTGCAATCCAACTCACTTAGGAACTATTAATAGACGTCCCTGCAGTTAGTGCCTTTGTGTCCGTGGGGGGAATATTACGAACAGATGGAAAGATTGAACAAGCGGGTGAGTGAGCAGGCCAGCCAACGTTTGGCTTAGAGAGGATCTGTTGATTCTAATTGATCCATTTAACATCAGGCACCATGAGAACCAAAACCGGGAGTTCCAAAACTAGATCGTCAGGTGACCTGGTAATGTAGGAATGTAAACAGAGAATAATCAATAGTCACGTGATTGGGGGAAAAAAAAAAAGACTGCTAGTAGTGGCAATATGTCGAGTGGGCGGGTCGGATACGAGGAGAGTGGGTTTCAATAACAGGGATGAAGAAAGTGCACAGCTGTTGAACTGGAGATGCCGGCAGGAGAAGATGCTAATTTTTGGTTGCTATGACAACATATCGCAATGGTAAAAGCAGTGCTACGGCAGCCCCAGCAATGTCACTGTAGGGTCACACTTGCGTACATATCTGAACCTCAGATTAAAATTTAAAATGATTGTGCGCACTGAATCGCACAACAAGGAATACAGTTCGACAGATGCGTTTACACTACAAGTATTGATTAACATTATCACATGCTTAAAGAGCTTTGGGGGGAAAATAATCAATATGGATTTGCTCTTTAATGCCACATGAGCCTTCCTTCCACCCGAGGGATGTTGTGTTTGCGCAGGGAAATGCGGAGCTTGGATTTCAGCAGAAATTGTGGAACTTGAAACATGGTTGGGGCTATGAATTCTTTTTTTTTTTTTTTTTAATGCCCTCATTTTAGCATTATGGTAAAATGAATTGGATTGTGATTGATTGCTCTTTGTTGGTGACACATTTTGGCTTGTATTTGTTTTATGACCTTTGCAGGTTTCCATACAACAACCACCTAAAGGCGGCAGCAGGTAAACACGCAACACACATGCACAAAAGCAGCGGCCAAACAAGACTTAATCCACATATGGAGCTTGGCGTCAGGCCTAAAAATAACCCCGTGCTCCCACAGGTTCAACTCCTCTCATTACTTTACAGGGAAAACTGCCGTATCCAAGACAACTGTGACCGGCTCCTCACTACCCCCCCCCTCCCTGTGCATTGCCATGGCAACAGGGGAAATGGCGTAAAATAATGACGGAATTAAAACTGATGCTATTTAAAGATGTGACTAGCTTAATTAGAGTTGATCAGATTTACAGTACATGGCATATTCGCATAGCAGCCACAAAAAGCTCAAATATCAAGAATTCTACATTTATGTGGGAAATTAAAAACTAAATAATGAACCAGATAAACACAAAGCATCACCACACATAAAGTAACCGCCATAGAATATGAGGAGCTAATAAAAAATGAAAGTCATGTATACTGAATAGCACCATCTGGCTCAAGGAAACAAGTTGAGAATCCCCCCAGGAGAATTTTTTTTGTATTCACCAACCACGACTAATGCCCCCATGACAGACCATCCATTAGTTGCTGAGATGTTTTGGTGTGTGTGAGCGTATGGGGCGTTTGAATAATTTTAGCATTTTCTAAAAGTAAACGTGCTATTTTTAACTGCGGATAGAACGTAAATAAGAGATGATTCAGTCAGAAGGAGGTTCAAGCGATGCTGACGACTGTTATGAATAACACCAAAACATGGCGCTATAAAAAGGTACCTCTATGATTAAATCGAATATATTTAAATCTTGCGGTGGGAATCTGAGGTCAAGAACACACTTTTTAAGTACTGCATTAAGAATACACACGAGTCATGGAAAATTGTAACATTGCACTCAAGAGATTTCAGAGCCAATTTGACTTAAAACCTCAAACAAATATCTTTAGTACCGGCTCTTTAAAATGAAATGTATGTGATATATGTTGAATATAGAATCATTTTTGTGCTTTTTTTAAACATTGAATACAACTCAGATCATATGGTTGCACAAGTGCGCACACCCTCTTATAACTGAGACCTGTGTTCAGGATTAACCCATCATTCAAACTCATATGACTCAGTTTAAGGATGACCACTTATGAATTCGGTTTTCGTCGACGCCAATGTTTGCAATGGGGGTCCAAAACAACTGTGCACGTGCCCTGCAGGCGCGCATGCGCACACTCCAGCGTTTTTAAAAATACTTTGGATATTCAAATATCGACGTTTACAGCTGAAAAAAACCGTAATAATGTAAAATACGACTAAACTGCCAATGTTGTAATTGGATAATGAATACTGTACTTCACGGTAAAGGCGACACATGACGTCACTGGACAGGTGCAATGAGGCAGTTATGCTCACACAATACATAATTATTATTTATTACGGCCACTATTTAGCCTGTTTAAAAGCATTGGGCGGAATCCCTGTAGCTATTTGTGCGTTCCTGTGGACTTACAGGTTCGGTAAAACACAATTACTGAGAGAGAGAAAAAAAAGAAAGACAAAAAAAAAAAAAAAAAAAAAAAAAAGACAAAAACGCAATGATAACAAATTGGCCGTTTTTGTGTTCGACGTTCCTTCCATGGAAGGGACTTGCCCGCTCACCTTGATCCCGGAGTCGCGTTCCTGAGAGCGGCTTGTGAATGCCACTCGGCTCGGTGCAGCTGGTGTCGGCGGCAGGTCTTGGTTAATCCTCGCAGTTACTTCCAGACGTCAACCGCAACCCACACAGCGCGCTTGCCTTAAGACGAAGAAAAACACTTATTTGACCTTTGAATCGTACCGTTTCTTCGATCTTGTTCAATAAGGTTTGCAGATGGAGAATAAACGTGACGGTGCAGTACAACAATACACACACATATGCGAGTCGACAATGGATCGGAACCTCCTGTCAGCGGAAATTAATGAGTTGCCTCTTGGTAGAACAGTGACCTCTTGTGGCGCTATTTTGCATCACACCCATTATGGATTACAACTAACCAGTTTTAAATTGACAGACCGTAATTAAAGAACAGAGTATGAACAATCCAAAATAAAACTGTATTGACTCATAACCTTTATGCCATTATTTCCTTTATTGTAAACTTATTTTTCTCATACAAATTATTTACAATGTAGGCCACAAAAACAAAGAGGTGTACAAAGAGAAGCAATGCAGACAAATAGAACAAAAAACATGCATGCATATCGATCAATTGAAATAGATTATTTAGATGCAGGGTGACCCTCCAGGAAAATCACAGTTTTGATTGTTGTTGGATTTTTTTTTTTAGGAGGACGAGTCAGCGTTTTCATCAATTACCATCCACTGTTATAGTCCAAACTGTAAAAAAAAAAAAAAAAAAAAAAGAGAGAATAATGGTTAGGCACACTGCAATCACATTCATTGTGCCTGTGTTTCCATAAGTGTAATGCAATAATTGAATAAAATTAAAACAATATTTAGATGACCAGTATCGTGGTGGATAAGCATACTCCAAATGTTTTTGAACATTAAACATTTGCAACCATTAAATGTATATTTAAAAAAAAACAAAAAAAAACTCTTGCTTGGAATTCTGAGATGAAACATGATACATACTGTGATTAAATTAGGACGATATTTGATGGAATTTAGTGATGATCTGAATCTTGATCACTCACCGTGGTTCAGTGTCTTGGCTTGGATCTGCACCAAACAGCAGCCACGCCATCGCTTGCTCAGGGGATGACCTTTTCCCATATCTGAACAAAAGAAAAAACTATTACAGAATACTATCATATAGTAAGGACTCATCTTGTAACTACTCGGCACAGATTCGGACAAGCTTGTCTGCCATTGTCTTGCTTGATGCTTGACTACTGAGGAGTAAAAGCCGGCATGACACTATGATAAATCTAGCCTGTGTAATTACACAGCAGGAGCATAAATGATGCCTAGTGTACTAACACCACATTGTGTGTGTGTGTGTGTGTGTGTGTGTGTGTGCGTACGCTCTTGTACTCGTGCGACCAGTTTCCACTTAATGACTCGAATCGGTGATGTAATGTTTGGCAAAGCTGAAATATGAGACTTTGTATTTGATCAGGGAGCCGTTAATCTTTTAGACGAAGACACTTTATCACAAATTGCTCCTATAAGATGTCATGCGGTAAAATGACAAAGCTGCTACACAAAGTTCGTTTAAAAAAAATAAAAAATAAAATACCGTGTTCGAGAAGGGAAATAAGTTTTGTAGCTTTCTTCTAATTATGCAGAAAAGTACAACATGCTGTGTGTCACCTCTGCCTGGTGATGAGGTTGACATAATGCCTGACGGCGGCCTGGTACTTGGCCCAGTCCTCCGGGGAAGCGTTGGTGCCGGGACTCTCGGGTTTGGGAGGGTAGGCGTCGGCCAAGCCGCTCCAAAACACCAACAAGCACACGAGGAGTGCGGCGAGCATCATGCACGGTCTCAGCATGTTGGATGGACCCTTGAAGAGGAACAACGCAGCAGTCATGCACAGTCCTTCTGGGTCGCATGGTTGTATTAATAAGTGCCATATATCATCACATAGTTATCAAAACAAAAACCTACTTGTTGGAAGTCTCCTGGAGAGTATTGGAAGGTTGATAATGATGCTGGTGGTGGTGGTGGTGATGCTGGTGCCCCGACTTGCTCCTCTCCTCCGTTTGCCGCCCTTTTATAGTGAGGCGCGCATACCTGATGCGTGCTGCTGAGTAACACTAAACCACACCTCTTACTTTTCCCGCTACTCTGACAGCCACGCGGCAGTGCATTGCGTAACTTGGAATCATCCGTTCATTAAGGATTATGTATGCTATTGCTCATCATTATTTTATTTTTTACAAAATATTTTGGTGACCATATTAGCTCAACGTATTTTAAAAAGCTTTCAGGACAGTGTACTATTTACGAACGATTGTACATTCTGCCCTCTAGTGGACGAACATGGAATTGTTCTGCCTGTCACTATACGTCGCTATCATAAATATATGAATAATCCATCCATTTTCTGTACATCAATGATGAACACATTTAGATTTTTTCTTTTTACAAAAAAAAAAAAGCACTATCAATCTGTGCTTAGGGTTCATTTTGAGGGAGATTGTTGTCGTCAGGATCACTAAATTGTTTTGACTAATCTGATCTGCAAAGACCGAACATATTTCTCTGGGTGGTAATGAAATGATGCAAAGGATCAAATCTCTCTCAGGTGGTCAAAGTAGTCGATTATGTTTTTTTATGACCTATGCAGAAGCTCCAGTTTATCTTGGATCTTCACAGTCTGCTGTTCAGGTTGCTTATCGTTGTGCACGGCGTTCATCTGTTTGCGTTCGCGACAGAGATAGATCTGCGCATCGATGCTTTTGTTATTTGCCTTTTTTTTTTTTATTGCTTAATCGCTAGGTGACATTTCACGGGGTTTATTTGCTTGCTGTGTTGGGGACACTTGCTATTGCGTTTATTGTTAAAATGATGCTATGGAAGCAGGAGCAAGTTTTTCTTATGTCACCTCACATCTCGCAAAAAGTATAGAAACTAAGGCAAAAAAGGGGTTATAACTGCGGTCACTATACACCAGTGGCATAGAAAAGATGAACAAAGAAACAACTCATTTGTATCATTTCAAACTATATTATCATATTATCTGGAGTAAAAGAATAATGATTTTCAGACCAATTAAATAAAATTGGACAATTTCCCACGGCACATTAGTGGAGCGCTGACGAGACACACACCACCTCTAATGGGATCCGACACAAAAGTTGCCGTAAAAATTCTGCCATTAGGACGATATTAACGTTCACTGCCGAGTGACGCCATCGGAGGTATTGCAATAACAAAACACGTTTATTGTTGTGGTTGGAGGTGCTTTGGGGCGAGGAAGGATGATTTTATGAATTCACACCACACGGAGTTTAAGATCAATAATACGGGAAAATGTGGCCCTTTAAGTTAGTTTATGTATTCATTAAACTATCAAGTATCAGCCAAAATGGGCCTAATCATGTGACAAAAATAGTCGTTTTTAACAAATTCTCCGTTTATATTTGAGCGAGTAATACACACGTTGCAAATGCAACTTTAAAAATGAATTTTAAGGGATAAAATCATGTTGTTGCTTCGTAAATGAAGGACACGTGTTGTTCCGGGGGGCTCCCATGAGACATGTGACAGTTCAACAGTCATGAGCTGTTTATAGAATAGTAAAAAAAAAACAAAGCTTTCTTTTTTTTTTTTTCAAGGCTTGTCCCCAAGCGCTTGTCAAAAACACAAGTCGATTTGGGCCGAACTCCCAGCTGGTGGCCTCTGTGGACCTCCTGCTGGCAATAAACAAGCAGTGCCATAAAAGGCTGGAAGTGGATTCTAAGATTACTCATTGATTGCTCGGACCATCTCTCAGCAATTATTGCACCATCATTCAAAGTATGATTAGAGGAAAGCCCAACTGAAGTAAAAATGGATTAAAAAAATAAATTATGAGTAATCCCGGGGTGAAGTCGCCCTGTTGTAACTATCTGATCCTTAACGGTGGCCTTTCCGGAACATTTCAATTCTACTCCAGTAATCAACATCTCAGCGTTGACTCTCCGGTGCTATAAAAGTCAATGGGAAGAAACAACGATGTGCACAGGACAAACTCATTAGCTGTCCGCAGTGTTTGCATGTGAACAAGCCAGATAAGAGCAAAGAGGCAACAGTTCAATTTTTCACACGCCGCTAGCGCTTAGTTAAAACCCTCCCGTGGAGAAGCTCTGATAGAAGGAAACTTTACTTGATCGCCAACTTTGCCATGCCTTGTCTGAAATTTGACCTTTTTCTTAGCCGTCAAAGTTCCACTCCAGATAAAACATCTATTTGCATTACTCAAGCAGTTTACACACGCAAGCATGATGGAAGCGCAATCTCCCGGGAGAAAATCAGACTCCTTCCTGTCAAACGCGTGGAAAAAGGGGGTAATGATGTGTTTTTATTCCGTCTTATCTCTGTCAGTGAGACACTAATCTGAACAGAGTGCTTTTTAGTCGGACATGACATGGTGGAGGGGAAAAAAAAAAATGAAATAATTGCCAGAATCGTTATTACGTGCACATACAATGATGAATCGGAGAATTTCAAATGGTAAAATTCACTCCGGTGTTTCACTACCCTACAGTTAACTTAGCATCGTCAGTGTGTTGCATTGTTAGCTAGTCATTATCCACCATTAGCAATAACAATATTCATTATGTACCCCAATGGAGGCAAGGATGAGCTAGCCAGATGCAGCTCGCATAGGGAACGTTAGTTTAGTACCTAGCATTACCCCATTTGTGCTTTTAGTTACCACATTTGATTTTTTTTTTACATAATGAGGCTGGGGTCATTGGGAGACAAACTGGGGAACTGATGATAATTTGTTGTTGTATACCGTATGTTGTCTAAATGGATCCTCTGAGCGTCAGTGAGGAGCGACCGCTGGGGGGGGGAAAGCTCGTCATATTTCTCCGGGCTAGTATGTTATGGACACTAGCTATTTACTGGCATAAAGACTGAGACCGTGCACGTCAGTTGTTTTCCCAAATAGCGGTGTCTCGTGTGATTCTCCCGTCCCAAGAGGAGAGCGGCTACTCAAGCCTGCTTCTGACTAAGAACCATTTGTCTTTGCCGGGAAGCAGAGCGGGCCAATTACAGCGGCGGGCCCGACTTACTGATGCTTTCATGAGCAGGCCGGCAGCTTCAGGTAACTCTGATGGATGACGCAGGCGACCGGCCTTACGAGGCTTCAGGAAAAAGGTTGATGATTTGATTTCGAGGGCGGTTCTGTGTTTTCACTAGTCGGTACCATATTTAAGAGAATATTTGAAGAATGGAATCAGCTTTTGATATCTTCTCCATCAGCCTGTTATGATTTCCTGGCAACTTAGTATTTGCGTTTTGCTAGTAAGAAATGCACCTATTCAGATTTCTTTGTAGGCTTTGCAAGATGCCACAAGATGGCGCCACATCTAAAAAGTCTAATAGTAAAAATTGAATTGATATAATGGAAGGGGGGGGGGGCTGGAGTAACCATCTCATTTCATCTAAAATCTTTACATGTAAGGGAGGAGCTAAGTTTGGCCTGGGTCGTTAGCGGAAGATAGCCTATATCGAGATTGTAACAATATCTACAAGAACAGAATAACACGCCTGGATCTCGATCAGAAATGGCGCGCAGCTTGACAGTAAAATCAGGTCAATTTTTACTTAAAGTGGAGAATAAGATTGACGTTACCTGTTAGAAGCCACAAAAACCTCGAGTGTCTCTTTTTTTCCTCTTCCCATGCTGATGGATCTACCAAAATCGATTCTGGGAAGTAATTACAACAAGTGTGATCCACTCAACAATGAACGTCGTTAACAATGTTCAATAAGAGCAACTTACCCTTTTACCTTTCTATTCCAAGCAGCAAATTGATTCATTCTGGTTGAAAGTGAAACTCAAGGACTTTTGTATGGATCAACATTGGTAGTTAATATCTGCTTTCTTGTTTTGTGTCACCTGAAACACACTCATAGTTTGATATCAATCACTGTGACTCTGGCTTGGAGGTACGAGTGTACCCGACTGGTCTTATATCATTAGTGGCTTTAAAGAAACACAGACAGGTAATATCAGAGTAGCCAGAAGCGGGTTTGACAGACACTTGCCTGAGAGATAAACAGAAAAATATTGAGAATTCAGTCCATGAAGACGTACTGTTGGGAAGCATTTATAAACTTATATTTAAGTGGTTCAACTTGAACTTCTTTTTCTTGTAACTTTAGACATTCCGTCATTTTCCCGATTGGCAAATTTAAAATGCAAATAAGCATCTCGTCAGCTGCCTCATGTGTGCACTTACGTAAAAGTGAGATGAATGATATCAATCGGGACGGGCATCTTTCACTTGCACCAATAAAAACGTCGGCTTGAGTAAGTAATGACTCTCATTTGTCTGTGCTGGATCAGCGGCCGAGCTCACTGGCGAAAAAGTTATCACGCTGCCACTACCACAACCAATCAACCGCTTTATAAAGTGAGACATCACGATACAAATGTTTAATTCTTTTCGAAGACCGCTTCAAATGAGTTTTCTTCAGAGCAGCAAAATTTATGAGCATTATTTCTACCAACATAAATGCACATCATAATAATAATAACAGAAAACTATCAAACTAAGCAGCAAAATATACATACTCTTTGACTGGCCATGATTATTCTTGTTTTTAATTTGTTTTCTTGTTTTTAATTGTGTAAAATGCACGGTCACAAAATTTGCCGTTCAATTCCTTGTGAGACAACACCGAGCTGGGAAGAGAAAAAAATTGAAACAGTTGGACGTGCATTTAAAAGTTTAGAGAAGGTCAATTTAACAAATTAACATCCATCGGAGGGGTTAATTTCAAACCACTCGAGCAATTAATTACATTCGTATATATACATATCTCTAGGACATGATTTTATAGCAAGGTCTTTAAATATACTTTTAAAACAACAAAAACACAATCAAATTGAGAGCGCGAGAGCGATTGATAAGACAAAAATGTTGACTGAGCAGTAACTCTGTTTCAGCGCTTTTTACAAGCTAACAAACCTCTCACAAATTATAACAAGCCCAAAAATGAACATTTAAAATGAACCAACAGCAGTTTCTGTCAGCTTAAAACGCAGGATTAGAGTGGATGACCATTTTCAATTACGTTGCGTTGAAATACTTCCCAATTTGTTTGTCTTTCAAAATGTACACCTTCTCAAACTAAATAGGCCCGAAATTGCACGTGAAAGCCCGATAGCTCAAACTTTTTGCAAGTAGTGTATTATGAAAAATGGCCAGTCAAAGAGTGAGTTCATTTGGAAGAGACACCTTGTGGCTGTGCACAATAAAAGCGGGGATGACTGCTCACGGTGCTCCTCTATGCTCATTCTGGCTGTCCATTCTGCAGCCAAAACAAAACAAAATTTAACAGTGATGTCCCATTTTCTCCGCTTCTTCAGCTTCTTTCTCCAGCAGCGACTCCACCATCTTGGGAAGGAAAGCTTCAAGAAAATGAACCAAGTCCTGAAAAACTCCAGCTGGGTCGCTGCACGGCTCCAAGCTCAACACGACCTTTGTGCTTTCTGCCTCACCCACTATGTGGGGCTGAATCTTGAACTCCAGCGGTCTCTCGAGCGCCACTTCTTTCTCAATGATGCGATCTGTGACTTGGGCCTCGAGCTGCATGCAGCTGCCTTCGGGCCTCAGGTCGGTGTCTTTGATTAGTTCACGCCGTACTTTTCTCCTGCCGGCCCACACGGCGTGTTTCTGGCCCCACAGCCAGTAGGGAGGATCCCGCTTGCCCCTTTTGGACATCCTCGGTTTTTTGCCTTGAGGGGAAACCTGCATGTCGTCGTCGGCAGCAGAGAGTCGCCGCTTGGCGCCCACCGCGGCGGGATGCTCCATGCTGCCGTTTACCGACGTGTTGAGGGACCCTGAACTGGTCTCCATTTCTGCCGAGACGTCTGCGGCCGAATCCCCAGAAAAGCCAAAACCCGATGACACAGTGAGGTCACATCTGAGGACACTTTGGAAGATCTGCTCCACAGCAGTGCACACCTTTTCGAACCACACCGGGCGGAAATCATCTTTGGCCGTGCGGAGGGCTTTGGGAAGTGTGGATGGTTTGAACGGAATGCTGATTTTCAGCTCGTCTTCTTTGGTTTGCGCCACTCCGCCGTTGGGGGTGAATAAACGCACAAGGCCCCAGGACTTTCCTTTGGTGGACTTTTGCAAGTACTGGAGGCTGCGGCAGTACTTCTCTGCGTCCTGGCAAGCCTTCTGGAAACATCTCTGGGAGCGCTCATTCAAGTTCCCTGCTACGTTGTGGGAAAGCTCAAAGGGATCCAAAACATTGAGGGGGCCCAATTTAGGTCCACGCTTAGTGGGGTTTTCCTCCTCGTTATTTTTGTGACTAAAGTCTGTGACTGGGATTGCATGCCCCTCCCGCAATGATATAACACTACTTGCAAAATCAAACTTGGCATAGAAGGAGAAGAAACCAGCCAAAAGGGTGCCTGGCAGAAACGACATCGGAATTCATCTTAGAGCTGAACTATTTTTGAAAAATCATCTAATTGCAATTGTTTTCTGCAGTTGCGTTCTAATATGTAATTTTTTTTCTTTCAAGGTCCTCTTTCAACGTGTTATTTTAAACTTGTGAATTGGGTCTTATCCCAAGGCACCATTGTACATTAAAATAATGACGGAATCACGGTACGATGGATGGACTTACAGAGATCCTGGCTGTTTCCACTGGGGGGCACCGCGATGGGCTGACTGGGGAAGGTGCAGTTCCATCCTTCAATCACACATTCCTCTTCCTCACCTACAAGGTCAACAAACACTTTCACACATTGGAACTGGTACTTGCCAGCCACACTTGCTTTTCTCATGTAAATACAAGACTAAATCAACTTGACTTGTTCAGAAACATTTGCGTGCAAGTTGAAAATGTTGCAAAACCTATTTATTATTTACATTATGAGACACAGCAAATACAAGTAGCATTACTATGATGAGCTCACTATTTGGCAGAGCGAGTCAACACTTACAGGCCATGTCTTTGAGGCGCTCCACAGTGGGGAGAACGGGAGGCTCACAATTTTGCAGGAAGAAGATGACAAGCAGCGTCAAAGCATAGTTGTTGAGCAGTGGACCGGAACCGCTGGGGTTACCTTTGGGTTACAACACAAACCATGTGACAGGAGATTTTACTGGAATAATACGTTATCAGCCAAATCAAAGAGTGACTGTTATTATAAAGTTCTTCAGGCAAGGACGACTTCTCAGCAGGACTTTTAATTAGGTTGTAGGCTGTGCCTTTCACTTCGAAAATGAGAATATTGAGATTTTTATTACTGCTGTAAATCAGGGGAGGTTTTGTGTTGTAAAATGTGATTAAATACTGTAGTTTATTTGAATTGGGGAGTGGGGCTGTCATTTTTTACTTTACCAATTTAATAAAAGTTTAAACAAAACATCTACTAGTAATACAAATGTATAAAAATGTCTTCATTTTGTATAGTATGTATTATAAACAAAAATATTTAACCTGTTTTTAATGTACTACATGAAAAAATATGTAAAATGACTTATTTTAAAGGGGAAAACATTTTTAATGCAACACACAGCACAGGACTTCTGATCATGTAAAATGCCCAGTGGGCCAGACAGAATCCAAATAAGTAAACAGAAGTGAATTTCTACTGACATCTAGTGGGCAAATATAAAACAAAACCTAAAGAGAAGAATCAAATCAATGTGTGTATGTAATCCACTAAAAATTCTCACTGAATTGGAAATGTTACCTGCCAGTTGGTTCTGTTTGGCCCAGTAGCGTATTGTGAACACCAGAGGCCTCAGTCTCTCGTCTATTCCTGAGCATAGCTGAAGGAAGCGGGTGTTCCTTACGGCCAGACTGAGGAGGCAAAACAAGTTTTTAAAAATATTACATTAACATTAAAAATAAAATTAAAGAGCATGAAATATAATCATGTAAAACAACCTGTTGTTGATCGTGATGTCCCCTTGCAAGTTGAGCTCGCGGTGATGAAATTTGACCACCGGGAGGCGGGCACTGCTGACCACATGGACTTTGTGCACACTGGGCACGCAGCGCCTCAAGATGGTCGCCACCAGGTCCAGAATCTCGGCGGGGGAGGCCGTGGACAGGTCGATGTCAGACAGGATGGAGTCCTCCGAGTGGCCATCGTCTGACATGCACTCGACTGCCTGACACCGAAGGAAGACAAATCAATCCAAAGTAGAAGATGGACAACTATTTAAATTATGTCGCACCTCTGATGTACACTTGGCACGGGCCTGGAAGACTTTTGTGTTCTCCAAGTCCAGAACCAAGTCCAGGTCACAGGCGTGAATGCCAAACGTGTTGACAGACGAGCCAAATGGCAAAATCTGGCTATCTGTAAGTTGCACATGACAGGAGACTTATAAAAATAAAGTCGGGGGATGTTTTTTTAATATAACTTTTTTGAGTTGAGCCTTTTTCATTGCCAACTCAAATTGAAAAAAGGAAAAATAATAAAAGGATTTTGGATACCTGGAAAAAACTCCACAAAGACCTCCTGCAAGAGTTGCACCAGCAAGTTTCGAGCCTTTTTCTCAGTATCTGCAAGCTGGAACCGGTCCTCAATGTACTGCATCTGAGCATTAACCTAACGGAAACCACATTAGTTAAAAAAATCAAGTCCAAAGAGAAACTAACCTGTTTTAGAAGTCCTTGCTTTGGCCTCACTAGTGAGTTTAAGGATAGATTTTTAACATTACTTACAGAAGGAAGCTGACAGAGTTGTGGTTTTAGGTGATCCAGAACTTGCTGCAAGTTCTGCAGGTCACATTTCTTTTTGGGGATGAACTTGAATTCCTTCTTCTCCCGGGGTTTGACACGCAGCTTGAGTCCTTTCATTTTGTGCTCGACGCAGGACAAGGCAGCCTGAATGCTCTCTGTCTGGTTGAATTGCACAATGGCAAACACGCCCTGGAGATGCAGAAGGTCACCGCGTAAACAATTTGAACTCAGTTTATGAAAAAGATCAAATAAAACCAATTGCCTGACTTTGTCTTTGTCCACGATAACGTCGGAAACGGCTCCAAATTGCTCGAAGTAGTCCACCAGGTCAGCCTCTGAGATCTCCGGTTTTATGCCGCTGACAAACACGCTGTGATGCTCCTGGGTCTTCCTGGTGGTTCGCACATTGCTTAATGTTTGGTGCTTTCGCCCTTTGACGTGCTGATCCACACTTGATTCTAAAGAAGATGGAGCACCACAAACAGAAATCATAGGGAGAAATACAGAACAGGAATACATGGCGACTAGGCTTCTAACTATGAGAATTAGTTCCACATGGCTTAAATTTCAACACCCAGTACTAGTTATTTGTAAATTAGTTATTTTACTTTCACTTCAAGTTTACATTGTTGTGTAAAAAAGCTAGCGAAAATAACGAAGCTCATTTAGTGGCGTTGCTTACGGTTTGGTAGGTTGACGTTGCATAAGACACAGTGAAAACCCCTAGGCGTCGTTTTAACGTCGCTTTTGGATTCCATAACTTATTAAAAAAAGAACCTGAATTACAATTATCTTATTAAACACAAAAAACTGACGACAGGAATACTCAGTGTTCCATGTGTCGCTCAAATCTCCCTCCAACGCGGGACAAACGTTTGTTCCGGGTTTACCTCCAAAAGGTTCCGGGTTGTTCCAACTGCGCTTGAAAAGGTTCCGTGAATTTAAAATATCAAGGACAAACAAAAACGCATCTTTTAAGTACTTGTACATAAAACATATACACACACCTATACATAAATGTATATATAAACAATTTCTTTCTTAAAGGTGTAGCTCATACTGAGAAAATCATAATTATTGCCAATCACATTAGTCTTAAGAGAAAGCATTTTGTTTTTAAAATTTTTGCTCTCTGAAATTGCAATTTTTCACAATAAATGAAAATGATTCAAATAAACCGCCACCAATTTTATCTTGTCAATATCTAGCAAGAATAAAATGGAATTTTAGATTAGCACTTCTAATACTGGAATCTAGTTTAAGACAAACTCACACGATGCAGGAGTTGTCGATCATTGTGAAGATACTTCAGCCAGTTTGAAGCACTTTGAGGGCCTTGACAGGTGGAAAACCTCTAACTCAAGTGAAAGACGTTGTACAGCAGAATAAAATACACAAAAATGCAATTTTATTTTCTGCCACAATTATAACACAGCTCAAAATCATGTCATGACAGAAATACCCTTGAAACGTAATTTAATTAAATTCCCTGCTGTTAAAAACGACAACAAAACACAATGCTTAACTTTTCCTCATAAAAATTCAACATAAGACATAATAGTGCCAACTAAAACAGACTTAAGGTTAAAAAAAAAGAACTCATTCTGAAAAATTGCTCTAAACAGAGGTGCTCATTTCTACCGCTTTTACTCATTTCTTAGCTGATCTTCCTCTTCTGTTTTTCGGCTGAGCCTCCGTCTCATCAGTGTTGACCTTGCTGGGGGACTCATCTGCGACCTTTGCCCCTCGCCTAGCTCTCTTGGCAGGCTGAGGCTCCACTGCTTTTTCTGGGAGGTCATCTTCAGTTTTATCCGCATTTTCAGACTCACTCTGGCTTTGCGTCTCGGTGTGCACACCAGGGCTTGACCTCTTGCCTCTGACCACTCTCGTGGATCTTTTAGGGATCTCTTGGACTTGGACCTCCATGTTCCATTTCACTGTTTTTTGTGGTTCTTGCACAGTGGCGTTTGAATGGCTGGTGGCACGTGACTGTTTTTTGTCAATTGCAGCCAATTCTGTTGAGGATTTAGCAACTGGCCGTCTCTCCCTTTTGACTGGTTCTACTGAAGCTGGAGCTAACTCTGGAACTGTCACTGGAGCTTTTTGGGCCTCCTCGCAGGCAGAGGCCAGCCCTCGTCGCACTCTCTTAACCGGAACGGCTTGTTTCACGTCATCTTTCAAACTGGTTTTTATTCTTCTCCCCCTTTGTTGCTTGTGTTCATCTTCCGTTTTATCTTCTGGCACCTCTGAGTTGGGAGCATCTTCGGCAGGTTTTGCTCTGCTGCTTCTGTGGGATTTTTTGGATGGTGTCTCAATTGGGTCATCTTGTTTTTCTGCGGGAGGAGGCTCAAGTGCCGCTTGCTTTGGTTTTCGCACGGCTCGTTTTGTTTTTGCAGAAGCAGGTTGACTTATCTGCTCTGGTTCAGAAGCCTGTGGCGCTTCTGCTTCAACTGGGTTAAGATTTTCTCCATCAACATTTTTCTCAACCTTTCTGCCACTCCTCAAAGTTTTTGTACGCTGCAGGGTTCCAGGCTCTGCTACCATGGAAGTCTGCTCGAGCTCTTTTTCGCGCTTGGCGTTTCGTCCTCTGGTTCCTCTGGCAAGAGGCTTGGACTGAGTATCTGTTTCCTCAGAGGTGACTTTGAGTTCTTCTGGCTCAACCGTCTCAGCGATGACTTTCCTGCCTCTTCCTTTTTTGTTCGTGGGTGCTGGTAGCGGAGCTTGTTCCATGTCAAATATTTCTCCTGGCTCGGTTAGATCAATGGGCACTTGCTTCATTTTCCTGCCCCGGCTAGGCTTCACGATTGAGTTCTCTGCGGGAGTCTTGGAATCCTCTTGGCTGGTGTTAGTTTCTGAAGTTTCGGTCACCGCATCTTTCTCTGGCACTATTTCAGGCAGAGCGTCACAAGTTTCTGCCTTTGTCTTCCTACTTCTGGTAGTTTGCTTCCCCGCGGTGGGCGCGGTTGCTTGAGCTCTCGTCTTTCTTACGGCCCTGATTGGAGCAGAGAGGACCTCTTCTTCCACCGGTTTGCCTCTTCTCCCCCGAACAGACTTCTTTTGAACAACAGGGACGTCTTCCTCTGCTGCAGTCTCCACTTGTTGCAAACTCTCATTGGAATTTATGGCTTTCGTTTCATGGTGTTCAGTTGCCATCTGCTCCGGTTGGTCATCACTAAGTTCCTTGACATCTAAACCTGGTGAATGCAAATGAGAAACATCGGCGTAATTTAACTTAAGGAAAAAAAACATGTTAGCTCATGAATGATAATGCAACGTAGGCTCACCTTTGGGCTCTGGCAAAGCTTCGGCGGCAGCCTCGATTTCTTTAGCATATCTTCCTCTTCTAGGCTTGGGGGCAGCTTTCGGTTCTTCAGCGGGTGGTTCAGTTGGCTCTACTTTTCTCCCCCTTCTTCCTCTGACAGGAGCAGAGACAACAGGTTCCTGAGATGGTTCCACCATCACCAGTTCTGCCGCTTTGGCTCTTCTGCCACGGACAGGTTTCTTGGGTTTGGTTGAGTCGATGGAGGCCGTGTCCATTTCCGTCACTCCGGAAACTTCAGAAGACTCACAACTAACGGTTGGAACCGCTGCTAAAATCTCAGGTATCTCTGCTAAAACAAGATGGGGGTGGAAAATATTAGACTTCTTTAATTTGTCCGAGTCAATTTTATGATTATGACGTGCCGTACCTTTTGTGATGTCCGTTTGACAAGCGCTCACACCTGCTGAACTGTTGTCCTGTGCTTGGACAGAAAGTACCGTACCTTCTGCTACGTCCATCTCACGACTCGCAAGCTGATCTCTAAACTGTAAGAGATGCATAAAATGGAGACATTAGCAATGCATGCGGCCAGATATCACTCCAAGTTCTGTCCCTCATTCCATCCTTCACCTCAGCAGGTTCCTCCATGAGCTCTTGAAGCCCCTCAAAGTCCTCCACGGGATCAATACCCCGCAGTCTGGGTGACCTCATGAGCCGCTTGATGCCAAAGTGCTCATCCACCGGTTCACTTCGCACTTTGGGAGTCTTCATGAGCCTGTCGATTCCGAGGGGGCCTTCAACGGGAGCGTGTCTTTGCCTCTGTGTTTTCATGATTCTCTTGCTAGCCGAGAGGCATTCCGCAGGGGAGCTGGTCACTTTAAGAGTTGACGGCTCTTGAATTTCTTCAGCTGTCGCTGGTAGCTCCAGCAAGGCTTTCGTCGGTGTCTCCGGCAGGTTTACCACCCCACTGAAGGAAGCATCGGCAACTTCTGTTTTGAGGACTTTCTCTTGTAGGTCATTGGCTTCACTCTGTTTTGGAGTGGTGAAAATTCTTCTGACTCCAGTGAAGCATTCTTGTTGCTCAGCTTTCTTCTGCTTTGGTGTTTTCAGGAGGTTCCCTCTCAGATCCTCCAGAGGTTCAGCCTTCTGTTTTGGGGTCTTCAGGAGTCTCCTCACACCTGTGAGACACTCTGGGAGCTGCAACTTCTGCTTCGGGGTTGTTACGGCACTCGTCTTCATTTCGGTGCTTGGCTGTTCGGCAAAATCGGTCATCATCTCCATAGATGAGGCACCACTGATGAAGCTGGAGTCTTGACTGCCATTAAGTAGGCGTTTCACCGCCTCTTTGTTGTATCGGCCCACTTTTACCGTCGATCCGAGAGAGAGCGGCGACACGGCCATCTCACCTGGAAATGGGTCGAGTCGTGACTTTTTTTTTTCTCCTCCCACTTGTTCAAAGTTCACATTCGGTCAAAGTGGAAACCTTACCTGGCTCCTCGGGAGTGTTCAACACAGAAGGATCGAATCCAGGTTGTTCATTAAGTATCAATGGAGCCGTCACGGAGCTGCTACGGTTGACTTCCGATCTTCTCTTGCCCTCTTTTGAAGGCGTTTTAAACATTTCCGAGATTCCTAAAACAAAACATGGTATATAAAATGGAGGCCCAAGAAAACAAGACCAGGCGTAAGAATGTAATTACCTGACAAATCCTCATCCGTATTCATTTTTTCCCTTGAGATTGCCGTGTTGAAGATGACCTTTGGTGCAGCGGCAACTGGGTGCGGAACTTTCTGCGTGAACGCTCGGCCCACAACAAAGGTAGCAGGCGAGTCGGCATGTCCGGTGCTCGCATGGCCCGGCTGCTTTCTTAGCGGAGTCTTCGAAAGTCACACTATAGTCAGCGCATGAAAAGATAACCGTGCTTTGCTTGGACAGTAAATTTACCTGTGCTGTGGCCGCCGTCTTCTTCGCAATCCTTTTTGTCGTGACAGTACTTGTGACTGCATTTCTAACAGGCACGGGCGCTTGAACTTTGGCGCGGCCGAACTTGACAGTGTCAGCCCAAGACATTGGAGCTGAAATGAGGAAAAAAATGTGGAAAAGATTTGATGAGGGGGGAAAAAAAACGTTATAATGTAAATAAAACAGTAAGTTGTTTTTCCTGTACTCTGCCAGCAAGTTATTTTGATGCCATCATCATCATGTTTTCGTTTTTAATGCAAGTTAGCGATACCTTTCAGCGATGCTCGGGAAATGCCGCTTCTTCTTAAGAATTTAATGGCACTGTTAGTCAAGGGAGTCTTGCATGACTTTCTCTTCATGCTCTTCCTTCTCAAAGGGATTTTGGGTGTCGCCGTGACAGACTGCACCGGATCACTGGCGGCGGCGTCTTCGGCAATCGGTGACGGGGTTTTGATGCGAGACACAGAAAACCGTCCTTTCAAGGATGGAAGCTTCTTTTGGGAGCCCTGGGGTGTTTTTTGGTTGACATTTTCCTGAGGGGTAGGCCTGGGGGACATCCTTTTCACACTGGTGCGTGTTTCCTTGTTAGTTGAGCCCTTGGGCAAAGGCGTTTCCAATTTGTTGCCGGAGGTCGGTGTGTTGGGTTTTGGTGACTTCACAGAGGGAGATTTCTCTTTTGAAGAAGCCTGGGCCGAATTTGGCGACTTACTACGAGGAGAAGGTGTACTACGAGGAGAAGGTGTCCTGGGTTTTGGAGTCTTCTTTAAAGCAGATGGCTCTTTGGAGGATGGGGATTTTCCCTTTGGAGAGTTTTTGACAGGCGTTTTAGGAGATCTAGAGCTCTTCTTTGCACGACTTTCAGCCCCCTGCAAAAAAAGAAAAAAAATGGATTGTCAAAAAAAAAAAACATTAAAAAAAAACCCGCACAATGCACATTTTAAGGTTCAACCACAAGAGTCTCACATTTGGCAGGCCGATGACTGACGCTCGTCTCAGCAGTGATTGTTTGGCTTGAGCAAGACAGAAGCTTCTTCTTGGATTCTCGCCTTTACGCAAGGGAGAATCGGGGGGCAATTTTTTGTCAAACAACTCGGGAACAAGGGAGCTTCCAAAAGAAACGCGTTTCTTTTTCATCCGTGATGCCGGCAGATCGAGCAAAAGCTCTTCACTTTTGCGTTTTCTTGGGACTCCTTGAAGAATAAAAACAAATTGAATGAATATCAGTTTGATCGGGGTGGGGGGATAAATTGTCAATAATATAACGATTACCTTTTCCAGTGGTTCGTGGTGAATTTTTGTTTCGTGGACTCGGCATCACTTCGTCATGCTGGGTCGGTGTGACTTCCTTACTCCTACGTCTCATAGGCGACTTGGGTGTTGGAGTACAAATTTGCTGAACCGCGTCACTGCTTCTCAACTTCTGAGTATTGACATTCTGACCCGTCTGCAGCGAGCTCACTTCAGACTTGAGATTTTCTGTACCTGGAGTCACCACATCAGAGACAAGAACCCGAGGGCAACTCTTACGCTTTTTGTCAGACATCGGGGTGACAATCGTACTCTTAGTCTCTGCTGTGGCTTCGCCATTAGAGACTTCGGCCTCGGCCACCGTTGATGTGTTTTGATTTGTGGAAACATTGCTATTTCTCGGGGTCTGGAGGAAGGTGGCGGAAGATTTCTGAGGGGTCTTAACATCCAGAGATTTTCTGATCATTTGATAGAGATCACTAAAAGGAGACGCCGTCTTGCTTTGCTGCACTTTACCATCTCCCTTGGGGTCCTCCCCCTTAGCCTGCTCCAGTGACCGCTGGATGCCGCGGTTGGTTCCATCTTTTAGATGGGGGTTGGGGGTTCCGGGTTTGCTCCCTTTGGCAAATTTCTTCGGTGTGGGAGGCGGAGCGTACTCAAACCTGAAATTAAAATGCATTCAGTATAGACCATCCGTTATCCATTTGGACTTTGCTGCTTTGTAATGTTGTTTGCCAGGGCATTTGCGCCACCTTGTGGCTACTTGCCAAATCACACGATACACAGTTTAAAAAGTGAGTTCCTGGAGATTTAAATAATGGCCAACATTTTAAGGTACAATCATAGCCGCAGGCTCAGCGAGTACTTAAACAGACGCAGGCACAAAAACAAAAGAATGATAAGGCGTTGAAATATGTATGCCACCATTCTGCATAACTCACCTGAAAGAACGATCGACAATGGTTATGACATCTCCACCCTTTAAACGCTCAGGCTTTTGTAGCGCCTCCCCGTTGACACGGGTCGGGTTCACTGAGCTCAGATTGGTTAAAATAACCTAGGAGAAACAAAGGAAAAATTAAAATGCTTATTTTTAACATTAGGACCCCAATTCAATGAGGAATGAAATAAGATGTATTGAGAATAATTTCAAATTCAACAACAACAAAAGCCCAGGCATGCACGTTCAGTGTCGCTTGTGTTACCTCTTTATTTTCATTCAAATCAATTCTGCAGTGTTCCTTAGAGACTTGGGGAAGCTGAATACGAATGTCACAGTCAGCTTTCCTGTTGCAAAATGGACGCGTTGAAAAAAATAAGTCAAACTACATAAAGGACTTGGCAATATTTATAAAGTTGGAAACTTGAGGTAATTATGAAAAAAAAATCACGATTATTTTGAATGATACTGAAATCATGTTTCGAAATAACATAAAATGAATGGTACAGTACAATAAATAATCAACAAATTGTGCATTTGAGCTCACCTTCCAAACAAGCACGATGCAGTAAGAGGAAATTCAGTGCCATCTCCTCCAGTCCGCTTAACCACGACTATCTTTCCATGTAGTGGCATTCTGGCAACGTTACCTTTAACCGAGAGAAAGACATTTGTAATCGTTAAACAAAACCTGAGCTAATTGGGGAAACACCAAATAACACAAACAAATGAACAATCATCGAGCGAATTATAGCCTCGTGTACATTATTGTACGTGTTAGGAATTATTTGCTTCAATTCGAAACATCGCTCTACATCTCGCACAGAATCTTCAACAGGCAATTTAAATCAAAAATGGTTTATAAAATATTAGCAGAAAGACAATAAGTGATACTCGTCAACTTCGTCAGCCATGGTATATTTAATAAATAATAAAAAGTAGGCTTACCTGGATTCTTTTAATTACACGTCGACCTCGGAAAATCCATACACGTACACACGGGGGTTGTTCCGCAAATAAATGTTTAGTAAAATACTAATATCATTACAAAACGAGACTAAACCCAAACAGGTTAACCACGCGTAGCTAACGCAAAACTACTTACTACGAAGCATGCACCGGTTTTCTTTTTTTCTGAGCGAAGCTGGAGTATCCCTCCGCCTGTCTGTACAAAACGCAATCTTAACATCAATATAACATGCCAACGTATGTATCGTGGTGATTTAGAGAATGATTGTTTTTAACAAATTAATTTAAAAGCTTTTTAGGTAGTCTTTCTAATATTCAATCGTTCTTTGAAGAAAAGAACTATATTGTTTACAAATTCCGCGGAGGGATAACCCTTGTCTTATAGCGCAATCATTTCAAAACATTTGAAATTCCGCGCGAAGGACTCTGATTGGTCAAAACGCCACTCTATCTGGTAGGCGGGGCCCGTCAAATGAGTCTTTTTTTTTAAAGGACGTGACGTATAAAGGGCGTGACGCATCTATGCACAATATTTAGATTGTTACGACAAGATTACAGATATAAATAAAGATAAAACTGATCTCACCCAGAGAGCAATTTTACCATTTCAAATGACTGAATGAATGCATGAATGTAAACACAATTTAGCCAAATGATTTGTACTTTTAATCAAGTGAATGGGGTTGGAAGGGGGAAAAAAAGCATTGAAGGAGTTGTTGAAAGAAGAAAATACACATTTCTGACACACACTGACCACACAAACATTGTATTATTATTAAATGTTGGTTTTATTTTATTTATATTTTTTTCATATTTTTTAAAATTTTCTTTCTTCTTTTACCCCCCAAATCGCTTGATAATCTTGACAAAAAAATGCAACATATTCCATATTTCTGTAGTAATCCAGATAAGCCACAGAGTCAAGTTGCACGCTCTTTTTCGGGCAGTCCTGCATGTCGAGGGAAGCAGCTTGGACCATATGGATGTCGCTGGGTCGCTTTCAGTTTTTCTTATGTGTGACTGAAGGAAAATATCAGGGCTCAGTAGCAGAGTCTGTGTGTGATGGAGGGGAGTGCAGTACAGAACATATACAAAGGACAGGCCAAGCATACAAAATGATTCCTTCCTGAGACGTTGGCGTGCGTGTGTGTGTACAGTAATGATAATCTAATCATGATGGAAGTGAAGGCGTTTTGGCGTAAAGTGATCACAGGGTGCAGGGTTGGTTAAAAAGTCATTCTTGAGGGGGTACAAATCAGGTATCGGGACTTTAATGGAGTCTTTGGACACCCACTATAGCAGGGGTAGGGAACCTATGCCCTGTGGGAACATTTTAACCAGCCAATTCTAGAAAAGAAACCCTCTCAAGGCACCACTGCATCAGAAAAAAGTTCCCTACCCTTGCACCACTGACGCAAATCAGCGATAAGTGAGACTCCCTTGGGTTTTCAATACAGTGTGTACAGTCCACCACTCTTCACATTTGAACTCTGAAGCTGCAAACCTGAGCCTGAAAAGCTACAAGTGGCATCCATGTTGTTGTTTTTTTTTTTTCAAGAGCAAAAGAAACCACCACATTTGTTTCTGCTACATGGCCCAAAAAATGCTGGAGTGCTACTGTTATGAACACACACGCAAAGGGATGTTTGTGAATACCACATTGTGGACAGCCAGTGATGTGGAGTGTGTGTGTGTGTGGGGGGTGGGGGTGTTAAGGGTCTGTCCAGTATTTAGTAGGACACAACATGAAAGAAATTCCTTCAGTAAAGTGTGCTCAAAATGTATTTTTTTCTTGAATCACAAACCCATGAACAAAACACATAAAAGGTATTCTTTAAAAAACAAATCATGTGAAGCCTAAAACTCTTCATAGTTTTAAAGAAATTAATACAGCTTATATACACAAACTCAAAAGGCTACTTAACCTTAATAATGAATCTTCATTAATTGGATTTCTTGAAAGGACCTGTGACCATATCATACAACCGAGTTCATACAATCATTTGTTTCCATGTTCCTGGAGGCAATAAAATAAGAAAGAACCTGGAAGAATAGGAAGAGATGCTCATTGCAACTTGTTTTCTGTGCATATTAGTGTGTGCGTGTTTGTATGTGTGTATGTGTGTGTCGTCATCTGAGGACTGGAAGGAAATGTCATTCTCTTTTGCTTTTTTTTTTTTGTTAATTAGAATAATGTACACGTGTGAGCAAACTATTTTTTTTCCTCCCATGATGGGTAAAACAGTGAGGGGAGTACAACAATCTGTAATCTCAGAAAACACGCCCTCGTTACGGCCTCCCATTCAATCACGATAATTCCTGAACTTTTCTATATATTTATATATATCTGTGTACGAAATCTGTTTTATTTTTTTTATTTTTTGAAGCTGGGAAAAGAGAAAAGACCCAGAGTCTCTGAGGTGGAAGAAGGAGGCAGAAGAGGAGGAGGGTCTTTTGACAAGTCCCGAGCTTGTAGTCTGCATCTTCAACAGCAACGACAACAACAACGAAAAAAAAAAAAAAAGTGTCTGGTGTTGGTCAAATCTGTCCAAAAGTCTGTCACATCCCATCCTGGCTGCTCTCACTTCCTGTGCTGCTTCAGGCGACTTTCCAACAGCCTTCTGGAGAAAGATGGAGGAGCAGCGGTGGGAGGATGGGAGGGAGGGGGGGGGGTATCATCAGCAGAGTTTACGGTGTTGTCTCTGGGAGGTGGCGCGGCGATCCCCCGGCCGTACCTCCCCTCACACGAGGCAAAGCAGACCAGGGGGGAGGTCTCCATCTGGCATCAGTCAAGGACTTCTCCTTCACACCTTCTCTGACTGACCGGCGTGTGTGAAAACAAACAAAAACAAAAACCCCAACGTGGGCCGTTACTACGGCGATTGTGTGGCTGGACTGCTTTGGGCGGAGCTCGGGGACAGACTGGGGCTGCAGCTGCCCGGCGGAGTGGCGCAGGGACGGCCCCCCGAGGCGCCGCTCTCCAGGCCCTCGGAGTTCTCCAGCATCTCCTGGATGAGGGGAGGCATGGAGCCCGGGATCTCCATCTTTAGCGTGATGACACGCTCAGCACCTATTGAAAATAAAATAAAATTAAATGAAATAAAATAAAATTAAAAGCAGGATTGAGGCATCCCTCATGTTGGGTACGCACCTTTAGCGCTGATGCTCCTCAAATCGGTGATCTTCATCAGCATCTTGGGGAACATGTGCGGTTTGTGTGGCCTCCTCTTCCTCACATAGATCTTCAGTGCCTCCAGGAGAGGTTCCTGCAGGACGTCCACCTTCTCTGCTTGTTCCAGATCCTGACGATCTGTCCAGGAAAAACAAATTGGTCGTGTCTCCAGAAGGCCACCAGATCTGCGATGTCTTGGGTGAATGTCGCGTACCACCACACAGCAGGCAGATGGCGCTGAGTAGCCCGGTCTCAGCATCGTCCATCTCCAGAGGGATCAGCTGGTTGGCGAAGGCGAAGACCAGGTCGGTGAGCGGTCCAAAGCCGGCGTTGTGCATCTGGGTTCGGTTTAGCGTGAGTCCGTCTGAGAAGGTCATGGTGTCTTGCTCTGGCGTGTAGCGCGTACAGATCCGGAGTATCTGTGGACGCGGGGGACAGAGCTTTGAATGAGGTTCAAAGTAGGACAGCCTGACATTGAGGATCATGAATATTTCAAACGTGCGCTCATCAGCCAGTCGCAGGCTGTCGTCCTCACCAGGATGTCCAGACAGGCGGCTTTGAGCAGGGTGATCTGATCGGCGATGGTGAGCGTGGTGAAGCCGGGAAGCTGCTTGGCGAATTCCACCGTCTTGATGATACATTTGGTGGACAGCTCGCTGAACTTGTCCCAGAGGTCCACGTCCAAGGACACGCGTCGCTCTGAGCTGTTGTTCTATCCGGACATAAATACAACAATTAATTCCACGCTCGCACTTATTACGACATCTCCGGCGTCACGTGACCGACCGTAGTGTATTTGCCGAGCTGGCAGAGGGAAGGGAACGTTTCCTTGTGGGCCTTGCGCACCCTGTCAATCATCTGCTCCGTGTCGGGACTCAGCACGTAGCTTTCCGTACATTCCTGCTTCTTTTCGTCCTTCTTCTTCTTGTTCCGGTCGTTTCTAACAGCTTCAGAAAAAAAACAGGGAGAAATTATGAGCGGCGTGCACCCTAGAGGGCCAAAAACACGAGATAGGGTGTTTAGCATTGGAATCCCATTACACCCCCCCCTACCCCAAGGCGTCCAGAACGTGGTGAAGCTTAGCCTGTGCGTGGGTGGTTTGGGTGCTGCTTGATAAATAGTGCTGGAGGATGAAGCTATCCATAAAGCTGACAAATCACCACAGCTTTCATTAGTGGGTGCCGGCTAATCTAATAACATGATATGACAAATATCCCGCCTCTAATGGTTTTCCAAGGGTTGGCTTTTGGAGGCGAGAGCGGCTAAAGCCTTCCAGCGCCTCGCTCTTAATGTGACGGCGGGTGCCAATGGTAACAGACTTACAGTATATTCACCGCAAGATAGAATCATTTGAGTGAATCAGGTTTGTATCTTCTGCCCTCCAGGAAGCTAAATTTGATGACCTTGGATCAGATTTAATCCTAACCTTGATTGTTAAGGGGCAGAACATTGGGGCCGATGGGAGATCAGTGACAGAAGGGCCTGGCCCGGGGCCACGGAGGAAAGCGCTCATCTGTGCCGCGACTCGTTCATCAGCCCGCCAGGAAGAACACGAAGGCGGGTACGACTCTCATTATTCGGTGCTGTGTATCTTATTGTAATTCCGCTTTTAAAGATCATCCCTGCTCCCCGGTTACATAAAAATGGAGAAAAGCGCGCAAACCAAATTTGGGTCAACAGCCTCAATGTCCAATTAATTCCCAAATTAAAGTGGGGCAGCCCTTAGTGCGCACGGACATTACCCGCGCTGACAAATTGGCGGCGCCATCATAAGCCGCACAACACAATTTAATGAAGTCATTAAAGAACTATTAGGACTGACTGGCAATCTGTCACGCTGAATTGCCACGTGCAATAACTTGAGGAGGAAGGCGGGAATGAAAGAAATATGGCCTATTGTTTCCCATTTTTTTTTGCCAGTGCGAGCAATACATCGTATGAAATTAACAATGCTAATAGAGAAACTTTATGCATAAGGACTTTTTGTGGCGGAAATGATTTACAGTAGCTGCCGAGGACGGAATGCGCTAACGCACGCACAGCCATCATTCCGTCATTTGTTCTGATGCGAATCTTGCCTGAGCCTTTAGTTAATAGACAATTCCTGTTAGCGCTCGTGTGTGTGTCTATATGTGTGCGACAGTGAGAGGTGTGCAGACGGGGATAATTCGAGTGAGGGGAAAATTAAAGCGCTGGCAGCTCGTCCATCACGCAGATTAAATTCAATGAAAAGATAAAAATGTCAATGTTCCCGCAGTGCGCTGACAATGATGAAACTTTCCCTCTCTTTATCCTCCAAAGCTCGCGAGGTTTCTTCTCACGCATTCAGTAGGCTGAAAAATGCCATTTTGTGAAGGGGAATAAAAAAAAAATTAATAATAATGATTTTTCTTTAATGATGAAAGGCAGTCATGCCAATCCCATAATAGTGATTTTTTAAAAATTTTATTTGACACCCCCTCCTCCAATTCTGCTCTCTTTGGCACGGCCACCTGGCCACAGGCCTGGCGCTGTCGTCTGGAGCTGTCTGCCGTCGGACACAAGGTCACCCAGACGTCCCCTGGCTCTCGCAGGAGCTTCACCTTCTGTGCTCGAGGAGTGGAGGGGGGGCATTGTCAGCGAACCTGTGCCGCCTTGAGCCGTTTGAAGCGATATCTTTATTCATAGACACCTTTTTATTTGTGCGTGTGCAACGTGAAGTGCGTTAATGTGTGCGTGACAGGCAGAGACAGATCGAGACTCCCTACTGTGCCCAGATGGCATGCCTCTCCTTCCTCACCACCCCAAATTCACTTGCCAAAGTCACTGCTGAGGACACGGGATAAGCAATCTGCACAATTTACAATAAGTGACCAAAAAAAAAAAAGGCGAACACAAAAGGCAGTTGAAATCAACCAAGCAATCTTGTTTCTATTTCAGATCTCAATTTGAGCCGTGGACAGAAAAATCCACCACTAGGTGGCTCTCTAGCTCCATTTGAGAGCAAGCTGGCTGCTGAGCTCCTTCTAACCATGATTAATGGCCCCATTCAAAGGTAAGTAGCTCAGAGGATAACTTCTTTTACTGTAAGCCACAGAGCGGTGGCATGGGGAGTGCCCTCGCCCACAATGTGACAGAGAAACGAGCTAAATAGCACAGGGAAGATGGGAAAATGACCATGTAAGGGAGTGGTGTCAAATTCTGGCCCGCAGGCCAAATTTGGCCCACAGTGTGATCATATTTGGCCCGCAAAGACAAATTGTGCATCTTTGTGTCAATGCTACAATTGCAAATTGTCTTCCCTTTTTAAAAATAGAGATATTGCAAAAAAAATAAATACCATTTGTCTTTTTAAAAATCTAAAAAGTTCTTATTGATTTCAAAACTAGTAAGTCATCAGTTTGTTGTGTAGCCTATATATACATGAATTATAATTAATCGACAGTAATAATGGTCCTCCAAAAAACTATGACTACAATCTTTGACACCCCTGAGTTGTAAGCTGATTAGAATTGAAGTGTGTTAATCAGTACAAATGGGTGGTGCACACACATTGGGGTCATGTATAAAATGTCATCAGCTCTCTGTTGATCACACCTCAGACAATTATTTCATCGGGTCGAGATGTGGATGTGTGTGTTGTCACACAACCCCCCCCCCCCATTACACGCCTGCTCAGCCGCTCTCGGCAGGTGAGAACATATTCATCAGCGGCCTGCCAAGCCTGGCGTCACCCTGACGGTGACTGCCAGACTGCATCACGTTTACACTGAATATTCTCGGCGAGGCGTGTTCATTCCAACCGGAGCATTATGGGATGTTGGGATGAATTTCAGGGTGAACTTGAAATGCACTTTTGCTAGTAAACTTCATTTGACCTTGAAAGGTATTAATTTAAATATTATTATTAAGTGTATGGGTGGGGCTGGTGAGCGACGTGGGTGTCAGCTAATGAACGCAAACCCATGTCAACGACAAATCCCTCTCCCCTGCGAGCCAGATGTGTCAGCGGGTCATCGTGTACTCACACTCCTTGGACATTCCGACTTCCAGGCACTTCTGAAGCCGACAGTACTGGCAGCGATTTCGGGTGACTTTGTTGATGATGCAGTTCTTCTCGCGATGACAAGTGTACACCATGTTCTTCTGGATGCTTCTCCGGAAGAAGCCCTTGTGTGGTGGGGGGGGGGGGGGGGAAAGACGAACGAAAGAAAGGATTAGTACTATTGTTTTCCCCTTTTCAACACGAGCCGACAAAAAAGTCCCCGGTGACATTTATAAATATTCCAGTAAATAGGCCAAGTAGAGCGGATATGGCAGCTGCAGTTAAAAGGCGATGAACATTTTTTTTTTTTACATTTTAACATCATAATCATATTACACCAATAAAGCCTACACTGATGAAAACCGAATGTCCTTGTCTCAATGCAATGATGTCATGTAAAATAATCCAAAGGCTCAAGGTCACGTCAACATTGTGATTGTGCGGAACAGGGGGAAAAAAAAGTTCCATTTCCTGTATTTCTCCTTTAGAAGGGGACAGGATATAAACAAGTGCGGTTGATTCGTTAAACAATTCAATGAGATCATCCAGCTTGGTTCGATAAAAAAAAAAAAAAGATGACAGTTGATCAGTTTTGTAATTCAAAGGAAAGCCTTTTTGCACACGGCGTGGGGTTGTAAGCCGCTCATCAGTGCTACGAGCCCCCAATAAAATCAATGTTCACCTCAGTGGCTGCATTATTGCGGTGTCAAAAAGATAAAAAGAGGTTAATGCAGATCAAACACAAGTGAGTGAGCCCTCAGTAGTGATGCAAACACGCCGCTGCACACATGCAAAACAGGTCAATGTCGCTATTGATCACACGCAACGGGACGCTAGTCTTTGGAGGGGCGACTGGTGGTTGGGTGGGGCAGTTTCCAGCCAGCCCCCCCATCACGCTACGGGATTAGCGTCACTTGCCAACAGATGGCCGCTGGACCTAAACCCGCAACTTGCTTTTAACTGATGGCGTGAATCCCGGCGGAGCGATTCATGTTTCGGAGCGTGGCGAGCGGTCGAAATGAATAAACATCAGTCCACTAGATGGAGTAACTTGCACGGGCTGAAGAAAATGTGTGTGGCTTGTGTGTGTGTATTTTGACCTGTTTGACCCAACGGTGCCCTGACCCTGACCTCGTTGTCACTAGGGGATTGACCTAGTCCCTCTCAACAACACCAGGCTCAGGTGCCCTCTGACAGGACCGCCTCCACTCGTGAGCCAGTTAATTGTCCCCGCCCCCTCCCCCCTCCTTTTCTTTCAGGAGTCATTGCTTCCTGCGGCCCATAAGCCTCTTTTTGTATCCGCGCTTAATCCAGCCGGCGACAAGAGCCCTCGACGGGCCTGTCAGCCACCCTGCAGCTTTAGAGCAGATGAGCGCCGCGAGGAAAGGGACGGCGAAGGGGGCGGGGCTTGCCAACGGTTCAAAAATGACTTTCACGACCTCGGTACCTGATGTGCGTTTACGAGCCTTCGCCTGGCGTATGTGTGTGTGGGAGGGGAGGGGGAGCGTGGAAGGGGTTGGCGAGTTCACGAAGGAATCCTCTCTTACGTGACTTTCGCATTGTTGCCAGATTAAGAGTGCTTCCCAGCCACCTCCTGCGTTTTTCACATGTGCGTTTTTATGCGCCAGGGTGTCAAACGGCGCTCTCGCAGCCACGGCGGAAAACTCACGCTTTAAGAATGCTAAAAATGGATGACGGATTTGGAGGCCAAGAAGTAGTCAGACGACTTGAGAAAAGAAACACGAGAAATACGAGTTGTTTGCTTGATTTATGATGGGGGGAAAATTAAGAATGAAAGAGCGTGAGAGAGAAAAAATGACACTTAACACTTTTGTTGAAACAAAAAGACAACAACCTTATTGGTCGTGCCCTCATGATTATAAATGGGAATAAATCGCCCCACTACTGGTTGCATCATTTTTAATATAATTTCGAGATTAGAGGCAGACATAAGCCAGCTTTGTTGACATAAAACAGCTTTTTTTTTATGATTTACAAAACCAATCAATAAATCAAAAGTGTCATGCCAAGTGCTTGTGTGAGTTGATTTGCTGCTCTGCCGGCGGACACGAGGAAGCGAGTTTGCCTGCTCGCCGTCGTGCCCCCGAGACAAAACCATAACCGGTGTAAGCATGCATATTTAATGTTCAAGTCTTAATATCTAAAGGTGCAATGCCGTCGAGCGTGTGCTGGCAGTGGGAGTTGAACAACAAACAAGCCAGCTGTCTCCAAGTAAGAGAGCTCAACCCCCCCTTCCCTCCCTCCTCCATCAGCATCTCACTCCCGTATTCGCTGCAGCCCGCAGGAAATGCCTTTGTAGTTTGGCACGCTGCAGCAAAGTCGACGCGGCTAACCCTCAACTTACCCCAGTCTCAAATGAGACAAGCATATACGTTCTCGCCTCGCGTTGAATTATTGAATACGCTTTGCCAAGTCATCTCCTCTGTAGTCAGAGATACGGAGGAGGCATCTTGAATTTTTCAAATTAGCACTGCGGATGGGCACCATGTAGGCGGACGGCTAGCAAACAGGGGGCGCTATGTAGCGGGACTAAAATCGTATTTATTTAAGGAGGCAATTCAGTTTTTGTTTAGCGCGCTGATTCCGAACCGCCCCGGGAAATGATCCAGTTTGACTTAATTGGTCTGAAAAACTATTTATTCAATTATTTATTACGATAAATAATGTAGGCTTGTTTATCTATTTATGCCAGTGGCATATAAATGTAGCCACCCGTTAAGAATAGCTTTGTGTTCAACGACAAAGGCAAATGTCAAATTGTGAGTAAACTCAGGCAAGAGTTTAATATTAGTTTAAACTCATTTAAATGCCCCCCCCCCCACCATATGGTACATCCTTCCGTGATGTCATCGGGTTCAACTGCGGCCCCTCGACCCCAACTAACTGATTTGCAACCCTTCAAACCATCCCCATTTCCTTTCTTCCTTCCTTTCTGCGTCTGTCCACCACAATCCCATCGTCTGTGCCATCGAAGTGTCTTTTTTGTGAAAGTTTTATTTTATCGTGTCTTTTTATTTGGTAGCTTTATAGACTCGGGGTGGAGGTTGTTCCCAAAAGCCAAAACACCTGGTACTTACATTACATGTGAGTGAACACAAATAACGAAAAACCGGAATGCCAAAACCCAAAGGCTATTTTTTTTTTCTTCTTGCCATTTAAAATTTCTAATAATCTTACAAAGAGCGAAAACATGTGAACTAAGACTTTTGCACCACTGTACCTTTGACAGCAAGTGATAACACAGATGTGCACACATCAGCAAAAAAAATCGACGTGACTGCATGTCGTGCAAATGTACATACGTGATAAGATATGGATTTTATCTCATTTTTGAAAATTCCATCTGTTTGCATGATAGACTTGAAGACTCTCTGTAACTTCCGCGAACAACACAGATTAATTTAGGATCTTATCACACAAGAAAAAAATTGCACTCCAAAGTGTTGTATGACATTCAAACCCCCCCGCCCCCCTCTCCCCTACCCCGTCAAGACTTCAAATGACGGTTATGAGGCAGTCAAATAAAATTGCTGGCGAAGCAGATTCCGAGAAAAGGGCCCTGAATCTCACCTTGCAGCCTTCGCAGGCGCTGACACCATAGTGGTACCCTGAGGACTTGTCCTGGCACACAAAGCAGGGCTTGTAGACGCGGGGCGGCGGGGGAGGCGAGGGTGGGCTTGGCACTATCTCCTCCGAGCTGGTACTCTGCGTCTCTATCGCTGCGGGGAGAGAAAAAGCAACAAGATGAAGAGGGGGGGGCTAAGCCAAAAAGCGCTTAATCGATAAATGGTGACATTCACGGAGCGGCACCTTGAACACACACTGCTTGAATGTTCGTTTTGAGATGCGGCACGCACCAACACACACCCGGATCATCAAAGAAATCGCGAGCCCACCCTTTGCAGGCTTTTTCTACCCCCTTGGAGCCAAAATGATGTCTTGATGCGAGGAACTGCATTGCTGGCAGGGTTCAAACAAAGTGCTTCCCTCTGATACACGGCCTGCAGTTGTTCTTTTATTTATTCTTATATAATCAAGCCTTTAAGTCGGGATGCTTAGCAACTCACTCCTCGTCGGATGAAGGGGGGGGGAAAAACTGCAAGCGAGTCTAATTGCTTCCCCCCCATCCACATCTAGAATGGGAACGTTGCGAAAACTTGAATAGAGTATACAAGTCGTAAGAATAAAACATATATGCTTAGCTGTTGTCTTCATGTAATATGTATTGGACTTTGACCTCAATATCCTGCGTGAGCGTTGACAGTTTTTGTGCACGGCGGAACACGGATGTCAAATATGAAAGAAGGCACACACTGTGGTAGAGCAAATAATGCCATAATCCCCGCTTGAGCTCAGTGCACGCATGCAACTAGGCCATGTTGTCTTCCACTTTTATTCACATGCCAATATGATGCCTTGGAATGACGTCACGCTCAATACGACGTCGGATGGGATAGACACGCGAGACCACCTTCCTGTCAGATCTGCGCCAACGTTTCAGCCCAGCTTGCCAACCTCCGTGTCGGCGAGGCAGATGGTGCGCGGACGCGAGATTATGTTCGCCGCTACTAAAATAAACACTCCCAGATCTATTTGCGGTTTTCCTAGAAGAAAAACATCTTGCCTGCTCAGCATCAAACAATGAGCAATATTTTTTTTAAATAATTCAGCCCTAATTTGGAGACCGCAGGCAGGAAGTGTCCGTCCTTTGCCTTTCATTGCACCTCTGTGGGTGTCATCTGGAGCCCGCGGCGCCCGTCACGCCGCCGGGCCGTGCCGGCACTACACCCGTGTCAAACAAATTAAACCCCAAATAGAGCACGTCTTACATAACGTGGCATATTCTCTCATTAGCAAGCGGCCATTCACAGTTTTTGAAGTGGACTAATTAAAGCGTGGCTTTATTCCAGCAAGAGCGGGCCTCTTCATGCACATTAAAAGCTGCCTTGATTAGAAACGTATAGACAAACATACGCTGTGACCCCCCCTGCCCCCGCCTCGCATCAAAATGACATCTTCATCAACGCATGCATGGGATTTTCCTTATCAGTGGACTCTCTCTCTTCCTGTCTCTCGCACACAGTCTTAATGAGAGCATCCATGGAAATCTGGGACACGAGGACATGAGTCTGTGGAGGGGAGGGGGGGCTGGCAACTGTAATTAAATACAATGGCTGGCTTCTGGAGTCCCGTCAGGCCGAGACATGAACCAAAACAATGGCAGGCCTGTGACTGCAGAAGCTTCTCGCCCAGCCTGCAGCTCTCCACCAGCTATTATTCAACACCATCCAGTCTCTCAATCAACACTGCCTATTATTGTCCGAGTCGCACAATCATACAGCGGAGGAAGTGACTCACGTCGCCCGGAAAGCAGCTTTCCGGGTTCTTGCAACATGCTAAAAACCCTTCAAATGTACACAGGCGAGTCGGACTTGAACATGGGTTTGAGAAGAGTAAAAAAAAACGGTCTGTCACTCTCTACCGCGCAGCTAGCATGCTAGCTTAATGGAATGTGCTGCTTTCAAAGCAATTATTTAATTACGTTCATGTGTGAGCGGTTTGTAATGGCGGTTTTAAGATTCACTTGACTAGCCACAAGCGCACTTAAGGGGGTGGTGGGGTTGGGGTTGGAGGGTTTGCACTCAGCCACATCCTCCTAAAACAATTACGGCATAACTCCGCGCAAACGGACAAACATGCGCCAGACATCCCGATGATGAAGCGGCGCGTGCAGTCGTTCCGTCGTTGGAGTAGTCTGGCGAGCGTCAAGCACTTCAAAAGGAATCAAAACACACACACACACATAGAAGAAAGCTCCAGACTGATGTCTGTCTCGGTCCTGTGCTGCCGAGCAGTTCTGGAGGTTCAGCTTTGGGTTAGCCCGTGGAGATTTGATTAGCTTTCATCCCCACTGGTGACCGGGTCCAGCTGTCCGCCATATTGATGACATTTCACCGTCATTAGGGGCCGGCTAACTACGTTAAGCGGGCTGGCTGCTGGGCTGGCGGGACTCTGGACGAGAGACTTGAGGGGTCTTGGACTGGGGTCATCCACTTGTGTTGTATTAGGTTATGTGAACACACACACACAAATGTGGGACACGTAGAAGAATATAAAGAGGTCCATTTGTCTTGCAATGCAGCGAGTGCGCTATAGAAGAGATCCTAGACAGACCCCCACGCCAAAGGCTTGTAAGTCGACTCAAAATAATGAAGTGGGACAGCCAATGAAAAAGCCTCAGGGGTGCAAAAGAGTCCAATGAAAGGCAGCCAGTCGTGGGCTCATGCATCAAACAACTGGCGGCCATTTTTTGCTTTTATACGCGATGAAAGTGCAACAAGTGAGCAGCGAAGGCCATTAGTCATTCATTGACCGTGTTTGAAAAATATTTTTTTTGGGGTCAATCAAGATGAATCAACAAATATGCGCATTTGGGTTTCCGTGAAGGCGAGTTAGGAAGATTAACAAAGCCCCCCTCCACCACTGTCGTGCTCCATCTAAGCCGCTACATGTTTATCTTGCAGTCTACCTTCTCAGGATAGTGACGTCAACAATAGCAGCATTCAATGCCCTGAGAATAAAAAAATTGTCATAGATGAATGGTATATTAACTTTGATTTCATTTTACTGATAGAGTGGTCATATCACGCCATCCAATTATTCAGACTTTTTTTCCCGTGGCAAATGACACGTCATGTTTGACGTTTCAAAGAAATGACAGTTTGTTTTGCAAGCGCTGCACTTTGCGCATATTGCAGCAGGAGCACAAATGGATGTGACAGCTCGACTTGTTAAAGGCCCCGCGCAGTATGTTTGAAGACCACGCAAGCCCCGACACCTAAATTTTGATGGATAGTGCGGCAGATTGGCTCCAAATGATTAATGCCTCCCACTATGACCATGGAAAAGCACATGTGTGAGTGATAGATGAGGGTCCGAGCAGAGGCCGAAGGGCAGGGCGTTCTGGGCTAAGGAGTTTTTCTAGCCTGTTACCGCCATCCCAGGAAGTGGAGATGTTTGTGTTGGGCCTGAAGCAGGAGGGGGGAGGGGGGGGGGCGTTTAGCCAGGACACGTGTGCTTAAAATATGGCGAAGATGTGCAATAAATGTGCAGTTTGCATGCTGTAGGTATGAAAATCAAATCTTGCAAATCAACATCGGGATGCTCCGAAGGGCTCCCAGATAACTTCCAGAGCTCTGAAATAACAACATAGCTATCAGCACCGCCCCGGCAAATGGGGGCCGCAACCGAGAACATGTGTGGATGAACTGGGGGAGGGGGCACCAAGTGAGGGGATGGGGCAGATGGCAAAGGTGAGGTCTGCAGGGACTCAATGTTGTGCAACAACCGCTGTAGCTCCTCAGAGTTGCTGCTGCTGCCTTGTGAGTACATTTTTAAAGACAATAAAGCGCTGAGCATGTTGAACGCAAATGCAAGAAAGGAATTATAAACAGCAGCCGTGTTGTTGGGAGGGGGGGCGGGTGCAGCAAGTTCCCTGGCAACAACGCGAGGAACATGGTGCAACTCTAACCGGCAGCTGTTTCAGTGTGCTGAGTGACAGAGAGTCGATGCCAGTTGGCATTTGCCCCCGGGCGGCTGAGGACACTTGGCTGGAGCTGATGAAGCGGTGGGCACACCATGTGGACACACACACATGACTGTATTTTTGTAAGCTATACAATATGGGTACAAAAACTTGTCAAACTAGAAGACTTCCTTCACATTCCTGCAAATGGACGCTAGCAAATATTTCAAAAAGAAAGTCCCCCCCCGCTCCTCCCCTCCCTGAACTCCCCAAACAAAGCTGTGCACGCCGACCTGTTTGCTCTCTGACACGCACACACGCTCGGCTGGCAGAAGGCGTAGCCGCCGCCTAACCTCCCTTTGTCAACTCTCGCCAAGTGAATAAATCGGCCGTTGGTAAATGAAACTCAGGGTCGTCGCTGAGTTATAACGCAAATCCCGCTGCCTTTTTACAATGTTTTTAATCTTAAAAAACGAAGCATTAAAGCCTCTCGGTTAAATTGCCTTAATTGTAGAATATTGTAGCTGCACCAGGGGCGGCGCTAGAATAAAAAAAATCAAGATCATCTCTGTATAGAACATGACCTTCTTTACTTGTACGCAATGTCGACCTAGCGCTGCACTGCCATCCGTACACATTAACCAAACTCTATTCAGCTTTATCGGGCTGGGTGTCACACAGTGCCTCTCTGTGTCATGGGGGGGCCAAAGGGCCTTCATGAATACTCCCGCTTGAGTGTTTGCTCTCCACTCACTCTAACAGAGAGGTTATCAGCACATTGATACTCGCTAATCCGACGTGACTGACAGCATTGAAAGCCTTCGTCCTGATTCTTAAGCGCATATTCAGCAGGAGTCATAAATATGAGGAGCTATTTTACATGCGAGGGCTGAAGTGGACCTGGAGAGGAAGCTCTGGGAAGCTCATCAGAGATATGGAGAGAAGAGAAGATCACCGGGGACAAGCTTTGTCATGTTAAAGCACTTCTTTGGACTCGGTTCTCCCTTTGCCCTCCTCGCTCTTTCCCTCGCTCCCCCGTTCACACTCTGGGCGGATAACACAATAGTCAATCACAAGGGGAATAGATTACCGAGGTTTGATCTTCTCGACTTCAGAGCGGAGGCATGACAGTGGAAATGAGGGAGAGGTCAGGAGTGCAGCGTGTGTGTGACTCCCGACGACAGTGTGTGCAACGATGCTAAATAATGGGCTCGCACGGGCCTTTTCTCTTAAATTCCCAAACGCGCTCGTGTTTGTTACCACGGATTCATCAACGCTCGCCGGGCAACATGGAGGTGCAAGCCCCGACAGGCTGAAACGCATTCCATCCCCTAATGATAACATGTCCCTTCATAAATTAGCTCAAAGTGTCACGCTCGGAGTTGAAAGCATATCATTGCGCATGTAAATGGAAGTATTTGCGCAGGTGCAGACACGGAGATGCGGCAAACATGGAATTATCTTGTCACTACTTTGTTAAAGCGCTTCTTGATGCCAGAAAGTTTGTACGCCATTAAAAATGTGTCGACAACATGATGTACAAAATACATCGCTACACATCAAAACAAATGACCTGATCATTTTTTTCTAATTATTTGAATTAATCTTTAAAAAAATTTCCAAATTCAATTTTATTACATTGGTTTTAATTATTTTTTTAAAATTATTATTTGAATTATTCTTTTTCAAATTAAGTTTTTTCCAAATTACATTTTATTAGATTGTTTTTCATTAATTATTTAAAATTATTATTTGAATTAATTTTTTTAAATTAAGTTTTTTCCAAATTAAATTTTATTAAATTGTTTTTTATAAAACATTATTATTAACTGCTAAAAAAGTGCTGCCTTCTTTAATATATATAATTGATTGTACACACACACAAAAAATAAACTACTGCTGTCATCACACAACCAAGCAAGTGTATTCTTTTCAGGCTGCGGCCGCAACGTGAGCAAATCTTGGCAGCATAATGAACCGCAGCTAAAAGCATCAGGATCCCCACGATACCTTTTGCCGGCAGCCGGCCACCCCTCTCCTAATGATGACTGATGACACGCAGTTGACTCCGCTGTCTGATGTGCGGTGTCAGGGGGCTCCTTAGCGGAAAATTTGGGGAAAAAAAAAAAAAAAGCGAAAGACAGACTCATTTGTCTTTAGTCACGTTGGTATTTGAGACGATGGGATTTTGTAGATAGCATCGGGAGGCTAAGTTAGCAGCCTAGCGGAGTCATCAAGAGAGCACAGTGGGATGTTACTCGAATTTAATGAAGGACAAGTTAAGCTTCCCGTCTGTCTGTGTGTGTGTTGTCTGTGCTTCTGCAGACACCAATTTCCTGCATGAATCCCTGACCTTTCCGTGTAGCCTGGAGGGAGCCATTTGATCATTTCCAACACACACACAATTTTCTAGCCTCCTTATGACGACTGGTTTTCGTCAGCCGTGATATTTTGGGTGAGCCTGGGCAGGAAGTCGGTCAAATTCCGCCACCTCGGAGGAGCGCTGTGTGATTTCAAGTCACTCGTGTGGCTTCTTCCAAATATTCTGTCAGAGCCATAAACATGGCCGATTTACCGCCGGGCTTCTTTTTCAAATAACTTGAACCGAGGTGTCAGGTGAGCTTCCACTTCTCCCTTGGCTTGTTCTTTGTCCCTCAAGGGTCCAGTTAACCGCAGCCGCCCTGTGTTGACTGTTCCGTCTCTCGGCCTTACGAGCGGGGGCCTCATCCCGACCTTGTGGGAAAGCATTTATTGTGACCCACTTGGACGACCAATAGGAGCGCACACCTCTTCCCAGTTAACTCTGTCCATTAAGCTAAGTGGGGCCCATCATTTATTCAGCAGTTGTCGATGCATAATTCAGGGAACAAAGAGGACTGTCATGAATCGGGCAACACGCAGGTGAGGCTTTGCACGCATCTGCAAACACTTGCCACTCATGACTCTGCAGGAAAATGAGCGTTTAACTGGAAGCAAATTCAAGTGAGGGAAAGCAAATTTGAAGTGCTCCCCTCCTTCTCTCTCTACTCACGAGCACGGGTCCTGTGGGAGCCACTGATGTTAATACAGTTATTAAGCCTCTCCACTGAAGCTGACTCCACCTCTTCAACCCTGGGCATGAAGGGTTTCTCTCTCTCTCTCTCTCTGCCTGCCAGGCAGCAGGCAAGCTCACTCGCTTCCACAATAAGATCAAAGAGTCGGCGCAGAGCAGCTCAAGGGGAGTCTGTGATGGGGTTTCCCACTGAGCGCTGAAGCAGGTTGGGGTCGGATGCATCGAGCCCACGGTGCATCCCAGCAGGCTTTATGGAGGGAGGCGGGGAGGGCTTCCTCCATCCTTCCATCCTTTTAAGTCATCTGACAGAGATTCCCATGCATGTCTTCTAAGGTGTTGGGGATTAGAGGCATGAAAGGCCTCGGCGAGTGAGTACTCGCCAGTGGATCTTACCGGCATCCAAGTTGATGGCAAGTGGAATAAGGGGTGGCCAGGTGAATAGGTAAAAGGGAAAAGCTTTTTCATCAAATGTGCCATCGGTTTGATCATCTGCATTACGTGCACTGCATTATTTACACGAGTGGAGCAACTTTGCACATTTGGGCAGCCATGCACACTGCACGCACCGTGCTTGATATAAAAGGGCCGACTGCTCACATATTAGACCGGCCTCTTTTATCAGCCGCATGACCTCATTTCAAGAAGGCGAAAGGTAATGAGGGGTTTCCCATGAAAACTGGGCCACACACTGGCAAAATGGCAGCATTCTTTTCGGTTTAATCTTGACGTTATAAAAGGGACGGACGGACGGAGGCAAATACTTTGCCTGGTTTTAATAGGACGAGGATTTGGGTCATTTTGTACCAGCCTGTTGGTAGCCATGGAATGCAGGCCAAGTCTGTCACACTCGGAAAAAAAAAAAAAAGGCGTGTTGAGCAGCCAAGCCAACCTCCTGTCTACCTTTACTCCGTTTGCTAAAAATATATCCACAGATATCATTTGAAGATGCCAGGCCTCCCACGGATCAGCCCAGCCCCCCTCCCTCCCCTGCTGCCTGAGATCTCTCTGTCCTCGCTCTCGTGTTTTCTTTCGGGCTGAGAGGTGCCGACAGCCCAGACACAATAATCCAACTCTATTGTAAGACCCAGGCAGCACTGTGAACACGGTTCCCAGAAATGGTGAAAAAGCCATGAGAAGATGGAGCCGGATTATTGAGAACCGCCAACTATTTTGGTTCAATTTACAAGCGATGGGCATCGTCGATTTCCTCAATTAATGGATTGCAAAGGATTTGCTTAAATGCATGAAACATTAAATTCATTAGAGGTGTCCCTCAAGGATCAACCTTGGGTCCACTTCTTTAGTTTATTTTTATGAATGACCAAATCATTCATACACAAAAAATACGATAGCATTTCTTCTATACTTTTTTGTGTAGGGTTAAATAAAATATGTGTATGTTTTAATAAGTGTAAATGGTTGCCTTGTCTGTGCTCTTAACAGGAGCCATTTTGGCTTGCAATGCGGGGGTGTATGAAGACAAAGCACAACATTAAGAATTCAAGCATGCACAGAGGATCTATGACAACAAAAAGAAAGGGGCACACAATTACCAAATAAATATTTCAAACATATACTTGAGATTAAGTGTCGTGTTTCCTATCAAGCATTTATCTATTTGTCTAAACATGAAAAGCTTGGGCTGCTGCATACAAAAGTCCCCTTATCACCAAGTGGCTCTATTCATAAACATAATCCCCCTCCTCCGGTGTCCTGTTTTAACCTACATGTGTTTGGAGTAGTCAAGCTTCAGGCCATCTCTCAGTTGACACAATACTTCTATCACAAACAAGCGGGCCGGCCGGTAACCCGATCGCGTCTGCCTCCGTCGTCGCGACAGACCGTCCAATCTATCACGAAGCGCTTATGCACTCCTCCTTTCCATCTCTTCATGTTGGCAGTCTATTTCATCTGGGTCCCAGGTGGGCCTTTAAGAGTCAAATGTCGGGAGGCCGAGTTCCAGACGTACAAGTAATGAATATGAAATGATTGAAAAGGGGCTGTGGGAGCAGAGCGACATTCGGAGGGATTGAATCAAGATGGGCCAGTCTGCTCTGGTCTGGTCTTGTCCCGTGACGGAGCCAAAGAGATGAAGATACACAGTATGTATATCTAAAGTTACATTACAAAAAAAAAAGGCTCCATAAATCCAGACATAGAGGAGGTCCTTGTCTTCCTCCAGGAAGGCACTTAGACCAGATATTACGATAGCCGGCCTAAATCAGGACACTAATGAGATTATCTGGCAGAGAGCAGTTATCTTGTCTATCTTAGAAGGAGGAATGCTAGCTAATCAAAACCACAATTGTAGCAAGGGGGGGTAGTTGTTGCACAAATAAAGATTAAGCTTTGAGTAATCCCGTATGCGCTTTTGTTTCTTATAAAAGACACAAGGCAGGAAAAGGCCCACGGCGGTGGCTTCTTGTGCCTGCTGACTGACTGACTGAGACGGGCGCAGTAACCCCGTGCTATTTTCTGCGCAGACAGCAAAAAAACTACCGGAGCTTTAGTATTTTTAGCACGCTAAGCTCGAGCCCATTTTCTTGGCTTCCCCACTCTCTAAACAGGATGGCATTCCATTGTGGTGTTTGCGTAGGTACACCCGACAGTCATGTGACCACTCCTGCTTTTAATGTAGACGATTTCCCAGTCTTATTTATTAAATACAGAAAATTATAAGGTACACGGGAAGGTGTGCATTTAAGGATTTATAGTGACACTAACTGCCTAGCTTACGGCCTGGCAGGTTGCAGATTTTACCATATAGATACGCGGTGGGTGGGTTGGAGGGGGGGGGGGGGCGGAGATAAAGTGAGCCGGAGAAAGGAGACACTTTGGGAATGAAAATGCCTCGCAGATGAATTCTGCGGTGATGAATGTACCAGGTTCAATAGCCAGATGAATTTATATGTGTTCCATTATGAGGGGATGGCTATGGAACATGGAGATGGGAGGGGGGGGTGGAGAGAGCCCTCCGTGGGTGTACTGAGGAGCTAGCCATGCACGGCGCGTTGCGAGCAAGCCATCTGTAGAGATAAGTAAAGAAGTGATTACAACAGGGCCAGCTCCATTTCTGACAGTTGACGCTTGGCTGCGCCCACGCTGCGAATTGATTTAAATGAAGAAGCTATGAATATTTTAAAGGGCACAACCCTCAAACACCCGAACCCCCCCCATCCTGCACAACACCAACAGACACAAGGGGGGAAAGTAATTATTGAAAGTGAGATTACAGTTATTTTCAGTCCCTCTATGATGAATCAGGTATACTCCCACATAAAAACAACTTTTCACACAATTTAACGCACGTTTTTGGAACGTGGGACGGAGAAAAGCCACTCAAACAATTGTGAACAGGAGAGCCTGAGCTGAGATTCGAACCCAGAACCTCTCTGCGAGGCATAAACGCTAATCGCAAGTCTGCCAAAATCCCCCCCCCCCCCCCCCCCCAAAAAACTTGATAATTGAAAATATATCAATATGATATAAAACTGCAATATTAATGCTATTCGTTAGCCTGTCTATGGCATTTTACATAGTTTGTTAGCATTGAGCTAAACAAAACGACAAATGCGTCTCATTAAAAAGGTGCAGCGAGCAATCTTGAAGGTTGGTGACAAGGTGCTGTTCCGGGAGCGAGTGATGGCAGGTTGCGAAACGTCGCCTTTACGGCAAGAGAACAGTTGAACTCCCTTCAACCTTTTGCTATTCCGAACATACCCCGATGACAAAAATGGATTATTGACGTTCAGCCGCAGGTGTGTTTCTGTGGACATAACTTGAGCCCACTCTCTCTTTCTGTCAAGTGTTTGCAGCGTTGCAAGCATTTGGGCCAACTAAATCACTGTCGCCAATGGCTGAAAAACAGCTCGGGCATGTTGCACAATAAGGGGCCTGTCTGACGCCCCCCCCCCACCCCACCCTCCGGAAGAATAGAGGACCTTGTCTCAATGCCACTTCAACATCTGCGACCGTCCACGGGTCGCTCTCTCAATATGGATGCAAAAGAAAATCTTCGAAGGCCGAGGCACTAATAGCGCAGTTTAGAATATTCATTTCGGGGGATTTCCCGACTTTATGTCAACACGGTCGCAAATTGCAATTTTCCTGAAGTAGAAAGCTGCTTTGCCAAGAAACCCTTAAGTGGATTAATGACGACAAGCAAGTGTAGTACATATTAAATGACCTCTTAGTCCGGATGTTTGGGATAGCGAAATTCCCGTCAATGTCAACGAACTGAGCGTGCAATCACTGTTCCAAATAATAGAGGGGATGGGGGGGGGATGTAATGTTCACAGTTTGTTTGCATGCTTGACACTAATCTGTCGGCCGAGTCTAAACACATCACCCGCCGCCTTTCCATGTTTCCGTCTGTCAACCGTGAACAAAAGGACACTTAAGATACAAATCTTTTTTTTCCTGATGAAAAAAATGTCGGACTGACCTCCCTTGGCAGAAGAAAACAAACTTTTTTGTTCTTGCCTCCTGCAATGCTACTTCTATCCTTAAATAGCACATGAGTCAGATTAAGCCGCAATTCATTTGACCCCCCTCCTCCCAAGCTACCCGCTAGCCCACTTGGCACTCTTAACTTCAGAAAACAACCTAGCTAAAGCCCCGGAACACTCTCGATGAAAAATCCCTGGTGAGCACTTTGTTGTCATTCACAGGACAAAGCCTTGCAAAGATATTAAAATAAATAAATAAGACAAAGCACAAGACGCCTATGCGCTGTTGAGCCCACCATGCAGCATAACCCCCGTTTGTGAGTGTGACAGTCATGTGAACAAGGCCACGCACATTCTTTCATGCATGAGTCCGTAATTGCTGGAAGGTTTTTGACGGGCATTTTAATCTGCAAGACCAGCCTTTCATTCCACACATTCAGCATTATGACGCTTTGGGTTTGAGTTGACAATTGACATTTATTCAACTGTTGGTCAATTCAAACGGTGGTTTTGATATCAACCATCTCGAGGCTTGTCCTGTGCCTCTTATTTGATAAACAAGAAACCAGCACGTCTGAGGAAAAACAACAAATCAGAAAAGGGGGTGTGGCTTATGAGGTGTTCACCATTATCTGTTGGACATGCAAAATCAAACTTTTGTAGTAACACAGCACTATGAAAAATCTTCTGAAGCTCTATGTAGCAGGTCATATTTTTATCTATACATTCCCACATATATAGATGCATTAAAATGAAATGCAATAATTACAACACTCACTAAATAGAGCTAAAAACTACCTAAAATGAAAACCAAACAAGCACAGAACATAACATTACCCAGAAACAAGTGGTATTTTAATCATCAGCTTTTTACAAAGAAAAAAAAAAGGGAAGGCCAGAAAACCAGAATACCAGCTGATGTTTCGGGAAACTGTTTTTGAACCTGGCTGCTTGGAATTCCTGCTTAAGATGCAGAGGTGACGACAGAGAGCTGCTCTGTTTTGTTTTGTGGCTCTTCTGATCTAATGAGTCCCACAACCATGTGATGACACCCGTGCTGTCTCCACTAAACCCACCACCGCCTGTCCCCAGTCGCCCACTATTTTTTTATTACCTGTGAGGCAAACAGAGGCTATAACGCCCCACATCGACCCACCCAAACTCTGACGCGCAGCGACTGCACAGCAGAGCTAAACAATGTGGAGTGAAGCGAGGGATCAGAGGTCTTTTCCTGGGCCAAACCCCCACACGGTCTCAACCGAGCTCACATGGTTCGAATCAATGCTGCCACTAAAGCTGTTTAGTGGGCCAATTCAATAATGACTATCAAGCTCGGAGCGTATCATGTTTTGCAGCTTTAAGGCCAGAGGGCGGTTATTTGCGATATTAGGCAAACACAGATAGTAGCAGAGTAGTTGTGCGGGCTTTTATTGCTCCCGCCACACATCAGAAAGTCCCTTTAAAAAAAGAAATTCCCTTTGTCATGTGCTTCTAAAGTCTCGAGTCAAGGAGGAAATTGGCCCTTAAGAGCCTGTGGAGATTCCTGCCTTTTTTTTACACTCCTTCAGCTGTGAAAGACAACAGAGCCATCTCTGGTTTAAAGGTCTGCCTGCAATTCCTCGGTTTTGCAGAGCTGCCAAAAACACTTTGTTGTTGCAATAAAACTCGATTGCAGCACCACTAAAAAAAAAAAAAAACTTGCCATGCACATACAAACTAATCCCTTAAACTCGGACACCATAATGTGTTCATTTGCGTGTTTTTGGGACACGTGAAAGCCACAGGATCGCTCGGGAAGTGTGACTTGTGGCCACAGAGATTACCAAGAGGTTGCAGACAGGCAGCTAGGAGCGGTTTGATCTAATTAAAGTCGGCGTGCCTTGCTGAACCATGTTTGTATGAAGTGCATATTTCAACCTTGTGGCCCCAGACTGAGGAAAAAGAGCCAACATGGATGCACACACACAAAAAGGGGAGGGGGGGGGGGGCAAAGAAAGTGGGTCAAGTATATATAATGCAGATATGAAGCTTGGGATTAGTGTGAAAGGGTGCACTTGTGGAAATAAAATCAAAATATAAAGGCTCTGGATTAAATTCCATCACGTGAAAGGTAATCCACACAATTCAATAGAAGTGTGGGGGAGAAGGGGGGTTGGGGGTACCTACAGTGATTGGAACCGTTCCAATGCTGGTTTCTGACGGACGAGCTGTAAGGATGAGGAGCCCCAGGCACCAGTCCTTTCTCCGGGAGCAAACACCCTCTGCTCTGGTTGTAGTAATCCATCATTAAAAAGGGGTTCGGGCTGGGGTTCAGTCCCACTACGTCCACGCTTTCGTACATCATACGGACCAAACAGGGGGGTCGTTATCCCACCCCCCCCTGCCTTCCCAAAAAAAAGGTATCAAACTAGTGCGCACACCAGCCGAGGTAGAAACAGAGAGCACCAAACGGGATCAGAGCAAAAGTGATAGATCCATTTGAACATTTGCCATGTTGTTTTTGACGCGATGTGAAGCTACTGGAGGACATTTAGATCATTCTGCATGCTGCGGCAGAGACGCGCAAAAAAAAAAAAAATATGCGCGCAATAAAATCCCAAAGAGGAACGCGCACGCAAAATAGTCGAGGGAACCCCGTCCAATTGCAGCTTTTTTTTAATTAAAATTATTTCTTAACAGTCCGCTTTAGTCTCCCAGCCTGGCGCGCGTCGTCCACTGCGCGAGCCCGCAATTCAGCAAGCCGACCCGACCCGGCGTCCGTCCGCGGATTCCTCAGTATCAGCGCGTCGTTTGCGTCCGTGCGCGTACAAGGATCAAGCCCGCACGGAGGGAGCGTGTCGCCGCTATCATGTTCTGCAGCAATGTGACAAGGCGCAGCAGCTGAGGACTGAGGCTCCACCCCCCCCCCACACACACACACACTAACCCCCCTCTCCATCACCCCCTCCCCTCCGCATCCGTTGCACCTCCTCCGTTTTAACCCATTCAACGCGTCACCGCGCTTCTCCACAGAGCATCCCGAGAGAGGCACCACCGCAAAAGCGGCCTCCTTTCGGTCTACTCAAAAGTTCTTAAAAACATGTGATACTTTCCAACATATTTCCCATCCTGGTCCTGTCCGTCTATCTGGTTCAAGCCGGTCCCCCCCCCCTCCTACCATCCTCTCGTCACTCCCAACCCTCACATTTTTTCCCCCAGTCTCCCTCATTTGCCTAATGCTATGCAGCTGAACTTTTCCTGAACCCCGGCAAGTAGGCAGCCTCACCTCCTGGTGACCCGCCGGATGACTTGGATTCGCCTCTCCGGCTCGCTCTCATCTCACCATTATTCAAGGGTTCCCACCTTCAACACTCAATGCAACACTATTACACCTTTTTTTTTTTCTTTTTTCCTTGAGTGTGAGGCGCCTCACTCGGGAGACCCGAGCATTTAGCATCCAGAGTCAAGGTGACCGACGCTTTTTTTTTTTCTTTCTCACAGTAATTACAGCCTCGGTCCAATCCAGCTGCTTTCCATCGGGCCGCCAACTTGCGTCACATCCCTGAAAGTCGGCGTCGCTCCTCCTCGACATTGCAGCATTCCATACGATATTGTTGCTACTTGTTATGCAAATGCATAACTTTGGAAACAACCAGACATGTGCAACACGCACTTCTTTATTTAGATTTGGGAAAGCACTTTTTCCCAGAAATAATCTTAATCGGGGTCAAACAGTCACCATTATAAAACCATTCTAGATGCTGGATTTTCAATCTCTCTGTGTGTCATGTGATCCAGAGTACAGTTGCTGGTTGGTACAGCTCATGCGTGCAAAGGTATTTATTCCATACATTACATGTCACATCCACATACTTAATATTTTCTGTCCTATGAAAGACGTTAAGCCTGGACACTGGAACGGCTGGGATGTTTCTTCGCTTTATCAGCACGACTGAATCACCTATCCCATTACCTCGACAATTCCCCCCCCCCCCCTCCTTGACCAGAACCACAGCTGGCTCTCACCAACAGCACTTGGGATTATCTGCACAGAGGGGTGTGTACGTGAGGGGGATGTGCTCCGCCCCCACTCGCTGTGACACTTCATTCAATGCAGGCCGGGCTGTGTTTACTCAATGCGATAAGAGCACAGTGTGCAGGCCTGAGCTGTGGCGACAACCCCGACCCCCCCCCTCACCTGCACTGATAGCACACTCATGGATTCCTTGACAGTATTAACAGTTGTCAGAAGATGCTAATTTCCCGTATCATGCCTAAGGTGAAACGGCTTCAAGCAAAGTCTGATAGCGTGAGATTAAAGATCTGCTAGCTTGATAGGAGACGGTCAGTTGGGTAGAAAGTTCAAGCATCCATCACACGTGCGGCAATCGGCGCTTATGTAAGCGATCTGGAGCAAAGCTGAAAATGAGTCTTTGGTGGAGAGCGAGGGGGGAGGGAGGGAGAATGGAACGACGAGGGGGTGGCGGGATTTTAGAATTCAAAAGGGTTTTATGAGCAAGGGTGGTGAGGAGATTGCTGGCTGGACCTTGAGGGTGTCAAACTATTTTTACTACTCCCTCTCGCTGCCTTTCTTCAGGGGTGCGAGGGAGCAGTAAAGAGCGCTCCCAAAAACCATTCCTCTGACGAGGAGATGAGCCGTCAGGTTAAAACAAACAATAGGTCGTTATGTCATCTGGATTATTGTGCGTGGTGAAAAAAAGAGTGGAGGAAGAGCAGACCAAGAAGATCTCGGGAGGCCCGTCAAAGCGCTCAACACTTGGTTAGACTAAACACCATCCCGTGACCAGATAAGGCCGGACGCTTTTGAATTCGACGAGGACTCATTTTGGACTTCCTGTGCCCCCCCCAACCCCCGTCGAGCTCATGTGCCTGCAGATGGCTAATGCCCAGGCGCTAAAGACATTGGGGCAAGCCCTAGCAAAGCCTTCCTATCTTCCCTAAATCTTCGCAGCGACCTAATAAAGCAGCTCAGTGGGGCAACATCGGGAAAGAAAAGTAGCGAAGGAAGTCATAGAATGGAATGAAGTCAGAAGAGCATGTGTACTTAACACGTACGGGCATGTCCTCCATTTTCCGGCAAGTGCTGTCAGTATAGATGGAATTGATAATTGTGTCATTCAAAAAAAAAAAAAGAAAAAAAAAGCCACTTTGCATCCAGTTGTCAGTTGAAACTGTGTAATGAGAACGAGAAGCGTTCTGTCGATCTACTCAACAGCATATTCACACCAAAAGGGAAGAAAAAAAAAAAACACAGGGACTGAAGCCAAAATGCTTTACGGACCTCTTTGCCATAATTTCCTTGGCGACCTTCTTTGGAAAGCTCCTCCCTGTCATTATCCCTTTAATGCTGCAGATTCCAACATTTATGGTACAGGCCTATATCTGCCCATAAAGCCTTTTATTGTTAAGTCCAACTCTGTGGTGACCGTAACCTGGTTTTCCCATTTTTTATGGGGACCTTCACTATATCACACCGGAGGAGGACAAAGCCGTCCACCATCGGTGTTTACCAAAGTATGGCCCGCTCATAAATCCATCAGGGCCGGCGGCATTCTGGAAATACCTCAGCGGAACGAGGGAGGGGGAGGTGTGTGTGTGTGTGTGTGTGTGGAGGGGGGGGGGGGTTATATAGCTTATTGTATTGCTTGTAATCTTCCACACTCTGCAGCCTTGAGTTTGAGAGTCCATCTCGGCGATGATCATTTAGGCTTCTTTGAGACCATCACTCAGCAAATCAAAGAGAAAATTGCTACGGAGGAAGAATAGCTCAGGCCATGCGGGACTCGGAAAGCCCCGCCCCCATCCAGTTGGCAAGTTTACATATAAAGAAACAACAAGATATCTAGATAAGGAAACGAAAGAATAACACTAAAAAGTGCCACGTTGGTGTTAATTCCATGGAATCAGAGTTACTTGCAAAAAGACGGAACTGATGCAACCGACACATATGCATGCGTCGAAAACGGAGAAAGGCTGGAATGGATGAAGCCTGGAATTCAATCTGACCTTCCCTGACTCATAAAACACTCAGTTGACGTCTACAGTGGAAGCTTTCTCTGATGTATTCCGAGTTTCCATTCTCTCAGTCTTGACAACGTTCCTTGCAAAGTTTCTTGAAGGTATCCAGTTAGTTGAAGAAACGATAGAAGCGGAAGAAGCGAAACTTGGTTGAAGATTCTTTTTTTTTGTATGCCCCCCCCCCGAAAATGCAGAGCTGGTTCAAATGTTAATGAAATGTGAAAGGCCCTCTGCTTAGCCAGCAAGTTGGGATGTGGGGACAACAAAGGCCATTGGGTGGGGGGTGAGCGACAGAGCGCCACGACTGCGAGCATGACAAATGCCCCTGCCATCGCCGCCGCTGTGGCCTCTGTTGCCCTGCATCATCCAGCAGGGCGGTTAAGGGAGGGGGGGTTGTTTGGGGGTCCGCCTCATTCGTACCCGGGGAGGCCAGCAGGAGCAGAATTAATGGAATGGATGACTCTGCGGCTTTAAAAAGAGAAGGTGATGACGGTGAGGGAGGAGGAGGAGGAGTGATCAGCATTTCAAAAGGGAGGACCGCTGAGAATGGAGATGGAGCAGCTCAACTCTTCTGTTTGTGTGTGTATTGTTGTTGTTGGTTGCATATGAAAGGAGACCTAGTGCGTGTGAAGGTCATCCGGGAGTCCCGCACAGACACCGCTCTGACAATGGAAGTTGTGGCAAGAGCGCTTCATACAGGAACTAATTCAAAGACGAAAAAAGGAAGTGGAAAGCGGCCATCGACGTGCGGTGTGTTGTGTCAAAACGTGAATCCGCTTCTGTCAACACCAGATGATTGATGTGCCGTTGCTCAACAATGTTGCGCATACCTTCGCCCAGTGCCAAGGGCAACATTTTATCTGCCCAATCAGTCTTCTCTGGCATTATTGCGTCTCCATTTCAAAATCTGAAGCTCCACTCCAGCTAGTATAAATTACAACGCACGTCCGCCAAGGCTGAAGTGTTCCAGGGAAAATAAATAAATTATAAACTGCTTCACTTTGTGTATTTGTTTGTCCATCTGGTCAAGTTAGGATGACAACATAAGATGTTTGAATTCCATTTGTGGCCAAACTTCCCAGAAAGTGAAAGGAAGCACAGAGGGGCTCTGGGGCTGACAGAAATGAAGCTGTGCAGTCACTATGGCGACCCGAACCATCTGTGTTGTGAACCCATCGAGAGGGGGAGCGCCTCAATAGTAAGTAAATAGGCTAATGCGAAAAGTGAATGGCTCTGAAGGGCAGATCATTAGCGGGCCGCGTCTCCGCCATTCTCTCGGCGGTACCACGACGGGCGGGGGGCCCGATCGCCAGAAAGAGCCCTGATAATATTTAACCAACGCAGATCTATCATCAATCTGGACCCCCTCCTAGTCCTCACCCCCCACCTAAATCTGGCCTATTGTCATTCACACCCCGACTCCCTTTCACTCCTTATTCAATAATTTTGAGCCATTGTTCCACCTTACATGCCCCCTTCTGAACTACATTACTTCTCCCACTCAACTATGAAAGGAGCGAGGGCGGCGGTCCGAAAAAAAAACAAAAAAACATCATACGTTACAATGTCAAGCCGAACAAAAACGTCAGCCGGCCATGGCTTTTCTCAAGACTTTAACTATATCCCAGCTTAAATCGTTATTTGCAATATGACGTTTATTTCTCCCTTCCGTCTTTTTTTTTTTTTCCAATGCTGCCAGTGAGCCTTGAAGACACGAGAATATTTGCGCCGAGTAAATAGAGAATGAATCATATTTTAACACACGGCGCATTGCTAAGAAAGAGCCCGACTGTCTAGACCACATGTAAGAAGAAATTGAATGCTTTCAAGTCTGTGTTTATCTGCTATGCAAAGTTGGATGAGACAAAGCTGGCAACATCACGATAACCTGCTTGAGTACGCTTCTCGCTTTTTTCCCCCCCTCCTGGACCCAAAATACCCGATGGCAGAACCACATAAGTAAAAGATTATCTTCATTGCAGCATTCCCGACTGCTGATAAGGTACGATATAGGACTATTCCGCTGATAAGAAGTCATTTACGTCCTCTGAGACATAATAACGTGCCGGTGAACAAATGACAAGGGTCATGTCAACAAAACATTTGAATTGGGAGACGTAAGACTCAACCCTCACCATTCTTATCCGGAATCATGTTCTTGTTGCGAAATGGCTGTACGCAACCCAACTCAATGACGCAATACAGTATAGGCAATACACAGAAAGACGTCAACACACAAGCAAAAACAGTGTCACAATGTCTTGACTTCCTCTCTGGTCTCAATATAGTTTGCAAAATTCAGAAGTGGACTCTAGTCACGCATAAAACACAAAAACACTCCAATAAGGAGCCATTAAAGTGGATTAAAATAATTAAAATACCAACATGCAAGGAAAAAACAGCCTCCCTTAATACAAAGGTCTTAACTAGAAAAGCACCAAATAAATTATGGAGGTACATATTTGCATATTAGAAGATAAAATGTTTCTAGTACATCAAATATTGTTGATAGTGGCTAGAAAGCAAAGCGTGGGGAGTCTCTGTCACCAAAAGGCACATGTCCAATCAGAGGTTCTGCTTCATCCTTGACAATCGCGCCATGTTTTTGCGCTTCAAGTATATTTTACGTGGAGTTTCGAATCAACACGGCAACGTCCATTCATCTTTAGATGTGACGTGAAGAGATTCACCTCCTGGGCTCATGCAGAAATCCTCCCTTAGCGAGATTACGGATTCCAATTTGGGAATGGGTCAATATCGCATCTGGCTAATCAGTTGGAACGCAAAGGACTGCTCTGCGCGTTCCTGGGAGGCGTTGCGTTGCTGACGTATTTCCTAATCTGTAACTTAACGGATGAACATCACGTTGTAGAATTTCCTGACGCTAACGATTACCATGTGACATAGCACTTCAAACCGCGTGATAAGACGAGCCTGCTCCCGGTGTCCGGGTAGACCAAGCAAATTAAAACAGAGTCGTCAATACAAGAGCTCAAACAATCAATGATGTTATTGAGCCGCAAGCCGCAAAGGAATAGACCCCCCCCGTGCCGGGCGACCTCATTTCAAACACTGTAAATCGTTTCAAAGTGAGCCTTCATGTTTCAGATTGGAGCGCGGCTTGTCATGAAGCCACGTAAGGTACTTTGTTACAATCCGCCGCTATCGCACGCGGGCACTCGCACACTTACGGACGACAAATGCCATCATCAGCACAATGCAGGTGCCCGATTATTCCAGCAAAGGAGGCAACAATGGTGGCCGCCCGCTGTCTGCCTGTGCCAAAAAAATTCAGCCGTCTGGCAAAAAAAAGCTGAGTACGGGCCGCATCGTCCAAGGTATTTCTGTTGTGCCAAACAATGGTTGACCGCTTGTCAACATTGAAACGCTGTTCCCTCTAACACGAGTAAAATACGATTGCGGTACTGAAGGAATACAATATCACACTATCTCAACGTGGCAGGTTCTTATTTATAAAAAACGTTAAAAATAATAAAAAAATATATTCCTAAAAATTTGCCATATTTATTATGTCATGTAATATGGAGACCGATAAAAATTTACGATGGCGTTACGATTATACAGCCCGCTTCCATTTCCTTCCCCCTCCGAGAGCTCCATTGGTCCCTCGTGCCGGTGCCCGCCCTGAGGAAACCTCCAACTCTATATAATCAACTTAAGCGCTTTGCCGTATGCCGCTATGCTGAGCCGCCATGAGGTTTGCTGGTCACAGGACCGCACTGGCTCGGCTTATCTCGCGCGGCGCAGCAGTCAAGTGGTAGCGAAAGAGGAGCCGGCCCTCTCGGTGGTTACGCCGATTGAGTGGCTAACAAAAGAGCGTATGACAGCGTGTGTGTTTATGTGTGTGTTAAGAAACACTATATTTAACCGTGCGTTGCTTTTTAAAAAGAAACAAAAAGCCAATTCTGGATTTTCTCTTTTAACCATGTAAGTGCATGACGGTGGCAGCACTAATGCTGTTTTTTTTTTTAAGTCCTGAATGACCTAAGGGTGTGAAGACAACTTTCGACCGCTTATTTAAATACAGCAAAACTTCCAAATTGCACAATTCAACCTGCATTTGCATCATACGGTTATGAAATAAGATCCGTTTGCTGTTTGCTTGGTAATACAAGTGCCAAAAATAACTCGGGCAACATTTGTTCTCTGCTGTCGTATTTCATCGAAAGGAAACGCTGGTGAAGGTCTGGTTTCCGTTCTCTGTTATTGTTGCCAAGTTGCAAAATACTGCCAGCATTACAAAGCACACCCAGTTTCCTAATAATGAAAGCCACCTTTTATAGGCGGGGTGGGGGGGCTGCTTCTGCTGTGGTAGCATGAAAGACATTTTGCATCATGGTGGGGTAAATTACAGTTTGTAATAACAAGACTGCAACAGGATGTTCCTCCAAAAAATGTGCATGACGAAAAAAGGTTGCTTCACATATCAATGCCTTCGTCCTTTTCGATTCACTCGGCCCAAAACTTTATTGGCTCTGTGTCCTTTTCCGCCTCTTTTGTCACATTCTCTGCTTCTCTTGAAGCCCAGTAAAATACCTTTATCTCTACCACCCGCTCTCACCCGCCTCGCTTTTGGGGGAAGATCAGTGCCGGCGAGGAGGTTTATTTGTGTAATTTACATCCCCTTCGACAGCCTTGCGCGGCCCCCTACAAACCCTTGGCTTTTACAGCAGCCAGACCCCCTCGTAAAGCAGCGGTTCTTTGTGATGGGCGGGCGGGCCTGGCTGACGGAGCTGCGATCCAGAGAAAGCTGGTTGTAAAAAAAAAAAAGAAAAAAACAACGCTATTGCTTGGCTTCCTGTCTAGCCCGGTGTGTGCGTGCGTGCGTGCGTTCGTACACGTGTGTGTGGGCCGTTCGTGCCGAGCCGACCCCATACGACCGAGGCGGGTGGGTTACTTGACTAAGCTTTAGTACAGTAGATCCAGCGATCAGGCTTTAATCCTCCAGCCATCAGACACCATCTGTACTAGGCCACCTCGCAGCACTGGCGAAAGGTCAAACGTTAATCCCATTAACAGGTGATACGGGCTCACCTGGAGAACCGGCGTCAAGCACAGGAGGGAAAACAAATGAGAAACATGTGGACACATGCTTTTTATGGAATCTATCCTCAGCTGATTGGGAAATAGCTACACATAAAAAAGAGATCATTTCAATGTTGTGTTAATTTTGCCTTTAATTCTGCTATCTTAATGCTAACACCGCAAATGAGCTAACAATTAGCATCCGTGTTCCATGTGATGGCGTTTTTAAGGAACAGATATTTGGACATAAAACGCAGACAAACTAACAATGCTCACAGGCATATATTCTTTATCATCTGCAAAGAAATCGATTACTGCAGATTCTTGAGTCACTTACAGTAGTTTAGTGATACTGCTGGCCGGTGCTAGCATATTCTATCCAATTACGTTCTTACAATGGGTGTCGAAATTAGCACGTTATCAATGAGTGGCAACTGCAAAGATAGTTTTGCGCTTCGCCCCCCCCCGAATATACATCGAGATTCAAAGCGAGGTTGGATTAAAGAAAAAAATCATCAAAAGGAGCTGAAAGATACGAAAGAGAGCTGCGCTAACAAGTGCGAAGATGTTGCGAGAGAAAGCCGAATGGAACACAGTAATGAGGGCAAAAAGACGCATGTCAATGAGAGTCAGATGAAGAATCGGGGTGACCTTGTGGAGAGGAGAGAAGGAGACAAAAGCCTCCGTGAATACAAAAGGTAAAGACACAACCCCCCTGAAAAATTTAAATGAGGGGAACCGATGAGCACATTATCAAAAAGCAGTGACCCAATCGCCGGCCTTGCGCCAAATCCCTCAAAGTGATGCGTTAATGAGCCAGTCAAAATACACACACAAACGGAGCATCGTATCACTGGACCTCAGGGAGAACAATGACCTCCAGTGGCTGTACTGATTTGTCGATGAGGACTCGGAAGCAAAAAAAAAAACCCTCATTAACAGTATTTGGACACTCAGCTCAGAGCGTCTAAAAGCGGTAAACAAGTTGCGCGCCCGCTCGACAATGTCACGCGCACACACGGCTCGGCGCAGCCCGCCTTCTTCTGCAGGCGACGACATATCAAAAGGAAGTGCGGCTAATTAAAACAGTGCAGACAGCGCCATATGCATCCTCCTTTCATTACCCCGCGTTCAGATCGGTCTCGGCGATGTAAGGGATCGGGTAGCAAAAGTAAATGTTGCAACATTGCTGTAATGGCCGTGAGGGGGCAATGGCAAAGACATTACAAGTACACACAAACAAAGTACTGTGTCAACATCTACCTCTGCTTAAGGCTTGCTAGCTTAATGCTAATGTAGACAGACAATAAACACACTCAAAGTCATCTATTCTTTATCCCCTACGTAGAACACCTCGTATTAGTGTCGTACTGATGAGCTGTATATCAGGCTTATACTGCCCCCAAGTGGCCACAATGTTCATTAAATTGATGCGCCGTGACCAAAGGGGTTTGTTTTTATTCAATTTAGTTGAGTCATTACTTTTCACACTTGATGTTGGCAATCGCTGTTGATTCTTGACTTGCTGCAAAATGTCATTGTGGCGCACACACAAACTTAATTACAGCTAATCTAAAAAAAATGAGTGTCCCCTCACATTAACATCACAGCGGAGCCATGCGTCCCCCCCCCCTCGCCGGATATATTATTTTATTCCGCCCGGCCTGCTCCGATTAATTATTCATCAGGCAGGTGAATTGGGACGCCCACAGGTAGAAAAAAGGGAGGAACACAGAGTCCCTCTGATTGAAAGCTTTAGGGAGAAAGAGAGACGAACCCAATTGAAGGCGATGAAGGGCGTGCCTGTCCTAGTTTTATCATTTTAATATAGTAATACACACACACACATGCGCAGAGCGAGGCCTGTGTGTGTGTGTGTGAGTGAGCGAGCACGTGTGCCTAAGCAGCTTTCAGAGCGGAGACAGAAGGCAAAACAGAGCGCCCCCGCTGGCATTCTCAGTGGTGTGACACAGAAAGCTTGTTGGTCGGGGCATTAAATCTTAATGCACAGCAGTACCAGCGAGAGGATGGAGCAAATGAGAAGATGAGTGGGAGAAAGTGGAAGGAAAGGAGTAAGAGGTAGAAAAAGTCGAGTCGAAAAAGCCCAAAATACAAAGCCTCGCCATTTGATGCGCTTTCAAGATCCAGAAATGGTTCTTGTTCTATATGCAAATGAATCCCTCTCTCGACTTTTTCCTTTCCCCGCCTTCCTCGGCTGAGTGATAAACGCCGTCTACGGGTTATAAATCCAGAGGGAGTCCCGACAGGCGTCCCAATAAAGCGCTCTATTTTCTCCCTGTTTGTCGGCGGCCTAGAGGAAGCGAGATAACATTAAGGGGGGATGAAGAGGAGGAGGAAGAGTGAAATTTCATCAGTGGGACACACACACAGGCAGGCACAGGCACACAAAGGCCGAGCGACAAACAAACGGAGGGGAGAACAAAAGAAGATGCATGAGTCGGCGGTGTCCAGTTCGCAAAATGCAAGCTCCTTGTCGTCAAGCCATCCGAGTTGGAATGGAGCAAGGTCATTACTCGTCCTCCGTGAAAGCAGATTGACCTTTTTTTTTTTGTAGTCAAATAATTCAAGTTATTAGCAGCATTGACAGCTAAAAATGTTTAAACTTGCCTGTACAGTGAAGGGGACAGTTTGATCTATTTTCCAAATCCTTAAAGGGAAAAAAATCATATCAAATTTCGAACAAGTCCGAAAGACTTTTTTTTGGCTGCATCACTTGTGACAATATGAACATTCCAGCAATGCATGTCAAAGTATTTGATGTTCTGGCAGCCTTTCTATAATGGCTGCAGCGAGCTTTGGCGTCCGTTGAGTCGTTCAGCCCGCTGCCAAGTACATCTTTAAAAGTTATTAAAAAAGTTTGGAGAAAGCTGAAAAGCAGTATCGGAGCGAAAACGATTCGCTGGTGCGAATGTTTAGTTGTTGCCGATCGGCGCTTGCAAAGTCCTCGCTCATGTGTTTGCAGTTATGCATCCCCACGCAGAAATTTTATCTTAAGAGGTTGAGATATGAGCAAGGGTGAAAGTTCCGAGGATTCATTCCGAGTCCTCCCCTGCTCCAAAGAGGATTCCCACCTGGTAACAATTGAACCTCGGCCCGGTGGAGCGGACCCCGATGAGCGAAAAAAAAAAAAAAACGTCTGTCGGGAAAGCGGTTTCATTTTTCAATCAAATAAATCATGACCTTACAGAAAATCATTTTTGTCTTTTAATGGGCTCCCTCGCGTTTGAAGTTCGTCGGGGGACAGCTCGGCTTTGAAGTTCCTGAGGAGGCGGAGCAAACTTCCCACTAAGCGAGTGTGTGTTTGAGAGCGAGCGAGCGAGCAATCATATCGGCCTCCTCCACACGTCTCGCAAAAACGAGAAGTCCTCGGCACATGATAGTTACCCCGGCATATAATTTGCCTTCACGGAACGGGAGACCAAAACACAAGCAATAATCAGAGTAGTCCGATACCAAGCCCCGAGTCCAATAAGACAATCTAACTTTACGTCTTATCTCGAAACCATGAGTAAAAATGGCCCATTGTGGTTTTTATGGGAGATGAGCAACTGGAAGCCAAAAATCTTTTTTGACCCACAAAGCTCTCCGTCCATTCATAAGCGCTGTATTTTTGTTCGTTACCAAGCTACAATCTGAGAAAAGCTTTGCACAAGAAGTGCCAAAATATAGACAGTAGCAATCCTTTCATGTCTACATTTTGGCAAAATGGCCAGAAGCACATTTACGGAGCGGACAGATGTGCAAACGGTGCGCTAATCCACGCAAGCAACAAGACAAACTTGTGGGGATAAAGTACAAAGAGTCGTCCGGGCGTGCCTTCCCGATAAAGACTTAAATATCCCTTCAAAAACGTTTCCCCTGGAGCGCTCGCACTACTTTCCGTGTGTACCTTCTGTCCAAGCGATCTGCTTTTGACATAAAGGCGATTCTTCAAAGGTCTGGAAGCGGCCCACTTTGACAGCACATCTGCCCGGGACGGAGACGCCCTCGCTTGTCTGCGTTGTGGGAGGAGCGCGGCGGCCATATACTTGTCTTTCCTGCGCACATCTAGCTAATTTACTCCCCATAGCAAGCCTGCACTTGCCGTTGGGGCAGGAGTCACGCTTCGGATAGAAGTAGTATACGGCGCCGGCTTCACAAAGACTGACACGCACTAATTTATAGACTTTGGGGAAGAGAGGGGGGATGTCCATTGAAGATAAAAAGATTTTGAAAAATGAAAAGCAGATGATGAGAAGGGGAGACCTTGAGGAGATAAAATAAAAGTAAAAGGAGGGCAAAGCAAGTAAGCTAAAGTGCTTACAGGAAATAGTCGTGTTTGGTGGGTAAATATTGAATCGGCGAGATGTCAACTGTTTCCCTCCAGAGTCGTCTGTGTCAACGGCAAATAGACGCTTTGGCATCAAAACATAACGTGTCAACACGTTTATTTACCGAAGCGTCTGGCTCGGTCGGGTGTTGGCAACACAAAGGAAGGGTGAAAATTAGAACAGTATTCTTTTTTTTTCCGTCAGCACATGTCTGGAATTTGTGTGTGCTTATCGGTTAGATTTTATCTCGACAACGGCTGATCAGTCAATGCCACCGACCGTGGAATTCCTTCGTCCGACATCTGTCGACAGTTTCGGCGCAAAAACAACACGAGGATTGCCGGACTTCATTGCTGTGAATGTTGCGTCACCTTTTTTCTGTTTTCGTTTTGTCCAAATGTGACGAAACACGTGACATGCTGCGGAAAAACCACTGCAAAGGTTTTTATGTTCAAAAAGTGTCAACTTATTACAATTTTTGTGTGTGTTTATTGTAAGCACATACATATAATTCTAATAAAAGGGACATTTGGGCGCCAGAAGGGAAGAAGAGGAGCGAGTCGCTTTCATGTGCCTCGCAGCACAGATCGCAGTGCTCAACAGCTGTTTGCCTCTCATCGTAAATGAACAGAAAATGGGATGGGGGAAAAAAAAAAGACATCCGTGAAATGAAGAAACGAAAAAAGATCAAGTGAAAATTAATTACAATGAGAGAAAAAAAAGCAACGATTTCAGAGTTTCCTTTTATTGAAAGCTAATATCATTATTATGATTATTTTTTTTTAAATTGGGCAAATATTGATGCTAATGCTATTGCTAGCCGCGTGATTACGTGTGGTGGCTGGTGCCACGATAAATCCGGTGGCCCCATAAGCTGCAAGCCAGGCCGAGCTCCTTTAGAACTTTTTGCACAACACAGCCCGCCATTGTGCTGGAAAGAAAAAAAAAAAGCGCATTAGCTGCTGAGAAAAGGGCTTTCCCCTCTCAAACCCCCTCGGACAACAAGCTTGATAATTCAATCGCTCTCCGAGGGCGAGGATCCATGAAACCGCTCGGAATCCGCTCCCCCCTCCCATCACCTAAAAACTCCTTTCCCTTCCTCCATCATCTCCTCCATTAGGTAAGCGGCCTATATTTTGATCGATGTCGTCATTCCCGGCTTATCAAAGGACAATAGAGGAACGCCGCCTCATTGACATTTGAATGTATGCGGCGCGGGTGAATTATGACGGGCGTCGCTTAAAGGCCGCTAAGGAGATAGCCGTATATATTTGTGTGCGGACGAGAGATAAAAGAAAGGAGAAAGGGGGTCAACGTTGAGAACGGGTTGAAGGAAAGGATACACGCTGAAGGAGAGGGGGATGAGAAGAAAAAGGAGTTCTTATCGCGTTACCCTTGTCTTGACTTCCTCGCGGGGGATTTGATGAGAAGAGAGAAAAAAAATACTCTCGCTGGCACATCAGATTGAGATGATGCCAGCGTTTAGCCAAGTGAGCGCCGCGAGGCCGCTAGCGACAGCCTGCTGTTTTTCAACCAATCGCGGCCCAACCACGGCTTAGCCGCTCCTCGTGTGAATGTTCACCCTAGATACGATACCTAATAGACGATGCCGTCCGGCGCCGAATGAAGCCGTCCGCCGGATTACGAGTAGACAGCTCGGCTGGGATTTGCATAAGCGGCCGTGGATGTAAGAAAAAATTGAAAGAAAGACGTAGCGAGGAAAGGAAACACAGAGAAGGGGGCTTAGAGAGTGGACCACACTTGCCAAGCCACTCGGGGATAAATCCTGCGGTTAGGATCAAGTATTCCCGGCAGCGATTTGGCCCCAGGTTGCCTCAAAGCAAAATGGAAAATAACAGGCTGGGAGTAAATAGGTGGCCGGGTAATGATAGCTCTGTCTAAAGTGGAAGAGTGCGGACAGATGAGGAGAATATCGGGAAGGAAAGAGGAAAGTGTGGGCCGAGGAAATGCGGCGGGGGAGCTCGGATGACAAAAAGGGGAACGGGGCGTGCGGGATTCGCTTCATTTTTCAAGCTTCCGATAACAGTTAATTAACAAGGTCAATAAGCGAGACGGGCGGCCATATTGGCACGCCGTCTTTAATAAGCTTCCGTTGTCGCTATCGGACGTATCGGCGGCATTCCAATGGCTTTCCGATAATGACAAGCACCTCCTCCGGCTGGGTTCTTTTTCTTGGGTCAATCACATAAGACACACACACACACACACACATTGGACGGCTGCCAACGGGGAGCACCTCACGAGCATCATTATATCCCGAGTGTTTGTATATTTTCGCCACCCACGGAGCTCGCTTGCATGTCGCCCCGCTCGAGTCGTGCGGACCACCGAGGCAGAGAGGAACCACCTGTCCATCCAGGAAGCAGCGCACACACACACACACACACACACACACACTCCAGCCAAGATTAGCATATCCATATTTACTCACGGCTACCGCGTGCCTCGATGGGTTTCTTAATGGCTTCGCTTCCTTAAGGTCTGAAAATATTCGAAAGTAGGTTTCTTAAATCGTTTTGAAAACAGGTTCCCTTGCTCATCTAATAGCGACAGACAATGGAAGGCATTAATGATAAGAACGGGATCAATAGCCGGGTCGGGTTATTGCCTGCAGGCTCCGTTTTCATCAGGGCGAGCGTCTGGAAAGCTTTTTAATTGAAAACGTTGCGCCCGTGGTGTGTAATGAGACATTTGATTGGCTGTGTAATAATATTTGTTGAAGTTCGATACCAGCGCGACGGCTCCCCGGTGATGATACTCTGTTAAGCGTTAAAGCTCCGGGCAATAAATGTAATATCAATACCTGCTCCAGAGTGTAACCCGAGCCCATGATGACTATCAGATAATGTAAAGACGTAAGACGGGATGCTCGAGGTGGTGAGATGCTGACAAATAGCGACAGGGGGAGACTGGCCAAAGCCTCGGCTCAATCTGTCGGACTGAAAATCCCTCTCTCGGCAACGTCGAGAAACGACTGGCTCGGAACTCGAGCGTCTTTCGTCGCTTCTCAGCGGCGGATTAGCTTGGAGATGGCTTAGCTGCGGCGTATCTGTGACGGAATATGGGGGGGGGTATGTCTGATGTGGGCATAGACTGTTGACGCTTTCGTGTGTGGCAGAAGAAATGTGCGAGGAAGTGTCCCAAGCTCTCTCTGGTGTTTACTGACAGGAAATGTTTGTCCAGGCACACGAGAGGGGAAGCTTGCCGCCCCGTATCGCAAACACTGGGAAAGTGGCCCAGCACACACACATATACACACAAGCGTGTAAAAAGGGGGAATCTGACGGAAGCGCCAGTCTTTGTGAGGGAGGCGCAGCGGGGAAATGGAAGCGGGAGCTCGGGCTACTATTGCCGCGTTCCAGAAAAGCGGGAAGTCGGAAATTTCCGACCTCGGAGAAGGAAACATGGAACGGAATGGAATGTCACTGGCAGTTGAAACGAATGCATGCACTTTTTTGAAGAATGCCCAAAATAGCAGTATGGATCATTTTTCAAAAGTTGTTATTGCCTTTAAAATATCTTTCAATCTTGAGGCAACATAATGCTGCATAGCTGTGAAGCAAGATTTTTGTTCAAAACTTTCAATGGGTTCATAATGTGAGGAAATGACAGTCGACATGCACGTCCTCCCTTATTAGATTTGTTTTGATCATCTTAAAAGTTGGATTTCGCAGCACGGCGAGAAGAGCAGGCCTAACTTTTGAGTCTGCGCACGACTGCAGCGACAATCTCTTTTGAAAACAAACTTTCTCACCTACTTAGACGAGAAACTTTGCGCGACAGTTCTCCCGGCTTATGATTGACTGCAAAAAAAGAAGTTGGCAACAATGATCGCGCCCGCGCGTGCGTGTGTGTGTGAGAGGTTTATTCCGGGAGGGCTTGCCAGTTTTTGTCTTCTCGGCTGTCCTGGCTGATGTTTTTATTTGTGTGTGTGTGTGGCTCATAAACTAAAGGACAGCGCTTGAGGCCGTGTGAGCACGTGGGCGTGCATTCGTAGCCGTTTACCAACACACATCTCTCTATCAGTGACGAGAGGACGCTCACGTGTGTGAGCTCGGTCGCACGCGCGTCACGGAGAGACAAAAGAAAATTGGACTTACTGGCTGGCGACGGCGTGCTGTAGCCGCTGAGAGGAAGTCCTGGCAGAGCCGGCGGCGACAAACTCCCCAACATGTGAGGGAAGAAGTAGGAGTAGGTGGGCATTGGGAAGCCGTTGAGGTGCGGGCCCGGCATGGGGTTGCCCTTCCCAGCCATGACGCGTGTCAAACCCCCCTGCAGTTTGTAACAGAGCCAAAAAGTGAGTCAGTGTCGTTCACTGGGCTGCTGTAATCCCCCCCCCTCCCAATGGGAATGCGGGATTAGTAGCGCGTAATCCAACAGTGTCCGGCGAAGGTCGGCGGAGGTTAAAATCCCGTACTTACTGAGGGAACAATGGTTGGGGTCTAAAAAGCAGCGCCAGGGTGTTTTTATCCTTGTGTGCCGCGCTGGCTCATGAGGAGGTCGGGTCCGTCGCTTCCGTTTCGACAAGGTGATGCTGATGTTGCACGCTTTCTCTACGGGGTTCCTTCCTCGCTCAGATCACATGATGCCACCATGTTCTCCCGGGACGGGCCTCCTCCTCCTTCCCTCCCTCCTCCCCCTTCCTCCTCCGCAGCCTCTGTCGAGAGAAATCAAACAAAAAGGGATCATTCGGGGGGTTTTTTTTGTTTTGTTTTTTTAGACAGAGAGCTAAACCGTGCTTTTGTTTGGACGCTAATTAACGGTAATGTCTCGTCTGAAACCTTACGAAAACAACCCATCTGCCTTAATTACCTAATGGCGTGTTAAAAGTGAGGAGAGCGGCGGGTGCGGGATGTTTGCTCGCAGCTTTTGCGCGCCGCTCATTAACAGTGACAGCCTGCAAAATAGTACGCGAGACGAGCAAAAAAAAAAAAAAACCCACTCAAACGCCAACACAAAAGGAAAAACTTGGCTAATTACACGAGTTGCCGAAGCCAGAGGTGAGACCCAAGGTGCCTCTCTGGGACCATCAGAGATTTGTTGCCGCAGAGTTGACTTTCAAAACAAAGATGCCGAGTTGTTATCGGCGCAAGAGAGCGAACGTAATTGCTATCGAGAGGTACGTTGACACGGCGGCGTAAACAAGATTAAGAGAGTAGCGGGGCTTCAAAACAGCTTGTCACAACACAAGCGAGGTTTATTCTTTCCCGTAATGAGCCGTTTACGAGTCAGTGAGAGGCAAAGTGGAATTTTTGGTGAGGGGCGGATATGTCTTTGCATGAACATTGTTGCACTGGAGCATGAATCACAAATGAACTCTTGGGAAGGGAGAGAGGTCAAGGCAGACATGTTGCCGCTTGTTTGGAGTGCGTAAAGCATGGGGAGCGTCAATCATTTGGAGACGATAAAAGGGAATGAATTTAAATCGACGTTGCAATTTTGTGACGTCATTTTCCAGCTGCGACATATACATGGTTCCAACAAGAGTGACGTGTCAGCTCGAATAAGTCTCTTAATCAAACCGAGAGGTGACTTTACGAGCTTGGCCCTTTCTACTCATCGACTTATTTTTATTGATTGTTGTCCACTCTTGTCACTTTGTCAGGGCGAGGTGGCGTGCGCTCCGGTCAGGCTAAAGGCGGAGCTTGTATTAGTCTGAAAGCTTAAACGACATTTTTAAAAAAATATATATATAACCCATGGGAGGTGGTTATTGTAGTATTTGCTTTTAAACACTCTCTCTGCTTCCATTAAATCAAAAGTGAGCTGAGTTAAGCGTACAAGTGATGCTAGCGTACTTTCAAAGCAGAAATATTAAAAGCAACATGCTATCGGATTCAAATGAGCAATTGTGATGCAGCCTATAGTTGCCCGAGGGCTCGATTCATGCATTGAAGATTTTCAACTCTATTTTTAAAGCACTATCTTTGCCTAGCACATGTTATCTTCATTTCTGTATATGTTCCCGTAAGTGCACAACTGTACGGCGGCGGCGGCGAGCTCCAGGGGGATCCTAAGTGATCACTAACAGTAGGGGAAAAATAAACAAACAATCTGGGTCACTTGGTCTTTACTGTGGCGGTGGCATGTAACAGCCAGAGAAGAGGAAGGTTCAGAGGTCGCGTGGCACCAGAGAGCGTAATTGCTTGTGACAGCAAACTTTGAATTAATCATCGGCCAAGCAGCAAATGGCAGAGCGAGGTCGGGGGTGGACGGGTGGACAATACGGAGAGCGCAGCCACGGGGGACGACCGATGCAACGCATGACATACAGTATATGGCGCGGATATAAATAGACACGAGCAGAAAGCTTATGCGTATACAATCCTGACTGAAACTGACATAAAAAAATAACATGACAGCAGATGCGCTAACCTGCCTGTTGCTGGACAAAAGGCCCGCTTAGCAAGCGATGAATGAAATATGAAATATCGTCCTTCGGTTTTAAAGCGACATCTGGCGATACTCTCGTGAGACTACGTAGCGAAACCCGCCGGATGACTTTGAATTTCACTTTGAAGGCTTAAGTGTAAAACAGCCGGCTCTCCGGTGGGGGAGAACACAAAAGGCTGTTGAACTTTTTTTTTTTTTTTACATGTGCTCCATCATCCATGTATGGCAAAGGTGCCAGTAATGGAAGTCGCTCGGGCATGACGGCTTCAAATTTTCATGAGGACCGCTTTTGTGCGCTTCGATACATGTCACCGGATTCAGTAGCGTACACACGGATGTCCAACAAGTCTAGATTTCTTTTTAATATTATTCAATAACATCTTTTTGTCCCTCGTGGAGATTCACTTGAAGCAGGCCGACACTTTACGGGTGCAAGAGGAGCAAGTGTGGGAGGGGGGGTGGCGAGTATGCGAAAGTGTGCTAAGTGCACATCCAAGCCGGTGAGAAGCGTCAGCTCTTTTGCCAAGCCCCCCCCCCCGTGGCTTGGATGCACTTGTCAGCGAGGCAGGCAGGGTGACATTTGTGCCTCACCTCAGAAAGGTCACACGCTAATTATCTCAAAGGACAGCGAGTGGCCGGACCTGCAAAGAATAAAAGTCCGTGCAGAAATTGACCATCTGCACCGCCCTGGATACACACATGATATCATATTGAGGCATACTCGGTCAATATTTGCAAAAGGCTATGGTTACAGAAAGCTCACGTGCTCATAAACACACAAGCCTGGAAGGTGTATACACACACACACACACACACACACACACACACAAAAAGTCTCACTTGTGCTCAAAGAAGGTCGGAGTTACAAAAAGGCCATAGATCAGCGATAGCAACGGCCCGCGGCAAGCTCCTTGTGTCTCGCTCTTCTGGACATTTTTCCAGCTCTGTAAAAGCATGAAGGGCTGGGCTCCATTGTTTACACAGCTGGCTCTACCGAGCCGCTTGCTTAATATGAAATATGAAGAGAGCGGAGAGGTGAGAGGGGGAGAAAGAACGACGAGGAGAGCCAGGGTAGAAAGGCGGGCCTTTTTCGGAGGGGCAATCCAAACGCCAAATGACCGTGATAAAGCGCTGACCCGATTCTGACACGATAAATGTACAAAAATTCCCTTCAATAATCGTTTGATCTGACCTACATACCAGATATGAAAATTGAATTATATTCGACTCACGGAGAAAACAACCAAATGTTTGTTATTTGCTTGACCTTTTTTTCTAATTGCAACATGACATTTCCGATAAAGATTTTAGATTTAGACAAGGTGTCCGTGTCAACCCGAAAAGGCAGAACATGATAAACATGTGACGTGTATCCAATATGTTGTGACCTTATTCAGACATGTCATTTTTGAAAAAGTGCTTTTTTGCGTCAAACAGGCTATGAAGTCATCAGAGGTCATTTGTAAACACTCCACAAAGTTAATAACCACAAGGTCAGGCCAGCTTTTTGCAAAACCCTCGCAACAACACCATCCACTCAAGCCAGCTCATATTAAGCTCGTGTTTCTCACGAGAGCGTTAGCAAGGCGACACCATCGCTAACCTTGTTCCAGTTAGCCGGAGAGGCCCTGCGTAAATGAAGACCACATTTCTGACCGGGACTCCAAATATACAGTACCGAGTCAAAACACTTGGTATTCATACACACCTCCGAGCCAGATATTTACATGACTTTGGAGTCTCACAGGGGGGGAACACAACACGGATTGTTCGACACACATGCGTCAGGCGTGCTCACGCAATCAGCATACATCCGCGTCGGCACACAAGGTTGTGTCACCTTTGAGTACCTCCATCCAGGATGTCAAGCTAACAATGTTTTGAGAAGGACCTGAGCACATATTTCAACACAGAAGATCCGATGACACGAGAGTGAATGACGCACTTGAAGGCAGGGCCCCCTTCCTGTTTATGCCGCCGCTCGCCCGCTTGAGGATCAAAAAAGAAGCGGCTGTGCACTCTTGAAGGAACGACTGCATATCGACTGCAAACAACCTTTTTTCTGCATCACAGAAAAAAAAAAAAAAAATCACCGTGATTAGTTTTTAATTATCGTGCTTTTGCTACGCTTAGTAAAATGGAAATAGAATTCGCAATTGCAGCAATATGAGTAACATGCCAACATAACTGGGCGCTCACATAACACGCTGTGACCTTTCTAGGACATACACGGAAAGGCTAGTAAACACAAACAGCAAGGATCCGATTGAGTGACCCAGAGGTCACAGATACAAATAGAAAAGCTTTGAGATTAAGAGCACGCATTAAGCACATACATCTACTCTATATTTGTTTACATACATACGGTATAACGCTGAGATCGTGCCAGCTGGAAGCATGCGAAATAAAATTCAATCATTCGATCACAGCAGCTGGATGGCGCCAAGTACGACCGAGGGGGCTTTAAAAGGCGGCTGCGCAGGAAAATCTGATCTTTTTTTTTTTAATCTCGCGCGAGTGTGAGCGGTGACTCTCAACAGCTCCTGCGTGACTATTTATATTGTCTGTCTACAAATGTTGCTGCACCATTTGTGTTGAGCCCTCCTGAAAAGGCTCAATGTAGGACTCTGAAGAGCAAGTGGGACACTCATCTGGCCACAGTTAATCCCCCTCTAATAGAAAGACATCAACAAAGACGAATCGCTCCTTGTCCTCACTCGGCTTCGCTCGCAGAGTCATAAAACTCCCATTTGAAAATGCATGGGCGCCATAAGCTGCCAAGCCTTTCTATTAACCGCGTTATAGCGTAGGTGACTATAGCTGCTGACGACAGCCGGGGTATTCGGCTTTCCATTAGGATAGGGGGAGGGAGGGGGCGAGGCGGGGGTAGATGAGATGCGAGGATGAAAAATGAGACAGAATTGAGTCATTTTTCTCTTTGGCGCGGCGCTACAATCCGACGCCTGGATGCTTGAGCGCGTGGAAAATGGCAGCGCTTATGAAATAAGCTTAGCAGCACATTTGCTAATCGTTAAAACGTGCGTATTTATCGGGGCGTATTTACGAAGTCTCGCGCACCTCTGCGGCGACGGCAAAGATGGATTGATTGGAGGGTTCCTCTGAGATCACCCCCCCCCTCCCCGACACCCTCACAGTGTCCTTAGGCGCTCACCAGATGACTATTGATCGGTTAATTGATTGATTGGCATCTGGCCGACAATGAGTCAACAACATCATCGCTCTTCCGTGGACTCGGGCGCTCAGCCCCCCGCGCGACAAGAAATTTAAACAGCTACATCCTGAAGACAAACGTCTGCACGAAATTTCTTTCCCCTCAGGATGACGTTCAATAACTCTTTGATGCCAAACTTGTGGAGATAGTATCTTCCCTGAAACCACACTAGACTTCCCCGGCAACTTCAGATACATAAAAGGTACTATTTATTTACCCATAAATCTTTTATAATCCAAGCGCACGGCAATTTCTCAAGCCGGTGTCCTTGAACGTGACACTAAACATCAACCTGCACTTGATAAGAGCATCTGCTTAATGTCTTTGAATTAAAATGTAAATGAGATTTCAATGGTTTGGGTGAGACTCCGACATGCCAGCCTGCATTTTTCCCCTCATAGTTCACCTCGTCTAATCCCCGCCTCCCTTTGGCGCTCTAGTCAAACACGGACTATGAAAATTAATGAGCGAGCTGCTAAAGCAGGGCTGACACTCAAGAACAAGGCTCCCGTCCCCTCTAATGGACCATATAGACAATGTCGGACGCATTTCAATTAACAGACAATGGGATTACATGATATGGTAACACATAGGGAGGGTCATGTGACACGTGACAAAAGGACTTAATAGGACGACGTAAAGGGGTGAGTGACACCGAGGAGAGAACATCTTAATGCACCGTCGCCACGGCGATGAATCGGGTCCGGCGATGGCGGGGGAGCGGCATCCGAAGGCCGCTAACGGCCGCCGCCGCTGTCGGGCTCGCATTAACCTTGAGAACAGCCAGGGGAGCGTATTAGCCCCGCTGACCTCTCCGCTTCACACACACAACCTCTGTTGTGTATGACTGAAGGGTGTGTGCGCGCTTTGTCAATCCGCTCGCCAGTGTCTTATAAGCGCCATCAGTGGGATTAAATCAGTCCATCAAAGGCTGTCTGGGTTGAAGTGAATTGGCCTAAGTCTTTCCTTTCGCCCCCGAGGTGAAGGTCTGTGTCGAGCAGTAATAGCACTCCCAAAGCTAATTTTGTGTACACAGGTGCGCCCGGCGGCGACCAGATGCGCTCACGGTTTGACAAAGACGATGACGAACATTTGTCCAAAGTCTATGGAATACAAACAAAAACTTCCATCGGATCCCAAGATGACTTTGAATTCAATTGAGCTGTGATAATATTTGGATTTTCACTGGCCTATGCAGAGGAAAAGAAAGTAAATATTTTGGGAACGCAGCTTTTGCTTTTTGTTTTTGTTCCGACGGACATCAAGGCTTGTTGTCGACTTCCAACAAAATACATGGCCGCTTTTGTGCCAGCCTTGACATATTTTTGCCCACCAGACTGTCCTTCACTCACACTCCCAAGGCCTTGGGGGGGGGTGCAAAAAGCTTTTAAAGTGCATTTGTGCCTGAGTGGCCAGAACATTGCGCTGCTGTCGCTTCACCACGCCGGACGGCGCTAGTGCGCATCCGCACGGATCCGAACGGTATTTTTAGAAAGCTGCTGACAATATCATGTCCCTGAATGGGTGTAATTGTATTATGCTGGAGGTGCTAAAAGCTTTGACTTGGGGAAAAGGCGTCACAGCTCTCAGGATGAGAAGCTTTGAAGAAAAGTCAGGAGCGGTGCGTGGAGGACATACATACAAAGTCAGCATTAAAGAGAAAAAAATGCTCCGGGAGGAGGAAGAAAGAATCCTAAGGGGCCAGTTTTCCAAGAACTCAAGAGAAGACAAAGGAGGATGATTTTCCATTTTGTGTAGGGGGTAGGCGGGGTCACATGTTGGATGGCGCTTTTGGTATCGGCAGCTCTTGAAGGTTCTTAACGGCCCTGTGATGATAGATGAAAGACTGAACTTTAATCAGAATGGTGCCTGAAGCATTTTCAGGGAGGTAAACAGATTATCAGTCAAGCCCTCCTTCCATCTTCCCTCTCATTCTGCCGTCCTCCTTCCTCGGCACATGACCACTTCTGACACCGGCGTGCCATTAGTCTCTTTCCCATCAGCACCTTCCCTCCTCCACCATATGCCCCTCATTTTTACCTCCACGCTACTTGTCAGGAGAAGAGACCACCCCCCTCCCCCTTGCAGTCCGTCGGAACTTCAAAGCGCCTGCCTCATCATCCGATTTTTATATCTCATAGCTTCATCCACCATGAAATTATAAGGTGCGAAATCTGTATGAAAACACGGGCTATTCATAGGTTGTTGTAATGGATTATTGTCATTTTTTTTTTTCCGCCACTTGCCCGGATTATGTGATGGAGCTAATCTGCAAGGACGTACATTTTTAAAAATGCTGTACTGAAGTTTCCCCTCCAAAAGAATCAATAAAAACTTTACAGGCAAGCTAGCTGTGGGTGAGAAGAAAGCTCCACGTTCTAATTTGGGAGCTGTCAAAATGTGTCGTCTTCTTCTACCCACCATCATTTTGTCATGCAAAGAATTGCAATGTTGCCTTGCGTAACGACGCCGGCATCCGTGTTTCTCGTTTGAATCGTACACAAAAGCACCTCAGGAGAAGGAAAATGCTAATAAAGCTATTAATGATAGATCGGCACGTAATTCAAAGTGGCAGCGAGCGAGGAGGAAGACAAGATGGGGAGCATCGTCTTAAAAGAAAACCGGCGGGAAAAAAAGGAACGTGTGGGAGTCTAGAGAATGCCGGATTGGGAAGAAAAAAAAAAATCGCTTGTCGGGAAATTGAAAAGCTAGTTAACACGTAAGCACTCACATGCATGCACTTGTGCATTTAACGCACACATCAGAAGGGGAGGGGGGGAGTGTGAATTGAGGCCATTACCTCTTTTTCAACAACTTCCCTCTCAAAGCATTAATTGTTTTTCCATTATCTGGTACATTCCAGCGAGCGCAGTCAAATGAAAGATGCCAGATCAGAAACTCGCACACAATGTCCACCTTGGAGATAAAATGCGGCCATTTCTCAATTGAACGCCGCTAATGCGAGAAATGCGATCGCTATTCTACATGTATTTATTTAAGAGGACCATAAAACAGTCCTGACTCGGGGAGAAAGGCTGAGGAACATAATCTGCAGAACAGTAACGGGTTTGCCGATTCGTTGGAAAATTTCCGACCCTTCCTGTTCCCTAAACAACAACATAGCTGTCTTATTTTATTTTTTTCTTCTTTGAAGCGGATGAAGTCTGTTAAGAAAATGAACGAAGACTTTGGTGACTGCGGGAAACTACTCAAGTGGAGCTGAAAAGGAGAATAATAGGTGGCTCTTAAGAAGGGAGGAAATGAACAACTGAAAATCAATAAAGCTCCAGAAAGAGAGAATAGGAGAGCGACAGCAGATGAGACACGCATTGATTTTCGTAACGAGGCCGAGCGGCGGGCCGGCGTGAGCGATGACGGCCGAACCCGGCCCTAAACAACCAAAGTGAAACGGACAAAATGAAAACAAAAGAGAACACAGGAGCGTAACAAAGAGAGACAGGAGGGGAGGGGTGGAGCCAACGAGTGAGAAAAAGGTACCTCCTTTACCTCCGTCTCAATTTGCACAAAACTTTCATTACTACCAATTTGGACCAGGAGCCGGAGGCCGGGCCATTAGGCAAACCCGGCATCAATCAGCCTAATCGCCCTCCCAGGCTGCTAAATTACAGCACCCGCTTGCTTATTAAAATTTGTCGCCTGTCTTCTAACGCTGTTGGAGATGAGATGCCCCCCCCACCTCAGACAAATGGCTTCTAAAGAAGAAGAAGCGAGAAGGAAGGATGGGACAGTAGAAGGTTATAAAAAAAAAGAAGAAGAATGGGCTCGCTGGGACTGAGAGGATCACAGAGCGAGTTGGGGGGGGGGCGATTATCTGGCTTGATTTATACACTCAAGTAGATGTGCTGTGGGTTCACACACACACACACACATTCTCCCAAATTCATGCTTGTCAAAAGCAACACACACACATTTGTAAAGGAGCTTTGCCTATTGCACACTCAATCAAAGGCGCTCGGCAGATAAGACACATGATGAATGGTGTAATTGAAGGCGGCGGTGGCGGGGTAATGCCGAATCGCTCCAGGTTCAGGCGGGAGGGTGGAGAAGAGCGTTGAGTAAATGATTAGCCGGCGGGATTTATTTTTATTGCCCGGTATTATTATAAAATAGTGACACCGCCTGCCTCGCCTATTGTATCACGCCTCCGGATTCACTTTTTGGATGTGAGGTCGGATCAACAAATCACAAGGTCATTTAGTAGAGTGGAAGGAGGCTTGCTCCATCATCTAAATAATATTTAATATCTGATCTGTCCATTTGTCACGTGCTGGACTGTCCACGCGGTTCTTCTGCAGAGGGACTCGCTCTTCATCTGTCCTCTGCTTGTCTGGTCCACGGGATGACCCTGATTTACTGCGCTATACTTGTCGGCGCTTAATCGCTCTTAATGGATCTTGATTTGCGGCACATGAGGAGATCATCTCGATTAAGGAAGCACGCTAAGTTGTTGACCTTCTTGCATCATTTGAACTAGTCAGTCTGAGGTGGCCAATTATTTACACATTTTGGACTGGGGGAGAAAAAAAAAAAAAAGTTCATTTTGGTCGGACATGGGTGATGTCACGTGACACAATGCTTTGCAAATCAATTGCAGAAGCACTGGCGGGACAAAAATACAAACACGTGCGCACACACATGATTGCGTTTGCTGGTGCAAGCGTGCTGCGGTTGCAAGAAGCGTGTCGAGCATCAACACGTCCAGGACACGGTAAACAGAACGAGGGGGGAAGAAAACCACATCGCCCTCAGTGTGCCAACCGTGACCTCACACGAAAACGGAATCATCACACGGCGTTTCTACCTCTGTTGGTCTGCAGCGGCCTTTTTTCTGTGTTGAAGTTCACACTGATTAAGAGGCACTCTGTTCAGCCAAGTGGGCATCCGGCCGGCAGACTACCCGCATCGATTGCTCGGACCGCCTCGCCTCCTGGAAGTAGATGGAGGGGGGGGGGAAGACGAAAAAGGGGCAATATTAGCTTAAATGAAAGTTTATTAGCTGCATCAGTCAGTCAGGTGGAGGGGAGGGGGTGGGGGTTGCCCCGGGCTGTTCTCTCTCAATCTATTTCCCACTCGCCCCCTCCTTTCTCATGTGTGAGGGGAGGGGCAGGCATGACGGGAAAACATTAGCTCGTTGGCAAGCCGCTGGTATACCATCCAGTAATTGGCTTGGGTAATGCTCCTGTCCAAACAAATGGTGTGCGGCCTAACCTTGTTACCAGCAACCCGCCCTCATCGTGCAATCGGTGAGCGCTGACGTTTTTCTGTTGACATCTTTTATTCAAACATACCCAAATTGCATTTGAGGGAGGAGGCGCCATCGAGACGCAGGAAGAGGGAGAAGTGCCATTTTTTTTTTTTTTATGCTCTGCATCTCATCACCCGGCTGTCTGCCTGATAGCAAGCTGAGACGCTAATGTCTGGTGTGTGTGTGTCTATGAGTCATCTCCATCTTATCATCTGGATAGTACGCGAATGAAAAGGAGACAAATAACAGGCATATAGTGCAACGGCGTATGCAGAGCCATGTGTGTGTGTGTGTCATGGCAGCCCTTCATTCAACCAGCTATCATCTCCCACCAGACGGGCCCCACGAGCTGACCCAGCTGGATAATGAGATCCATTATGATTTACGTGCCAAGAGGACAGCGAGACAGGACAAAGACACGCACACACATCGTCGGGGTGTACATGTCAAGGTGTGCGCCGATCTTCCGCTGGATGTGCTGATGAGCTCTGCCGCAGTTTCATATTTCACTTTTCCATTGTGTGCGAGTGTTAAGAGTGCAAGTCTGGTACTTGGACGACTCGGTGCCGGTGAAACCGGAGAAGTGAGACTCCACAATGCAAATTCACCCTCACACATTGCCCAAGGGGTCTTAGAGGCCAAAAGCAAAAAAAAAAAGGAAGCGGGGATGTGTTCCTGCCAGGTATTTGTGGGTGTGTGTTTGTGTGCGTGTGTGTGGCCGAATTTGTTGGCGCTGCAGTGGCTGTCAAGCAAATTTCACAAAAGCAGTCGACACATTCCGAGTATGGAAGCCGACAATTTGATATAAAATTCCTCAAGTCGTTTCAATGTGAAAACAAAGAGTATACACAGAGATGATTACGAAACTGATGATTATTATGAAACACAAATGACCCCCCCCCCATTCTTGGTTGCGGGAATCCCCTCCTCGCACAAAAACATCAGCGCTTTGAGAGCAGGGCAAAGAAAACAATGGCAGGATTCTCTGCTGTTCCTGCTTTGCTCGGGATTCAAATGACGCCAACTTAATTGGTGAGCCCAAATGTCAGGAGATGAACATTGCCAGGGAGCAATAAGGACACACAAAAAAAAAAAACGTACAAACACCTCACATTCCTGCAGCTCAATATTAAATTTTCGGACACACACGGGGTGAAAAGAAGGTAGATGAGAAGGAGCTGACAAGCTCAGTTTCAATAAAAAGGTCAAACAAATTAAAACAACATCAAAGTGAATGAGGATGAACAGCGCGTTGGCTCAGAGGGTGTGTTGTCGCTAAGAAAATATGAGGCGTGATAATTGCTGTTAATTTAATTTTAGCTTTATTGCTCTATTGGCGTGGATTCAACTCATAAGTGAAGGTATCACGAGATGGCAAACATTTGTTCAGTAGCAACTTTTTATGTATCCCCACTAGGACAAATCCCGGCAGCAATATCCTCAAATATTCAAAGTTTCATTTTGCCAAGTATATATATTTTGACATGACTTAAAAGTGATTTGGAGAGCAGGGTATGTTAGTTTCATAGGATTAAAAAAAAAAAAAGGTATGTGGTATTTTTCTATGATTTACAAGAGGCCCGTGATGGATTTCCACGAGATGTTTTTTGGATTAGAGTCTTAGAATACTCATAAATAGCATGTGAATTGTATCTTGTGTTTTTGGCTGGCGCAAAAGAAGCATACTGAATTTCATTGGATGTTTTTATGTTCCAAAAAACACGCAGCAATAAAAACTCGCAACCCATCTAGTCATTATCTCAGTTCTGCGTGCGTATGCAGCGATACGCTATCCCTAAACGGTCAGCTGCTCACGCTGCTATTTTCAAAGTGTTTAGTCTGCTGGGGGACTTTTTGGAAGCCACATTCACGCTGTTATGGCACCGCTCGGGCCCAAGTCCGCACGCTGCGACCAAAATAAGTCCCCCGGTGACCGAGCGCAACAAAACAGATTTCGGGAAAGGTGCGTCAATACCCCCCCCTCCACGGCCGCTTAAGAAAACTCACAATGGTGCCAAATCTAATCGCTTCCTTCAGCGCCAGGTGGTTTTCATTGACGGAGGTCCGACGCTCGGACGGAGGAAATTGGCTCCTCGGCGCGCGTTTATTGCTCGCCCAATCCGGAGAATGAGTTCCAAACACCTTTTTCCTATTACGCCCCACCATTAAGCGCCATTGTGCGGAATTAGACGCAGTCTACAGAATAAGTGGAATCTAATTCATGGCCTCTTTTTCACGGCCAGTGGCGGTGCTAATGAAGAGGATGAAAGAGAAGTGTTAATCAAACTGAGCATCTCATCTGTGGAGAAGAAGGAGTGGAGGAGAGATCTCAAAGTGGCTCCTCGGGGATGTTTGCTAGTGTGCAGGGGGGAGGTGCGAAGGATCCCCAGCATATTTATCTGTTGTGCTATTATCTTGCTAAATGAACACTAGCTTTGTAAACTGAGCTGTCAGTTCAACAAAATCTAAATAAAACAAGTCCCCGGGCCCTGCCGCTAATAATTGCGCGGCGAGATCTCCACGGGGGCCATCCCTGTCCGCTCGCCGCCATCGAATCCCTCCCGGGCTCGTCCGTTTTGGAATACCGGCGCTAACGAGGAGGGTCTGATTAGATTGAAATGTCAAGAGAGATAGGGACAATACAGTTATCTTCCGAATTATGGCCCATTAAAGGGCCCGAGCGGCGCACCTCCCTTTTCGACTAACTAATCACCGAGTCCATTCATCATCCGCAGACAGGGGCGTCGTTTTTGGAGGGCACATTCCTTTCTTTCGGTAGAATAAATCCGCCCCGTCATGTTCAACCTGGTTGAACGTATAGAAGGAATCCTATCGGAACTCGCAGTAGCTGCAAAAGCACGTTATGTTGCAACCGAGGCCCGAAGTCTGCAAAAAAACAGCCAGAGAGGGAAAGGAGGAGCTTAGAGTGTCATTTCTCTCTCTGTCAGCTCCCTGCCTCCCCCGTTGTCCCCCTCTTCCTAAGTCCCCCATCACCCCCGTGAGATGTGGCTGCTTGGTGGGGACAATTACCGACTGACACTTCATCATGGGCCGCCCGACAGGCGCTGACGGCCCTCGTCCAAACAAATGATGCCGGGGTCGAGGTTGCGGGCCTGCCTCCGAGTCTGCCTGCCTCCAAGCCCCGAAGCACGGCCCTGCGCCGCATTAGCAAACACGCACACACACTAACATTAAAAGAAACTCCTTTAAGAAAAACACATTTATCAGCATGCCGTGGTGGCGGGCGGGGGGGGGGTGATGGAGAACGGGGCGCTCGGGGCGCTACACCGCCGTCAACTCCCATCCTCCGCCGCATTCATACGCACCCGGCGAGATTACACATTTAAATGTAATCATATGATGGGGTTAAAAAAGCCAACAAGGCAAGATGGCCATCAATCAGCGGCGCTGCGACAAATGCAGGAATCAATTAGCCTTGACATCCTTCTCCCCAGGCTAACCATCCACTCAGCCATTCGCCTCGGGTGAGGAGCCGTCACCTTTATGCTCAAAGTGGGTCAACAGCTAATTGTCAAAGGAGGAATATTGCGGTTTAGAGCTAAACATGAGCTCACAAAAAAAAAAAAAAAAACAGGACTGAGAAGAAGCCTCTTAGACGCAACAGGTATCGACACATACTTGTGGTATCGGTACTTGGTATCGGCGACGACTCAACAATAACTCGAACTAATACCAGTGGAAAAAAACTAAAACAACTATCATCATTCATACAAAGCAAAACAACACCGCCATCTAGGGGGCTCTGTTAATTATTACAGTGATTTACAAACCTGAATCCCAAAGACACGATTATAAAGACCCTCTTCTACACACACGTTGAAAAATTTCATGAAGAAACCCCTGTCTAGATGCCTTCAACATACTTCCTTGAGACCAATTACTACTTTCCTACAGGTCCAGGGTTTTGGCGCCATCTTGTGACAGCAGGGTGTAAGTTCAAGAGTAACAAGCAAACCACATTTTCCACATCCAGTGAGCAACCGAATGCGCTTTCATACGTCTTTTCTCATTATTCTGCGATTTTCCCCCCGTTTTTATTATCACATTCTTTTCATCCGTGTAACTGATGCTTTCCGTATTGGCTGACCCCAATTGATAAATGTGTTTACGTGTTTACAAGCCACTGTCGAAGATAAATAAAAAGCCGAGGTACTGTGGTGGGAGGGTAAAAATGAAGGGCAAGGGAGGAGGGGGGGGGGGGGGAACCAGAGTCATGCGTCATGTTGGAACGGCCCTTGAGAACACTCTCAATCTTTCTGTCAATATTCAAGCGCGCCGGATTGTGTACGCCATCATTAAAAAACGAACACGTCCCTGTTTATTCATCATAAGGACAGGCCCTTGTAAACAAGTTGGGTGTTGCCAGTGTGTGTGGAGCGTCTTTGAAAATGGCCGCACGTTGGACAGTAATGTGACGCTCGGACGCCTCGTTAGTCATGTTGGCGAGACAAAGCTACCGCTCGCCTACCACATGTAAATTTAAATACGATGACATCATACAAATGCTTACTTAAAGATCAACAGGTGAGAGCGGCCGCATGCATCAATGCCACGTGACCCGCAGAGAAACTATCAAGGGGGGGTCCGTGCTTGACATATACGATTCATGTGGTGGTGATGTTGACCTGCCAGGGTCACTGCTGGCTCATTCCTGCACACACAGCCCCATCATCCGTGTAACTGGACACTAGCAAAACAGTGACATGCACACATACATCAGTCACTCGGTAGAAAGGAAGACAAGCGGAGCATCCCACAGGTTGGACCACATAGGTGGGCTTGGGAAAAAAAAAAGACAAATGTTTTCAGTATGTGGTGTCAGTGTGAGAGCTACAAGTCGTCTTTAAATATTATGCAGGTGGGTGCATTTTTTATGTCCACCACTTCAAAAGCACGCAAGCCCGTGTTCACCTCGCACTCAGCAACAGGAGGCGACTTCATACTCTGTCAGCTTTGTGGTAATAATAGAGCACGGGCGGGTTTGGGCCCCTTGCTAGTGCGAGTGGCATGCTCAGTCAAGCGGAGACTTTGCCTAAGAGAACCCGCATGGACTGTAATGAGACCGCGGGGAGACGAGAAGGATGGGACAGTAGAGGAGAGACCAATAGTTGGGAAGAAAGACAACCAGGCCAAAGTTTTGAGGTTTGGGATTGGATGATGTTGTGATTTAAAACATTGTCAGTGCAATTAGTAAAGTCAACAAGATTATTTCTATTGCTCTGGAAAAAAAAAAATGGACTTCCTAAGCTGAAGTTTCCACATTAGAGGTGAACCTCGATGGTTGAACAAGAGTTAAAACGTTATCCGATACAAGGCTGTTAAGGCCTTAGGCCAGATACTAAATCTGACATTGAAGCAAAGAGAAAAGAGAACAAGGCAGGCAAATCTCGTAAATTATAAAGCGAATAGCTCCGCCCCCCTCGGGGATAGGCGATAAAGACTAGATTGGGCACATAGTATCTTCGGGTAACTAGAAGAGGAGTCTGATAAAAGCTATGACTGTGGAAAAGTGAAACAAACCACAGAACTAAAAGCCTTTCAGTGTGAATTATTAACATGTTCACAGTTTAATTCAAGAAACACAACCGCCGTTGTCCCATTTGACCGTCAATCCTAATCAGCGTGTCTATTGTTAACAGTCCCCAGCGTATTTTCCACATCAGCTTTTAAAACCACACCAATGTGTGTCAAACATTCGGGGATTTGGATGACGATAAATGCGAACCGCAATATCGGCGCGACCCTGTTAGTCAATTTCGAGATTTGTTGTAACCTAAAAACACATGCAAAGTGTGTTACGAGCGCCTTATTGTCAGCCCCGAGTGCGTGCGTAATACGGTGAAGAAGTCACTAGGTTCTTGAAGGGGAAAAAAAAAAAGAAGCAAAAGTAAACATTGCAAGTGTGAACACAACCTAACTGGATCAACAATAACTTTCTGTTGGACGGCTTCAGTTTCTGCATGGTTGCTCGCTGCCTGACTCCTCGCTCGGCTCCCCGCAAGCCACAGTTAATCCCCGTAGAGCCAAAGGAAGGCCTCAAGATCATCCCGCGGGAAAGCCGAGAGAGGGAAAAAAGGCCGGCGAACGACTCTTCTGAAGTCCTCCGTCTTTCCTCTGGTGTTGCTGTTGGACGGTGACCTTGCTGACCAGCTGCATCGTCTCCCGGATGGGTCGGCCTAGCTAACCCGCACCGCGTCCCTGCTTACACTGGCACGAGCCCTGAATGTTGGGCGGAGGCGCTATTCGTGTAACGTTGAGGTTTTTTCGACAGGAACATCTCGTTCTCTATCAAACCGGGAGGAATATTTGGATTCGGAATTATTAGGAGACCCGTTTCAGGTCTTCATCAATGTATGGACAACTTGTGACTACTGCAGTTTCTGTCCGTCCTCTCCTTCTCCCCTCAGGGATTCCCCGGGGTTGTCCGGAGCACATGTGTTTTGGTTTAGCTCCATCGGAGTCCTATCTCAAACCCGGAGCGGGCCAGAGGCTTTGTCAGTGGCACCATTAATCAAGTGTCCTTTAACAAAAACAGAAAACCAGATGAGAGACAAAAGGAAGAGGCATAGAGGGGGGTGGGCGCTTATTTAGGTGGGGGAGGAAGGGGGATGCTTGACCCAGATAGACGCCTTTAATAAATCAAGCAGTAACAATAATAAGCAAAAGTTTTCACGTGGCTCGAGGAGGTATTAATGTGGGAGTCTTGCAGTAATTGTGAAAAAGCTCTGGAGAAAACCGGTTTAGGTTTAGGATCTCAGTGCCTGTTTGGATTAATTAAGGAATTCGTCTCTGCAGAGTCTGTCCAAATGCCAATATAAATTGCCATCCAGCCAAAAAAGTATTTCGAGACGTCAAAGCGTTAGCTAAAGTTTTCCGCGAGCTCGCAAGCTACGAATAGGTATCAGCATATTTTACACACATATACACGCACACACACGTGAGCGCCTCCTTTCTCCGTTCCCAGTAGTCCCATCTCAATAATGGCCCCCCCATCGATCCTGAAACCTTCTTGTCCGCACTCATTGCCCATCGATCGGCACCTTGCAAAGAGTCTCCGAGGCCTCCTTCACATCCTCACCTTGTGTGTGTGTGTGTGTGCTCATCACTTGATGCTGTCTTGGATGGTGGGAGGTTTTACTTGATGCGAGTGAGCGCTTTACACACAGCGGTAACAAAGGCATGTCGGGGATATATGCACGTGGAAGCTAATGGCGTCTCTGGGGAACAGGTGGCACATCCAGCACCCCCCCCCCCCCCCCCCCCCCCGTCCTGGCTTGTGTTCCCAATATCTGTTTTAGCGCCTTCAAAAGTCCTATTTTTGTTTGTAATTGTGTTTTTGGGTACAAATCACAGCGTGAGGTCGCTTTTGTTAGAAGAATATATTCTTGACTCTTTTATGGAGAATGAACGTCGCGTTCATATTAACGGTTTACAAGCTAGGCTCGATGTTCTCCCGTCGTTGTAACCACGATAGGCCGGCTGGTTTTCTGTTTGAGCAATCTGGGTTCTCTTTGGCTTTGGATACGCACCAAGTCAGGCTGCACAATACTCTACTGTGTTTGGCGAGCGGCAAAGTGGACGGCGGAGACATATGTTACGCGTATGTCGGGACCTGGATGGCATGCGGGAGTGTATTTTTGTTTGGACGCCATTCCGAGAATGCGTGTTTTGGATTGGAAAGCCGTCGCTAGTTACATCATGATCGCCGTGGATTTGCGCATATGCTTTTTGGGACACTTGGCAGAAGGTTCTTCCCCCTGAGGCGGCGGTAGATCGCGGGAGATGAATGACAAGTGCAAGGAGAATCTGGGAGTCCAATAGCTGACATGTATGGCAACATGTGGGAGGGAAGGGGAGGGAGGGGTGCACCGCCCAGCCTGCTTGCCCACCACAGGGAGTTTGTTTTTGTTTCTGCCTGCCAAGTTCCTGTCAGGAGGCGCCCCAAAGAGCAACTGCAGACTACTCCGCACGGTCGGCTACACCCTCTCGTCGACACCGTCGAGCTGATTTTCGGGCGCTTGCTTTATAACAACGCTCCAATTTAAAAAATATTCCAGATTTGCTATCAAGGCATACTTTGAAGAACTCCCCCCCTTTTTGTTTGGCGCCTTCATTTGTAAGTTGAGTTCGAAGTTATAACTAAGTGTGATTCCAGCTTGCTAAAAGATTTACACTAATTTACACTTATAAACGTGGGGATAAAACTGCACTTTACGAGGCCATTTGTTATGTTGCGGCGATCGTAAAAAAACAGCGCGCACTAAATTAAACTATACAAGAGGTTTCTGGCTATTGTAAAAATGGAGCAGCACTACATAAAAGCATATTTAGTCAAGTGATTATGGTGAAGAAAAAGCGGAATGATTCAATTATTCAGTAATCATTTTGTTTCGGGTGCCACATGGAAAAATTTCGCTGTAATTGAAAGCATGACAGCAGTTAGCGGGATGCGCACATATGTGTTCGTGTAAGCGTGCGAGTGAAGGAGAGGTCAGACGTGGTCACATAAGGAGCCGAGCCATCCGAGTAGGCGAGACACGAGGAATCGCTTCCTCTGTCTGTATAGAGAGAAAAAAATAATAATTTGGAGCAAGAGAGGGAAAAGTGGATGGGATGGCTGCGGTTGATGGCACAAGGCGGAAGAAAAAAAAACTTCATTCTGATCAAAAACAAATATGGAGAGGCGGGAGTGCCACGCGAGACAACGAGGTGGGCAGGCGAGGCAGACCGCCGTGACCTACAGCGCGCCGAGTGTGAATCACTGGAGGCATGTGTTCCACATCAACCGCCGGGGCCACTTCCCAACCCACTTACAAGTCCCCATCTAAATCATGACTGGAAGGAAAGAAGGAGCGAGATGGGCTGGATGGAAGAGCCAATGCCAGTGTTTGAAACTAAAAGTATAACCTCACAATGCTGAAGATGGAGTTTGATACAGAGGGGGGGGGGGATCCAATTATGTGGAGTTGACAGGAGCGACAAATTCGAGCTTACCCCCAAAACGTCAATCTGGCCGTCTTTGGATGTGGAAATCTCCCCTCCAATCGATTGCGGCTTTTAAGCTCTGAGAGATGGGAAGAAAGAAAGGGGAAGATGTGAAGAGCTTTGTGTGCTTCTTTAGCCACGTTTTCCAGCTTTAGTGACTCTCAAGGCTCCGCCGGAAATCACCCTGTCGGGTTTTCCGATCGCTCGGACCTTCTCGCGTTTCTTATTGGGACTCCTGTTGTCGTCGCTGAAAATGTGGCCTGCTGGAGTCATGACCTCGTTTCCTTCCTTTGCTTCCTGTTTGTGGATCTTAAGTGTATGTCGACTATACTTGATGGCGTGAAGCCATTTTGTGCAACGAGGTGGTCTCTGCGCGATGATTGGAGTGGACAGGAATGGAGTCTTGGGGAATCACATCTTCATCCCTGACGATGGGTGAAAGCAACGTACTGCAGACGTTCACCTTTAATGCACACATAAGTAGAAAATGGGGCCCCCTCGCTGCTGGATCCCAGCCAGCTAGGTCCATCTGCTTTTCAAAGGCGACACCATTTACCACATGTGAAGGTCTCAATTGCGGCAAGCGGAGAGCGGTATCTCATGATACTCAATGTCAGACCCATCACTGGCACCCGAGACTGTGATTTGTGTTCCTCAAGAGCTGCTGGTTAAAAGGGTTTCATCGTAGCCGCTTTCACACTCAAGTGAAATCAATCATCAGTTGCGGGACGTACTGTTAGTCATTGTGACAGCGTTAACCCGCCACTGCCAATCAGGAACCGGGAGAGCGCAGGTGTCAGGTCACGGCAGCCCATCAACATGGAAAGCCGCAATTTCAATTTCACCCGCCCCCCCACTAACAATCTGGCTTCAGTAAAACGCTATCAGCAAACTATAAACACAATCTGAGCCTGCCTCTGGATCTCAGCAGTGGAAACCCCCTTTCGTCACATATGGATCACATGACCTTTCTTGACATAGAAGATCCCAATGGAAGGATGCAAATTCACACACGCTCCATCCAGACTCGCCTTTGTCCTTTAGTCAGCCGAACAGAACAATGAAGAGGGTCATGCAATCCTCCCCAGCGGGATGGAGCACATCCACACTGAGGAGAGGAAGAGGCAGATGTCACATGGTTGCCAAAAAAGAAGTCACCAACGTCTTATTTGTGATCAAATATGCAATGGCGGGGTCATAGAAACAAAATGATAATCGTTAATTATTAATCAATGAGCTCTTTCTATGCAGCAATGAATTATTTCTAACATCCTAAAAGAAGGAAAAGCAACTTTATTTGTGGTGATGTGAATCATTCATTACTGCTGACTAATGCTTATTTCATGACTATCTTTGTTGTCATTATTCATCAACCACAAAACATAATGTCGCCGCAAAGTGTTGACAATAGATTTGAAAAAGACGGCGGTCCTCCAAACTCTCTTTCATATGCAAATGAGGCTTTACAGGCTTGGTTGGAAATGATTTAGGGTGGCAACCAAGCTCGGGGTCTTTATGTTTGGTCTAGTCGCGGGCGCTCGTATATCACTCCTGATCATTCATCAATTAGCATCTCGCGGCCACCTGTCAGACACATCCTAGCATAAAACATTCCAGTTGCTATACGACGGGCAAGAAAACACACCGATGGATTACGTAACCGACATCCCAATGACAAATACTTGGAGTTGTTATTGATTTTCAAAATGTGGAGCCTACGCAACCTCAAAAGTTGTCTAGCTTGGAAAGCAACTGTTGTGGAAAATTACACAGCACCAAGTATGTGAAAGGTAAGTGTTTAAAAAAAAAAGTTGTGTTTTGATGTTCCACCAGGCTTTATGATCTCAGCGCCCGGAGCCTCCCGAGACACTCCGTGATGGGAGCAAAGGCAAATAAAACATTTCTGAAAGACTTGAGGAATTTTAACTGCTGCCTGCCCAAGCTACACAGATCCCCATTTTTGGAGATTTGTATGCAAATTTGAACTTTCATGCAAAGCCCCTCGCTGGCACTAGACAATACCTTCGATCCTAACACCGCCCCATAAAAGCCCTTCAAACTTTTTTTTGGTGTTATTTAGAAATACTAAAAATGTAGATAAATGGCCGAAAAATACAGGCTCAATCCATCAAAGCACAATGTAAGGACAAAATAGATTTGCCAAGTCTTCATCAAACATTATTTAAGTCACGCAGCTTAGCAGTGAAATTGCTCAATCAGTCTCAAATGAGACATTAAAGTTGAGAAGAGGAAGGGAAAGGAAGAGCATGCTTGGACTTCATCCAGGAAACTTGACGTTGTGAGGGTGGAAGCAAGATTCATACCTGAGATAGAGTTGCCCTTGAAAACGACTTGGGCATTAAATATAATGAATAAAAAATTAATATCGTGGTAAAATTAGATTTTTTTGTTTTTACACTGGAATTAGATTTATTCATCTTATGCGTCACAGCTGTGTTAGCATTAGGAGCACATGAGCGCTGCACACAAAGCCAGCGATTGTGCAAGCAAATGTAATTTACAGAGCGGTACATTCAGTGATATTAATTACAAATAGACAAGCGGACATTTGTGCTGCTAGCAATCAAAAGTGCCTTCACACCAACGTGTCACCTCCTGAGTCAAGTCTGTACGCTGAGAAACATCTGAAGGTCTGCCGCAACATTGCACCATGCCTTGAAACCGGATGGAAAATTCCAGTGACTGGTCAACCACACCCCGGACTGGTCGCCGGGCCTTCTCGGGGAACATAAAAATTCCCGCTGTGATTCTCCAAATGGAATCACCTTTCGAATCAATGAATTTCCAGAGGCTACGTGGAAGATAAACAATCTCACACTTGGCTGCAGACAAGGAAAGTGCATAGCGGTGTCATCTGGACAAAATATTGCCCGAGCAAGATAAAGGCTATCCGCGGGGTGCTGTTTGAAGACAGCAGGAAGGAGGAGGGTGATGGGTGACCAGGAAAAGGCTTGACCTTTGGGGCCAATAGGTGATTAGTAACATTTATCATACCTGCAAATCTGCTAAACGAGCAGCCGGACAGCTTCTCTCGGAAGGATTCCGCCACATGTCAAAGTAGAAAAGGAGCCCACCACTGGCATGAGACGGACAAATATTGGAATCCCTTAAGTGGAAAAATATGTCTTGCTGGCTGGCACACAGCAGCGGCAGCGTTACATCATTGACGCCGTTTTGAGAGCACGGCCTGGGTTGGATCACGGGTTTCAATAGTGCCAAGCGAAAGCCGTGTATTTCATGCATGGTGAGCCAGGCTTCAAACTCGGGTTCATTGGAAATGAAAACAATAGTCGGAGGATGAAGAGACTTTGCTTTGTGGTTAAATAGGAGGCTTACGCCTAATGAAAGCCAGGCAAGGTATTCGCATCTGCACACAAGCGAGCCACAGAGACACGGTTCAGTCACATGGAGGAAATGACAAAGAGCCAATTGAGAGCAGGAACCAGTTTTGGCTCCACCCCCCAAGCAGCGCCCCTGACAGCCACCCGCTAAATTCATGGATTCTTGGGCTTGGTGCCAAACAAGAATGAGAAAATCCTCCCGACCTGGGGCACTAATAACAAACTCTTACGCAACGAGCATCCTTCAAATGATTTTGTAATTAAAACAAACACAGTGGCGCAATTAAACACTTGCGCTATCCTACTGGACATAAATTAAACAAATTGGAAATGACAGTTCTATGTCATTTCCCACACTCCGACATACGTATCCTAAAAGAAAAATAATAATAGGAACGGCTGAATGCAAGTCAAATCACCGTGGAGGAAAAAGGAGCCCCGCCTGGAAGCGAGTCAACATATTTCATACATGTAAGGTGTAGAAACAACACACTCGGGGGCGCCCGCCTTCATTTAGATGAAAATACACCTCGACATGAGGAAATAAAAGCATTTTGAAGCCCCCTCTTGCTACCGAGCGGCCTCCCGTAATGTGCCCAGTCAATGGACTGTGGGTCTATTCAAGTGCAGACGGGCCTCAGCAAAGCTATAAATAATGTCGGGCGGCTCGCGTGAAACCCTAATCACCATTGTGCTGTCAGCCAGCAGACAGGACCGCTTGTTTAATTTACTGCGACACATCTGTCTCAGTTCTGCCCAATTTAATTCGGCAATTTCAACGAGTAACTTTCGCGGCGATTGATCAATATCCGGCGAATCAACAAAGGTGCAATCTTCATGCATCTTCGTCGGACGTACTAATGCGCAGGTGTCAAACTCAAGGCCCCGGGGGCCAAATACGGCCCGCCACATCATTTTATGTGGCCCGCGAAGACAAATTGTGCATTAGATTCGTGTGTCATTACTAGAATTGCAAATTGTCTTCACTTTTAATAATATCCGGGTTTTTTTTAATATTTGACCAGTTTTTACTCGTCTGATTTGAAAACGAGTTATTTGTCAGTTTGTTTTGTCGCTTTGACTGTATATAATATGAGGTGCTCGTACATTTATTTGGGTTGACAGTCATAACGGCCCTCCGAAAGAAGCTATGACTACAATGCGGCCCGCCATAAAAATGAGTTTGACACCCCTGTACTAATGGTTTTGTAGCGAAGCGGTTGTCATGCGGCGAGAAGCGAAAACAACAAAAAGGCGAGACTGACGCCATCAACGCTCGATAACCACACCTCATTATTGGTCATATTACGCGCACTTCATTACATTACGATTCCATTAGCGTGGCTGCATTTGCATTCCGCAGTCACCTCTTTATGGACGCCACGATAAAAAATGATTACCACAATACAAAGATGAAATTGTGTCGGGATGCCGAATAAATGTATGGCCGGAGTATTTGAAGGCGAGTAGCTCCACACAAGGTAACAAGTTGCACACCAGCAATCATTTCACTCAATCGTATGAGGCGGTAATTCAGGCTCGGCAGCTGGGAGCGGAGAAATCCAGCCATCCAAAAGGCTCTTCAGTGCAACATGACAGTGATAAGGCCTGATGGCTCATCACCCAGTCTGGCTGCACCATGACGACAGCCCGCACAGACAAAATAAGTGGCTCACTAGCTTTATAGTCGTGACGCTCACGAGCCGAGGCAGCGGTGCAGTACGGGTGGGAGGAGGAGAAGGGGGGGGGGGGGGGACACACTGCCGCCGAGGACATGCTAGCTGCCGCGGCTAGCAAGGACTCATCATCGTCCTGGACCCATTATCTCCCCCCGCCGCCGTGCTCGCTCGGTGCTGATGAATGCAAGCGCGCAACTTGAGCTAATGTGCAAGCAGCTGCGACTGCACCAGCTGGCTAACACACAGTCAACGCACGGGAGGCACAATGGAGAGGATTTGTTCCAGGGTCGGAATGCTTTGCACTGCGTCGTGATTGGAAACTGTGCACGTGTGTCATGTTTTTGCAAGGTCTTACGGAGGCTTTACGAAGATGAAGGATAATGCAATCCAGACAATAACTGACGCCATCCGGTGCAAAAATATCTTGTCTTTTCGCAATTCCTCTTTAATACGTGGCTCCAATCTCAAATTCCATTGTATATTAAAAATTCATGGCCCTGTTGGCTTTCTGATAACAAAACATCATAACACCAATAGAGCTCTTTCACTTGAAATTGCAGTCATCAAGCTAGGCTAGCCTTTTGTGTCTGGAAAAAAACGCATATTCTTTATCCTCTGTGAAGAACGACTATTATTACAAAGCTGCTGCATTGTACTGCCCCCTGGTGGCCATGACAAAACAGCAGGGATGAATGTTTCAAGTTACGAGTGTGGCGGCAGAACAGAATTTGTGTCTTAAGGGCACCGCTTTCATGAGTGGATCCGTTCTACTGACAGAAAAGCAATACAACAACTCAAGGCAACTAAATGTGTCAATGATTTCAAGGTCGGGCAAAGCAATTTATGCCGTGAAACGCAGTCCCAATCGATAAAAGGATAATGTGTTATATGGGTCTTTATCTCAACCTCATTAGGGGGGGGGGGAAACGTGGCCTGATTCTTGAGGCAAATTAACATAGTTGAAGAACCTAAAATATCGCCAGCGACGATCCATTCTGGGACACTTTGTCACGAGACATGCAATAAAGAGATTAGCCATGGAAACGCAGACTCTTGCCGTGTATTGATGAGCTTCAACTCTCAGTAAACGACACGTTTTATCTCTTAAGGCTTCATGGGAATTATCTTCTAATTTGTGCATATGAGCCGCCTCCATCTATAGAAACGATTTGATGAAGTCATTTGGAAGCAAAAAGGAGATAAATGTAATTTCCACAGATACAACGTTATATAATTTACAGTATGCAAATTTGGGCATCACTCTCATATATATGTTGTTAAAGGTTATCTTCCTAAAAATAACCTGGATTGACCGTAAAAATCGATCAAATTAATCAGACATTCCTTGGAAAGACACAAGGTTCTTTCAGCGTGTGCTTGGATGACCCCGCCGGCCTCGGACCGCTTTGCAAGCGACCCTCTCCGGGCTTGAGGTGAATATCAAGCACGAGGTGTCCTGCCGCTTTAAGGCCGGGATGAAACGGTTATTCTACCAGCCTGACCTAATTGCGCTCTCGCTCCGCTGACGCGAACACTGCGAGAGGTGCACTCTGACGCGTAAAGATTATTTAATACCATCAAAGCCATCAAAAGAGGAATGGAAGGAGAGTTAAAAGAGAGGAGCGTTAACCCTGGCGTGTCTGAAAAATAATCAGAAAAAAAAAAAAAACACATCAGTATGCACAAGTGGGCCTGCCTAAGTGCCGCCGGCCAACATGAGTGGAGCTTTCACATCTCAACATCACAGACTCTTCTCCTCTTCCCCAAAAAAAAAAAAAATCCCACTCGGCTGCAGCTACATTCTCTTGGTATCAGCTCCCGCCCTTCTTCCCTCTCACTTTTCCCACACTCACCCCAGTCCCTGAGGCACTGACGACGTCATTGGACACCACAGCCAAACCACTGTAATATAGCAATTTATTTTAACTTACTCGGGCAAAGTCGGCCTTGTTTCGTTTCGTCTGCCTTATTAGCGTCGAATACTTTTAGTTACTCCGATTTGAACTTTTGCAAGTGATGCTTTGAGTGAAAACAAAGAGGAACCAAAATAGTACATTTTGACAATGTGGGGGCAGGACTGGGTGGAGGTGTTTACCATGAAACAAGCTCTAGGTGACGTCTCTGTAGGGAGCACGTCTCACCTGTCAGTGCTTGGTGTGTTTGTGCTGCATGGCCACAGCTTTGGGCTTGTCAAAAAAAAAAAAGCAGGCGAGCGGCTTGCCGTGGCGAGGAGACGCGTCGAGCGCTGCAGGCCAAATTAAACCAAAGCACCTGTCACTAGGAGAGACAAAAAGCAGAAAAAAATGAGAGGGGGGGCTTTTCCACCTCCATCCAAACTTTACCACTAGTTCAACGAACGCTTCCTGTTTTTGCGAGTTCAAGCTGCACGACAATGTGACAAAATGTCATCGGGGAGATTTGTGCCAAGCGAGATGAGGATACAAGATATGGAAACAAAAAAAGTAACAGTACTGACATGCAGGAGAGAGAACAACTGTCCAGTAGTGGAGAAAAATATGGCAGGCCAGTAGGAAGACATGAGTGGGCACTTCCAGTTTGACACAGACGCCACCCTGATGACACATTTAGTCCAACGTGATAACCAAGGCGACCAACAACACCCCGTTGATGCATGTCAAAGAGGCCCAGATGTATGAAGTCGATTTACTCCCAACTCAAAGGGCAATATCGTGAAATATTCGTGGGGAAAACACATTTCCGTGATAATCGAACGGCATAACGTGCAACTACGAGCGACACCCACCAGGAAAAATGACAAGGTAGGAAAACCCTCAAAGACACTAAACTTCCCCAAATATGACAAGCTGTCAACTGCATCTTGTCTGAATGTCACCGGCTGTCAAAGGAAACAGGAAGTGGGCTGAGGTGTCATTTCGTGTGTCGCAGGAACGTTACAATTCAATAAATCAAACGTCATACAGTGTGTGAGGTGAGGCGTGTAAAGACAGCACAAGTGCTTGTTACACTTGTTTAATCAAATCTCCACAGACTATAATCTGTATTTTTTACGAGATGGAATTTTACAAGATAACTCTGCCGGGTTACAGAACTACAAACAGTGCTGACATGTTGGCAGGGTTTAATGCGAGGTGTTTACAAATGGTTCGGAATTGGGATTTTGAGCCAAGTCACTGATGCAAGAGTGCTTTTCGGGACTTGACTAACTTTCACCCAGTTCAAAATTGCACATTGTATATTTGAGTAGCTTGAAATAATGCTAGCTTAATGCTAACACAATGCAAGACACTACAGAATAGGGCGGCACCATATTGGAAAAACCTGCAATATGGTAGTTGAATATCACAATATTGATATTATTGCCATATATTTACATGTTATTACTGTTATTATTATGACATGCTGCAAAACAAGAAAGCTACAAATATTCTTACCTTATTAATTGGAAATAACCTTGATAATGTTCAACTACCAGATGAATACAATTGTATGCCCAGAATTTATTGACTTCAGGGACAATGCATATAAAATATTCCCAACTATAGTGAGCATTTTGTTTGTGCAGCCAAGATTACATTTCCAAGCCAAGCTTGCTGACAAACAAACCAATCGACGCCGGAAAATATTCGACAATAAAAGTCCAATTTTCGCCGACTTTCACACAAAGCAAGCCGGTGCACGAATGTTTATTATTTTTAAATAAAACACACGTCAAATTAGCGAGTGTCAGTCTGGAGCGCCAGGTGATGGAGGTGGCCGGCGGCGTTGAGCCGCGCGTTATCAAGTGTTGACAAGCTGTCAGAGTTGGAGAACTACCTGGGACCTGTTGGCTCCTCCTCGATAGTCCTCCTCCTCCTGATCCCTTCCGGGGCTGTTCGGTGGAAGTTCGGTCACGCAGCTTTGCCTCCACCCCTGCTTGTCCTTCAAACTTTGCCGGCTGGGGCTCGATATTGTCCTCCCGAGCGGATCGGTTCGCTCCCCGTGCGTAATGAGAACCAGTCGGTGCGTAACGGTGCGTTTAGGGCCGGCGCACCGCGTTGGGAGAACAGACGAGTTTGGAGCGCAGCTCCTCTCGATGGCAACCATCGGCGACTCGCTTCGGTTCGGAAAGCCAACCCCGGCGTTGAGCCCGCCCCTTTCCTCTCATGAGGTCCAGTGGTGGAGAGTGGACGTCCTGCACTTCTTTGCTCCACTCCAGATGTGCACGGTGCTCTGCACGAATAATAATATTAATAATAAAAATCATAATATTAAACCTTTGCACATTATGCGCGTTTTTTTTTCACAATTTAAAGCAATAGAGCACTCATTTGGCTATTTTCCGCATTAAAAAGTTCATATTTATACCATAATTATTTTTGCTTACGTCACAGAACAGCTCATACACGCTCATTTTCAGAAAAGCCTGAGATTTTGGTTGTTGTTGTTTAATTTCATGCTTGATGGGAGGGTCGGCACTCCAGAGACCCAGCTATTTATACACAAAAGTCAATTTTTCCATAATATGTCCCCTTTGACATTCCCACAATCATATTAGGTTTTGAGTCAAAGGGTTGTTGTGTAGCTCGAAAATGTAAACACAAGTTAAATGTGTATTACTCTGCAGGCTATGGAAGCGAGCTGAAAAAAAAAGATTATATCACCCATCATCATAAAATGGAGAAAATAAGTCAGGGAGTGTTCCGAATGTCTAAACTACGGGTGGGAAAACTTAACTCACCGTACATGCAATGCTTTAAATGATGGCAAATTGTCTTTTTTATGTTTGTATGCAAACAGTTGGAGAGGACGCCCACCCATCAAGAAGGAAATTAAACATCTGCCTCTGCCTTATGCAGACCACAAATATCGAATGCACCACACAAGTTATAAAATATCCAAATTAAAGCCTTTTGTTCACAAAACTTGGTCAATGTCGACTCTGGCTGAAAATCAAGCCCAAAGAAATGGGAACAAAGGCAGGGAGCCTGCGCTTCTAAAAACAAATAAATTCTCAGAGCAACTGCCAGAAATAGCCACAAATGCTTACAATATATAACATTGTAATATTTATTTTGCCATCGAATCATTATTTTCATGAATTTAGTAGGGTTTCTCATTTCTGGCTTCAACCCAAACAATAAAATGTTGTCGGTTGTCATAATAAGTTCCCGATGCCGTTCCACTTTTGAGCCCAAAAGCCGAGAAACGATCACTTCGGAACGGCAAGATGCCCGGCTAGCGTTATGGCTCTATTCAAATACGTGGGAAATGTTTTGCATTAATTTTTAAACAACCTGGTCCCTCCTCTGTTGCGTGACTGTGCCGCCGTGTCCTGCTGAGAGTGCCATTAAAGCTGAAAATATCCTCCACAGATTCTGCAGTGTGACTTTGACACAATGTGCCTTTGGCTTTTCTCCCATTCTGTGTTCTTATGACGAATACACTTACACAGTTGTTCTTTTTGTGGGCACATTCATTCAAAGATTTGTTCAAAGATGGCATCTGGCTGACGTCAGTTGGGTTTAGTTTAGTCGTCAATGCTTAAAATAAATAAATAAATATACGTTGTCATTCCTTGACACCCACGGCACTCACCGGACCAGGCCCCGCCTTTTAAAGCCGTACACACTCAAAGTCGCAGGTACAATGTGAGAATGGCAACCTCAAGTAGACAGAAAATGTCTCTTGTATCTAAAATGCACATTGTGCAAATTTTATTATCGTGTTGATATGGCTACAGAGAGCGTCTTAAGAGGCTCTTATGCTGTGAGTGGCACTAAACTATGTCAGTTGTCACACATCACCATGTATGTGAGGAATGCGGTGCTCGAGGGGGTGGAGAGCGTTGAGGTGACAGGGCACGCACAGACACACACAAGTAATGTAACATCGATGCTAAAAGCACACACTGGTAGAAGTGGTTGCTTTACTTTGACTTGCTAGCATTGAGTACCAACCTAGCTTGATCTCCTAAAGCGCCAGTCAAATGAAGGAGATGAGTTTCCGATAAACACATCATGTTCATCGGTTGAAGATATAACCGCAGATAGATCCCGGTTAGTTGAACTCAAGCGGACGTACGCAATTATATCTCTGTGGCTTCAACTAAAACATGCAGCGACGGTTAGATCTGAAAAAAAATGGCGGGGGCACCAACCACAAAAACTGCACAACTCTGATGTGCTTCATAAAATCTGGTTTCAAAAGCATTCAATGCACATAAATTCAAATAATCATATATTAAAATATTATTATTTTGATTGGCTCTGAAACTGCAGTTCCATTCGATTTATTTTTAATAACCAAATTTGTATGATTCAAAACAAACCTTCTCACCTTTCACTTTACGAGCTTCCTTTTACGATCCGCTTTGCTCCCAACCGCGAAACGGCCTCGGCACGCATTTACTATCCGGTACGAAAGTGCAGAACTATTTTCAAAGCGTTGTAACACTAGCCGACCCGATCGATTCTTTCACACCACCCCACCCCAGCATGGAGCCGCATACCACATGTGACAGGGTGGCAAAGATGGAGAGGGGGCTTTCCCCTCTGTGCAGCCAACAAAAAACTCACCAGCTCCCTTAATGTCAGTAAACAGCGGGGCATCCAATGCAAAAATCTCGGGTGGAATAATAGCAGGTGTCAATCTTCTCTGGAGTGAGTGCGGCCATAGTTGTGGCAAGCTTATGTAAAGATTTGTCGGATAACTTGAGGTTGAGGTCATGCCAAGGTTTGGTGGTCAATCACTGTGAATTTTCATTCCTCTTGTCTGCCACTGTCTGTTTCAAGCCGCATATTTATTTCAAACTCCAGACAGCCTACTATTCATCACAGTGTAAACTCGCTTTTATTAGTTTGTCATTCAAACTATAAGGGGGTGGGGGGGTGTCACTATTCTTTGTGGTAAGACCCAAGGCCACAAAATAAACTAAAAGCGTGAAGTTGCACTGAGTGCACTGAAAAGCTACTTGAATTTCAACTTGTTCCTTCTTATAGCATTGGAGTGCCAAGAAGGGTTAAGAATAAAATGGGGTTGATGAAATTGCACGGAAATAGTTGGAAATGCCCCGAAAGTTGCCTTTGAACTGTGTGAAGCAGGCCACAAAAACATGTTTGCAAACATTTTACCACACACAAAGTATCCACCCAATCACCTGCGAGAGCAAAAAAAAAAAAAAGCCATTATACGGTTTAATTTTCGCATTTTTTCCCTTCCCGGTAAAAAAAAAGGAAAAAAAAACGATTTTTCAAACCTCTGACAGCCGAGTCTTTCGCAGGATTTAGTCCATCTGAAAACATGTGGTAAGCCTTGTGGAATGTTTCAAATGATTCCCAGATGTGGCTCACAGACAGGTTTAACCCATTCTTTTCCGGTTCAACGGCAACGAGGAAGGAATCCGGGACGTCTTGCACGAAGAACGTCTGAGCCGTATCAAAAATGTTTATCCCGTATTATCTCCAACTTTGTTGGGGCCCGCTGAGCTGTTCTCCAACGCCGTAAACGAAGCTAAAAATGTCATCTTATGCTGGATTACTCAGGACCGAGTGCAAAGTCATTGCTTTTTTTTTTTTTTTCCAGATGACTCAGCAATTGCAGGGTTCCGGTAAAGTACTACAAATCAATTTTATAACGAACAAAGTGACACTTTCTCACTGTATTGCTTATTTTCCCCTCCACAGCAAGCAACAAGTAAAATCACATCTCTCATGTATGCCATTATTACGATCTGATGTTTTTTAGCTTATGCTAGACTTTTTAAAGGCTTTTTTTTTTTCAAGGTGCAGACTTTGAATTGCCGTGATGGATTATTACTGCTGTAGGAACACCCCCAAAAGATGGCAATTTCAAGATCGGGAGGGCGATTAGAATCGTGCCAAGTGAGCTGCGAGATATGAGCAAGAAACTCGTGTGAACTCACCCCCCTCCACACTGCCTCTCACCAACCCAGCCATCTATAAAGTAGTTGGCCTACATAGCCGTCAAGCAACATATTGGGGAGGCCGATTGTTAGCTCGTGAATTGGACTGTACACAATCATCCATATTTGATTGACAAGTAAGGCGGAGCTTATCCCAGATGACATCGTTTCGGAAGAGGACCGAAGTGAAATCGATTAAAAATTGGTTAAAAAATATTAAGCCTATTTTTGCAGACTGTGTGATGCGGAACTAAGCTAGCTGCAGAAAGAAAAAAAAACGGAGAACATGGTAGCTGTCACTGGAGAAGCAGGATACTGTAGGCCATATGAGGCCACAGCAGGCTGGGAAAGCTTGTTACTGCTTTGAGCTTCCACATGTAAATGCACCACAACTCTCCCCCCCTCCCCTCCTTTTCTCCCTTTTAAACCCCCCCCTCTCCCACAAGCCTCCCTGAGGAAAAGAACAGTGTTTTAAAAGAAGCGTAAACAGCTGCCAACTCATTTGCCGCCGCGTTCTCCCGTTTTTCTATTTTCTGAAGGAGAATCGAGATGTAATTCATGCAGAATGTCTTCATATGGAGATGAACGAGGATGATGCAAAAGACATCTTTTCATATTCGTCACAGATATAGATTTGGCACATGAAAATGCAAAAAGTAACCATTTGAGCACAAACGCCGAAGCAACACACGGAGACAGATAAAATCATAATATGTACGGGTTTGTATTGTTACGACATCTGGATTTAAACGTTTCTGCATGCATTTTGTGTGTATCAGTGAACTTTATCAGCACAGGTGGGTGTTGTTTTCTTTTAAATCCAGTCAAACCAGCATTTTCCCGAGGGTGTCGGTGTTTATGTACAATTGAAACCAAATGACTGAAAGTATTCTGGCTCCATACGCGTTGCCTTACGGTGTTCTTGGCAAAAATCCGTCCGCTTCCATATTAGCTTCTGCTAAATCTGGCAGAGATGAACACAACGCGGCAATGAAAAAGATCCTCCTCCCGGGCATCAATCCCAAACAACCATGTCATATGATAATGTCCTGCCATAAAACATGACTAGACGTCTTTCCCAAGCAGCCCCCTGGCACACAAAACGTTAAGTTACTGACTTTCCCATTTTGGATCACCGGGGTGCCAGATGCCAACATGTTCCCCTTCCCAGCATCTCATCCGAGGAAACCCAGTGAGTATGTCCCTTTAATTAGGCCGCCCGCGAAAATAATGGTGCATTAATGACATTTCTAGGGGGGCCAATGAGCTGGAACAACTGAGAAAAAACTAAATCACAAATCAATTCCAACAAATGTAATTAAGGTTTAATTAGCCCCAAGGGTGCCCGCGGGAAGCCGTGGATGGGCACAACGTGGAGGAAGAGCTAGAGGGGGAAGTCAAAAAGAAATTTCGGGAAAAGGGAAAGAAAGCAGCATCCGTGTGGGTCATGAATTGCTTGGTTTCTATTCCAGTAGTGTGGCGCTGGAGCAATAAAACAATATTGACCGGACAATGGTTGAAATCATAGCTTCCGTATGCTAAATGTGTGGCTGTTGGCACGTGCCTGGTCGGGGGGGGGGGATTTAAAAGCGCTGCGTTGGGACGTGCTAATTCTCCATAAAAAAAAAAAAACAGCAGCTTGTTACGCTTAAAGCTCAGCAACATTGTGGTGTTCAAAAAGAAAGGAAGAGGGTAGAGGGAAAGAAAGAACAAGAGTGGGAAAAAACATGCAAAAACCACAGGGAGGTTTGGAGAGGACTTGGTCTGCCTCTCGAGATGCCAGATCACACTCCCACGCCAATGAATGAGCTTCCTAAACTGCAATTAAAACCCCGGGCACTAATTAAGTGGAAATGGAAGCCTGTAATAAAAATAAAAAAATATCGAAAGACAAGCGAATGAGGTGCTAGCGCTTAAATAGGCTAAACATTAGCTCATATCCCACGACAAGAGTGTAAAGTGACACAGTTAATATGCTCCTCAGGCATGAATGCTTGTGACTGCTAAAATATCAGCATTCTGGAAAAACTGCGTCTATTCCGTGCAAGGATTCCTTGTAAAAGAGCCGCTATTCCTTCACACAGGATGGGTGGTTTCAGCACCTCTTCCTGCTTTAGGTGATTGCCAAGTATCGCCTGACATCGGGCGAGCTCGTCTTCCCCCTTAAAGGCTGATTATAACCCACGAGGCTTTATTATAAGCTCTATTTCTTCATGCTACTTGCACGTGGAACTTACTCAAATGTCATCTGTAAAATTGCAAATAGCTCCGTGAAGTCAATAAAAAAGATCAAGTATCCCTAGCTGAGTGAGGTTTTTTTTTTTAAATTGTGGAATCTGAGCAGGATTGACTCGCTTTGATAGCAGCCCGACGTGGTGTCCCAGGTCACCTTTCTGCTACAGGTTGTTTAATTGATTATTGATTACTGTGTCCTATTGTGGCAGAAATTTAATGGCCCAATGAAGATTGCTGATCATAATATGTCTGACACTAGCTTCAAAGTAAAGGCAGTCGGACTTGACAATAAAAATAACTGCATAAAAGGTTCTGTAAAATTGTTTCTCAAAATCTAATGTATTATGATTTGGTGTACCACAAGGCTCTTTCCTAAGCCCTTTCCTATTCAAGCAAAAATACATTATGTTTTATTTCGCTGTTGTTTCTAAACTATTCTCACATTAGAGCACTACGAAATATGATATATTCTGACCCTAAAAACGGTATGCCACAAGGCTCTTTCCTCTACCCCCACTCATTCTTGCTAAGACATATTTTGTATTTTTCATAGCTGCCTCAGGGAGAAATAGGTCTTTGTCCGATTAATAATGTAAGATGTGCATTAGGAGGCGGCTGTTACAACACACCGGGATCATCACGTCGACAACAAGACACAAGGCGAGGTGCGAAGGAGGCCGCCATGATCGTGCATCTGGAGTTGACCAGATGCATTCGAAGCTCAGTGACAGGCGTCGAGATTAAGGTCACACTGTCTCACTTGGATGAGCGCCACGCGTCACATGATGCTAATGGCTCGGCAGAGGCAAGGCGTAGGTAGGCTGGCAGATGTCCACGCGAGGCTCCATGTCTCCTCCGCAAGCCAGCTCTACTCAAGCCAAACAGATGGATAATGATATACAGAACCTCAGCCAGAGCTTTGAAAAGTCCTAAAATATTCCAACCAGCCTTCCTTTATTATAGTACACACTGCATCACTTTTGTTTCCCCACTTAGCTGCAAAAACACTAGTGTGCGGACAAAAAGAGGAAACGGAGAGGGGATGGCAATTTAAAACAGCACACGACAACTATAAAATGCAAGAGACGCAATATAAATAGTAAACAGTGTGTCTAAACGGGGCATGATGACAAACATTGCTGCTTAAAGAATAATCCTAAATTTACTTTGGGATATATTTAAATAGACAAGACGTGCTGTGGTGTGATGCTCAGTGATCCTAAAAGGAGACAACATGAGAGGCGGCTAACACAGAGCAGGAGGACAGCGGAAGCGGCCGGTGGGCAGAACTGAACTGACTCTGCTTGTAGTAAGCAGCCTCCCGGGAATCACTGGAAACAAGATCATGAGTCCACGTTTCTCGACAGTGACTGTCCTAGTTTCAGGGATACAGTCTATCCATTCTCTCTCAGTCCCCCCCCTCTCATTTTTTCCTGTTTTGTGTCATTGGTAGCGGCTACATGAAGTTGGCTATCAAAGGTCACTGCATCACACAACTAATGACAATCCAAATTTTGAAAATTTGGTACCTTCTCTCTCTCGCTCTCTGTCTGCCTCTCACTTCCTGTCTTGTCCACAATTTTTGGCCACCAGAGTGGAAAGTTGGCCTGTCACATGATATTATGGGTGACAAAGGAGTATTACGGTTGGCATGGAAAAGAAAAAATAATTCCATCTGTATATTTTTCAGGTCATTGATTCCAGTAGTTGTGAAACTCTTCTTTGATTTTTTCCATATTCATGCTCTATACTGCCCCTTAGTGGCCAAGTCGGCACGCCAGCATTGTATTACATTGACATTCTATTTCCAAGGGCTTGTTTTCTTATTAAAACATTCCAATTTTTTTATTGTTTTTGGCAAGGAGGCTGGAAATGATTGCTGTAATGGCATCCATTTATTTCAATCTTTTTTTTTTTCAAAACAGTTTTGTCACAATTGTGCAACTTTTTTTTTTTCACTGTGGCTCAAATGCTCCTGCGAAGGGGATATGTTGAGCAAAAAAAAAAATGAAAAGATCGAAAAATCCAACCAGTCCAGGCAGGCAGCATTAGCGTGCTTTTCTGTCAGTCTTTCCCTCCTTTTTAAGGCTGTGAGAAAAGCCAGCCAGAAGAGAGGGTTTAAAAATCCAAGCGTGGAAGGCGCCAGGAGAGTTTTTCGAAACAGCTTGGGTAAAAAGAAACACTCAACCTAAAAACTCCGCAGAGGTTACACGAGGACTGAAATATTCACAGCGTGTTCTAGTTTAGTTTAAAAAACTAAAAAGAGGGGAAGGGAGGACAACAGGTTTGTTCATTTGTTAATCCCCTAAAGCTCTCGCTACCTCTCATCTGTTCATCCCGCTCTCTCGCTCCACGAAGACCCCCAACCCACTTTAGTATGATAAGATTTCCCCGGAGATGCTTGAGAATTCAAGGTCACCTCTTGACAAAGTATCACAAAGCAATATTTGACGCATTTTGCGGCCATTTTGATATGTGGGATAAATTGTTTCAAATAAGCTCTTATGCAATTGTGATATGATATAAAACTCTTATTTGGACACACGTTAGCCACTGACAGTGACGTACGATTTGCGGCCGTCAGCCAAGTGAACATCGATCAGCGCCGGCTGTCGGCAACGCACCAGCCAATCAATCACGTCTATTGATCGAGCCCTCGTTGGAGGAAAATATGTGTATAGTCCAAAATGGCCGCTGTCTGCTGGTATAAACAGGATATCATTTGAGTGTCAGGTTTGAAATGACAAGAAATGAGTTGCTGAGAGACCCAAATAATCGGCAAGAGGGATTTCAAGCACACGTGAACACATCAAGGCCTTACTCAAGGTCTCCATACATGCGCTTGCGTGATGTATGCAGGTTATTATCCGGGACAAGGACGCTCCGTTTCCCCATTAACGCAAATATCACATGACCTACAAGTGAGGTCCAACGCAGTGAGAAGAACCAAAATTGAATATGAGCCCATCGTTCATCTTCAAAGTTCCAATATCAACACAAAACACCAGGATGGGATCTTAACCGATCCAAATCATATCTTATGAGCTGCTCCGCTCAGATTCGAGCGAGCTCGGTATTGCGACGTGATGAATGATAAATAAAATTTTATTGGAACAGCGGTGGAAAAAAAGATTATGCGATTTGGGCCAGAGACTGCAAATTGCGATTATCTTGCCTCATGCCCCAAAACAAATTAGAGCCAATACTTCTCTTGGCGCCTCCGGAGTGTGCAATGAGAAAGACAGAGTGGGAGAAAAGATAGAAAGACGAGGAAGAAAACACAAATGATGGCTCGCTAGCGGGGGTGAAGTGCACTCCGGCTCATCTTATGCATCCGAGGGGGGGGGGGGGGCAAGGGAAACGCAGCAATCAAGCACGGGGCCTTAAAAAAATGCAGGAGGGGAAAATTAGAAGACCTTCCCCTTCTTGAAAAGGCCAGAAGAGAAAAGCCCGTCTTTTATGGGTCGTGAACAATATCTTGCATTCTTTCTGAGAACTGCAAGACAAGGCGCTTTGGCGTACTCGCCCCCTCCCTTCCCGGGCATCCTCACACATATGTTGCAGCACATAGGTGTACACACACAAAAAGGCACGTTACACATGAAAGGATGTGGGCTGTCTGTGAGAGTCTGTGTCTTTTTATCAGGTGAGGGCCAAGCAGGGAGGGGGCGGTGTAAGATTTATCTGCTGCTGTCGGAAAACTTTGACCCCAAAGTTGTAAATCTGTCAAAGGAGTCTAGCCAGCTCAACAGGAAACACGGAGAGGAAAGGGGGAGGGTGGAGGGGGAGGGCACTGGGGGGCAAAAGGCACACCCACGGGCTCAAGCGTTTCAAAAGGGCCACCTTTCAGAGTGTCCCTCCCGCCATGTTTACAATCCTGAAAGTGATCTCACACAGCTGGCAAAAAACACCCCGTTGCCTCCAGGCACCCCCCCCTCGCCCACCTTCGGATTCAGCACAGATTCATTTCCATTGAGTCAAGTACAGGACAGAGAACGAGGATAGTAAACAACTCAACTGCGATCACACCCACAACGGCGCAAACGCCCCTTTCTGTCTACAAAAATACCAAAAGATGCATGTTTAGTAACAAGACAATTTCACCGTCAAGGCGTTGAATGGAAACACCCCACTCGGCCCCTCCCACTGTGGAAATCCAAAAGTACAGTTCCAAACAATTGCACGGGGGAGCTCATTTTACTTGGGCGGAGTTGCGACACGGGTGGCGTGTTATGACAGGCTGACGGGACCCGGCATCTTTCTGTGCCAGCTGTGCGGGCCAATGTTACACATTCGTTGAGGGAATAACAACATTTATGAGTGTGTCCTGGGAAACCTCGGCACCATGGCAAAGAGTGGCATGCGGCCTGGGAATAGTTCAGTTAACCATCTGGCGGCAAGCTCCACTTTACAATAGTGAGTCTGTGGGCAGTCACCGATTTGCAGATTTCCCTCCAAATCTCAAAATCGTTTACTGAGATCATCCCAGAGCGATTGCTCAACATTAACCTTCACATTGCATCACCTCCATCCCCTCCCCGAGAACAAAACGACAATGAAAATCTATCGTGTCACCGAGTTCAACGGAGGATATAAAGTGTGGCGGCCCGGTGGGATTGCACATAAACGAAGCTGTGAAGTCCAACAAACAATGGCCCGCTGTTTGCTCTGCCTTAATTTGGATTGACATGGCTGCCTGCTGACAAACAAGGGGGGGGGGGGGGGGGGGGGAGTCCAAGGCGGCAGCTATTTCTGCATGTGCGTGCGTGCACAGTACAGTTAGTGTGTAAATGACAAATAGAGAAGCCAAACCGGGTCAGAGCTCAGCTAGACAGACATTGAATGTAAGCGCACACACACACACACACTTCTCACATGACTGTGCACGAGGGATTTTCATGCTTTCACTGACTGAAAGAGAGAAAGAGAGGTGTGAAGCCTCAGTCACGCGATGCCACTCTGTCTGGCCTGGTTTGCTGCGTGTGTGTGTGTGTGTGTTTGTGTGTAAGTAAGGGTGGTGCAAATTCAGCAATACGACACATGCACACAGGAAACCATCATTTTGACACCACCTTTTTTATTCTTGAAAAAAAATTAAAAAGTAGCAAGAATTTACGCAACCAAAAAAAAAAAAAAAAAAAAGGGGGTTTATTATGATTGAAGTTTGCTGCCCAAATCAAATCGAAATACGACATTTAGCAAAAAAAAAAACGCCACGACTAGATCTTCCTCCAGACTTTTCGGCAGCAGACTTGGAGCATGTAAGCGTGTACACAGGCACATGTGTTGGCATGGCGGGAGCGACGGAGCTACAGAGGGCATTAGAGGCCACGTTTGGGGAACTTGTTATGGTAACAGAAAATGTGTGCTTTCATACGAGGGGAAGTGAAAGCTGAAGGCTGCAGCTGTTGGCTTCTCTGCGGTTTCTGCATGCGTTAGTGTGTGTGTGTGTGTGTGTGTCACCCACAAGAGAAAGGAAGTGAAGAGCAGAAATTGCTCATGTGCCACAATTATTGGGATCTGGGTATGACACTTCTGGTTTTTTTTTTCTTTGGGTGAGCACATTGGACGGCCACCAGAACGAAGACATCATGTACGCATGAGTCATCTGCGCTCTGAAATTTTTAGTACTTCATAAGGTCATAATGACTGCTACTTACAAGCAAGCCCCCCCTCCGAGAAAAAAAAAAAGACCCCATTGTTTTTTTTAATACGATACTGTGCCCCTCATTTATAGGAGCGAACGCGATTGTAGACAGAGAAAGAAAACACGCTTGCATTCACACGGAAAAAAAAAAAAAAAAAGCAGACACACAACGCAGACTAGTTGAGCGAGGTGGAGGTTGACGTTGGCTTGAACCCAAATACCCCCGCATTTTACAACCCCTCCCCCCACACAGACTCCCACTCTTAAGCCCCGAGCTCCACTATGAAATCAACAACGGGGCTTGCAGGAAATGAGAGATCTCCACAGGAGATAGTGAAGGAGGAGACGGCTCGGAAAAAAAAATATAGCCCAACTTTTCACTATTTGGCATGCAAATGCAAAACTGTTTATAATGTGCTTGATGTGCGTCTGGCCTTCTTCTTGTTTTTTCTGGCCGCCGAAGTCAAAGTGGGCGAGCGAGCGAGCTTTTCCAAAATCTCTAAGAAGAGGTGGGTGACTCAAGTCACATGACTGGACTTACATTGTTATATGTAAAGCGCTTTATTGCAGCTATTGCAGGCCTACTCCCGCTTTTACTCTCCCGCCTCAACGACGTGAATTCCGGGTATGGGAGATATGATTATAATCTTTCCCGTAACTCTCACACGCAGTGGTTCCGTGTTGTAATTTTCATGTACGCGCCAGTGTTTGCAGCCGCAGATAAGCAAGCACCCACGCACTTGGGAGGGGGGGGGGGAGGCTTGGGGGCTCGCTTAATGGCTTTTTAAATTTCCACCGAGTGAGTGACTTACAACTTTGGAGGAGAACAGCTGTTCCTGATTTGGGGAACAAAGAAAGGGGGGGGAAGGCAGCGATCTGAAACTGGACTGGCCTCTACTTTAATGGCCTAAAATCCGCCTGTGTGTGTGTGTGTGTGTGTGTGTTTGTGGTCATCTTTCATGCGCTGACTCTGCTGTGTAATCTCTCCTGTGTGTGTGTTTGTGCACGTGTACATGTTGGAGGGCAACAGGATACAAGTCCACAGCCATAGATTACCGTCACAGAGCGAGCGAGAGCAGAATTACGGCCAAGTGACACTGAAGGTCAACTCATTTGGGGCTGAAAAGAGAGAGAGAGGAAACAAGGGAGAAGGCGAGATTCTAAGCAGGGGAGGGAGGGGGGGGCGTAAAAGGGAGATGAGGAGAGATTAAGGCCATCCGAGCATTGAAAAATCTAACATCAGCCAGGTGGAAAAAGTCCAAGTTGTTTTGATCCAAGTCGAGCGAGGCTACGGGGCGGCAAGTTGAAACGGCGTCTCGCCGGCTTTTTGGAGTCGAACCTTTTATGGCCCGGTTCCATCTCCTGAAATACTGCGGCGTGACCCCACCCAGCTCACGCTCACTCGCTCATTTTAGGATTTTTCAGAGGCTTACAGTCATTTCCGGGAGAGTAACCTTAACTATTTACTTGCTCAGACCGTGACTCTCTCCTCATTGCGGTCACTTTATCCAGGGGGGGTCCTTGGTTTACGACAGCGTGCCGTTTCTATGGCGACAATGTTTTTATATCTAAGTCATAATTAAGTGTATGAAAAACATTTGAAATGACTCCGACTCTGACCAGTCAACCTCCTACTAATTGTACATTCTCTAATTAAACTGCATGCATTTAATACAGAGCAGAAGTGTGCATCGTCAATAACAGCCGATTCGATCCATTTATATTAATGAGCTTCAGATAATTTGCTGAAATTTATTGCCTACTCTTAAATATATACCTAATGTGTAATTAAGTGCTTGGTCAAAAAAGCACGCTCCAAAAACGGAGACCCACAAGTGAACAAGCTGTCCCTAATTAAATGCACGTTGGTTTGAAACATGTCCATGAAAGTCACACACACACACCCCACGCTCGGTTTCCTGCCGCTTGCTTTTCCTCCGAGGCCCCCTTGTAAAACATAGTAGGTCATGTCCATTTTTTGTACATTTTCCACTTTGTGTAGTTGAAATCACTCGAACGTGTTTGAGATGCTTCAAACCCAGTGAGTGATGACGCTCCCTTTTCGAGACACCCGCCTCTCGCTCGACCCTGACATGCATGTGGCACACACTCATCCTGGTAGTACTCAAAGAAAACGAGAGAGTACATTATGTAAAAAAAAAAAAAATCACTCGTATGTCAAGGCAGCACTTTGTGACCTTACAAAGGTCACGGGCTGTCCCTTCAACGTCAATGCGGTTCCTCGTCTGTGTCACGCATGTCCTCTTTCAAGTATGCACCACTTTGTCAAGATGAAGTCTGTCAATGTCACGCCGGTGATGCTGAAGTGTCCTTTGCAAATACCTTAACCCCGTCGTCCGCCTCCTCCTCTCGCTTCATCTTGCTCGTCCCACATGTCAAATCGTATTTTTTTCAAACAGCTCCTTTAAAAGGGCAGAAGCTCGGTGAATTGATGCGGGTCGCTCACACGGGGGGGGCAAGGACGAGAACACTTGAGCGAGCATCGGGGGAGGGGAGAATAGGTGAACAAAGACGATGCGAAAAAAAATTCTAAAAAAAAGTAGAGGACTCTCAAGCTGATGTCTCTTATTATTTGGAGTTTGCAGTCAAGCTGTGCAAGGACAACCCCTGTTGGTGGATAATGTGCACTGTTCCAAAATGGCAACTGGATTATATTTTTGAATTCCTTGAAATATTCTGCTTGGCTTTTCTGCCATCTAATTGGTTAATGGAGGGAAGAAGGGCTTGGTGTCAAAAGGGAAATCCCATGCGCCTCTCAGGCTTGCTCCATGCCCACTGGACTGGAACAAGGCCAAAATACAGTAGAGGCAGCCTCACATGCCATCCACCCACGCGTCCACTGGACTGGAGAAGATCCAAGATGGATGCCTCCGGCGGGTGGCAGTGCTGTGAAATGCACACTATTAGACATGGAAGTGGCCAGACAAGGTCATAGCGCGTTTAAATCGAGCACTTTACATAAACCCCCTGCGTCAACAAAATGCTCTGACTGGTGACGCCAGATTCCACAAGTGGCGCCGCCAGCGTGTTGGCTTTTAGCAAAAGTAAAAACACAGGAGTTGTTTTTTTAAGATGCTGCCTTTTTCTTTTTTTTCTTTTTTTCAAGCGCACTGATCCACAATGCTCGCAAGACGTCCCCCGAGGAGAGAGAAAAACACACAAGATGGATGCAAGGAGGAGGTAGGGAGAAAATATAGACAGGGTGTTCCGTCTTAATATAGATTTGTCTGCATGAAAGGTCAAAATTGGAAGCACGCTCCAGCCATGACACAAAATAACTTCAATGCACTTAAGCACAAACAGTGGATTTAAAATGTGCACAATTTCTGATATATTTGTGGTCTAAATGTGTGGTGAGAATATTTTTCATGCCCTCTGTGTGGTGCAATAACAAGATGTCTTCTTGCACAGGAAAATCTACAACAGGCTGCAAAATATTGAAAGTAAACTTTCAGTAAAGCTTGTTAAAAAGAGACGGCAATAGGAGGCGAAGTGTTGCACCATCACTCAGCTTTGACCAGACACTTGCCGCCAGCTTCAAAACTTCTCCTTGTCTGGTGTGAATGTATAAAATACAGAAAGAAGAGAGAGAGAGAGAAGGATGGTGTTTAATAATCTCCTCATCTGACCATCAGTGAAGGCGCAGAGGTTAAAGATGAACCGGGGACAGCCTCCAAAATGTCAAAAGCCTGAATGCCGAGAGGAAGAAGTGGGGAAGTGAAGAAGAAGATGTCTCGAGAGGCCGGGTGGATGAAGATATTAAAAAAAAAAAAAAAGAAATCTTGCATAACAGGACGTTGCATAATGCGTCCCACTTCTTACAACGTCACTCTCGGATGCACGTTAGTACCCCACGCGAGACGGCGAAATGGGGGTTTGGAAGGGAGGGTGGGCTGAGGGGAATATGGAGTCTTCTGTCTCCGAGCAGAAGATGTGGAGTGACGGAAGTAGACAGCCAATAGGGTGAGGGCGCCGTGCAACACAAGGGTGTGTGTGTGTGTGTGTGTGTGTGTGTGTGTGTGTGTGTGTGTGTGTGACGGTGGGTGGGCAAGTGTGGTCCGTACTGGTATTTCTGCCTTGTCACATCGTGTTAGTGGCCAGCCGTGCACTCTGCACACAAACACACACACACACACACACACTGTAGATACCACAGGAGGACATCCAAAGCAAGTACGCACCAACTTCCCTCCCATCCATCCACTCATTTATCCATCAATATGGCAGCCCATAATAATCCTCATGCACAAGTATTTTGCCCCAGTTGGGAGTAATGTCAAATTCTTTATGCGTCATTAAAGAATAAAATAAAATTACATTTTGTGGCTCTTTAATTCTATTTTATTCTTATTTTTTGCATTATTTTATTTTTAATTTATTTAATTTTTAAATTTCCCTTTGAGGGATTTTAAATTCTTATAAAACATTCACCAATTACACTATAAGTACACAATATTCTAAGTTGGGATACTGAAAATCAAAATTAAGCCTTAAAAAATGCTGAATATTTACATAGCATTGAAAAAAAAGGAATGCGGCTGTTTGCAAAGAAACGAACACGGCGTAAACAGGAATATTTTATGGAAATTCATTTTCCACCTGCTGTATACAACTTTTTTTTATGTATATATTGCATGCATTACCCCACGCATGACAAATGGATTGCAGATAAATGAGAAAGACCGGTGAAATATGGAAATTTGCAAAGGTGGGTAATCACCACAAATTCATCAGTTGGCAGACAAGGAAATCATTTTTTTAAAACCGCATACATAAAATCACTCAATTGTATGCAAATTGAGTTCAATTATTTAAACATCTTATAATTAAAGGTAGTTTTTCAAAGTCCCGCAAGCAGCCTGATTAGTTTGGCGCCAAAGAATGAGGCGGCAAAAGTCAGACACACCTTCTTCATTATAATACTGCAGAATTTGTTCGAGTGGGCAGAAAGGTTTAATGTCAGCTTGGGGAGGCAGGTAGGCAGCCTCTTAATGTCTCATTCGAGTTGGAATAAAAAAAAAGAGAGCGAGAGACACTTCCAGAAGGATTTCATCACTTCCATCTCCCGCTGCATGTCGTTTTGAAAGTAGGCGACGACACATGACCTACATTTTTGAGGCGGGCTCCGGCGGCAAGGCCCTGCGCGCAATACAACAAAAATCAAATAAAATAAAAACACACCACCAAAGTGTCATCATAGGGGAAAGAGGTTTTTTTTGATGAGTGGGGGAAAAAGGTAGAGGAGCAGACGAGACAAGGAGGAAGTTTTTGACGCTAATCCTCCTTCTCCTGTTTATATAACGCACATCTCCTATTCTATTCCGTGCACTTCATAGCTTTGCTAATCTGCATATATGATTCATCCAGGGAACAGCAGGAAGTGTGTGTGCTCATGCAAGTGTCTGTCTGTGTGTGTTTACTTGTGGGAAGAACGTTTGAAGAGTCCTAAGCTTCTTTGCAGCGTATTTAGACGACTTTGGATGCGTGACTGTTCAAATCTCCTGTAAAGATAGTACCGTTTGCAAATAAAATAGTCAATTGTGAAAGACGGACGCCAATGGCGGAATGACACAAGCACTGGTATGCAAGGAAATGAAAATATCAGAGGTAATAATTGACATTCAAGAACAGGCACATTTGATTTTTGTAGAAATCGCTCAAAATTGGAAAGTTTGGAAAGGAGAATTTGTTTTGAGGCCATATTACATTAGCAGGCATATGCTCACATAGCCACTAGGTGGTGCTCAAGTATGAACGACCGAAAAGTTTGATAAAACAAATGAATGAAATGTTACATTTATTAATTAAATACGAAATATGAAAATTCTTTTTTTTCTACTTCTTAGTCATAAAACCTGTCCCGAATTTAATGAACACTTAGGCCTACTATGCTACTATTCTAGTTGGGGAAAAGGGTTGGAAAAGTCTTGCTATCGCTGCACACTGACTTGATTGCTGACTTCACACAAGATTTCACTTTTTTGTTTAACTATTCCCCTTTCCTTCCTGGAACGATTGGAAAAAGATAAATCAAAACCCAATTTGTCCATCCTTCCATGATAATTCATTCCACTGTGTGTTCAAGTTGGAGCCATATCATACATAAGCCGATGTTCTTGGCGCCACGCTTTGATCAAAACAGGAAATCTCTTGTTATGAGAAGAAGCCCTTTAAACACAGATGTTGCACTGACGCGCACACTAAGCATAACAATTTACTTAATGGACGCGTAAAATGCAGAGCCAAGACGAGCAGCCAAGAAGCATTGTTTGGTGATTGTCTTCGTCCCTTCTGCTCTTCCTACACGCACACACAAAAAGAGGTTTAGTGGGGCCTAGCCCGAAGGCCTCATGCAATATTTTTCTTGAGAAATTGAGGGAGACAGCAAGAGAGGCAGTGGCAATATGTCACTGTAAATGCTGCCATCACAAAGCACACCCTGTGGTGAGAGAAGAGAGGTGGGGAAGGGGTGCGGGCTGGAGGTGTGATGTGCGGTGACGTCGTTCACTTAAGAGGTGACATTAGGGCGGAGAGAGGGGGAGGTATTTCGGGTCCTGTACTCTAGTTTCACAGTCCAAAAAGATTCATGACAGGCTTTAAAGGCTAAATTCTCCATCTATTCTCCACTTTGGTTTATTCTGCTTGGTGCCATGTAAGGGAAAATATAAATAGCGCTCACTTTCTTCAGAGCCACGCTGCGGGGCAAAATGCCACATACACGTAAGGTACTGGACTGCGTAACCGGGGGAAATAATGACTGAAATGATGTTTTGCATTGTACTGTCGCCCCCTTGTGGGTAAAGTCTGAAACACATGCTTAAACCATCAAATACATATAAATAATATAACTAGTGTAACTATAATTATGACTATAACAAGATAAATATAATAATATATATATATAATATATATAGATATAAATATAAGTATGCGTAACCATGTGAAATGATGAATGATGATAACTAGGGGTGTAACGATTCATCGATACACATCGATTAATCAATATAATGCTCTACGATTTGTTGGCATCGATGCTAAACGTAAACATCGATCTATATCGCCCGTTTTTGACCTCGGACATTAGACACGACTTTATTTTGAAATCCAGTTCATTGTTGCTTGCTTCCTCTTTCCGGGAGCAGTGCGCGGCGTGTTGTGTTGTGAGCAGAGCAGGCACGTGAAAGGGGAGCCGACAACTACGCGGCTCCTGGGCTGGTGCTATGGCTAGTGTCCAAGAAGACGAGGAAATTCGCTCCCCTTTGGGCTTCAAGTCATTCGTTTGGAAGCACTTTGTAATTTCCTAAATAAAAAGCCTAGTTAGAAACCCTAATCTTAGAAACCCTAAAAGTAGTTTGAAACCCTCGTTGGAAACCCTAACCTTAGCTTTAAAACCTAGTTTGTAACCCTAAGCTTGGTTTAAAACCCTAGTCGGAAACCCTACCCCTTGTTTGAAACTTTAATTAGCGATGGCAAAACTCCTTGGAAACCCTGGTCGGAAACCCTAACCCTAGTTTTGAAAGCCTAGTTAGAAACCCTGATCTTAGAAACCATAAAAGTAGTTTGAAACCCTCGTTGGAAACCCTAACCCTAGCATTAAAACCAAGTTTGTAACCCTAACCTTTGTTTAAAACCCTAGTCGGAAACCCTAACCCTAGTTTGAAACCCTAAATAGCAATGGCAAAACTCCTTGGAAACCCTGGTCGGAAACCCTAACCCTCGTTTTGAAAGCCTAGTTAGAAACCCTAATCTTAGAAACCCTAAAAGTAGTTTGAAACCCTCGTTGGAAACCCTAACCCTAGCTTTAAAACCTAGTTTGAAACCCTAACCTTGGTTTAAAACCCTAGTCGGAAACCCTGAGCCTAGTTTGAAACCCTAATTAGCGATGGCAAAACTCCTTGGAAACCCTAGTCGGAAACCCTAACTCTAGTTTTAAAAGCCTAGTTAGTAACCCTAACCCTAACTCTAACTCTAACTCTAACTCTAACTCTAACTCTAACTCTAACCCTAACTCTAACTCTAACTCTAACTCTAACTCTAACTCTAACTCTAACTCTAACTCTAACCCTAACCCTAACTCTAACTCTAACCCTAACCCTAGTTTTGAAAGCCTAGTTAGAAACCCTAACCCCAACCCTAATCCTAACCCTAACCCTAACTTTGGAAACCCTAGTCGAAAACCCTAACCGTAGTTTTGAAAGCCTAGTTAGAAACCCCAATCTTAGAAACCCTAAAAGTAGTTTGAAACCCTCGTTGGAAACCCTAACCCTAGCTTTAAAACCTAGTTTGAAACCCTAACCTTGGTTTAAAACCCTAGTCGGAAACCCTGAGCCTAGTTTGAAACCCTAATTAGCGATGGCAAAACTCCTTGGAAACCCTAGTCGGAAACCCTAACCCTAGTTTTGAAAGCCTAGTTAGAAACCCTAACCCTAACTCTAGTTTTAAAAGCCTAGTTAGTAACCCTAACCCTAACTCTAACTCTAACTCTAACTCTAACTCTAACTCTAACTCTAACCCTAACTCTAACTCTAACTCTAACCCTAACCCTAACTCTAACTCTAGGGCCTAACCCTAGTTTTGAAAGCCTAGTTAGAAACCCTAACCCTAACCCTAACTCTAGTTTTGAAAGCCTAGTTAGTAACTCTAACCCTAACCCTAACCCTAACTCTAACTCTAACCCTAACCCTAACCCTAACTCTAACTCTAACCCTAACCCTAACCCTAACCCTAACCCTAACCCTAACCCTAACTCTAAGTCTAACCCTAACCCTAACCCTAACCCTAACCCTAACCCTAGTTTTGAAAGCCTAGTTAGAAACCCTAACCCCAACCCTAATCCTAACCCTAATTTTGGAAACCCTAGTCGAAAACCCTAACCCTAGTTTTGAAAGCCTAGTTAGAAACCCTAATCTTAGAAACCCTAAAAGTAGTTTGAAAGCCTCGTTGGAAACCATAAGCCTAGCTTTAAAACCTAGTTTGTAACCCTAACCTTGGTTTAAAACCCTAGTCGGAAACCCTAACCCTAGTTTGAAACCCTAATTAGCAATGGCAAAACTCCTTGGAAACCCTGGTCGGAAACCCTAACCCTAGTTTTGAAAGCCTAGTTAGAAACCCTATTCTTAGAAACCCTAAAAGTAGTTTGAAACTAGGGGTGTAACGATTCATCGATACACATCGATTAAATCGATTAATGTATTTGAGTAAATACATCACTCAAATAATTTGAGTGATGTATTTAAGCATTTGTTTCAGACTTTCACCACAAGGGGGCGACAGTACAATGCAAAACATCATTTCAGTCATTATTTCACCCGGTCACGCAGTCCAGTGCCTTACGTGTACGTGGCATTTTGCCCCGCAGCATGGCTCTGAAGAAAGTGAGAGCTAAGAACGACGTGTGCAGAACAAGCGTACTAGTTTACGGTACTCCATATAGATTATACTGATATTTATATTTATAGACCCCCTATAATCTGGCCCTAAATGCACTTGTCAATGTTTTGTGAGTATAGTAGATTTAAATTCTCCAATGTAGTCTACATTTATTTTGATATGGTTTGCACCCCATGCAGATGTTATTGTCCTATTCCTGAACAAATGACCAATGTCCTGCTTGCTCACCTCTTCCCACAAGAACAAAACATTCAGTCACGCCGAACATTTGCTGACCCATGTGTTTGTTTCAGTGAATGGAGTCGCTTAGTAGAACTGCTCACTCCCGGGCCGGTGTGTGCTAGCAAAAACATTTGCATGAACTCAAATAGGAACATGGCGAATAAATCGATCTACGATTTTTCTGCCGAGACTCTTGACGGAGTGACTGTGCCGCTGGACGATTTCCGGGGTAAGGTGCTTCTCGTTGTCAACGTGGCCACCTTCTGAGGGTCAACTATAGAGGAGGTAATTATATTGCATCAATCTTCCAGACTCCGTTTGATAGATTTTTGTTGTCCATCGTCTGTGTTCAGCTAATCTTCCAAAGTGCTTCAGAATCAGTAGCACTGGCTGATGTAACATAATACACAATGTTAGCAATGGAAAGTCGATTTTTCTATCCTCTGATTGGTTTTTAGTACCATCGACTTAATGCACTCATGGACATGTTTGGTGACCTCAACTTCACCGTGCTGGCCTTCTCCTGCAACCAGTTCGGCCTTCAATCGCCTGGTAGGTCCACTCATTCTATTGGGACCATGTCAGTCCTCCTCACTAGCATGTCTCTCTTGTATTTGTGCTTTTTGTCTTTTTAGAGGTGAATCATGAAACATTAAACCTCCTTAAGTATGTGAGACCTGGAGGGGGATTTGTGCCAAAGTTTCCCATATTTGGCAAGGTGGAGGTGAATGGAGTCAATGAGGAGCCGCTGTTCTCCTACCTTAAGGTATTACGAATGAGTCAATCCATTGAGATATTTATTGTAAAATGGCAGCTTTTATCATCTACCTCATCTCACAGGAATCATTGCCCTTTGTGAATCCTGTCATTGGGGACATAAAGAAGTTCTACTGGTCACCAATCACGGTCAATGATATCCGATGGAATTTTGAGAAGTTTCTAATCACTGCTGACGGCAAGCCCTTCAACAGGTAAAGTTGCTTCAAGTTGTTTCGAGATAATGCACACAATTTTCACAAGAGTGCTTAATTCACTTTGCCACAGATATGAACTTCATTGTCCCATTGACAAAGTTGAGATGGACATCGCCGAGCTTCTCTAACCGACTCTTGTCAGTCTATCAGCGGTGGCAGCGTGACGATCCCTCGGTAAATGCACATTTGTGCCCCTGAGTTGGATCTGATGATGAGTAGGAACAGGTCTCGGACCGAGAGTGCATTCACTTTGGGAACAAATTCCTCTCCACCACCAATAAAAGACTATTAAATATGAATGAATCAATGCTCTGCTTTCTTTTATGACACTCAGAAAATAATTATTATTCTTTGATTATAATATAAAAATAATAATAATTGTATTATTATATTTATTATAATAAACACGCAATTGTTCGAATTAGTGTCATAATTGTCGTAGTATTGTAGTAAAACAATCGACTTTAACTAGCATTAATAATACATATTTACAATACTGTACTGCATAGCGTTATAACGGACTATTAGTTTTGGCTCTGATGGAGACCCGTACTTTGGCCTCGCGCATGCGCATTTTCTTCCCCGTCCGTCTACAAGGCAACAGTAAACATGGCCGTCGTTGGTTTTCGGCGATGGGCCCAAGCTCTTTCAAAGGGGGGAGGGTCCGGAATTTCAGCTCTTCTTTCTGGATCGAGAGCAGGTAAGAATAGCTGTTGCATTTAATCATGTGAATTTGATTATTATAATCAAATAAACGCGTTTTGTCCACTGTTTGGGAACCTAAATCGACATAACCTTGACATGCTAACGTCAGTTTGAGCTAAGCAGTTAGCGACGTCTGAGGTGAAGAATTACAATAGTTATTGCGTTCAGCGTATTTTGAATCATGTTAATGTTTTTTTTTTTTTTTTTTTTTTTTCTTCAGCATCTGGTGCTTCAAAGGCCGATCTACCCGGCGCGTACCCTAAGACTGCAGAGGAGCGAGCTGCTGCAGCAAAGAAGTACAACTTGAGGGTTGAGGACTATGAGCCGTATCCAGACAAAGGAGAGGGGTACGCCTTGATTATTGCAATATTAGTTTAATTTGGTTGAATGTAACTTTTATTGATGGGATTTTACAGTATACTCCACTGTATTGTGGGAAAGTAGGCCTACTGTCACCAGTGCAGTTTTCAATGCCATTTTGTTATACGTTTTCTCATCATGATCTCTTAAATTTGTTTGATTCTTGCAGCTATGGTGATTACCCTAAACTTCCTGACCGATCTCAGCATGAGAGGGACCCCTGGTATCAATGGGACCACCAAGACCTGAGGAGGAACTGGGGAGAGCCGGTAAAAAGCACAAGATGATGAACAACTTTTTGTTCTTCCACATGGAAGTTGTGTGTTACAGTCAATCAGGCTTTTTTTTTCTTTCTATATCTATTTCTAGCTACATTGGGATTTTGACATGTACATCAGGAATCGTGTGGATACATCTCCCACTCCTTTGTCCTGGAACAGCATGTGTAAACAGCTGTTTGGTTTCATCGGCTTCATGTTGTTCATGTTTTACGTCGGGGAGAAATTTCCTTGTTACCAGCCTGTTGTAAGTACAAACCACAGCCCTTAAATGTTTACTTTATCATGTGCCAATAGACCCTTCTACTGTGTTGTCACTGTTAAAATTGTTGTCTTGTTTTATGAAAAGTTTAATGATGTATTGTAATTAGTGGTATTTTTAAGTGTTTATTTAATTATACAGTGATTTTCTCCATTCCAGGCACCCAAACAGTATCCCTACAACAACTTGTACTTGGAGAACGGTGGAGATCCTGAAAACCAGCCTGAGGAAGTCAAGAATTATGAAATATAAATGCTATTGTCCTCCATGTGTATATACATTTGTCAAGAATAAAAACTTCTACCTAGTACACATTTTTTCCTGTCGTTAGTTTAGCATTTTGCTTGTCGTACCAGTAATATTAATATGGTAATGTAATTTGTGTCAAGTGCAAAATGACTTCAGATTCAGAAGTGTAAATGTGGTTTTGAACAGGTTTGCGTATGGGCAACCTATTGCTCCATGTCGGCCGCCGTAGCCGAGCGACAACTCGTCAACACTCGGGTCAGACTCCGGCTGCTAAACGATTAGCTCGGCTACAGCTAACGTCAGCTCTGCTTGTGGGCTGTCCGGCTGGCGTACAAACTGTTGTAAGTGACAGTTACATGAATTATTAATGTATTTCGTTTGGCGAGTTTAACATTTTAGGCACGCGTCGCTTATTTTTCTATGTGAAACGGAGCAACAAGGGTGTTGGCTTCTTAGCTGTGCTGTCATTAGCCGCATAGTGATAGTCGGCTCAGGTTTAACGTGGAATTATGAATGCGGCGACGGCGCTAGCTCGTAGCGAAATGTCCACGACTATGTATAATTTCTTGAACAATTAGTTTTTAAATGCGTTACTTCTTAGCTACCAATTATTAGCTACTACTCATGTGTGAAGCTAATGCTAATCACTAGCCTGCATTGACTTCGACTTTACTCAAGCGAAGGTATTATTCGCCACGGTCTGAGGCGGCCTTATGAAACATTTTCTTATTAATTGCAAATATGCGCTCACAAACTTTTTGCTTGCTTGTCATTTTTGCCGCTATTTAAATGACTCGCCAGTTTGCCCACATTTTTTAAGGAATTATCCTTTCGCTAGCAGTCGTAGGTGTGACTGAGTCCGTTTTATTGTGCAACAAAATGTGTTGAGACAAATGCTCAGTTATTGTCTAATGTCATTTCATAACCACTCACGATACTCTAGTTTTTTTGTCTGAACACAGTGGCCATTCAAAGACCCACTGTAGTAGGCAATGCTATTTATCTCAAATGTACCTCATTACAAATAAGGTCATATATTTTAAGTGTTCAAGGTAGAGGAAGATGCGGCTGAAAGAGATTCAGAGGACTGCCCAGCAGGCGTGGAGTCCGGCCGGACACCATCCCATCTGCTTGGCGTTAGGTACTTGAACACAGTCTTTAAGAATAAGTGACTGCATTCTGTCTGTGGATGTTTTGGTCAACTGAGCATACTGCGGTTTCTTTTCAATAGGGACGTCGGCGCAGCAACTCGACGCCTCGTTCAACACCACGGCGGCCTTGGAGATATTTGAACAGGATTTTGCTGACCCATCTCTAGACATGAAGCTGAGAGGGTCACTGTGCACAACAAACAGGTAAATTGTAATAATGGTCATGGAGGAATGTGCCTCAAATGTTGCCCAAGCATGTTTTATCTACTGTACCAATTTCTACAGGTTGCACAGTCTGGTGTGGGTCAATTTTGGGATGGGTGAGGATGCCACTGGAGGGAGGCTGGTAGCAGGCACCGAGAATGGCACATTAACAGTTTATAACCCGGAGGCCATCTTAAACTCCGGTGCTGAGGCCGTGGTCGGACAGTGCGATAAGCACACAGGACCCGTGCGAGCACTTGACTTCAACCCTTTCCAGGTTTGTTTTCCCGCTGAATACAGCAATGCATGTTTTTGAAAAGGTCTTTGTGCATTACCATATGGAAATAATGTTGCCCGTGTTATCCCTCAGAGCAACCTCCTTGCATCTGGAGCGAATGATTCCGAGATATATATTTGGGATCTCAACAACTTCAGCAGTCCAATGACACCGGGTACAAAAGCGCAGGTGAAAATGTTATTACGAGCATTTGAAAAAGTTGAAACTACTTACTGGAGTTACTGTAACCTGTGACTTCCTTTTCACTTTCCAGCCTGCAGAGGATATCAGTGTGGTGTCATGGAACCGGCAAGTGCAGCATATCCTGGCTTCGGCCAACCCCAGCGGCAAAGCTGTCGTGTGGGACCTGAGAAAGAACGAGCCCATCATCAAGATCAGCGACCACAGCAACCGGGTTTGTTGGCCCCTTGGATTCGAAAGCTCTGCGCAGCTCAGCAGTCGCTTTGAAAATGTCTGGTGTCTCCGACTCCAGATGCATTGTTCCGGGATGGTGTGGCACCCCGAGGTGGCCACTCAGTTGGTGCTGGCCTCCGAGGACGACCGCTTACCCGTCATCCAGATGTGGGACCTCCGTTTTGCCACTTCTCCTTTTAAAGTGCTTGAGAATCACACACGGTGAGGTTAAAATTGATCGTAAATCATCTTTTTCCAAAAGACTAATTGTTTCCATGTTTTCCTCAAAGTGGGATTTTGTCCGTCTCCTGGAGCCAGGCGGACCCTGAGCTCCTCCTGAGCAGCGCTAAGGACAACCGCATCCTCTGCTGGAATCCAAACACTGCAGAAGTATGGGAACAGAAAATTTACTGCCTTGTTAATTAAGTGAGGTTAGTTAATGTTTTTTTTTTTTTAGGTCATCTACGAGCTTCCTACGACCAACCAGTGGTGTTTCGACGTCCAGTGGTGTCCCAGGAATCCCGCCCTGCTTTCGGCAGCCTCCTTTGATGGGAGAATTACCGTTTATTCTGTGATGGGCGGAAGCTTGAAGGCTCAGCACCAAAGTACCGCTGATAAGGTAGAAGGCTCTATCATACAAAGTGTGCCATGGTGTACTTCCGCAAACGTTTTAAATTGCAAAGAAGAAAAGCTCATTTCATATTTTTTGACACTTTATTTTTTTCAGATTTCGTCCTCATTTGATACAATGGATCCCTTCGGTACAGGGCAGGTGCTCCCTCCCCTGCAGGTTCCTCAGCCGACAGTGCAGGACACCATAGTTTCACCTTTGAAGAAGCCGCCCAAGTGGGTGCGCAGGCCAGCGGGGGCCTCTTTTGCCGTAAGTGGAAAAGCTCCTGGAGTGCAAAGCTGCGTGTCGCCGTTGCTCCCGATTCAACGTTTGTTCTGTCGCAGTTTGGCGGCAAGCTGATCACGTTTGAGAACCCCAAGATGGCGCCCGTGCAGACTCCCCAGCCCGTCCCCAGGCAGGTGTTTATCAGCCAGGTCACCACGGAAACGGAGTTCCTGCAGCGCTCCAGGGAGCTGCAGGTGGCACTGCAGTCTGGTTCTTTTAACAATTACTGCCAGGCCAAAATCCACAGCGCCAAATCCGAGGCCGAGCAGGACATATGGAAGTTCCTTCTGGTAGGGCGCACTTTATCCATCTATGTGGAGACCCTACATCACTGTTCAGTTACTGTTTGAACCTAATTTCAATTTTTTGGGGGACGGGGGTTAACAGGTGAATTTTGAAGATGAAGCGCGTATCAAATTCCTGCGACTTTTGGGTTTCAATAAAGATGACCTGGAGCAAAAGGTAGCCAACCTTACTGCGCGATCTGGAAAGTATTCACAGAGCTTTTTTTGTCAAGACTTGAATTCGAAATTGAAGAAAAAAAAACCTACACAAAACAACCACAATGATGGGATAAAAAAACGCAATGTATACAACTGAAAGAATTTAATTTTGACCTTTATGGAAAAAACTAAAGAAAACATTTTCCTTCTGGGGTGTATCATCTACTTTGGAATCAGGCTGTTACATAAAACTAAAGGGCTGTGGATACTTTATGGATCCATTACAATCTATAATTGAATGTAAAACTGAGAAGCGTTGAATCCCACAATGTCATTAAGAAGCATGCACACTACTTTAATATCCAACAGATTTCTAAATGCTTGGGAAAGAATTTTCAACCCAATGGACACGCCGTGGATGCTGAGGACCTGGCTAAAAAAATGCTGCAGCTCTCCACTGAGGTCTGTAACTCACTCACTAGAACCTCCAAAAATTCAGAATAATTCTTTGGACTTGAACTACAAAGTTCTGGTTCTAAAGCTCTCTTGTAATGTTTTCACTCTTCCTGTTTTGTTCTCAGCGGTCCAAAGAAGCAGAAGGCGATGTCAGGACGTCAGGCTCCGTTTCACCTGCCGACTTTTTCAGCCAGGGTCGGCACGAAATCTCCAACTTTCAGATTCCTGTTTCATGCGGTGCGCTCAAGCAGATCTGGTGATGGCAGCAGACGAGCGGCGTGTGGCTGACGAGCAACATTCCTTTTCATCAGATACGGACGGTTTGATAAGCCAGGCGCTGCTGGTAGGCAACTTTGAGGGGGCGGTGGATTTGTGTCTGAGCGACGGCCGCTACGCCGAAGCCATCCTGCTTTCCATCAGTGGTGGAGAGGAGCTGCTCAAGAAAACCCAGCACAAATACCTGAGCAAGCAGAAAAACAGCATCTCCATGGTGAGACATAAAATACATCCTGTTGTAAGAGTTCTATGATGTCAAATATGAGCATTGTTTGAATGGGTGTGCTGTTTCTCTGTAGCTCATATCGTCAGTGGTGACACAGAACTGGAGAGACATCGTGCAAAGCTGTGAGCTGGACAACTGGAAGGAAGCGCTTGCCGCTCTTCTGACCTACGCTCACCCCGAAGAATTCGCCCAGCTGTGCGGTAAGGTGGCGCGGCCTTGGCAAAAATGGCGCCTGGGCTTGAGACATTACGTAATTTTCGGTGGCCGGGCTAGATACCCTGGGAGGCCGCTTGGAGCGTGGGGGGACGGAGAAACGCTGCCTGCAGGCGTGCTTGTGTTACATCTGCTCCGGAAACATCGAGAGGCTTGTGGAGTGTTGGGCCTTGCACAGGGATTGCTCATCTCCTCTTGGCCTGGAGGTAAAAAAAAAAGTTGGAAATGTTTATTATATAACATTTATTTTTACTTCATTCATTTAATAAACTCTTATTTTTTAATGTAGCTGTACACACATCTCTAGTTATGTACAATTGAATATTCCAATTCTCATTAACATGTTTTTTTTAGTCCATGCATAAATTATTTTAGGAATTTATTTGTTGTTTGATTCTAAATAAAAAACACTTTTATTACTGTCCTGATAATTGTTTGAAAATGAATCAAATTACAAGATAAACATTTTTACGCACCTTCTGTTTTAGCTACCTTAGATTCACTTCAGATTTTTTAATTGTTTTGGTTGAATCCTTTAACTCTGAGTGCGTTGTGTTTTGTCCTTCTTTTTTTTTTTCAGGATCTGGTGGAAAAAGTCATGATGCTGCGCAAGTCCATCGAGCGCCTCCGCAACAGCGAGGTGGCGGTGCAGAGCCCCGTCCTGGCTGAGAAACTGACATGCTACGCCGGCATCCTCGCTGCAGAGGGCAGCCTGGCCACTGCCATGTCCTACCTGCCCGACAATTCCGATCAAGTAAGGTTTGGTCCTCATTTCCGCACCAAGTCAAATTTGATTTGGGTTCTGATTTATGTATGTGCGTGTCTTGCCTCCCCAGCCTGGAATTTGCATGTTGAGAAACAGACTGTTCCATGCTCAGGGAGAGGTTACCAGTCCACAGCAACCTCCAAGCACAGCCAAGACTATTGCTGCATCTCGCACTTTTACACAGAAAGCACAAGTCATGGTAGGGATTTGCTCCATTTCTGTATTGCACTTTATCATTTGCGTCCTTGCTACGTGCAGTCTGCCTCTTAAAGGCAGGTGCATGGACTCTGATGCTAAAATCAATACGTTATTGTTCTCTTAAACTAAGGATCAGTACCAAGCGCCTACTACTGCTCATCCCCAGCAGCATCAGCAGCCTCCCATGCCGACATCAGTGCTATTCCAGCCTCAAGTTGCTCCAAGTAGCTCCGGCCCTGGCCTGCCCCCCTCTTCTCATGTGCTGCCGTCCTCAACCATGAGGCCCTCGTACCCACAGCAGCCAGCACCAGGTATGGGCAGACGGTGATTCATCTGTCACATTTACAGTTTGTTATAATTGAATTCATTTGTGTCTTCTAGGTTTTCTTCCACATCAGCCATTCCAGCCGTCCCCCATGGGCGGACCCACAGCCTTCTCCCCTCCAGGCCCCTCCATGCCAGCAGCTAACTTGTCAGGGCCTCCGCTGCTGCAGCCGTCGTCGGCCCCCGGGGGCCTTCCGGCCATGCCCAGCCCCGGTGTACTGATGACGAGCTTCATGCCTTCTACCTCCATGCCGGCGGGCCCCATGCCATCTAGCTCCCAGCCTGGAGCCCCCGTCCCCATGTACCCCGGGGGGCTCCACAGCCAGGGGCCCATGCCCCCCATGACAAACGCTCCCTATGCCCCTCTTGGAACAGGTTACCCACAAGGGGGCCCCGGCGCTCCTGCAGCAAAGCCCTTTGCGGCTTCAGCTGTGGCTCCTCCTTCTGCAGGTTGGTGCCCCGTCGCTCACCTCAGCTTCAATCTTTCTCACCTCAGCCCATGTACGTATCATTAGAGATAGCTATGTTACACTCAGCTGTCCTCATGTGACTTGCAGGATTCTTTCCATGGCTGAATATCGAGTCTGACCCTCAAGGTGACAGTGTTAGCAATGCGTCTGGGATAATAGTTTAAGTGAAGCCAGAAAAATAGAAACAAATCTGACAATTCGCTATCATGTACTAATTTTTCTTGACTTTGGCATTGAAAGCTCTATTTTTCTGGACAAATATCGTATGTTTGCCGCCGCTTGCTTTTGCTGCTGGAAATTCAAAATAATAGACATTCTAAAAGTATCTGCTTGATTGCTGTTGGATGATTATTAAGCAGGCGCACCAATGGTTCTCGCCAGCTTATTTGTTTCTTTTTTGCTTGTGAAGATTTTTTTTCCCCCCCCCATTTAACAGGATGTTCTCAACATACAATTTTTATTGTCTTTGTTTTAGCATCTCAAGAAGGCTGGAATGATCCACCGGCAGTACGAGGTGGACCCAGAAAAAAGAAGGTCAACTTGAAATGGCTAAAAAGCCTAATTTTTCTCAGAAATCTTACAGAATTTTACACCACTATCACACAAATAAAAAAATCCAGATATACCTTGCCATTTTAATAGTAGCGTGTTTGAAACAGGTCCCGGACAACTACACTCCACCCGCCCCCATCACCGCCCCTGTGATGGGTTTCCCAGTGGAGGCCCCTCAGCCACACAACAACGCCCAGGTGCCCCCCGGAGCTCCCCAGGAGCCCAACATGCAGGTCAGTGTTGGTGTCCTGCAGCATACCGCAAGCAATCATACAAATTCCACCTGACCCTGTGTTTGCTACAGCTCCTCCAGCAGTTCCCAGCAGAGCGAGTGGAGCAGAAGGAGATCCCCGCTGAGCACATGGTCCTCAAATCCACCTTTGACAATCTGGTGCAGCGCTGCCAGCTTGCAGCAGGAGACCCAGTAAGTCTGCCCAATTATTCACCTGAAGGAATTTATAATGTAGAGTGATACCTTCGCTTTGGCGTATGCCAGCCACGACTAAATAAGCCGAACCCATAAGACCGGACCGTTTCTCTGTTAAAAATCTGATATTGTTTGTTGTGATACAGATTTTGTCGTTTCAGTTTATCCCACCAAAGAAAATCGATTTTATACTTAAGTAAATGGTGTTGTTTGGAATGAGGTAAACTTGTAAGTCAAGTTGTCATTGCATTTATTAAATTCCTCTCTTTCACAGCAAACAAAAAGGAAGCTCGATGACGCAGCCAAGCGTTTGGGATGCCTGTACGACAAGCTGAGGGAGCAGTCGGTAAGGAAAGGATAAATTGCATAAAGTCGTTTTGCCTACTTCCATAAATTATCTTGAAGAATCGGCTTCACTTTGGCTGAATAATCCAGAACCATTGTTAAAAATGTTGCCAATCATGAAGGCTTAATTAGCGCCTACATTGAATTATATTTCCTGGCAGCATATGGTGCCATCAAGATTTACTAGAAATCCAAAGTCAACATTTAAAAGTTAGGTGCTACCGCACATTTCAAAATAATGAATGTCAAAGCGTATTTAATTTTATGATTACAATCATTGAAATTGGGGCGGGGGGTTGCTTAATCTTGAACCAACGGGATCCTTTTGACGCTGTCGGATCTTTCGCGACTTGATCTCCAATCCCCCAAGCTTCATCTTTCTCGTCACCGCTATCAACGTCATCTTCTTGCGCTCTTAACGTGTGACCCCCCCCCCCCCCCCCCCTCCTTGTTGTGCGTCGGCGACCTCTTCTCAGCTCTCGCCCAACATCCTGAACGGCCTGCATGAGATCAGCCGCTGCGTGGCCGGCCAGCACTACCAGCGCGGCCTGGAGGTCCACACGCTCGTGGTGAGCAGCAGCAACTTCAGCGAGATCTCCGCTTTCATGCCCGTCCTCAAAGTCGTCATGACCATCGCCAACAAGCTAGGCGTCTGAGCAAACAAACCAATATCGTATTTATTTCCGTTTCTTACGTGAGCGGATCTCATCGAGGGATGGGTCAGATGAATGTATCCCGAAAGACGCGGCGGCATAAACGCAAAGCTCCATGTACAAAAAGCGAAACATTTGTGTGCTTAAATGCGTTTTTTTTTTTTTTTTGTAGTTGCCAGATGATTTTATAGTGACTCAAAAAGGCAGGCCTAGCAGGACTGAAATAAAAACGATGCGAGCACATCAGTAACGATGCGCGGATCCGGTCATGGATTGTGCCATTATCTCTTTCACCCCGTTCAGTCCGTTATTTAGCAGTGTATAAATCACAAGCGTATTCATTTCATTCGACGTTCCTGCTTTAATCCCCACCCGGGTGTGTCTTCTCTCTCTCGCTCCCTTTTTTTTTTTTGTAACGCATTCCTACAGTAAATGGCCTAGTTGGAAAGCAATGTGTATTCTGGTGGGATTGTTTGCCGTATTGTGGAAGCAGAAGGCAGTAAAGTGCCTCCCTGTGTGATTGAGTGCTCATTTTTTTGTCGCACAAATGTTTATACAATACAATCCATTGCGCTTATTTAACGCGGGTAAGACTTTTTTTTTTCCCCCCTTTTCAAATAAAATGTACCTTCTTCAATTTCAAGGGTCGTCGCTCTTCAATCATGCAGCAAACAAGTTTTTAGTTCAGAATGTTTATCATTCAAAAAGTTTAATTTTTGCATAGAGGTACCTCGATGTGAGACTGCAATAGGAAAATTTAAATTACTTTGTGGAGACAACTCTAATTAGAATTCTAGAAACTACCATTAAATTTGAAATATTTAAATATTGCTTCTTAATTTTTAAATGCTTTCTCCCAAATACCATTATTAGAACAATTACTTAACTTTGAGTATAAATAAAAATATGTAAATGTAATATGTCACTAAATAGCACTATACCCATTTTATTTTTTTAAAATACTTTTAGAACGTGACATTTTTGTGATTTTGTAATTTATTTAAACTAAAAACTAAGCTATAAAAACACTTTTTTGTTTAAAGTAATTTTTGCCAAGTCAAATTAAAATGCATTGTTTACAAAGTTCAAAATGTAAAAAAAAATCTGACCAGTTTTTATCAGAAATAGAATCATTTTTAAATTATTTGTAGGTGTGTCATCACTGTAGTAAAAATGTGGCAATTAAATTTCTGTTTGCATTAGTCTAATCCAGTCACTTAAAATTGCAGTGATATTTGTAGTTGTTTAATGTTAGACCAATTTTAAATGATGCATGAGTACAATTGTAGTTTGCACTTGAAAGATATCAGCCACACCATTTTTTTTTTTTCTTCTTCTCCCAAATACTTTCCCATTTCACACCTCGCTTGAAGGTGCTTCAATGCACCACCTGCGGGATGACACAGTGTGCCGACTTCGAGGTCCTATTACGTAACCAACATTGTGCACTTAGGGTACGTTGAGACAAAAGTGCTCTGCTGCCATTGGTGAGAGGCTGATCATATGTCAGGAACTCAATTCCTCATTGGCCACTTGCAGTCAGACTGTGAACGATGGCACGTGTGTTCATTTTGGAACACTGAACTGTAGTAACCTCCAGTCATAAAGGCGTGGAGGTGGGTTAATATCCCCAAACATCACGCCACAGGGAGCAGCAGCCTGAGTCATGCTTTTCCTCTCAGACTGCAAACACTCAACTATGAACCCAGAAAGGGGTCATCATATTAAAATCTCAAATGCAAAACCAGAGCAGGGAAATTACTGTTGATTAGTTAGAAAGGAAAAATGCAAAAAACACTACACACTCTAGACTGAGCTGTTGCATTATCAATTATTTTTAGCATTGTTTCCAAAAAAGTAGTGAACTCAAATGATTGTGGTCCTTGATACCCAGATGCCCCCCCCCCCCCCCTCTGAAATTTTGGACACAAGCACTGCATTCATCCATCTATCAGGGGTAAGTTACAAAATAATGTTACACAATGTGTGCCCTCTTGCATGCACCAAGGCCTCCCTCACATTCTTCTCTGTCCTGTGTCAAACCATCAATGTCATTTTTAGGTTTCTTCCTTCGCTGGCAAGCTGTAAAACACTTCTAAGTAGCCTATTCAAATCAGTTTCTACAAAAAAAATTATTAAGAGTGTGACAGTTTATAGTTTTGCGCTCATCGTTTTTCAGCCTAAGAAAAAACCTTTTCACAAAATTCCCAATGGACACAAATGACACACGCCTTGAAAATATTGTGAACTTTATTCCCAAAATGAGCAGTTTGACAAAACAATTCAAGAATTCCAACCTTTTCGTGATCTTTGTCACTTTTGGGACGATGTAAATTTGGCGCGGGATCTGCTTGCGCAACGTGTGGCATCGCTAAACAGTTGGTACATTTGTTCTGAGCGATGCGGAGGGCAGAATTTTGTAAGTGACCTTTGATTAGTAATAGAAATTTTCCCCTCTCCCCCAGAGTTATACAAGTGCTACTTTTAATTGCAGTGCCAACTATGTCTCTGTAAACATGGACTTTGTTTGGTGGGTTTTTTTGTCGGGACAGAACGTGTAACCATCAGGAATGAATTCAAGTCATAAGGCATTTGGTAGTTTCCTGACTTTTGTAAAAGGGGGGAACGGGAGGGAACAAACTAAACAAGCGCTCCAATTCCAGATAGAAGATACGAAACGGGTTACAAAGGCTAGCGTTTATCCATTTCAGCCGGTACCAAAAAAAAAAACCTCTGCAACAATAAATACATAAATAAGACCGTAGAAGCATTCTGTAAAACCAGACACTCGAAAAAGGGGCTTGAGGTTAACGCCGCTCCCCGAGAACACGTACGGTATACCATCATCCTCATCATGCATGGATGGCCACATGGTCACATGACTCGGCTGCTACATCTACCGGTGGGGATGTTGCATGAAACGCCGCGTGAGACGAAGCGAAGCCACGGACGCCACGAGAATATCCAAAAACATCCACAAAGCGCACTGAAAAGGAAAAAAATAAAATCGGCACTAAATAAATGGCTTGATCGTTAAATTTCACAACAAAAGGAACCGTTTGGTTTCGTTGTCGATATATGGGGTCAAATGTGTGGATTGTCGTTTTTTTATCTTTTAAGCAACCTTTGAATACACAGCAAATAATTTTTTTTTTTATTCACTTCAAATCCAAAAAACATTAGAAAGTTGAGAGCTTAACTAGAATGTGTATATATTATTTTCTTAATTGGCTTCACAAATTTTAGTAACAGCTACGAAAAAAACACAAAAACAAGCAAAAATGTGGTCGCGGCCCCGTCGTGAAGCGACTTAAGACTCCACGTGGTGGATGAAGAGATGAAACGCCGTCCAAAAAAAATGACTTGTGGAGGTTTTTATTTTCCGTCTCAAGCTCGGCAAGGTCGCTCGTTTGGGTTTTAGCCACTGCGGTAGCTGCCGTCGCCCGTACGCTGCGCTCTCGCCAGCACCATCTCGTGGGTCACTCGTTTGCGGTCCTTGGCGAGGCCCAGGAGGCACATCACGTCGATGAAGCAGGTGGTCAGGTTCATCTTGCAGCCGAACTCGCTGGTAGCATAGTCGTACGGGAAGGTGTGGTGGTAGTTGTGAAATCCTTCTCCTGGACCAAAATACATTAGGACACTTTATGAGAACAGTAGGCTGATAAGAATAATAGTGAAATAAAAATATTCAAATAATGATGAATAAAAACAATCGCTGATTTGAAATCGATTCATTCAACTGCTCAAAAATGACTTCAAATGGAAAGCCCAAATCAATTTTGTGGAATTTAGCATCCATGTTTGTATTGTTCCATACCTATGGCGCTGAACGTGACAAACTTGTTCTCCCGGGGGTTGATGCTATGGTCGTACGGCCGGTTGCCCCACATGTGCGCGGCGCTGTTGACCAGCCAGGTAGCGTTGAGCACTAGTGTGTAGCGCAGCAACGCCGGCACAAAGTAGGCCACCCACAGGGACTCGCCCCAAAAGTACCAAGGCACGAACATGGGCACCAAGAAGCACATGAGCAGCACTGACAGCTTGTAGTGACTGTTGGGAGAAGAGAGATAGACGGCAGTGAATGTGTGCCATCCAAACTAAAAATCACATTTTATAAGTTTAAAAAGCAACAATTAACAATTTTGCTTTCGCTTAACCCCAAAATACTAATTACATAAAAATATCCCAAATCAAAAGCTCTTAGAATTGCTAATTTTTGTGACTTTCAAACTTGGCTAACTACATGGGGAAACAATCATTCTAAATGTTGTATTATCATCAATGAATGCATGTTTTTCTTATCCAAAGGATGCACTACCGCCCAAAAATTCGTCCCCACCAATAAGCGTGTTTACAAGCAACCATAGCAACACGGAATGAGATAATCCCCTCAAAAGCCAAGTGTTTTCCATGGTGAAGTACTCACTTCCTCTGAAACATGACCACCTTGTCGGCCAGCAGGTCATGAAGCTCCAGCTTGCGTCCCTTCTCGATGACATCGGGGTGTTTGCGCACCAGCAGCCAGCCGATGTGGGCGAAAAAGAAGCCGCGTACGGCGTTGTGAGGGTCGGCGTCCGTTTCAGAGTACTTGTGGTGGACCCTGTGATCGCGAGCCCACTCGTAGATGTCGTTCTGCCGAGCGGGGGGAAAATTTTAAGATTAACAACCGAAGCGTGATAATAGATTTGAATTATTTTGGGAGGGTACCTGAAAGGACATGGAGTTGGCCATGCCCAAGAAGATCCTTAAAGGTAGAGTGGCCTTGTAGGACCTGTGACTCCACAGGCGGTGAGCACCTGCCGTCACTCCTAAAGCACTTATCACAAAGCAAAGTGTGGCTGCAAAGAGACAAAATGCGCATAAATACAAATTCGTACCTCTCTAAAAGCTTTGTCTGAAAATCTGCAATAGGGAGGCAGCCTTTAAAAATATGCAAAATATTTTTGGGCTCATCAAATTACTCCAAACCGTATGTCTATTAATTGACAAAAATAATTATGAAGCCCTAGTCAAGTTATAAACTTTTTTCAAGTTACAAACTTTTTTTCAGGGGGGAGGTGTTAACTGTAGTGTTTTTTAAACACATCCAACTGAATAAGCGGCGGGCGCGTCAAGGCATGTTACGCAGTAGTGTGACCTGAGTCATATAGCACATGATCACTGTAGCATAATAATTTTATTCACTTTTCACAAACAGCTTCTGCAACGTGCATGTGGACATTTACTGGGGGGAAATCCATTTGAAGAAATAAATTTGTATTTTACAATATTAGACGATATTAGCTTCTGATAACTGAGCAAAAGATACTGCAACATTACGTTATTAGAATTAGAGCTCTTTCATGAAACATTTGGGTAAATAACCTCATAGATGTCAAAATCTTACTTGAAGGACCGTTTGAAGCTTTGGTTAAAAGGTGCTAAGGACCTTTGGAACCAAAGTCTAGAAAGCAAAGCTATGCCAGTTTGCATGAGATTACTTCCAGGTTTTTATTATTTCCTAAACACAACTTTGAGCAAAGTGAAAAGACTACGACGACTTCTTATGAGGTCTAGTTTCCTTCATTTGCTATGGATAATTTTTGATTATTTTTTAAACCTTACGTAAAACTCACACAACCAGTTTTATTGCCCCTGGGACAGAATTAGTTAAAAAAAAAAAAATCACCTGAAAAATTGGCAACAACATTACGCCCTATTTCAAGGTTCTGCTGTTTCCCACAAAGAAAAATTAAGCACGATATATATTATGCCGCTTTGTCATTAAAGTCAAGAGTGGGTGTTTTGACTTTTCCATTAATAATTCCAAATTTCCATCAAAGTCAACATAGTATCAAAGTGTTTTAATGGCCAGAGTTTGGTCATTCCAAGTTCCCTAAGGCAATTGGACTGAAATGGGACCGTGGCATTCACCTTTCACGGTTTCCACTGAACTACAAAACATCTACTGTCCCGTCAATGTTTAGTATTGATGAATAATGACGTTGGACATTCTTTTATGGTGTGTCTGTCTCAAATCGTGCACGTTGGTGCTATTAAACCAAGTTTTGTAGCATGCCGGTGTTAGGAACGGACGGAACACATGATAGTGAACAAACAATATGGCACGACAGTAGTGCACTTACACCAGAGCAGCGTAGAGAGACTGGCGCTGGGGATGAGGAGAACGCCGTACAGCGCGCCGATATGCAACAGGGTCATGAGGACGACGTTCCTCCATACGACGATCGTCGGCGGCTTGGGGCCTTGCTTCTCTTCGTACGTGTGGTCGAACGCGTCTTCCGTGCTGGAGGCCTCCATCGGAGAGCCGTTGCAGGATGCGGGCTGTTGTTGTTGTTGCTTCTCCGTTTGCTCCCCCTCCTCCGTCATCGCGGTGCTGTCGGTTTGCTTTGACTGCAGAAATGCTCTTCGAATCAAAAATACAAAATGATGACAGGCGTTAAGAGTGGTGGCGAGTCCAACGGAGGCAAGAGGCGACAGAGACGGTGATGCTCAGGCCACTCGGAAACGTTGCATAACGTCAGTATGACAGGCTCCTTGAAAACCAAGCAAGGGGGTGGGCACTTTAGCAACTCACCGGAAGCGGGATTAAAGAGGTCTTTGAAGCAGCGACAGCCAGACGATCGTCTTGTTTTAAACGCAAAATTAAAGAGAACGAGAAGTGTGTCGCATCAAAACCAAAAGGGATGGGGAAGCGCGAGGTGCCTCAGCGGCTCCCCCAGCCAATAGGCACGGAGCTCCCGCCCACTCGCCACTCTCTGAATGGCTGCAGGCACATCTGCTGTTCGCCACCACTTTGGCTCTCGATCCAGATGTTTAATCGTGTGCCCCCAGTCCCCCCCACGCACCCACTTATGCCCCACTGTCACAGCCCCGGAGTTAGATGTGGGAACGGAAAAGTTGGTTTAAATTGGGAACGGCTCCAACAGTACGTAAACGTGCATGCAAATTGACGTACAAGTTTGGTATACCTGCACGACCCAATCAGATTTGAAATGACATACGTACTGTTGCATTGTTTGTTTAAAATTTCTTTTTGGCATATTTTATTGTCAATTTGACCCAACTTCCTTGGGTTGTTTTGCACAAAACAGCCCATTTTTTTATCAAAACAATTTTAGTTTGGTAAAATGTCAACAGCATAATGAGAGGACTGTTTCAATGCAAATTAGAACTGAACCGTGAAATGTATTGGTCAATTAGTGCGGCTTAAACTGCTTTTGTGTTTTGTTTTGTTTTTTAGCATCTTTGGGAATAGCAAGGTGAGCAAACACTATTAAATCAACGTACAGTTGTGCATCCAAAATTTAGAGGTCAAAATAAGTTCACTTGTTAAGTTAGGTTCTCCCTGAAATTTCACCTGAACAAATATCCTTAGCTTTTTATGAATAGTACAAATAGAAATTGAAAATAAAATGATTAAATACATCCCAGTTAGAACAAATGAAATCAACTCAAAGAATGAATAATATACCTACACAATTATATGATCAAATAAAACAACATATAAACAACAAATAAAACAAAAGCGATAGCTACTAGTTTCACTATACCTTGTCTATGAATTCATTGGATCATTTTTAAACTCCTCACTGGGTGCCAACCGCTGTAAATTCAGCATTCTTTGACCTATATATATTTTTGAATATTTGTCTCCCTCTAGTGGACAACCTAATCCACCACACCATCGGTCATCCCTCGCTAACTGTGCTAACCCATTTCTTTAAATCCCCAGTTATACGTTTGAAGGGTTGCAAAAAAAAAGACGTCAACTCCACTGCGTTTACCAGCGTCAGCATCTGTATGACGTCACCATCACGTCGCTGTCGACTTCCGGTCCTGCTGCTAACCACCGAGGTCCACCACCACCATGGAGGTGAACCGGGATGAGGCGGAGCGGTGCATCGACATCGCCGCTGCGGCGCTGGGCAACGACCAGCCGGACAAGGCGAGGAGATTCCTGGAGAAAGCCCAGAGGCTCTTCCCCACCGAGAAGGCGAGGGGTGAGTCGAATCTGCTATCACTTGAACGCATCACCTGTTTTTTTTTGTTGTTTTGTTTTTTGCATGGATGTCGATGTGAACATACAGTATGATGTACAGTACATGTAAGAGAGGGGGCGCTTGGTATTGTAACACTGCAAGCTAAAGCTATCACAACCTGCAATGCACATAAATGCATATTTCAAAACCAATTCATTCAAAATTAGTGCTTGGACCAGAGGCCATTTTGGACAGTTCAGTTGGAACAAATCAGGTCAGGTTGTGGAAGAACAAGCTAAACAAATAAGCATTCCCAACCTTTATTAATTTATACTAAAAAGAAAAAAACGTTACCAGAGAGTCTGTTGGTAAATAACCAAAATAAAGAATTATACATAAATTACAAGTTAAAAAAAAAAAAAGTGACCCTTCCTGTTTATTTCACTTCGTTGCAAATATTTCTGAAATCCTAGTCTTCAATATTTACTGAAAATCTTGGCTATGAAATACCCAAAAATGACACAAGGTGGCGTCAAAGTCTTGGCTAATTGAAGAGTCGTCCATGTCTATAGTTTTTCCCCTTTGTGGAGCAAGATCAAGAGTGAACAAGACAAAAACTGTCCGCAAAAGCCGTTGTTGTTTGTCCATAGTGCTACTGAAGCTCATCTCCAAGAATGGCTTCACACCCAGACATGCGGACTTGAATGGAGACTCAGGACCTCGTCTACGACAGAACCAAAGTGACCATAGCAGAGGTGACGAGAAACCCTCTGAAACTTCAAATTCCTACACCGCGGAGCAGATGGATTCTGTGCGAAGGTATCTAATCAAAGAAAAGAAAATGCAAAAACAAGAAAAAAAAAGAAAAAGGATATCACTACTAGCACAAGACTTGTTTGACGAATCCCCGTGTTCTAATTGCAGGATCAAGAAATGCAAAGATTTCTACGAGATCCTCGGCGTACAGAAGGACGCCTCCGAGGACGAGCTCAAAAGATCATATCGGAAGCTGGCGTTAAAATTCCATCCAGATAAGAATCATGCTCCCGGTGCAACGGATGCATTTAAAGGTAGCGCGTCTTTTGATCAACTTTGCACAACCATAATAAATACGTTTGTTACTGTTTTTCAACTGAGCAGCCATCGGGAACGCGTACGGCGTGTTGAGCAACGCAAACAAAAGACGACAGTATGACTCGTGCGGTGAGGAGAAGCGGCATCCTTCCCGACAGGCAGAAGCCAACTTTGACGCGGATATTTCTCCTGAGGACCTCTTCAACATGTTCTTCGGAGGGGGTTATCCAGCAAGTGCGTCTCACCACTATCACCTTTCAAATTTCGTTGACCGTCTCATTATTCAGTTTGTATTATGATTTAGGTAGTAACCACGCATACACAAACGGGAGGATGCGTCAACAGAGGCCACAAAGAAGAGAGCGACCACGAGACGTGAGTACGCTTTGGACATCAGGAGGCGCTATTGAGTCATGTTTATATATACTTTGGCCACCAGGGGTCAGGATAATGAAGCTATTCATAATAAACGAGTAACTCAGCAAAGCTGCAGTAATAGGAGTTATTTTATTGAAAAGGATAAACAATATATATTCCTCGGAGAGCGACATGAGGCTTTTTGGGTCTAATTTGCAAGCTAATTGCCATGATCATCATTTTTGTTATTGTTTCCTCAGGGGGGCCTCGCCCTCTTTGTGCAAGTCATGCCCATCCTCATCCTGGTTATTGTGTCAGCTCTCAGCCAAATCATGGTCAAAAGTCCCGTCTACAGCCTCAGCTATCGCCCGTGAGTTAGAAAATGACAGAAGCTTTATATTGCCCCAGATTCGTCACCTCATATCTCCTTATCACGCACGTGCCAGGTCAGCAGGCCACACACAAAAGCGGCTGACGGAAAACCTGAAAGTGGCCTACTATGTGGCAGAGCACTTTCCCAAAGATGTCACCGATGGGAATCTCAAGCACTTGGAGCAGACGGTGGAGGACGATTATATCTCCAACCTGCGTAACAATTGCTGGAAGGAGAAACAGCAAAGTAGGTTGTAAATTCAAGAACCAGGTCGCTCCATTAGGTTCATATTTGCATTCTCTGTCTTGCGCAGAGGAAGGCATGCTCTACCGAGCACGCTATTTCGGTGACACGGATCTGTACCAGAGGGCGCAGAGGGCCCGAACGCCGAGCTGCGCCAAGCTGTCAGAGATCACCGCGTCCGTACACGGCTGATGTCGCCCTCGCCTTCCTCCTTATTTTGACAGGTAAGCATTGGATCTGTCGATTAATATACACCTTTGGGGTTACAAAAGTTGCTATACACAAATCAATTGTCTGGCGATTTGTGAAAGTGCTCGAAATATAAATATGACTCATAAAGGATGTGCACGTTTGGGATTGACGTCCATTTCGTCCAATGACAGCGGCCGATCCAGTGAAGGCGGAGCTTCATATCGACTTAATGATTTATGTCGGGCAAAAAGACAACAAAAGGAAACAATTATCTGTTTGTATTTGATTTATTGATCTATTTGTCTTTTCTAGGCTGACCTGGCTGTAAATATCAGCTTACCTTCTAGACAAGACAATTTGACATGCAACACAAGACAAAGCAGCGCCTGCTAAACCGGTTAAAAGCGACGAAGCATTGCGAAAAACGGTAAGGATTAGCTCTAGGCCACTAAACGAAACAGTTTCATGAGCCTGTGGCGCGGGACTTCTTTTTGGGGCCGTTTAATTTAATCGACAAGAAAGTTTGAGGCATTCTGCTTCAGTCGTACCTTGGAAGCAACTTTTGGAATCTATGCAGAAGTCATGGGAAAACACACACGTGTATTGTCCGTCACGTCAACTCCAATGTTGTCACTGATGTCTCCTACAGTAATGTGCAAAGGTTTTATGAAATGCAATATTAGATAAATTGTCAAGCCCTAAAAACCCAACGCTAACCTTTAACCACTAACAACCTACACCCATACACGGGCCCATCATCTCTTCTCGCATCTATTTGACAGAAGGTTATTCCAGAAGGCGACAGAAGGGTGCAAATTCCCTATACAACCGCCAATGATTCACATGCCACCGATAGCAATAGAAAATTTGTTGCACGTGTCTTGGCATCAACAACAGACGCCTGACTGAAAGCAACCGCCCCGCAAACAAGCATATGGAAATGTTTAACTAAAAATTAGGCCAGTTATCCAGAAAAGACTTGCAAAATATGCAAGTCTATCCTTAAGTATAGTAGAAACAAGGTGGAATGATAGTTGACATGTTACTATTGACTATTTATTAGCTTGCTACTTAAGCTTTACTGTCATTTAACCTCAATCAGAATTGTGTTATTCAGTTCTTTGTTCGTTTCCACCTGATCATCTTGTCCCCTGCCCTAACCCAACCTCAACCCTAACACCTAACTCTTAAATCCTTAACCCCTAACCTTAACCCTCTAACACAAACCTAACCGTTAACCCAACTCTAACCTTTGGGTTAATCACTCTTACTGCAAAAAAAAAAAAAAAGTCATTCAAATGAGTCTATTGGCGGCTTGAGACTTTTGCACAATACTTGTTTTTAATGTTTTTAATGATTATTTGGGTTGAGAAAAATGGTATGATAAGCCCCGCTTGAAACTCTTCCCACCATGTTTTTACTGCGCGATACGGGAAAATAAAACAAAAAGTGGAAATGCTCAACAACGACGTGGCCGCTTTGTGTTTCGGAGCTGAACAAACAAGAGTTAAAGCAAAGCACGCAGTCAGCATTTTTTTTCACGGCCGCAGCTGGGATCGCTGCTCCCCGCACGTTCACATTACTTGGCCGACGTGCCGCATGTGCTCGGCAGGAAGTGCGGTGTCATGTTCTCAAAAAGGCCTTCCTCCTGTGTCGCCAGGCAGATTTTGACTTCAGGTGGTCATAGTGGGGGTGAAGCGGACACACTTTCATTGTGGGCACGTCATCAATCTAATCCTAACTTATTATTATTTATACATGTATACACAGGCTAGAAATGTTTGATACCACTTTTTATATATATATATATATATGAGTACTTCATGAGTAGTCCTCACTAGTGTTTTGATCCATAAAATTTCCTAAAATATACAAATAATTTGAAAGAAAGACCAATATATCCCAATATAAATTTTCTTTATTTTAATTAAGCCAACCATCATCAAGAGTATATATATATATATATATATATGAGTGTTCAAAAGTGTGTTGTGCTTTAAAATCACTGATAGAATGCAGGAATAACAACAAGGACTCAATTTAATAAAAAAAATAATTTATTCTTTGCGTCTGTGAAAATACAAAAAGCAAAACAAAATTTGTGCAAACAAACTGCAATGTCATGAGTATTTGAATATCAAATAAATAAGCGTCCACACTGGTATGGAATGATGTCTGATGAGAAGCTGTTATGGCAAATGATATGGTTTTGTTTTCTGGGTTTTTCATCTTTTTTTTTTTTCTTTTTTTTTTTTTTAAATGACCATATATAGCTGCCATTTGGGCGGTTTCCATAGAAACTGAGGTACACACTTGAGAAAGCTTCACTCGTACCAGGTTGACATCCTTCTTTTTTAGAAGGTTACAGTCATCTTCAGCATTCCTCAATCAGCAGATCCTCGGAACAGTACAGTTTTTTCTTGATGACGCGGAATCCGGTGCTCAGCTTGATGGCTTGCCTTCCCGCTGGCACTTTGGAACTAAAAAGTCCTTGGATCTTGGGCCACAGCCCACCGGACTCTAGCCTTAGCACCAGAGTCAGTTGAAAGGTGGGCACCAGGTAGGGGTCCGCCGAGAGCTGCGCCACGCTCTCGCACAGTGCCCCCCGCTCCACGCACAGGTCCACCAGGGCGCCACGCAGGCCGCACGGCTCGCTGGCCGCCAGGTGCAGGAGTTCGCCCCCGATACGCTCCAGGAGCCGGTCGGGGATGAGGAGCTTGGCGCAGCGCAGGGCGCACGCCGAGTCCTTTGCCTCGCGCAGGCTTCGCTCGATCAGCTCCACCACCTTCTTCAAGACGGCCTCCTCGGTGGGGTCATAGAAAAGATCCTCCTCTGACAGGTCAGACGCTGTTGGGATCAGAAGGATAACGACATTAGAACCCAGACGGGGCGAGTGGAAAAAACCAACCCCGGAGTTCCCACTGAAGTCCTCAGTACCAAATTGCACGTTTTACCCACCTGAGTCAGAGAGGTCGCTCCTGCTGCTGTTGTTGGACCTGGACTCCATACTGTCAGTCAGTCTTTGCACCAGGTTGCCCCAAGATAGCCTCCTGGGACTGCTGTCCACCGGAGACGGGGGCAAGCTGCCGGTTTGCACGTTTGAGGCACTCGAATGCATCGCCTGTGTTGGAAAAGAGGCCACCAAACAAGAGGATGAGATCACTGTCGAATTTGCAGAAAGGCTAACAAAGGAAACTTGAGCTCTCAGAATGGAACTTAATTATGGAGCTCCTGGCATGGACATAGAATATTCATTTGTGGATGCCAAATAATATGCACACAAAATAATACAGATTCATTCATTTCCCCTTCCCCCCATGTCATGTCTGAGGCTCCATACTTATGATTTTTTTTCCTGCACGGTCTTTTGGAAAGTCACTGTACACTTTTTTTTAATCGCAGGATACAGAAGGATCAAATCTAAACTATACAACTCTGGAGTAAAACTAATTTTTTTTAACAAAAGGGATATTTTTAGGTGTTTTGACAATTTTCATTTCCTTTAGCTAAACGCTCCGAATGATACTATTTAGAATGCTGTTAACAAACCTTAAAATTATAAATAGCAAAAACAGAGAAACGGATCATTTTGCAGCGCATTTATTTTTACAGAGCTATCCATTTGAAAAATGAAAAGAAAAAGTAGCAGTATGAAAGTGCACAATGACTTTGCGAATACAGTGCAATCAATTTTTAATATCAAAGTCCTTACCTTCAATGACAAAGCAAAAATGTCAGTTATTCGGAGTTTTATTGTCTGCAGAAAGCAACCATCGGACAACTTCCTCGTACTCTCCTGTACTTGTCAACCAGCTGTCGAAAAGCTCTGCGGCTCCGGATCAACCCGCAACAATGTTTATATAGTCTCCTCGAAGCCACGCCTTCTTCGACGGCCTACCAACCAATCAAAAAGAATAGTCACGCCGGACACGCCTCCTAGCCGTATCTTGCCTGGTAACACGCCAGCGATGAACCAAAAAAAAGAAAAAAAGGGGGGCTCGTGTTGAATAGCATACCCCCGCTGCTGTGGAAATGTACAGAGACTTGCTTGGGCTTGTCGGTAACCTTTTTTTTTTTTTTTTTTTTTTTTTTTAATCTTTTGTTTAACATCCAAGCTTAGCGGACATTAAATGACAAAAAGTCGCTATCCGGTTAAGCTGGGAGCGTATACTGTATGGCTGCAAAATCATGACATCACCTGTTTTGCTCCTAAAGCATTACATCACATTTTTTCTGCTGCAGAGCCTCGAAAACAACACTGCAGCAGCTGCAGCTCCGGAAAATGACAATAAAACGCTCTGTTTTAACAAATATGCATGACATTACCGCTTTATGTTCATGATGCACAGAAACATGTCCATTCTTTTAATCCTTCTCAATTTACATTGCCAATCGTTGGTCAAATGTGACTATAGAATAATTGCTGTATAAATAAACATGAAACATTTTACATACAAATTGCATATCATTGCGTGTGTGGAATGTAACTAAGTACTTTGCAATTGCGCTTAAGCACATTTCGGTCTGTGCTTTTTTTTCTTTTACTTTTACCAAATTACAGGATTTGATTACTTTTGCCAGTATGTTTTTAAAACCTGACTTGTACTAAAATACAGTGTGAGTACTTTTGGCACCTCTGCTCTTTACCCCTCCAATTGTAGTCAAATTGTAGTAACAAAAGATTTCAGAAAATGAAAGTTGCCCTTCAGATGCTTTAAGACACAGGTGTCAAAGTCAAGGCCCGGGGGCCAGATCCGGCCCGCCACATCATTTTATGTGGCCCGCAAAACCAAATTATGAGTGTCAACTCAATGTTACTAGTTTAAATGCCAAAACTCAAAATTGTCTTTCCTCTTAATAACAATGAGATATTGCGATGATCTTTTGTTAAAGCCACACTTTCAAAGTGAATTAGAAAATTGTTGAACTATTTTTACTGGATTTTATTATGTGTATGCGATAATATAAGTCATTAATGGCCCCATGAGGGAAACCATAATGACATTGTGGCCCGCAACAAAAATGAGTTTGACACCTCTGCTTTAAGATTACCATTCTACAGACAAGGGACTAGTGCAGTAGTTCACAATCCTTTTTTACACTAAAAAAAATATTGTAGTCAACTAGACTATGTAACAATCTGTCTGTCTGTACAAATGGGATGTTCAACGTCAATGTGTACCAATGACATTGCATCAGCCATCAGCTGACTGCTCAAAAACATGTTTTGCAGCCTCTCAATGCCATAAAGATGACACTAGCAGCTGATTTGTTTGTTATGAGTTGCGCACGTAGCATCACGATGGTCAAGTGGTTTGCATGTCTGCCTCACATTTTTGAGGTTTGGGTTTCAAGACTCATATGTCATCCCTTCACTTTCCTCCCACATTTCCAAAACCTGGTGTTGGATTCATTGAAGACTGGTGTCATAGGTGTCAATGTGAGTGTGGATTGACTGGCGATCAGTCCAGGGTCAGATGGAAGATGTGCATTCACGGTGTTAAGTTGCAAAAGAGGAAGTTGTTGGTGTGTGTGTGTGTGAGAGGAAGTTGGGAGCAGTACTTTGGTGGGTACACGTGAGTGGGCGTGGCTGTCTAAACAAGACAAACACCACAAAGCACACTGCGTCCCAAAAGGGAGGGCGGGGGGGTTGGCCCACGTCTTAGTGTGGTGCGGCCCACTGGCGACCCCCCAAGATTATGTAGGTCAATCTTCTTCGAGATTTGATAGTCATACGGTATTTCTTTAAGGCATATACTTTACACTCCTATGTATGTACGCTCTTTGCCCAACATTACGGCATGTCTATCACAAAAACCAACATTTGAAAAGGGGTGTGAAGACTTTTCATATCCACTTTTTTTTTAATTTAGAGGACAGAATTATGTATTTTTTTAATTACCCCAACACACACACACGTTTCCACGTTTTAATGTGTGTGCACTGAGATTCCAAATTTGATCACATGAACTTGAGATGGTGAACTTTTATTTCCTGACGCCTGACTTGTTGACGAGCACGCCAAACTTTTGAACTCTCTCCCTGGGATTGAATTCTGACTGCGTCCAAAGGCGTGCCTTTGCCAAGCGCCTGGACAGTTTTTCTCCAAGTACATTCTGTACGCTCCACACCCTCCTCACTGTGAATTAAAAAACACACACGCTCATTCACTAGGAGGAACAAAACAGCGTGTTTGCTCGCTGTCAACACAGCACGTCTGCTGATTGATACGAGACCCGTGACGTCACACTTCGTTCAACTAGAACATGTTTGTGAAAGAGTGCAGTTAAACTCAAAATAACAAACAGCTGACACAAAGAATGTACGGCTTTTAATTACGTGCATGAATGGATTGTTTGTGATGGCTTCTGTGTCACGCGCTCATATTATTGTTGGGAAGGAAAAAAAAAAGTACAAATACTTAGTTACTGTATGTTGAATTACTATTATTCCTTCCCTGAGCATGCTTGCGATTGTACTCATCTCAAATCGTCGTTCCCTATTAAAAGGAATGGAAATGCCATTAATTCATTCATTCTAGCCTCTCCCAAAATAAAAATGTTTTTTATCCGGGAAAATAGCACTTTTAAATATTCTATGTTACCGAAGCCTATGAATAATCAGAATGTAAAGAATTAGACAGTTTATACAATCCTCTTTTTTCCTGACATTTTTACTTCCTACATTTTAAAACTTTTTACCTTCAACAAGTACCTTAAAGAACAGAGTGTAGATACTTTTGCCACCTCATTTTATTAGATAAATATTTTTATTTCCAAAAAAAAAAAGTCCTTGTTTTCTCCCCTAAAAAGGCATCTCAGTGTTTACTTTTGTTTACGACGGCGTGAATCCCAGGAGCTGTTCGATGGGCTTGTACCGCCACTCATCCGCTTCCAGCTCCTCCACCAAGCTAGCCAGTTTCTCCATGCGAGAAACTTGTTGATCTGCCGGGAGATCAACAGTCAGCCAAAAAAACAATAACATATTTAGTGCTGTGTTTCAGTCACATACCGTGTTTGACCTGCTTCAGTGCCGACGCCACTTGGTAGCTGAATACAGACTCGCACAGAAACCTGTCTGAGCCGTCTGTAAAAGGGAATACAAGAGAGTTAGGCAACTTGTACATTGGTGTAATGAGCAAGTTCCGGATAAAGTAAACTCGAGCCCTCACACGTGGGCAAGGAGAGCCAGTTGCTGATTCGGCTGAACATTTGCAAAAAAATGCTGTAGGCTACAACTCACATCCAGCCTCACAATGAAATATCCCAGACTCTAGCACCTTATGTCACTTACTTACTTAAATCTTTTATTTATTATTTTTTTAACAAAATTCCTACTGAGCAGATTCACACTATTCCTCTACAAACCTTCCATCATTTCACCAGCTCCTTTTGGGTAGGTGTACAGGACCTTCCTGGGAGGAATGAGTTCCGAGGCGCTGAACCCCGAACCGGTCACCGAGCTGCCGCTTACGCCTCCGGCCGAGGAGGACGAAGAAGACGCCGCCATTGCCTGTGCAACATTTTTTGGAAACGCACTTGTCACTTGCATTGCAATCGGACGTCACTCAATGAAAACACCAACGTTAGCTCGCTTAGCATTGGTTAACGAATAAAGCAGCCGATCGTGGATATAGCAACATTATCACTTTGTTAAACATCGTAATTTGATCATGTTTCAAAGAAACTTACACCCAATGCGCGTGATAACCTGGAAACTTTGACGTTAATCCGCCCAGTTGATGCTGCCGTTTGTTTCGCTGAAAAGATACCTCAGCTGCACTTTACGACAAAGTCGGCCGTTTACGGCAAATAACAATATGGCGGCGATGTTGACGTAGCAACGAGCACAAATTCAAAACAACTTAAGATTTCGTGACGCGTTTGTATCGCGTAATTTACTTGAATTGCACTGCTTTACTCTGCTGGGATAGCTTTTGTTAACAAAATGGACGTTTTACGCCCTCCTCTTATTAATATAAATGGAAGAATATATCGAAGGAACGTTGTTCAAGAAGAACAGTATGAGGAGGAAGAGGAAGATGTCGCCTACATGGGAACACCTGGTAGGTGTAACATGCATTATGAACTCTGGGCGCAAGTAATAAAAAGTAAAAATTTGTGGTTCTTATTTGTCATGCCGTGAGCGAAGAATTCGAGGCAGAGGAAACATGTGATGCTCACTTGATTGAACAGACTGAGAGAGGATTCCGATGTGCCATCGACGTGCCAACTGTCTTGTACAAGTGAGTCACACAAAAGTATAAAAAACACACCCAAAGCTCTGAGAATATTCATCTCTCTGATTTGTCCTGTTCCGACAGATACATCATCGGTAAAAAGGGAGAAACTCGTAAACAGCTTGAGTTGGACACAAAAACGTCGATTAACATCCCCAAACAAGGTGTGGAAGGACAGATAGGTATGACCATTATCGGCGCCTCACTGGAAATTCTGTTTTGAGAAGTCTAAAAGTAATTATAATCGTAAAAGTAATTTATTTTCATGTTTTCAGTCGTCACAGGGCCGCACAAAGCTGCAGTCTCCTCTGCCATCACGAGAATCGAAGTCCTCATTGAAAACTTCCGGAAGAAGCAGCCTTTCACGCACTTCCTGTCGTTCCCCCTCAATGACCCCAAAGTCCAGAAGGGATTCTTGAAGTTTAAAGATGATGTCTTGGAGCAATGTTCACAGGTACAATAAACACAGACTGCATGTGAAAGGTATTTATACTTTTTATTTATTCATTTATGATCGCATAGGACCACGGACTCGATGAAAGCATCTTTCAGAACCCGGCAAAGCTTCACCTGACTGTCGGCACACTCACGCTGTTGGATGACTCGGAAATTAGGAAAGCATGCGAGCACCTCCAGAACTGTCAGAACTTTATCAGGTATGTTTTTGATTTGTGTAGAGCTTTAATGAATGAAAAAAAAAAACATTTTCTGATTTTTTCCGTCAGGCACATCACAGGAGGAAAGCCTCTGCCTTTACAGGTGGCAGGCATCGAGTATATGAACGACGACCCCGCCATGGTGGACGTCTTGTACGCTAAAGTCAACGTGACGGACGGCTCTGACAAGTAATGGAAGTACCTAAAAAAAAAAAAGTAATCTTCTTTGTATTCAAGTTTACTGCTACAGGTTGCAGGTGATTGCGGATCACCTGGTGGAGTATTTCGTCTCTGTGGGCCAAATGACACAAGAATGGGACAGAGTCAAGCTGCACGCCACTGTGATCAATACCCTGTTCAGAAAAGACACCACTGGTACATCACATTGGCAATACCACACACGGTTTTTCACTATAGCTCTCGGCAATGCTTTAAATGGTTGGAATCAGTCAATATATAATCTTACACTTTATTTCTATACATATCTCAGTCTTTGTATTTTTTTTTTTAAGGATTGCTTTGGTAACATTCTTAGGAAATCACAATGCACTATTTTTAGAACCGAGATTAACGCTTATGCCAAACGAAACCAAAACAAAAAATTTGAACAACCGACAACAAAACATTTTCCCCCACTTTTGAGGGCCAACGTATGTATATAGAGATACAATTAATAATATTAAGTAGTATAATAGTAAAAAAAAATAACTAAATCTTCAGCATGTTTTCAACTGTCGAGCTGCAATGTCGAAATTTCGCCAGAGACATTTGTGGCATCCGCATGCGACCGCAGCATGTTTTTCCAAGTACTGACAAAGACTCGATTCATCTTGGCCTGGGATCAAGCCCTCCCCACCCTCCAGATTTCCCAAGCATTTCCCAACATGTTTACCAGCGCATGGTCAACGTCAATTATGGTCTAAATTCCAACCAATAGAACTAACCTTGATTTTGTGCCCACTGCATCAGCGTGGAAGCAAGTCGATTTAATGCCGTGTTGTGTTTGGAAGTCTGATCCCAAGCTCCTTGTTTCACATTACGTTTTTTTTTTTTCCTTTCCAGTGGAAGAGGCCAGCGGGTCAGGAAGACATGGCAAGAATGAGCGAGAGGCATTTGATGCCAGAAATATATTAAAGGTTAGAGAAAAATGCTGTAATAAATTTCATTTAGAATTCAACCATTCCTAAAGTTATACAGGTGCAATGATAAGAGAATAAAGTCATAATGTTATCAGATTAATGTTTGAGAAAATAACCAAGGACAAAAGCATCGTGTTAGAACAAATCTTTTTAAAAAAGTCATAATGTTAAGAGAATAAATGGTACAACAATAATTATTTTCTCTATTCTATTCATTCTCTAGTCCACAATTACGTATCCCAAGCCCTTTTGTGTGTTGTTCTCGAATGCAGACATTTGGAGCTTATCATTTCGGAGAGCTGGATCTGAACACGGTGTCACTGTCGCAGCGATATTCAGCCGATTGCATGGGCTACTACGCCTCTGCAGAAAGCATCAGCTTCTCCTGAGGTATCGTTTGACAGACTCTTCCAAGCCTCGATATGGATTTTTTTTGCCAATGTTGGGGGACAGCAAATCTTATGTTTCCCCTTCTCATAACCATCAAGTGGGCTGCCACTGAATAGAAATGTGGAATTCATGCAAATAAAAATCATGCCAATATCAACATAACCTCCTTGGCAGAGGTAAGTGAAATCTAACTGTGATTTGTGAGCTTGATACAAACTATTTTGATCCCTGCTGTTGGCTTCACCTGACGGCCCACTTGGAATTGTTATGTGACCCACATTGAGTCCCAACTTTAGCCTTCAGCTGTCAGCAATGAGTAGTCTTCATTAATAAATCTCAGCAGGGTAAGTCACACGTCTGCGTTGAGAACGAAGCCCTCTCCGTCATAAAAAAAAGTTTTTTTATTAAACAGTTAAATGTCAAAAAAGGAATTTAGGACCCATCAGGATTCAGTTTCACCGATTTCATTTGATTAATAAATAGTGCAATTACATCACAACAGGTCGACAAATCACAAATGGACACTCATGTTTAATGTTTCCTTAGAAACTAGACTCATTGGATATCATTGGTGACCTCAATGTTTGTTCACCCAGAGCCATCTTTATTGACAAAATAGAAACACACCAGGAGTTTGTTACTGGCTTTGTCAAATAAAGATTTCTCTTCTTTGCCATCCTTTGTCCAGAAAAGTGCCATATACATCTGATGCATTATTAGTAGCAGTATTGTATTAAAAAAAAAAAGTCATGCTCCTCAAACGGGACCCTGCAAGTATCGCACTGTGATCCAATTTAAAATGAGCTATCCCTTTTACATATTTTGGATTTTTTCAGTTTCTTGTTGAAAGATTTGCATTTCCAAATGAGCAGAAGGTACGCAAAGTTATGAATTCATTAAAATACCAAATCATTTTGGAAAAAATTCTTAATTCAATTGAATATTTCCCTACATTTTTTTTTAACAAATTTACTGTTCAATCACTGACATTTAATGAACACTTGTGATAATTCCAATTTTAATTAATTACACATTAAGTCACACACATACATATATATTATTTTAGTCCATCATAGCCATTAACTGTTTTAAGTGGATGAATTGGTTTCCTGCCACCTCTAAGTGGAACGTAAACGATCAATATGACCAAAAGTGACACACATTTGAACAAAAGGTAAATAAAATGAAAAAGACCACCTCTCTGTTAAGACTTTAAACATCTACAATCCTCAATAAATAAGATAGTTAGTCAGGAAACACTCCAACGCGCATGTGAACGCTCGCTTTGACTTATTGCCGAGTGATGAGTGAACACATTTGCATATCAATTTGTCTCGTGGTGCTGTGAGGTCTTTGTTGGGGGTCTGTAGTGGTTGGTACGGTGTTCAAATTGTGAGGGGCACCAAGCTGGCAGAAGAGGCAGCGGGAGGGACCGTGATGACTGTGAGGGTCCCTGGATCAAGGCTGCTTGCCCCTCTGCTGCAAAACCAAAATGAAGTTCCGTTAAATATCCCTCATTTCCCATTAAAAACGTACCATTCAAAGTATTTCCAAATTCATCCTCTTAACTTCCCTAGTAGATTACCCAGAAATGTTCCACCCTCTGAATTCTTTTTTTTGTTTTTTTTTTACTCATCATCCCGTCACACACAAAAAATAAATCAAAAGAGACTCACTCACGCTTTGTCCAAATAGGTGATACGCAGTGACTGGGAATATGCGCTATTGGCATTGAGGATGTTGCCATTGTCCAGAGCGTAGTTTTTCTTGGCCTGCTGCTCTTTAGCCAGATTCCTGCACGCAGCTAGTTTGGCCTCCAGAACCTGCCGGACACGAGGTTTGTTATGGAGAGGACCAATAAAACAAATTTGAGGGGTTTATAGAAACCCAAAAGCAACTTACTCCGACTTTTCTCAGTAGGTCGCTGACGATGTTGAGCGCTGATATCCGTGCTGATGGAGTCAGTGGTGAGTGACTGGTGTAACTTGTGCCAAGTCCTGCAAAAAGAACCGTGTCCCATTACTTCTGTCCAAAAGCTGCAAAATATGTGAGGCTGCACAGACCTGTGCCGTCTGCGAGGAGCGCGTTGTCCAGACCTTTACTGAGAGGCGTGGCAGGCGTGGAGAGCGACGGTGAGACCATCTTGACGTCGTCATGCGTGGGAGAGCCGGAGTCCGATGTCCGGCTCACGTCCGCCTGACGTTCACGCACTGCAAGCTCCTGACGCAAGTCTGACCAAACACAAACCTTCATTAATTAGTCGAGGTAAAGATGAAGAACTTCCGATTTGATTTGATTTATTTTTTAGCTTAATCATAGGCGACCCCCTCCTCCCCAGCTCTCACCTCTGGCTTCATCTTTGAGTCTCTGAACGGACTCGAGAAGCGACTCCTTCTCATCCAACTCGCTCTCCAGAAAGGCGTTCCTCTCGATGGCCTGGTTCAGACGCTGATCAAAGTTCTCCAGGGACATGATGGTCGCTCTGAGAAACAAAAACAAAACCACACGGTCAGAAGCAAAATACAACGCTGACCAGCAAAATGTTTCCAGACCTCTTGGCTCGTTCCAGGTCATCGTTGGACTGTTCCAGTTCTCGCACGTATTTGTGGAGGTGCTCCTTGATACTGCGCGTTTGCACCAGGTCGTCCTCCAGAACGGATATCTGCTTGTAGCTCTGTGAGTACTGCTGCTCCAGCCTCTCCTAACATAGCATATTGAGTAGCCTCATACATTTTTCATGTTTCTTGTTCTCAGTTGTGACCAACATTGATAAACAAAATAGGCAGAGTGGGTACAATAAAGCCCAGGCATTCACAACCAAGGCTTGTGATGAAGATATTCCAGATATCTGGCTCCGCCTTTACCTTGAGCGACTCCACGTCGTTCTTCAGCCTAAGGTTGTCTGATTGGAGGTCCTTCAGGCGATGCTCGGCCTGGCCCAGCTGAGCTTCCAGTTCAGCTTCCAGCTCCCTGCTGCCCTCCTGGAACTCCAGCAGCTCCTCGTGAGCCTCCTGGTAGCTACCGGCCGACAATAGAGGACACACGCGGACAGACAAAAAGAAAGATGTCACGCTAAAAAGAACATTCTGATGAACAAAGGCGCATCTGAAAATGGAATCTCCTGGTGCGATGCATCTGTCACATCAGCAAGAACATAAAGCCTGCTCTCCTCAACTGACAAGAAGTAAGCTGCAATTAAACTCCACATTTAATCATCAAAAGCTTAAATAGGCAAAAACTCACAACGTTACGTATCACATACTTTGCCTTATACTTGACGAAGAGCGCTTTCCAAAAGTTGATTTCCTCATCCTTGGAGGAGAATTTAGGTATCTTGTCCGCTTCCATGGCAATCGCATCTACGCAGGAAGGAAGTTATCTCTATTATCTATCATCTCAACTGGTTAAAAGGGTCTAATGAACGATTAAGATTTAAAATGAATGGAGACATCTTTGCATTCACTGTACATATAGCCCAGTAAGTAGTTCGCTCCATACAAGGTGTATTATCCACTCATTTGACGTCATAGTGCCTGACACAGATTTAGCTCAGACGACGATTAATGTTTAGAAACATGTGATAAGCAAATATAAAGAAAACATAAGCAGATATTCATCTCAAGGCATTATTGGGAGTGAATCAAATCACAAAAACTGTGAAAAGGCATGAGGATTACTGACATGAATCGACACGAAGGCAAAACGTCAAACATGGCTGAATCATTTCAAAAGCAATCCACCGTGAATTGTTTTAAACAATCGCGCTTTTACCTCGATGTAAAACAAGAAATAAGTCGTCAGTTTACCTGCTGAACATCACCTCATGTAACGAGTTATTTGTCATCTAAATGAGATATTTATCGGAACATTTAGCTCGAAGCTTGTGAAAATTGTGGAGATGCTTCTTGCTCGTTGAGTTAAACGGTAGCTGGCGAGGATACGAAATGCAACATTGGCGCCCCCTGCTAGTCATCCTTTGCAAGTGCGCTACTTGGACAGGGAGCATATTAGATATTAACCGATAATAATTGTTCAGGTTTATAAAACACCTTGTTTTCTTTGTCCTAATACAAAAATATATAGGCGATCCCTATGTTTATAAGAGCTTTGATACATTGCTGCGTGTGAGTCAAATATACGATACGTGCTGGAACCTACGATGACGTCATTACACGGTCCGTGTCTAGATCATACAGATTTTAAAGATCGGGACATGAGTGGTTATTTGATTTTCGTTTTGAATTAGAAAACCCGAAATTAAAATACAGCTTGCGCTGATTATTCTCCAGAACAACTAAGGAAACGTCTAATAACAGTTTGATATTCGATGATTAATAAATAAAATATAATATATTGATATAATAATTATTATTATTTCTCCAACAAAAACAGTATTGGTCCGTGTCTTTTTTGGTGATTGGATATTACATTTGGAAGCAGATATTAAACGTGGAAGACAACTGGTTATTAGCTATTTAAAATAGAATCACCAAAATTGGACTACAGTCTGAGGAAAAGTCATCTGTTTGGTTTTCAATGTTTATTCTGACAACAAAAATTGAAAAAACAGAATTGGTCACTGATCACATGTCGCATGCTGACCAGGAGATGGCAACAGCGTGGCACCCAAAGTGTGTGTGTGTGTGTGTGTGTGTGTGTGTGTGTGTGTGTGTGTGTGTGTGTGTGTGTGTGTGTGTGTGTGTGTGTGTGTGTGTGTGTGTGTGTGTGTGTGTGTGTGTGTGTGTGCGTGTACGTGTCTGTGTGTGACAACAAAAAGCCAACGCAGGGCAGGCATCATGACAGGTCACCTGGTGGCGCTAGTGTGCAAAGCGCCGTTCGACATGCAGGAGAAGAAGTTTGCCTTGGCTCGGTGGACGTGACGTCAGACCCTTAGGTTAATTGAAAACTGGTGTGCACCAGGGATTTATCAAATACAGGTGAAGCAAGATAGCGCCCGACCACGTGGCATTCTCTCAGGTAAGCGGGCACACGAGCAAATGTTTGTCGTCCGTTGCCGTTTGTCACGACGCCTTTTTCCTTGTTGCAGGATTTTCGCACGCGATGGACGCAACCACGTTTGAGGTTTGAGCGCAGCGCGTCTCAATCACTTGCCTTTGCATCATTTTGCAGTGTGACGAGCGGCCAACATGAGGCGGGTGCAGATGCGGCGAGGTCGGGTGGGCAAAGCAGCCAACATTTAGGGGGAGAGTATGACTTTGTTTTTCCTTTTGCGCTTTCTTTCCCTCCCTCCCTCCAATTTTTCACTGGGTGTGCACACTGTCTGCATGATGCCTCTCTTTCTTCTCAGCGCTGTGTCATTGTGCAATATTGTTTTAAAGTGGTTTTTTTAATACATGGAGTGAACTGTAAAGTTTGTACTGTAATTGTGTGCCTCTGTACCTGAATTAAATTGAACTGAATTCAAGTGGTCCATTTTCAACATTGGCATGTGTAGTCTAGCTGTGCATATTGAGTTCAATGTAACATACAAATTGAAATCATTTGAAACATTCTCTGATAAGGCAATTGTGAAATTAGTCTCAAACAAATGAGTAGAAATATGTCACGTTAAATATGCAGTGTCAGGCATTTCTTTTTACGGTGCAAAGAAAAGCTGAATGTAATCTAAATTGTTGACAAAACACACAAATGACAAGCGTGTCGAGTAAGCGTAAAAAGTCTGCGTTGCAACCCTGCTGTAAAATGGCCACTGAATTCAGAATCTTGCTCCATGTTGGTGCATATTTTTTGTACGAGTAAAAGCCTTTATTTTGTTCAAGTCCGAGGCTTTTTTTTTTTTTACGGTTGAATTGTCATGCGGGTGTTTTTGTGAATAAAGTCGACTTTGGTGTGTTTTGTTCCTGTGGGTGGTCTTTGTAAACAGTCAACTTTGGTGTCAGTCATTCACGATGAGCCTCAGTTGATGCTGCATCTCTTGAATATGAAACTTCTTGCATGTTTTGTTACAGGTCTTGAAGTCTTCATTTACCCTATTCAATTATACCAGGGCGGGGGGCGGGGCCTGCTGCTCCTCCCGGGGAGCGGGCCTGTGGCTCCTTGGGGGGCGGGGCAACCTTACGTATTTACACATAAATACTTGCATGCGTACACTTACACTAAGCGAGGTTCCAATTGCAAAAGCACCGGCAGGTATATGCTCAGCCCTGGGATCGAACCAGGTTCTTTCGGGTCAAGAGGCCGTGTCATTAACCAGTCGAACATTTCGACCTGGCAGCCCTCGGCCGTCTGCACTCTTTGGTACTTACCCAACGCGCGCGGAACGAAATACTGAACGGATGAGAATGACTCGAAGTGAAAGCGGGGTGACAGCCGAGCTCGCCACGCTTGGCGAGTGGCTCCGTCGCTGCGCTAGAACACCTGAGACCCAGGGTTCGACTCTCCACCACTGCGAAATGTACTGCTATGTGCTAACCATGAATGTATGTACTAACCGTGAATGTATGTATGTACTAACCAAACCATGTATGTACTAACCGTGAATGTATGGTTACATGAATGTATGTACTAACCGTGAATGTATGGTTACATGAATGTACGTACTAACCGTGAATGTATGGTTACATGAATGTACGTACTAACCGTGAATGTATGGTTACATGAATGTACGTACTAACCGTGAATGTATGGTTACATGAATGTACGTACTAACCGTGAATGTATGGTTACATGAATGTACGTACTAACCGTGAATGTATGGTTACATGAATGTACGTACTAACCGTGAATGTATGGTTACATGAATGTACGTACTAACCGTGAATGTATGGTTACATGAATGTACGTACTAACCGTGAATGTATGGTTACATGAATGTACGTACTAACCGTGAATGTATGGTTACATGAATGTACGTACTAACCGTGAATGTATGGTTACATGAATGTACGTACTAACCGTGAATGTATGGTTACATGAATGTACGTACTAACCGTGAATGTATGGTTACATGAATGTACGTACTAACCGTGAATGTATGGTTACATGAATGTACGTACTAACCGTGAATGTACGTACTAACCGTGAATGTACGTACTAACCGTGAATGTACGTACTAACCGTGAATGTACGTACTAACCGTGAATGTACGTACTAACCGTGAATGTATGGTTACATGAATGTACGTACTAACCGTGAATGTACGTACTAACCATGAATGTACGTACTAACCGTGAATGTATGGTTACATGAATGTACGTACTAACCGTGAATGTACGTACTAACCATGAATGTACGTACTAACCGTGAATGTATGGTTACATGAATGTACGTACTAACCGTGAATGTACGTACTAACCATGAATGTACGTACTAACCGTGAATGTATGGTTACATGAATGTACGTACTAACCGTGAATGTACGTACTAACCATGAATGTACGTACTAACCGTGAATGTATGGTTACATGAATGTACGTACTAACCGTGAATGTACGTACTAACCATGAATGTACGTACTAACCGTGAATGTATGGTTACATGAATGTACGTACTAACCGTGAATGTACGTACTAACCATGAATGTACGTACTAACCGTGAATGTATGGTTACATGAATGTACGTACTAACCGTGAATGTACGTACTAACCGTGAATGTATGGTTACATGAATGTACGTACTAACCATGAATGTATGTACTAACCATGAATGTACGTACTAACCGTGAATGTATGGTTACATGAATGTACGTACTAACCATGAATGTATGTACTAACCATGAATGTACGTACTAACCATGAATGTATGGTTACATGAATGTACGTACTAACCATGAATGTATGTACTAACCATGAATGTACGTACTAACCATGAATGTATGGTTACATGAATGTACGTACTAACCATGAATGTATGTACTAACCATGAATGTACGTACTAACCATGAATGTATGGTTACATGAATGTACGTACTAACCATGAATGTATGTACTAACCATGAATGTACGTACTAACCATGAATGTATGGTTACATGAATGTACGTACTAACCATGAATGTATGTACTAACCATGAATGTATGGTTACATGAATGTACGTACTAACCATGAATGTACGTACTAACCATGAATGTATGGTTACATGAATGTACGTACTAACCATGAATGTACGTACTAACCATGAATGTATGGTTACATGAATGTACGTACTAACCATGAATGTACGTACTAACCATGAATGTATGGTTACATGAATGTACGTACTAACCATGAATGTATGGTTACATGAATGTACGTACTAACCATGAATGTATGGTTACATGAATGTACGTACTAACCATGAATGTATGGTTACATGAATGTACGTACTAACCATGAATGTATGGTTACATGAATGTACGTACTAACCATGAATGTATGGTTACATGAATGTACGTACTAACCATGAATGTATGGTTACATGAATGTATGGTTACATGAATGTATGTATGGTTACATGAATGTATGGTTACATGAATGTATGTACTAACCATGAATGTATGGTTACATGAATGTATGGTTACATGAATGTATGTACTAACCATGAATGTATGGTTACATGAATGTATGTACTAACCATGAATGTATGTACTAACCATGAATGTATGGTTACATGAATGTATGTACTAACCATGAATGTATGTACTAACCATGAATGTATGGTTACATGAATGTATGTACTAACCATGAATGTATGGTTACATGAATGTTGTACTAACCAAACCATGAATGTATGTACTAACCATGAAAGTATGTACTAACCATGAATGTATGTACTAACCATGAATGTATGGTTACATGAATGTATGGTTACATGAATGTATGGTTACATGAATGTATGTACTAACCATGAATGTATGTACTAACCACAAATGTATGTACTAACCACAAATGTATGTACTAACCACGAATGTATGTACTAACCATGAATGTATGGTTACATGAATGTATGTACTAACCATGAATGTATGGTTACATGAATGTATGGTTACATGAATGTATGTACTAACCATGAATGTATGGTTACATGAATGTATGTACTAACCATGAATGTATGGTTACATGAATGTATGTACTAACCATGAATGTATGTACTAACCATGAATGTATGGTTACATGAATGTATGTACTAACCATGAATGTATGGTTACATGAATGTATGTACTAACCATGAATGTATGGTTACATGAATGTATGTACTAACCATGAATGTATGGTTACATGAATGTTGTACTAACCAAACCATGAATGTATGTACTAACCATGAATGTATGTACTAACCATGAATGTATGTACTAACCATGAATGTATGGTTACATGAATGTATGGTTACATGAATGTATGGTTACATGAATGTATGGTTACATGAATGTATGGTTACATGAATGTATGGTTACATGAATGTATGTACTAACCATGAATGTATGTACTAACCACGAATGTATGTACTAACCACAAATGTATGTACTAACCACAAATGTATGTACTAACCAAACCATGACTGTATGTACTAACCACAAATATATGTACTAACCATGAATGTATGTACTAACCACAAATGTATGTACTGTACTAACCATGAATGTATGTGCTAACCATGAATGTATGTACTAACCAAACCATGAATGTATGTACTAACCAAACCATGAATGTATGTACTAACCAAACCATGAATGTATGTACTAACCATGAATGTATGTACTAACCACAAATGTATGTACTAACCATGAATGTATGTACTAACCATGAATGTATGTACTAACCAAACCATGAATGTATGTACTAACCACAAATGTATGTACTAACCACAAATGTATGTACTAACCACAAATGTATGTACTAACCACAAATGTATGTACTAACCACGAATGTATGTACTAACCATGAATGTATGTACGTATGTACAAACCAAACCATGAATGTATGTACAAACCAAACCATGAATGTACTGTACAAACCAAACCATTACTGTACAAACCAAACCATGAATGTACTGTACAAACCAAACCATGAATGTACTGTACAAACCAAACCATGAATGTATGTACAAACCAAACCATGAATGTACTGTACTAACCTAACCATGAATGTACTGTACAAACCAAACCATGAATGTATGTATGTATGTATGTATAAACCAAACCATGAATGTATGTATGTACAAACCAAACCATGAATGTATGTATGTACAAACCAAACCATGAATGTACTGTACAAACCAAACCATGAATGTACTGTCCAAACCAAACCATGAATGTACTGTACAAACCAAACCATGAATGTACTGTACAAACCAAACCATGAATGTACTGTACAAACCAAACCATGAATGTACAAACCAAACCATGAATGTACTGTACAAACCAAACCATGAATGTATGTACAAACCAAACCATGAATGTACTGTACAAACCAAACCATGAATGTACTGTACTAACCAAACCGTGAATGTGCTGTACTAACCATACTAACGCTAATCAAACCTCTCTCCCAGCAGCACTAACAGCAGTTCATTGCGCGCTTCTCTTAACAGTAAAAAACAAGCCGATTCTCTTTTTATAATTTTTTTTTAAAGTATCTTTTTTGTGACCTACTAGTTTAGGCTGTTCTAAAACACCAGCTCGTATGCTTGATGCATATTTTGTTTAGCAGCTACAAAGGCTAAAAGTGCCAAAGGTAAAAGTAAAAATGAAACAGAACAATAAGTGTGAAAGTGTGTACTTGTGTTCTATTGTAGAATTGCAGGATATGTTGAATCGTTGGTTTAATGGATAAAGTGAGAAAGGGGTAGGAATCTAAAAAGCTATGCTCCTTTTCGAGCATTCTTTATTGATTTAGGAAGCATGGCTTTTTTTGTACAGTACATTCATGGTTTGGTTTGTACATACGTACATACGTACATACATTCATGGTTAGTACATACATTCATGGTTAGTACATACATTCGTGGTTAGTACATACATTCGTGGTTAGTACATACATTCGTGGTTAGTACATACATTCGTGGTTAGTACATACATTCGTGGTTAGTACATACATTTGTGGTTAGTACATACATTTGTGGTTAGTACATACATTCATGGTTTGGTTAGTACATACATTCATGGTTAGTACATACATTCATAGTTAGTACATACATTCATGGTTTGTACGTACATTTGTGGTTAGTACATACATTCATGGTTAGTACATACATTCATGGTTTGGTTAGTACATACATTCATGGTTAGCACATACATTCATGGTTTGTACATACATTCATGGTTTGGTTAGTACATACATTTGTGGTTAGTACATACATTCATGGTTAGCACATACATTCATGGTTAGTACAGTACATACATTTGTGGTTAGTACATACATTCATGGTTAGTACATATATTTGTGGTTAGTACATACAGTCATGGTTTGGTTAGTACATACATTCATGGTTAGTACATACATTCATGGTTAGTACATACATTCATGGTTTGGTTAGTACATACATTCATGTAACCATACATTCATGTAACCATACATTCATGGTTAGTACATACATTCATGTAACCATACATTCATGGTTAGTACATACATTCATGTAACCATACATTCATGGTTAGTACATACATTCATGGTTTGGTTAGTACAACATTCATGTAACCATACATTCATGGTTAGTACATACATTCATGTAACCATACATTCATGGTTAGTACATACATTCATGGTTAGTACATACATTCATGTAACCATACATTCATGGTTAGTACATACATTCATGGTTAGTACATACATTCATGGTTAGTACATACATTCATGGTTAGTACATACATTCATGTAACCATACATTCATGTAACCATACATTCATGTAACCATACATTCATGTAACCATACATTCATGTAACCATACATTCATGGTTAGTACATAGATTCATGTAACCATACATTCATGGTTAGTACATACATTCATGTAACCATACATTCATGGTTAGTACATACATTCATGGTTAGTACATACATTCATGTAACCATACATTCATGTAACCATACATTCATGTAACCATACATTCATGTAACCATACATTCATGTAACCATACATTCATGTAACCATACATTCATGGTTAGTACATACATTCATGTAACCATACATTCATGGTTAGTACATACATTCATGTAACCATACATTCATGGTTAGTACATACATTCATGTAACCATACATTCATGGTTAGTACATACATTCATGTAACCATACATTCATGGTTAGTACATACATTCATGGTTAGTACATACATTCATGGTTAGTACATACATTCATGTAACCATACATTCATGGTTAGTACATACATTCATGTAACCATACATTCATGGTTAGTACATACATTCATGTAACCATACATTCATGGTTAGTACATACATTCATGTAACCATACATTCATGGTTAGTACATACATTCATGGTTAGTACATACATTCATGTAACCATACATTCATGTAACCATACATTCATGTAACCATACATTCATGTAACCATACATTCATGTAACCATACATTCATGTAACCATACATTCATGTAACCATACATTCATGGTTAGTACATACATTCATGTAACCATACATTCATGGTTAGTACATACATTCATGTAACCATACATTCATGGTTTAGTACATACATTCATGTAACCATACATTCATGGTTTAGTACATACATTCATGTAACCATACATTCATGGTTTAGTACATACATTCATGTAACCATACATTCATGGTTTAGTACATACATTCATGTAACCATACATTCATGTAACCATACATTCATGGTTAGTACATACATTCATGTAACCATACATTCATGTAACCATACATTCATGTAACCATACATTCATGTAACCATACATTCATGGTTAGTACATACATACATTCACGGTTAGTACATACATTCATGGTTAGCACATAGCAGTACATTTCGCAGTGGTGGAGAGTCGAACCCTGGGTCTCAGGTGTTCTAGCGCAGCGACGGAGCCACTCGCCAAGCGTGGCGAGCTCGGCTGTCACCCCGCTTTCACTTCGAGTCATTCTCATCCGTTCAGTATTTCGTTCCGCGCGCGTTGGGTAAGTACAAAAGAGTGCAGACGGCCGAGGGCTGCCACGTCGAAATGTTCGACTGGTTAATGACACGGCCTCTTGACCCGAAAGAACCTGGTTCGATCCCAGGGCTGAGCATATACCTGCCGGTGCTTTTGCAATTGGAACCTCGCTTAGTGTAAGTGTACGCATGCAAGTATTTATGTGTAAATACGTAAGGTTGCCCCGCCCCCCAAGGAGCCACAGGCCCCGCCCCCCGGGAGGAGCAGCAGGCCCCGCCCCCCGGGAGGAGCAGCAGGCCCCGCCCCCCGCCCTGGTATAATTGAATAGGGTAAATGAAGACTTCAAGACCTGTAACAAAACATGCAAGAAGTTTCATATTCAAGAGATGCAGCATCAACTGAGGCTCATCGTGAATGACTGACACCAAAGTTGACTGTTTACAAAGACCACCCACAGGAACAAAACACACCAAAGTCGACTTTATTCACAAAAACACCCGCATGACAATTCAACCGTAAAAAAAAAAAAAGCCTCGGACTTGAACAAAATAAAGGCTTTTACTCGTACAAAAAATATGCACCAACATGGAGCAAGATTCTGAATTCAGTGGCCATTTTACAGCAGGGTTGCAACGCAGACTTTTTACGCTTACTCGACACGCTTGTCATTTGTGTGTTTTGTCAACAATTTAGATTACATTCAGCTTTTCTTTGCACCGTAAAAAGAAATGCCTGACACTGCATATTTAACGTGACATATTTCTACTCATTTGTTTGAGACTAATTTCACAATTGCCTTATCAGAGAATGTTTCAAATGATTTCAGTTTGTATGTTACATTTAACTCAATATGCACAGCTAGACTACACATGCCAATGTTGAAAATGGACCACTTGAATACAGTTCAATTTAATTCAGGTACAGAGGCACACAATTACAGTACAAACTTGACAGTTCACGCCATGTATTAAAAAAAACACTTTAAAACAATATTGCACAATGACAGCGCTGAGAAGAAAGAGAGGCGTCATGCAGACAGTGTGCACACCCAGTGAAAAATTGGAGGGAGGGAGGGAGGGAGGGAAAGAAAGCGCAAAAGGAAAAACAAAGTCATACTCTCCCCCTAAATGTTGGCTGCTTTGCCCACCCGGCCTCGCCGCATCTGCACCCGCCTCATGTTGGCCGCTCGTCACGGGCGAAGGTCTGCTGAAGGTTCGGGTCCAGGTCCGCTCCGGGCCGGTGTGCGACGTTTGGACTCTTCCTCTGCCTCGCACAACTGCAAAAAGACGGCATGCGGTTCACTTCTGTCGACGTACTCAGTGACCGGCAGATGGTACTCATCTTCATTTGAGGAACTGCTCCCGTCCCTCCGACGCCACGTGAGCGAGCCCTGCGAGACAAATAAGGAAATGAGATTAAAAAAAGAAGTGTGTACGCTCTCCTTGTACATTTGATTGCCATGTCACCTCTGGCCAGTCATGCATCAGGCTCCTTCCTCTTCATCACATGGCGACTGCTTTTCTTGGGGTGATTTCTTCCTTTGCGCTCGCCCCGCTCGCCAATCCCGGGGCTCATGGCCTCCGTCTGCCTGCTCTTCGTTTTGTGCAGCTTCGCTTCCACCTTGCAAGACACAAGCACAAAAGTCTCGCTTGCACGGTCGCTTGCCGTCGCTGCGCGTTTGCCCTCAATCAAGGCTGCACAACATATTGGAAAATGAGTGATATGGCAGTATTGGGCCAGACCATTGCATTGAGCAAAGTCATGCCAAAACTTGGGATGGAAATGAACTATTTGATCTGAAGGAGATCAGTTAGATGTTAACATTAACTTGCGTCAATGACTTGTCATCTTCTAAAATAATTACAAGTACTAAGGCAAGAAAACAGAGCTCGTTTCATTAGGCCACATTAAAAAACAAATTTTCTTTCTTAAAGTGCATGTCAATAACATACCACCATATGGCAGTTTTCCAATACACGTGCAGCCCTACACACACGTCACCATTGGTGTCCAAACGGCAGCCTAGGGGCTATTTGCCACAAAAGCCCATTGGACACGGGCCACTAGGTGAGCGCCAAAATACGACTGATCAACGGCATCATCAAATATTAAGATATGCTTTTTAAAAGTCAAATCATCTGTTCAAAATTTCACTCAGACGCAGACATACAGTAGTTTATCCTCATTTTTGCTGTGTCAAGGTCAGGTTTATCAAGACACCACATGAATGACCTTCAAAATGAATACCGTTTTGTAGCAGTAGCACAAAATATTAAGAGCAAAATGTCATGATTGATTCGTGTGTTTAATGAATTTGTGTCAAACAATTGGGAATTTGTTTCAGTATGCGGCCCTCAGACGTTTGGACACCACTGGTGTGAATTAAAAAAATTAAATAAAAACTCAATTTCACGCATTGAAGCTACGCAGGTCATCGCCTCCAGGGAAGCGGGTCTCCCTCAGAACCCGGCCGGCTGCAGGATTCTTCAGAGTGATGCCACAGCAGTCCGTCCACTTCTGATCGGATCGTGTCGCGTCCCGGTCGCCATCTGCAGAAACAATGTCAGAAACTCAGAGCACCCCAAGTTGGAGGTCACTTGCTTACTTGATCACAGCGTCTAGCTACTCTTGGTTACGGTCGCCGGGTCGGGCGTCCCCCCCCTTTTGCGTCCAGTCTGCAAAAGGCAGAACATGCAATGAGTTGTGCGCTGCTCGCGTCATTATGTCTTGAGCAACCTCGACCGGTGGTTCCTCGTGGACCGGCTCGCTCCAACGCCGCCCTACACCAAGGGGTGAACAAATGACGCAAGTATGACAGTGGTAGGTTAGAAAATGACAAAATGTTGCAAGTCATATTGCAAAATTGGACATTCGGGACCGGCTCGCTCCAACGTCGCCCTACACCGAGGGGACAACAAAGAACCCAAGTATGACAGTAAAGAAAATGTTACAAGTCATATTGCAAAATTAAACATTCAGGACCGGCTCGCTCCAACGTCGCCCTACACTGAGGGGAGAACAAAACGCAAGTACGACAGTGGTAGGTTAGAAAATGACAAAATGTTACAATAGTCAACAAGTCATATTGAAAAATTGGACATTCGGCTCCACGTCAAAGTTTTGTTTGTGTCCATCGACGCGACGCCGTCCTCCCCCAAAGGTTACAATGCGCCGTCAATGGCAATCCTAGCACAATAGCAAAATTGGGCATTGGCCTTCTGCTATGGGTACCCAAGCTGGTTCCTCCACAAAACCTGAAACATAAAAGGGGCTAAACACGACAAGGATTTGGTTGTATCGATCGGTGTGACGGACCGAGTCAAGTCAAGCTCATTTCTATTGCCCACAGTCAAGTCTCAAAGGGCTTCGCATGTGCAAAAATTGAAGTCCTCCCCCAAAGCGCCGGCCGGCTTTCAACCGCTATCCTCGCACAAGACAACGCTGCTCTGGATCCAGACAAGCCACAACCTCAACTACAACTACAGCGCACCTCTTAAGCAAGTCCCACCATCAGACCCTTAAACACCTGCCCTCATTTCAAGGCAACCTTTCCGGCGTGCACCCATAACCAAAGGCAACCAGAGCACAACACTGCCCCCTCCTGGTCAAATGATCCCCACACATGACATGTCCACGTTGGCATGCTGCTTGATTCTTGACTGGGTGTGGAATTGGTCCTTTCCTCATTGATTCTGTTCAACCCTGGAAAAACACGCAAGGTGCCATTAATTGAGTGCTGGCAACTACATTTGTGCTATAGCATTCATGTACAAAAAAAAAGGACCCATTCCCATCTCAGGCACAGAAACTCTTGATATAAGAAAGCTATCTTGAGGAATTACAACCGCTATCCCATTCTAAAACACCCATAAGACGGAACATAGACATCGTTTTATATTCATTCAACTTACCTCACGTCGTGCGGATGATTCAAGTTTGCAGTCCACAAACGACGGCGTAGCTGAGCCGTCCAAAACGGGATGTCCGGAGCAAAGCCGAGAAAATACACGCTTGCAAATAGTTCCAACGTACGAGAATGAATGCTGGCGCCGTTTTGGTTAATTTTTGGAGCGTTAGGGTTTGATTTCGAAATGGAAAAACTCGCATTCATATATACGTTGGCATACCAATGTGAAATCAAATACCACTCTATTTTAACAATTACAATTAAAAAAAAACATTTTTGTATTTGTTTGACTACGGGCAAACATATTGACTTGAGTCAAACAAACACTTATAGTTCAACGCACAAGAACAAAATGAAACAAACAAAAAAAGAGCTGCCCAGCATTAAAAACACACGAGAAAGTTTTGAAACACTGCTAAATGATGCAAAAGCAAGTGCATTGAGACGCGCTGCGCTCAAACCTCAAACGCAGTTACGTCCATTGATTGCGAAAATCCTGCCACAAGGAAAATGACGTCGTGAGAAACAGCAACAGACGACAAACATTTGCTCGTGTGCACGCTTACCTGAGAGAATGCCACGCGGTCGGGCGCCATCTTGCTTCATCCGTATTTGATAACTCCCTGGTGCACACCTGTTTTCAATTTACCTGAGGGTCTGACGTCACGTCCACCGAGCCAAGGCAAACTTCTTCTCCTGCATGTCGAACGGCGCTTTGCGCACTAGCGCCACCAGGTGACCTGTCGAGATGACTGCTTCGGTTTACCCTGGAAATTAAAAACGATCGAGCAACCTGGCCATTACACATCACTACATTGTTTTCAGGCGGCACACTGTCGCCATCTCCTGGTCAGTATGTAGAATGCAGTTGGTGACAACTTCCGGAATCCCAAACAAGTAGAGCTGGTTTTCCATTTTTGTTGGACTAAAATTGAAAATCAAATTCTTGATTGACTTTTCCTCCTTTTTTTCAGACAACAAACGAGAACATCAAGTCATATTTCTATTCTGACTCAGATGATGTGAGAAAGCTTATTTAGGAAACAATTTTGAGAGACCTGTATTAAAAATTTGATGTACAATAATCCAGATTTTTAATAAATCTACCTGATTGTTTTTTTTTTTTTCGGGAACTGTGACACAGTTACATTTTCTTTCTGAATACTGGTAGATGTATTCCATTATTAAATGCTCACATTGGCAATGCACACCTGTCAATATAATAATAATGATAAAGAATCTCAAAGTGCTACAGAAACTATAATATAAAATAAGAGAAAATATAAGGCTCACAGTTGACCTTTATTATTCGTTTCTTAAATTTTTAAAATTTGAATCAACAAAGCATTTCTCCCTTTGTCATTACGGGGTTTCACATGTAGATGATGAAAATGACCTTAATCTACCTTGGAATAAGTTGCAAAATGTAAAGCAAAGTGAATACTTGGGCTTTAGCGGTTATGTCAGCTGACCTTTCGCTCGGTGTTGAAGAGGCCACCGGACGCAGCTCTGCTCCTTATTGGGTGTCCTCCGTTCTCCCTTTTTCTCCTGCCACTGATGAACTTGAGGATCACTGACCTTTGCAGGAGGTGATTCAGGTGACACTCATGGCCTGAGGAGCTGCTTGACTTTTTGACTACGTCCGACCTCATAGCGGAGTGTTGATAGACCTTAACCTGAACGCTTCATCAGGTCAGTGTTACCCAGCCTTCAATGAGATGAGGCACACATTTGATATTAGAAAAATTGCAGTTTTGAACAAAAAGGACATCAAATGTATTTTTAAGTTGAGTTCCCCCCCCCTTGAAATGACATTCAAATTTATTATTCCTGTTTTTATTCCAAGAAAAGTGTGTATAATACAATGTTATTTTCAGTGAATTCACAACAGACATAAAATTGTCTTCATAAAATCATTTACCCTTTAAAAGAGTGTACGATTTCTTTACACATTATTCACAAAGTGGTGGAAACGATTCTCAAATTGATTGTGCCGACAACCCTGTGACAATCAAAAGTTAACAGTGCGTGTGTGTGACGTGTCTTTTATCGGAAATGTACAGAGCCTTAGACAACTTGATATTTTTTGTGGCCACAATGTGATTAATTGTCTGCCGCTTGCAAAGGGCTTTGCGGACACTGCCCCTCCGCTCGCTGTATGGACGACGGTCTTTTAGCTGCTTTGGCCGAACACGGGATGTCTGCAAACATGACAGATCTGCCGTCGGGGCAGAGCAGCACGCTGGAGTCTGCTTCGCACTTTGTGGTTCTGCTTGGCCATAAGGCCTCGGCGGGGCTGTGCCTGATTGCCAGCGCTCCTTGAGTCAGGACGTCCGAGGTCACCGCCGATGCTCCGGGGTTACTTATCTTGATCAGCATGTCCAGCGACTGCTTACGAGTTTCCAGCGAAGCTCTCGTGGCTTTCCGCTCCTCTTCCACCTTGTCCTCCTCCTCCTCCTCTTCCTCCTCGTCCGTCTCTGCGATGGTGTCCTTCAGGCTGAAACCCTTCGAGTCGGTGGAGTCTCTCTTGAACGAAAGGTCCAACGGGCCGTCGCTCTGGCGAGTCGTTCGCTCCAGAGCTTGATGGATGTGCGAGAGCTCGTTTCGGATTTTGCTCAGGTGCTCCCAAAGATGGTACTGGACAGGGAGGTCCTCCTTCTCCAGGTGGGAGATGTTGCGCTCGGCTTCCTGATACTCCTGCAAGGCCTTTGAGAGGTCATTGAGGAGAGTGGCCACTGACTCCGAGGCCCCGTCCCCTCTGGGGAGCGTGGTCATGGGATCTTGGCCGCTGTGAGAGGATACTTCTCTTTTTGGACTGGTGAGATGATCTGCATACGAGGATTCTGATGACTTGGTCTTGGGGTGCAAATTCTGTGAACTGAAAAGTGAAATGTTCAAAAGAAGAGAAAAGTATTCTGCTTTTACTCTATGGTTGTTGTTTTTTTTGTCGCAAACATCTTTTCAGCTGTTATTAAAATAATTTGCAGTCAAACACTTACCCAAGTTTGTCTGATGTCATATTTAGAGTAGGACTTGTCTGGGTGTTCTTGAGAAATTCCAAAGTGAAGCCCATCGTCGGCTTCTTTTCGACAGGAACTTCTATGGGTCCGCCCGTCCTCTTGAGAGCCCAACTCGTTTTACTTTCTTTGGCTTGCGCTTTATCCCCCAGCCTGTAGGCCGGGTCGGAAGAACCTCCCTGAGGTGACATCCGAGCGACAGGGGAAACCGTGGCGGCCCCAGGCCTTAAGGCGGGCACTTTCCACAGATTCACTTTGGGCTGGAAACCAGATAAAGAAAGTGCATCGACAGTGTTTGTGGATGTTTTGTGTCCTTTACTGCTATCACTCTGACTGGACGCCAGTCCAAAGCTGTGTTCGCACAGGAAAGGGTAGTAGAGCCGTGAGGGGATGAGAGTTCTGTCTGTTTGGCTGCCTGAGGCTGGATGAATCAGCTGGGCGGCAGAAGCCAGGAACGGGAGCTGGGCGAGCTGCGCGTGGGTTGGAGTGGAGGGAAGCGCAGAGTTCATGTAGGAGAAAAGACTCGGACCGATGGGATAACCCACCCCGAGTACGGAAAGGTTGAGCCCGTTGGGGTCCTGGTAGTCCGCCAGGTTTGACGGGGGAGGGTAACATGGGATCGAACTGTTCATTCCCGCCTGAGCGCTTTCCGTTTTGGCCTTGCTGGCGGTTAGGAGGCGCCACTGGTCTGAGAGCGACCCGGGAGCTGTCAAACAGGTCTTGGATAGTGTCTTGTAATGTTTCAACTGGGCCTCCACCTCCACAGAGCGCGCTCGCAGGAGCTGGTCTTCCAGGGAGAGCATGTCTGCCATCAACAACTGAGAATCTGCTTTGCATTCTCCCGCGTCCCCTTTTTCGGCGCGCTCTTTCGCCAATGTCCGAGCCTCCTCTGCTTCCTGTCTTTGGTTTTCCCCATCGTCCACTTGCTCCTCCACGCTCCTCTGCTGCCCCTCCTCAATCTGTGTCGCCTGGTCCTGGGCTTCTTTCCCCGCCCCGCGGAGGCTCTGCTGTAGCGGCCGCAGCTGGTTAGGGTGCAAGACATTGTTGCCCTTTTTGTAGGGCCAGTCTGACTCGATGAGCAGGGACAGAGAGTTCTTGCACAGGCTGTATTTCATGTGGTTGTACAGGTGGGACTTCTCCATGCAGGTGAAGGGACACTGGAAGCATTTGTAGTTGTAGGGCTTGCCCCACGGACGAGGGATGTAGTGAGGCTTCTTGGGTTTGCGCTCCTTGTGTTTGCTGGCAGATGTCACTTTGCAAACGTCGTCCTTGGACATGACTGCTCTCGATATTTGGGAAATGTATTCAGGTTAAGATCATTCACAAGACTAGTTGCAATCGATTTATGATCATTTGCCCCTCAGCTTTGAGGACGGTTGGCGACGTTCAGATGCATTTTCTTAGTGCCTGTGAACAGACAAGATGATTTTCTTGAATGTTACATTTTGACATTTCATTTGACCTGGCCCATCTGTCCGTTTAAAAATCAAACGCAGCCCTTGAGCACAAAAGTTTACACATCACCCTTGAGGTGCAATGATGTCTTTTTTTTTTTTCTTTCTTTAAGACTGCATGTGTTGTCTACCTGAGGAAAAGGTCATCTCACCATGAAGCTAACTTGAGCTTCTCACTGTACCTGCCACTCCTCATTAGTTCCACCAGAATACCAGGCCAGAGTGAGGATAAAGCCTCGGAGGCAAATGGGACACGACAGTGGCGCTGTGCACCTGGGCGGGGTTAGGGATGGCCCCTAGTGTTCGGGACCAGAAACCTTGAAGGCCAACTAACACGCAAGACGAGTCCAGACTGTGATAAAGAAGATAAAGTAGTGGGGGTGGTTACTAATGAGGACTTGGCGTCATGCCTTGAGGGGCATCGTTAGCGGCAGGACTGGGATCTGGGTCAAGACACGGTGAATAAGTTCACTAGCGCTCCTGAACTAGGTCTGATTTTGCTAGTTAAGAACTTTTACGCCCTAATGTTTATTGTCATTGCCGTCAAAAACAAATCCCTCTCATCATGAACGATAAAAGAAACGATTATCTTGTTTCACTTTAGGGAGTGCTCTGCGCTGAATGCGGGTGCGAGGAGCCTTCATTTAAAAGATTCCGCTTTAAGGCTTTCATTTCGTCTTTATCCGCAGGCCATTCGAAGATAAAAGAGCTGAAGATATGAAAAGTGTTTCAAATATATATTAATTGAAGCCAAACACAGGCAACATAATGCGAGTGGTTAGCATGTCTGCCTAACAGGTTTGAGGACGTCATTTGGGCTTCGGCCTTCCTGTGTGGAGTTTTGTGTCAAATGAGGAATTATTCATTATTTTGAACTTGAAAAACAAGTTTAGTCTTTTTGTCACCATACTTTTGCCACCTCTGCCCGTAGATGCTGGCGGCTTTCGTTGTTCTGTTGAAGCCCGATTCATTGACTCGCTTGTCCGCCTCGGGGCTCTGACCCCCCCCCCCTTTTATCTCATAATGGAGCCGAACAGCTGCTATTACCAGACAATCAATAAAAACATTTTTTTTTACAGTACAGTTTCATCCTCTTCAGGCCACTATATCTGGATCACTCGCTATCTGACTGTGCACTTTGAGACCCCCCTCCCACCCCAAGCCCATATCCCAAGCCTGCGGTCTTGTTTTGGGCTTTTAAAGTCGATGAAGCACTTGAACATCTATTGTCGAAATTACGGACACACTCGAAGCACTTTGGCATGCATCAGTAGACACAAAAGTGACACTCTGCGGGCAAGCGTTCAAAAATGGCCACGTATTTATTTCTATTCAAGTACCTTGTTGTGATTTCAGGGATTGGGAGTCGTCTTCTTCCAAGAACACAACAGTCCTGGTACAGGAAACAAAACAAAAACAAAAAAACAAATGTTAAATGATCTGTTTTGTTGGTTTTAATTTATCACCTTTTCCTCAAAGATTATGTATAACAATAACAGGGATCACTATTAGTATTATTATTGTAATTCAGTTATTCCAATGATTAATATTACTAGTTAATCGTCTATGATTTAAATGACTATTTCCTTGCATTTTTAAAATCACACTTGTGAAAAATTAACTATAATTTGTAACACTGCTTTTTGTAAAATGATCTCATTTATCCATCCATTGCTTCCAAGCAGAAGCCCAGCTTTATATTTCATTTTTCATTTCCATTTTCCCCATTCACGACACACACACATTTCATTATAATTAAATTGAATACAAATCTAAATATAAAATGCAATATTTGCATAAAATATGAAACACAAAGTCATTGAAATAATTTGTTTCAGTTCAAACTAAAGTGACATAAAAAAAAAAGATTTTGAAATGTTTCCAAAGCCACACACAAAGGCAAAGTGCCTCGTTTAACAGTCCATGCAAGATTACTTAACAAAATGATATTAATATTCCTAAGCATTAAACCACAACAAAAATTGCCATTATTAGTTCTACTTAAAATTCTATTGAAGATAAAAAATGAATAAAAGCCACTTTTTAATATTGTGTCTCTTGAATGATTCCAGACACGCAAGAAGACTTGTAATAAAAACAAACAACAATACAAGTTACCTGCAAAGTGTGAAGCGTGCGTCTCATCAAAGTGATGCTGTTATCCCGCCCGCCCGCCCGCCCGGTGCTGTCTGTCTGCCTCTCGTCCGTCCCTGGACTCAAATGGGAGCACAGCAGGAGCGAGCGTGCACATTTATATTGACTGGGAGCGTCGCCCTCAGGCACTACAATAAAGCAGCCACCCTACCCACCCCACCCCACCCTTACACCCCTTTACCCTGCAAGCACCTCCACTTTGCCTTGTCAAATGTGCTCCAGACCTTGCAGCCAAGTTGAGCTTAAAGGTTACACCAGTGAGTGATGGCATCTTAATACTTGACGTGATTCTCAATTCATCCGTGATGAGGACTACTAATTGCTATTTTCCTCATTACCAACACATTTAGTCACTTTGAAAGTAAGCTGAATGTTGTGTAGAACTAAGGATACAATAGATTTAACAATAGATATCTGCGTAGCTATCTACAGCGATCCATCCATCAAATTATCAACCGACCTACTATTCCGATATTGCTGAGCTGTCGTGCACGGTGAAAGACAAACAGCTTCTTCGACTCAGAAGAAAAAAAAAAAGGAACTCCCGTGTGCCTTTCGAGATATCTACCTTCTCCTCCTGGTCGTCCGTGTCACCGAGCTCTCCTGCCCTTCCTCCTGATTGAGCAGACATGGTCTTCCCCCCCCGCTGTCACATTTGCTCCAGATGGTTAGGCTCTATGTAGCGGCCTGTCAGCCTCCATTTGGCCGTATCGGCACGACAGGCAGCTTGATGCCTCTCGAAGGGTCCCTGACTAGATGACTGACTTGCGGGGGGACCCTGATGTTAAACATTTGACGTACTCTTGAGCAAGACTGCCATGGCAGAAGATTCTGAAAAAAGCTGGACCATGTCTACTTCAGACATCAGGTTCTTGTCCTGCTACAGAGAGAAGCTACTCTTGAGATTCTCCCAATTCAAGGTTTTAGTCTAAATATTAACATTTTTATTTCCATCATTTCTGTATTTTATTGTCACTGTCGAGCTTGCCTTGTACAATGAAGGATTTTTTTTTTCTCTCTCTTCCAATATTAATACTAAAATGGGCCTCCTGATGCAGTGGTAAATTGAAAAGAGACTGAAAGATGATGAGGAGGATGAAGACAAGGATGAGCTAAGCGTCCTTATGGAGCGGCATCTGCGGAGCCTGACAGTCGCAGTCCATTACGGCTCTGAGAAAGGAACCGGAGGGCTCCGACAACACGCCCACCAGGCAGAGCCAGCTGTGCGCATGCATCCAAACACACACATATTGCCGCATGTCTTATAAGATGGACTATTTGTTTAAAATAGAAAACTCTCCTCCAACTCGAGATGAGTGTTCCTCTCTCCTTCCACTCTGTGAGTTTGAGGCCTGAGGTGGGATGGCTAACAGCTCTTCTCTGAGCGTGCGCTGCTGGGCACATTAACTAAACTCATATCGCTCTCAGCCACTATCAATTATTCACCACAGACCCCCCCCCCAAGCCCCCGACCCCCCAAGCCCCTTTCCCCACTTCCTTATCAAAGGAAAGCAACACCCCAAAGCTATTCTGTGCTCTATGTTGCTGAGAATTTTTAGTCATTTGCTTTATTGAAGATTTAGGTGGAGGCAACTGGACCAAAAGACTACTTTTATACAAAAGCTAAGCCTGTAGTAGCCTGAGTAGCCTGTCCACTTTCTGGCAGTAGAATTTTTCTTCCGCGCTAAAAAAAAAAAATTTCAACACTAGAAATTGAATTTTTAGGATAGGCTAAGCTAACCGCAAGTTAGCTGCCGAGCAAATGTTTTTATCCAAGTCAAAAAAGGAGCAAATATTGTATAAGAATAATTCCCCGAGAGATTTCTGAATGCTGATATTAAATATAAAAAAAAACAAAAAAAAAACATACCAAGCTTGCAAAGTGTCCTGCCCTCACATTATGTCAGTTGCAGCCGCTGGGAGCAAACAATGAGACATTTCCACTTTCACTCTTAAATGAACACACAAGGCAAATTATACAGACGAGGGCCGGACGAGCGTTGGCCGCTGTCCAGCGTGTAAAAAGGCAGCCCTTCAAAGTCTGCTGGCTTCATATGTGAAAAGGGCAGATATCAAGGTTCAGCTATGACGGGACCTATGAGTCGTTGGGGTTTTTCCTCTGCAGACAGTTGTGCCCTTCTCTTTGGTCTCAAACTGGATGTTTTAGTTCCGCGCGACCTGCTACTCTTTGCAATGCTAACCGCATTAACACAGTCATTCCCAACACTATGACTGATTATTGATTGTGATGAAATGATTATTTATTTGCTACACATATTGTATATTTGTTCATCTATCTATGCCGGCGACATGTAGTGACAGGAAGAATAATTCAATACTCTTCCACTAGATGGCGAAAGGTACAAATTGTGTATCCACCTGTTGCCAGTCATAAAACAAAAGAATAACTTTGTGTTCAAATAAACGGGCTCAGATTTCACTCTGGAAAAGTAAATGAGATCATTATTGTTTTCATACACTGTTACAAAAAGTCCTTGTTCAAAAGCCAATGAAAAAATGTTCGGTAGTCTGCAACCACCTTTAAGGACTGACTAGATGGTAACCTGCTGCTTCTGGACTTGACACACGAGCACCCATTAGACCCTCAGGAGGTAGGGTATTTTATTTATTGACTTATTTATTAATTTATTTATTTCATGGGTGTCACCTGACGGGGGAAAAGCGAGAGGGAATGAAGGGAAGCAGCTGATTGTGTCACAGCGCATCACCACTGCTGTCCATCACAGCACTGACCTTCAGGGTGTGTGTGTGTGTGTGTGTGTCTGTATCAACAATGTGTAAGTATGTGCATATTAAGTCACTGACCCACAGGGAGTGCATGTGTTTGTTCATCAATGTAGGGTGTGCGAGACCATGTGTGTGTGCGTGTATATGTGAGTGAACACCTCGCGGGGGTGCATGTGTGTGTCTCCATGTCAACGCAGCAATCTGTGTAAGTTAGCTGACGTAGCCGCCAGCTCGGCGGACGACCACCCTCAACAACTTGAACTCGCTCACCAGTTATTTACTTTATAATCTAGACGCGCATGATGACGTATTAATAAGGATGCTAGTTGCTTTAGCTAACTAATGCAATAACACACACAGAGTGCAAAGTGGCTAATATGTTGTGCCCGAGCGAGCTTGTATGAAAAATGTCTCCACTCGATTTTTGCAAATAATTTGATGACTGCCGCCTATGATGTACAGTTGAATCTAATCTAACCATCACACCCTGAGAAATTCCCAAAGCGCCAAAGATGCATTTCCTGACAAATGCGTCAAAATCGAAACACGACCCGCATGGTAAACGTCCATATGTGTGGGGACCCGCGAACCAGTGCGGCCTCATGCCGGGACCAGGCTTGTATTCCCCCAGTAATGCAGGAGCATCACACTCTGGGGAGCCTGGTGTCAGTCTCTTTCCCAGCTGCGACCCGGCCCCCCACCATCACTTTTCCTTAGTTGGGGGGTGGCGAGAGAGCGCCAACTCCTGGAGGACGCCCGTGCGTCGCTGGCTTTTCATGCGGCAGGAATCGAGGGAGACAGGGACCAAAGGCCGTCAGCCTCATCCCTTAGGGTGCCTCGGCCTCCCAACTACAAGTTCATGTTTTAGCAAACCATATGTTCTCCCTCTGCCCCCCAGCAGAGCAGCAGCACAGACCCTCTCAGCCAGTTAGCAAATAAACAAGTCAGGAAGCCATAGCTTGGGGGGGAGAAGGCTTGTTTGCTTCTCGGAGGCTGTCAGCCTCGTGCCTCTTCACTGCCGCTAAGCTGTTACTGGAAGCTCAGAGGCGGGCAGTAAGAAGTACAAATACCAGCTCATCGTTAGCTAACTTAGTATATCTGTTAGTCACAACGTTAGCAAAGTGAACACATTGCAATAACGTATTCAGTTTTCTTCTCAGTTATTAAGAGAGGGGAAACCAAAGCCACTCCTTAGTCCACTCCAATAAATCGTCATAGTCCAGTCGGTACTTTAAATTCATGATGGACCAAGATGTCTACTTGTGTTTTCCAGAGGGGTGAATGATAGACAGAGCCAAACAGATGGAAAGAGTGTGTGTGTGTGTGTATACAAGGTCCAGAGAGTACCACAGTCAGTGGTCCCTTTGGGCAGAGAAATTGTCCACAAATGGACAGCTGCGCCTTGGGCACGACATTCAGGAAGTGGACTCGTGCACATAGCACACTTCTGGACCCCTCAGGGTGCAGCAACTCACTGACCTGACTATCACATCAGTCCAAAGTTTGCTCCAAGGTCACGCTCCGCTTTAACTATTCCAGTGACAAAACAAAAAACAAGAGCTAATGAGGCAGGAACGATGAAATAGTTGGGTTGCAAGATTTAAAAAAAATTAAAAAGTCATTAAGTATTGTCTCATAAAATAAATTAAACTACAATAGCGCTAATATGTAGTTTTAGTTATTTTTTTATTTGTTTAACAGGATTTCTCTTTATTTTTTAATTTTAGTTTCATTTTGTTCAATTTTCATTAGCTATAATAACCTGAGTTTACACATATACACACACACACACACACACACAATAATGACATGACAGCCGGCCTCACTGACCGGTCCATTGAGTCATCAGTGACCTTCCGCGGGATTGGACTTGCCATCCCAATTGACCAAATCACTGATCTTTAAAAGCAACTCTGCGGGGATAAGGCGAAAGCGTGGGGGGGGGGGGGGGGAGTAGTGACCACGCACCCCCATGCTTTAGCAAAGACACACAACCACATAAACACACACACATACTCCTTTCCATGCACCTCTCCCTCTAATCAAGGAGCAGGCAGGCGTGGTGACACTAACAAGAGGCGACAGCTTCACGGCGCTCGGGGCAACGACCAGCTCGGCTGTCGAGACCGCCGAGAGAGTCCGCCAGGCACGCACTGAGGCAAGGCAAGGCAAGGTTTGCTGTTTTGGGAGGAGGAGGGGGGGGGGGATGGGGGCGCATCACAAGGAGAGAGCTGCTGGTGTGGATGCGAGGGGAGTTCATGAGGAAGATAGGATGGACAAGGAGTTGGCTAAGCTCATCCAGCCACTGCGTCATTGTCTTTAGAAGCATTTTTTGCATCGTTATGTGAATGCTCTTCAACATCACGTGTGACAAATGTAGGCGGAGGAGTTAACTATGTACTGAAAATTTTTTTCGGCATTCTCTAGTTTGGTTAGAAGAAAGCAATGCACAAGGCAGCGTTAAATACTCGTGTGGGCTTCCCAAACCATCCAGCCCTGGAGCCTACTTACAGTGTCACCCCCCCCATCCCCGACTGCACCCCCCTCCTCCCATCTCCTCCGGAACACAGTTTAACTTCTGTCATCTAGATGAAGCAAGTGAGTCAGTCTAGCAGTGGTGAGAGGATGTGACAGGTCGGTAATGGACAGGACAAAGAGGGGATTTACCAAGTATTAGTAAACCTTAATAATTCACCACACCAAAGTCCCCCCTGGCAGATCCCCACGTCCCATGTTCCTGTCACACTTTAATACTGTGTCGATAAAACACATTTTTTGAATTGATCTTCATTACAATTTTCCTATTTTCCCTGACAGAAAAATAACAACGAGCTCATCGTGCACGTTTTCTGCTACATGTCATAATTTGAGGCCTTTTGGAAAAAAAAATGTCAATGTATTTGCCAAACTAGTCAGGAGAGTTGAGCTCACTGCCGCCATAGCACTTGAAAATCTCAAGGCGCCATTGTACAGTATTAATGTACATTGTGTCAAGCAGATTTGCCAGCTTCATGCATCAAGCTTGTCTCGCGCAGATAATAAATAGCACACAACATGGAGGTAATTCCCTGACTGCATTTTTGTCTGAGATTGGCAGGCCCAGTCATTAGATACCCCCCCACTGGCTGTTCTTTTGACTCTCCTCTTGTCTGGGTGATGGTGGAGGGGCGCGAGTTTGCTTACAGTATAGTGACGGGTGTCAGCACTGAGGCCACGTCCAGTCTGCTGTGACAGCGATGCCGCCTGACCACTCCAGCCCTGACCCACTCTCGCTCCAGCCCGCATCGCCCCGAGAGACGTGGAGGGTGATGCGGACTGGCACCGCGGGGCCCTCCGTGGCTGGTGCCTTTGCTGGTGGTCTCCGTGGCCTATTAGTGTCTCGCTATGGGCCTGTCACACTGACAAAACAGGGAACTGTCAAATTAAGGAGAGGCCGAATAGCGGAGATATGTACTCAAACACACCGAGGGGAGGACCAGGATGAGGGAAGCACCGGTGCTAATGTCGACGGTAAGTGAGAGTGACAGCTTGAGAGCTGATCGGAGAGCTAAGACAGAGCGGTTACGGTAGCTGATAATGGCGGCGGTGGGATTGTCCTGAGGAAACTTGCTGAGGGCCAATCCGAACAGAGCGAGACGGAGGAACACGTGGAAGACGCTTGGGGTTCTGTCCCAAACAGCTTGGAGTTACGCTACTCCAACTTAATGATATCTGACTGCCGAGCTCCGTGTGTGTGTGTGTGTTTATGCAGGTGTGCTTTGAGTTGGGATGGAGTTCCGACTTTTACAAAAAAAGACGCGCATATCACTGCAGGCAGTCTGCACAAAGTTTTCATATCGCTTCGAAAAAAGTTTTTCCGTCTTCAGTTTTTTTGCCTTTTTCTAGCTTAATGCTAACAAATGACGCAAGAGGCCATGGAGGGGTAAATGCATCGCGTTAGAACGCTTTAATCAACGGACATTTCTACAAAAACGCTGCAGCAACACAAGTAGACAAAAAAAAAAAAACCACAATTCTCAACACACATTTTTAAAACGTCATCGGTCTTAACATGTTAAATGATTTGTATTTTGTCTAACTATTGCAGATGGGTGTGAAACATACCCTTGCGCTAAACGGGGTTCGCTGTATTGCCGAGTGCGTCAGCTCTTGTGCGCTGCCACTTGGGCTCTCCCGTGGCAGAGCGTCGTGGAGACCGAGAGGCTGATGCACAGTGGCAGCTCCCCCCTCGCAGCCACGGGCCAGCCCAGAGCCACTGCAGATGATAGTTTTAATTGCTTTCAATCTTTCAGGCTAGTCTCTGCCCAGTGGCGCAGGCTGCTGGTGTGTGCATGTGTGTGTGCGGTTATTGTCTGAGGATGCTGCACAAACATCCGTGTGTGATGGATGTGTTTGCCCATTATGAGCAAAAAATGAAGAGAGAATTAAGGCCTGGCAGTGTTACATGCGCTACGCATCGCCGTAGATGAATTAGCTAGTTGTAACATGGGCACAAAACGCTAATCTGTGGCCACAAAGTACTAATTTGTACCAATTAGTGGGCTGTAGTGAGCAACCAAATGATTTCAAAATATGAAACTGTAGTCACAAATTAGCTAGAGATAACATGGGCAAAAAAAAAAAAAAAAAAAGCCTCCCTTTTCCATAAAATGTTTGTTTATAAATAATAAAGTTCAAGCATTTCATGCAAAGACCTCAAAACATGCACTCGCGTCCTTAAAAGCATTTTATAGGTGGTGAACTACAAAACCAAGGCATCAATAATTCAGGACCCAATGCTGAGCTGGCATAACACAACACTGAAAACATTCCACAAAATTTGAATGGCAAGTGGGAATTGAACACTTTCCCTGCCGTGTCGCATTTGAACACGGGTTCAGCATGTGCTAAACACAAAGCCCTGCAGTCTCATTTACATAGACTTGACCTATTATTTGTAATGAAATAAATATGATTTTAATACCGAAGCATAAGAGGTCACTATTGAAATCCATAGAAAGAATTAAAAAGCACTTTAGTCACTTCCTGTTGCCGTCCTGCAAAAAAACACGCAAGCCACTTCTCACCCATGTATTCCACTCCCTACTTTTTTTCCCCCCACAACACACACACACACACACAGAGAGGACTCTTGTGGCCGGGGGGTAAATTAGACCCTAACATTCCCACATAGGCTAATCTCCATCCATTTAGAGGCTTGTAATATTTAATCAGGAGGCCACGACACGCCTGGCAGCATAGTGCATTGTGGCAGCGCTCATATGTTTGGAGGAGGCCGACTAAGGCACGCCACTAAGGGGCCTATGCTAAAACATGCATGGGGATATTTGGAAATAAGTCATTGCTGAAAATAAAGATGCCGACTGAAATAGTTATATTGTCGCTTTAAAGACTTTAAAATAAGCGACTGGCTTGAGTGTCCCTGCCTGGAGGTATTGCACCGGTGGAAGCCAAGAACTCTCACCCTCACCGCTCTAAAAGGTCAGGCTTCGCACAGTCAGTGTGAAAGGCGACCGCTAAAAAGGGTATTGTCCATCTGCTTTTAAATGTTCACGACTGACGAAGCTTTTTTTTAAAAAAAAAAAAAAAAGCACTGCAAAAATTGTACACATAAATAAATGTGGGGAAAAGAAAATCCTGTGAAAAACCATAATGGCCAACCGGCTGTGATTTTTGTGTTTTGTAAATAGAACAATTTGCGTTGATAAGTGCGAAGACGGTAAAGTGTGGTGTCGGCCCATCGAGACGCTTTGCTTCCTGATTCGGAATGACTCTAATGGGAGGCCCTGGTGAATTTTTCATACAGCCCAGAGGGGGACGACGAGGGGCCATACTGGCGCATTACAAGCTCTTGGAGAGAGAGGGAAGGAAGGGCTGAACTAACATTGAGGTCTTTATGTTCCTACTATTTCGCAAGCAAGCAAAGGTGGGGAAAATATTGCTGGCAAGCTGCATATGGACTGACACACTGAACATCATTTTTTTGTCCCTACAATGTATTTATTAATGCAATTTTTGTAAATAAAAAAACAAAACACAAAATATTAAAGATTAATTTAATTTTGTTTATTAAAAATTGTGTACAATTCAATTGCTAAATTACTTCATTAAAGGTTTTTCATAAAAGTGTATTATTTTATCATATAAATGGCAAATTAATAATGATACATGTGCACAATGTACAGTGTACTATATAGTTAGGTTATTAATCATAAATTAATTAATATTAGAAATAAAAAAATCTTCCATTTAAAAAAAATCAAAACAATACTTATTTTTATTTGGTTAAAGATTTGTAATACAATGCAGAAATAACCATAAACTCTTTTTATTATTTAAAGCAACCATTTAACATATTGCATTGTATTTTTTAATGCTCATCTCCGACTGACCTGGCCCATCTGTCCAAATCAAATGTGGCCCTTGAGCCGAAAAGCCACCCGGGCCTGGTCTATCGGGAACGATGTGTGATTAACGAGAGCAGCTTGATCCGCTTGCCTCTTTGTCATGTCGGTGAACAAACGCCGGCTGAATAATGCCCAAGATCTCAATTTAATGGGCTGAAATTTCTGCAAGAAAGCTCTAAAAACATTATCCATCTGTTCAGTGCACACACGCCTCAGCTCGCCGGGATAGCTCGTAGCACTGTCTTGCCGTATGCAAATATGTTTTGCCTGGAAATCTATTTGGAGTTGCTCGAAGGAATCCAGAACGGCCCGCCTTCTGTCTCCCCTCGACCGGCTCACGCGCTCCTCTCGTCTAGCTCCTCTCGCGTGGAAGACATTTCACCAGCTCCGCACGCACCCGAGTTTGCGGCACCTCCGATCCGAGCACCGTGGGGCCAATATGCAGATCTGGCAGGCCCCGTGCAGGCTGGGGGGACGAGAGGAGGGGGGGCCTGCGACTGTTTGCACGGAACCCGGAATATTTTGCATCTGCATCTCCACTAAAACCACCTATAAAAGACGATTCTATCTTTTTTATCCTCTCTACTCTCAAAGGTTTGAAGGGTGATTATAAAAAAAGTCTACACAGAATTCTTAAGTACTGTGTGAGGAATTAGCATCCCTTTTGGGGCTGGAAGGCATAAAGGCGTCCATGCTGTGTATGTGAGAGCTGAGATGCCAGACCCGGTCCACCAGATGGTCCACAAAGGTGTTAGCACACAGTGAGTGGGCACGGCGATTGATGCATTGCAACATCCAGGAAGGTGGAACATTTGGCTGCTGACCCGCAGTCACAACTCATCGGCCCTGCCTTCTCCTTATTTAGCAGCAGCCACGGCGCCAACGGCACACGCGTGCGCTCACATACATGCTGGGAACGCGGCACTTTTCCACCCTCAAGGGTGCGGCAGAAAGTTCTTTGTGGTTTCTGCAAGGAGGTCACGATGCTGGCTGGGGTAATGAGCGCAAGGAGCCATGGACGCCAATGCAGAAGGCGAGCTGCAACTTACACTCGGATGGAGAACGTCTTTGGGAGGCAAGCGGAGCCATATGATTTCATTTCTGCTCGTTACATGCAACTATGGTGTGTCTTTGGCAAGCGTTGCTGAGGAACGCATGGCCTGACATCTTGGTGACAAGAAAAAGTCACTGGGGACTTTCTTTTTAGCCAAACACGAAGTGGAAGAAACAATAGCAATGTGTTCGACTTCAAACTAGGGCAAACTTTGGTGCTCAATGGCCACATTGGATTTTTATTCGATTAACACAAATGGACCAGGTCATAGATGAAGCTTAAATTATGTTCATATTTAACTGTAAAACTAAACCCACACTGCACATTTAAATAGACATACTTTGACCTTATTACATTTTAGTGTAAATTTAGACAAGATCGTTAACTTGGTTTAGTGTGTTTCATTACACCCCGTAAGTAACATGCATTTAAAAAAAAAAATCTTCATCCAAACGAGAGCTCGTCCAACCCCTCGCTGTCTGGAGACACTCATTCGAAACCCACTAACATGGGGACGCTAATGTAAAGTAAGACGAAATGTAATTAACGCGAGGACACATATTAGAGGAGCTCCAATGTTCCGCTTCTCTCCACAGGACTCCACAGTTAGTCAGTCATCCTCCACCACCATGACATTGCCATTAAGCTCATAATCAATGATGGCCCAATCAAAGACGTTGCCTTTGGGGACTTTGTGGCCGTAATGCCAGGCTTGGATCATGCTCCCGGACAGGACATAGTCCCACATATTCACATCAGTCATCTCCCCGACGAAGCTCTGCAGAGCCTCCAAGCCACCGAGATGTTTGTCGGGGTCCTGCCCCAAGAGGACGGTGCCTTCGGGACGGATGCTGTGTCCCGGTTTGTATATTTGGTAGGTACTGCGCTTCCCATCTACCCAAAAGGCAGCGAGGCCGGCGACAGATTCCCAGGTCAGGCAGAGGCTGGTACGAAACGTGCCCAGCAGCGGGAGGGCGAAAGAAACGCCGTCCCCGCTCATGTAAAACGAGACGCGTCCGTCTTTCTCGCGCCACACGTTGAGCTCGTCGTAGTCGGCCGTGCGGTAGGCGAACAGGATGATCTGGCGCTCTTCGGGCAGCTCGGTGGCCACGCGCATGCACAGGGTGAAGGCCTTGAGCGCCATCTCCTTCTGCGGCATCAGCGTCACGTAGCTGAAATCCGTCTCGTAAGGGAAGACCAGGACTTTGCTGGCGAGACCCACTGGAGCAAATGGGACAATCGGGTCATTTTGTCACCGACAATCGCATGACTCCACGTGACACGACTGTTAGTGTTTTTGAATACCACAAACAAGTTAGGCCACAACCCTTCGACGGCTTGATCTGAAAGACAGATCCAAAGCAACACGACCAAACCAGGATCATTTTACCTTTCCTAGTTGAGGAGTAGGCCAAAGCAAACATGGCAAATAGAAGCACGGCTAACATACGGATATTCTGCAAACAACACACACCAGTAGTCAGTGCACAAGTCGCCAAATCTTGTTGGAAAATCCACTTACCATGATGGCCATGATGTGCGCGGGTCTAGTCAAAGTAATGGCCTTTTCTGTCCTCTACCCTCCTTGTACCGGCCGTGATGTCAGCAAAGACAATAGGCCCAGTGAGGGATTGATACGCGCACACACAGACTTCACAGATGTGTGTTGACATCCAACCCTTTGCGACTGAGGGCCACAATGCCACTTACATCATAATAAAAGCACAAGGGGAGAGCCCGCTTCAAATTGTTTGAAGCATATTAAAAACAGTTCAATAGCTGCAGGTCAATGTAAGCAGTCTAGTCACTTTTTAAAAAAAATATAATTACAAAGTCTTTTTACTGTGAAACTAGTAAATTAGTAAGTACTGAGCTGAATATGACGTTAAGAAGTTAACATTGGAGTTCAAAAATGACAATTTTGAAGCAACTTGATTTTTGAAGTTATGATTTCTGGACCTTCATTTGACAACGCAAACTATAAGAGAACAAATCATTTCCAAAATATTTGAAATAACTGTCATTTATTCACAGGTTCATGTCATCTGCAATGTCGTATGGCTGTCGTAACCGTTAACCTTCTGAATTAAAGTCATACCAAAAATACGACACCAATGTGGAGCATGGGTTAAAGGAAAGTCAACCTCATTTTTTTTTTTTTTTAAATAACTTGTATGTGCCCCCTCGAGTTCCAAACACGGTATTCTGATTAATATTGCATTTGTGGAATGAGTTAAGCAACAAAATTCACCAGTTTTTATTGATCACTGGGGGCAGCCATTTTGCCAGTTGCCGTCAACGGGTTCAGTCAACTGCAAGTGGCAAAATTGTCTCCCCGAGATGGATTTAAAAAAAAAAAAAAAAAGGTGAATTTTGCCTGTTTAACAGTTTCGGCTCGTCGGGCTGCACAAAAAATATTCAAGAAAATTGGGGGTTGATGTCTCTCGAATGATACTTCAGTGTCCAATACCACAGTAAAAAGAAAAACAGGACCTTCATGTTATCAACATATCTACATTTAATACACTTTTAAGCTGAAATACGTCAAGAGAATCAAAGAACCATCTTTCTTCAAAAACTAAGACAAGCTAATTCTTTACACCTTCTGAGAGCCACCGGGCTAGAAGTTCCGTCAACTCAAAGAACTGTTACAGAACCTCCGGGAAAACGGAAGTATGCGTGACAGACGATGCGCTTCCAGCATTTTTAACAAATTGGAGGATGACACGGACGTTTTAGGCTTATGGATTCGCTCCCAACTGGTGATTGTTTTTGCGAGCCGTCAAGGAGACGCTTCAAATTAACAGCAATGACGAGCGGGGTCCGACAAACCAAATGCTTTTTTGTGTTTGTAGTAAAGAGAGCAGTCACTTTGGGGGAGATTTCACGGCGCAAGTGACAAACGTTGCCGTTTAAAGCTCGTGTATGCGTCAACCTCAGCTGACATCAAGGAATATGCAGCAATGCTGCTCTGATTTCAAAAAGTGTCCTGTTGAAAGAGATTTTTAGCGCTAAACACAGAATGCATACATTCATCTCAATTGTCTTCACTTAAGTGGCTAGCAAGCCTTAATATCCATCTTATGGTCCATGTACTACTACACTCTTTGCTTTAATTAATAAAAATTCAGTGAGTACAACTTCAGTATACGAATGGGACAATTACATGTTACTGGTGAGGCAAAAATGTGCATGAGGTGAAAAGAGAGATATAACAAATTATTCTCGTCAAGATCTTGGAGCGTGCAATTCGTGTGAAATTCACCTCACTAGTAACGTGTTCTGGTACACCAAAGAAGTCCTACTCAAAGAGGACAAAGAGGATACTAGTACACAGTTCCTAAGCTGGATATGGAATAAATGCTCACATGCATGATGCGACAAGAACTCACTAAAAATGTCAACGCACACAGCTTGGGGTGAGGGATTGTGGCGCCACCTACAGGTGGAGCTGACAACTGATAAACACAGTTTAACTTGGAATATCTTTTTTTTTTTAACCACCGCTCCCCAATGACATTGTGTAAACTTGCATACAAAGTGGTCACATAAAACGATTTTTTTTTTTTTTTTTGGCATAGTTACCATTTCAGGTCAAAGTGTTAATAATGAATAATTCTGATTTGTTTTCTTTTGACAGTCACGGGAGCATTCAGCATTCGGTGATTGTGGCACTGGAGATAAAAATGGATAAAAGTAGAGGGAAGAGACCTGAGAGCGACCATACATTGGGGAGCGAAAAAGTAAACTGAAGTAGACAACGTTAAAGGGAGTAGCAGGCCACAAACACAGCCTCACACATTTGGGACGCATAGAGAACGGGACGGGCTACGAGGTCCGCGTCGGCTTCCCGGTGCCAAATTGTGACAGTTCACATCCAGGCAAGGCGCCACATCTCTACAGTCTCGCATAAACTCCAGATGGACAAAAAAAGGGAGAGGGGATCCATCTAGTAGTCCTCCACCCATCCGTTCTCCTGGACAAAGGCATCGATGACTTCCTTCATGGCCAGGTTGGGGATCAGCTGGTCCTGGGTCAAGGGGCTTCGAGTGACCGGGTCGAAATGGCCCACTCGCTAAAGGGTTAAAACGGGATGTTGAAATTGCCGCAAAACTACAACACTTATGTTCTACTCGCGAGTAGAGCTTTAAACCAAGGAAGGGGGGGGGGGGGGTGTAGCATATGAGGCAAACAGCCTTTTTTCTACTTAAAGTTTTACTTTCAGTTTGGTTCTAGCTTGATTTTTTCCCCCATTTAGATTCATTACTACCAGTTTGAGGAAAAACATTTTTTTCTTTTCCCCATTTTGCTTTCGGGACCAACCATATGCCGAGTGTCTTATGAAGCCCGTACCTCACTGAGCCGCGAGAGTTTGCACACAGAGAATGTTGGTATTTTGCCAGGGCTTCTAACATTATGCAAGCGGTTGCAAAAAAATTGCAAACAGAGCTTCTTGAAAGATTATTTTGATACATATCTCGATACATGCGCAGCAATACAAGAACGATCAAGTAGAATTATGATTTGATTCAATATGATGCAGCAGAATTCAAAAGGGTAATGCAATGAGGTTCTTGTGGTCATTTTTAAATACATGAACTTACTTGACAGTATTGAAAACAAGACATTTCATTCAAACACCAAAGAAATTAATTTCTTGGTGTATCGATGCACTCGCGTTAAATTAGCTCAACCAAGCAATGGGTTGTAACTTAAAAACTTTCAAGTTGGGGCAAATCAATGCTCCACTGTATTTGATGTTTAAGATTTGCCTACAGGTTTCTTAATAACTGCTATGTTGAATTGTGTTTCCTTTTAAAGCAACTAATCACTAACAGGTCACAACTTTGACCAGAAAGCCATTTAGATGACTTGAGTTGTTTAACATTTGGTCGGGCTAGTCCCCTGCTAAGTGAGTGTATTCGGTACCTGGAGGTGCTCTTCAATGTCTTTGCGGTCATAGGTGATCCCACTCGGTGTGATGCACGGCTCCCTCATTAGCTCAAAACTGATCTTTCCGCACAGATAGTCGGGAATCTCCCGTTTCTGTTGGGACAGGGTGCGTGCAGTGCTTGAGACTCACTTTGAGAAATTTTAATATGTACAAAAAGGCCCTTAGTGACTGCAGCCTTTAAATTTCAATTATGATCATTAACCAAAAAAAAAAAAAAAAAGGTGTCATGATTGCTTTGCAGATGGTACTCACTTTTCTCTTTTCATCCACCTGCGAGAACAACTCATCCATGTCCATTAAGTACTTGTCCTGATTGGGTCATAGATTAGGAACTAATTATTAAAATGTATCACGGTCACAAAATGGAGGTCACCGACATATTCAAACGTACATGTTTGGATGCAATCTTGGCCACATCGCCACCAATGTGATCGTCATCCTGCTTTTCTTTGTAGTCTTCAAGTTGTCTGCGGTACAACGTGACAGTACATTAGTCATCTGTTGAAGAAAGAAAAAAAAAACAGGCTTGCTCACTAGACGCCCTCACCGCTCCTTCTCTGCTAGTATGAGTTTGCTCAAGTAGGCGTGAAGCGCGTTCTCCTGGTTGATGCGCTTCTCCTCGATGCTGTTCCAACGCTTCTTCTTGGCGATGCGCAAGGCGCCGGGGATGTCGTCACCAAAATTCAACCTCTGTTCCTTTGCCAGATTGTATGCTACAAAAAATGAAAATAAACAGCACATTTTTAAACCACATTTTAAAGACATTTGTGATTTTTTTCCCCCCCACTGCTGAGTTTATTCGGACCTTTCTGCAGGTTCCCGATGGCTTCGTCGTAGTTCTCCAGCTCCAGGTGACACTGGCCCAGGAAAAAGTGGGCCTTGACCGACTGGGTATCCAGCTCCAGAGCGTGCTTACAGTCGGCTAGAGCCTTGTCATGCTGCTGCAGCTTCACGTGGCAAAGGGCTCGGTTAGTGTAGTACACTGCCACGGAGGGGTTACGGTTCTGGAAGGCAGGACATCACACCAGCGTTACACATAGACATTAGAAGGAACATATGTGTTCATGACAAGAGAATTTACTCACAATGGCCTTGCTGTAGCATGTCGCAGCCTCTTGATACTTGCGGCAGAGGAACAAGCGGTTCCCCTGCTCCTTTAGCTCCTGCGCGGTGGAACTCTTCTCCGGGCTGCCGGCCATCTTCTCCACCGGCTCCGCGGGGCCCGCCTCGCCCTGCTTCCCAATCCTGTTCCCCGTCTCTTCGGCTGGCTCAACCGACAGGCTCAAAAAGGCCCTGTCCCCGCCTGGATCTCCAACACTGTCCACCCCAAAGACAGCATGTGGGTTAGTTCCCGCAATGCGTGTCCTTTTAGCAAACAAACAACAAAGCGGATCTTTTGGGGTTATTTCGCTGACTGACAGGCATTAAAGACAGCAGGGCGAGGACAACCGACGTGTTAACTCTTCGTGAGACGGACGTCAGCAATATCTCGAGAAAACAAAAAACACTTTCAAGTTTAGAACACACACGGAGCAAGTGGAAAGGTTGCCACTTGCGTCCGTTTATCAAAGCGTTGACTTTACGCTGAGTAATGGACGCTCGCTGGTTAGCCACCTAGCACAATGCTATCGTGACAATTCACTTGGCGATGCATAATAGACGAAGCAATGCTATTAACACTGCAGACAATGAACTGTTAATGAAACCACAGTTGGGCAAAGCCAGTCATACAAAAATAACAGCGGGCCGTTAAAAACCCGATTAGCATTAAGCTAACAACAACGCTAAATTAGCTCGAACGTTCGGTGGCTTTTATTTATGTCATGGCGACGGCAGCAGTTCAGTTTACTCGTGTTAAATAGCGGTAGTTAAATTGCTCACCTACCGAGAGACGGCTCACATTCAAACTGTTTTTTAAAAATAAATATTGGTTTTACAATGTTTCTGGATTAAATTTCTCTCTCGTGAGCAATCATGACAGGTTGTTGTTCTGCTGACGTCACGCGACGGAAGCCGCAATGGGCACTTTATACGCTGGTTTGATTACTTAGATGACCTTTCATTCATTAAAGTCCGTCTTTTGCGTGTATAGCTATCAGTATACTGTATTGAAAGAGAAAGACCATATCATATTCCACACAAAAAAACCTGAGCATATTTCAAAAGGTGCAGTACAGAGTAGAACCAAAAGAGGGCGCTCTACACTCATCTATATTACAAATCAATTTTGTTTTAGGATTAGATGAGGAAGATGCTTTACCACTAGTCCACAGTGGTATCTTATTTAATTGATAGGTTCTGACTTGTTCCCATTATTATGGCTTAAGATCCTGTGCAATGATATTAAAGTAGAATCAAGTCACATCAGTAATATATTTTTTTTCTAGGGGCATCCCACCCATGAAGAAAATGCACATCAATCTATAGATGACCTCCTGTGCCCTCTATGGGCCTTTATAATACAAAGAACATTCCGATTTAGCCTGGGGTGACTTAGCAAGCTAGTGATTGTCACTTTTATCCCAGGTTGCGAAGCCTCTGCAAAGGCTTGAGTGAAGATTAGTGCACATCCCTAAAGCAAACACACTGGGAAATAAATGAGTGGAGTAAAGGCGGGGGGGGAGTGGGGGTACATGCACCACTGCTGTGTGTGTCCCCAGCTGTGTTTACTCATTTACGGCAGTCGGATCCTACAGAAGTCCGACCCAACCTAGGACCACTAGCACAGGGATGCTAAATGTTTGGCTACAAGGTCATCGCAATAGATTGGCAGCATGGAGAAGGAATTCAAAGTCGTTTCAAGTGTTTACATTTAAACCGGTCGTCATTGTGTCTTCTGTCCCAACCGCCGTTGCCGCTCCACTCCCTTCAAACCCGCTGCACCAGCTGGCTGAGGTTCCCGTCACCTTGGCAACAAGATGAGGAAGTTGCCCAGCTCCTCTGGCACAGCTCAAAGGCAGCCACTTCCTGATTGATTCTCCCTATGTGAGCCGTAGTCGCTTTCCCGTTTGGTTATGGTGCCAAAAAAAGCGCCTGACAAGCCAAAAAGGACGAACACAGTCTTCTCAGGTTCAAATGGGCAAAACAAAAGCAGCATTCATCTATATGGCCGGCCCTTTGCTGAGTGGGTTTGCTCATTTTGACAGAGGAAGAGGCTCATAGACTCTTTGCAAAAATGGTTGAATGCAGGATGAACGCCGACGTAAAATAATGATGCAAGTTGAGGTTATTCAGAAAGCGCGCGTGGTTCCGCTAATTAGCCTCCATTGTTTTACCCACAACACGAGCGACACGGTGCAAACTGTTTACCTTTTGGATAAATGTGTCAAAAGAAATGCAAATGTTTAACACCTGCTCACAAAGTTTGCAACCGCCCTTTACATGGCAGGAGAGGACATTTGCATACAAACAGAAAAGGAAAATTTAAAATAATTGAAACCAAAAAAAAAGTGTTATTTCACTGTTTATCATTAGTTATATTTCCTTACCTGTTTTCCTTCCTGACAAAAATGGAGAAGTGTTGCAAAAGTCACACACACCTTCCTTCTACAAGATGATTGCAGCTCCTCTCCAGCAAGTTGACTGGCTCACTCGCATGAAACCTGTAAAAAAAACACACACAATGACTTCCATTTAAAAAGCTTTGTTTGTTTTGAAAAAGCTGCTTTGTTTTTACAGAAATCCTCCACAGCCCTTGGGGGGTGGGGGGACAACACACACACACATGCACAGCACCTTCGTAAAACACACAGCGTGGATTGATATGTGGCGGCTTGGGGGCTGGATGGCGGCTGCTGTTGTGGTTTGACTGGCATGCGGTGGAGGAGGGGGACTCGTCTACAATGGAGTTAAAATTTTGGAGGGAAATCAAACCTCTTGGGACTGACTTCGGCTGGGGATGCGGAGGGAAAGTTCTCATCACATCTTTTACTTATCTTTAAAAAAAAAAAATCTTAATTTCTGATTGGGAGGAAAAAAAAACATTTAAATCCTTTCCAGATTACGGATATTGCCAAGTGAATCCAAAGTTTGACGTACGATGACTTTTTATGAAAGACTATTTTGGCTCGTATGAAACATCAGTTGAGATAATCAAGATATAGGCTCACTTGAATAACACTTCTTTAACATTTGCACAATCTATGAGGAATCTTGAAAGTTGTGAATGCAATCAGCAGGGGCACCCAGAAGTTACTTTGCCCCCCTCTCTTGGACCACCGCACTGTTGCCCCTCCCTCCACCTCCTACCCTTAACTCCCGAATGTCCCCTTGGGTCATGCTCTCAGGGTCACCAATGCCCCCCCCCCCCAGCCAAAGACATGCATAATGAGCTTGGGGCTAATTGTGTGTGAGCATGACATGTATGCAATTCTAACTTTTTTGATGTATCATGTGGTACGTCTTATAAAGTCATCAAATTGTCACTCTCAAACTCAACCTCACTGAATACGGCTGGTCTTCAACCGGGAAGTGTGTTGTCGGCAGATTCCAAATTGGACACTAATCAGATCAGCGCGAGGGGTTTGACTAATGACCAATGACAAGCACCGAACCCTGAAGGAGAGGAGGAGTCGCAATGGTTCAGGGACTTTGGGGGTCTGGAGGACTGGCGGGGGCGGGCGGGTCAAAGGTGGAGCTTTCAGAGCCGCTCAATCGAAGCACCATTAAAAAGTTTCCTTCTGTGATTCCTCCTTGTAGCATGGAGGTTCCAATCGATGCACTCGCCTCGACGCTGCACCTCCCAAAGTTCTCTTATAACTACGATCAGCTAACTTTGCCTCACTAATACCAGGAACTACGCTATCCTGATCAAGGGACGTGTTTTCCCCCAAAACCGAGATGCGTTATGTCATGATTAAAGTATGTCGGAACGTTCTGTCTACGAGCTTTGTTTTCCTACGCCTGCCGTCCAAATTTCCATCACAAACATCTCACCCCGAGTGACCCTTTGCTTTCTGTCGGTGAAGAGGCCCTGATTAGCCTGCATACATGTGCAGATAGGCCCAAAATCCGCCAGACCGAGTGTGTGTGTGTGTGTGCACGCATGAATGTGTCATTCGGGACAATCCTCCATGCTCCAATTATTCTGTTCCTTTTTGCATCCGCTTTTCCTTCGCACCAAAGTGAAACGCAACTGAATAATATAATGTTATCCGGTTTGTTTCGAGATATATTAGGTGTGTGTATACTTGTCGTCCACACCTGTTGAAAGCTTTTAAATCCACCTGCCTGCATGAGAACGTTGCCGCCAAACACCAACACACCCTGAGGGACGAGTGAACTGATACCCCTGAAGAAAGAGACAGGTGGGGGGGGGGGGGGGGGGGGACTCACCGGTGGAGACAGGGAGTCACCCCAGGGCTCCCCATTTTCTTTTAACAATGGAAGCACCAGTGGATGCACCTAAAAAAAAAAGACAGGTAACAATGATGAGCCGCGGGTGATTTTTTTTTGTTTTGTTTGGAGGTGCAGGTGGTAATAAAGCAAAGACAACGCCGGGGAGAGGCAGGGTGGGGGCTTTGGGATGCGGTTTAGGTCACCAAAGTAGACTGAATGGCGCTGATGAAAGATAGCGCGACATAAAACGGAGGCTTCACATTCATGTTTGGTGTGCAATTACGCTCACAGCCAGTGTCCATTGAAAGGTGAATTATCATCTGGAGGATCATTATGACGAGCTTTAATCTTCTTATTTTCACTCCCAAATTCCTTTTTAAAAAGGATTAGAGTCATTGTGTTATTTCTAGTCGCTACTTTCAATTCCAATCGTGTAATATTGATAAGTTATATAGTCACGATGGCGCGCTAACTAGCTAGCTAGCTCGATGGATAGATAGAGTACGCATACATTGTTTATACTGTGGTCGTAAAAGTAATTTCACGACGTGCATTGTTTCACGAGGCAAATTTCAGAGTCGTATAATTTTATGAAGTCTCGAAAATGAAATTCAACCCACGGGAACGGCGGCGAGCGTCACGCCGACCGCCGTCCGCATTCTCCACGGGAAAAATGGTGAGATTGAGCAGCTGTCGAGTTCTTTATCAATTTTTGCCGCATGAAATGTGACCCGACTGTGTGTAATGTTAGAACAGGGGGATGAAGTCAAGGTTAGTATGAGGGGCCATCAAGGATATAATTCAGCATTACACACATGGACACACACTACTAAATTTGGTAGTTCAGTAGTGTGTGAGATGTAATTCCGAAATGTGTCCCTAATGGGCCCTCATAGGTCAGCGCATTGGCATGTGTCCATTGTCAGTGCAGGGTCTTATTGAAGGAGGGGGGTCTTAAAGTTTCGTTCCAAGTCTGTTTGTGCATGTGTGCAGGAAGGCTAATTACATTGTGCACGGCCCAGGATGACCTTTGCTGACCGCACTCAATTGTGAGGAGGATGAGGAGGAGGAGGAGATGAAGAATAGTCCTGCAACAAAAGGAGGAAAGACTGAGCATGCATTCTTTTGGGCTTTTGCACTTTGTTGCACTTTGAGTGTGCAAGGGTGAAATTTGTCGACACTTAAATGAGTCCAAGTCAGCATAAAAAAAATAATAAAATGCTTTACTGTCTTGCCTTGGAAGCTGTTTTTAAATAGATAAATTAAATGCCCCAAGAGGGAATAGAAGCCTTTTTTGGATAAGATAGTGTGCACCCGTCAGATAAATAAAATGTGATTTAACTACGGGCCGGGGTATAAACACAAATAGATTTCACAATCACTAAAAATGAAGATGACTTTGAAGTTTTAAATAATCAATTTGCAATGGGACCAATTGAAGGACCGATTTTGCCCGCCAAAATGATGCATCTGGCCTGAGCGCCAAAATTCCGAGCTTTTGTCGTCTTCGCCATTGTGCTTCGATAACGCCCTATTCAAATGTGGACGTGGTGGGCAACGCCAACATCTGTCTTCCTTGTGGACATATGCAAAGCACTTAGACTAGCCATTGTCAATTTTTAGAGGGACCCTGCGTCTTGAGTTAAGTTTCCCTCCAAATTGATCCGGCCAATTAGAAGCAGTGGCGGGGGATGGGTGGCCTCTCTAAAAAGCTAAAGACTTTGCAGACAGTGGTGAACCTCTGTCTGACCCCCCACCACACCCAGCTGGGCTCAAACAACAGCCTCTATCGAGACCCCCGGCAGGCCTGAGGCTGGCTTGCAGATAACAATACACTCAGCTGGATTCCAAAACTCGGGATGGGGAGTCGACGTTTCCAATGAGAGCCGGGAAGTGAAAGCGCAAGCGGGTTTGCCTCCAAAATGAAACAAAGTCGATAACGATATGATGATGTTCAGGATGACCTCTCACAAAAATGACAGAAACGCTTACTTCGGCGTATTATCGCTCCGGTGGCATATTTGTAATATGCAGAATAGTTTTTTTTTGGCTTGTTTTTAAATGAAGCGCCTCTTGTGTTCATTTTGGACACCTGCGGCCTGCCTCATCCCTTCACTCAACAAATGGACTGTCCCCGGGGGCACACAGCTGTGACCTCTGAACCCAGACGCTATAATTAGGTTATATATAGAGCTGACGGATGCATAAAGTGGGGAAAAAAGTCAAAGGGTAGAGCAGCGCAGGCCACGAACGGAAAAGTAGTTTTCAAGAGACTGAAATATTCCGTACAACAATGATGAATGGGATTAAATGAGTAAAGTAAAACTAGCATTGATTACATTACATTTACCACAATGATTCCAAAATCGGATATTTGAAGGTGGGATCCTAATGGAGAAGATAAAAAGCACACCAGGGTGACATGAGAGTATTGTGACAGTGAAGCTAAGTGATCTATTACATGTTTGGAAAAGCATTAGGGGGCGTTCTCATGGCGTCTCTGTGCGTTTCCAGCTGCGTTTGCCATCCGGGCTTTCTGTTTATCTGCTGACTTGTACTCGCCCCCCCCCCTAAAAAAAAAAAAAGAAATTTACTGTCAAACAAACAAACGCGCATCAAGATCCTGAGAAAGCGCAATGAGAAAGTAGGTGTCATTTTTCACATGTGACTCTCACGATGGGGGGGCTTGGGAGTAAAAATCAGAGGTGGGAGTAAATCATAAGTCTTAGCCTCCAAGTCCCAAGTTACTGGGGCGAGACAAAAAAAATAAAACAATAAAAATCTGGCTTCCTGCTATGGCTAATACATGAAAGGAAACAGTACTCACAGTCATGTATTCTTTATCCTCTGTGTGGATCTGAGATAAACTGAGGCGTCCAGGCAAGCTGCAGCACAATGTTCATTCAATTTCTGGAAAGTGGAATAAAAATGGATTTAAAACACACACATGTTTTTTTGTAGGCTAGAACATAATGGGCTTTTCATTCATTTAAAAAAAAAATGACAAGGTCATGTAAAAACCTTCATTGGCTTTCCCATGACCAAAGCGAGCAAGTCAAACAAAAAGACGCAAAACAAGCAGTCAAGGTTTGCCAGCAAAGTGCAGGAATGCTGATTATCGGCGCGGCGCGACAAGATCTCATCACCAGCAGATAGATAGATGACTCAGTGCTGGAAAACAAACAGGAGCCAGGCCAGATCAGACGGATTAGCCCTGATGTGCCATGGGAAGCGAGCCAACAGTCATGGGAAATGCTCAAGTTTTCATTGGACGCTTTTTCAAATGATGCAAGTTCAACTTGGCCGTATTGAAATGTTGCGCAAGAATCCACTTGAATTGGAGACAGTCAAGCCTAACTTGAATGTTCACTTTCCATCGTTGAATGAAATTCTCAATACCAGCATCACATTTTGAGTTCAAGGGCCGCAAATTATTTTTAAAGCAGGCAAGGCCAGTCTAGTTTCACAATAATGACAGAAAATATATTTCTCATAAACCTAATTTATTTTAGTCATAATGAATGTTATTACTAATTCACAAATTACATGTCAATAAAATGAATAAAATCAGTTCAATTGATGATTATTTGAATTTTTTTTGGTTTGCGTATATAAAAAAACATTTGAAAAATGACCTATTTATATTAAAAATCATCGAGATCAGTGAATAAAAGCAATACATTTTTATAAACCAATTCCTGGAAAACAACTACATATATTACACAAATTTTGAAAACCATTTTTGGTACCTGATTCAAAAACAAAGGAGGGGGTGTGGGGGGACGTACGTGTCCCGCGAGCCATCCTTTTCCCACAGCAAAACTTCCCACAACGATTCTTTGGGAAATGTTTCAGCATGAGGAAGTGCTAAGGGAAAGTTACACACATGTCAAGGTCCTATAAACACTGTTGACACCACACTGTTACTACATCCTCCCCATGTTTGCACTCGCACAAACACACACTGGAATACAGAACACTGAGCAAATACACAAACGTCTCACACTTGAACGGCAACTCTCGTATGCGTACAGCGACGCTGTTTGAAGACCTTGTCATTGGCGTGCAGGTGAGACCACGTTGGGAATTCGGTGTGCCATCAAAAGCAGCATTGTTTTGGACGTAGAGTGGAAAAGACACCGAAAGTAAAATTTTATTAGATACGGATAGATAATGAAAATCGTTTCTGTTAATAAAATGTGCAGATCACAATATTTCTTTTTCTATAGGATGTTTGTATTTGAGCTACATTGATAAATTCGGTCAGGTTGGTCAATCCACGCAATCGCTTGACATCACCGAGTTTTGACATTAATGGATTCATTTTTGCAACCCCCCTGTCTGTGGTGTGCTTTGAAATAACCCGCAGGAACACCAAAGCTCCATCCCGCCGGAGACAATAAAGCAGCTGGATTTCTGCAAATGAGCCTTTGTGCCGGCCCAGCGGCCTTGTCATAACTCCATCAACGGGCCTTGACTTTGATCACGCACACCCAAAAGTCACTAAGAATGGATGGAGGTGGACAAAAGAATATTTCATTTGCTTCTAAATACCTCGGGGGGGGGGTTCACCGGACCGCCTATCACCAACGCTGTGGCACTTATCTGAAAATAAGATTAGAAATGTTTATCATCACTTAACACAAATTGAGATCAAATATTTTAAACTACATTTACATAGAGTTGGGGGAGAGGGAGGAAGACTCGGCTCGCTGGCATTGTTTCACTTTGCTGTATATGCAGTGTGGGGGCCAACACAATGGAGAATTGTAACATACTTGTGCACTCCTTCTTCAGGTCACACCATATCACCCCCTGGTCCTGAGTCCCTTGTGAGTGCCCCACCTCCAAACTCCACCCTTCGCCCTCCCACTTGTGAGAGTGGTTTAAAGTTTCCTGCCTCTGCTTCTGATTGGTGGCTGAACTTTCTTTAGGGGGGAATAAACTTTGGAGCTTGACTCAGTGTGGCGCAGACAGACAGGCGGGTCGGTCGGTTAGGAGACAAGTTCTCTTATCTGAAGAGGATGCAACACTATGGCTGTGAAGTCAGATAACATTAGATTGGTTTTATAAAAGAGCTCTTATTTGGATTATTTGATATAGTTTGTTTTAAAGCTTGCATCAGCTATATTTGAGGATGCATCTTTTGGGGATTTACACCATTTGGATTTTATTCCACGCAACCCTGTGCAACTATTCGGAGGATCAGTGTAGCTGGAGAGGGAGGCAAGTATTCATTTAGTCTGAATTATTATTTTTGAATTACATCGGTGCTGCAGGTGGTTGGTTTAAATGTTGCAAGACACTGCTTGTCTGACCGCAACAAGTTGAGACGTGTTGGCCATTAGGGGCCATCTAGATGTTTTCAAGTCCTCATGGTGGTGGAGGGGTTTGACGACAGGAGGGGTCCAGACACACAGGAGACTGAGGGGATTAATTTGCGAGCATGCACTCTTCATGCACTGTTGGACTAGGAATAATATTCCAACTGTTATATTCTGGAAGGGGGGGAGGGGTTGTATGTGGAGAGCAGGGCTGTGATTCGCAAACTTGCCAACAGGCGGCCTCAGTCGTTCTTAATTAAGAACCCTTGTCAAGTTGAATTTTAATGAAGGAACACGTGGTGACTTCAGTTGGACAGCTCATAGAAAAAAAAAAACAATTAAATGATATTAAATATGTCAGGTCGACAAAAAATTTAACTTTAAAGTTTGAATTTGTATTTTAATGGGCTGCATGGTGTACTAGTGGTTAGCATTTCTGTCTCGCAGTTTTGGGTTTGAATCTCACCTCGGACCTTAGCAATCCAATTAACCTGTCAGACTTTTAAGTGACAGCACGGTATCATAGTGGTTGGCTTTTCCATCTCACAGTTTTGCTGTTCTGGGTTTGAAGCTCCGATTTAAAATTGGCTACAGTTTTCCTGGTCAAATAATTTTCCTGTTTCTTCTTTTCAGTGGTTTGTCCCAGCAGCAAGGCAGCGTGGAGCAGATCTCCCTCCACTGCTCCGAGGGCACCCTGGACTGGCTGTACCCCAAAGGAGCCCTTCGCCTCACGTTATCCCCCCGCTTGCCCTCGGTGGCGGTAGGCCCCGGGGGCGGGGCGGGCGGCGGCTCGGGCCTCATCACGGCCTGCGTCAAGCCCTCAGAGCATTTCCACGGTGCCCAACTCTACCTGGAGAGGGACGGTGTGCTGGAGCTGCTGGTCGGGGACCGGCCCGAGTCGTCCCCGCCGCCGAGGGTGCGCTGCTTCAACCGCCAGCCAGGGGAGAAGGTGGCGCTCTTTATGCAAGCGACGCCTCACCAAGACATCAGCCGGCGTATCGCGTCCTTCCGATATGAGCTGAGGGGGGACTGGACTGCCCGACTGTCACTTGACTCCAACCAGATCAGTACTGTTGGTGAGTTGTTCAAGTGAAGGCCAAAAAGGCTGCTACCTTAATGCTAGTGCTAAATAGCACATACAGTATTTTGCCATGCTATGGAACAAATTGAACACGACAATATAATATATAATATCATAAGTAAGCAGTCATATATTCTTTATCCTCTTGCAAAGAATGACTGACTACAAGTGCCGTACTGATAAGCAGAGAGGAGTTGAGTACAATATTAGAATTATTTTTCCTGATTAAAATACAATTTTGGTTGCTTTTTTGGGATAAGGTTGAAACGGATTAATGACATTTTCAATGGGAAACGAGGATTTGAGGATTTCGCTACACTGTTTAAAATCCCGCTCCTGTTATTTGATCAAGAAATGCGCGTGTCTAACCCAACAGCCATGATGGAAAGTAACCCCAAAACCTCATAACGCCTGATTGATAATTCCGAGCAGGCCTCTGTGGGTTGATTGGATTTTCCAGGAGGAAGTGGGCAAACTCTCCCAAGACTAAAGGCATGTTGGTTTGGAGCAGAAAAAGTGGGGAGTAGGGAGTGAGAAAGGGAATTGGGGGGAGGGGTTACAAAAGCTCACTATGTGGGGCTTTCTCCAGAGTCCACAGCTCTTTGAATGCATGCTGCTGAAACATTCTGGGATTACTGCCGTCTCCTAGGTAACAGAGGCCTCTCCCCAGCTGAGATGCTCCGCTCTTTTGTTGAGCTGCCTCGCTGTGGGTAGACTTGTCTGCAGCCAGAGACCGACAGCCCCCCCCCCCCCACCCCCTTAGCCGATCACATTAAGTTTGCTTTGGGACTGGAGAGGAAGGAATCTCATTTATCAAGAGGGGGTTCACTGTGGAGAATGTGTAGGGTGGGATAAGGGCCTCCAGTGAACCACAAGAACTATTAAAATGTGTCTTTCCCCCCCCGCCCGACACTTAAATTCCCTGGTTTGGCTTTAGTTTTGCTATTTAAAGTAAAGTCATTCTTTTTTTTTTTTTTTTTTTTTTATGACCATGATTGTGGTTCGTATCTTTGAAGTCCAGCCCTGCTCTCTCTCTTTTGGCCCCTGGAAGCTTTGTCGAGGTGTGATTGCAGACACCCAGAAAGTTCTTTTTAGGGTGGGGGGGGGGTTTAGTTTGGCCTGTAAATGTGCAGTGGAGACTGTGCACCTATAAAGCCTCAACTGTAAAAGTAGCAGCTGCCTGTTAGCGGTTGGCCCTAGCTTTGTTGCGCACATTCCTTAGCATGTGCTTTTCATCTTGATTCCCTTATTAGTATGCACGGTATGTGTTTTTTTTTTTTAAAGATTTATGCGAGCTCGCTAACCGATTCTCCTTCTGTTTCATCCTCAGAAGCGTGCAGACCCTGCAATGACACGGAGATCCTCATGGCTGTGTGTACCAGCGACTTTGGTAAGCCTAATATTGGGAATTTTGGCCCTGATTTAAAATCAAATTGAAACCGAGTCATCTTTAGGAAGGAGACATGGAAGGAAAAGACTCACCACTAATTTTAGGGTTTCCACCAGGGCAGCTCATAAAAATTCAAGAAGGTTCCAGTTGCCTCCATGCAATTTTAGTGCATGATCATGACGGCGATGACTTGAGAATCTACATAGAAGAACTATTGAGATTATGAGCAGACAAAATGGCTTTAGAGAACAAAACACATTCTACCTGGGTTTAGCTGTTCTCATGGTGACAACTTATATCGTGTTTTGTTTCTCCACAGTGGTGCGAGGTAACATCAGGACTGTGGAAGAGGATGAGAACCTGCGCGCCGCCGTCATCAAGGTCAGCGCCGCGAAGGTCTTCCGGCAAAAGTACGCCCTCTTCATCGGTAACGGTCGCATGGCCGCCCGGGGGGAGATTCGCACCCTTCTGCAGTGCGGCGTCAAACCGGGGCCCGGCAGCTTCCTCTTCACCGGTCGGGTCCACTTTGGCGAGGCCTGGCTGGGCTGCGCCCCTCGCTACAAGGACTTCCTGCAGGCTTACACCACCGCCAAAGCGGCCCAGCAGATTCCATGCGAACTTCCTGTAGACTGAAAGTTTGTCGCCGTTTGTCGACCATGCAGAACCGAGGCGGAGTGGAACGCCGGGTCGGCCCGCTTCATTCAACCTGTGGGAGAAACCACACAAAAGGGGCTGTGAAAAAAAATGGACTTTTCTTAAAAGCCATTTCAGTGCAATAACAACTCGTGGAGCTGTGTCGACAGCTTCCTGGTTGCCATGGAGAATTGAAGCAGTTTGTTAGGGGTTAAATTATTTCAGCCAGATGGGCCATCAAAAAAAACAATACTGCCCCACTTATATCAAATGGAGCACTACTGATTCCGAAGGCAGATTAAATTGACACGGCAACACAGAGGCTGAAATCTAATAGGACAAAGACATTTCTGAGATAAGCTACAAAATGAAGAGCGTATAAATGAATACAATTTTACAGAACAACAACAAAAATTACATTTAGACTCATTGAGAGTCACTGAAACTCAGGGAATGTACGGAAATGAATTCAGCCGGGACACAGGATACTTCCCGGCAGTCAAACGAGTTTTAGTTGGTTACATGAGCGGACAATTGCTGGTATTAAGGAGATTAGAAGAAAGAGGAAATTGCACTGAGTGAAAGAAAGGGAACAAATCGTGATGCTGCAAACACTAAAAAACCAAAAAATAAAAAAAATAAATATAAAAAGCAAGAATATGTAGCACAGACGTGCAGCTAAGAATTTAATATATGTGCATACCGATATTGTAAGCAGAAATAATAAGGCGTTGTCCCATTCTGACTGTTTTTGTCAATCACGTGTAAATAAGTTTATTCAATGGAACTGTTGACAAAATGTTTTCAAATGGAGAAAGCAAATCAAGAATGGGCGGGGGAAGTTGACAAATGTTTTCTTATGTGCACTACATCGTTAACGAGATCGTACCAAATGACTTTTAAGTGCCCATTTGCTGTGTATATGTGAATACAAACAAATGTAAATATGTGGATAAGAAAATCTAAATATGTCACTATTGTCTATATGTTTGTTTTTTTATGTTCTCAGTCTGTGTTATTCAAATATACTTTAAGAAAACACTTTTGACGTGTGTGTATTTTATTGCCATTCCAAAACATGAATTGAAGGGTGGAAAAAGTCAGCTCAAAGTGTTTCAGGTTCAGTTTGAGCTCAAGGCTAAACCTTTCTCACACATAAGTCACTTTGAGTAGCCATGAATACGACCTCGAAAGGCACACAACTAGAAGGCCAGCAGGATTTAGGGAGTGTGTGAACCTGTGTGTGTGTCCGCGTGTGTTGGAAAACAGACGTTGGAATTCTGTTGTCCTGGCTCTGCCATTTTCAGGAGCAAGGAAGCAATAAATTGCCATGAAGCGAGCGCCGTGGCAGGCACGTCTGAGCTGAGGTGCCACACAGTCGCTCGTTCCATCCTGACTGTGTGTGTGTGAGTGAGAGCGAATTGTGTGTGTGTCAGTTTTAAGGGCAAGTTGAAAAGTGCAGCTGACGCATCAGCGTGGCGCAATCGTATTGACAGAAGACACTTTGGGATTAGAAATCGGGCTTGCTGATTTCTTGAATGGCGAGTTCGAAATAAAATGGCCAGAAACTGGCTTGTAATTTCACCAGTGGGCATTTTGCATCGGGGCAATTGGGGCATTGCCCCACTCAATCCAGCAGATGGCACTGTGGTGAAAAAAAGCACAATGAAGAAGTTTGAAAAAAGGGAAACCTCCCCTGCCATTTAAATCCCTCTAAATCTTTAAACTATTATGTGACAATTCATCTTCTCCAGAACAGAAGGAAGGAATTTAATGGCTTGTGTCCCGTTTCAGCATATGGTTGATTAATAGTGACGAATAAACAGCTGTATCCTTGGCAACCAAACAGGACAAGTCTAGTGTGTCCGCCTCAGATCAGCCGCCACCAGCTGAGCGCAAGCACACTGGCATCCCGGATTCCCATTACACCCTTCGGACAGCTGGAACCGCAGGCTGGGAATTCTGTGACGCGGCCATGCAATCATTTCCATCCGTCAAGCTGCAGGAAAACTGACGGTGATGGATGATGTGTTTCATCCATCTAATCTTCTGATTATTCCGCTGGAAAACACGCACGGAATATACTAGAATAGTGAGTGGACTACAAATTGCACATTTTTGTGCAGGTGGACTTCTATTGACTCCTATGCATTAAGTGAGCCACTTATGAAAAAGGGGTCGAGTTCAATGTGGCCAGGGTGGGCTGAGAGGTGAGGTCAGAATGGAAAACAAGCAGCAGCACGTTTACGTGGCCACGTTATCCCTGTGAAGTGGTAAAGGGAGAAGAGTGAGGAGGCCCCTTTTGTTCCTCAAGAGGCTGCAGATGGCTGAAATCCCTTCCAAAATGTGCACCGAAAATCCATCAAGACAAGAGTGGACATGGTGCGAGGGGAGCAGCGTGGAGGTGGCCCAAGAGTGTGGGGGGGGGGGGGGGGGGGGGGGTCAAAGAAGCGTGCTGGGGAATGTTCCCGCCAAAATAGTTGATGAAAGGCTAAGGGAGTGAATGATGAAGGGGTAAACTCCTCACAGCTGCCATCCCTGAGGCGGACGTGAGTCAGCAGAGGGGTCCGACCACAAAACCAAAAAACACTAATAAGGCCACTTCGAGATTTGAAGCGTGTCATTATTGTGGCCAATGAACCAGATTTCAACTCACGGTGGCCCAACAAGTATTTACAGTGGATCTTAAAAGTCTACACACCCCTAATCACAAGAATTTGGATTAAAAGATGAGAAGGTTTCTTGATAGGTCACTTGAGTTCCTTTGTACTGTCCCGCACTGTGGAGATTTAAGTTACCTCCTATTGTACGACTTGTTGGTGAGTAAAGAGGTAGGAAGGAACGAAACTGCCAATCAAGCTTGTTTTGTTCTGTTACTAGTATCTCCTTGCACTCCCTCCTCCCCTTACCTGTTTTGTAGCCTCCGGGTAAAATGCGTCAACTAATACTGACTGGAAAGTACGTGAGAATGGTTGTGAAATATAAATGAATAATGATGCTTAGTTCTAAAATGAATCTACAGTCGTTGCTTTCTGTGGGCGTAAAAAAAAAAAAAAAAAAGGATTGAAGAGGATTTCACATTCAATAATGTTCAGCATCCTCTATTTGTTTTTATAAATAACTGCTACATTTGCTGGAACATGCACAGATGATGTGTCCCAAAGTATCCGGCCAATCTTTCCAGCTTTGCCTTTCGCTCAGCCGAAGCAAACATGTGCGCTGGAATTCTCCTCCAATTAAGACCGGGATTAACCAGGTCCAGTGTGGGAACAGGCGTGAGTGTGGGAAAGCAGAGGGGTCTCTCTCCTCCTTCCTTCCCTCAGCCTCATTCTCACTCGCTCGGGTCCATCCCTCCCCCGTCTGTCTTTCTCACCCTCACTGTATCTCGGCTTTACTATTCTCACCCTCGATTCTTTCCTTTTCTGAATTACTTTTTATTTGAGTCAAGCTTTCCTTCCAAACCTCCCCTCTCGTCCTTCTTTTTGTTATTATTTTACTTGTCATTATTTCTTTTTGCATGCAGCCACCCAGAATCTCTATAGCTTTCACTCCCGATTCTTCAAGGTTTGCTGAAGTGCAAGCGACCCCTTACCCCCATCAAACAGCCCCCCCCCACCCTTTTAGTGCCTCTCCAGTCCGGGTGCTGAAAGCTTGTCTGGAGAGAAGCTGGGGGGACTCTTTGCATGAATAGTCGAATGCAAAAGCAAGAGCCAAAAAGACAACTCGTCCAAAAAGAAGAGACAGGTGTCGGAGAAAATTGCAGTTGAGGTTAACATGGAGGAGTTTTGCATTTTATTGATACGATGGTACATTGACCTTGATTTTAATTGGTCTTGTGGCAAAGATCACACCTCAATTTCCTTAAATCAATTTTGTCCATTAGCTCTTTTACAGCATTTTGCACTAGATGAAATGATCTATCTCTACCTCGCTCGCCACCTATTTAAATTTGACCCAACTACTAATTCCACACACCTACTACTACTTGTTTACTTGCCATTCTACCAGACTTGGTTCTCATGATATTCCCAACCTCCCAAATTCCCACTGGCTCCACATTCTTCCTCATCATTGTCACCTTTCCTTCCCCATTCCCACTCTCTCCAGCTGTTCCTTGCGTTCCAATAAATCCCTTCCCGGCGCACTGGGGCACACAAGGCTTGTCCGTTCCAATTACGGCCGGCCTGTCCGGCCCCCGGGCTCACACACTGCGAGCCCGCGAGCCCTGTTCTCATTAAGCCCGTATCAATTAGGCATTAACCTCGTAAAACAAAGGGCCTCTTGACGAGCGGCCCATGCGAGGTACTTCCTCTGCATGGCTTCCCATCCTGGGCAGGACAGAAGCTTTACCCCCCCCCCCCCCCCCGCACTATGCTGGTCACAGAACAAATCTGGTCGCAAAGTATCAACAACCAAACAGAACAGAGACGGAATTGAGTTAGCACGAGATACTAAATAGCTAAATGCTAAATTATGTTTCAGACTTAGATTCGATTTTTTTAAAGTCTTAGAATTTGCACGTCAATAAGTAATTTTACAAAGAGGGATTAAATAAAAAAAATATTTTACATTGATATAGCAACACGGACTAAAATCCGATTATATACAATTCCAATATTACGTCGATTTAACTATCTGTTCTGTTTCCGTTTAAGCATTTTGTAAACATGTACTGTCAATAAAGTTTGAAGTATATTACAATTCTCCTGCCTTTTTTAATGACATGTACGGAAGTTTCTTTCACACAGATTACGACACAGCGTCTTTGTTGGCACGTCAGCAAAGAAGCAACCTGCTTTTTTTGATTTTCCCACAAGCTCTTTGGCACAGTGACTATGTTGGCACAGGCCCAAGCTGCACCCCCCGACACCACCAGCCCAACCACATACACTCTTTCCCAGGGCTCTGGGAGTGTAATACATTACCAACAAAATCCCACTTCCCATTCCTCTCAAACTTTTCACACCCCCTCCTCTGATGGGGGCAGCTGTGCCCCCTCAAAAGGGGATTGGGGTGACATGTCTGTATGACTCCCTGACAATGTTCCCATAATTCCCCAGACTGGTTCAATTGGAAGATATCTATCTTTATGACTCAAGCCAGATTTCCCTTTTGGCTCTTTCGTTAGTGATATAGTGTTATGTCAATAAAGTCATTTTTTTTTTTTTTTATTCGTAGTAAACATACTTAGTTACTTGAATCAACTGAAATAGCCACAAGTGAGTTATGTAATGCACTATGCGAGTGTACACAATCAGTAAATGTGAATAATACAATTTACGTGGGTATATTTGCATACTATGTAACACGGGAAAGTCAAATAGAACATTTGTAGTTTTTTTGCTTTGTACTGAGATACTTTATTTGGTGGCAGGGGGTGTGCTAACACAAGTTTAATTTGGAATCATTTCAAGCAGCTCGGTCACCAGTTATCACAGGGTGGAATGTCTTGCATCTTACATTTTACTTACCTTTTGTACAGGTCAGGTGGGATTTTGAAATGATTTCACGTTACGTCACAAAAAACTGGCATTTAAACAGGGGTGTGTAGACTTTATAAAAATGTCATAAGCTTGAAGAATGCAATTTAAACTCTTGTCGATATTCTATATTATGAGTAGAACGTTTTTTAATGTATAGCATAATGGTTAAAACATTTAAAAACGGTCTTATAATAATCATATGTAATAAAAAAAGTATGCATTCCCACTAAAGGGTTAAAGAGATTTAAAGGGAGTCTTTGGCCTTTCACAACTAAGCGTTCACATCAGAGCATTGAAGGGGAAAGTGTTCACGGACGGGCGTGTACCCGTCTGGGTAACATGTAATGACATTATTCTCACCAGGGTGACCCCTCTTTGTGGCCGCGCTTTCTTCTCCCCAGCTCGTGAAATTGACATAAGCTTTACAAACATTCCAGACATTTTTTTCTCAAGGCCCAATTTCTTCCTGGCAATTGCAGAGCACAGGGGGCAAAAACACACCACCTAGTGATCACATGAATGAATGTGGAATGGGATGCCATTCCCAAACCATGCCAGGCAGCTCACATTTAAAACAGGCACTTGGGAATTCACTAAGTCCTATGTGCATTTTAAATACCAGGGAGGGGGAGGGACTTTTATTTTTTTCTAATGAATTCTATCATTTTCTTGGAAAAACATTGGTAGCGTACTTAAAATAACAGATATTGCTTCCTACACTAGGATATTTTTTTGTTCTGCAAAATAACTCCCTTCATCTGCAAAAGAAAAAAATATGTAGCTAATTAATGTTTGCTAAGTGCGGCCAATCTCTTGTTTATACCTGCATGCAGAACGTCTAACTTGATATTTTGTCTAAAAGTAGTCACTAAAATGATCATGTGACCTTCCGACCTGTCAAGATGTTTGTTATCTTGCAACTGGGACACCTGTTGCTCTGGTGGAAGTGTGTGCTCCTTCTTGGAGATTCCCTGTTAAAAAAAAAAAAAAAACATTAGATGCAATATCTTTGAGCACGGCGGATTCGCAGAGCTGATAAGGTTTCACGTACCATCGTGGAATCCGTTATCTTCTTCAGCTGCTTCTCAAGACCAACCAGGATTCTTGGAATATCTGCTCCGGTTTTGGCATCCTGCTGAAGGTTCAGTTTTCGTGAACAGTTGATGACATTCGTCACATATCAAAATACAGAAATACGACACTCACCGCTGATTGGTCAAACGGGTCGGCGTTTTGACGACTGCCACCTGGAAAAGAAAAAGCCCAATGATGATTAATATTGTTTTTTTTTTTTTAACACAAATGTGTAAACATTGTCACAACCAAAACGACCTCTTTCAGTTTACCCGGACAGCACAAGCATGTTTCTTGATAATAAAAAAAAAATACATATATTTTTTTGCATTACGGGAAAGGCTGATGTGATTAGAATTGCAAAACGGGATGTGATGTGTAAGACATTTTGAGTCCCTCCCAAAAAAAAAACTAATTCAATTTTGGAAAGTTTGAACTTGACTGTGATCTTAGTCTCTTCAGATGGTTTCTACTGGCTGTTTTGGATTTCCTGCTCTTTTCCCATCGCCCCACTGATGGCCAAACATCGGTTACAACCGCAAGACAGAAGAAAGGAAAAAACCACATCACAAGAGGAAGTCAAGAGACCACAACAGAAAATCAAAGAACAGATGCGCATTTGGGGTGAACACCCCCATCTTCACAAGCTTGTTCTGTTTTTAGAAAGATAATTCAAAACATTCCTCACATCTTCTCCCCGAGTTGCCTTTACTTCAAGTAGTCCAGCATCTCCTTATGGTTTCCGAGGTGCTGTCCAGGTAGTCTACTTTGATGGAACGTTGCTCGTTCTTGACTTGGGGCTACATTTGGATAATCAAATTAGGCAGACACAATTGTATCGATATGCAAAATGCCCGACTCACGTTTTCCTCTTGAATTTGGTCACCAACTTCATTTGAACATGACCGAGGTGTTTGTGGATCCATATTGACAATTTCTTCAGTGAGTGCTGCAGAGTATTTGATACTCACCGTGTGTCCTTCAGCGAAATGTTGCCAAGGTTGAATACACCACAACGTGTAATCTTCACAACAAAATGACCCATTTTCTTTGTAGAAAAGCATCAAAACATTTATCTACACAGAACATTTTGTGCACAGAAAATCAATTCGGCTGGTATAGTATATATTTTTCGTTATTATATTTCAGTCATGTGGGCATTAGAAAGCGACTGGCTGCATGGCTTGGATACGTGGACAACAGCGCCACCCGGTGAAGATTTTTTTTTTAAAGTCTGACATCATTCACGTGATTTCATTCAAGTCCTCTTCGACTTCATCTTCCTCTTTCTCGTTATTTCTGTGGTCCCCAGAATGCATAGTGAGACCCATGTGCTTGTGCAGGGCGTCCAAGCTGGCCTGTTTAACATAGTATCGGATGTTTTGTGATGGAAACACATTCTGGAGCTCCTCCAGCTTGCTGTAGGCCTGAGGAAAACATACAGGGTAGCTAGGACATGTATTGAGCTACATTTAGAGTGCTTAACCAAATAATAATAGTTACAGCTTTGTAGTTGCCATGCTGACAGTGATGGTCGATCAGGAAACCGAAAACATCCCCAACCCTGACAGCGGCGTCCAACTCGGGTTCCTTCAGTAAGCCTTCACAAATGTTAAGTGCCTCCTCAGCATCTTCGGATTTCAACCTGCACGCAAGAAAATCAAGAAAAAAAAAGTTGGAGGTCAATGTCTTTGTTTGACAGATACAACAGTGCGTCTGCTTACTTGCGTGTGTGGATAAATTTCTGAATGAGGGCGATTTTTCGCTGAAGCTCGGTCAGTTTGGTTTCCTGTTGTCCGTCTGAGTTTTTTACTTTGGAGAGGCATTTAAGTGCCTCACTCAAAGCATCCAGAGCCTTCTCGTAGTTCTGATAGTCATCGATTTCCACCTTTGTTATGGTTACAAAAAAATAAAAAAGTCTGTATAGTTGCACGTTGAATGGCGAATGGAACATTGTCCTACCTGTGCACGGGTTTCATAGAAGCCAGCAAGCAGGTGCGGCGCTCTCCCTTTTGTGTAGAAAGCAATGATGGTCTTCAAGATCTCTGGATTTTTCCAGTCTACCGACTGGAGGTAGTTGGCAGCCATGATGAAAAGTTCCTTCTGACGGCAAACATTGGCAAAAAGTACAATCCTCTCCGTGTCGCCTGATTTCAGGAGAGCTCTCATTGCCTGTTAGGAAAATGAAAAATTGCTTTGGTAACTTGGAAATTTCTCCACCTCCTCCTGATGATTTTTTTTTAGATGCACCATAAAAATATATTTTAGAAGAAATAAAGCTATACAAGAATAATCACACATTCTTAAGCAAATACCTAAAAGTATTGCTTACTTTTTGTTTGTTTCCGGCCTGAGTGAATTTCTTGGAGGCCAGGTGGTAGTTTCCCTGACGCACGCAGCACTCGGCTATCTTCTCCAGCAGCTGCTTGTGAGCCTCTTCCGACAAGTCTTTCGAATCGGCGGCGGTCATTTTCTCAGCAAGCTCCTCTGTGATGGTCAGGTTCTCATTTACACACAGCTCCAGAGCCTGAGGGTACTAAGAACAAGAACACAGTCAAATGGAATTCAGCGCATGAAGACGGACGAAGACCGGTACCTTCCTGGCCGCAATCAGCAGCTCCACAGCCCTTTTATACTGAGAATGTTGGATGAAGAATTCAGAGCAGCGCGCCAGGAGGGCAGGGTCCGAGCTTTCATTCAGGTCCTCGGCAACCATCTGAAGTGCTGCAAACTGCTCTGTGGCGAAGGCCACTTCCAGGGCTTTGGAGACGTAACCAGCCTACAAAAAAAAAACCAGTCAATTGTAGCCACAATACAGGTCAAAGACTATATCACCTGGTCCTCAATATCCACACTAGCCCACAACAGAGAACATCATATGCTATGCTAATCCAATCTAATGCTGCCCTCTTGTGGAGAACTGCGGAATACACAAAGGAATGCAAACAACCCGAGAATTTTTCCTGGAGTAAACCAACAGTCGACATACTTTGTGGTAGAGCGAAACCGCTCGGTCCATGTGGACCCCTTTCTCCTCATAGTAACAGGCGGCCTCCATCATGTCCTCCGGGTTGCTAAGCAGAGCCAGGTTCATCAGCTGGTCATCCAGACCATTCTCCTATTCAGCAATAAGGCAATGCAAGTGGAGATTTCACAAAAAAAGAAAATTCTTTCCCCAGCTCAACATAATCAATAAACACCAGCTAGTAATGATCTCACCTTACAGAGGCGTATGGCGTTGTTGTAGGCCTGAGCTCGAGTGTAAAAGTGAACGGCTTGTTTGATGTCCTCGTGACCTTCGTAGTGCCGAGCCAGGTGGTAGGACGCTGCCCTGTCCCCTGTTTCGATGGCTATCTCGCATGCCTGCCAAACAAATTCATTTAAAAAAAAAACGAACTACCTTTTAAACTTTGTCCAAAAGAATTTGTCTCACCTTCTGAACGTTCCCCATGTAGCAGTGAACTCGAACCAGCGAGAGGTAATCCCGAGCCGATTCATAGAAGTCCAGAGCTGAATCCATTTCAGACTGGCTCTCCAAATACTGGGCCCACCACTTGTAGAGGTTCCTGTGTTGATTGATTATGTTATGAAATGTAATTGGAGCATATTTGTGTCTGTTTACACGAAGTAGACATACTTGTCTTTCATCCTGTTAACATAGATTTCCAAAGACAAAGGGTCATCCTGAAGCATTCTGGGCACATCCACTCGGTGGGTGTCGGATTTCTCATAACTGGAACAATGAGTGGACAAATTAGAAGGGCAATCCAAACATTGCAGCATTTTAAGTATATACAATAAAAAAAACTATGTTAATAACTTAAATTGTACATATACTTGGAATTTTTATCCAAAATCAGTTTAACATACTTTTAAATTCCTTTTCCAATTATTACTTGAAAAAATAAAATTATGACTAAATTATTACTCTGAAAAATAAATGTCGGGTGTTTTAAAAAGAGGATCAAAAAAAAAAAGTGAATAGCTGGAGAGAAGTTCCACAAAAAAAGAGATAAAAAAAAAGTGATTAGATATGATTAGTAAATATTGAACAGCAAATATGTATGTGACTACTGTAGTACAAAAGCATCTTACTTCTCCAGGGCCAAGTTTTTGTCACCCATGGACTCCAGATAACGGGCATAATTGTAGTAGGTGGTGCGTAGATGAATGCGATCGTGATTCTCGGCAATTTCTAGCGCCTTCTCACATTGACCGGCCGCCTGATAGAGATTATTCAGAAGGTCATAGCGTTGACAGCTTTTGTATAATTTTTCGGCATCCTCCTGTAAGAGAACAGCAAGGGAAGGGCGCCATCTCCATGAAGGAAAGGAAGAAAAATACAGCTTTGATGCGTTGGTGTCCTACCAGCATGCCGAGCTGGATGGCCAACGCTGCCACGTGGGCTTCGGGCTCCGGTTCTGCCTCGGCCTCCTTTAGAGCTTTGGCTGCCCTGGCATTTCCCATGTTGCCAAGGCACACTCGGGCGACGTCCAACCGGCGGGTTTTCACACACATGCGTGCCATGTTTTCCCAGACTGCTTTGCTGGCGAGAAGAAAAATCAGCAAAACGTCATATTTACAGACTGATTTCAATTTGAACTTGTAAATCCAAAGGCTAACCCCTTTTAGTGATTGTGTAACTCTCATATTCCAGATTCCTGAGCCATCTGTTCCCTATTTGGCTGCCCCTATCCCCCTCCGCATTGCCTCAGCAGCTACAGATGTGTGCTGTTTATTAAAGTTGAGCAACAGGAAATAGTCGAAATCTTTTGAGGGCCTCCCAATGTACAATTGGGCCAACGGCGTACAAACTAAAACGATGGCGAGTCAGATAATCAGAGTTCTGTTTAGAACCTGTCAGAAATAGTCAGGCCTTGTATGGATGCCCAAAAACAATGAGAGAAATGCTTCCAAATGCAGGGGAGCGGCAACATCTCGAGAGCCAGAAAAGGAAAGACAAGAGAAGGAACAGGTCCACATTTGGCCCCTCTTCCCAGCCTCTTTTCCTCTCAGGAAACACATCCTGTTGCTGGCCGACTGTGGTGGCCGACGTGTTTGTTGCACACAAGAGAGGACTTCAAGTGAACCCCCCCCCTCCCCACACACACACCTCCTCCCGGGCTTCAGACAAAAGAATCCGTGACTGTGACGTCCACGAGGGGGGTCTTTTTGGAGATTTGAGCCAAAGCAAAACCTTGGCATGCACGCACATTTAAAGCGGCTGTGAAGGAGGGAGCTGTCCGCTTATGACCTGCTGCTAATGCACGCTGAACATCTGCAACAAATCAACTCTAGCCTCGTCGAATTTGCTGTGAGGGGCATTGGTAGAAGGAAGCAGGGGGAGGTGGGTTTGAGGGATTTTTTCTTGCAGGCTTTTTCTTAGCAACACTGCAGACTCTATCCTTCTTGTGGACTTTGCACACACACACACAAGTCAAGATTAGATGTGAAGGCGTGAGGGCAGCAAGAAAAGGACCCAAGGAACCAACATCCGAAAGTCAAGCTGCAGCCAACCGGAGCCAGTGGAATGGACCTCAGGGTATGTCGGATCGATCCAAGCATACCGGAGGAAGGCTGAGGAGTTGGCGACTGGTGAATGAGGATGAACGGAGATGTTCTTTAGCTAAAGATCAAGACAACGCCCTCGCCTCTTCTGCATTTGTGTGACTTGCAAGCGATCCGCTGGAGGAGGAGGTGGTGGCAGCCGTGGAGGAGGCGGTTCCGAGGAACCACGGAGCTTCTCCCGAGGACAGGCGAGGGAACAGCCGGGACCCGGAGGAAGGACGAGGGTCGGAACCCGCCGAGGGGGAGGGCGGAGGAGTAGCGGCGGGCACCGGGTGTCACATGGCTGTGCAGAGGCTGGTGGCTGCGGCGGTCGCGGTCGCACTGCTGTCCCTGGTCCTAAACAATGTGGCCGCCTTCACCCCTAGCTGGGTCCTGCAAGCCCTGGAAGATGGGCGTAAGAGGAGTGTGGGACTGTGGAAGATGTGCCCCACCGGAGGGGAGAGGGGCCGGGATGAGCTCCAGGCGGGGCGAAGGGCTCAGGTGGCACAGAGACAATGTGAAGGTCTGGGATGGGGCTCTGAGTATGCTGGCTATCAAGAATCCCGCAGCTCTGTCAAACGTAAGCATTATACAACATATACTTTGTTTCATCATCCTGAACGTGATAACTAGATGTTGGTTATTTTCAAAAGACTGACATTGTATTAATTCATATAACCTGTACATAAAACGTCTCAATGTGTCAAATACAACGTCAAGGCCCTCAATTTTTCATCCAATGTGCAATAAGCTTGCCCATGGATGGTTGGTGGTATAACACAAGTCTCCCCTGTGGTCCCTCAAGTGCAGTTCGACATGATGCGGGCGTGTAACCTCATGGCGACCGTGGCCCTGACGGCGGGTCAACTGATCTTCCTCCTAGGCCTGATGGAGCTGCCCTTCATCACGCCAGAATCTCAGTGGTGGGAGGAGGCCATTGCTGCACTCTTCCAGTTAGCCAGTAAGTGCCCAAACCTCTGTAAAGTAACTACAAGTCAGGCGGAGAAATGTGCTCAAAAATAGAGGCGCCCGCTTATTTGAAACTATCGGGTACTCACGAATGCCGCCGATACCTGACACTAATACTGGAGGCATGAATAAAAAATATCAATAGTTGGGGGCAAATTGTTACTTGTGCTGGTCAGAAAAAAAGAGTCAGGAAATCCACTCGCACTTCTTAAGGTACCACAAAGCAATGAAGTGATTTGAAGAATAGATTTTATGAAATTGATCGCCAATCAATTCCTCATTTAATACTTCTCGTATGAACTAGCCCAACTCTTGACTGACAAATTGCTTAATCAGAAGTCGTCTCCCAAGACTTTTGTCCCACTTCGCATGGCGAGGGACACTCCGTCACTTGGCTCTGTATCAGTCTGCTTGGGGTCTAAATTTAGTCTTCATCCAGAGCCCATGAGGCAGAGCTGCAGCGAGTCAGGGAGCGACTGGTGGGCGCCAGGATATCCCTGCTCAGGACGAGGAAATGTCTGTGACTACCTGTTATGCAAACCCCCGAGATGAAGAAGGAAAAAGCCGGGAGGGGGAATGCACGGGAAAGACACTTTCGACAGGGACTGTGTGTTGCGTGTGTGTGTGTGCGTGTGTGTGTGTGTGTGTGTGCACTGCCTGGAGATACTGTTTGTTTCTGACACTGTGTGTGCTGTGATTGGGGATTTTAGAAGTTACGAGTTTCCCACTAGATGAATTCTGTATCATAAGTGCCCCCCCCCTCCCACCCCTACTAATAACTGAATCACATTGCAAGACTTAGTGGCCTGTCCAAAAGACATCCAACATGTCTAGGAGATGAGTAAGTAGCTATTTATAGCTTTTATGACAATAGTCAGGGATGATCAATGACACCGTCTTCACGTATGTTGACAATATGGTGGAAACAGCGCACACCTATTTCCTATCTAAATTTAGAAAGGCTTCCCGGGAAAAAAATGGCATCTTCCGAGGTCAGTGTCTGACCTTATATGGTTAGAAAAAGCAGTTTGAGGATGACATGCAAAGCCAACCAAACAACGGATATTAATCCTGCAATGGCTGAAAATGCCTTTGTGGGAAAAGTTTGCGGAAGGACCTTTGGGATGGACAAGAATGTAGATTGGGCGCCAGGCACTCTCATACAGTTCTGAAAAAAGAAAAAAAAAACTCTGTCGACTTGACTGTGGTATATAAAGTAGGACTCTATCAAATCCTATTTTTCTTATTAAAGAATATTCCTTCAAAAATATTAGAAATAACAGTATAATACTGGAAATGAAATTTGCGCCGCAAGCCATCATCGCTAGTAGTAGTGAATGGAGTGCCAGCTTGAATGGAGATATTTTTAAGCCTTATCAACTTCTTTCACTGGATTGTTTTCATTTTGATACGTGCCAAACACGCTCACAGACTGTTGAGCTTACAACATTCAGGTCCATTCAGTGATTTTTTTTTCCCTTATTGTACAGTTGACCAATTCACCGCTGGAACTTCAAATGCGTATTGAAAGTCAGGTCATAATAGGTCATAGGGTAGTAATTTAATTTCCACTACATTTAGACTGTACTTTTTCTACTATTACTGCTGGTCATAAATTGTTTGCATTTAGAAACTGTTAATTTAAAAAATAAAAAATAAAATCTTCAAGAGGAATGTTATTCCGATTTTTCTCTGTGAGCGATAACATCAAACCTCCAGTAAATGTAAGAGCGTCGAAGGCCAGGGTGTGGAGGGGTGGGAAGGAAGGATGGAAAGAGGAAGAGGGGGAAGGAAGCTGACGAGATAAGTGCGTGCCAAAACGAGAGGTTCACACAGCCCACCCTGTCCGCGACCTGGACAGGACGAGGTTACTCATTTTCTTGGATGAAGAGCCAGGCGGGTTCAACACCGAGCCACTGAGCAAACACTGCGAAGTTTCAATTTGAGGGATTGACACACGCTGATATGTAGACACAATGAAAATGGTTTTCGCGTGGAGGTAGAGAATGAATGAAGTCTGGCCTTCGATGCAGGAAAATGACTAACCGACTACGTGCATTTCCAGCGATTATTTTTGGGAACGTTTTGACACTGGGATGCTGAGGATTGATTGATAGTCTTGGGTACATAGTAAAATTGCCGTAAAATGATGCAGTTGGGAAACAAGTTAGTACGGCGGGCAATGTATAATTGCATGGGTGGAGGATTTCGGGAATCAAACACAATGCACCGGTAAAAATAGCCATCAATGAGTAACCATGTAAAACAACCACCAATATGCAGCCAGTGGAATGTTTGTAATTCTTTGTTTTAATGTTATCACGGAGTTTATTCAATTGGGAGACAGTTTTGTGCCAAAGGAACACCCCTCATATTTTTGTAAATGTCTTATCATGTCTATTCATGGCGCAACACTAAAGATATGACACAATGTAGTTAGTGCACAACAGAGTTAATTTACGATCTACACAAAAAAAAAAAAAAGCCATATTAACATCTAAAACAGTGGCCAAATTGTCACTTGCTAATCTGATTCTTTGCACTTTTGTAGGTTTTGTGCTGGTGATTGGACTAGTGACCTTCTACAGGATTGGGCCATACACACACTTGTCCTACTCCTGCTATGTGGACATTGCCGCGTGCCTGCTGGCTACAATGGCGGCGGCCATGCTCATCTGGAACATTTTACACCGCCGTGACGATTGCCTGGCGCCGCGGGTCATCATCATCAGTCGCGCGCTCACGTCCCCTTTCCACCCCCGCCTGGACAACGATTACGTGGATTCGCCGTGTTGAGCAGAAAATCCTCTGCTCAATCTTTGGGTTTCCGGTGGCTCAACATACATCGACGTAAAACGTGCTTGGTTTGCTGCTCTGCAACTGTTGGACGTAGTCAATATTTCCTTTATGATTTCTTGGTGGCTACATTTGGACCAGGCCTGAGATGTTTAAAGTCCCGCCAAGCAGAAGATCAAGCTGGACCTTGATTATTTTACGTGCACTTACTCAAAAGTCCTCTTCCATGACTATGAATTGGAGTTGTGATACCTCTCCCCCTCCCCTACTTCCCCTTCGGGATATCTAAATATAAAGTTACTATATCTTTAGTAGGTTAAAACATTCGAGTCATCCTAGCAAAGTTTCTTAATGCGCCAAAGTGATATTTAATAGGAAACTTGCATTTTAGTCCAGTTATGATTAAGGCGAAAGGGGATAAGTTATTCCTAAACTTTAAGACGACATGCACTTCTACGTAAAAGCAGGCAATACTTTTTGTAATCCACTTAGACATCATTTGTGGTACATCCATATACTAATTTAATATTTGTAAACTGTATTAAACAGGGCTGTCATGAAGGTGTAGTAATGTTTGCGATTATTATATCCTATATCTGTAAAGAACCCCTGGGGATCTTCCACACTTCAAACCACATAAGGGTTGAATAAATACAGATATTTTATCAATTCAATAAATGTCAAAGTTAAACGTGGCGGTTATCTTGTTGTTTTATCATTCTACAGAACATTGCGCCTTCTGTTTTGATGTCTATATTCTAAATTGCAATGCGAAGGCTAAAAGACAGGAGGTGGGTGCTAAGCCTGCAGCTCAAGGACGACATGAATACGGGATACAAACATTCCAGTCTGTATCTGATAGTGCTGCTCCATTTCGAGGAATTCTGTTAAGCATTTTCACAGCAGAGCTACATATGTTTATATTAATAAGAACTGGGAATTTCACAGGAGGTCTGAGTGAGATGGACTAGTTTCTGGATCTCTATTCAGAGTCGTCCATTACCAAAAGGGTAGCGCGTAGAGATGCACATTTGTATTCAGCAAACACAATGTCAGTCTTTTGAAAAGCAGTAAAAATAGCTATCAATGAGGAAGTTAGTCAAACTATTGTGCAGAACGCCAATAGTCAAGGCCGAACATGACAATACTCCCCCTGTTGGTCTTTAGTCACGTCTTTGAACTAAAGCCCCCGTGGACCGGACTGCCGAAGAACACGTTGACCGGATAAAAGTACTCTCTGAGCTGACCGGACGAGCGACTTCTTACCTCTTGATGAGTTTGATGGACTTGAAGGCTTCGTCCATGTGGCCGACGGTGAGGTAGAAGCTGAAGTTGAGCATGGCGTCGCGTGTGGACTTGTCACAGTTCTCCAGGCCTTCAAAGTCCCTGAGCGCTCGCCTGGAGACCATTTGGGGGAAGAGGGCAACGGAGCCCCGTGATGGCTGGCTCTGATTTGCTGGTGCTGATGTGGCGGAAACCTCCTTTAGAACACAAGCGAGGAGCATGATTTGAAGTTTATACAAATGACATTCATATATTGTTTATAGCACTTTTCCACATTTTACAGCCTTTTCCCAAAATGAATGATGGCCAAAATAGTCATTACAAAAATTAAAATAGTAGTCAGTGTTATCACGACATCTTAAGGCTTCTGAAAACTTTCAATTTCAAAAACAAAATCATTCCATTTTGGTGTAAGGCAGTAGGAGTCAAAGCAAACTACAGCGTTGGAAAAAACAACCAAGCTATATTCACCACACAGGGACGCTTTTGTGCTGCCGGGAATCAACAATGTTTAGTTTTCAGAAGGAAAGGCACGGACAGGCACTCACGTCTGATTGAAAGACACCACCCCTCCGAAATAATAGCTGGGGTGCACGTTAGACCAAACAAAGTCGCACATTAGAGTAGTAGTGGCGGGTGCAAAGATTTGAACCAAGATTTCCCAAACAGAAGCAGCGTGGCTGAGGAACAAGAGGATTGTCCAATCTCACCTTGCAGCTAAAATAATAATAAGGCACGTCAAGAGCAAGGAGGGCTTGCAGGCCTGCTGGTTTGTGGTAGCAGTCTTGCAAAAGGAGGCCGTGTTCCTGAGTACAGAAGAGCGTAACCACCGACACGTCCACCTGGGAAATCAAAGGACGGACATGCAAAGTTAAATAAACACTATATACAATTGCGTGTAGAGAAATGACACTCCAAAAGCTGATTTAACCAGAAGATGAATTCAATGTTAACTTTACCGTCTCCCAGTAACCAGAGGAGGAGGTTTCGGAGCTGACCGGCACCGTCTCACACACAAAGAGTCGCGGTTCGCTCTCGTCCCAGAAGTGCGATACGGGGCATCGGCCCCTAAGCTCGCTCTCCTGAAACTCCTGTCTGGGGAACAAAACAGAACCAGACTTAAAAAAATAAAATAAAATTCAGACTCAGAAGGGCAAAAGCACCTCGACTTACCTTTCACAGTCTTCAGGCTGTGAGATACCACTGGATGGTCTGCCAGTGAAAAAGTCAAAGTGTGTGACGGTGTCCATTTCAATGTCATAGAAGTAGACTTTCTGGTCGGGTCGACCGTTCACCTAAGAGGAAAGTGCGGCATTGGTGAATTCATAGTTAAATGGATGAAGATTGAGAATGGGTGTTGTTCATTCAACCTGTGTGATTAAAACGCTGACTTGGCTACCGTTGGCGTTACACTTGACTGAACGCAGGGCTCCCAAATTGGGAATCTGATCAGCCAGGTTCTTGGCATTGCAGTGAGCTTTAGCATCTCTATAATTAAAAAACACACATTGATTCAGAACAAGTATTTTACAGAGAGTAACATTGACCTTAACAAACCTCCGGGTGAGATCAAAAACTCGGATATGCGATGTGTCTGTGCCGACCACCAGGTAAGACTGGCACACGCTGAGCAGAACTGGGTTGCCTTCAGCCTTGGAGAAAGTCAAGAGCTGCTTCACTGTGCCCTAAACATGGGAAATGGGTTGGTTATAATTTAGTTAAATTATTAAATCGGTCAACCCACAGCTTCCCCAAGAGGGTCGACAAACCTGCGGTGTGCGGATCTGGACTCGGTTCGGTTCCACCATGTAAAGGTTTTCACCATGGACAGCTACTACATGAGAGTCACAAGGGAATGATCCTGCGGAATTAACAGAGGAAAAAAATGATTGCTCTTGAAAATGGGAGAGATAAAAACGTGGATGGACAAATTGATGAATTTAATTTGCTGATATTAGCTCTTTTAAAAATGGCCAATTTTTAGTTTTCAGTTCATCGGCTAATTATTTGGTTGTCGGAATTTTAGTCTGACAAATATCGGAATCGGTGTTGTCGGCGTACCTTTATTATGTAGGGCAGCCCCCGACATCTCAAACACAGTCACCTGTTTGCCACTCCAAACTGTGGCAGAATCCTGTCACAATGAACAGAGAGAATTAATTCGAAGTGTTTGAAAGTTTCAGGACCTAGTAAAACTCAAAACAACAAATGATTTTATTTACATTCATCTGTCTCCCCTGATTGGATTCTAAATGGCCTCGGCTGCTTACCTTTGTCACACACACACCCTTGATATGCATTTCGGACTGCAGAGCCAGGTGCAGGCCTGTGTGGAACTGAGTGATGCTGAGCTGGGTCGGCGTCAACTGCACCGCTGCCACCTGCTGGCTACAGTGGGCTGACATCACGTGCTCGTGCAGGATCACCACCGTGTTGGAATTGTTGGCTGCCAGCAGATTCAGATTGGTGCCCCACTAAAAGGCAAGCAGATATTTACGAAAACGTAACAAGACAGAAAAGTGTGTGAAGGGAGTACCTGCAGTTGAGTAACGTTTCCTTCGATTTCCGTGGGCGTCTGAAGCTTCCACTGGGCTTTTGTGTCGCTTCTGCTACGCTCCGAATGCAGCGTCATTTTCCACATTGCTACGCGTCCGTGACTGGTACCTGCAGCCAGAATTTCTGGAGAAGTGAAAGGCAATGGGAAATGTGAGCTGACAAATTGCAGTGATATGATAAGACGAATCAGTCAAACATATTATTTTGACCTTTCCCAGCACAATAGGAAACACAGTTGATCATCTCGCCCCTCTCAAAGCCGAGCTTCTCATCAAGTGACAAGGCGTAGTTTTCGTTTCGCTCGAGATCCCACAGCCTACGGAACCAAATCAGGACAGAACATCACGTGAAAAGCCAGCAAGTGTGTATTTGCGTCCGCTGAGTGTACAGAACGCCAACCTGAGAAGTTGCTCCCCTGTCGCTGTGATAACAAGACCATTGTGCGTCCATACGATGTCCACGCTTTGGCCACTTTTACTGCTCAGCTTGACCTTGAAAAGTATTTTTCAAGAGAACAATATAATGTGTGTAGGTACTATGGAAGAAGTATTTTTTTTTATCTGTTGAGCCCACCTTTTGAAATTCCTGGGCATCCCCCTCTGGTCCCAGAGTGTACTGTGACAGCATCATACTGTCAGTGATCACAGTAAGAACCTCCCTGGTCTCCAGGTAGTACATTTTTTTGATGGCACCATCCATCCTGAGGAGCATGCTTGTTTTGCCGTGCTCATCCACGCTGTGCACCTTACCTATAATGAATTATGATTTTAGAAAGCAACCAGTGCACTCTTACCCAAGAAAAAAAAAAATGGAATTAAGCTACAGCGTCCGTAGCCTTAGACAAATTTCTAAATTCACTTCAAAAACCAGAATTGTTCTTACCATCTGCAGTGCTGACGTAAAAAGCAAGGCCCTCCTGCGGCCCCATCTTGAGAGGGGCGCCCTTCCAGCTGAACATGTCCAAAGCGTTCTCATCTCCACTCACTGACGCACGAGCCAGCATTTTCACGTCGCTGTTAAAAAAAGTTATACTCAATGAAATATATTGTGTTAGTCGTATATCCTACTTACTCTCCAGGCAGAGCCGGTTTGAATAAGCAGCAAGTGATGGGGGAGTTGTATCCATGCTTCACTTGATGGTTCCCTTGAAGTCTCCCTCTGGCATCCACCTTCCAAACAGCTAAAGCACCACTCTGATGGTGGAGACAAGCAAAGAGATTTTTATTAGGCACTAGCAGGTCTTCAATGTTGCCATCCTCAGATCTGTAGTTTTATATTTACTTCACATTTTGGAAAAATAAGACACTCACCTGGTCCCCAGTTACCAAGCGACTTCCCGAGCTACTCCACTCCAACAGCGTGATGCGTGCCGTGTGCGTGCTCGGCAGGACATTTTGATCCCCAGAAGGGTGCAATAGAAGCAGCACCTCGCCATTCTCCCAACCCTGAGCCAACACGGGCTTTATGGGATGCCAGCAAAGCATTGTGGGCCGGTGAGGACGCTCAACATGACAGCTCTCCACATGCTCACCCTGCATTTGGAGCGGTAGTTGTTTAAACGGATGGGAAGACAGAGAGAAACTATCTATTTGTGAAATAATGGACATTCTCCATGCCTGTTTACCTGCTGTAAGTAGATGTTAACATTTCCTCCAGTGGTGGAGTTTCGCGAGGCCACAGCCAGTATGGACAGAGTCGAGTGCCACATCAACTGAATGGGCTCCTCGCAATTTTCAGGGGTCTCAACGCGGTGGTCGAAATACACCGCCATGTTCTCAGTGTACCTAAGTTGGTGAGGTTAAAGATAAATGACATGTCAAATTCATACAAGGAATCTGCTGAGGAAGAAATGCTACCCACTAACGCACAATGATGGCGTCAAAAACATTTTTTTCTTTTGTCTTTACCTGTAGTTGTAGTATGCTTTAATTAAAATGACACAACTACTTGATAGCTTTGCACTGATGGGGCATGTTAGCATCCTGGTGCTACCAACTTTATAAATGTTATGATTCCTTGTTTGAGCTTGCTTGCAATTTAAAGTGGCAAAAAAGTTATTCCTATTACATAATTATCGAACAAGGACGACAGAAATGTTTTCATATAACTCTTTACTGTCTGCATTTTGGGCGAACACTTCACGACTCGCATTACAAATTAGTCATTTACGTCTTTTTTTGTTTTTTTTTACACACGAGAAGATAGACATACCCTCGAAAGCGTTTTTCCTTCCCAACGCAGTATCCGAGGTGTTCCTTTTTTGAGGTATCTTACATTTCGGGAGCTAGCTCGACATATACTCTCCAGGCGGCATCCATTTTGGATTTTACCACCTCGGTCAGCTTGGATACATTACCCAAACTTAGCTAAAACCTTCAACGGCGCTCCTCTAAACAACATATCAAGACACGGATTTGTTTTCCCAACAAGAGTTGCCTAAACCACCAAGTTATATGTTAATTTACAGCCGTTATTTGTCAAATGTTTTCGCTTGTGTGTGGCTCCGAGAGCGTCCCTGGCAGTTGCCACGGACAACATCCGAGATTGAACTGGAGGAGGAGTTACGGAAATGAACGAACCTGGCCGAGGTGTGACGAGTCACTTCACCAAGAAATGAATGGAAATGTCATTCATCCATTTCAGCCCCACAAAAAAATTTTGTTGTTTTTTTATTGAATAAAAATAGCATTCTAAAGTATTGCAACTGTTGCTTAATGTTAATTTTGCTGACACCATGTGAACTCTATGGGACACAAGTGTACCAAATACAAATATGTACCATTACACGCTTGCCTGTACTGTACTTTATGTATCTTTTTCCCCCCCAATAACAGTAATGGCTTATTATTGACAATGACATAATTTTATCTTCTTTTGCAGTTTTCTCATAAGATAAACTATTTCAGAGAACTCCTTCTCATGTGAAAGGATCCATTTGTCACAGGAGGAAGCATCATTTATTTTTACAGTGTGTCTATGACTACGTACTGTACATAAATATTCACAGGATGTCCTTTGCGGACAAACAAACCCAATGGCGAGATCGGCTTGTACAGGAAAGACAAAAGAATATACCTGAACTAAATTCAGGATATCCTCTTCACAAAATATTTTGTCATTTAAGCCACAATTGGTTTGAACAAGTGTGTACCTTTTTATATGTAGAGCCAGGGGACAGCACAAGCTTTCATTTTCATTTGCTTGACCTCATGTTCCAGGAAGAGAAAAAGTCATCCCACCTTTAGGGACATTGGTGTTTGATGTCATCCACTTCCTTGACTGTGAAATCAACATCTGCAGTCTTTTGTGAGGACAGAGTGCTCACTTTGACCTGGTGCATTTTTGTTCATGATTCAATGCTGAGGGCGTGTGGACTTTCAAGCTGTTTCTTCAGGCTCTTATCCATCAACACCAGACTCTGCATGGCCAAACTCCTGCAATCTGCATCCAGGTCACCCTCAGCCACATCTTGACAACATAACAGATAGCATAGCAAACAATCATAAAAATAAACTTTTTAGTTCTCAGAGTGCACGGTAATTAAAGTTATGGTGATTCAAATTTCAGCCCCTGGTTAATATGATAATAAACAATTTTTAGCTGCAGGACGGATTTAATCAACAAACAAATAAATAGACCGATCGCGTCATAGCTTGCATTGCAGGACATCCTGGATCCTCGTCCTCTTCCCAGAAATGAGCGCAGCTGCGTGTGCATTTTGAAAATGTGTTTTTTGTGTAAACACTTTTTTTTCTTACCTGCCAGCCAAGATCTAGTTTCAAAAAGCTGGTCTGCAAGGTCCACCAAAATGTTTTGACTGGGCATGCTCATGAACACAGAGCAGACGGAAAAGAGGATGCCTCGTCTTACCATCCTTCCAAAAAAATTAAAGATGGGTGTCAGGCACACCCGCGTCAGTCAAAATCAGAACATTATATATTAAAAAAATTTTTTACTTACTGGTCAGTGTGGTAACGCAGCGTCCACACAAAGTCCAGCAGAGCACGACCCATTTGTGCAGCTACCTGCAGAGGGGGAAAATGATGTCCTCGGTACCATTCGCAAAGTGACTTTTGGAGACAAGGGCTTTGATTCAAATACCGGTGCATTCACTGCCAGATGCATGAAGATACCCAAGGTGTGGATCAGCCTGCCCAAAACCAGGTGGTCACTTCCCAATAAGTCGAAGGTCACCTGAGGCCTGATAAGCACGAGGTGAATGTACATTTCAGTTCATATTTAATTTCATTCGTATTGGAAGGGGGTGGTAAATTTCGGACTCACTTGTCATAATTTCTGAGTAAAGGAAAGAAGAAATATCCAGCAACTGGCGCATAGCGGTTAGCTGTGGCCTTTGTTGGAGGCTGGGAGGCTCCCTGGAACAACATATGAATGTCCCTTGTATTTTCTTTTTTTACATATCAAATTTTTTGGAACAGTAGTGCATGTGGTTTAAATACCTTACTGATGCGTTTGGTCTTTGCCTGAATGCGCTCCTCAATGACCTGCCGCCAGTGTGCAGCGTTGTCGGCCGAGTACGGCGTTAAATCTGCGGTGACGCTTGGATTTGGGATGTCCGGGTTTGGCTTGGACAGCTCCTGAGCTGCCAAAACTAAAACCTGGAGCATAGGAAAGAATTATTTTGAGACTCAATCTAAGTATTATTTGGCCTGAAGTTTTTTTTCCCCCTCAAACCTCTAAGATATCCAGACGCTGACGAAGGCTGTAGTTTAAGGAGTAGAACTCCGTGCTCAGGAACTCGGTCACCTGGAATCAATCGTCACACAAAAAAAAAAAGTAAGGCATGTAGAAAGACATGAAATCAACGTGTGATATTCTGATGTGGAAAAGGCGGCGAAGCATACCGGGATGCAGTCACTGACCACAATCGCCACCATGGTGGCCTGCCTGAGAGCTAGGAAGCCATTGATGCTGTACTTATCCTCCATGTGTAGAAGAACTTTGCTTAGCTGGACACTGATCTGAAAAAAAAGAAGATACAATGCTGCCTTCTACTGGACTAAGCATCATGATCATTCAATGTCCATTGTACTCATTCTGGTGTACGTGCTTTAGCCACCAGGGGGCAGTATAATATATACGTTTAATGAAGGAACACAAGCTCCTCTTAAAATTTTGATGTAGAGTTCAGTTTCCATATTTAATCTGTGTAAGCAAAACACATTTCCTTTGTGTCTGGACTATGTAGACTGTGCATACCTCTTTGGTCGCAAAAGCGTTCTTTCTCACCAGTCCCTCGGCAACCCTTAAACTGAACTCCACGCGCTCTGGATCTTCAGAGGAAATTAAATCTGGATGCAGAAGAAAAAGTCAGGCAGGATATGATACTATGACAGGGGTGGCCGGCGTGGGAACATACTTTCCAGACAATCTCGTAGGTAGCGTGGTGGCGACGCCTTATTTATTTCCTGATCTCCAGACATGTCGTAAGGCGTGAACTCATCATCGCTGCAATTGTAACAGAAGTTCTTAACAACGCTGAGTGAAATGTCACGGATCTTGTGACGCATAACTGAGGATCAAGAAAAGCACCAGACTGGGGATGGATCTTACTTCCACTGGAATGGTGTACGTATGTGCTGCAAATACTTTTACCTATCAAGGTCAGAGTCTGGCTCAGTTTTTGATGATGTCATTGATGGATTTCCTCTGATCTCTTCAGGGGGGCTGACCCTGTATGATATAAAAAAAAAAAAAAAAAAACACAAACAGCCATACATCACTGCAAGGTTTTTCTACTAATAGATTTAGGTACCATATAAATGCATATACGGTGAAAAGCTTGAAATTGTGCAGATGTTTACCCGTCTTCAGATTCAGGCTCTGATTCGTCCACGTTAAAAGGAGTCAGAAGAGAAAGCAGCTCTCGTGTTTCCTCATCCTGTTCGTACTACAATACCCAAACAGTACAAATGAGCTTCGAATGTTTGCACTTGACAACATCTCAATCAAACAACTGACCTCAAATTTAAGCTTGGTTCCGTTGATATTCATGCGGGAGCTCAGACACTCGCCCACGACCATTCCCATACGCCTGATGCGTACCACGTTGCTGTCCAGGTGGCTCTGCATGCCTCCGAGCAGGCACTGCAGAAGCTCTGAAGGGGTGAAAAAAAAAATTCGCGGTTCATACGATTAAAAGTGAGAACCCTGTTTAGGCACATACAAGACTTGCACCTGAACGCAGCTCCTGCAGCTCAGCATCATGCAGCAGACAGACGCAGAGCAGCAGTGCCTTGCTGACGTACAACTGCTGCTCCACAGGAGTGTGTTTCACTGCGCTTGGGTTGGCCCACGCTTGGGACACGGAGCGCAACACCTAAGAACACACAAAAAAAAGACTTTTTATGATAAATTGAGAAAATAAAACAACTTATTTTAGTCTTACTGATAAAATAAAATATGTGCCTTGGCTAAATAAAAAGGTGAGATACGCTGTGCACTCACTTGGATGAGCAGCGGTCTTCTGTCCTTATCAGCAGCAAGGTAACCCAGAACAACTCTCAACATTCCAGTCTGGATGAAAAAATAAAAACTTGAAAAATCGAATTTATTCAACGATTTACGCTCCAAGTGAGATCTTACCTCATATTGGTATTGTAGCAAAAGTATTTTATGTGTGATGACAAACTGGGCTGTCTTATTTGTCAACACAAGATTGCTCATGATTCGACCCAACGCATCAGGCCTGAAAAATGAAAGACCTATAAGATTGGTGAATTACATTCATTTTAGATAACATCCAAAATGTGTTTATGAGCGCCCTCACCCATGAACGGCCTGCACCAGGCCGATAAGTACGCTTTCCGTCCAGCGCTGGGGAACATTTTCCAGCAGCTTGCAGCAAACCCTCTGCCACACCATGTCTGTGCGCGTGGAGCTGGACATTTTGGGAGCCATCACTGCAAACAACAAACCTGTAAGAAGTAAAAAAAAAAAAAAAAGGGGGAGAATTGGTCAATAGAATTTAGAGACGACAAACCCACAATGGCTCTCAAATATGTGTTTTTTAAACTCACATCCAGATCTATTTATTCATGAATATGTTTTCAATTCCTCAAGCACCAAGTACACATAGTATTTAGAAAAAAAAGAGTAATTAAAGCTTGATTAAATATGTACTTGATATAAACTTACGACTATGTCCATGGGCGCAGAGTTTTCCGAGTGTCTGAGCCACAAACGTCAATGAGCAGCTTGTGCCACCTGTCAAATACAACACCAGAATGTTAACAAAAATACTCAAGTAAAAGGTAGAATCTACTGAAACAGTTTGCAACCCGCTTCCGTAAATATTTGACCTTTGAGTGCATTGCAAGTGCGCTCCAAGGCAGTGAGCATCTCTTTAGCCAACAGAGGATAGTAGTGCTGAGGAAGGAAGGCGGGCTTGTTGTTGTGCTTCAATTTATTGGCAGTGAGGTCAGGCAGCGCCACGATACGTGTTAGCAAGGTCTCTCGGAGCTGGGGGGAGTCAACGGGACCCGTGGTCAGACAGTAGGACCACAGCAGGTCGGCCAGCCGACCGCTCTGGATGAACTTCTCTGTGATGCTGACCAAGTGGTCCAGATTTGAACCAGGTCTGGAAAGGTGATAACAATAGATAATAAAAATTGGATTTCTTTCATTTTTGTTAAAAAAAAAAAAGAAAAACGCATCAGTGCATCTCGTACCTTAGCTCACCAATTCCCTCCATCAGCGCCAGCAGAACCTGTTCAGGAGGTCCTCGCAAGAAAAGGACATCCCATAATTCAGAGTGCTGTGCCACAGTCAAGTCGTGGAACCAGTCGGCTTGCATGTTCTTTATCAGGACTTGAAGCGTGCGAGTGAAGTGAGACCTTTGGAACGAAGTGCTCGCATTCTCAGGAGCTTCTTCCAAGTATGAGCGGAGGGTTTGAAGGGAACGGATGGCATCTTGTTTTGAGGCTGACAAGGTGAGACTCCGGAAACACTCGGACACTTCAAGGCGGATGTCAGTAGTCAGGCAAGGAGACTCCATCTTTGTAGAAAAACTCCTTTGGGAAAAGGGAGAAATATCATAAACTGTGTTTTTTTTCTTCAAGCTATTATTTATTATGGATAGATGTAAGAACCAACCAATAAATCGGCTGGCTGATTTCAGACCTAATTGAGATTTCTTTCCCCCTCAACAATGCAACTGTGATTGAGTCATCTTCTGAAATATATGCGATTAATTATTCAGCCCTATAAAACAATAATAAAATGCTGGTGTGGCTGAAATAGATTATTGGCTTTTCTATTTATTTCAACAGGGGTAAGTTAAAATGATACAAGTTATTTAATTTACAAAAAAATATGACGTCTATCTATATTGCTGTTTTTGGGACGAATTTGTATGAAATTAAAGGGGTTTTTTTTCGAAATAGTTGAATTAGCATCGACGTTATCGCTCGAACGTAATACTCGTATACCTTTAAAACAAGGAAAAATATTCATCTTAATGACCACTTACTTGGTTGTGTTCCGATGAGACTTTCACATAATTTGATGGGAAAGAAACGTAATTTCTCAACTGTTGTGCTACCTCAATAAATTTTTATGTTAGCAAGCATCGTCACTCATCTTCTTCTGTTTTATTTTTCCAGGTTGGAAGACATACATGTTGCACACCACTGCCCCCTATCGCGGTTCTGTGTTAACTACGCTTTTAATACGTCCCTTATTCAACATACATTATTGTTTTAATTGCTGCAATCGTGCCAATTTAATCAAGCGGTAATAGCCCTAAAATAGAACTCAAAACCTGGACACTTTTTTTGACATTCTTTACACTTTTTTTGTTTGTAAAAGTCTGTGGAAACAGTAAGGAGTTGTCAATGAATGGACAAATTATGTAATATGTATGATATTGAAATAAAAATAAACCAGACCCAGCCAGTAACTTTATTCCTTTTATTTTCCTACTCATATGCTCACTGCTTACTTTTATAATTTCTCTTTTTACAATGACTGAAATGATAGTATTTACCCCAAGTACAGGAAATATTCCAAACATAAAAATAAAGCATTGTTTTAACCCATACTGATATAATTTATACATTTATTTCGCAAAATATGACTATGTTTTACAATTTCTTCTTTCTACAATATTTCATCTTTCCATGTCATACAATAAATGTCAAATCATTCACTACGCATAGTGATGGTGGTGCCTGGAATTTTCTTTGGACACTGGAAGTGAGCATGGGAGTCAAATCCACAAAAATGACAATTGATATTTACACCAAAGGTTTTACAATTGATGATCTAACAATGTCGTGTGTGTGTGTGGTCAGTGCTTTTCCTACCAGGCCTGTTTATAGGCAGTGTTTTAGACTAGCAGAGTGATTTTTTTTTTCCTGTTCGGATGAACTGGGGTTATATTAGCACATATTTACTTTTAAAGAATAAAATGTGGTTAAAGTGCAATCAGCTCTGCCCAAAAAAAGAAAGGAATGTTGCATGTCACTGTTTAAAGTATTAGTGCGTCAACCATCACTCATGCTCAGCAAGCTGGCATCATTCCGTGTCCTGTTAGTAAAATTGGAATCACTGAAGTCATTCTCAAAGTGTTTCAGAACAATTTGAGAACCACATCTGTAAAAAAAAAAAAAAAAGTTCCAATCGCAGTGAAAGTGAGAATGTCAGTAGCCTGAATATTGAAGAAGTATACAATGAAAATCGGTGTTTCCATGCAGTACCTGACTCCAAACGGGAAGACGACTCTAGAAGTTGTATAGCTATGAGAAAGACCCTCGAGGGGTCACGATAATATACAGAATACCTCAACTAATAACCTTTTGCAGCAAATTATTACGAACGAGCTGAGATGATACGCACATTTCTTAGTCACCGTAAATTCCATATTGCCTTAAAATAACAAAAAAGAATAGATGATGTCTTTGTGTCACATATTGAATAAATATCTGTGTGATTCCAAGAGAACATAAACTGTACACGCTACATGCTAGAAATGAATATAGGCAGCCTCAGCAATTTTTCCTCACCATAGGAGATGAGAAAATAATTTGTTGGTGTTATTCCCATCTGACTAAAAAAATACCTACAATCTAGAATGAGCGTAGAAAAAACTTTACAAGTCATTTACATCCAAGGCCATATTCCGAGGAGTGGCAGGTAAAGCGTTGTGAGTGACAAAGTGAGCATGAGGACATTTTGTGCACAAAGCAAAGCTGGACTTTTTTTTTTTTTCCCCACCCCAGCAAGATTTGAGACTTACTCAATTGTTCATTTGTCCACATGGGTGCAGCATCCGTGTGCAACGTGGGTGAAAGAAAACTTCAAGGTCGGCTCTTCGGCCGAGTCCACGGTTGACCTTGAGGCGCGACTGCGCGAACTTAGCAAAGTCTTTTTCGATGAAATGCGGCAGTTATGATTGCCTCGTAGGTTGGTCATTGCGTGAGCCCACACCTGAGCGTGCTTTAAATTCCCGCAAACTTGTCAAATTACATTTTGATCCCTTGGACAAAAATATATAAAAACACAATATAAGCAAAAGAAAATTTAGTGCAAAGTGCAACCATTCTACTCCAGTATAAAAACCGTTTGAGTACGTATAGAACTTATTAAATCGTAACATTTTTCCCGCTACAAGTGCACAATTAAACCTTATTCGTAAACTGCACTCATCAAGCTCTCTCGTTATAAATGCTCAAACGGTTTTCCATACTCTTCACATATAACCAGTTAAACTTCTTTTCAGTCTCGACAGTTTCATTGACAGTAATTCATAAACACTCAGCAAGAGAACGCTGGAATCAGGTGGGAGCTGTTTTTTTTTTGTTTTTTTAACACTGCGGAAAATTATCCATCACCACTTCATTGGCGTGAAAACATTTTTGATAATTTTTTTTTTTACTTGGAACTGTACTGTGAGATTTGTGTAATTTTCCTTCTCACTTTCCATCCCACCTGAAGACCAGGACCCTTGTTTCATTGCTTAAAAAAAAATACAAACAGAAACAAATGATGCAATAACTCACTAAGGTCCTTCATCAATAAAGAAAAGAAAAATAAATCAGACCAGTGCTTCATCCTCACGAGTCAGCAGCTTGGTACAAGAATCCCGACGCTTCCGGTTTACGTTTGATCACCTCTGCGTTTAAGGCCTTCAAGGTATACAATTGTCCTTCCTTTTGAAGTTCAAAGTTCAAGGATGGGGGCGTTCATTCATGCAGGCTCAGGTTCCTCTGACCAAAATACATGGAAGTCACCAGAACCTGAGGAGCGCTTGACACGCACGCACACACACACACACAAATATCATAATGTTCTATTATGGTGTTGGATGACTTGTTGCTATTCTAGATGATGAGGTCACTGTGTGGCTTTCTTGCCCCGCCATCTAATCGGAGCCTATTTGACCTCAAGGATGGAGGGGTTGGACTCCATGATGGCCACGATTATTTTGTCAATGTAGTCCTGGAGTCTGTAGTTGATCTCCTCCTGTTTGTGGACGGCCTCCATCAACTGTGATGCACATGAAGGAAGTTCAGAAATGGAGCAAGACAGAAGAGTGATTCAATTTTAACCAAGTCGATCACCTCAGAGCGGGACACCGAGTTGATCTCGGCCGCCAGGGAGTCGGAAAAGGAAGCGGACATCAGGCTCTTTGCTCCCTGGATGCTCAGGTTGATGATCTGGCCGTTCAGCTCATCGTTCTGCTCCTTTAAGCTGCGGTTGTCCTGCGGAGGGAGTCGGACGGTGATAGCGGAGAAAAAAAAAAAACGGAAATAAAAGAAATTTCTACCTGTTTGAGTCGTTTGATCTCCTGTTCCAGTTCTGCTTCCCGGGTTCGGGTCTGATACTCCTGCAGTCCGGCGCTGGGCGAGCGGCCCCGTTTTGCTTCCGCCTCCAATTTGTACAACTGCAGATGCTCCAGTTGCTTACGTAGGTCCTCAATCAACTGCAGGAGACAGACAGACAGCGGTTATTAGGAGTCCGTTATTCCCCGAGCGTGGACAAAGCGGGTCCACCTCCTGCGTGCTCTCTTTCTCCTTTTGGTTCTGATGGCGTTCATGGCTCAGCTTGTCGGCCATTTTCTGTCGGGTCTCCATCTCATCCCGCCATTTGTCGTTCGTGACGTCTACCTCGTCTTCCAGCTTCAGCTTTTCCTGCGAAAAAAAAAAAAAAAAAGCGAAGGCCGAGATCAACTGGGATGTTTTCGATGGACAGCGGTAGGAAAATAACTTTTACGCTAACCTCTTCTAGTCTCTCGATGTTTGCTCGTAGGCAAGGAACGCAGGACCTCAACTCGCTGTTCTCCTCCTCCAGCTGCTGCAATCTGTGGAGCCGATGATACAAAGCATTGTCAAAATTGTGGCTTGCAGCTCAGTGCCACATGGAGGCAGTATAGAGCCAGTTTACATTTTGACTTACTAGCTGGAAGCAGGATCATAACAAAACATATTCTATGTACCTGGACTGCAGGTTTTCCATCTCCAGACCTCTTTCCCTCTCCAGCTTGCTCAGGGCCTCCTTGTGGCGCCGGGTCTCGTGCTCCAGCTGCTCGTCGGCGAGCAGCTCCTGCTCCTTCAACTGCTCCTCAAAAGCGTTGGCGCGGTGCACCAGTTGGAGGTTCTCCTGCCGTAAGCGCGAGTGCTGCTCCCCCGAAGTTTCCGACTCCTTCTCCAGCTCCGCCACGCGACGCTCAAGTAGTAGCATCTGCCGAGAATTAAACGCCGACGATTAGCGTGCGGATGTTTGTTTGAACGACACGTGCGGCTAATGTGCGACGGCTCGCCTTGTCTGTGATGTCATTGTCAGCCAACTCAAGGATGTCACGGGTGAGGTCGCTGACCGTGTCTAGCGTTATCGAGTTGTTCTGCAGAAGATGTCTAGGAGCAAAACATAGCTTAACGTCACGCTTAGGCCAGATTGAAAAGATCCAAAATCTGCTTACCTTGCCACCTTCTTGCTGGACAATCGTTTGCCAGAGCTGGAGGAGGAGAAACAACAACAGGAAAGTGGTCAGGAAGAGAAGACTGATAAAGAAAGGAGACACCATTTTGTTATCACTGCCATCGCTGCTTTGCTAGCGGAGGATCCCCCACTGTGGAGCAAAGTATTCTAAAACTATCAAAAACAAAATACTGAAAACACAAACACTCCGGAATGGATCTGGAAAATGCTTTAAATTGATCAAAAAGGTTTTTTTTTTCTAGCACCATTTTACTACCAAAGGCAGATCAAATGGGATTTTCGGGGGGGGGGTTAGCGTAACTCCGCTACTGGTCCAGTAATCCTGGATCAGCAAGTCTTTTCTAATCAACTTTTTGAAAAGCTTCATTCAACGTGTAACTCAAAATGTGAAGCGGGAGAGAACAAAAGGCAGCCAAAAAAAAAGCCATGACTCACCTGTGATATCTGTTAAGCGTTTTTGGGAGGAGCCAAAATATATCATATTGATGCTATGTGTGCGGGAACAACAAACACACGGGACGGGAGCATGCGTGTTATCTAACACACCAGCGCAACACTGCAAACGGTGCCACAGAGCAGACGAGCGTTACCTAGTCATCTCTAGGAAATTGAGACGGGTGGAGAGGTCCTCCAGACGACTTATTTGTTTGTGACATTGGCTACAGAAAAAATCCAGCGCCTCCTCCTTGAGGAAGCTCTGAAAGCAGTCTGGGAGAGGAGCGGGTGCGCTGGAAGAAGGAGGGAAGGAAGAGGACGAGAACGGAAGTGGTGAGTGACAGACAAGCAGGGGGAGGAGGGAGGGGGTGAGTTAAGGTGTGGAAAAGACCCATGAGGTACTTCAGAGGTAGGAAGACTCCTTGAGAAGGATGTCGGGAAAGTCAGTGTGGAGGAAACGTTTCCGTCCGTGTTGTTTTGCATTCTTGCTGCGAAATGTTCGAATGAATCATTTTCAAAGCCAAAAGTAAAAATGATGTATTTAGAACGACTAAACCGATGTAGCCAAATTCTTTAGCGGTCGTGATATTTAGGAGTTCATCCACTTGTGTGTGGGCCGCCACTGCTAAGCATGACGCATTCGCACCCGGTGGGTGAAATCTGTGGGTTGCACTTGTTTTGGAATCATTTTTTTTACACTTTTCTCGTCAGCGTGGCTTGTCACAAGAGACGATAAACTATGTAGCGAATATTTATCTTGCCCTTCGCCAGAAAAGATATCTTATCATGTTTTGACCTTAGCGTCTCTAAAACAGGGGTGGGAAAACTTTGGTGTTCACATTTCATGGATAAAGAAGTGCACGCTAACTAGCTTATTTTCATAATAAAACAATCCATGCTTGTTTTTCTATTTATCAAAAGTATACACTGTGCTAATGTATTTATTTATCGCTTATCAGGACTGATTTAACACATACATTTCCCTTTATGGCACAATGATGTTTCCACGTCGTTACTAAATCAAAAGCGTACCTCGGCGAGAGCAGAGCGGAGACATCGATCTGCTGAGGGCTCTGTGCCAGAGAGCAGTCGAGGGCGACATCGGCGCCCTCCTCGGCGCTTTCTTGCAGGAGCTCCGAGGTGTTGCTCTCCCCGAAATCTTCAAAATGCTCCTCCTCGCCACCGATGACCGCCACTAGGGAGGGGTTGTGTAGCTCCGAGTTGAGCGAGAACCTAGCCATACACAAAAGTCATTTTTAAATTCAACAATGTATTGTGAAATAGAAAAAAAAAAAAAAACACTGGACAGGCAGAAGAGGAACAATTTTACAATTCAGTCAAGTGCAACTAATCTAGCCACAAGAACAGCGGCAATCTGGACAAGTGGCTAATCTGCTAATTCACATTAATCCTAAATGGCAGCTTTGCCTGAAACAAAATGCCCGTTGATCTTTATTTGAAAGCTGAAAAGAGAGAAGCCTTTTCCTGTTTTTCCGACAAGAGACCACGAGAGCACTCAGGATGACCAAATCATCACAAATCAAGTGTTGTTTTCCTATCTGAAGGCCAAGACGGGTGGGTGTTAAAAGCACTTTCAACCGCTCTAAACAAATATTAGACTAAGCCAATTCACAAGCCACTTACCCTTTACCCGAGTTCTTGGAACATCTTCCGGAATTGATCTCCCTCACGCAGAGGGTGGACGAGGGAAGAGAACGCATCGCCAAACGCCCTCCAACGCTCTGGCGAGAAAGCCGAGGAGCAACTGGGGCTACGACCCCGGCCAACCAAAGTGGAATCCTGAAGTCTTACGATTTAACTTCAAACAAAACCAAAGCTTCCGTGAGACGGTCTTGGTAAGATGTCAGGCGAGGTTGTCCATCTGTGCGTCACAGTAAACGGAATGGGGGCTGGCTACGGATTTGAGGCTAACCAACGGTCATCAGACAGTCCGGCCGATCGACCGAGGGCCAAATGTGTGTGGGCACATAACACTTAGACGGACGGGGAGTGGTTTGGGGGAGGCTAATCCTGTTACAGTCTTAATCCCCTCCTCAGTGCGTACTAGCATGCTAACCTGCTCGGCTAGCAAAACCTTAATCAATTTAAAGACGGTGCCTGCTAGTTAAATGAGAATCTCATTGCCTGCGACTTTGCATTCAATCTGATGAAGGAAAAAAAAATGCCAGAAATGAATCAATAGATTTTTATTCTAGCCATGAGGTTCAACATTTGGCAAGGATGAATAAAAGTCAGGAGACATCAGGACTTTGGAAGTGTTCCTGAACGGACAATGGAGGAAAACGGCTTATTCCGAGAGAAAGAAAGAAAAAAAAAAATAGGGGAAAACAACAAAAGTGCTGAGCTCAACACTTCCTGGAATTCAAGGTTGGAAGGCATCCGTCATCCAGGCAGATCACAAAGTCAGCACTTGTCATTTGGCCTAAACACTATCCAAACTGGAGACGACACATTTTGGAATAAAATATCCAAAGGGTGAAAAAAGAAAAAAAAAAACAGGACAAGTCCAAATAAATTGCACCTGTTACTCCAAACTGCCATGAACTTTTTTTTTTCTGTGGTCTTATCTCAAACCTTTCCCAGCCAAATAGAACAAACTTGTTTAACAAAGTTGGAAGGATCTCTTGAGAAAGTGCTTCAGCTTTGGCTAGCGTGAAAACTTTGCTGGCCATTCAGGAAAATGGGATTCCAGAAAGTGCACAAGAATAGCAACCTATTCCTTCCCATTAATCTGCCCGTCTGCTGACCCAAATAGAACTCGAAGTCACTTACCCGGGACGACTGGCGCGGACATCACATGACCACAGCCAAGGGTCACTGAACTTACTAATGGAAGCTTAACCTTTGGCTCAGTCATGATGGTTGTTCAATCACATATGACCAAAAAAAAAATGGAACAAGCAGAAAATGTTTTAACCAACCTGTTTATGGCTTCTTCGGGGTCATGAAGTGCCGCCTCGATGCCGCTGTCCGTGTCCACATCCTCGTGCATCTCGGGGGGCACGAGGGCGCCCGTGTCCTCGTCCGTGAAGGTCTCGCATTCGCTGTAGGTGCTCTCGGAACCCAGGTAAGCGCTGTCCGTCACCTCATTTTGCTGCGGCCACACAAAAAAAATCATTAGTTTCAAAATCTAAAATGCATCAGAAACATCTTTAAGCTAGCCACCATGTCTAAAATCATTCTCCTAGGACAGGAAAAGCCGGCGTGCCATTCCAGCATCCTAAAACGCTTTCCTCTTCTCCACTGAGACAGAGCTGCTTTGAAAAACGGAAAGTACTGTACACACACGTTCAGGTCCGCTGGGTGGTCAGGGGGGGAGGAGACCAAAGTCTATAAAAGTTAGTCAGCAGTAAGGTTCCGTCACCGTGACGACGACGTAATCTTTCTTCGGCTTTTACAATGATTATGAATCTACCATATCTCAAAGTGCACATCATGAAAGTGTTACGTAAGCGTTCCAGTCGTGCGACCGCATTACAGGTGGCCGTTGATTTTAAAATAAATGTAAGCATTTAATTAAAAAAAAAAAAAAAAAGGAGGAAAATGGGGAGTGAAGGGGAAAAACTGGGTGGAGAGGTCCTTGCCCCTCGGCCGTACAGCGTCACCTCGCTTGTTTTGAAAGCAAACAGTGGCGGAACAGTGCGAGCATTGAGGAGGCACTCTCTTTTTTTTTTTTTTTCTTTTTCCCCCCCCAAAGTGGAAAAACAAGTCGGTGGACACAGGTGGTGGGACTACTTCAAAAAAGATGCAGGACGTTCAAACGTTGCTCACAGCCAGCAGGCAAGCGACAGACACAGCAATCGCCTTGGATCAATAATTAACTTTGGATTAATGTTTGCTTTGATTGCGATCACTCTACAAGGTCATTTATTATACAATTATTTTAAAAACCTATCTTTAAAAAAAAAAAAAAACTATATTTCTTTGCCAGCAAAAGGTGAAGGCAACACTAATTATCGCACTCCACCGTTCAAAAAAATGCACAACGTTTCCATTTTTGCAGAGGCCAGCAACAATATGGCGGTTAAATATACAAACGGAGCACATGGTCAGGAATGCCAGATATGCGAACCGCAAGTATAAAAACAGTCCGAGCTCATGTAAGACTCTTTTGTGATCCGCCCGATTCAATATTTGTCAAAGAATCCTGGAAAGCTCAGCCTGCCAGATGCTACTCAATGTCAGCCAAAGCAGGTTGTTTGGTGTTGCGGAATATTCTCCGAGCGGTAATGATAGCTTGCTCGGTTGCGGCGGCAAGAGTGAGAGTGCACCGACAGTTCGGTTGGTTACCACGACGACAGGAAGTAGCACGTGACCACTGCTCACCTCGTCGTATTCTTCCGGACAACCGACGGCTCCGTCGCCCGGGCTGTAGTTTGCGCTGTACAGCTGCGGCTCGGGACCTGCGGATAGGAGAGGCAACACGTGTTTCATAGGTGTAAACATGACATCATTGTGCAAAGGAAGCTCTGCAAACACGGTACTTTGCTATTAGACCACTTTAGTAAAGGTGGCAAAAAAGCTCCTCATGTTGTTTTCAAAATAGCGCAACACGGGCATGACTGAGATTCCTGAAGGTGCATTTACAAGCCAGCTGTGTCTTTGGCAACCAAAAGGAAGAACAATAAAAAAAAAAAAGAGAGAGAAGGGGGGGAGCTCTAAAATATTTAGGCGAACAGGACTCTCTGCCCTCTCCGACATGCCCCGAGTATTGGTGGAGCTCAAGCTTTCAAGTGCATGTTTTATTAATGTCTCAGGGTAACCAGACCTATTCAACCTGGAAAGCGCTGGAAAAGTCTAATGGCATCAATACGGTTGAGTGGATTGAGCCGAGCGATGCTTTGATGCATCGCAGCAACAATCTGGTGGTAATATTTCTTTTTGATTGATTTCAGTTTACCTTCAGAAATTAGCATAACTTTACCACAACAATGCGTTTCACTCGCCTCCATTGCCGATAGCAGAAATCCCTCGGTGGAAGTCTTCAAAGCTGATGACTCCCAGACCGCTGGGATCCAAAAACTTGGTGAGATCTTTAACCTGAAAAGCAGAAGCACAGCAGAATATTCAGAAAATGTCACAATATCAAAACAGACAAATATGTGCTTGCAAAAATATTTTTTATGCCTGTGTTGACCCCACATGACCCTTAGAGTAAAAAAAATAAAGAATGTTATGTGCAAAGTGCATCTAAAATAATATCTGCATACTAATGTTACGTAAGAGCACCTACATACTGTATATTCTATCAGGCGGTAACCTAGCAACAAGAGCATGCTGGAGCACCTCGGAAAATAAAAATAACATAAATCTGGAGCAATCGGTGTTGGGTAAAAAAAATAAAAAATAAAAAAGTGCCAAAACTCCAGGGCCCATCACCAATGCCAGCTTGATAGTGGCCTGCCTTTGATTGCAAACAATCAAAATGGACGCCCAAATAACACACCACCGCACAACCCTGCGATTATCGTACAATCACATCACGTATAATTTGGTATCAGTTACTCTTGCGAGCAAGCTGATCTGCTGAGCGGTGTTGATCTCCGACTCGAGGCGGCTAAGAAAACTTACGCGGCTAATAAATTCCAACAGAGATCAATTTAACATTGTTTTGTGTGGAAATCAATTCTTAATCCGACGAGTGGATTAACCGAAACTATCGTTTCCCTTATGACACTGTGAAATATTCAATACTAACACAGACAGCCCCGAGGAGCCATCCATAAGTAAACATTTTGGTCGGCCGAGCTTCGAGGGCCTTGTGGTTTTTCTCGTTCCTCTATTTGTGTCTAATCAGTGATGGGGCACGCCTCAGTGCACCCCCCCCCCCCCACAGCACTTATTCAGGAGTTTCCCTTGGGGGGGTGCTCACAATAGTTTCCTTTCCAACGCACTGATCAAATGATCAATGGGTTGACAGATAAGCTGAAAGCAAAAGAGAGGGGGGGGAAAAATAGTTCATACAGTCGCGACAAGAGGAGCTAAAAAGGGGACAGTTCAGGCCAGTGAACATTCCATTGCGGATTAGAGGGGCAGCACATAAAAGCAGGGGGGGGGGGGGGAGGCAGGCTGGCTCAAAGTGAAGTTGGGAGTGTCAACGGACAAGCCAGTTGCCGCCACAATACGGCTTGCTGCGGCTTTTGTGCACAATTGGGGTCAAAAGCAGCGAGCGTGGCGGTTAGCAAGAGGATGAAAACATTTGAAAGAATCTTTTTTTTTCGCAACAGTAGTAACGGTACACCAGCATGCTAACTTTTTTCATGGCAGTAGACTCTGTATTTTAATATAATGGCTACCTTATTCCCGAATAATTCTGGAGAAAAACATTTGCATGCTCAACAACGGGCAAGTAGGCAAATACCGAGCTGTTGTCTTGCCGCCTTATTTGCAAGAATGGATTAAGTCAAACAAACGTAAAAGTCACACACATAGTTGTTTTGCTCCAATTAGCTTAAGCTCAATGTTGAAATGTAGACCTGAATATACTTCAAACACTCCTAGATTTGTCTCTTTAAATTAAAATGAGACGGGGGGGACGCAGTAAATGGTTGAGGCTCATGCATGTATATTTCACAGGAGATTATGCAAATATTATGCAAATGAGAAGATAAGCGTTTGACATACGGAGGAAATGCCTGGCCGATGCAAGCAATATGTTTGACGTATTTAGATGATAACCCAAATCCTCACGCTGGGGGAAAAAAAAAATAATCCCGCGATGATTTGAGTCATGTGACGCTGAGCTGGCAATAAATACACACAAGTGACATCCTACCGTGGAAAGGTTAGAAGCTACTTTCTAACATCTTACCTGATCGGCGCCATAGGCGGTAGCAAACTCCATAAACTCCTCAATGCGAACAAATCCATCTCCGTCCTGGTCTAACGCATCGAAGACAGTTTTGAGAGGCGAGGCATCTTGTTCTTTTGCGTTCACAGCCGAAACCATCGGCAGTGAGTCATCTCCCACCATCTTAGAGAGGGAAACAGTCTCCACACTTTGCTCAATCATCCATCCAGATTTTTCAGGACAACTGCTCAAATCCAGGACATTAAAATCCTGTTGATTGTTAACAGGAGCAGTTTCCTCATTTACTCCCTCCGGCGGATTTAAGTTCCACGCTCCATCCAAAGACATCTCCTCATTGGCTTGATGCTCAGCCGTGGAGCATATTTTGCTTTCCATCAAATCTTTCGACGTACTTTCCACACAGAAGCTCCCGCGGATGAGGTCACCGTTGGTGAAGACATCCTCAGCTGGAGAGTCTGTCAGCGACCAAATCACAGGAGCTGAGTCACTCTGGTCTTGGAGAGCTAAAGTCCTGAATACCGTTTGGGTGGCATCCTGGGTCGGATCCAGCTGTGCACCTGTTGGATGGTCGCTGTCAAGTTCTAGACCATCTAAATCCAATAAAGATTCTGAAGGACAAGTTGGTGATGTGCTGCTGTGGTTACGTGGAAGACTGTTCTCAGGTAGCTCCTGCGGGGTCAAACTACTGTTTACTAGCGGAGCTGTCACTTGATCTAGGAATAAACCTTTGTCTCCAGTTTCACGTGACAAAGTCACCCTGCTCTGTACCGGAGCCTCCTCCTGTGACACTCCTGGCAGTCCTTCACTGACATCATGTGACACACCCAATGATACTGAGGCAACACAAGTCTGATCTTCTGAGGGAGGAGCTATGGAAAGAAGTGAATCTCCTGGGTTTGATTCAGAATCCCACTTGGATTGGGAAGACAGTCCCGGAGCGCTACTGTTGATTATTATCTCAGTCTGTCCGTTGAGGGTGTGAAGAGAGGCCTCCTCAAATGCAAAGTTTTTTCCAACCACATCAGTAAGGTTAGGAGAAAACAGCCACGAGAGCATGAAGTCACTGGTTTCATCGGGTTCCTTGTTTGCTTCCGAGGGAGGAGAAGTCTCTGAAGCAGTGGAGTGGCGGTCCTCAAAAAACAAATCTCCACAGGGATAATCGGAAATATACAAAAGTTGATCCAACTCTACTGGAGTGTCCTGGTAGACTTTGTTCATTTCACTTTTCTGGGATGTCAGATTGGGGTCGCCAAAATGCAAACCTGTCTGCCCGCTGTTGTTTTGACACAGGACACCTCCATTGTCTGAGTCCAGGGTGAGAAATCCAAGAGGAAACGATTGCTCCGATTCCCACTGCGCATGCCCCAAAGGGCTAGACACCACCGTGGGTTCCATCTATTTCAGCTCAAAAACAAACTCACATTCCATATTTCATCTTATAATAACTTCATGTTAATGCATCCTACTTGCGTGTGAAAATGTTTAGCAAAGCACTAAAAAAAATTACTTGACAGATCAGCAACCACACTCACCGAACGTAATAGCTAATATAAAAGTCATTTTTAAATGTTTACCTATAAGCCATGTTTAGTTGTCAAATCTTTAAGCTGGTTTGACTCACTTGGTGCCTTTCGGGCATGGCAGGTTCCACGCATGGCTTTTCCAAAATCTTGCCGTCCCAGCCCAAACATCGTCAAACGTTTTAGTTGAGAAGTTAGCAAAAAAGACGTGAGAAATACTTCGGCAGCGAAACAAAAAAAGCTAGCAAGTATTTTGTCAACATTATTAGCTTAGCCGATCACCTCATCGCGTCCCCTCGCGAGCGATTCCAAAAAACGATGAGGGCGTGGGGGGGGGATAACAAACCGTTTCCAAATTGAAATATTATTCCACACATTGGCGTTTAAATGGCATTGCAACGAGAGTGTCAAGCGTTTATCCTGGAAGAAATGGAGGAAAAAGAAAACACTAAGAATAACTCCTCCTTTCCAGCATCCTACCGCTCCCCTGTCATTGGCTAGCTGTCGAGCTAGCCCAAATTAGCCTGTTCGCTCGCGACCAGGCCAAACGATCCGTCCGCCATCCAAGTCCTTGGGGAAATTATTGGATAAAAAAAAAAAAAAAGAAAATCCGCTTCAAAGTCAGTTTGTTGTCTCCGTCGATGCTATGTACCTTTTTAGTTTTTGACGACGGAAATCCACCTGTGTCAAGACTCAAAAATACGGCCAACCCACGCAGACCGTGCCAAATCGGCTGATTCCTACCCCCAAAAAAATCTTCCGCACAAAACGCCTCCGTGTTCCGATTAGATAAAAAACGGATTAAATGACGAGAATATGTTCCATCGTTGTTGTCACGTACGAGTTGTCTCTCGCATCAGCATCCCGACCCTCCTCCCCTTCTTCCTTTCGTCATCCTCCTCCTCCTGTCGCCGCAGACACGCTGACGTCTGACGCAAGCGTACAAAACACTCCGCATTGTCACTTTTTCTCCCCCATTAAGTTGGTATTCCCAAAAAGATTTACGAAATCTCCATTTATAATCCCGTCTTTTTTAGTTTGCATATTTATTGCTCAAATGAAAGCGCAGAATATGACTTCATATGTTTGATTAGCATACATTTTACGAGTAATATATAATGGTGAATTAAAAACTACAATAAATGTATAATAATTCGTAGGAAATAATAGATTCCAAGACGTCAAATGTACCAGTTGAGTCATCATTATCAAATGAAGAAAATATGGCAAACTTGTAACACCCTCAAGAATTGCACGCCCTTTACAAACACACAAATATATCAAATTTTTGTACACTAGATTTGATTTCTGCAATATTGTCAATAAAACGACAGAAGCGCTTTAGGGTGGATGCGGAAGATGCATCGTTTTTATTTGTGGTGTTATAGCGCCCCCACGTGGTATAGATCACTATTGACTCTCCGATTGAATAGATATGACTAAATAAATAAATACATATATCGTGAAACAATTAACAATTTCCCATAATTATGAGCCATGGCATTGTGGTTGGGAATCACTGCATTTAAGCACCCAGAGCGGCTGGATCATTCAGGAAAATACTACATAATGGAATCGATATTAAATATAATTTTAATTTTTATTAAGCAGCTGAACATGACATGATGCAATGTGAACACAAGTGTACATGAAATGCATAGTAACACAATAAAGGTTAAAAGTGTTGCATGACAAATGCTGGCATTAATATTGAGGATGTTAAATCTGCATATTAAAGTTGAAGAAAATGTGAATGTATTTCTTTTAAATATGTTTATTTGCAGTATAACACTGACAATATTAAGCACAAATACTAATGTATATCAGTCTCCAATCGGTAGCCTGAATCAAATACTGCGGGCGTTGGGGTAGTGTTACTGTTTTGTTTGTTTTTATTTGTCTCTCTTTTCAGATGACCAATAACCTGGAAAAAAAGAAAGGAAATATTTTATTTGCTGTGTGACACGCAAGCAAATTGAAGAAAAAAAAAAAAATCATAATTGGTCTGAAAATAATGAATGTACAAATGTATCTTTGTTCATCTCTATGACAGCGATTTATAGTGACAGGCAGAACAATTCCATGCATAATTTTTCTATTAGATGGCAGAAATTACAATTAACCTTAACTGCCTGTGACATTTATTTCCGCCAAAGAAATGCATTTGCGTTTTGGAAAAGCTACACCTCCTCCTACACACCTGGGTCAGGAGGAGGACAGTAGAACCCCGGCTCAGAGTTTAGCAGATTTAGAGGAGGCTATACCCATCAGCCTGGAGACGTCGTTGGCTGAACTCAGCCACGAGCCGCCGTCAGCCACCAAAATGGCTCCGGTCACGTAGGACGAGGCCCGGCTGGCTAGGAAAAGTGTGCAGTGGGCCATCTCGGTTTTGTTGCCTGATCGCTGCAAAGGAATGGACTGGAACAGACCGGCGGTCTCCCCACTAGGACCACCTAAGGAAAAAAAAAAAGAAATTTTATGTTGAGGTTGAATCCTGCATAGAGAAGGATGCAAATTTCTTTACCCAGTCTACGGAATCCCTCTGTGCCAGAGATAGGACCAGGGGCCACGGCGTTCACCCTCACCCCACTGGGTCCCCACTCCACAGCCAAATGCCTGGTCATGGCATCTAGGAATAGGAGGAAAAAGCAGAAGAGGATTAAGATTTTTAAAGAAGTCACATTTAAAGAAATCTCACCGTTTGCAGCCTTGGCAGATCCTGCATGGACCTGCAGCGCTTGTCCCCTGTAGCCAAGTGTTGCAGAGATGTTGACAATGTTGCCTCCATGATCCTGAAAATTAAAAATTAGACTCTCATAGTAATTTAAATTCCAAATTGAATTATTGACTTCACCGTAGTGGTGACCCCTGTACCTTGAACCACTTCTCATAAACAACTTTGCTGGTGTTGAAGGTTCCCATGGTGTCTATCTCCAGAACAGTCTTGAAGGCATTGAAGGAAAGAGCAGAGGCAGGACACAAGAAGTTTCCGGCAGCATCTGTCAGATAACGCCAAATCTTATTTTGTGTTACGTCAGAAAAAAACGCCGGTAACCTGTTTCAAACAGCACGACCTTGACATGCAAAGATAAAAGAAAAGTTGATGATTAAGCTGAAATCTTTCATATTTGATCTTTGTTCCTTGTCCTACTCATCTTACTGTTAACAAGAATGTCTATGCGGCCCATTTCTTTGAGAGTCTCATCCACAGCCGCTGAAATGCTCTCAGGTTGCCTCACATCCAAGCACAACGGAAGGCAGCGTCGTCCAGAAACGGCGGAAAGCTTCTTCGCCGCCTGCAAGAGACACAAAAGCATCAGAGACTGACATTATGGCAAAGATGATTGCAAGATTACCTCAGTGAGCTTGTCTTTGTTCCTGCTGGCGATCACCGTGTCACAGCCATGTCTGAAAGAAAAGACAACAACAAAAATGCTGGGAATTTGATGTTTTTTAAACTTATATTCCATAGAAGCTAAATTGACGACTATTTCCCTCACCTCATGAAAATCTCTGCTATCCGGAGGCCAATTCCTGATCCACCACCTGTGATAAATGCTACCTGATCTCTGAAAAGAAAAGAAAAAACGAGAGTAACTTTACATCATGCCAGATTTCCATTGTTTACTTTCATCCAATAAAGTACTTGTGGATTACTTACTTGAGCAAATCTGGGCTGTAGATATGAGTATATGAAGTCAGGCAGTCATCAGAAGCAATATCTTCAGGTAGCAGGTCACAGAGTCGTTGTGGTTCTGCCATTCTAGTAAAAAAAATATGGAAAGGAATTTAAATAAGAATGCATGGATGTACACAATGATGTACTGTAAAATGTAATCAACAGTACGGTAATTACATCACTTCGAGGCATATGGCTATTTTGTAATGATTAAAGCAGTTTTACAGTCGTACAGAATCTTATTTTTATACTACCATTAAACTTTTAGAAGCAAAACTTGGGTTAGCATGTTGGTTTTGTGCTATGCAATGAAAGTATGAGCTAACTTTAGCCTATGTTTTCGTTACCTGTCGAAGGGGAAAAAAGGCCAGGAAAGTCGAAAAGAACTACGAAAGATTTAAAAGACAAATTATCGAGCTTAGTCTGCCAGTTTGTCTTAAGTACGCGTTTTTTTTTTTTTTTTTACTTTTGTACCTTGGACGCTAGTTTTCGGCGTCCGTTCGCAGGGCATTCTGGGAAATGAAGTCTACAAGGGATGCGTTGCGAAAACAAATAAAATATACTAAAATATATTTATAATTTCTATATGATTGGGTGATGTCATTTTGAACGACTTTACGTGTTTATTTAATGTTTTACTTTACTACATTATATTTGATGAACATTTACACTTACATACATTTAAATATTTACATCAATCATTGAAAAAATATTATTGATTTGTCATAATGAGTTATTTTAATATGCTATAAGATTTTCAGTGTAGGTTCTGTTGCGCAGGGCTAGAAAACTGCTCTTTAATACAGTGGGAAACTATTGATATGTATTAGATTAATTTCTTGATGACCACTAGGTGACGCTGCTAGACAAGTTATTACCAAATTGGGCTCGTTTTGCAGCAACTACATTACTTACATGCATATATTCTTTATCCTGTGCTAGAAAGGAATAATATTACTGCAGCTTAGTTAGCAATGGTATTCTGTGTTTGGTCGGAGCTCAGTGAATTAAAGCATTAAATAAATCATGACCCGCAAAGTCTTTAATTCTTCACATTCATTTATTATTACTGTAGGTTTTAAAATAAGTAATAAAATATTGTTCATGGGTCTATGTTACATTTTTTGTTGGTGTTTTGGAGGGGGCTGGAATGGATTAATGGCATTTCCATTCATTTCAATGGGGAGGTGGCAAATTTGTACCTCAAGGCACCGCTGTGGTCCATATCGCTGCCGGGCTGAGACAATATAACAGACGTGCTACAACCCCACAGTGCCAACAACTGGTCCTGGGTTCTGTCCATGTGTCTGTTGACTTAGTGCTGGCAGGTCAGCCTGGCAAGGATTGCTGGACTGTCCATCATCCTCCTTCAGACCCACCAGCCTGCTGCTGATCTCCCACAGCTTGCGAGCTGCCTCCTCATCCATGGCCTGGGGAGCTGGCTCCTTTTCCGTCAACACGTCGTAGTAGCGTCCCGTCGCCCCCTCTAGCTCATCCGCCACAGCCAGGAAGACGCTGGGCTGGGCCCCCAGTTCGGGGTTCTTCACCAGCATGGAGAAAAGGGGACCTGGGGGGGAAACATTGGCGAGTGTTGTTGATTTGAATTTTAAATCGATCCAAAACTGAGCCCCTTCATGCATTTATTATTTTCAGTATTATAGCCATTTTTTTTTTTTTTAAATCAAGAATTCTGCTGTACTCACTGAGCACCGTGGTGGAGAATTGGGATTGGTGCAGCCCGGTGTGCCTGCCAAGCTCAGTGGAAACAACGCCAGGGTGCACAGCATTTACGGTGACTCCTGTGCCTGTCACATACAACAAGGAACACTGTTGACAAAACATGGCGGACTAAAAGTAGCGATACACAAAAATAAAAGCAGTACTCCTCCCACATATGCTGCTTAACTTACCTTGTAAACGCTTGGCCAGCTCTCTGGTGAAGAGAACGTTGGCAAGCTTGCTCTGACAGTACGCTTGCTTAGTGTCAAACTTTTTCCTTTCCCAGTTCAGGTCTTCGAAGTCTATCTTTCCAACGAGGTGGGCAAGTGAGGACAAGTTGATCACTCTGCTGGGGGCGGATTCTTTTAACCGGTCCAGCAGAAGATTGGTCAATAAGAAGTGGCCTGGATGGCACAGAAGAATCACTCTAATTGGCTTTGATTCAAAATAGTTCACCACGTCTCATTTCCATCCATCAATGCATTTTCTACTTTTAACTTACCTAAGTGGTTCACTCCAAATTGCATGTCAAAGCCGTCCTCTGTTTTCCAGGCGGGACATCTCATGACGCCCGCATTGTTTATTAGTACATCCACACGCTGCTCCTCTGTAAGACAATATCATGTTCAAGATTTCTATTTTTTTTTAACTTTTTTTTGGTATGTATGTGAACTGACTTTCTTTGATTCTGTCCGCAAACTCCCGTATGGATTTCACGGAGGCCAAGTCAAGGTGGCAGGCGTAAACATGAGGATTTAGGGTGTTGCCCCGGATTTCTTTTGCGGCCGCTTCGCACTTCTCCATGTCTCGACATCCCATAATGATCCGGCCCCCTGACCATAAAGAAAAGTGAGGGAAAGCCAATAAACACTCGACAATATGTCATTATAACATTTAGGTATATTTTTGAGGTTCCTAATCGCTAATTGTGACGTTTCTATACCTCTCTTGGCCAGTTCTTGTGCCGTCTCTTTGCCGATCCCTGTGTTGGCCCCTGTTATAATCACCGTCTTCCCATTTAGCTTGGCTTTGCTGGGACACCGACCCCCAGTCACGTGGTTCCTGGAAAAAAGAATCAAATCAAGATTTGATTGTTCTTTTTCTAGCATATATTCCATGAATCTAAGACAATGCCAAATGAAATGCATATGAAATTCATGCATAGCATTAAAATCCACACAATTACGTTTAGTCTTTCCTGGACTGTAATGTGTTTGACTTGGTATGACGAACAAATCGAAAATAATTCATATACAGTAAGTCAGAGTACTGTATGAAGGTAAACAGTGCTCATTCAAGAGCTACTCACTTCAGTAAGACGGCACCTCCAATAACAGTTCCAAAGACAGAAACTGGCAACCACATATTGTTCATTGTGCATAAATATATTCTACATAAAACGTTTTGAGCAGTTTGCTCAGCTGATACTGCAATGTACACAACACAAGGTTATGGGTCGCTTGCTTATGACGTCATTGGCTTACCTGGCATCATGGGAATTGTAGTCTGATTGCCGGAAGGCACTTTCAGAAAGTAATTAATAATAATAACAATAATAATAATCATATAATAATAATAATAATAATAATAATAATAATGATAGTGATAATAATAATAATAATAATAATGATGATAATGATAATGATAATAATATTACTCAAGTTATTTCCATAGCAACATAGTAACCAAAAGCTGTTGAAGAATCTTTTAGTAAAGAACTTGAGCTTGTATTCTGTAGCTCCACTGATGTTTATAGGGCAACGAGGACCCAAGAAGCAATTTCAGGAAGGAAGATTTGGGAACAAGCAAGAAATAAGGCCAGGTAGAAACTTGAAGCGACACACCTAACGCGGCAAACTAGGCCATGAGCCCGCTGTGTGGCAAAAAGTAGATGAAAGAGTGGCCAGAGCAGAGCAGCCTGTTTCTATTATATCTGTTAATAGTTTGAAGGTGTTTTATCCCCCTTGGTGTGCTTGACCTTCAGTGTCCCCTGCTGCCAGCGTGAATGCTTGACCTTCCCTATGATTAATAGCAGCTCTGCTTCTGTGCTAGCCCTGATCACACAAAAAGATAGTCTTAGCAATTTTTCTACAATACAGTAGATGCATCTGTTGTGATCCTCTTCTCCACTGAACGCACATTCATTCACTCATCGAGTGAATGCATTTGTAAGAACATAAATTGAGAGGAAATACTTTTTATGACATATGCCGTGTGATTTCTTTGGCAGCCAGACACCTACTAATGATCAAAATTGCTCTTCCAGGTCATTCCTGTCATGTCCAAGCTGTCTCATCTGTTCATCTTAGCATCATCTTAAACAGGGCTGGCAGGAGTGCTGTTGTTCATCATGTACAGTTAAAGGGACATGCAAGTCCTGTGAATTAATTGTCTAATAAGGACAGTTGGCAAAGCCACCGCGTGAAGTGCTCAAGCTGTTGAATTATGCAAGAGTGGAGCAGCTTGCTCCTTTTCGAGAGCTCAAATCACTACAATAACCGACGTAGGTTGATGACTTTTTTTTTTTTTTCCTTGGTAGTGTTCCGTAAAACTTTAAATATAAAATATGGCAAACAATGCATTTCTCAGTGTAGTCGTGGTTTAAATTTGGGGAGGCACTAGGACCCTGAGCATGTGAGCAGTGCAGAGGGCGAACAATGAAGAAAAGGAGAGTAGTGAGGACCAGCACAGGAGAAACATCAGAGCCACAAACCACATTCCAACCTCACGGCCGTCTTCCTTATCCCCGAGACACACGAACGGAGCGGAAGTCATCAACCCCGGATGTGCAGGCTCCTTCTGTCTCCTCTGTCTTTGTGAATGACTGGGATTGAAGTGGGTCATGCAGGATCACTGGAGGAGCCAAAGATAAACAGCCCCCCCTTCTGCCGGAGGAGCGATGATCGGAGCTCGCACACCTCAGCACCCAGCATGATGCGATCGCAGCATCCGCCTCCGGACAAGTCATCTCAAAGCCTTTCAAGGAACAGAATGAGAGTCAACTGAAGGAGAAGAACATCTGCGCTTTTCATCAAGTCTGTCTGTCATCCAAAAGCTTTTTTTTTTTTGAAGGACCTGCACAGGATTCTTAGGATTTTCTTTCTTTTGTGTTATTCTTTTTTTGTTTATTTCACCTGTGTGCTTCAGGTTCTCGAGTATCAGTGTTGTGCAGAGAATGCAGGACCATGGAGAGAGACAAGTCCCTAGCAGGTGAGGGAGGGCATTGCCTAAGTACTCATTTTTGTTTATGTGCAGTCGGCTGCTATTGTACGCTAATAATAAAGCGCAAATGGATCCAAAGCAGAGACCAACATTGTGTTAGAGAAGCAACGATGTCTCTGTTGCAAATGAATAATTGACGCTTCGAAAATTCTTACACACATCAGCTCATATTTGACAAATTCTCTTGTGCTCATACACTTTCAGAATGAACATGATTCCGCTTCATAAATTCTTAAACACATTACATCTGCTCATTACCTGAGCAGGAAAAGCTTTTAGATAAAAAATAAATAAAAAGAACTATTGAGCTTGTGCAGCTAAAAGTCTGCTTTTCCAACAGATAGTTTCACATAGTAGGAAAAAAAAACACAACAACACCTAATGTGAATATTTGTCCAACATTGTGCAAGTGAGCATATCATTTCCTCCAAAGTCTCCAAACATCTGTGTCATCGAAGAAATGAAACAGCCAACCTGTCTCCGCCATCTGGGAGGAAACATCTGTGTAATATAATATCATTATAAGCCTTGTCAATCAATAGCTCGTGTACAAAGGGTTGTATTAAGCGTTATTTGTGCCAATGAGGGCTGCTCGCTTTTGTGTCTGCTCAGTGCTTGCACATACAACATGCAATTAGTTAAATAGTTGACAGTTAGGGGGGGTGTAATTTGGGATTTTGCATTATTCTTCCAAGTCTCATTATTTGCCTTGATGTGGATGGTGAAACGGCTCCTTCATTAGACAACCCCCCCCGACCCAATTTCAGTAGCTAGCCCCAACCCCCAGCCATCAAAGCATGAAGCACAAAGGGAGGGACCCTCGTCGCTCTCATTGGAATCCCCCTCAATCATGCATTCGCCAGCATCCAATTCCTCATGTGCTACCCAAAAAGATTATGCGAGTTTTTCTTAAATATAATTTATTTGTTTGAGGATAGACCACTGAGGTAAAATCAATTTTATTTTTTTTCCCTGAGTCCCTTGTTTGTTTTTAAGAACAAGAGGGACAAGGACGGCGCTATAAAAAGGGTAAACAGTGTAAAGCTGCTGACTCTGATCCCCTGGCCCACTTTAGATACAATGATGTTCTTGCTGAATATTAAAATACAATTGTTGCACATGAAAGGGTGCCTCATCATACCCTCAATTTTGTATCTTCTTTAACATCTCAAATGTCATTTCTGGCCTATTCAAAAATATTTGGACACATCATTGTTATGTGAAATATAATGGGGGCAATTAGATGACACTTGATGTCGTATTTTGGATTATTCAGGAATTAGGATTAGAGATTTTATTTTTCGTCTGTACTTGCTTTCAAATAGAGTTATAAAGCGATTTGTATTTTACACAGATGTTGCGGGTGCGGGGATTGAGAATTTGTCGAGGGGAAACAAACATGTATAACAAGTGCGTGAGCGGCTTTAAATTGTTTACAGATTATTTAGAATGAGTAGGACTGGATTTAATAACCCACAGACGGCAAACTGTGCCTGGAGAGAGGACAGGAAGTGTGTTAAAAAAAAAAAAAAAAGAACCGAATAGCTTTTGAATTGGCTTGTTTAGCGCAATGCTAACAATACAAAACACCAAAGACAGGCTAACGAATAGCATCTGCAAATAAAATGAATAATAAAAGCTTTAGTTTTAAAAAAAATAAATGAATAACATCAACAAAATAATCCAAACAGGTGCTTAGTTGGCTTACGCCGCTTCTAATCGCAGCTGCTGGGGGGAACACAAGGCCCCCTTCTATGTCACACTTTGAGCCTCCCAAATAATCTCATCATCTTGCCAGAAAAGCACAGCACTCCAGTTTGTGGATATTATTCTAAAGTAACACACTCCTTGCATAAATCAATTTGTTTGTTCAACCATGATGTCACAATTTGCATCGCTTATTCTTGGCTTCGCCCTCTTCCGGTCCAGGAAGCAAATAAACACGGGTGCAGAAAATAGAAACGTCTTCCATATGTACACGTATCGTCACTGATCACACGTCTTGATTTGAGCCAGGAGATGATTATGTAAGACGCTATGAATCCTGTTGCCTACACGCGCCGACTGCGCCCACTCCAAAGCGCGTTGCCTTCAGGGAGTCCGAAAAGACTTGATCGGGCTCCCATCTTGGATTTGATCGGTTTAGCATTTAAACAGGATAGACGAAATTCACACCTACAATCAAATCTTCGACTTTTGGGAGTGTGGGAGAAAACCCACACAGGCTTTGGGAGAATTTAGAAAATGAAAATATAAATTGCGGCCTTTTGTATTGGCGCTTAATGGATGGTGCAGGTGGGCCTAGAAAGTGGGTTAGAGAAAAAAGCTTATCTGTTAGCTTGGAACAGCAAAACAAGTCATCATCAAAATTGCTCCTAGTGATTGAATGGATGATTACGTGGTCATTTAAACCCATGCGTCCTTTCTCCAATTTACACCCCAGATTTAATTGAACAGAGAGGCCAATGAGCAACAGATGATGATGTTTTGCTTCCCAGACAGCACGTGGCATATTTTACCGGAATACAGCTCCAAGCTGTCAGCCATTTGTTTCCATTTGATAGCTCTTCTACCTGCTCCTATTGATTTTCCCATCATTGTGCGCCAGTAAGTGCTGCCAGACTAGTCATTCTCGTCGCTACAAAGCGATGTCCGACGCATGTACTCCCCCCCTCCCTCATCCGAAATGGATTTCATGCTAATGAGAGTTTGTTAAAGCCCTTCTGATTTAGTCTTCCTGTGGGATATATGAAAAGAAGAGCATGTGGACAAGCGCCAGCAAATACTTGAGAGCAATTAGCTGGAGCCTATTATACTGTACAGCGAGGAATTTTATTTGGTGATTGGGAAAAAAAAAATGTATTCTGCGCTTGGGGCACATTCATATTCTAGTTTTAAAAACGCTCATTTAAAAAATGGAGTTCGATCATGAGACAAAACTGAAAAAGTCACACTGAACTCAATTTTTTTCCTTTCCATCAGTCTGCCGCACAGCGTCAAGGCCAGCCTGTCGCTTTCTCCGACCGGGCCGGGACGGGTGGGTGGCGGCAGCGGGGGCGGGGGCTCCCCGACATCCAAAATGGCCCCCGGTGGAGTCGGGGTACCTGTGGAGGACATGCAAGCCTTGGCCATTACTTCGCTGTCTGCTGCCGATGTAGCCAAACAATTTGAGCAGATTCGTGAGCTGGGGAAGGGCACGTATGGTAAAGTGGACCTGGTGGCCCACAGAACCCAAGGTGAGTTCCTGAATCAAAATACAAGTTGAGCAATTTGACAAAATATGAAAAGATCATGTTTGTTTGTTTGTTTTCCCAGGCACTAAAATGGCACTCAAATTTGTTACCAAAAATAAAACCAAGCTCAAGAGTTTTCTCCGGGAGTACAGTCTTACAGGCTCGCTTAGCTCCAGCCCGTTCATCATCAAAGTTCTGGACGTGCTTTTTGAGACGGAAGACAGCTACGTATTCGGACAAGAATACGCTCCCGCCGGGGACCTTTTCGACATCATTCCCCCACAGGTAGCACCATCACGCTCGTCTCCACCAATCATCATCTTGAGTCCGACAGAGCTGCTCCAATCATGTTCTAGACGGAGCGCTTTTAACAAGCTCTCTCTCCTGAGAGTCGGAGCCTTTTGTCGGCAGCTCCGACTTTGCTTTAGAACTACTTGTCTTGGCTTCCTCATTAAAATTGCAATTGCGAGACTGGAGATCTTATTGGAGAAAATCAGTGTTCTCCCTGAACTGTGTTTTGCTTTTTGTCTTCCTCCCAGGTGGGTCTTCCAGAAGAAATGGTCAAACGCTGCATGCAACAACTCGGTCTGGCTCTGGATTTCATGCACAGCAAAAGTTTGGTCCACAGGGACGTCAAGCCGGAAAACGTGCTTCTGTTCGACCGCGAGTGTCGCCGCATCAAGCTAGCCGACTTTGGCATGACTCGACGGGTCGGCTGTCGGGTGAAAAGGGTGAGCGGCACCATCCCCTACACGGCTCCGGAGGTGTGCCGGGCCGGCCGCACCGAGGGCTTCCTGGTGGCTACCAGTCTGGACGTGTGGGCTTTTGGAGTTCTGGTCTTCTGCATGCTGACGGGTAACTTCCCCTGGGAAGCGGCGCTGCTAAGCGACGCCTTCTACGAGGAGTTCCGACGTTGGCAGAAAGCCGGATGCCCCGTGGGGACGTATCCGTCTCAGTGGCGCCGATTCACCGACGACGCCCTGCGAATGTTCCAAAGGCTTCTCGCCGCCGAGCCGGAAAAACGTTGCGGGGTCAAGGACGTCTTTTGCTTCGTCAAATATGAGCTGGTGAGCGAGCTCAGGCGTAGAGCGTCCTATCGTGCCAAAAGAGGCGAACGGTCCAGCTCGGGGGTGTGCACTGGCAACTGCACTTCATCTTCATCCACTTCTTCCTCCTCCTCACGAGCCTCCCACAGACACCCTGAGCCTTCCACGCCTCCAGGAACCTCCTGCCTTCGCCCAGCACCCCTCAAGCGGAGCGTCCTTTCTGACTCCAGAGAGGAGGCTGGACAGCAACAACCTTCAGGACGAGACAAGAACAAAAGCCAGATGGTGATGGCCACTGCCATTGAAATCTGCGTGTAACCACATTCCAAAATTTGATTGGGTCAGTCAAGGAACTAAAGCTGACTCCGGGGCAAAGGTGCAATACTTGTACGACCGGGATGGAGGAACGAAGAACGGCCGGATGGTGACGGCTAGCATTATTCACGCTGCTGGTGGTGCTAACGATCGTAGTAAGACACTGACTTCTCCATGACTTGTCACTACAGCAGGGTTTCTCACACCTTCCGAGTCCACTTCAGCGATTCTTAAGCAGCATTTGACTTCATCATCGGCTACATTAGCACACTTAAGATGGACGTCCATGTAGCAGTGTGTGTGACACGTTTTTTTTTTTTGTGAGGCGCGTCACCTCAGGACACTCGAGTGGATCACTTTCCGTCGCATTAGTCATCCATTCCATTTACAGGAACATTATATGAGCGAAGAGGTGCGAACAATAACAAAAGGGAGAGAATATGTTTTCTATTTTTTTTTTTCCTTTTCTACTCGTGTTAGCGCTCGGACGTGTTGTACGCGTGAGTTCCCGACACTAAAGCACAAAATGTTTTTAAAAGGTGAACAATCTCACTCCATATTGTAGATATATTTGAGTACTTCGTGATATCAGGTAGTTCATCTATGTAGCTGTACTCATTTTCGAAAAATCAGGGGATTCGGTCACTGTCAGGTTAACTAACGCATTGTATGTAGCAACTCGATAGGACGGAATGTACAGTACAGTTGACTGGCTAGAGATAAAAAATGATTTATTCTATTTTAGAATAGGGCTGTAAGATAAAATGTGGAAAAGCGCTGCCAATACCCTCTGATTTGAAATGACCCTCTCGCCCCCTCCCAAGCGGATCCCAGGTCATCTATTGTTGTTCCATGAGCTGATGACCCGCTCATGTTTGGTGTTGTTTTTATCACCCCCTTCTATGTTTTCGCGCTGACAGCCCATCAGCACTGTTGCCATAGCGACAGTGCCTCACCGCCGCTGTCGTCGAGGCTTCTGTCCTTCTGGAGTCTAATTGAGCCCAAATTAAACAACTTCGCAGACAAGCGCAGACGTTTCGGAACAATTGCTCGGTTTAATTCGGCGGAGCGGCTTGGTAGAGATAAAGATAAAACAGTCCAATTTCAACATTTATTACAAAAATCCGATAACGACCGAGCACATGGAATAAATCTAATAATAAATGTAAATTGTAAAGAGACTTCTTTTTTTGTCCGTCAGTGTAAAAACGGCACTAATGCTAACTAATAATCCCAAATTGTAAAAGTTTCACACCGTTTTACCTCAGATAGATGAGTCATCCCCACCTCCTCTCGATTAGACGATCCACCTAGGGAAAAAATAAATAAAAAAATCAGTCCGTGCCCCTCAATAGCGGCAATAACCTTTTCTATTGCCACGTTAATTTCCCCCAAGCACTAAATTTCACTTGGGTGCACTACATATGGATTTGGTCAGAGGGCGTAAAAATAGCGCCAGACATAGACACCACCTAGACTACTGTCTGCAGTGGAGGAATTAGTCATTCCCATTTGAGGATAAAAATCTAATTGTTGCTGCTTATGGACTGTTAAAACAGAGGTCAAAGGTCGTCAAATCCAATTGAGAAGACTCATGACCGCCAATTACCATTGAAACCAAAAGGTTAATTGTATCTACTGCCACCTAGCGAAAGTGCATTTAATTCCTGCTGAACAAGATTCTTTATGGCATAAAAAATCAATTTCAGACCACTTCTGTAAAATTAGATCATTTTCCACAGCCTGCCCGATCATCTGCATTGCAATAAGCAAAACCAAATTTTTGGGAGGGGCCACCGAAAGTCGTTATATAATCTTGTAAATATTCTGTGTCTTGACTAAAAATAATGATGTTAATATATGTTGAAATAAAATAAAATGATGCGCCACTGGTCCTGAAAGTTTGTTATTTTTCAAATCCTGACCTCATCAACGAAGGACGCCCGCCCGCTATTTCAGATGAAGGCCGTTTGAAATCACAGACGATTTCCTGATGCTTTGGCGCACAGACTTTCTTTCATATGATCTCCTCCTTTTCTCCGAGTTCAATTAACTTGCCTGCAGATAAGAGGTTATCTACTGCCCCTTCAACACAAACCCAGTCCAAATTTTTTTTTTCTCTCAATACGGCTGAAAACGAGCACTCGTCTCGTCTTATTGTGCAGACCCCGGCTAGAATTGTTTATGAGTTTTGACAGAGATTCGCGGAATATGTCTGATGCAAGCTAATCAGTTCCGACAGCGGGAGAAAGGAAAGGTCATCCATGACACGCGTTGAGAAGACAAACCTTTCCTTTCTCTACTCTATTGCAATTATCTTTTTTTATTTGTGCACAACACCTTCAGATATCCAGATAGTCACCTCGGCCAATGGTTTCAAGGGACGCTTCTTTCCACTCCGTCTGATCTACATCGGGAGAATCCGTGTCAGATCACAGCTGGAGACGTGAGCTAAGGGACCAGAGAGGGAAATGAATGTCTGGCAGGAGAAAAAGGAGGAGGGAGGGGCCAGAGTGAGACAAATGGCTTTAGAATGCTAGAATCATGCAGGAAGTGTTTGTTTGATGACATCTGATTTTTTTTTACACTCTCAGACTATGTGGTGCTCGGATGGGGTCGCCATAGCAACCGAGCATAGCAAACAACGCCGCATCTTCAGAATCAACTTTATCGGCCAAGTGTGTGACAAAAAAAAATTTGTTTACGCAGTCGATTATTTAAAAAAATGTTGTTACGTTATCTTTTGATTGGATTTATTTCCTTAAGGAACCTGCCAGAGCTTGGAAGGCAGGATGAATTCATCATGCTGCAATGCAACATTATGGATCACAACCCCCCCCCCCCCCAAGCTATTTTCTCTCCTCGCCTGTGCAGTAAACATCTCCGAGTTGTGTTCACCAGCTTTGCGGGCTTGTCATTACCGGCGTGTAAAATCGCAAAGAACCCCGGGGAATGGCGCTCACGCCGAGCTCACAATCATTTCGTTTCAATTATGCGCTAATGAGTTGGGGCGAGGCTAAGGTGAGCGTAAAGCTATGCGGCTGCGACAGTCACACGGCGGCTAAAAGTGATTCACGTCAAGTTTGCGTAATTATACAAGTCAATATTTCTTACTTTGGCTTGACTATTATGAAATAACTGACACATATAATTAGAGGAGACTTTAAAGGGAATGAAACGAGCAGCTTTGATTGGCTAAGATTGAATTGAACCGTGACCACCCCCACAACGGCGCAGCCCTCCCACTCTCAAGATTTAAGACGTCTCGAAAGTGACAATTTAATCCATGATAATAAACAACGTGAAATGACACTGTGACAAACTCAACACTAAAAAAAGAAGCATAGTGCCTGGAATAAATGTGAAACAACTCACCATGCCGCAGGTTAACTAACACCTGAGTGAGTCACAGCTGCAGAAAATTTAATGAGGTGAAGACTGTGCGGAGCTTCCTGTGAGATTGTGATGTCGATAACTCTGTGTGCTAAGGTCAGATATTGTTAGAGAGTGTTTGTGTGTGTGTGTGGAGAGGCGGGGGGCGGTGATGCCACACACTCATTGAGTCGTTAATGTAAACATATTCCAAGTGTTTCTTTTGAATTTCCGTGTTCCGTCGTCAATTCAATTCATCGGCACGCTCGGAAACGAGATGCGGCTTTTAATGAAGCAAACGGGAGTCCTACTGAGAGCTCGTAAAAGATATCACATAGTGAATTGGGTGGCTGGTCGGGGGGGGGGGGGAAGTAGATTCAACTGCACCACTGCCTGGTTGATTATTTTCTATGAATACAAATTGCCAGAGGGGAAGAAAGCACAGTTGAATTAATAATATTAATAAAAAAAGTCCAAGGTGACACAGACAAATCTCTGCTTGCAAATGACTTGGCAACAAGTCAAGAGTGCACAAAGCCATTTGCAAGAAGAGGATTTAAAAGTTGAGGTGATCAAAATGGAGAGTTTGTGGAAAAATTGAAACGCAACACGAAAGCAAATAACTTTTGTTGTTCCAAACATTTTCTAAAATCTTCAGAAATGAGAATTTAATCCACAAAATGATTTGCTCAATCACTCCATCAGATCCGCGATGACCTCAACCTGACCTCCAATCACAATACTGCATTTCCTTGTTTTCAGGTTCTGGCGTGCTTGCATGTGTGTGTGCGTTTGTTACACAACACACTCTGAGCTTGATTAAATGTTGTCACGTTATATAAGCGCTTCCTCAAACCATTGCCATGAAATTAAAATGCAAGGGAGGGTCGGGGGGAAAAAAAGGCCGTTTAAATTTTAATTGTTTTCTAAGTGCTTGGGCTTGTCGGGCTGAACCTTGTCGGTCCAAATCGAAACTTGCACGCTTTGTAGAAAACTTTAGGGGCCTTTTTTTTTTCTGTTCATTTTGGGATTCGTCTTCACGCCTTCAATTTGAAGCACTCGCTTGATGTAGTAAATTGCCATTTGCGCAAACATTCATTCATCAATCTGTCACTGCACACATTCCCTCCCCCTCTTCGTCTGTCTCACTCTCTCCCCTCTGCACACATTTCCCATTTTGTCTCTTTTCATTTCTCACCCCCCCATCACACCCTCACTGCACCTTCTCTCCACCCTGAGGACGACCCCCCCTCCTCCTCTGAACACATCTGCGTCATTCTTTCCGCGGCAATACGTCAGCAGCACTTAATAATCATCCCAAGGGGGGAATGTAAACTATGCGGGGAAGAAAGTGGGACAAACGTGGGTTTAAAATAGCTGCGATTTTTCCTCAAATTTGCATCTTTTATGTCCTAAACTATATTCAACAATATTTTCTGTCATTTTACATTTCATGCCACATCATTTACTAAAAAGCTGCCATCTGTCCTTGGCGCCGTTCTGCAGTTTTGGCGAAGATAAGTTACTATAAATATTATTGGGACATATGCGATGGGAATACGAGCGTATCTGACATAACGTCTCAATTCAAACTTGCATCCTGAAAGCTCCTTTCCTACATTTCTTCCTTCTTTCCTTGCTACCTTCCTTCCTCAGACCCCCTTAACCTAAAATTAACCCCAAAATAACCAAAGTACTTTTGTCAGGACTTGCATTCACTTTCACCACAGTTGGGAACAAATTGTTTTCACTGTGTGATGTATTATCTTACATAATTACCTGCGTGTGAACTATGTTGAAATTTTAATGAACCCTCGAGAAAAGGTTGCACTCGTGCGGGAGAGCTCGAGGGACACAATTGAATTTAAAAGGACACAGCGGGCAGTTTATTAATTCAAGATATTCAAGGTGGAGATCACTTGTGGCAGTGTGACCAAAGGCTTTTTTTTTTAATGTCAAATGCTAAAAGAGATAAAAAAGTGTTGAAAATGCATGATACACACACACACATGCATTTGTTTTTAGTTTGCATATTGGCCCTGGGCAGCGTTAAATGTGAGCAAGTCTCCGTGAAATAAAGGGCTGATTTTTTGCTGCAGGTGCTGGTGCTTCTTTAACATAAGTGCAAGTGACAAGCCCATTTTCGCCAGAATACCTCAAGGTACCCTTTTTTTTTCTCACTTGAATTTCCCTCATGTAATGTTATAGGGATTCCATTAACACAGTAAGTAATCCACCAATATATATAAAAAAAAATCTATTTATACACCTGGCATATTTTTAGAGTTTTTGAAAAACAGAAAATGATCATACATAATATAAACAATATCATCAACATCATCATAAGATGTATAATATAAAGTGAACTTACAAGTGGTGATTTCTGTAGGTTTAAAAAGCAGAATTGACATGCTGTGATCTTATAAAAAAAAAAGTCATGTGATCAGAAATACTTCCTGTTTTCATTCTCCTTTACCCAAATTTAGTGTCAAACAAAAGTGTGGCGCCATCTAGTAGTCACTAAAGGAATTACATTCCAAATAAATGTGAAGAAACTGGATCAAAGAAATCCACCAATTATAAACCCAGAACCGTAGATGGATTTAGGATTATTTTATTTTGCTACAAAGCAAAGTAGAAGAATGGAGAATTGGGACTCAGTGCTACTTTTTGGCCCACTTTCCACCAATTCTTTCCAGATAAATATGTCTAGGTGTAAAAAAAAAAAAGTGGGCCAGAATTCTCCCTTGAGCCTCTGTGCAGGAATGAGATTTATTACCCAGAATGCCATACGGGAAAGTGACCTGCTATGGGCCCAATCAATGAGCGGAGAAGATTGTTTTGGATGAGCCACTGTTTACTTGACGTCGACACAAGTCAACAAAATGACCCGCCGTCTCTTCTTGTTCGTTTTCTCGAGTCATCCAGCGTCCTTTCACTCACATTCCCTCGGAAGATGCTAACAGATGGTTAGTGTGTCTCCATACAGCCCATATGTAGGTCAGGTGTGGTGCCATCGTGCCGGTTGCCATAGCAACAGAGAATCAAACAAGACTGCAATCTTTGCAACTCCGAGGAGGGGGGGGGGGGTACAATTTTGCAATTTTATTGACATGCCTGACCTTGGTGGTAGGTTCAGCGTGACACAAAGGGGGCTCTCCTCGCTTGTCTTTTTTCATCACACACATCACTATGGTGAGCGCACGTGAGTGCATGCAGAATGGTGATGAGGAAAGAAAAAGAAAGATGTAAAAATAAAGCCTCCTCTCTAGCTGTGAGACAGAGTGGTGGTAGGGAGAGAAATCAGACCAAGCCTTTCTTATCAAACCTTTGTTTAATTCTGTCTTTGTCATCACAGTGGCCCACTTTTAATGTCTGTCCAGGCTAATGAGGTGAAAAATTAGCTGCAGGATCTCCAGGGAAGCTTTTAGAAGCAACAACATGAAATGTTTTTTTGGGATGGGATTAAGCATTGTGTATTTATACTCGACATAAAAGGGATCATTGAAAAGGCCAGTGATGATGAGAAACGCTTGATGTCTTTTCCAGGTCACAATTGAGCGAGGAGGATTGAATGGAGGCCAAAAGGATTTGGATGGAGAGACAACAATTCAATGAAAGCTATTTTGAAGGGGAATGTTCCAAAGGAAAGACATGAAGGCCATCACATTACTGTGCGTCTAGTCAACACAACTCAGGACATGACTCACCGCGCTGTACTGTCAAGTCTCAAACAAGTGACACATTAAAAGACGACACGTTTTGCTGAGCTCGGACTTTTCACCGTGCTGATTTTATGAACGCTGTTTGTCTCTCATTAAAAACAGGCAAGCATAAATTCAGGTTATCCTAATTGTGGTTTTAATCATTATTAAGAGTCCACAGAATGTGACAAATTGGAGTTGATATAATGAATGGATGCGCCATAATCCAGTTATGTGCTACTTATAATGAATTAGCTGTCAACTGCAGTTCAGCTTCAAGCTTCGCCCCCGCCTCGAGTATGAAACCAATTATAAATATACTGAATGATTATGGTAGGTAAATGAAACTGAATTAAATCATCTTTAACTGTAAATGAAAATGTCAATGTATATATATGTATATATAAAAAGCCAATATAGCCGATGGAGTATTGTACACTCATGCTTGTGGGGCAAAAATATACATACAAGTATGAAACTTTTGGAAGAATTTTGAATCTATTATGTTATGTTTTTTTATATTTTATTAAAATTGTTAAAAAGGTGTTTTATTCTATTTTTTGTTTTATTTTTTTCATTTTATTTATTGTTTTAAGCATGTGATTCAAACTTTGACCACAAAAATACGATTGAAAACACTGCTGTAAAAGTCAATACGTAAAAAAAATCTTGGGCACTTTAGGAGGTGGGTGGACGTTTTGAATTGCTCTGTCGCCATCTAGCGGTTTAAATGTAGAGTGCATGCTTAAACAATTCAATTCAATTAAATTACGAATCAATTATATTACAATTATTATGTTATTCTATATTATGTTATGTAATATTATATTATGTTATGTAACATAATATAATATATTATATTCTATATTAATATACAATATATATATATATATAGTAATACATAATACATAATATACATACATATAATTTAATAAATATATAAACTAATATAATGTGTTATAATATATTATTGGTGTTTGATTATATATTATGTATAATATTAATGGTGGAATAATTTAATATAGAGTCATATATTTAATTCGTCATTTAGTTTAATTTAATTTATTATGGTTTAAGCATGTACTTTAGATTTAAACCGCTAGATGGCGATAGAGCAATTCAAAACATCCACATACCTCCTAAAGTGGCCAATATTTTTTTTACATATTGACTTTTACTGCAGTGTGTTTCTCCTAAAGTGTCCAATATTTTTTTCACATATTGACTTTTACTGCAGTTTGTTTTTAACCGTGTAAACTCATCATATATATATATACATTAATGTATATATAATATAAAATAATATAATATAGAGTCATATATTTAATTCGTCATTTAGTTTAATTTATTATGGTTTAAGCATGTACTTTAGATTTAAACCGCTAGATGGCGATAGAGCAATTCAAAACATCCACATACCTCCTAAAGTGGCCAATATTTTTTTTACATATTGACTTTTACTGCAGTGTGTTTCTCCTAAAGTGTCCAATATTTTTTTCACATATTGACTTTTACTGCAGTTTGTTTTTAACCGTGTAAACTCATCATATATATATATATACATTAATGTATATATAATATAAAATAATATAATATAGAGTCATATATTTAATTCGTCATTTAGTTTAATTTATTATGGTTTAAGCATGTACTTTAGATTTAAACCGCTAGATGGCGATAGAGCAATTCAAAACATCCACATACCTCCTAAAGTGGCCAATATTTTTTTCACATATTGACTTTTACTGCAGTGTTTTTAACCGTGTAAACTCATCATTTTAATGTAAAACAAGAACAAAGAAACAAATAAATAAATAAATGAATGGATGAATGAATGAATGAATGAATAAATAAAACGGAATTTTCTCAGCTTCACCTTTGCTGGATGTCTCACAGCGGATTCTAACCTCACAGGTTTTTGTCAGTTTGCCACAAATTAAAGTTATTTGCTTCAAATATGTACATAAATAAATACATCAAAACTTTTTATGAAGAATGCATCATCATCATCATCATCGTCGTCGTACTCATCATCATAGCCCCCCCTTAGACGGTCTGACCGCCCGCCCACTCTGTGGGGGGGGGAGAAAGTGCTGCTTTGTGAATAAAGGGAGCGGCGGAAGGGGCAGAAAGCAAACTTTTTCAAAAGAAGAAAAAACGCCGTTCTTTTCCTCCACGTTTCGGGGTGAAGAAGCTTCCTCGGCACACCCGGAGCGACACGGGAGCCCACGCTAGGTAACCCGCTCAATTTTTAACGCGTGTGTGTGCTTTAGGATGCAAAGATGCATGCACGGCAGCCGAACCGTGACCGGAATAAGAGTCGTATAATGATTGGTCATTCCTATGCACGATACGCAACTCCGTCTGGAGGCGCGTTTCTGATTTACCACTCGGTGAAGCGACTTTACTCGAGATGTTGTTCATGCATGCAAACTTTCCGTTTCGCAACATGACATGCATGACTCACGCGAAAGACGTGCAATGCCCGGTGTCACCATTCCACGCACACACACGGACACACAGAGGACTCTTTCATGCTGTTATGATGAGTGACTCTAGTGGACGTTGGACCTCAACATTCGCTCCTTTTTTTTTTTTTTAATAATGTTTTGATTCCATCTCAGTTTATACAATGCACTAGTATGTTTAACACTGCACCATGTGCACAGCACATGTCAATGCAGACACATTCAATTTCTAAAGTATGGCCTAGTCACCAATGTTTTGTCTTTTTGCAAAAAAAAATAAGACTGAAGACAATTTGTTTTTTCAGAAGGTGCTTCATGATGATGGTGCTCACTTTGCTGTGTCTGCTCCTCGCGGCACCGATTCGGGGCGAGCCCTGCCTCATCATCAGCGAGATCAACGCCGACAACCCCAAACTGGACACCAGCGAGTTCGTGGAGTTGTACCACACCAGCGGACAACGGTCTTCCCTGGACGGATTCACTCTGGTCTTCTACAACGGGAACGGAAACGTGGCTTATAAAGTTTTAGACCTAAATGGCCACAGCACGGACGACAGGGGCTTCTTCCTGGTCGGCTCGTTGGACATGCTCCCCAAACCCGCCATCCTCCTGCCTCCCAACACCGTCCAGAACGGTCCGGATGACGCCGTCGCGCTCTATCATACGTCGGCGGCGCGGTATGTCGAGAAGATGAACGTCACCTCCATGGGTTTGGTGGACGCCATTGTTTATACCACACGCAAGACAGGCGGAGCTGAGGTCCTGGCAGATATCCTCACGCCAGGGGAGCTGGCATTTGTCGAGGATGAAAGCGCCCTGGAGGGGGACGAATCCATAGAGAGGTACTCAAGAGGTCCCTTTGCTAGCAAAATTAATTCGGCAAAATAAATAAAATTGAGTTGACAAAGTGGAATTAATCTACCTATCCAGGTGTTTGTTGTCTGAAGATCGCTGGGGCTTCAGGGTGTCCGCTCCCTCCCCGGGCCAGAGGAACAACTGCACGCCGTCCGCCGTGCCGTTGAGCCGGCCCGTCATCACCGAGCTGAAGCTGGGCGGAGGTCAGGTGGACGGCTTCGTGGAGCTGATGTCGCCGTCCGAGGCCGGGCCATTTGTGTTGGTGGTGCTGAACGGGAAAACGGACAGAGTCAGTGTCAGTTTGAACGTGAACGCGAGCACCTCCAGGAACGGACTCATCTCCATAATTGTAGACAAGAGGTTTATGAAAGGTAAAGGTTTCCCGACTCCATTAAAATTGTGTCTATAATTGTGACTTTTTTTTTCTTCTTTTAGGAGACGAGTCCGGGGGAGTCGCCGTATACAGCGGTACGACTTCGGAGTTTCCCGTGGGTGGCCCGCTGAGCCTGATCGAGCCTCTGGACTCGTTTGTGTTCGCCGGCCCCGGAGACAAGCCCAGCGCCAACCTTACGGAGACCCTCATCCCCGGCAGGCAGCCATATCAGCTCAGCAACAGGCAAGTAGTAATTAGCATTGACATTATAAAGGCACATTTCCACACAATGTTACATAAATTGCAACACAATTTTTGTATGAAAAGGGGATTTTGATGGTCATCTTGTGACCAGTGTTCCTCTTCGCGGAAGTTCGCCTTCCTGTTTTTTTGTCCTAAAGACGTACTTAGTCATGCTGCATCACTACGCGATCATCATTTTATGGCACACTTGACAAAACAACTTCTCTTTTCAATTTCAGCTAAATGAACATAAAATGGAGCATAAGAAAAAAGATGAAAAGCCGACTAAAATATCTGAATTTTCTGGATCAGTTTAAAGGAGGGAGGCTTCTACCTCAGCCGTTGTGGTATGGCCATGTGGACCAGAGATCCCGGCGTCTTTTGGGAGGCTCCGCAAACCCCGGGGCAACCCAACCAGTGCCCCTGGCCAAAAATCTGCCCTCACACTTTGGGTGAGTGTTGGGTCAACTTGCAGTTATACATGTAAATAATTTACGATCTAGATAGGATAGCTTTGGCACAAATGATTTCCTGTCATTTTCTGTGGAAGTGTTATACTGCCCCCTGGTGGTTACGAATCAGATGGCGCACCATAATGGGCGATGAAGCTTAAAATTTTGTTTTTAATACCTGTTTAAGTAGTTCCGGGAGGAGGTTCGGATACGTCTCCTCACCTGCCATCTTGGGGGCCCGGTGACTTCTTGATCAACGAGCTGAACGCGGACACCCCCGGCGCGGCTGAGGACGGCGAGTACGTGGAACTGTGGCACCCCTCTGGACGCCGCGTGTCCCTGCAGGGCATCTGGATTCTGCTTTTCAGTGCCCACAACAACAAACCCTACAGAGAGATCAGTCTGAGTGGGCACTTCACCACCGCCAAGGGATACTTCCTGCTGGGCAGCGATAGGCTGGTGCCGGCGCCTTCTCTCCGCCTACCTCCCAACACCATCCAGAACGGACCGGACGCCGTGGCGCTGTACCGCAGCCCGTTCGGCCCGCCGTCGTCACAGCAAAGGGGGATCCCCACCAAAGGGCTCCTGGATGCCGTGGTGTATCGCAAGATGGGATCGGATCAGGAGGCGCAGGAGCTTAGTAAGGCGCTGACGCCTGGACAGCTTCCCTTACTGGAGGACCCGGAGGTTCTTCCTGGTGATGAGGCGCTCAGCCGCTGCGGAGGACTTTACCCTCATGACTTGTCTGCATTTTCAGTAAGTATACTGCAAAAATTATCAAGTGAATTCTGACTCGATTCTTTCAACTCACACAGGTGGCTCCGCCTACTCCACTGAGAGAGAACAGCTGTCCTCGGCCACCTCCGCCTCCCGAGGGCGTGGTCATCAACGAGGTGGCCAGCCGCCACTGGACCAATCACAGCCAGCAGAGGTCCTTTGTGGAGTTGTACGGGCCCCCGTTGATCAATCTGCGTGGTCTGGTACTGGTGGTGTTGGACCAGGAACACAGCGGCAGGATCGTTGCACTTCCTTTGATCGGAGCTGTCACCCGTGACGGGTATTACACAATCGGGAATGTCACTGACGCCGGTGAGCACAGACATCTCCAGTATTGTTCCGTACCTTCATTCTCCGTGCTCATATGTTTCTTCTCTGCATAGATCAGACTTTCCCAGAAGGCGTGGATGTGCCGGCACGGGGAACGGTCATCTTGTGTTACGACCTTTTCAGCGTGTGCAGAGCCGCCACCGCCCTGACCAACTCCAGTCGGCGGGACGAGCTGATGTTCAGTGACGTCCAGATGCTGCTCTCCTCAACGTCCACTAGAGGGAGCCAGGTTATTCCAGCCCTCAGGTGAGTGTTTCCATTTTCTGACGATTTTTGTTCGAAGATGTGATTACTTTTTGTCTCTATGTGTCCAGGTCTGTCAAAAACGCTGCGGTCTCTGTCAGCCGTTGTGCGTGCTGCGATGTGAGGAGCCCTTCTTCCTGGACGACGTCTTCGTCGACACCTCAAAGTGTTAACATCTGCCCCAGCTTGGACTTCTCCAGTCACATCGACATTTGCCTCGGACCGCCTTCCAGCGGCTGGACGGAAAACTCAGGAGGTGAATGAAACAATATAGCAAAGTATGAACAAACTATAAATAATAATCCAATATGTGATCTTTGTGCTGCGTTTCAGACTGCAGTGGTTTCATTCTAGGAAGGAGGATGGTCCAAGTGGCCCATTATCTGGAGCAGAGGTGTCTCTGCGGAATATCCGCTTTATCACTCCAAGGTAAAACCAACTGTCATGGATCATCATGTAACTTTGACTTGAATTGCTTACTTTCTGTTCAAGGGGCCAATTTCTCCTGTGTGTCCGGCTGGTTGCGAGTGTGGGGAAGCATTCGGGCCTTCTCGGACCACCAGAGGGCGCTCATCATCCAGACCTCCACTGTGAACCTCTCGCATGCTGATGTTTGCGCCGCTCCTGTCACGGACCGCCACACCAGCACAGGTCAGTCAAGTCGCTTCATTAGGTACACCTGAAAAATAAAGATGGTTTCATTTTTATATTTGAATTTTTCCTAGGATCCAGCCTGGGTCTACAGATTGGTCTGGTAGTCGCGGTGCTCGTGCTACTCGCGCTTGGAGCGGCTCTTTTTATGTATTTCTACAAAAGAACGTACGTATTCTTTTTTTTGTTTACGATCGGAATGATTAACCCCAGTTAGGATTATTTTTTAAAAATCTGTTTCTGCTTTTAGGCGTCCTCTGGACTACGCCACCATGGAGCTGAGCGAGCATGCAGAGGGTCTCTCAGATCTATAGTCCAGGAAATATCAGAGGATTATTTCAAATGGGATCGCTGATGAAAATGAGCTGTTTTAGAAAATATTTTTTTATAAAGGTCAATGTGAACAGTGCTGGTTACTATGAAAGGGAAAAGGGTACTCAAGGGGGGGAAGGGTTAATACTTGACAGAAATAGTCATTTTGTGAAAGAAAAATACTTTAGAATGATTGTTGCTTTGTAAATTTGCTTGTAGTAAATGTTTATAGTTGCTCTTATTGGTGGTTTAAACGAGGGCAGTATTTGTGATTTTCCTTCAGAGGGCCACTTAATGACTGAAAATCGTATAAACACATTTACTGTACACAATTTACGATGTATTTTTGTTGTTAAGTGAGAGATGAAAGTTCGCTTTAGAAGCAGCAGCGGCGCCGTCTTGTGGCAAAATTAGGGCATTACATTTGTTAGCTCTTGCAAAGATTTGTTAAATGTGAAGGAATTACCACTTTTGATGCTCACTTAAATCGAATCGTTTACATTTTCTTGTCTTGTGATAAAAAAAAAAGGGACGCAAGCCTTGAGTCGTTTATGAAAATTGCTTACTTACAATAAATATGGAGTGTGGGTGTGTTATGTTTATGCTGATAGTACTACATAAATTGTCATTTTGCCTTGTGTGTTTTTTTAAAGCTCAAATCCTCATTTGGTAGAGGAAAAGCTGCAGTTTAATAGAAAGATATATTTTTAGATTGTATACAATCGTCGGATTTAAAGCAATTACACAGATGTCAACCCAAAGTGCAACATAGTTTCAATCTTTTTTTTTTTATAGTAATTCAACTCTTTTTTTTTCCTTAAAAAGGAAATGTTGGCATTTATTACTAAATATGTTGATCAGAATTTATCCTATCAAATCATTTCCAATGTATTTACTGTCAAATCTTTTTTGTGTCTCTAGCTGTTGAATGTTGAAAAGTGAATTTGGAAAATTGCATTGTAGTTGTACACCCCGAATAAGATAATTAGAATTTTTATAGGGGATATTTAATTACGTGTAGCGTAATGTTATTTTTTGGACTGAATAAGTGTTGGACCATACTTGCTCTTGCATGAAATGACAAAACCGACTACTGTCGTCGTTAAGGTTTGAATTAAATTTGAAAAAACAATCCCTTAGTTGTATTGCAATCATTTGTATGACTACATGCGGTGTAAAGTTCCACCTGGGAAGTGTCTGCTTACCGTCACTGTGGCAATGAAGGCAGCAACGGGTGAAGCTTGAATGAAGACATCTTGTTTTCTCGGTAGGCAGGTCAAATGCAGGAAAAATATAATGGCGGTCCTGAAAGATTTTACAGGGAGGGGAGGGGGGGGGGATGATGGAAATCCTTGAGAGACCTAACATGCATACACAGACTAAGTAAGAAAATGTGTAAATAAGCACAAAGACAGAAGAAGCGTTTACATGTCTTTGTTGAATGTAACAAAAAGAAAATCCACCGACACCATCTTGTTTGATATGTACAACAATGTTTCTCTGCTTTGGTTCCTCCACTTGTGTATTGATTGTGTAGCACGAGTAATAAGAATAAAACATTAGGATACTAAAATAAATTCATTTGGTTCTGTTGGCCCGGCACAAGTTGGTCCAGAGTCTTTCAGCTACTTGTCATTTTTCTTCTTGTGGTTCTACTCAGCCAAATTCTGCTCGCCAAACAAGTCGGGGTTCTCGGCCAGCGTGACCCGGATTTTCTTCTTCTCCTTGAAGCGTCCTGAGTGGGAAACCTTGACATGGCGCCCCTTAGTGGCCGACTTATCCACGATTTTCTCCAACCGGGCGCTGAACTCGGTGGCCTCCGGAGTGGGCCCGCCGCCCCCCTGGGGGTCTTTGGTGTTGCTGCCGCACTCCGCCGGGATCTCGTACAGGACCTTAGACTCGGACTTCTTCTTGCGGGAGAAGCTGAGCTTCCACCAGCTGGGGTCAGACATGATGGCGGCGGGACCGATGAGAGACCTGGGGGACGCACAGCAAGGATGTTGGGTTCATGTGTGTGTGTAGGGTCACCTGACACTTGGCTCTCAACTGATGATGGAATCAATAATTTAATGAATGAGTATCTTGTGTTCATATGAGCTGATGTGATGTCACTCAAACACTTTCCGGATGAAGTAACAACACTACGCAGCTCTTATCTATCGTTCCCATTCTACTATTGCATGACTACACTTAGGAAGTTGTTATCATAGGATTGTGTGGCGTATTTGACGATGAAACATTCTCTGTTTCATATGAGCAGCTATGCAAATAGTCTTATCAGCGACGTGCACACCTGTCGGCACAAAGGTCCCACATTGTTTGATCTGCAGTGTTGACTCTGAAAGTTGTAAATGTTTTATTTCTCTTTATGCTGCTAAGAGGGCTGTGGGCCAAGCTCAAATAAGTCACGTGTGTTTTTGTTTAACGTTGAAGCTATAAATATTGTGTTTATTATTGTCTTAAGATTTTTCTTTTTTTTCTAATTGTTTGTTAGTGATTGAGAGGAATAATGAGCCCCAAAAAGCAAATACATCTTTTGTGATCCTGGTCAGCTGTTCCGGAGATTAACTTTGAACAATGTGCATATTTCCACCTGGTATGTCGGACTTTTGACTGTTGACTTACGGGAGGCCTAACTATGGTTAACTTTTAATAAGTTACCGTGTGTGTTCTGTCATGCCTCAACACATCACAGCAGCCGGACAAAAAAAAAAAAAAACAGCGCGTACCTTTTTTGTCTTTTTTCTTCAACTCGATAACCGGCTGACGACGACGCAAGTCGCTTGGCTACACTGATATACCACGCTGGCTTTGTGATTGCGACTTTTGATTTAAGTTATCCAAGTTGGTTACCATGGTTACAATAACACTCATACAGTCGATACAGAGAAACAATAGGCAGAGACATTTCAGCCAATCACAGACAGACAGTCATGTCCTACCTTGCTGGCTGAAGAAGATGGTCAGACGTGTGCTGCCATGCTTCGATTTTTTTTCCTCCTTCTTTGTGGTCTTCCTGTCAGGTGAGCAGCATCTCTCTTGTCCGCTTGTCTTCTACCACAGTCTCACCTTGTTAGCCTGCAGCCACCTGACACACACACACACGCCTTGGTCCCTCCCAGCTGAGTGCAGGCATGGGTGACGGTGACTCAGTGAGACCTTCCTTCGTTCCACGTCGAGATTCCTGAAGGCTTTCCAAAACTGCACATAAATTTCCCTTTATCAGGTTCAAACGCCAGACGAGCCCTAATGTGGAATTTGGACTCACAATAAAGTGTTTGACTTGTCTTCCTCCTGTTTCGCAACTGGGATTGCACACATACAGACACACAAACACAAAAGTGAATGGAGAGTCAGTCATGTTTTGCATAATGTGTGTGGGCTTTGCACACTTTGCAAATTTGCCAGACATTCAAATGCATTGAATAATTTGAACCACTGAAAACTTGAGTGAGCAAAAAGAGAAGATACCTTTCAGCTTAATATTCCTCTAATCAAGATTTAGAAGTTGCTTTTCCTGATTCATCCGTGCAACATTGGGCCAACTCGTAATGGCAACATTGTTGCGCCATGACAATGAGGCTTGACTCCCTGCAAAAAAAAAAAAAAATTTGCCAGTTAGTATCAAAAAATGTTATTTATTGATTTGTCAAATGTTTGGACTCAGACCACTATTGCACTTAACTTTTTTTTCGAATCCCAGTTAACTTCTTTCTTCAGCCTTGATGATGCTGAACGGGATCCAACCAATAAAATTGAAAAAGATGGCATCTCGGTTGTGAATAAAAGTGTAAAAATAATTACCCTTGTTTGGTAAAATACTAAGCTCAGACGAAAAACACAACATTATATAAACTCAGTATTAAAATGGGGTATTAATTCCCATTAAAGTGGAGCCAAATGACAAAACCTTGATGATTTGTCTCCCTCTATTGGCAGACCACACGAAAATAAATTCTCGGCCAATCACCAATCAGAGACCGTTTTCAGCCAACTGAGGTCTGATTGGCGGGATCTGTCGGTACCGTAACATCGCCTTTTCCAATTGGTCGTCACTCTCATGACGTGTCAAAACCGGATGATGACTACTTCTGCAGAGAAAGCTTTCAGATAATCATGAAATAAAGCTATAAAACAGACTTTAACAGAAGATCAAGTCATAATGGAGGTAGGAGGAATAAACAAACGAGCTCGATTAGAATTAGCGAAGCGTTTTAAAGCTCAATACGAGCTGTCTAAATTATTTTCTCACTTTAACAGAACATACAGAACGTACCAATTGATATTCAGACCAGCAAACTTCTAGGTAAGGCTGAAAACAATATTTTGTTCTTGTCAAGCCATACACGGAGTTACTTTTGTTAAAATGCAATGCTTTAAAGTAGTCGGTGATGCATTCACTGTCATGCGTACAACAGTGTATCCGAACTTCATGTTAATTGCAACGACATTGGATTTGTGCATTTGCCAATGCAAAAATAATGTTCATGTGCGTGTGTGTGTATGCATTCATGCATATGTGCAGATTGGCTGATAGATAGGCGTCACTGCAATTTCAAGTGGCAGAATGCTGTCAAAGGGATCCGAGAAAAAATCAACGCCGCAATGCAAGACATGCCAGAGAATGAGGAGATCAAACGGCTCCTCTCGGGCTCCTGTAAGTCACGATGCGTGGTTGCCATATGTGTGACATATTTTGATTTCAATGACTATGTAAAATACAAGATTTTATAACAGCCCAATTGTTCACGTTACACAGACATTCACTATTTTCACTGCTTGAGAATAGTGGAGATCCTGAAGGGGACGGAACATTCATCCAAGAACATCTTTGGCAAATATTCTTCGCAGAGAATGAAAGTGAGAAGACCCAAAAGCTGCTACTGTTATGGAATAACTTCAAAAGTTTTCCTGATGTTTTGGTTGCGTGTTTGCAGGACTGGCAAGAGATTCTGCACTTGTACCAGGCTGATAACATCTATTTAGGTGAGCACAGAATCAATTTTTTAAAAGAAAATGGTGGGAAAGGAGCAGGAAGTTAGCCAAGTGGTTATTTTTGTTTTACAGCCGAGGTGGCCAGCCTGCTGACTCGCAATGTAAGCTACGAGGGTCCGGCTCTAAGAAAGCAGCTGGCCAAAGCCAAGCAGCTCCAGCAGGACATGAGCCGGCGGGAGGTGGAGTGCCAGAGCTCGGCCGCTAACATGCGAGAGCATTACTACGCTGCCTGCAAGCAGTACGGCATTAAGGTGACTTCATTTAAGAGTAGACATAATTGTGTTTAGTGTCTCCCTAACCCTTTGTGGTTACTCTCAGGGAGACAACGTTCCTCGTGAGTTGCAGGCTCTGGTCAAAGATCTACCAGATGTTCTTGACAAAGTCGGGGCAGACGCCAGCAAGCTCGAAGATAAAATCCAACTGTACACCGCTTTCACCAACTTTGTATGCGAGTGGTGAGTGAGTACATCCCCCAAAAAAAAGTCCCTTTCTTTCCTGCTCCTGAGCCGAGGAGTACCTGTGGGCAGGTCGGAGCCGGTTCTTCCTCTGTTGACCTTTGCGCGGAAGAGAGGGAACGCCACCTTCTACGAGTGGAGAACCGGGAAGGTTCCCACGGTGGTGGAGAGGCCGCATGTGGAGGGGACACCTGTTGAAGCGCCGGAAGAGGACACGGTAAGTAACAAAATACTACCAGTGACAAATATAATTTTCTTTTTCTTTTTTTTACCTTGAACATGTTTGTGTCTTCTAGATCGACTGGGGAGACTTCAGCATTCAGGAGCCTAGCTCGGAAATCACAGTTGAGGACGGGATCGACTGGGGCATCAGTGTGGAGCCCAGCTCTGAGGTCTGATCCACAAAAACCAAATATTAAGAATGGTTGTGAATTTTTTTTCCCAATAATAAAAATCAAATGTGGCAAAATTGAACAACTGCGTATGCATGAGATCTCTTGATGTTGTCTGCCAACAGGGCGGTGGAGATGCGATTGACTGGGGGGACGGCGACGTAGCTCCTGTTGAGATTGAAATTGTACAAGCGGGCGCAGACTGTGAGTGAGTTTCCAACTAGACCTGCTTGAAGATTTTTGGTTCTTAAAGACGTACATCGTTGTAGGTTCCGAGGGCGTGGCGAAGGGAACCGATGCCTTAAACATTCTGGAGAACGCTCAGTCCCGCGGACAGTTCATTGATGAACTCATGGAGGTAACGTATCTGCAGAAATAGTGAGTCAGGAACATTTTTTTATAGCAATCAAATACATTGAATTACAAATTTCTAACCAAATAAATTAAATTGGTAAGATCTCACGCCATACCTGATAATCTCACGGTAAAATGCCGCAAAACAAGAGGTTGACAGTCACAGCACCCTGTTCCTGTTCCCACGCAGCTGGAAACATTCCTCAGCCAGCGCCTCTCCGAGATGAGCCAAGAGAGCGACGTGGTAGCAATAAGTCAGTTCCAGTCGGCGCCGAACATCATCCAAATGCAGAGCAGCGAGCGCATTCGCGGCATGCTGTCGGACGTTCAGGACTTGCTGGGCCGGCTCACTTCGCTCAGGATGCAGCACCTCTTCATGATCCTGGCCTCGCCGCGGTACGCTGTCCCTGCGCTGCACAAACTGGGCTCAGAATAGGAACATTTCATATACAGTTTGGTTTGCAGTGTCACAGGGGGTGAATGTTAGCTCCAAAGCTAATCTGCTAATTTTTGCAGGTATGTGGAGCGCGTTACAGAGCTTCTAAGACAGAAAATAAATCAGGCCGACATTCTGGAGAGGAAGGCCATCGGCATGGTGGAGAAGAGGCTGGAAGCCTTGGAGGAACAGTCGAGGCTGGAGCCTCGAGTCGACCTGCTGATAGAACGCACACAGGAGCTCAAAAAAATGGTAATCACATTATTGGGCGAATTCTGAGGAGCGTCTAGACGCTGTCAATATTTTTATTGCTAAAAATTGGTGTACTTAAATATTCTAGATTTCCCATAAATGCTTCACTATTTAATGTATTCCTCACAGATTGAAAGTGACATTTCCAAACGATACAACAACCGACCAGTCAACCTGATGGGCGTCATCATATAGAAAGTTTAACCAGGACAAAATAAAAGTTTTGTTTGAGTTAAAAAGTCTCGCCCTGTGTGTTCTGTTTAGTCTAAAACTCCCGAGGTCCAACATGTGTATCCAAAAATGTCCACACATCTATAATTTTTTTCACTGAAGTTGATGTTAATTCATTGAACTTTCTTCTACCTGTCACTGCAGGCCGCTAGTATAGATGGATTACCAAAAAGCTTAATTTGTAGTAAATAACCAAATTTACTGAAATTGGATATTGATGGTTGGGACTAACTGCATTAGAGCATGAGCTGTGTCTAAAATAAATTGAATTCAGAAGGTGTAACCAGAATTCTAACAAAATACAATGAAAGAAATTTGAAGAAAATACAGTGTTGGAAGGTGATGATGACATAAAGCAACAAGAGGAGTAACATGTTGCACTGAATGACATCACTGAGTGAAACAATAACAGAAACACTGCAAAATATGACTCATATGAACCTGAGTAGAAGCTGTTTTTCTTAAGAGGGGAGAGTTCTGCCCCGTGACGCGTATGGCCTGATGATATTTATAAATCCGTGGAGGGGAATTTCACTCGGATGATGAAAGCTGGCGACTAGAATGTTCTACGCATGCGCCGTGCGAAAACGTGTTTTGGTGTCAAGCGCCGCAGCTAAGCTAACGCTAGCCGGAGCTAGCAATTCTGCAAGTCATGCTGGGCCATCCAAAGAGGGAAGGCTGGGTGGGATGCGCTTAATGGGACGAGGACAACACGATCAGGCTGGATTGTAATTGCGGCGTTTCGTGGACTTTGTGGCATGGAGACTTAAGACAAAAAAAAGAACGCTTCTTGACGTGAGTATTTAAGCAATGTTTTTAAATGCATAAGCCGGTACATCAGGGCAAAAGACATCGTGACGTTAGATTACGCGTGCATCAAGAACCAACATTTGTAAGTACATTTATATTTACGCAGTCAAATAACTTGTTCAGTCAAGTAGTTTCAGGGGTATTTGGTATTTTGACAGCAAAAAGTAGCCCGACTAGGCTAACTGCAGAGTGACAGCCGCGAGTGCCAATGAAAGTTGAGTCTTTCTTTAGTCCCGCCCACACTTTATTTCTAATTGGGTGCTTACGGCTGCACTGGCGTGTCGCTTCCGCGTTTGGGCTGCGGCGAATGGCTGTCCCTTCACGTCAATCACCACTTGTTGCTAAGGAGATTGTTGACGCTGTCATCTCGAATACGGTGACAACGCCTCTCACTTTGTTTTAAAGGCGAATAAAAATCAGTGGTCGTAACACGTGCATGTCAATGACTATAACAATGGCGAGTTTTGCTTGCATCGTGAGTTGCACAGTCGGAAGGTTAAAAAAAATATAAAGAGGCTAAATGGTAGCCATCAGGAGGAAGAAGAGAGGGAGGGACCTTGTCTGCTGCTCGGCCGGCGTTCACCTTCAGCCGCACCGCAAGTTGTCCCGTCAAGGGAGGGGTAGGGTGATGCTCAAACCGCTCCTCGATTCATTTTGAAAGGAAAGAATGACAGCGACCTTGTTGGGAGTTGACTGCGGTGTGGCGAGTGACTGAGTCCTGCCGGCCTTGTCCTTAAATGTGCAAATATAGCCAGCCGAGCTTTGAAGAGATGTCTGCAATGTCTGCTGCTTCCTCAGAGCTCCGTGGAGCATTGACGGTTGTTTCTCTTGCCAGGAAGATGAAAATCATATGAAGAAGGAGCGTGGACTCTCACACAAGTGGAAACGTTTGTGCCCCCCCCCAACCCCCGAGATGAAAACGTTTCCCTCTGGACTCTCCCTAGCTCATTTTTAAGATCCAAAGTCCTCTTGTACTTCTTAGTTCAAGGCCCAAATTTCGTTTTTATTTTTACTTTCACCTTTTTGTTCCTTTTGCAAAGAAATGCTTTACCTGAAAAAGTACTTCACAGAGGGCCTGATTCAGTTCACCATCCTTCTGAGTCTGATCGGGGTGCGGGTGGACGTGGACACCTATCTGAGTAGCCAGCTGCCACCCCTGAGGGAGATAATCCTGGGCCCGAGCTCAGCCTACACGCCCACTCAGTTCCACAACCTGCACAACACGCTGGACGGCTATGGCATTCACCCCAAGAGCGTGGACCTAGACCAGTTTTTTGCCACCCGCCGCTTGCTGAATCGGGTGCGCCAGCTGGATCGCTTCTCCGTGCCCAGCCCCGAGCTCGATACCTGGCTGGTGCACCGCGACGCAGAGAGCGAACAGACGGGCGGTGCCAGCATAGCCCTGGACAATGGGGGCGGCCTCGAGGACGTGAACGACCTCGACGCTGCCCCGGCCATGAGGGGGACTGGAGAAGGCGAAGGGGGGCCACCCGAGACCACCTATAACATCAACGTAGCCGACGGCAGCCTCGGGGCAGTGGCGTCCGATGGTGACCAGCGGCAGGACAACAATGACGACCTCAGCAAAGAGGTAGTTGAGAAATTAATCAAATTTTTCACATCACTATTCAAATCAGATGGAGTCTCTCCCAGATGACTTAAGGTGAGAGTGAAAATACACAAATCATTTACAGTCCATACTAACTCTTGTACTGCAGGACATCGACCTGATTGACATCCTGTGGCGACAGGACATCGACCTGGGCGCGGGCAGGGAGGTGTTTAACTACAGCAGACGGGAGAAGGACAACGAGGAGGTCAAGCCTCGCCCGGCCCAAGAGAGCAAGGACAATGAGGAGCAGCAGCGAGAAAGCTGGAGGAACGACGTTAACCTCCAGACGCTTCGCTCTGTGGACATTGAGACGGGAGAGAGCATCCCGCAGCAGGTTAAATAGGTTTTCTTTGTTTGTCATATCATTTTGAAAATAGTACCAGCCACAGTGATGCCGAGTGCCTATTGCAATTTCGGCATCGTAAGTGTCATCTCAGCGGCCTTAAGATTTCACTCATTCTACTTTTTGGTGTACGTGGTGTGCAGCTGCCTGCCGCCGGCTCACAGACCTCCCTGTCTCTGCAGGAGTGTTTGAGGCTGCTGGAGGCCACCTTTCCCTTCGGAGAAGATCCCGAGGTAAAGGCAGCCACGTAAAGCTCAGACCTACACCGAGCGGCCAAACTAAATGACAATTGCCAAATTAATTCTTGCAATAACAGAAAAACGCAACCCCTTATTAGTTAGTAGTGTCCCTCTGTGCGGTTGGCTTTACAGTGAAAGACAATTTTTTTTTTTTTTTCTTAGTTCCCCACCCCAGCAGCACCACCTGAAGTGGCGACCCCCGGTACAGAAGCACCGTCCACGTCACAGGGCCTGGCGCCTCAGCTGGACTTGGAGCAGCAGTGGCAGGATATCATGGCTGTCATGGAGCTGCAAGTAGGCAAAGCTCATCTCTTATTCTACACAACCACAAATTGTTGATGCTTAGTTAAAACATCTACAATCCACCCACATACTGGGTTTGAAATCATACATCCCTAATTTGTGTCAGGCCATGGACGTGAACAACAGCAGCGCAGGATGCAGCATTGACATCAGTAGGACATTGGCGACCGACTTTGGACTGGTCCCGCCCGTGGCACCCATCCACCAAGACGTGAGCCTCCACCAAGCCTCGCTAGCCAGCTGCAGCCAGGAGTTTCCTACGGTTTTCCCACCTCATCTGGATTCGGCCGGCGGGATGCGAGGATCCTCCAGCAACTCCAGTCACATCAATACCACTTTTGGGACAACCAACCTCACTGGACTCTTTTTGCCCCCCGTTCTCAATGCCACTGGTGCCAACGTAACCTCTACGCCCATCCCGCCGGACCCGTTTGGCGGGCTTTTGGAGGAATCCATGCTAGATGAGATCAGCCTCCTGGACCTGGCCATGGAGGAGGGATTCAGCCAAGCTCAGGCCTCGCAGCTGCGTGACGAGCTGGACTCGGATTCAGGCCTGTCCCTGGACTCCAGCCGCAGTCCGGCGTCCCCCAGCAGCTCAGAAACATCCTCCTCCTCATCTTCATCCACCTCAGCCACCTTCTCGGAGGAGGGCGCCGTGGGCTACAGCACTGCCGCATCCGACTCGGAGGAAGGAGCTGTGGGCGGATACCAGCCCGAATACAGCAAGCTGTGCCGCATGAGCTTCCAGGTTGACGGATTTACTTTTGAATCACTTCAGTATATTATCTTGTTAATTTGCATCTATCTCACCATCTTCTCTCAATCCTATCTGTCCATTTCAGGACAACTTCCACGGCCTCCCCCAGTTAGGAGGAATCGACCACAACCATACCTACAACCTACCACTTGGGAACCCTTTCACCGAACACCCAGAGCTCCCCAAGAAGCAGAACACCAAGAACTCCAAGCTTCCTCCTCCAACATCTGAGCTAATGGACAAGCACTCGAGCCGGGACGAGCGGCGAGCCCGCGCCATGAAGATCCCTTTCTCCAATGAAAAAATAGTCAACCTCCCTGTGGAGGAGTTCAACGAGCTTCTGGCCAAACACCAGCTGAGCGAAGCGCAGTTGGCTTTGGTTCGAGACATCCGCAGGCGTGGTAAAAACAAAATGGCCGCGCAGAATTGTCGCAAACGCAAGCTGGACACCATCATCAACCTGGAGGACGGCGTACACCAGCTAAGGCGTGACAAAGCCCGGCTACTCAAGGAAAAGATGGAGTTTCTACGTTGTATCCGGCAAATGAAGCAGAAAATGCAGAGTCTGTGCCAGGAAGTTTTCGCTCAAGTCCGGGATGAGCAGGGCCGGCCCTACCCACCCAGTCGGTACTCTCTTCAGTATGCCGCAGACGGCAGCGTTCTGGTGGTACCGCGCAGCGAGCAAACCCGGTCCAGGTCGGACAAGAAGACAAAGGACAAGAAGAAGTGAGGCCATCCATCTTCTAGGGGACTTAATGCACACGCGACGGAGGCAAGGCCCGCCAACCTGCCCGCGCTTGACTTTCCGTGTTTGTTTGCCCCTTTTTTTTTTTTCATTCTGCTCCTCAGTATTTTCCCTTGACTGCTCATCTTTCCGGATTTCCAAGGCGGGAAACTGGATTGCAAGGACTTTTTTTTTTTTAAGAGGTTGCTTTATGAAGGCCGGTCTGAGGACAAAAAGTCAGCCAGGGAGGTTGTGAAGGTCTGGGATTCACTTTCATAAAGTACCCGGAACTCCTCAAGAACTTCAAACTGCCACCTCCACCACCTGAGCTCAAGGGCAGAGTCCTGCATGAGCCAGGAACAAAGCCAAGCCATGAACACGAAGACTCTGCTAATGACACGATCATCAAGATCCGACAACGAGGTCATGAAGATCCACTAAGATAGTTCATCAAGCTTCTGGCCTAGAACTTGAGCTGCTGCTCCTCTTTGACCTAGCTCTTTGCTTGACCACTTATTGTGGACTTTCAAGGCAGGAAAAAAGGAATGCTTAGTGGAGGCCGATCACAGGATTAAATCAGTCAGCGAGGAAGGTTCTGAAGAGCTGCGATCCACTTTCACCAAGCAACCGCAGCTCCCCCAAGAAGCAGAACCGGAAAAAAACTGCCTCCACCAGAGCTTCTGGATCCTCATCACAAGATCATCTCCCAATGAAGGAGTTTCAACGAGCTTCCGGCCAAGAAGTCAAAAGCTTCTGCTCCTTATTTCGCTCTCCTCGCTCGTCCACTCATCTTTCCGGACTTCTGAGATGACAAAGAAGGTGATAAGGAAGCCTTGTCTTCTGTTCCACCATCTGTCTTTGGGTTAGGAAGTCTGCCAAGGGTTTGAAGAAGTAGTGCTGCCTTGCAATGTGTATCCACGTTATTCTAGATTTCCATCCACATGTACCGCCATTTCCAAAATGTTTGGCTTGATGCATTAATTCTACATAGTATGTAATCCAGGGGTTTTCAAGCTTTTTGGGTTCAGGGAGACATTTTTTTTTTCTAGGATCCCCCCCCCCCCTCCATAACTTTACCACCAATCAAAAATACAGTATCATAATAAACGTTTCAATGTAGATATTTAGGACTGTTAATACAAGGGTGTCAAACTCAAATTCCAGAGGCCATATTTGGTCTACCATGATTTTTGATGACCCACTAAAGCTGTTTATCTGGTGCAATAACAACTAACAAAGCTAGCTACGCTTAAAACTTTAAATACGCGTCATCTAATAGTGGAACGTCAAATCAAAATTGAACAAATTGTTAAAATGCGCCTCAAATGAGTTTGATAGAAAGATTCAATTAAATGCAGTTATGTTGGGTTACTGATTGTCGCTAGCGGACGCGCAATGCTAACTTAAAACATAGCTGCAAACAACAGTTAGTTTACAAAAAGCACATGTTGCCGCGGATTGCTAATTTGTGAACCCTCAAATTACACCATACCGGACCACGGGTGGTCCGAGAAACACTATTGTAGTCTACGCAAGTCAGCTTACATTACTTTTTTTCCCCTCAGTTGTCAAATATAATCATCAGGACGAGGGGGAGTGCCGGGAGGTTTTTAAAATGAACCTCTTGCATCCGTCTCAAATCTTAGGGACTGTTCTTAGTTTGGGTGAGTGTGAACACTGTGTGTGTGTGTGTCGGCGGTGGAGGTTAAACTACTGTAGTTCGGAATGTCGTGTTGTGACGGGGAAGCTCGTTTATCTGGTACGGATGTTTGACTGAAATGAAATGGAAGCACGTGAGGGTGAATGAAGAGTGGAGCCCCAAGACATGAGATGAAGTTAGGGTGGGTGTTTTTTTGGCCATCGTATAACTTGGGCATAAAATATTAGGTTGTGGCCACGGACGGGTTTAGTATCATTACCATGAATAACTCTGATGTCTGGCTATGAAAATGGAGCGCACATTCAGTAATTGCTTACCAAACTGTCAAACAGGGATGGTGTATGTATTGCGTGGCCATTATCGCTACTCTGTGACAAGGAATTCAATTTTTTGTGCATGTTACACCTCACTAGTGGTTGTAGTATTTCATAGCCACTAATATGCAAATTGTGCTCATTCCTAATTCGTGGCCGCAAGTTAGCATTTTGTGCGCATGTTCTATTTATATTGTGGCCAATTGACTTTTTTTTTTCATGTTTGGGGCTCCGTAGATTAATAATGGTTGCGAAAGCATCTTCTCACTGTCGCCAACTCTTGCATCCTGCTAAAACTTAAGCACTTTTTTTTGTCTGTCCTGTAAATATTTGTGTGTCAACTCCCCCCCCCCCCCCCCCCCCCCCCACACCACCTTTTAATTTAGATGTAGTTCCATGTTTGCTGGCAATCAAGATTGTTTTTATGGATTCATAAAGTGTTTTTATTTCCACCTGTTGCATTGTCAGTGCTTGAATTGTATCAAATTTATATTATATAAAGTTTAAAACTTTTAGTAGACCTACCTTAGATTCAGAAATTGGAATTTGGGGTTAATCAACCCCCCAGTCCATAGTAGATGAACACCCTTTGGGATTTAGAAAATCATACAAGTTAGATTGATCACATTTTGCTTTGGCACGACACAACTAATGACCAAGCTAAGACGAAGGCGTAACAAAAAGTGAGTTTATTGTCCAAAAATGACAGCGAAACATGAGGAAAAACAACAATAACATCACCAAGCACGAAGTCATCACAGAAGAACGATTGCTAAGATGTAAAAATAAAACTGAAGCAAAATGGCACAAAAGCATAATAGCAAAATGTTAACACTGCATGGATACGGTGTCAAGCATGACGACGACGTTCTAAACACAGAAAATCACATCAGACTAACTGAAGTGTTTTCACCCCACTTAAATTCATGTCCCCCTCCCTTCCCTTGGAACCCAAAGTACAAGCAAGTTCAAAACTACATCTTAGTTTTTCTCCTCTTTTTTCTCATCTTCGCTGGGGTACGAGTGCCAGGTAAGCCGTTCCTCATAGAAAGAAATGACCACCTGCGGACATTTGACGTTTGCCTCCTTGGCTGGAACCAAGTCTGCTTCGTCAGAGTTTTTCCTTGAAAAAGAAAAGTTCGTTTGGGGTGTGAGCATTGACGGCAGGATTGCAAAATAACAAATGTTTCGAGTCACAAATGTGTATCAAACCGGGACTTCGCTACATTCAATGTGCCAATAACTAATATGAGTACGAACCATTTCATGAGGAACATAAGCTCTCCTGTCGAATCGGTGGCTCCGATGATTCTCTCCGGGTCCAAACCTCTAGCGAAGCCCCTTAGCTTCTCCGTCTGACAACAAACAAACCAAAAATGGTCACAGGGAATCCTTACAACAGAAGAGGGCTTTACATAGATCTCCGAACATTGACGTCAAGTAGAAACGGCGACTATTGCTTGTGTACTGAGGGCTTCTTAATCAATTACTGAATCATTTCATCATGTAGATGAAGCTTAATCGTATAGTTTACAATTAAATGATGTCAACAGACATCTTAGATAGCATAGCGATCACACAGATTACACAAATTTATAACCTTCCAAATCTTTGTATAATCACAAGCACTCACCTTTGTAGTAAGAAGGGAAACTTGACAAGATAATTGCAGATATCTGGCCGGGTCATTCTCTCCATCGGTTGGATAAAAAAAAAAATGCACTCCCGCCGCTTGATCGATCAGTTATATCCAATATCTCGTTCGGGTTGCGCATGTATCTCATCTTTCATTAAAGTGAGATGCGAATTCACTCAGACGGATTAACGCTCATTTGATCGCCAGGGTTAGCATGTTGCCGCTAATATACTCCTAATATGGTTGTGTAAACAAATATGCACACGCCAATGTGAGGTTCAGGACTATAACACTCCAAGCACTTTTTTTGATAAAGTGAACCTCCGTTTTTGATACATTCAAGAGCCTCCAGTGAGAGAAGAAAATCTATAATGTATATAATCTATCTGAACATATACACACATTTACTTACACACAATATTTAAACACAATACTTTGTCACATTATGTCAAGTGTCAAAATGGCAGATTTTAAAAGATCATGTCTTATGTAAAGTGTAAAAAAAATGCAGATTTTAAAACATAGATCATGTGAATCTTATGTGCAAACATGGGGGGGGGGAAAAATGCAGATTTTAAAAAAACTAACATCATTTGATAACCCATGTGTTATTATATAAGGTGCACCATATGCAAACAAGTTGGATCCCCTCCCACATTTTCAACTCACATCATCTTTCTTCCTCTTGGATTTGCTTTCTTCTCCATCTCCATCAGTGGAGGCCTTTCGTTTGCCCTCCTGCGCCGACTTTTGAGACTGGAGGAACTCGGCGATGAGGTCAGGACAGTCGAGATTGTCCTCTGGCTCCCACGTGTTGTCTTCCCTGCGCGTGTGCGCGCCACAAGCAAGAGACACACACACGTGACAAACGCAATTTAGTGGCAATCAAAAACAACAACAAGGCTTGTGAAAAGAAATTCAACGGCACTCACTCTGAAAATCCTTTCCACTTGAGGAGATATTCCACCCTCCCTTTGACCACCCGCCGATTCAGGACCTTCTCCACCACATACTCTTCCTCCTCCTCCTCTTCCTCGGCTACATCATCTGCCTTTTTGTCCTTTTTCTCGACCGTGGGCTGCTTGCTCTCTGGAGGACAACAACGTACAGTTAGGCATTTCTATGCAAATGTGTTTACATTTCAAAAGTAAACACAACTGAACCGTACTTGCACAGATTTTTGCATACCACAAGAGGGCGCATGTATACCAGACTTAAACAGTCACTGCTGTGCGTCATTGGAAACACATTCATTTTTTTGTTACATTTGAATAAAAAAAAAAAAAAAAAGACCTTCTGTAACACTGGGGCCATCATTGGGGGTTTCTGTAGTCAAGCTCATACTCTTCAAGTAGACCTGGAGACCAGCTGGGTCCTGCTCAAAGAAATAAGAAAGAAGAAAAGAGCATTGTAAACATTCATCTGTTTCACTTACTGAAACAAACAGGATACGCAATATAATAATGAAATACATAAATGTAATTTGTTCAGTACCAAGACTGTAATGCAACTAGTATCATTCAAAAGTGCTTCACTCAACTTACTTCACAACAGGAAGCGGGTTTGCAAAGAGTGAACAATTCTTCACAAAGGAGGCTTCAAGCGATTTAACACCCCTCCAGGTTGAAGTGTACTGTTGAAGAAAAACAAGAAAGGAAAACACAAATTACATGTTGTGGCTTGAATATATTTATCTGCAAAAGACGATTAGTCGTTTACATTTTGTTTATGGTATGCATGTATGGTTTTATCAAGTATACATGATCCCATTTCTCTTTGTTAAAAACAAATATTGCCCATGATGGGTTAAACAGATTAAAGGCATTTCCATTCGTTTCAAATGGGAAAGATGATTTGAGATGCAGTATTTGCACCACTGTACAATATTTGCAGTCGATCATTTTAAGAACTGTTAAAAGGAAACAAACTAAAAAGATTACCCTGGGCAAAACAAACTGTCTTGAATTATAATAAAAGCAAAAAGCAGTGCATGCGTTTCTAGAAAAGCTGCAAGCAACCACCTGTTCATGCAAAAATATTGTACGAGAACAACGGAGCAGCACTTGGGAGCAAACACGTCATGGAATTGATGTGTGGAAACTAAAACAAAGCTTTTATGCATTATATGTGGCTGCAGCCGCCGCTAAATAGCGTGGGGGAATCAACGCGCAAACGACAAAAGCATGCTCGCAAGCGGCGGCTAACGTGGAGGAGAAACGTTCCATCCATCCTCCATATTGTGTTTTGCAGCCTTCGCCTCCGGTCGAATGCACCGCGTCGTCTAACGTCATTTAGATTTAGGTTTTTTTGTTATGATTATTTTTCGATGAAAGCGCATTCCTGTGATGGGCCGATGTGCAACTGAATGAAAATGTGCTAATTCAAGTGGCTAATGGCTAGTTGTGTTTGCTTCAATGTCTGCCTCTTTCTCGCTTACACACACATTGTGTTGAAAAGCGCTGGCTTTTGGAGGGAAAAAAAATCAACTCACCGCTGTATCAGTTTGCTTTTATGGGAGACGTCCGCCCATAAAGGACCACACCGCCACACTAGGCTTTTACTGTAGGCCAATAATGTCGGCGTTTGAATGTGTTTTTTTCCCCTACCTGGTAGGTAACACAGCTCGGCTAGCTTTTGATTAGCTTGGAGCTAAGGTAGCCTAGCGTACCCGCCCCTTTTCGTCTAAAACAGTGGAGAAAGGAGGGTCATTGCGCAAGCGCAATGGCCTTTCACTGGGTCTGCGCTTTATATAGAGTATAAACAAATATATTTTTTAGCTCAGCTCAACGGAATGACCCGGGATAATTCGTAAAATGAACAACGACTGAGTCAGAAAAGCGATGATTTGAATCCTAGCGTTTTAATATATATTTTTATTAGTCCGCTCGCTTCCCTATTCTCCACCAATCACTCACCAGTCTCGCGTGATGTCGCTTGAACAACACCGACATGACGACATGCTTTTCGTTGCAGCCAACGCAGTTTGCCCCTTTTTTTTTTTTTTTTTTTTTTAAACCCGAGAAGTAGTTTCTCCGTTTAAATGACTCGAACACGAGAAAACACCAAAAGTAACAGGCTTGAAGGGAACGCCCTGTGGAGGGGAGTCAGGGGACCCCCCTGGAGGACACACCCTCTCAGGTGACGTCATAAAGTCGCGAGGCTAACACAGGCTACCATACTGTATTTTTGTGTGACTTGCGAAATGGAGATCGGAGCTTGTTGGACTTAACAAGCCGCTTGTTCATCAGAGGAACAAAACATCTACGTGCGGGCCGACTTTAAACACAATACGCCCGTTTGCTAATTTAAGCAAACTCTTCGTAAAAAGTAAGTCCATCTGGATTACCTTTAGCTCTTGTTTGCCATTGCCAAACACCTACTAACAACACTGACAGCTTTTCTGCACCAGTAATCTTTTTTCACTAAATTCATTTAAAGATGATTTTTGTTTTGCAGTTGGGAATTAGTGAGAATTTGGAAGTTGACGAGATCTTTTGTTTGACGCGCAAAAACAAGACAGGTGAGTCGTTGAACAGAAGTGTAATTGGAATAGTAATCATTCGATTAAAAACAACGTTTGGTAACTATACCTGGTCCAGTCTTACCATCTGATTTTACGCACCACGTCACAGTAACACAATTCATTTAATGTCAATCGATTATTGTCCCTCCCTGGCCTTGTGATGGCCAGCTATCGGAGCTGGATGTCAGTGTTGAAATGGAAACCACAAAGTACAGTTGCTGTAGAACTTGCGCGTGAGTGCTGGGGATCTGAATTTAACTGCGAGGAAATTACTTTAAATTTGAAATATCAGACATGTGGAACGAGAAGGTAAATCTCTTTTGTGTTAATTTGGGAGTGTGATAAGAGCTTTGTACGAAACGTCTCGGCTGAATTGAACTCAAAAATTGAAATTATTCGAATCTGTCACCATTTGTGGACGAAGGAAGTTAATGTGGAAAATATTTGGAGTTAACTTTCATTTTTTTTTTGCTTCACAGGATGAGTCATGGACACACTGTGCAGGATGTGAATTGAAACCACTTGTGTCTCCTCTCTACGCACGCCAGCACTATTGCACCACTGACCATGAATCACGAAGATGTAAATAACCTCATCATAGTCAGACATTTAAGTTCCCATATGACCCCCCCACCACCACATGTCCTTTTATAATGAAGTATGTCATCCAATGCATGCATTAAGATCGATTTTATCCCATAGAAAGTCATACAACAATGGAAATAATTTGTTCCAGGGACAAACTGTGACCACCATTAATGTTATAAGTAATTCCCTCCATGATGATTTCCAGTTATAACACAACAATTCTAGAATTTTGGATGCGATCTATAAAATATTTAAAGATGCAATTTTTCTTTTAACCTCAATGCAGGAGTTTGTTGCCGTGCGGGTTCAAGACCCCCGCGTACAGAACGAAGGCTTGTGGAATTCGTACGTGGATTACAAGATCTTCCTCCACGTGAGTGTCGGTCCTAACTCTTCAAAAAAACCATTAAGAAAAGACGACGCCGTTAACCCCACCACCCATTTATATTACGAATCTTGTTGCACTAGGAAAGACCTATTTTAAAAATAATAAATATTCAAAATTGTAATGGTTTTCTCGAATAATATCAAATATTATAGTTCAGATTGATCCTATTAACTGGGCATCTCACATCTTTTCTTTGAGACAGATGACATTCGCAGTTCCTTTCCTGGCATTGTCGTCGCGGCTACCGTCTGTCTTTAGCATTGTCGAGTCAGCAGCAGCGAGCCCCCTCTCGTGATCTCGCGTCACTGTCGTCAGCTTGAATCGTGACTGCACACAAATGCAAAAGAAATATACAAAACATTCAGCATTTCTGTAACTGAGGTTAATGGGAAGTTATCGACCTGACTTGGAAACTTCTCAGTGGTGGATGCTAAAGTGTGTTTTGTTCTATGTGTGGTTGCAGACTAACAGTAAGGCATTCACTGCCAAGACGTCGTGCGTGCGGCGACGCTACAGCGAGTTTGCGTGGCTTAAGAAGAGGCTGCAGAAGTATGCCGGCTTGGTGTGAGTAGTTGGTGGAAAATATTTTGAAGCAAGTTGAGGTCTTTCATTGAGACAAAAATAGTGCTTTGCCATCATCTCATGGCATGGTAGGCTCAGCAGGATCTATCACTTAGCTGAACTGTGCTAGTGTTGTTTGTGGTTCTCTAGGCCAGTTCCAGACCTTCCTGGAAAGTCCTTCTTCTCCTTCAGCAATGAGGACTTCCTGGAGCGGAGGCGTCACGGACTTCAAGTCTTCCTGGACAAGTCAGTCCCGCCTTCACACACTTTTGTTTTTCCTCGATTACATCTGTGACTGTTTTGGTGTTCCAGGGTGGTGAACATGACTGTGTGTTTATCGGACAGCCAGCTTCACCTGTTTCTGCAGACGCAACTGCCCGTGGGCCATATCCTGGACTGCGTGCAAGGCCACACGCCCTACTCTGTGACAGACGCAATTCTGACCTATGCCTCATCCAATCGGGGCTGGGCTCAGGCTCAGGAGGAGGATGCTGTTGCTAAGGAGCCAAGTCTCACTGTGTCTTACGAGTCCATGGAGAGGTGAGGGCGTCGCTGTCGCAACCACATCAATATCTGATTGTTTTTGGGCGGGTTTGAGTTTTCTGATACCGATATTGAGTCTTAATAACAAATTCCTGACTATTACTTGAATTCCTCTTGTTGTCCATCCACATTTGTTCTCCACAGCCCGGGACCTCATCAGCCTCGCCCTAACAAAAACTGTGATAGCCCAATGCTCTTCTCATCCGGCGACGACGACGACATATTTGAACCTCGGGACTTGAGCGTCCAGGACAAAGCCACGGCAGCCATCTTCTACTTGGGGGACGGCCAGGATGAGCTGACGCTGACTAAAGACGCCGAGCCGGGGAGTAGTTGCGAGCCGGGGAGTAGTTGCATTGAAACCCTCCTGGAGGTCCACTCTCCGGGCATTGAGGAGGAAGCTCGGTTGGGGGTCCTGGTTAGCAATTCCGATGTGGAGGAGGAGCTTCCGCCTGAGGCGGTCGGATCCAGACAGGAAGCGGTTAGCGAGGAGGATGGCGCCTTGCTCTCGTCGTCCAACGAGAGCATCGTACAAGTCACCGATGAAGAGGACGAGGTTAGCCACGAGCATTTGTTACCAAACGCCTTTGCCAAGATCTCTCCTGAAGATGACAATCGATGGCCGCAGGTGTCCGACGGGACCGTCGCGGACCTCCAAGTGAATGGTCGCAATGACCAGGAGCTGAGTAACTCTTTGGATGTTAGTTTTCCTGAGAATGACTTTAGTGTACTGGGGCGCAGCTCCGCTCCAGACGTAGCTCACGGAAAACACTCCCAGTTGGAAGACTGAAGATTTTTTTTAAAACCTAAAAATGTATAAATGCTTGATGGCAAGTTTCCTCAGTTCTTGCTTATAAGCCTAATACTAATAAATATTTTTGAAAAATTATACGGTTTAGAAATACATATAATCTGCCATGCCCCTCAATTCTGAATGCCATGTCTCGCTCGGGACCGCAGAGGGCGCTAAAGTTCTCTAGAAGCTTTTAGCTGTGCACCAAATTAAGCAATTCATTCATTTTTGGGCCTTACAAAAAATTGACTGGTCTGTCAGCTAATCATATTTGGACAAATAAGCTTTTACATTCACACTGAAGGGCAATTTATAGTTGTCACTTAACCTAATGTGCATGATTTTGTTATGTGGGAGAAAGCCAGAGAAAATCAATGCAAGTACAGGGAACCCAAAATTCACACCCTGCCACAGATAAATGACTAAGCTGTGCAGTTTAACTTCCACATGTAGTCAATTTTATTGCAGCCACTTAAATATAATTTTTGTCATGTTTAAAAAGGGACAGTTCTAATCTCTCATGCATCAAAAAATATACTTTTTCAATTAGTCTTAAATATTTTGCTGAAATGTTAATCAGGGAGATTCACTGATATTTTATTTCCCAATGCACAGTTTTATTTTTATTTTATTAAGTCCGCTGTCAGTGTGATCAACCCAAATAAACACTTTTTGCTGTTTGAATGCGTCTCCATTGACTCTGCAATCACTTCGAGAAACCCTGCCGCCTTGTGGCCAACATTGAAACCTGCAACTAACATCTCCAGACTAAATATGCAATGCATTTTAGTGACTGGTGAACATCTACATTATTTAGTGATCTTTCTAAATAATGCCATTTTATTTAGAGAACAATAGGGGTGGGAGAAGATTTTGTGGTGTCTGTTTTTAGAATTCAAGTCACTTTTTTTTTTTATTGTGGATTGCTCCGTACCTGCTGCAGCTCACAAGATATAGGCCTCGTGCAGGAAGTCCTTAGGGACGATACCCACTTTGCCGTTCAGTTCGCCGACCCACCAGCCGTAGATGTTGTACTCCTGGAAGCAATGAAACATAACACGTATCAATCGTTGCCTCCGTAAAGATTGGGGATTTCAAAACAATTCCAAATTAAGATAAATCATTACATGAGATTATTGAAATATCTCAAATATACCAAGAATAAAATTAGAAATACTATATAACATTTTATTACATTAGTTATACCATGATGGTTAGCTAACCAATTATTTCATGATGTGAAGATTACAAAAAAAAAGACTTCATATCATGATTACAATAAATTATTTATCAATATTAGACAACATTTTAAAATGTTAATTGTACATGTAAATTTATTTCACATATTGTTTAATATAAAAACAGTTTATCCTACAAGTAAACTATAATTTTTATGTTAGTCATAATTAAACTATAATCAACCAAAAAAGCAAAAACGTTTGTATATTTTTGGAAATTTACAAAACGTCAAGCAACTCACCAAGTGTTAAATGAGAATTTTTTTTTTTTAACATTTGATCCGATTTGTGTGTAATTACACACAAATCGCATTTGGCCTGTTGTTTGCTGTATTAAACATGATTAACTACCGTTGCCTTGAGCGGTTAAACAATATATTTGTGCGGCGCAATATGAAGAAAATTAACTTTAAATGAAACAATTTAGCCGCCAGCAGGTGGACAAACAGATGTTAATTGAACTTTGTTTCATTACTGCCGTTGGTGTCGAAGCTGTTTGGGAAATAGACGAGGAAATAATCGTATGTGAGCAATGTGAACCAACGTGATTTGTTTTTGTGCTTTTTTTTTGTTGAACAACCAATTTTTACGTTGTACGTTTCTCGCCAGCGGACGAACTTTCAGCTGTTAGAAAACTACAGTTGCTAGCGTTGTGTATGTTCAAATTCCGTTTGTGGCAAAGGGGCGGGGGGGGGTCATCGCTGACTTCTCGCAGCGACAAGAGAATTGTATTTATCTGCAGCATCCATCTGTGCAAAACACTCTCAAATTCTCCGCCGGAAAGGTCTTTTGGATTATCGGTGGCGCCATTTTAATACGAGCATCGCGGTATGAGGCGGAGTGGCGGAGCCAATGGCGGCGGGAGTCTGTCAGGCGTGCAGAGTCCATCTTCCAAACGCTCGCGCCGGGTTCATCCAGAGTACACCTGCTGTAATGGCCACATCCCTGAGTGAATTATCCAAATGACAAAAACTACGCGCTCCTCCTTCTGTGTGATGTCCTTTTTTTAAGGGGGAAATGGCGGGAGGGCCGAGTTGGGGGCAGAGCAAGGGCTGAGAGAGGGGGCCGGTGATTGAGCAACTCGCTTAACATTGTAAAAATCCACCCGCTACTATCCATCTCAGGGGGCCGCCATTTTGACATTTACGCCACCCCCTGCTGTCGAGTGAAAATGACGTTAAAATGCAAAGGGGCTCAGGTAACGACCGTCACGGCCTACCTGTTTTCTGAGTTTGGTCATGTGACATTGGCAAGCGAAGCCCCGAGGCACTGTGATGTCATTTTCTGTCGATGCAAAGTGGCAAAATGGCCGCCCCCCCTGTGCTGATTTTTTTCTGCTTAATTCATATTCCATGAACGCAATATTAATTGGAATACCTTGGTTGGACTAGTAGGGGCACACATATTATTTGAAATAATATTTTGGACTGGATTTCCTCTTTAATAAAATTACAATAAAAACTTCAACTGGAGAAGCCAAATGTAAAATGCAATTTTTGGAGGAACATGCTCATCATATCTATTTTATTTTTCATTTTTTTAGGGGTCAAGTGGCTTATGTGGGCATTCAGCGGCACCAACAGCGCCGTGCTGCGGCAGTGGTGGCGCGTCAACTAGTTGACCTCCCGGTGACTTCTTCCTCCGCTATCGAGGGAATGGTCTTGCCGAGAGGAGTGAGTTGCCATGGCAACAGCAGCAGTGTGCCCGCCGCCGTCCTTTATTTACCATTCGGGGAAGGGGGGGGCGGCAGGATAATGGCGGCGTCCTGATAGGCACATCACTCACCGCCAAGAGGAACGTGAAGCCGCGGCGTCACCGCCGCCACCTTCCTCGTATTTGCTGCCTTTCCCTATTTGTCTATTAATACGTCACTATTACAGATGTCAAGTTAAAGTTTACAGTTTGCAATATGTATTTTATTTACTGTATGTAAATGATTTAACAGTATCTATCTCTAGTATCCATCCATGATATTTAGCGCTATCCATCTCGAGCAATTTCGGCGCTAATAATGGTACATGAGAGGTGCTTGCTGGCCACCAGCTGACTTGAGGCAGGCCTTGGGAGTGATGGAGCGCAGGAAGTCTCTCATTGCCCCGCCGCTGAACCCGCCGCCTAACGCTCCCCCAGCCCCGCCCCTTCCGCCTACCTCCTCTTCCTCCTCGCCTGCGCTAAGATAGACGGCACTTCCTCCATCACGCTAACAAAGAAACATGGAGGAGGCCCGATCGTCTGTAACTTGCAATCAGGTACAATACGGATGCCAACCGACTTGTGTTCCGCAACGAAGATAAAGCGGTCGCTTTGATTGATGGAAAAGTTGCAATTTAGGGGAGAACATATTTACTAATGTTTTATTATGTGTTTTAATAAAATGTTTATCTAAAACTAGGGATGGTTGTACCACTTTTTTTTAGACCGATAATATTACTAGTTGCCACTCAATTACTTTTGCTACATAAAATCCATTCCACATGATTAAAAACCTGCAATCGAAACCTTTCTTTTTGACGCAATGATTCACGTTTTTTTTTTTATTTAAAATGAATAAATGTCTCTGTATAGATGATCAGCGTGTATCAAAAGAGATGAAGAAGCATTTTGGAAATATGAATGCCACTTGCGCACCTCCGCACATCCAAAGGGCCACTTAGCGTCCGTCTTTGTTCCGAGAGGGCTTTTAATTAGTGCCGTGAATCGTTTCGGAAAGACGAAGGAGAGGAGAGGCAAAGATCTCTGCACGACGAGATGAGATGAAAAGAAAAGTGTGCTTTGGGACGATGTGCGGCTGCTTAAGCTAATGGCCATTTAAAGAGCATTTGTGTATGCCACCGAGCGTCTGTAATGATGACGGCTGTTTACGCCCCCCCCAACCTTCGCGTTCATAATAATTAAGCGGAATGGATCGGGCTATCGGCCGGGCTGAATAATGACGTACTGTAGTTGACCGGACGGTGACCGTTGCCTCCTGCGTGACCCCGGACCCCAGACTCACCCCCTGCTACTCGGGGTGGTAAATAGGATGTCTTGCTTGGTGTCTATGGCCACAATAGCAGCAGGGGTTCTTAAATGGCTGTGTGACAGAGCAGAGGGGTGTGACAGAGTTCACACAAAAGAAGAAAGGGAGACCTCAGCATCCCTTTTGTCTCCCACTTTTGACTTTTTACGAACCCGGGTTTGATTTTTTGGGGAATTTGGAATCACTTAAAAGATACGCAGGCACGCACTAAGTTGAAAATATTAGAGGTGCAATACACCAATTAATTGAGAGTAGTCGATTACTGATTTGATAAAAAAAATTCTAATAATCAATTTATCATTTGGAAATGTTGTGTAACTTAAATGTTTTACGTCGTCACGTCTTTTAATGACGTGATGGAAATTAAAAACATTTATAATTTAAAAATGTAATGTGTGTACTAAAAAAAAAAAGGAGATACACTGTTCCAAAATCTTGACAAATCAAATTAAGGTTTCAAGGCAGCAACAGCCTTTCAAAGTAGGGTTTCGAAATAGTATTTGTGGCCTGGGTTAGGGTTTGTAATTAAGGTTTCGAATTGTATTTGAAAGACAATACAAATCTTTGTTTGGGTGCCTATGGCCGTCTTTTTAAGTCACCTTTTTATCCTTTCCCTTAAACGGTTCCGCCATCTTTTCCTCACTTCATTATTCCCATTTGAATATTTAGTTGGAAGGCGCCACGAGGTGTCGCTGCCGTCCACGCTCTTTAGTTTCTTTTGACAAGCGGCTGGACACTTTGGGTCTCGCCCGCCATTGGTCGGCTCCCCTTGCCCCAGGCAGGCTCTGATTGGCCGCCGCTCTGAGGAAGAGGGGAGACATGGCAGCAAAAAAACGGGAGAGGCACGAGAGGCGGGTTTGCGCCATAAATCTCCTCCCATTCCATCCCGCCGTTCTCCATGAGCGCCCGTGGGAATACTGGAATGTGACAGCTGACCTGTGGAGTCCACGTCGCCGGGCACATAAATTAGAGGGGCAGAATGCGGGGACAAGCTGATGTTGTAGCGAGGGGCACATGTGAAACAACAGCCCTTTAGCCAGTGTCACAAATTCAAGCAATAGCGGAACCGCGTGTAAATCAATAATCAATCGGCGCTGGAGCAGCGGGCTATGGAAACCCACACTTGACGTGAGGGAGGTGGAAAAAAAAAACTGGTCAAAACATAGATGCGACGAGTCGGCAAAAATCTGCAATTTTTTTGTGAGACGAATGTCGTCATCTTTGACCTACAAGAATAAATGGGCAAAAGATAATGCCGATCTGGTGAAAACATTTAGTCAAAATGCTGGGCCTTATATTTTGCATGCATGCTATTGCTACACTGCGGCTCCATTTTAAGTTCCTCACCCCCACTTTCGAGTCATATTTTTGACGTTATGAAAAACGCACACGATCCTAAATGAGATCCCAGCGTAAACAACGCAAGGAAGGATCTGGCAGCATCCCGCGTTGCATGCATGGGGAGCGTCGTGGCGCCCGAAAGATGAATTCTCCCCATCTAATGGGATTCGCATGAGTTGTGATCTTCCTAATTTATTTACTTTGTCATTGATATGCGCACACACATACAGTAAAAATGTACGCACTTTACAGTAAGTGAGAGATCAATAATGATGGACGAGGGTCTTGTGTGCAACGGGCACGTTCCGCTCAGTTCACAGCCACATGACACCGCGTGTCCATTCCCCAATGCCGACACTCGGTCTTCGACGCAACACGTTGTTAGCGCCATTGATTTAGCACTTAGCGCGTGTTCTTATTACCTTGTAATTATGCGCCGTGTTGACATAACAGCGCGGACAAGCGGCCCCCCCCGCCCGGCACACAATTTATGAGCTTTTATTACACTCATTTCATGTGTGTGGCTCCCAGTTATATAGGCGACAGACTCGAGTCCCAGCCCAAGGCCCGTATTTCACCGCAAGAGGTCAAGGTTCTTCGGATTCCTGCCGTAAAAGTCGACGGCTCGCACAAGACGCGGGGAAGTCCTCCCAGAGGGCTCGTTAAAGTAAATAGGCGATTCCGGGCTATAATCGGCGCGGTGCTATTCAGCCGGGGTGTTATACGGACGTGGGTCATCAAAGCAGACACTTAGGAGACGACAGGAGATTGTCTGCATGCAATTTACGACCGCATCTTCCAAAACACGCGTGGAAGTGAACTTTGACTTGAAGCTGAGTTACACCGGCCGTTCGCGGATGCTTTTACGTCCTTAGAGGGGAAGTCAAGTCATCATTATGTGTGTTCAAAACAGGGCATTTTATTTTCCTATCGCTCGAGAGTCATGGCCAAAATAAAATGCATTGTCATTATTCGGCACGTTGAGCGAGACAAATGCGAGGCAGCCCTTTTGACATTTTCAGCCTATCAGTAGCGCCGGCAAATGTCAAAAGACATTTCATCCATCTGGCAGTGCCAGGAGGAGCTGCCAGCTTATTTTCGCGTGCCTGCGTGTCAGCCACAAACACCCTGAAGTGTCTTTAAATGTTGATTAAATGCCGACTCGAGAGACTTTTGTTCAGCTACGCGCCGATGCTATTCTCCGACTTTCAAAAGGAGACTTCTCTAACATTTATTTTAAACGACATCAAGACTTTAACCCCTAAAATACATCTGTTATTTTTAAGTTTGTATCGTAGTTTGTGTAAAGCCTATTCGCTGTGTGTGTGTGTTTTAATTGTCAATTATCTGTCAAACATAGCTACAAATTACAATACAACATTTCTATTTTAAAAGCAGCAGAAGTAAGGCTTTGATCACCAGAAGGGGGTGCTGCAGGGAGATGCGAGAACGGGAAGGAAGACAGAAAGAAGCTGCCGGCAGACTCAATTAAGCCCCGAGATGGCGTCGCCGTAATGAACAACAGCGCCATTACCCAGCGCCGCCGTGGCACTTGGCCATCGTGCCTGTGAGGAGAATGATGCCCCCGCTAAGTTGTCTGAGGCGCACATGCTCTGTGGGGAATGTTACTACCGTAATAAGGTATTCCGCTCCTCTCTAACGGCGAATTTCATGGCTTTCTAACGGAGAATTTGGCTGCTCACTGACAGCGAATGCCGCCGCTAATAGCCGCAGCATGCCGAGCCACACGGCATTGTGTGCCCGGTTTTGACGCGTGATCAGCTGTTGGCCAGTAGTTTGGTTGCAATTCAAAATGTGACTTTTCATTCGCTTTTTTTTAATTCATTTTTTTCATTAGTTTTAACCTCAAAAACCCATATATGTTTGTTTTTTTCCAATCTTTAAGTTATTTTGTTCAATTTTGTGAATGATATGGAATAGTGATTGTTGATGAGCTAAATGCTGTTATGCTAAATGTGTAACCCTTCAAATAAAAACACACACAACCTTGCTGAGGATCCAAATGAGGTCTCCTCTGTGGAAGGACAGCTCGTCTGGCGCGTCACCCTGGCAGTCCCACACAGCCTGGTAGTAGCTGGCAAAATCCAATTCTGCTGAGGACAAAGAGGGGAAATCTGTATTTTTATTTTTTTTAAATAATCAGTGAATGAATCAAATATGTGATATTCCCACCTGCTTTATTGGTTGACTCCAAGCAGTCAGCTGGTGGCTCTGGAAAGTCCTCATCTAAGTAAATAAAGACCATTTTTATTATGGCAGTCAGTGTTTTGGTTTCATCTCCTCTTTCGAATCAATTGTACAACACTTTGCTATTGACACTTTATATTGACGGGCAGCATTTCACACGGGCGTTAAAAAGACGCGTAAAGTGACGCAGCTCAATGCTAACATTTGCTGATGCGCATCCATTAAAGAAGACGATAAAAGACTACATCAAATGGATCTGGGGTGCAAGTGAGATTCACGTGAATGCGGCGGAGGATGATTCGTTATTCTCGCCGCAGATTCCTACGTGCTGATCAATATAAGGAAGAGGATGTTGCCGCGCCTTCATAGGCCGAGGGGGCCGGGGGGGGGCGTGGCGCACCCGGCGGGCCGAGCTGGGACACAGTGATACCGTCGTCGGTCCCGCACATCCATCGTCGACACTCGCGCCATGACAGCCACGCCAGCGCCAGGCAACACTATACGGCTGCCAGCAAGCTGCACCCAAGCTTCCAGGAAGAGAAGGGCGCGCACACACAAACGCAAGCACACACACACACACACTACAATGATTGACACGTTTGTCGGTCCAAATGTTCTGCTTGATTTCTTTTTTTTGCGGTTTGTTTGTCCTGAGTCAGCAACTTCTGCTCCAAACAGAACACGAAATTTAATGAATCTTAAAAACATGGTTCTAATATTGCAGGCTTCTTTAGGGAGTAGTTCAAATGGGACTAAAAATATTGTTCCAACCACAGAAATTATGCTTGGGTTTGATATGGTTCAATACGTTTACATGCAGTTACGACAAATATGGTTATGGCTCGTACTATGATTCTGACATTATTGTTCCCCCCTGAAAAGCTCTCCAGAAAATGTGCAAAGGCGAAGCCAACAATTGAGGACAATCCTGCAAAAGTAAACTCTTGAGTTACAAAGTCGTGCCGCTTCCATTAGTCTTTGCGATCGCGCCGCATGAAAACAGCCATAAATACGAATTGAAGAGAACGTAATGAGCGCGTGCGGGCCGCGAGAGAGCAAAGTGCGCCGCGCGCTGATTGATAAGTGACGGGGTGAGAATGTGAACGAAAGAGGCCGTCATCCGATCCGCCATCTGTGGTCGGGCCCTGTACCTCCTCCCAGATGGCTTTGAACGGCGGCGTGACACACACAAGACTGATCAGCCTCTCAGCGCAGATTTTGGCAAAGGTAATGTACTCACTGAGTGAAACTGAATCTTGATGTATCTTATTTAATAGAAGCGGTGATGGACGATGGCCCTGAGAAAATCGGATCGCGCCTTTTGTCCTTTTTCTGCCGGACACAAGGCCGCGTGTGCCCTCAGCCAGGACTTGCAGGGACGTTTTCCATCAAATCACCCAAATTTATCCCAGACTTGACATAAAGAGCTCCAACTATTTTAAGCGCCCAGACGGACTTTGACTACTTCCACCAAATTGCTGTTGCTGGGCAGTTTTAACCCAAACTCTACTTTGTGGACATTGCAAATATGGCTCTAGCGATGGGTCCTAATCTGATTGTGATTTTTTTTTTCCCCTTGATATTTATGTCCAGGCAGGTGTGCAAAAATCGGAGTTGAGACTGCATACCTGGCAGAACCTCGTAAATGTCACTGTCGTCATCATCGTCATCTTCCTCTCGCCTTCCAGCGCTACTGTGAGACGGCCGGTTTGTGACAGGGGCCGCTGGCCAGGTGGGGGTCAGCCCACTTGTCCCTTCAATGTCGTCATAAGTGGCCTCCTCCTCGTCCTCGTCGGCCTCTTCATAATCCTCGTCCTCATCGAATGGAATAGTGCTGGACTTGAGATCTGATGATAGAAGAATGTTCACAAAAAGAGCTTGTGTTTAGATTTCGGGCTCCATCTGGCTCGGATTATTTCGTCAATGCACACAAAGATGACGAGCGCTTCCAAAAGGTCTCTCAAATGTTCATTAAATTGAATCTACTGTCTGATATATTGTTTATGATGCGCCAAATAGAAATATTTGGTCTGATCTGCTATTCTTAAGAAGGACAAAAATACAGCTGAAGATGTAGTGCAGCTTTTCGAATTGAGGAGGCCCATCCATCATCGGGCTGCTTTTTGTCATCAAAAAAAAAAAGGAAGACAAACTGCTGAGTGTTCCGTTAATTCCCGCAAGTGGTGCGGCCCCAGCCCGAGCCTATTTTAGCGTAGACGGGGAGGGCACGGCGGCCCTTCGCTGGCTCCAGATGGACGAGCGGCCTCATTGTGGGCGACGGGGGCCGCTGCAACACGAGGTATCAGGTCCGAGCAGAAATCAATGTCACGGGAGAATAACCAGAACAGCTACAAATCAATTTCCTGTAAGCTGGAATTCAGTAGGAGGGGAACAGGGGGGGGGGTCGACATAATGCATGAGACGGAGAATGACATGCAAGTTATGTGCCTTTGTTTGAGAGTTGAGACTACAGATGATTGGCCTCAACATACATTTTTTTTTTTTTTTGGTACCAAAATTAAACGAATTGATCCCTCGGGTGTGTTCCTGAAAGCGCTTACCTCGCAAAACAAAGCTGATGCAGTTGACCCACTCTCGAGCCTCCTGAGGACTGCTGGCTGTGAACTGGTGAGGAAACGGTACTTTATCCAAAATATAGGTCAAGCATATTTCAGTGGCGCCAAGCCCCTCCTTTTGCACTTAATTGTCATGTGTTGCCAACCTGGTAAGTTCTCCGTCCAGGAGCAAACAGCTCAAAGCAGGCGTTTCTTTTTGAGTCTTTCCTCAGGTTGTTGACGAGCTGAACGCTGTAGTCGTTGATGTAAAACGAGCCTTTCTGTTGTTTATCTGCAGGGGAAGATGCGGCGAATGAGAGACATGAACCAATTTAGCTCACCTACTGCTTGTGCCTTTGCTAGCCAACCTTTGTCGCTGCCAAAGTAAAAGAAGATGGAATTGTTGAGGACGCACCATCTCTTCTTCCACTCGGAGCCAAAGAAGCTGTGATCTGCAGAGGAAGGCAAAATTCCTCTTAGGGTAATGGCCACCGGAGGGAGTCTAGGTCAAGTCAAATCTCATAAATACGATCAAGTCGAGTTGAGTTTTAAGCGGTAGCAATGCTTTGCCCACTGGCCCTGACCTCCTTAATTTATACCTCGGCGTTTCTTTTCCAAGTAGCCCTGCTTCAGGATCGTGCCGAGGTCTTGAGCTGCTGTGAGGGGGATGTCCTCAGAATCTGAAAACATGAAAAAAAATGAATTTTACTTTTTGCCTCAGCCATTTAATGTCGGCGGCAAATGTGTCAAAGTTTGATGATTATTTTGAGCCCATTCGTCAAGGCTTGTAGCTTTTCATTCATCTGGTGATTGTTTCAGCGGCGGTTCTTTCCAGGATGGGCTTTATTCCCGAGGCGAGTCATCATGGCGATGTAGCCCTCCGCACTATGGATCAAATACATGGCCGCAAGGCTTTGGGGAAAGTGGGATCGATACATTTACAGTGCTGCTGAGCTCTGCAGCCATTCATCTGCTTACGCTGCACCGACTCGGCTCGATTCGTTTGCAAAGTCACATCTTCAATGTTTACATCTGTGACTACTTGACAAAGTCGCTAATAAGTACTTGTTTACATTAGCATCGAAGGGCCGGGAGCGAAAATGTGTACATTGGTGTCTTTTTTCAGCCGGAGGAAAAAAAAAATGGTGAAACTGACCCAGGGGTCAGGTTTGTGATGTGTCGTTTCCGCGTGTCAAAAACAAAGTTCAGCTTCCTCCGCAATCATTCGTCGCCTTTGCCGCTTGAGAAGCCGAGGGGGTAATACAGTGTTAGAGGTGGGAGCATTCGATCCCTAGTGCAGTTGAAACTTTCCGGACGCTCATCGGAGTTTCTGTAACGTCTCCTGCATTGTACGATTCTGACGGATGAGCGAGTCGCACAGGCGTTAACGAATCGTCATCCCGCCTTTGTGGATGGACTGACCGCCGACACTATAAATACAGAGGTGGGAGAAGGGGGCGGCTTTGTCAAAGAACCCGATTCAGTCCATCATAACAAACGGCGGCCATTACGCTTCCCCACCTCATCTATCCGCCGGCAGCCCGCCTTATAATCCCCTCATCCGTCTGCTAGCTCGCGCTTCATTCGTCTCAAGAGGTCGAGCCCGGCTAATGGCGAAGTAGGTGCAACATGCTTGAGTCAATAAACATCACACATTTGGGCGCAAAGTACACTCTTAAGTCACCTGACCTCCCGCCGCCTCCCGAAAATGGGTTTGGTCTACATGATTCCACAAGGGAGCAGCATCCACAGCACTACGCAACAGGAGCATTAATCAGTTAGCCTAAGGAATGCAAGAAAAACAAATTGGGCCTGATTAAAGAACAAAATGAATCCCACATGGCCCGCGGGCCATATTTTGTCCAGCCCTGCACTCTAATGCATGTTATTAAGGCCTCATCAAAATCGGCGCGCAGACGGCTGCACTCTTTCATACAAATCATAAATTGCTCGATCAATTATTCAGGCCAATAGCACGACTTCATTTTCATCCCCTTTTGAGTTTTAATTAGCACCATCCACAGCTCGGCTATTGACATTAATTTGATGGCGACGTATCGATCTTTCCCGCATAAACTATTTAGCGGAGCGCAATTAGCCGCAGAGACACGAGAACGGATGCGGCGCGTTCGCTGAATGGAGGTGATGCGGAGTAGCAACAAAAGGCCTCAAAACATCAAAAACGAAAAGCGAGTTTGTATTTGCAGAGATCGGGACCGTTAGTGAGAATGGAACGGATTAATAGCGTTTCCATTCATTTCAATGGTGAAAGATGATTTGAGTAGCATTATTGTGGTCACTATGGATGGATAGTGAGACATTTTCACATTGAGGAGAGTCGCATGGGGCGGCCAGCTGTTTGGCACATCTCTCATTTGGTTATTCACACCGTCCCAGCGTGACGTTAGCAGCTCAGAAGACTGAAGGCTGATGGATGACAGATGACGGGGGCAGCGGCAGAGGAGCTTAATGACTACTCTCATTAAAATCCACTCCGGTCGAGCTCAAAGTCAATCAGGAATGGAAGGAAATGCTCGGGCGGCGCAGCTAATACGCCGCATTAGAACTAACGGTGGTCATAATGTTGCGTTGATGCCCACCCCGACGCGCCGGAGCAGCAGAGATCCAGATGAGTTGACGCAGAAGAATATGGGGATGCTGCGGCGGGAGTGGAGCGGTACATACGGCAGGTGGTCGTGCTTTGGGAAAGGCCATTTCGCCATACCGCAGAATACAAATATTGACATGAAATGCTGTCAGTGTTCTCTATGTCGACGTGTAATATTTAATATGATACACATTTTTGTTGAATTGTGTTATGGTAATTTATTTGTTCCATGCCTTGCATGTCATTCTTTTTACTCATTAGATGATCCCAGGAGGTGACAAAGCGCAGGTAGGCATCAAGTTGTCATATGTTTCCTCTCTCCTGTGCTTAGTCCTTGGATGCGAGAGGTATTGTATTGAATGCAGTGTTGAGGGGGGGGGGGGGGGGGGGGGGGGGGGGGGGTTGACCCCCACGTGAACCCTGCTGATGAGGTGAAACAGAAGGCAGAGAGGGGCGGCTCGGCCCTGAGGGGGCTGCGGGGAGGAATGCTGCTGATTCCAGGGAGCGAGCGAGCGACCGCAGAGCCTTTCCGATGGCGTCCTTGATTAGGAAAAAGGATTCACTGGGTGGACCTTCACCCGCCCGGTGCTCAATCTGCGCACAGGCCCAGGCCAAATTGACGCATTTTTCCTCATTACGGAAGGGAGGCCTTTGCGGCGCGTCCCTGCAGCGAGCGCGCAGACCGACAGGCACTAAGGTTAAGGGCACCGCGTCCTCCCGTTCCCTCCTCCCCTCGGCCTGATTTGATTAGGGCCCAAGTCGTCGATACAAGAGAGCGTGTTTAGAAGCTCCTAATGCACACAAAACATGCGACGCATTACGGCGGGCTTGGGAGATGCCTGCGTCGTCATCTAATCAGCTTTAATGGCACCGGCAATTTATGATGGGCTTTTTGATCAGGCGCGTCAATCAGATTAAGTCACAAATCTCTGCAGGTAAAAAGCCTTCTAAGGCCCTGATACAAAGGAGAAGTGATTGGGCAATTTTTCCTGGTTCCAGTTTTGAACACAGGAAGTTTTCAGTTTTTTTTTCCCCAATCGTCATAGTAACACTTTTATATGGGGACTTGACATGGGCCACAATACAGATATGCACACAAGGAATATAAATTTGATATAACGTGCACAAAAAAAAAAAAAATTGTGGCCACACAGAAAACAAATTAAATAGTAAAATCATTGCTGAACAGTTATGTGAGCAAATTCAGAAGAAACTAATCATTTCTGCTCTAACTTTGTACTTTCACAAAATTTGAAAATAATTATTTCATCTTGACGATGGGATAAAAGAAGATGACATTTCTAACCCGCACACGGCCGACGCAAAGCACACTAAGGGGCTAAATTTACTACGTGACACGGGCTTCCCCCTGGGCAGCTATAAGCGGCGTCGACGGTGACCCTGAATTTCCCTTTTGTAGATTTACTACCACCATTCAAATGCTTAAGTGCAGATACAATGATCCTCTAATCGCAGGGGACGCTTTTCAGCCGCTTGGACGGCCGAGGTGGAAAAAAGAAAAAAGAATATAAATACTAACAACGGAGGCGTCCGGGGCCCACAAGAGAGGCGTCGGATGGGCGATAAAAACGGGACACGGGGCCGTCAAAACCAGCCTGGAGGCTAAAACACTTTGGGAAAAATCAACACGTTGAAATGTACAGTTATTGCGATTTGTACTTGATTTTATTTCCACTGAAATGGCACTAATACTCAGTACATATTTTCTTATTGCTGTTCTTCAGTAATAGGACTGTCATTTTTTTAAACAATGTCCAATTATTATTATAATAAAAGATATATGGCAATATAGTTTTTTAAAGTACTAACATCTGGTGACAAAATTTCACTTGGGTTAAAAAGGTCAGTATTCATTTTTTTAAGTAGATAGAAATTAATTATTGTAATTTGTGTAATTCCAATAATTTCCTCACTAATGTTTTATGTTTACTATCTTTAAAATAAAATGAAAAAGTTGCTAAAATTAGAAGGATATAAATGTGTTATACAGAATTTATATGGTATGAATTTTCCAGACAGTTCCTATTCATAAATAAAAATAGTTTAATAATAACCGAACAAATTGTTTTCATTAATTTTACCATTAATATGTTGTTTGCGACTTATGATTAGTTTTGACATGTCAAATTCAAACATGGTATTAATAGAACAAAAATGACAAAAATGTAAATGTATTTGAAATTCCATTTTTCATCATTTTAAAGCGTAATGCTCTAAAAAAAAAAAAAGAAAATATTTACAAAATTGAATTAAAGATGTAAAAAATCTTAATACATCTACTTAAACACACACACACAAACACTTAATGTAATTGCCACTGAAGAAACTAGATACATAATAAAAATCAATTCATAAGAAAAAATGTCTCCATGTTAATGGAGCAGAAATTTATCCCAAACATTAATTGTAATTACGCTTGATTGTTACTTGGATAGTTCACACCGTTTAATGTGAGAATCACTAAGTATTACAATTATAAAAAATACATTTGAAAACAATTCAGAAAATTGAATTACATTCAATTGGGTTTGTTATCTCTTTCTACCAGTTCAAATGGGTTTCAGTTTCTATTCAAAACGTTTCAAGGTAAAAAAAGAACCACATGGCTCCTTTAAATAAAGTGCTAACAAACGAGACATTCTCCTATGCCAAAAGAATTCATCTAAACGCCGTCCTTTAACTCGAAACGCGAGAGTAAAAAAAACAAAGGCACGACCGCGCTGGCCCACTTGGCTCGGACATGCGGCGCCGACTCTGGCCGGCGGCGTCGAGAGGGATGCATCGTCAACATCCTCCAATAAGTCCACAAGGGCATGTTAATGAGCCTAAAGTGCTCATTAGAGCAACAATTAAACACGAGGATCCCAGAGGCTTAGGGAGTCGGCAAAGTGTGCGCGCGAGCGGGCCGGCGCAAATCTCCCATCTTCATTTATTTCCCTAAGAAATCAGTGAGGCCACCTGGGCTTGGCATCGCAACTCCATTCATCTTCAGAAATGGATTCCAGTGGAGGGCAAAATCAAATTCTCATTAGCAAGGCGGCAGAGAAAGGAGGAGAGAGCGCGCGGGAGGGTACCTGGGAACGCTAACCTCTGCGTGAACCCGCCGCATCTGATAGTGTTGCTATTTGTCTGTGACATTGACAGCTCTGGGGGAGATTAGGACTTCCCACTTTGCATTCTGCCCGCGCGCCGCCTTACAGATGGACTGCAGCACAATTTCCCTCTGCCTTTTTTTTTTTTTTTTTACTCCCCCCCGCACCCCCCACCGCAAGCGCTTGGAGAGCGCCGCTCCGGAGGCGAGCGCCGCTTGTAATTAGAACGAGCGCGACAATAAAACAAAAGCAAACGAGGACCGAGGCTGCGTGAGACAAACGGGGAGGATGCAACCGCTGCACAGCGGTTGTGAGTTGGGGGTGGGGGTGATGGCAGGGGAGTGGGGGGGGGGTTACCATGAGATGAGAGTGATGAATGCCCTTTGGTTAAATACGTCCAAATCCCCCCTTCAAGCCGCTCTCGTCTTGCCAGCCAGTGTGAATGAATGTGTGTGAGATAGGGAGAGAGCGAGAGAGAGAGAGAGAGCACAAGATTAATAGTGTAAACAGAGAAGGAGAGAGAGAGAGAAAGAGGGGGTGTGTGAAGAGAAGACTATCAGCATCTGCAGCAACAGCAGCACAGTAGCCCTCGGGGGAACGCGGTGAACTTTTGAACCCTGATGGCGAACAGTCGCAGCGATGCAAAGCGCTTGTCGCCGCCTCGTAATGGCCGCTCGCCCGAACGCGGCGAGCGGAGGGGAACGAGCCGGCGTGGAGGTCATTAGCATAGTTGTTGCCTCGGTCGTAAACGAGCTGCCGCCAAACGTGGCCAGAGCTGCGATCGAGTCGCAAACTTCTCACAGCGGAAGCCAACGCCGGACGTAGGCACCTCACAGGGGTTGAGTGAAGTTCAAAAGTTGAAAAGGTTGCTTGGATATAAAGACAGAGAAAGAGACGCCTCATTGAACAGCTATCGGATGCAAGCATAGAAACCTCGACACCTCGTGTCTTTACCAATTAGCTAATTCAGCATTTTTGTTATACACTTCAGGTTTTGCTAACGCTGGGAAGCTCTTAAATAACACGCGACAAATAATTTCTCTGTGTGTGAGGGAATTTTCTCACACAAAGTTCACCGTGACTTAACTTGGCGCCTCGCGCCGCCAGGAGCCAGTTGGCATGGACAAGCTTGCTGATGGAGAACATTTCGTTTTCGAGCGCACCGGCCCTCGTAACGCCGTTCCAAACTGACAGCCTTTAGATTTAATATTCCATTTGCCAGCTCGGTGCAATAATGTTGTTACTGCAGATTGGCCGCTCGTATTCAAATGAGCAAGCCGTGAAACATCGCTTCGCACTGGTTATATTGCCGCTAAACTCCTCTGCCAATACTGTAATTGCTGGAGGAAAGCTTGGCGTTGCTTAAAGAGGCGTCAAACACACCTGCCCTTACCCAGTCGCCAAATATATGACGTTAGAGCTCTTAACACACGATTGCCGAATTGCTGAGGCAAGTCGGGTATGCTTTTAAGAGGAAAAGACAATTACAAGGTACAGCTTAGCAACACCGCGCTAACACCCAAGACGACAAAGGATTATTTTTAGAACAGGCCCACAGGCTACTCATGGGGGCTAATTGGTTGGTGACCCCTGATTAATTGCATATCAATTAAAATGGAATCGTAAAGTTAACCATTTTTTTTTCAATTGGAAATATAAGAAAATGGAAAAATGAAATTTCTATTTCAAAATATTACAATTGAAAATGAATAAATTGCAAAATTATAAATCATTATTTTATCAAAAATTAAATATTGTACATTTTAATTTTTTTTAAACTGACCAGGCCCATTAGTCTAGTTTGTATTTGTGTGTGTATGTGTGTGCCTGTGTGTGTCTTGTTTCATAGGACAAAACATTGTGCCTCTGTGTTTATGTATTTAGATGTGCAGGAATGTGATGCATGCAAAAAGGAGGGGCTTGCACGTGTGTGTGTGTGTGTGTGTGTGTGTGTGTGTGTGTGTGTGTGTGTGTGTGTGTGTGTGTGTGCGGGTGAAAAATGGTGCACGGTGCATGAGCCCCAAATAGCCGAGCGCGAGGTGGAGGGCACGGTCTGCGTCAGACGAGGCCGCGGCGAGGACGCAGGCGAGCTGAGGGGTCAGCGGTGCGGTCAACGGGTGAAACTCAGTTCACATTAGCATGCAGACAGCCGACCAAACAATGGAGCCTCCATCTGTTCCCGTCAGCCATTACAAATCTGGTGTCAGCCGCTCCGGCGAAGACAACGGCCCGCCGCATCTCATCAAACCGAGGCGTAGAAAACGCAGCCGCCCGCTTGGCACTCGCTCACTCTCCGGTTTCGGGACGAGAGACCGGCAATTGCCCGGGTTGATGCATCCTCGTCCTTGAGGAACTCGCAAATACGATAAGATAATCGCGCTTCAATAACAAATAAATACAAAGAACAATAATAAACAAAGTGAATCATTAAAAATAAATCCAATCTCAAAATAACAGATTTTTGGATCGTCGATTAGTTGTCAATTACCCGTTGCACCTCCATTTGCTCGTATCAATTCTGCGGAATGCACTCAGTTTAAAACAACCTAATGTTATTAGAATTTATCGATTTGGTCAATATTTATTACAGATGCTAATCTATCTGACCCAGTAAGCTGTAATTGCAATGACGTAATAAGCGTGTGTTTCAAAATTATTTTTCATCCGACTGATGAGTGAATTATATAGTCTGCTACATGAAAATCTCTATATAGTGATTAAAGAGTAGAAAATGAGTGAAGGATTCCACCCACAGCCAAGAATACAACCACGACTAATTCTACTCCAATCAAATCCATCCCCAGGGAATTTAAATGAGCACTGCCTGACGTATGATGTCACTGATTTTCATTAAGCGTTTTTTTTTTTTTTTTTTACCCCCCCCTGCAAGAAAGTGCGCCCGGTGAACACAGGTTGAACTTTGAACTCCGCATGCCCTTTGGCTGAGGACACAAGCCATTCACTACGCTAACACCATCATGAGAAAAAAAAGCACACAGCGCCGGAGGCTCCTCTCAGGGAAGCAAAGGTTGCGCTTGTTAATGCCACGCTAAAATGTTTACGTTTCAAGTCCAGCTATCTGATGATGTTTGATTCGGGCTAAATTGCACATTGGAGGCTTAATTGGCTATCGCTCACATCTGAAGAGAAGAAAGAAAAAAAGCATTTACAGCAAGGTTTTAAAATGTGTACATCGAAGATCGGGAAAACATTTGAAAGTGAAGCCTTCGAGAGCATTTAAAGGCATTTTAAAGCAAGTCCATCAATTTTCTATTGTACTTGTCCTTATTAGGGTCACGAGCGAGCCGGAGCCCATCGCAGCTGACTTTGGCTCTAGGGATGAACTATTAAATCAAATTCAAATTGAAATGTAACAGAATACAATTTTGAACTAAGAAAGACTGAAATTTTGAAGAAAAAAAAGGTGGGGGGATTTTCTATTTGCTAGCAGGCTGGAATTTTTTCAGTGTATACTGTACATGTTTTCTTTTATCATATTTTATTTAATTATTTACAGTACACAAGTCGAACTGTTTAGTAAGTTCCTAACTCTAATTGAAAAAGATAATATATTGTCTTTCATATTAAATGCCTGGTTCATTTGCCTTTATTTTAGCATATACCTAACGTACCATAAAACAAAAGACTTTTATACAATATAATTGTGATTATCATAATACTGATGAATGTATTGCTTGTGTTACTTCAAAAATACACGAGAAAAAAAATAAATAATTGGATGTCGCAAATGCAATATTGAGTGCGATGAAATTATTTGGCTAACTGGAAATTGTGTGTCTTCTAGTAACATAACGTGCATGTTTTTACGACGTGGGAAGAAGCTGCAGAACGTGCAAGCTACACACCAGGAAGGCCAGAGCCCACATTCGAACCCAAAGCCTCTGCAGATGCCCAAACCGCTCGTCCACCGCGCTGCCTATTTTAAAGGAAGTTTGTAAAAAAATAGAATAATTATGATCATCCCGCCATCTGCTCCACTTTCCCCGCCTCGCAGAGACGCAAGACTTCACGTAGCCATATTTGACGACAACCAGCTGGCATTAATGAGCAGTGCGCTAAAACCACCGTAAACATTTTCCCCCCGTACGCACGGAATCGTCTACATGTGCTCCCCGAAATAAATAAATATAAAAGAAATGGGCACCAGAGGCGCCCGAGTCAATAATGCCCACCTGCGGCATGTCAAGGGCGATTAGCTGGCGCGGCGAGTCGGGAATACAAAAATTCTGACGAGGAGGGAGGATGTAAGATGGAGGGGAAGATTGATAAAGCCAGAGAGGGCCAGGACACACATGGCCCCTCAGGTACAGTGTTGTATTTCAAACCCGCTTGTGAAAGAATAGAGGGGCCGGGGCTCAATCAATCACGACAGCAGCCCGCAGCTACACAGCCTTCTCGGCCGCGCGGGCTGCCGACAGCACCCAACGGTCACCGGGGGGCGCTCTAGCTCACCAATCGGCCCTGTGAGGAAGCGGCAGAAAGCCCACCTGCTCACTGGCCAATGATGGAGAGAAGGGGGGTCTTTAGAGGGAGGAGTCAGTGATGTCACGGAGGTATGGCGTGATCTGTTTTCTCAAATTAGGACAACAATGTGTGCTTCCTGTGGAGTGAAGAGGCCATCTGAGAGGGTGTTAAAAGTGCGGCAGGGCAGCTTTCTCCAAGGAAACCAACGATAACTCTTCCTTTTAATTGCCTCGCTCAATCAACAGAACACACGCACGCAGATGGAAAGTGAGACAGTGGGCACTCACACTCAATCGGCCCGTCGTCCTGGTTGTCAGAAGCCAGTGAGGCGTCGTCCGACGGTGCAGAGCGACCCAGGCTGGAGCTGCGGTTGTCGTCAGAACCGTCTTCCTCCCTCGAGTCGGCTGAATGAAGCGGTGGATGAAATTGCAGTCAAGCACGGTGGCAGAGCTCAAGTAAAAGTACTACCAAAGCTGTAAACTGAGGGGGGGTGTCTGTAAAATAAATACACCAATACTACAAATACCAATGTCTGATCTTCTCATCTCAGTGAGGCTAACAAACATTCACACCTCCCCACCAGGTTGTTGCAAATGGCGTGTGCACACAAAGGTCATGTGTTAGAGATGCAGGGAATGATACTTACGGAGGAAAGGGAATTCCTGAGGGTTTCTAGAAAAAGGAAAAAAAAACATTCAAGTTTCTCTGGTATCACGTTATGTCACTATGGCATCCACAAATTGAATCAAATTAAAAGGAAATGATAAGAAAAAGGTTCTCTCGTAAAAACTGATAACAGCAATAAGCAACGAAACCATTAGACTCAATGAGTTCATCTGAATGCAGCAAACTGTGTTTAAGGCAATTACAGCACCAATTAGAGTTCTTGTTCAGTATTAGCAACAAACATTAGATAATTGGGCCATGAAATTACACTGTGACGCTTGAGTGGACCTTTCAGAAAGAAAGAAAAAAATATCTAAACACTGATGATGTCAACTCTTACCTCACGTGCACCACCCTAAAATTATTCAGTAAGATTTTGCGGGTCTCGGACGCATTTTCACTCAGCCGCTCGTCCTCGAGTATCTCGGATACAAACAGCTCACAGTCTGAATACAAATAAAAAAAATTAAAAAAACGAAAGTTAGAATAGTGGCGAGTACTCAATAGACCTTAGCTCCATTAGGAAAATGAGTGAATGGTGCTTTAGTGTGTTCAAATTTGGAACAAGACTCTTTTGAATCATGAAACTCTTGGGGATCATCTCATACAGTTAAAAGCAGAGTACTATCATTATTAAATCTATAATATCTTTTAGTTGATTACAAATAAAAAAGGAGAAGCATTGACTGAAAGGGTCATTGTCTTTTGTCGCTGAGGGTAAGGCTACACACACTGCCAATTTGGATTTTTGTCAAAAACAATTGTTAAATGTACTTTCCAAAAAGAAATTTGGGATTTTAATGGAATGCATGAAGCGATATCCACATACGAAAGTGTGATGCTGCTAACAAACAGGTTGGCCCACACTACTAATCTGATTTGTTTCTTTCACCCTCTCACCAGATCACACATGCAAATGGTTGGTGCTATATCCTTGCTGTGCATGGTAAGGGATATGTTTTGAATCACTCCCAATTTGCTATACAGTGCCTTTTATAGTTTTCACTGGCCCACTTCAACCACTGAAGATGTGTTTTAAAAAAAGAAAAAAAATGCATAGCTAAGTAATGGAAAAATTACCATCCAGTAGTCTCCTGATGTCGTTAGGGATGGTCCCCATTCCTCACGTCCACAATTGCAACACACTGTTCTCGTCCAGGCGTAGTTTTTCCTTTTCACTCGAACACCCGACCTGGCGTCCTGTTACAGTGTTGACACAGAAACAAGAAGCACCTGCACTCTGAAACACAACTTCCGTGGCAGTAGCATCGAGGTGCACAGACGACGATGGGTTACCAGGGGCGTGCGAGCAAGATGATAACTTCCTGTGGTTTCTCAGTCGATGCCGACAACCGGTTTGACAGGAAACAAAGGCCCCGGTTCATACTGCAGCATCACAACCATATAAAAAAAAGGTTTCATTAAGCCATCTCACTACATTGTTGCGTACAAATGGTGTAATTTGCTAACAAAGGTACTGTACCTGTCCTACTTTACTGGTGTGTGAATAAAAAAAAAAATAAGTATGAATACATATTAAAAACAAAGCGAGGTATCATTTTACTGTATACAACACCGGCATATATACGTAAAATATGAAACAAAATGTACCGAAAGAACGTGCAGTACATCACAAAGGGAGAATTATCTATATGTTTTTATCAATTTTTTTCACATTAGTAGATAAATATATTGTGGATCACGGTATTTATTAGTTATCAAATCTGGAATATGGCGACAAATAACGAAGCCACTGTTGTGACGTACCTTTTTAAACATCAAACTCCTACATTTGACAGAACCAAATTTTAGGTCACGTGTTCATATGTAACAACTACTTTGAAATGTATAACAGTTATTTACCTTTATTTTTGATCATATCGAACGTTACTTTTGTTGAACCGGGCGCTGTTTTGGGACCGACGCCATCTTGAAGTGACGCATTTGCTAATCGGCTAGCCAGGTGACCTTAATTAGTAACCCGGAAACGTTTGTTTGAATTAAAAATAAATTAATACATTTTACAAAATTATAACAATTAAATAATTTCAAAACTTCACTATGAAACTTTTAAAAAATTTACACAGTATCAGTTGTTGCTTCGTGTTTTGTTCATCTTTTGTTCGGTTCATTACACAAATCCAAATTATGTCAGGTGTCTGCTTTAAACTAGTCAAATATAAAGGCCTATTTAAATTCTAGCAAACTTTTAGATCAAACTCCTTGCACAAAAAAAGCAATAAAAAAAATTGTGTTAAATACGCACGAGACGTTTACTTCCGTGTTGTTGCGCATGCTGCATTCATGAATCTTAGCGAAATCGGAAATCACAATTACAATAAAGCCACAGTTTTCGTTTAGAGAGGTAATCGCACCAAAACGTTTCATGATAGATTGGCTGTCCTGGTATATTTGACATCGAGTGCATACCCTCACTGGATGCTTTGTTAAAGAAAGAATTTATTGCATCTGTTGCCCATTGTGATTTTATGGTAATGAGAAAATACTGCTGCTTTGAGTATGCATACAAGACATTCACCAACACTTGGGAATGGTATAATTATGCTCAATTGCAGTTACCATGCAGATTTGCGAGCTGGCATTTCTGCAAGTGCTAAGCCTACTCTTTTTCACAGTCAATAATGGCTGCTGCATTCGTGTTTAGAAATTACACAACAGCTACTGTTGTTCGGTCTTCGTCATAGCCGATTAGGTTTTGAAAGGATCCATACATTACCTTCACCAAGAAGAGCACATATTAGCAAATGCTTTAATAGATTTAATTCCCTCACCCTGGGTTTTAATCATCATATTGACCATCATGATGGCTCTCCGATGTGGGCTGAGAAACTAATTAGGATATTTGTGACAACACAAGCTTCTCTAAATTGGTCCCTCACAGTATCTGAACAATGATTTATAACAGCAGTAGATGTGTGACAGAACAAAAACAATTTGAACGCGAACAGGGAGTGTAAAATGAATAGAACACACGCTGGGTCTCGCCTATCGTTTTATTGATCGCAAAGCACAACTGACGCACGGCAAGGGAAGCCATCAAATGACCCCAGCTCAATCACATGGCTCGCGGCACCATCTCAGCCCGAGCTTTTAATTTCCTTTTTAAATATGGAACTTAATCATCTGCTCCTCCTTGCTTTGTGCACTGGGAACAGAGAAGCAACATCCCAAAACTACTCCCACAACACTGGAAGACTACAATTGTCTGAATAAAATGAACAATGAAGATTGAGAGTCATGATGGTTTTGGTCCAACCCCTTTATTGACTTTTTAATGAGTAGGTGTGTCCTGAGGCTTTTGTTTGTGTAATCCAGTGTTTGTAACGACTTGCGTCATCTCTGTGTTTTGTTTTATGTAAACAGTGAGCCGTGGGATGTATTCCAGACCTTTCCGCAATAGGTGAAAATCCATGATATAGAGCAGGGGTGTCAAACTCATTTTTTTGGCGGGCCGCATTTTAGTCATAGCTTCTTTCGGAGGGCCATTATGACTGTCAACCCAAATAAATGTATCAGCACCTCATTTTATAAACAGTAAAAGCTACAAAACAAACTGACAAATAACTCGTTTTCAAATCAGACGAGTAAAAACTGGTCAAATATAATAAAAAATATATATATATATTATTAAAAGTGAAGACAATTTGCAATTCTAGTAATTTGATGCACAATTTGTCTTTGCGGGCCACATAAGATTCAAGAATTCACATCAAAATGATGTGGTGGGCCGTATCTGGCCCCCGGGCCTTATGTTTGACACCTGTGATATAGAGGGACCACAGTTCTCCAATCAAGATGCAAAATGGGCGTGCTTCAAGCAGTTGAAGTATAGTGTAAAACTGACCCTTAAAACACCAACATGTTCAAACAAACTAGATAATTTATTCTGATGACGCTAACATATAACGCTAATGTTTTTTTTTTCTTCCAATAACATACATCTATCTCTGTGTCTTTGTTTGTGGTTTTCATGCAAAGTGCAGTTCGATGACGGCCACTGTCGCGTCCCCACAGGAAGCCGCGGGGTCAGGCCGAGTTGAGTCCCGCGTCGGAATTGTCCCCACGTTGACCTGCGCCTGACTGGCCTCCCAGCAAAAAGCCCCTGTGAAGGTAAGAGGAACTGGGGTCCCCTCCCTTGGAAAAGAGGTTCCCTCCCCTTGACAGCTCCACAGAGCCGCAGCCACCTGCCTGCTGGGTCAGCCCCATATGAAAAGGGAAGCCCTTTGTAATCCGACGGGGATTACACCAGGCAACAATGCGCCGCTGAAAGAGCGACAAAAGCCCTGTATCAAACGGCGCTGAGGGGGAGCGAGGCTATGATCTCCCACTACTACCAACACTGACTCCTTGGCCAGCTCCCTTGACCCCCGCCACCCCCCCCCCCCCTTTCTAGGATTCACCAGCTCTGTCCTCCTCCTGCCCTCTCATCTTTGGGATCTGGCCTTTTATCAGCGCATTCCTTTTCATTTGCATTGCAGTGTGGGGAGGGACAGCAGGTCTTTCTGATCTGATAGCACCAGGAAAGAGAGTCAGGAGGTTCCTCGGGGTGTTGGAGTGTGTGTCTGTGACGCACACACACTCGCCGAGCATTCAGGTGAAGTTCCTGTATTGGGGCTATATCACCAATTGTCCTCGCTGACCCTGATGGCCAATTGCCGCCCTTTAAATCCAAACCCTAATCAGCGAGGCGCTCCGTCCGACACTTCCGAGGGTCGCCGCCAAATGTTTGTGCTGCCAGAGGAGATAAAAAGAAGCAGTTTGTTTTCGTATTTCCTCACAATACTTGTATTCCCAACCCACCCATCGCTCACACACGTCAGTGCTAAGGGGATTTTTTTTTTTTTTCCAAAGCGATGACAGATTGAGGACACAAAAGACAATAAGAGCTAACGCTAGCGTTCCTCGCCGTATAGGGTGAGGAGATTGTATTATTGTAGAATATATGAGCCATGTGCAAATATTAATCCAGCATTATTTGAGGTGTCCGCTAAGCATAGCGATTGCAGCTCGCTCACTGAGTGATGACATACCTCCATTACATGTGATGTATGTATGCATGAGAGCAGCCTATTTTTCACCACCAAGACATTGTCCCTAGAGGCGGGTTGCTCCAGAAGAATCCATGAATTATCCCGCTGAAACAAGTGAGCCAACGCTATTGATACAAGTGGGATTGAGATACTGGAAGGACGCCAGGAGAACGTATCTGGCCGCACTTGCCATCCTGCCGCCTCCCTCCCCGTCTACTTAATTGGAATACAAAGCAGAGCGAGGTCGATGAGGGAATGACGTTGAGGAAGAAGGAGAGAGAGAATGGGGGAGTGTTGGGGGGGGGGGTTGCTGCTGTCTGTCTCCAGCAACCTTCACTCCTCGCTGGGAATTGACTGGGGAACCAGCAAGCGAGACCGACACACTGTCAGTGGTAAAATGAACTGTCACCTTGCATTTCTCAACCTGCTGGCGCCAGCGAATTGGCCGCTTTGAACCATGTGACGTGACACTGATTGAGTTCTGGAAGGAGCCGCTCCAATTTCCACGAGTGTCCACACAAGGATCATCCTCCTGCATCCTGACGCCTCACGTGCCTCTCTCGCCTCACTTTATTGCTTATTTGTAATAGTAGATCTGAGCAATGAATTGCTGCCACAACAATGAGGCGCTCTAAAGCAACCAAGTCAACTCAGAAGTTTAAAAGAAAAAAAAAATGTAATTTGCATGTACTCACAGCTGACAATGAGGCGCTCTAAAGCAGCCGTGCCATTGGACGGAGGGAGAGAGGCTCACTCGACTCCACGGTGCCGCTCCGCTGCTCCGCCTCCTTGCTAGTCTTGTTTTTCTTGCCGCCTCGACAGGAGGAAAACTATTAGGGCTCGCCGCTCGGATCCTGGAGGCAATCCTAGCGAGTATTAAGACGTTAACCATGGCCAAGTCACCTGTCTCTCCCAGTTACCACACTGACGGTGCGGAGAAAGGATGCGGCCGCTGGGGGGATCCGAGAGGCCGGGCCTTGAGGCTTGCACATCCATTAGAGCCTGACACAGATGGGGGAAGGGTCTGGAGTTAAACGGAGCTTCAGTTCCACAACAAAGGAAGAAGGGAAGGCGCTGATCGTAACGAGGCGGCTTTCCTTCACTGTGCAATTTCAGTTAATAATTTTAATAAAAACTGGGTCAAACATGGTCACGTTTCGATTGAGAACATGTAAACAAATATATGCTCACCTGTGACCGTATTAGCCTAAAAACACGAGACCCTCTGAGGCATCTGTGAGATGAGAACCCCCCCCCTGGTTCTCCCATGAATACTGGACCCGGCTGGTCCTTTGAAGCAGGGGGTCCCTGCCGGGTGACGTGCGACAGAGGAACTGGTAGAAACCCAAGGAAGTGAGCCCGGCAATAGACTTGTAAAAGAGCCGGCAACAACTGCGAGCAGCATGGGGTACAAACAGCACTGGCTTGACCTCAAAGTCAGCTTGGGGGGGGGGGTCATCTGGAGATATGGCAGATATCAAATCAGCTATGTCGCGCTTCATATTGTTATTCATGGCATCGGTCTGAAATAATGGTATCGAGCGCCGTCGCTAATTTCCATTACCCGGTCCATAACATTTGTTTGCAGTATTCTTAAACAGTGCCCCCCCCCCTCCCCCACTTCATCCTGCATTGTCCAGAGGAAGTCTTCTGAGTCCCCCCCACCCGAGGTGAACATCTGTCTCGGCGGCGTCGGCCACAGCCGCCGACTCTGACACGTCCAGATGGAAAGCCCGCTGGGAGCGTTGAGGTATTACCCACAGAGATGGCAGGGATCACACCTCCGGAATAAAATCCCACACTTGTCTTCAGGGCCGGCCGCTTCCTTCTTGTCCAATGTGCCACCGTGACCCGTATTGATGATACCCACCAGCACGGTACTTGGCCTTGTGACTCATCTGAAACAGCTTATAAACTACAAATGTACTAGATAAGCTCAATTTCCTTGACAGTACAAAAAAACGTAAGTCAATTTCCTTTTCCCATCCCATTGCCCTAAATTCCACCTTAAATCTAATTAAATCCAGTTGTTATACTTCACGCGGTCGCTAATTTCCGTGTTTATGCGAAACTTTGACGAGAGATCCCTCAAATTCTAAAGCCGCGAGAGAGGGCCTGCAGCCACCCTGGTGTCCTGACAGATTGACTCTGCATTCATTTGTGGCTGAACTCTGCGTGAACCTCGTGCGTTAGCAAAGAAGGCCGCCGACAGGCCGGTGCTGCCGGGCCAGTATGAGCGTGTGGCTGTTTGTGCACAAACCCAACACCCAGTGCAAATATTGAAACTCACTACCCCCTCCTTTGCCATCACGCTCAATGACGCGTAAATAAGGTCCGAAAACTGAGATGATAGGTTCCTTAAAAATATATCCATTTGTACTGCTTTATTTTGATAATAATTTGACGATCGAGTGCAGGATTTGGATAACAAAAATGGAGACCTGCATGCACCCTGCAGTTTGTTGTCATGTTTAGAGCCCCTGGAGGTATTTGGAGGTGAAGAGGTCACCAGGAACCACCCTGTGAGTTGTGAAAGATTCCTCTTGTCACATTATGCAAGAGGGGAATAAATATAGACCACCACATTTTTGCCAACTCGACTTATACAATGTTGGTTGAACTCAAAATTTCAACAAATGTGAATTTGTTTCTTTTTTCAACACAATAGGAATGTCAATGTTTCGTTTTTTTAAATTGATAATCTTTATTCATCTAAATTCTCTGGTTGTAAAATACCCTGTCAAATAAATAGTGCAAACAGTGACACTGAGCAGCTCAGTGCTTGGACATAAACATACACAAAACTTTTTTTAAGTTTTAAAAAGCAAGAAAAAAAATCGCAGTTTGCAGTATACCCTGAAATTCCGCAAGTCCACGTGCATTCGATTACCAATTTTGGAATCCTTCACGCGTATTTTTAGTTCATTCTGTTGGCCTGGTCTTGGGGGGCGGTGCTGGAGGGGTGTCAGGCCCCGGGAGCTTCTCCGCGGGCCCACCGCCCGCCACGCAGCCCAGTTTGTCGCGCTTCTTCTGCTTCATGCGCCGGTTCTGGAACCATATCTTCACCTGCGTCTCGTTGAGCTCCAAACTGGCGGCCACCTCCACCCGCCGTGCGCGCGTCAAGTACTTATTGAAGTGGAACTCTTTCTCGAGCTCGGTCAGCTGCTTTGTGGTGAAGTTAGTGCGGATCACGTTGTGCTGGCCCGGGACACCAAATTCGGACAGAACCGCTGCTGGGAGCAAGAGGGAGAAGAGATGGATGGAATGGAAGACGTGAAACTTTTTTTTTTTTTATGAATGAATGAAAGGTGGACGAATTTTTTTAGTTTGCATGTGAACTTTTTACGCATCGCTTCGCCTCACCAGTTCTCGGAGGATTCCTCTTCACTTTCATCCAGTCAAAAGTTTTGGAAGTTTCCTCTACGTGTTCTGCGTCGCTGTCCTTGTGCTGGGCCGTGTAACCACTTTCTGGAGGATACTCCGGTTGCCTCTGCTCCGCGCCGCCGTATTGCACGTACTGTGCTCCGCTGCACCTGTCCCCGGTGTAAGGCGGCATGTTGGTTCCGAGAGGCGACATGTAGCCCCGGTCCTGCTCGGGAGCCAGGCCGTACTGGTGTCCATACTCCACAGGGGACCCGTAGAGCGAGTTTCCCGGCGGCGGTGGCGCGTACTGCAGGTCTAGGTTGACCTGGTGGTGCTGGTTCAAGGGAAGATTTTGGTGGCCCTCCTGACCGTAACTATCCGCGTTGGGTGTCACGTATCCATGGTTGAGGTTGTGGTAGCCGGCCTTGAAAATGTTCGGCCCGCGGTTACAAAGCGGGTAGTCGAGGTAGGAATTCATCGTGGTTGCTCACGCCAGAGGAGTCATTAATCGCCCAAACCCCGAGGTAGTATGTCAAAGCTGTAAAAAGTGCCCTCTACCCCTCATATCACCTTCCTGACACACCACGTGATCCGCGGAGGGCCAATAGCGCGGCCCAGCGGCTTCTCTGTCACGTCCGACGCGCTCGTCCATCAAGCGGCTCGCATTTCCATGACAAACGCTTCAATCAAACGCGCTCATCCATCTGATAAGAACACAAACGTCGAGGCGCAATGACAAGTAATTGCCCCTCTAAAATTCTTAATGAGCTTCGTGCATGACTTCAAAATATCTGAATAATAATCATTCTAAATCGCAACAACGCGATTGGTAAAAGTCACATTAAGTGTGGCCTTTTATCTTTTTTTTATCTGTCAGGAAAATGCAATATGTTTAAAATGCAATTTTATATGGGAAGAAATGTTTTGTAGGGACAAATTCCTTTTTTTGGACTGACTGTGCCATGAGAGCGCAGTGATCCATCATGAGCTCTTAAAAAAAAGAAGACAGCTTCTGTGACCCTCACAAGAACAATGACACTCTTCTCACATGTCAAATGTATTCTTATCACATACTGACTTTTTTTTTTTAAAGCCTTGTAATTAAGTGGTAATGTGAATAATTTTTTTTAAAAACGAATTTTAATCCTCTTACTTTTATTAATGAAATATGTCAGAGTAAATAAATTCCAATCGTTATCATGGCCACCATTTAAATACAGTTGTGTAGTGGGCCTAAGTGTTCTTTTAAAAAGTGACAAGTATGTTTAATATTATTGAAAGCCACACATTATGCAGTTTGAACTTTGACAGAGAGCTTAAAATAGGAAAAAAAATGCAGCTAAACTGATTTCATTTAAATGTATTGCAAGTAATTTGAATGCAAATTGTACCAAAAATAAATTAAAGCTTTAATGCAAATGTGTTACACTAAATAAGTTAAATACAACTGAATTGGTGAGTCTTTTGCTTACCACTAGAGGGGGGGGGCTCGTTCTTGTATCACATTGATAATTGCCCCATCCATGTCTAATGCTGCTACAATAATAGCTAATATTAAAAGTGCATGCATGTATATGGAAGTACAATTACAAATGCGTGAGTTTTGGAGCGTGCATGATTCTGTCATGAGGGCTGCACGAATAATGAAAATCTTCATTTGGGTTCTGCGCCTGAGCGGTGCTATGCGTGTCGTAGTGTGCGGGATATTCGTACCACTGCTGCTGGGACTCCAGCCGAAGTGAGGTCGACTGGTAGTCCCCGCCCAAGTGCACGTAGCCCAGGCTGGACAGAGTGGGGCTGCCCGAGGCGGAGGGCGATGAGCCGGGTGAGGAGGGCGAGGCGGAGGCGTGTTGTTGCTGGAGGAGCCTCTCGTCCTTCTTCTGCTTCATCCGGCGGTTCTGGAACCAGATCTTAATCTGCCGCTCCTCCAGGTTGAGCAGGCCGGCCATCTCCAGCCGGCGTGGCCTGCAGAGGTAGTGACTAAAGTGGAACTCCTTCTCCAGCTCCACCAGCTGTGCGCTGGTGTACGTCGTGCGAGTGCGCTTGCACGCCGGCGTGCTGGAGCTGGGAGAGTCGCTGGTGCTGGTGGGACTTCCAAGGTCTGCCAGACCAACAATGCAAAGTCAGATTTATTCTTTGTATGCAGCTCTTTGCATTTTGTTGTGAATAACCAACCTGTACGTCTCCTGTCGGGTTTGTGCTTGGCTTGTCTGGATTCTTTCATCCAGGGGAAAATGCTTTTACTTGCGGCAAACTTGTGCTCCACTGATTGCTTGCTGCAAGCAAAGGCAGCACGCAACGAGAAGCTTTGCTGCTGCTGCTGCTTCTGTCTTTGCTGCTGGCTGCTCTCCATGACACGCACACAGAGAGGCCCTTTGACCTTGTGACGAGGCTCCGGCAGCCAAAATGTCACATGGCAGCTTTGCAGAGAGCCTGAAAGAAGGCAGAATCAGGGAGGAGACCAAATGATCCATCTTATCAACTCAATAGTGTGCTGACATGAATAGCCTGCACACAAGCTGCACGATATTACTACAGGCTGGGACATAAGTTTACAAATACAACCTTAAAACTGCTGGTTTAAATAAACAACAGTAGGTTTCATGAAAAAATATGTGCAAAGACATCTAACATGGGTTATTTAAAAGTTTCTCAAGTATAAATGGCTACAACAAAAACAATATGTTTAGCCAATATGGGTCATTTAAAATGTTACTTTTTGTGCAGTCGAACTGGGTAAACACGGGTAACTCAATATGAGTTAAAACGTTACTTTTTACAAAGCCTAATTGAGTTTAATTCAGCAATTTTAAAGGTACATATGTTTTTTTTTAACATGCTTGTTTTAAAATATCCTAAAATATATTAAATGTTTATTCTTGGCATGGCCCACAGTGGAATACATTTTCACATTTGACTCAACCATGGAAGTATACTTATTTTATAGAGGTCATTTTTAATGTTCATTGTTGTCCTGTATATTTGCAAAGAATTTTGTATTTTGTTTATGTTCGGGGGGGTTTTTCTCAGAAAGAAAATGATGCTAAATTGCCCGGCTGCATTATTCTGGCGCACTAACGGCAGTATTTATCAATGTGCTTTGTCCCTGTTCAATAAATTTACAAATAAATAATGATTCAAAGTGCATCTTTCAAAATACAAATCATTTTTGTTCGGTTCAGAAAAAAATAAACGCTTGTCAAGATGCCAAGAAATGAACCCACTGAAAAAAAAACGACAACATTAAATCGTTTTGTTTTCTGCCTTTTGTTCCATTATGTGCCTATAAAATAAAAGAATCACATTTTAATGACGTAATAATAATGCGTTATTTATCGAAGTGTTATTTATCGAAATGATAACCTTCAACAAGAGCCCATTGTGCGGAGCAGTTTTTGTTCCAATCTAGAACGGATAAAAAACAAAATGTATTTTTGCATGCATTGCCACTGTCTTCTTAATGAGATGAAGCAGCAGCCAAAGACGAAGAGAAGAAGAAGTGTGGAGGCATGCAGCTTTATGAACTCTGCTTGAACCGAGCAGCCTCGAGTCAAGCTCGTAAATCATAAAGACACATCAGCGCGTCTGCATGCGGCCGCCTTACCTCGGAAAGCTCCATTCATCCCCGCGCGCGCACCAAACAACGACGCGTCCCTCTTCCTTTACACTTCTGATTATTTTAAACGATAAAATTCAAATAATCCAGCAGCGAGGGTGGAATCTGATGCCTGCATTTGTGGTCGTTTGCGTGCATGCAAACGGACTGGACAGTATTTGTGCAGCACACACACACACTGTCTGCGCGTGAGCGTTGCGCGTGCGTGTTTGACGAGACGGGGAGAAGAACGAATAAAACGTTTGTGGTCATCATGCATGCGAGCGAGCTAATGTAGCCCGTGATAGCAATGATAAGATGAAGCTTTTTCTGTCATGAACGCCCAATGGCCTCTTTGTGGATATTAAACAGCATCACGATGGACTGTTTTGTTATTTAAGTGGCTTTAGATAAGCACAACCTGCACTTCTCTCAAAAATATTTAGCGTTGACCTCATCAAATATTTGCCCATTTATAATAATAAAATGAAAAATGATACCTGACATGCACGGATGGAAGATGAAAAGAGGCCTGGACGCGCTTTAGTGACGCAAGCATCGATTTGAGACACTTTTGACTGCTCGTCTTCACGCTGGGCATGTCGATGGATGTGATTGGCTGGTCGAGGTAATTTTTAACTAATTGACACCAACGAGTCGCTTTCATCAGTGAAGTGTGACCTGCCCATGGAATAATAACTCAATTGTCATTTAAAAAAACAGGACACGTGTTTTTTTTTTAAAGACAATTTTAATCTCAGTGGCAAGTATGACGTCAGATAATGAACAAGCGCCCCTCCAAGGACCTCCAGGAGTCACGTGATTAGATTTATTGCTTCTCAGGTCATCTCATTTGAGACCACACTCATAGGCAAACAAACAAACCATAAAACACTTGTGATATATGGAAAAACAAATCGTTGTGAAACATATTTCATACCACAAAGAAGTTCCAATAGAATGAATTATATTAACAAGTTCACACAAAAAATTATAATCACAAATTAATATATGATTAATATATTGACTTTCACACCGATCAAAATATTTGATTGACTATTCAAACAGTATGTTTATTTGCTTCTATTATTTTGGTTCTCTCATTTGAGTGTCCCCAGCGCACTCGGACTCCTCGTGTGGAGTGCAGACGTGAATGGAGGAGGTGACAAATGATGCGCCGAACAATGGCCTCCATTCAAGGCAACTTTCACACACGCCATCTTCTGCACAACACAGGAGGCAAGGCTGCCATTCCCCAAAAATATATATGGTGCTTCTCAAACGCCAATTAGCATAATGACCAGCAATAAATATTTGAAGACTTTCTAAAGATTGCATGCAAATACATTGAAGCACTTTCATTCCTCCTCCTATTTGAAACTTCTCGAGGTCATCACTTAAAACGTTATATAAAATATCACATTTCATGCTAACAAGATGTAGCCTACTTGTGTAAACAAGACAAAATTGAAGACAGAGGAAAGCATAACTTGATATTTAACACACATTTTTGTAATTACAAGGCTTTCAATTGCTCCATGAATAGTCGATTTGGTGTAATTAATTCCTACAGGGAGCATTTGGGGAAAATGTTTGCCGCAAGTGTGTGCACCAGACAATTGTAAAATCTCTGAGTTGATCCCAAAGCTTTGTGATGTGGCACATTTGCAAAACCCAAACAAAAGTGAAATTGCCATTATGAATGCTGAAAATTATATCCCATTGTGCTCCCTCATCCCCTACAAAAATAATTTCTCAGTGTTCCGAATTCCAATATTATCAGAGGCCAAATTATTGAATCGATTCTAGGATGTGTGCCGATTCATTGAAATGTGTTTTAAATGCAGTGGAAATATGGTTTGGATTTATAATTTTTGTTGATGGAATCATGTGGGAATTTTTTTCTTGTGCTTCTTTTCTTTCGTGATTGCTTTAGAGTGCTCTAGAAATACAGTTGAGTTATGACACACACTTTTCGCAAATGCCTATTAAAAAAAATATATTTATAAAATCATGTCAAATTGACTTAAGTAGCTGTCGGTCCCATTTTTGACCCATAACTGATTAATTTTGACCTATCAGTTCTTTTTTTCTGCTTCGACAGAAAAAGGGATCCAAATGTTAATACAAAAGAAACCCTTGGCTTCTCTAACCTACATGACCCCCACACCACCTTTCCTCCCCCTTTTCCTGGCCAAGATAAGAACCCGGACCAAGAAGAGAAAAAAAAAAAGAGGAAAAAAGAAAACATCCATCATCCTGCAGGCCGGTCTAAGGCGCCCTCTGCTGTCAGTAAGGTCTCATTACACCACACCTGACGTCTCCTTTCGGGCCAATTAATACATTTCAAGCACGTTTCGTTTATTTTCATAGTGTCATAATGAATAGAATGCAAATTATTCAGTCGAGGCTCGAAAGGATTCAATCATAATTAATTATTATGTGGAAATGGTCAAATGATTAGGAAGGCCTATTTGTCAATATAGGCTTTAAATATTAACATTTGTTTTTTCTGAGGGATAAAGTATTTTCCCACATTTTTTATTCTGTTCTATATACGTTACATATCAATGTAATAATAATAATTGTAATAATGATTTTAAATATTGTTTTGCACAGTGACAGTGCAAAACATGTCAGCCTCCATTTGGTCTCCTGACCCCCGGATGATCCCGTCGTCATGAATAATGCATAATATCCGGGTCCACATTACCCCTATCAATATGCAATAGTCATTACAGGAAGGCCAAATTGCCACTTAATATAGTTGTTATGAATATGTGCAAAATGTCCAGCTCCCTTTTTCTGTTTTGAACTTTTCTATCTTGGATTGAAAAAAATATACAAACAGGCCTGCATGGATGCGGCCCGGGCACCACCTTTGGCCGCCCAGTGACTCGCCTGGTGGGCATCAATCACTGCCGAACCTCGCTCAAGTTCTCCACACACACACACACACACAAAAATTGCAACAGCACAAAACAAAACGGTGTAAATGTATTTTTTATGTAAAGGGAATATTGTCAGTCTAATAAAAAGTCAAATAATTGCCATTTAGCTGCGTAAAATGTGGACGGAAGCAGGATGTAAGGTGAAATAGAATAAAATGCGATTAAAAGGCAATAAAAACGCGGGCCCTCTCGATACTTTTATTGAAACATTGAGGGTCCACATATATGAGCGTCCGCGCGAGCTCGGTCCCCTGCACGCCGTTAAGCCGTCACTCTCATTCAAGCCCCCGTGAATTATATTGAACATTGTCTACTCCCCAAAACCATAAAAGCAACTTTATGGAGCTCACGTGACTTTGCCGCGTACTGTTGTATGTCATATAGGCCCTTTACAATCTTTGCAAAGAGGGATTTTTTACTTGTACTCGCTTAAGACAATCACTGCTTCTCTTTTGGGGACGTTTTTGGGCGATTAAAACATGGAGAAAAAAAACACCCACGGGGACATCTTTCCACTACAAGGTAAGAAACGTTCAATATTATCGGCTAAAATACAACCAGGCAGAAAAAGTGTCAGAAAAGTCCAGGCATGAGAGAGAAAGTTTTATTTCCAAGCGCTATGAGTTCACGTGTAGCTACATACAAAAAGCTTGTTGGCGAGAAGGAAACAAAGTTGACATCACGCACACATACGCGCGCACACGCACACACACACACACACACCGACAGCCTAAACAATTCGAGTATGCACAACAAGCCTTCTCAATGGGCCCATGTTTACATTCAAATGGCAGCAGCTTTATTTTTTTTCTTCTTATTATGACTTTTTTTCTTAAAACACTCCACTTCGAGGAAAGAGCTCACGTCCAAGAGACAAATATTAATATTTACATCAATATGACATGACACCTACACGCTACCACTAAAAAGAACCACAGAACACTTTTTTGTCATCTATAACAATAGCATGCTGCAAGGTGCTGCGCTTCAGAGCGTTACAAGTATTTTTTTTTTTACCCTCCGTTTTATTATTCTTATTATGATGATCATTGTGAATATTATTAGAACGCTTTCACCTCCATTGCAGCGGCTGCAGAGGTTGGCCGTGGCGGGGTCGGATGTGCGACGGTCTTGGCTCAGTTGTGGAAGGCGCTGGCGCCCGTCACCAGGCTCATGCTCTTCAGTTTATTGTCCTTCTTCCATTTCATCCTGCGGTTCTGGAACCATATTTTGATCTGTCTCTCGGAAAGACATAGCGCGTGCGCGATCTCTATCCGCCTCCGCCGCGTCAGGTAGCGGTTGAAGTGGAACTCCTTCTCCAGCTCCAGCGTCTGGTAGCGGGTGTACGCGGTCCGGGCGCGCTTGCCGTCCGGGCCGGTCATATCTGCGTGGATAAATAAAATTTCGAAGTGGAATTTGACTCGAGCGACACCTGGCAGGTTTATTTACCGTGGCTGATGTGCAGCTTCCGCATCCAGGGGAAGATCTGCGGCGCGTGGCACTCGTTTGCGGCGGGGGCGGACGAGGTGGCGTGGCTGGGCTCCTGCGCCCGCTGAGCAGCGCCCGAGCCTGAACCGCGGTCCTCGGTGTCGGTGGCAGCGGCGGTGGCCGCGGGGTCTTCAATATCCGTGAATCCCCCGTTGTTGTTGCTTTTGTTGGCCGCCGAAGTGGCGCTTCGCTCGCACGCCGGGGAGGGGCTCTTCACCTCCCGCAGGTCCCGCCCGGCGGAGGCGCACGACGGCGGCGGAGGCTGCACCGATTCCGGGGACGACAGCGAGCAATTGGGCGTCTGGCGGTAGCCAAAGCCCCGGGCGTCCTCCCCGAAGTGACCGCCACCGCCTCCTCCTCCGCCGCCTGCGCCTCCGCCGCTGTTGGCTCGGTTCACGGTTAGGTCCATGCCATTGTAGTTGTAGCCGAAGGACCCGGAGTGCATGGTGCCAGGGTCTCTGAAGGAGCCGCTCACTGCGCCGTTAGTCCCATAATTTAGTAACTGATAGTCGGAGCCATTTGGGTAGCGCCCTGAGAACGAGTTTACAAAGTACGAGCTCATTTGCTTGCTTTTTTAAAGCCTCGATTTGTAGATCTTTGTCGCTATAATCCTTGTGTGCTTGCACGATTTATGGACGCAATCATGAATTATAAGCAATGAAGCCCTACTGTACTTTGCCAGGTATGCCGCCAAATATGGGAGCGCGCTCGGGAATCACGTGCCTTTGTTGACCAGTCGTAAATCCTCACTGATGACTTCAAGAGGTAATTCATGCTCGCCGCTTACAAATGATGACGAAATAATGGTCGTTAGGCTCCAGTCAATGGTGCCTCCCCGCCGCGCGCACCGGCAAAGCCGCGCGGGGCGAGGGCGCCATCTTGTGGCTGAATAGAGAAGCGACCTCCGACTCGTCACGGGGGCCTCGACAGTCATCCGTCATCCTTAGACGGATTTGACACAATCCCTCGATTGTTTCAATCCTTACACGCGTTTTGTCATATTTAATATTTATAATCAAACAAAACAAAAAAACATCATCAGGCTTTCGGTTATACATCAAAAGGCATTTTATTTTCTATATACAATTTTTCCTGAACAAAATATTGCATCAAACACGTTACAGCAATAAATAATGACATCGTGATATATAAAGCTGACATTTTTATGTACAAGCTGGAAGAACAAGTACAACACGTGCACAGAGGCCTACAACAGGACGTATACGAGGAACGACATGGTCCAAAAGCACTACAAATTTCTGTACATGTTTGCATAGTCTCTAAATCAAGACACAGCACAAAGAGAGAGATCTAAAAGCAGCTCTAGGAGATAGCACGCCACACATGAATAATATCTACAGCATGTTTTGTACACGTCGAGTGTCCTTTTTTTTAACTCTTCTTCTCCGCCTGCTCCTCCTCCTCCTCATCGGGCGTCTTTGGCGGGTTGAGAAGCTTGTTCTCCTTCTTCCACTTCATCCTGCGGTTCTGGAACCAGATTTTGATCTGTCTCTCGGTCAGGCACAGCGCGTGCGAGATCTCTATCCGGCGCCTGCGCGTCAGGTAGCGGTTGAAGTGGAACTCCTTCTCCAGCTCCAGCGTCTGGTAGCGGGTGTACGTCTGGCGGCCCCTGCGACCGCTGGTGCCGAACGGGCCTGCACACACGCACGTTTGGGTCATGTTGTGCTCCGTTTTGGTCGTGCAGAAATAGCAACGAGATTTGCCGGTGACGCACGTAGGATTTTGTTTATTTAGCCTTCCATTTTTAAAATAAATAGATGCATATATAAACTAGATCAAATCTAATAACTCACAGTCGATAACATTTAGCATTAAATTATGTCGAGGTTAATAAAATGTTTCTGTATACCTGCATATTTGCAACGTCAGGCAAATGTGTGTTAGTGCGCATGCCTGATGCTGCTGCATCCATTTTATAAACACACACACACACACACACACACACTCACACACACACACACACACACGCACTTCTTGTTCGTTTAATTCTTAATTTCTCTATTTTAAAAATACATTATATTTGCATGCATGTTAGTAAAGATGGCATCATAGTCTATGTGTGTTGATGGACAGAGTTGCAGTCCAAACCCGAAAAGAAATTTTACGCGCTGTAGTTTCATGTTACCGTCTACTCCTTTTTTCTTTTTTTTTTTTTTTTACTTTTCGTAGTAGTCGCGACAGCTGTTTGTTTGTGTCTAGCAGGCCCGTGTGCTTGTGCGCGTGTGTCAGCGCGCAACGCAAAAGAGACGCAAACGTGCAAAAGACGCGCGTGGGAGCGTGTGCGTGCATGCGTGCGTGCGTGCCATGCACTCACCGACCGAGCAGGCGTTCATCCTCTGCATCCACGGGTAGATGAGCGCGGAGGACTTGTCGTCCACGCTCATGCCCGCGCCCTGATCCCCCAAGCACTCGCCTTTGCGCTGCCCGTGCTCCTGAGCTCCAAAAAGCGGCGGCGGCTGCGGCGCGTCGTCGCGACCGGAGAAGGCGCACGACCCCTCGGCGTCCTTATAGAACCCCCCCGCCGGGTTGAAGTCGCACGCACCCCCGCCGGCGGCCCGGCCGTAGATGGCCGTCTGCTGGTAGTAGGAGGCCGGGTAGACCTTGTCCTGCACGGCGGCAGCGGCCGCGGCGGCGGCGCCTCCATAGGTGGCCGCGCCGGAGTAGTGCCTCAGCGGGTCGCTGTATCCCGACGTGTAGAGGGGGATCTGGCCCAGGAGAGAGTCCTGTCCTCCCGATAGAGACACGGGGAAAGTTGAGTTGACAAAATAGGAACTCATTGGGTGGACAACGGGGCGCACTCCGGAGGAAAATGATTTGTTGTCTTTTATAGTCCAAGTGCTTTTGCCATTACTTTATCGGAGATTTGCCTTTTGCTGAGAGGAGGGGGGTGGTTGTGAGGTGCCACTGAACACAGAGGGGAAATGTACCATCTGATCCACCTCTGGCCAATCACCGACGTCCGCGCGTGCACGGCTGCGCCCGTTTGGGGGGGGGGGGGGGGGGTTGTTGCGCGCACAGTGTCCCGGGTGCCTCCAAATCAAGTGCGTGGAAAAAGCACGATCGTTAGCGTGGATCGTCGTCATCATCACGCGTTGAATTCCAAAATTCCGTCCAAATTATCACCAGCAAATCATCACTCAGCACGCCAATCATCCCAATCACGTTTTTGACGGCACGCCGATCAATGACATCATTAGCGACAACGTGATTGTTTTGATGTTTTTCTTTCCCCTGATCAATGAGGCCAGATTGCTTCAATGATCATCAATTGCTTCCTTAAATGAATATTGTGATGTTTACACTTCAATTCATCGTGCATTGCTGACATTTTTTTTTCCCAAGCAAAAATGCAAATCCAGAATGCAGCATAAATTCAGAGTCGTGTAGAATATTTAACAAGACAACACAAATGATTATAACGAGGCAGCATTTGAAAAAAAATCAACACTGTTCTGTTATAAGAATTAATTCACATCAATTTACTGTGCAGGGCACTGCAGGCCAAGATGGCGACTGCAGAACGACAACAATCAAGCTTCATATATATTCTTGTTCATGATTTGTTATTTTAATGATTCAAGAAGTGTCCTCACTTTACATTTTCTTTTTTTTTTTGCTTCAATTTTTATGTTACAACGCCACATTTTTAACCTCATCCTAACAAAACGATTAGGATATTTCCTTTTACATTTTTACAAAATCGACAACAAAGCTTCTTGAAGGGTTGCTTTTTTAAATTTGTTTATGAACGCAACCAGCACTCAGTCTCCCATCCCGAACTCGAACCTCATTAACAAAATGGACCTGCGCGTGCTCGCCTAACCTGCAAACCCTCGGGCTGCGCGTGCACGCGTCATGTTAAAAACAAGCCACTGCTTTTTTGACATACTGCAACCAAACAATAAGCCACGGACACGCATGCAGGACTCCCTGCTGCCAACATGGCGGCCTTACCTCAGTCAACCGTGCCATCGTGTGCCCCCAAACAACACGGATCCAGTCTCCCCGAGAAAGTCCAGTAGAATCCCACCTTGTGCAGGCCGCCGCCATGACTCCACTCGTATATCCTCAGAATAAAACCCACGGTCCACTTCTGGGCCCAAATCCTTTGACCCAATTTCCTCCCATGCAAAAAAATAATAATAATAAAAAAGCGGCTGCAAATTTGCAATAGAGTGCGGTTGTATAAGAAGCAAAAAGCAGCTGCACGACGAGCTGTTGGGGAACAAGAAGTTGTCATTCTGGTCGCGCACATGATCCCCGCTAGCCAATCACCGAGCCGCCCCAGTCGTAAAACTTGCAACGGCAAAGTTGTAAATTTTCATAAAGTGCAGCCCTTTTATGTGCGCCATTTTGAGCCTCCTCCAAGCCGGGAAATCATATTCAAATGTGTAATGAAGAGTTATTTTTATTTTACTACGGCATTTCTGCAGGGAATACGAAATAACATCAACGTGAAGGTTTTATTTAGAACAAAATGAACGCAAAAAATAATATTAATTAAAAAAAAAGGCGGAATCAGAAATCCTATGAAACCAGAAATTGCCATATGTTTCTTTCGTCTTGTGCTTAAATCATTCCCAAATTTCAAATCTTTTTCTGAACAATTCCGTTTCAGGCTAAAGTTTTTTTTTTTTTTTCCTCTGCTTGGATTCACATTAAATCCCCTCCAAATCCTTTAAAACGTTCTGATCATATTTCTTAATATTTTGGACATCTCATTTGCGTCAAATGCCTTTTCCAGCCGTGGGCCGGCATGAAAGAGGATTTCCGGAATTTACACACGCAATAAAACCATAAATTCCTGACACACATTCCACGTTTGTCGCTTTGAGGCGCCCCTAAAAACTTAGGGGGAAAAAAGCGGAAAATGTTTGCAAATAAGGACGTCATTGCAACGACAGGTTTATAAAGTGCAATTATAGCATTCGTTATTGAATAGGCTTATAAAATGCATTTGATAGAGCAAAATGATTTATTTTCGTTTCTTTTTAAATTGTTCAAAAATATAAAGACAATGTTAATGTTGTATAAAACAAAAGCCCATTTCATTTCAAACTGGACAATTTAATCGTCATTTTTACGTTCAATTTAAACACGATAAATACATTTTTGAGCCACCAAAACGCTGACAAGTGTTGCGGGCAATTTGTTGTGTTTTTGTTTTCGGAGCGCAAACATAACAGCTGACAAACGTTGTAAAGTTTTATGGCCTCTGACAAAATGCTAACACGTGCATTTTCATTTAATAAAAAAAAAAGGTCACAGTACAAAAAAACGCAGAATGATACATGAGTAGGACATTGCTCTAAATATCACATGACAATTTCTTGAATTAAAAATAGCCTCATATTGACGACTATGTCCCATAAAATTCACTTTTGCGTTTTAATGAAAGGCCCAATAACGACCGCAGCATTCATTTTAATCAAATAGGAATTTATTATTTCCGTAAGTCCCAGTGAGACGTTTATGCCCTGAGGTCTGGTTGTGTTAAAATTGGCACAAAAAAGTAGCAATCAAAAATCTTGAAGTGAATTTTGACGTTCACAGTTTTGCTGTAAATTGTGGGCATGCAGTGTTTGGTCTCCGCTGCACCCCCCCCAACCAAATTCCTTTTTTTTTTCAGGGTCCTCCCCTGTGATGCGGGGCGAGGCGAGGTCTCTGGAGTAAAGGGGGGCGCGTGGAGGTGACCTGGAGGCCCCGCGGGTCCGCGGGGTCGCGTTGTGCGCAGAAGCTACGTCCTTTGGGGACCCCCCTCACGAGAGGCCGCGGGTTCGGGACCCGGACGTTTGGCAAGCGTGGGCCTGAAGTACGAGCACAGAAAAAGGCCTGTTACTCAACTTGGGTAGCTCAATAATTATTATGAAGCATTATTTTTTGGGGTAGGCCTATATATGAGAGGATTTAAAAACAATCAATACATCCATTTGAGTTGGAACGACTAAAAATACATTTTTACCATTTATAAAATATTAAGTTATTAAGTTCGGGGACAATAAGTACAAAATAAACCTTGGAAATATTTTGATAAATTGCCCCACTTAAAATTTTATTGAACACATCAGAGCTATTTTTAACCAAAGTATTTTTTCTTCATTTTTACTTATGTGAGTAATTTTGCCTCCTCTGAAAATTCCTCACAATGGTGGCTGTGACGTCACTGTAATTAAATAAACAAAACCAAGTCCAGGTCCTCACCTGGCCCGGGGACCTTCACGGTAGTCCTGGTCCATGCTTTGTCTTTGTGGCAGGCTTCTGTCTGGAGTGAGGCGTTTCGAAAATTCCTGATGGTACTTGAAGTCCTCAGTGAGGTCTTGTGGGACAATAAAACACGCTTTGGAATCAGAATCAGAACCTGGCGAGTGTTCTCATTGTTGTCCCACTCAATAAACAGTTGAAAGTGCAATAAGGGCATTACTTAGTTTCTCAAATGTTTCATATTTTACTCACAAAAGAAAACAAAACGAAATAATAATAAAATTTAAAAAATACCACTGTACAGTAATACAAGCGCATAAGAAAGCAAAACGGAGGAATGATTTAACATTTAGGACACGTTTTGTTATTATTGAACACAAATGAGAGGAAATATGAAATACTAAGAAAAAAGTCTATTTTTTTAGCGGTCGGTGGATCAGTCGTATAAAAACACATCATCCCAGGCAAGAAACATCTGTGATATTATTTTCTTGAAAAAGAAACATCAATTTAAAATTCCACTTCAGTGGAGTGCATAAATCTTGCACATGCGCATTTTTCTAAATACAAACATTCCTCCCTCTTCCAGGATCAGCCACTGGTTCAAATAAAGCAAAACATTTGCCAGCTCTGAAGTAGTGCCCAAACCACAGGTGGCGCTAAAAGCTAGATTTATGAGGAGGTAGGAAAAGTACGGCTCGTGGGCCACAGAGAGACGCAAAATGTACAAATCCTCGGATGAGCTGTTATTGAAAAAAAACAAAAAAACACTCAACACACATTTAACATCCTTTTTTATGTTTTCAAATACTTTGTGTAATGATATCTTTTTTTTTTGTCAGTCACTTACCTGCCTAGATGGCAGTATGCAAGGAGTCGCCTTGGTCTTTTCGGAAAGTGGCGTCAAAGCGTCCACCTGCAGGGAAAAGTCTGAGTTAATCGACATTAACGCTTTGGCGAGGCGTTCACGGACACGCCAGTCACCATTAAAGATTGCCTCACGACCGACGCCCCCTGCTGGCGGGGGAAGTCAGCGTCTCGGCCCTCCGGCTGCAGCAGCTGGCGGATGTGCTGGACCAGCCCCAGGTCCAGTAGCAGCTTCTTCCTCTGGATCAACGCTTTGACCCGCTTCTCTTCCTCCTCTTCATCATTCTCATCTACCTCGCAGGTTTTGACGGCAGGAGGAGCCTTGAGAAAGGAAAAAGACTTTTCTTGGTACAATTTAAAAATAATTTTTAAAAAAACCTAAACTGTAAATGTAATATTTGGCGGCCATGAAAAAGGTCTAATGTGCACAAATGCTCTATTGGGAATTGAATATTGGACATCAAGGTGAATAAATGGAGCGCACCTTCACTAAAAACGACCCTGAATAAGGTTCGCTCCAGGAACCCCCCCCCCCCCCCCCCCATGTCACGTCTGGGGCTCTGTACATTTGCATGTGGCGACACTAAAAGTGTCCAAGCATCATCTGGCTCATTTGAATGCTGCCAGCGGGGTCAAAGAGAAGGCCACCAATTCATCCTGGGACAAAAGAGCGTGCGGACGCCCTCTCGCGGCGGCTTTGGAGAATCACCGTCTCGTTGGCGGGGGGTCTGTGTGGTGCCGGTCGAGGTCTGAGATTTTTGGAGCGCTCTCCTGCCGTTTCGCCCTGAGAGTCCCGATTCCGGACGATGTTCACGGTCCTCTGCCTGTCGTGCAGTTCTTGTAGTAGTTGCCTTTGCATGAACAGCAATGGGATTTTTAATATTTAATTTGATCATGTATATAGCGACAGTATTTTTAGATAAAATAATCACTCATAAAGATTTTATTTATTTATTTATTTATTTTTTATTTTTTTTATTTGTTTGTTTGTACTAAATTATCCAATTGTGTATTGTTATATTAATTTAAACAATCCATTTAATTTTATCAATCCATATGATCATTTTAACTATGAACCAATACTTTTTGGGGGTTTTGGATAATACGGAAAAATACAAGTTCTCCCCATAGCTGGCTGGTGGAAATTTCTCAGGTACCTGGCACACTCTTGTCGCGCTCTGGAAGCTTCCGTGGCTTGCACCAGCGAGCTTCCCTGTGTGAAGAACTTGTCGTACTTATCTTCTCCCTCCCTGGGGAAGATCCTCCGGAAGCCTCCCATGTGATTGGTCTCGTATGTCTCTCTCTGCTGGGCCGAGGCGGCCTGGCGCTGGAGCAGCTCTTCGGTCCTTCCGGATAAAAAAAAAAAAAGCAGAGGACTCGAGTGACATGATTTGACTAGAAACACAAACACGGACTTGCAGAAAGACCTTGCCGCTTTGGTCCGGTTCTCTTGCAGACGTTCCTTGGAGCGCTTGCGCTCCTCTTTGGTGATCTTGCTTCTGTTGCAGGCGTTCAAGTTGATGAGCAGTAGCGTGTCCAGCAGCAGAGCGTCCTTCACCTCACGGTCTAACGGCGAGTCGGTGGTGAAACTGGGCGAGTGGTTCACCTATCCACACCTCACAAATTAGCTGAGTACTTTCAATTAGTGAAGAGGTCTGGGCGGTACCTCGAGAAGCCAGGGCCGCATGCGTTGATCCAGCAGGACGTCGAAGCCGAGGATCTCGAAGCAGGCGCTGTCGGCGGTGTGGTGGGGGAAGCACGTGTGGTAGTTGTGTTTGAGAACGGGCTGCACGGCGATTAGCGTCTTGATGATCATGTCCTCGATGTCGCCCCAGAGTTTGTCGGCGTCGGCGCGCGCCTCCTCCAACTGCTGGATGAGAGTCGACAGCTTCCTGGAGGAACCAAAACCGGACCGCTGACAACTTTGCTCATTTTACCGTCGTGTTATATTGTCACCGTTTGCTGCCGGTGTGGTCGTCACGGATGAAGTTGTCGTTGTGCTTGTTGATGGCGTAGTTGGTCAGGTGCATGCACACTTCGTCCTAATGAGAGAAAAATGACCATTTCATCCGTGATCATTCCAAAAGTCAAGAACGTCTGTCCTCACCATATTGCTAAGTGCTGGTTCCATGTACTTGGTGGTGCAGAAGCGGGCCAGTCCCTCCTTGAACAGGAAGATCCTGAGCGGGTCACATGACGTCACCAGCACGTAGATACGCAAGTCGAACTTGTAGCCGTCCATGATTAAAGGCTGAATTCAAGACATTTAGAATTTGAGTATGTGCACGTGGATGTGTGTGTGAGTTGAGATGAGGTTATATTACGTTTTCGGTTTATGTGAGTCGTTGGGATGTGTTGAGCACCCACCCTGGTGATGTAGAGCTGACAGATCATGTGTTCGCCAGGCCGAATATCACTCTTGGATCTTGTGATGAAGATGCCGCGTCCCTGACAGCCGGAATCTGGCTTGCAGATGAAAGTGGCGTGCCGTTTGACACGCGTGAAGGCCTGGAAGTCGTAGTAGCTACAAAAGACAATGAAGAAGGGCGAGGTAAATACTTGAGATGGTTTGGTGGGGTCGAAAACAAACGCACTCTGCGGGAAGACACCACGTCCTTGGAAAGATGTTGTAATCTTTCGGGAAGAGCTTCAACATGCGGTTCAAGTTCCTGGCCAGAGTGTCTTTGCGGCAGATTTCGATCATTCCAGGGAAATGATTGATTTTCTGGAATGCGGCAAACACACATGTGAAGGTTTCTTTCTTTTGGATGACACCACAAAGAGTTGCAAAGGGCTTCGAACCAGTCCAGGGTGTACTCCACTTTGGACCACTACCTGGTACTGCTTCATGGCTTTCACCCTCTCGAGAGATACGGAGCAGTCGGACCACATCAGCGTCCAATCGTCTCCCTCCGTCACTTTGAGGCCGTAGCGACGAGCGGCGCGCCGCACTGGGATTTAAAAGACAAACTTAGTGTGTTCACTTACCGATGCAATGTATTCAAATTCTTACCGCTTTCATACTTGCAGTTGCTCAAGTTAATCCACACATATCTGCAAGAAAGGAAATGACGTTTTTTTTAATCTTTTTATTCTATTTATATATATTTTTTTTTATCGCATGCGCGGATCGGTTGGCACTTTTTAAATTTCGTTGTACATGTGACAATGACAATAAAGATCTATTCTATTCTATTCTATTCTATTCTAAAAGCGCTTTCGGCAGGTAAGGAGATCTCTCCTACCTCCTCTTGGACCTCTTGCGCCTCTTGAGGGTGTGTTCCAGCCCTGGCGCGCTTTGCACTTGGATGATATTTTCTGCTTGTCCTTTTTTCAGCTGTTTGCATCCAAACGGCAGAGTCATCCTGAAGGTGACAAATTAAGACGAAATAAAAAGCTAGGATACGAGAACTTGTTAGTGTAGTAGTCATAGTCATGAACGATAAAAGTCAGAGTCTAGTGTAGCGATGGATGAGTTTACAAACGTTTGTTCTTACTGTGGATCATTTATGGACGCTAGGCAGGGCTTTAGGGCGCATCGCAGGTACAAATTCAAGGTGCCAGGTGTCAGCGTTGGGATCCAATGATGTGGATGATACCCAGGGTCGCTCAAGGTCAACTTAGCCAGCCTGATGACATTTGCTGGCTTTGGTTACGTGGCGGGATTTGTGTTACCATTTCACATTCAACAGGCGCAGCTTGATGAATACATTATTATTAGAAAGTCAATCATAAGAATGAAAACCATGAATTGGAATGAGAAAAATTTACCTTCCACACTCACAGTTGATTCATTTATTTCAGTCTCCAAGTGACCTTAGTGTTCTCAGTCACTCGCCTTCGCCTGCATGGCCAAGCCGACGCAGGAGATGCCGAAATGGGTCAAGATGAAGCCCTGAGCCGCGGTCTACTGGAGAAATGGAAGCAGGCGTCATGTTGTCATGGCGAGCTCGGGTCAGATGAGCATCGCTGGGATCTGGTGAGCGATTAGAAAGTGTCGAGGATGACAGAGAGCAAGTCAGTCTCTTAGTAGCATCAGATGGGGTACAGTGCTCAAATGTTGCCATGGCAACCAACAGCTCAAAAATCAACATTAAATTTGCATTTACTATGACAGGTCTCTATTACTACTCTATACTTTCTATTTTAAGTGTTCCTGCCCTAAAATTCCACTCACCTCTGACCCCCTCACCCCTGTGCACTTTAGGGCTCGTTTCAAGATTCGGCCATTTGTTTTAAAATCTCTAAATGGCCTCATCTTACCTCTGAGCTGCTCCATTCCTACACTCTTTCCAAATGCATTAGGTCACCTGAGCAGTTAGTGTGAAAATTGCTATGCTGTTTTTATTGTGAAATGCATTTTATAAGTGTTTCAGCTAAAAATCATTGAAATCCTGTAAAAATCATTCACAGACTGCACTTAAAGGGTAATTATTTAAAAACATCACAAGGTTAACTACTTCTCACGCATATATCCTGTTTATTGAGGTTGTAAACTTTGCGAGAGTAAAAAAAAGAGGTTAAACCTAGTTTACGCTTTGCTGTCATGCTGCCATGGAAACCAAATGCTGCAGAGTTCCCATGGAGACCGCTCTGCTGCTAGCCAGTTAGCTCGCTTTCTTGCTTGAAAAATGGCTTTAAACGGGATTAAACGTCACCAACCTGCTCTGATTGAGTGAGTTTCCAGACTGCCGCCGCTTGGTTGGATTTTTTCGGCTTCGGCGTTGCTGTTCTTGACACAAACAGGCATAGAGTCAACAAGTCAACGAGAGTTTGACGCGAACAAGGACGCTTCTGATTTAAGCCAATCAGCAACACGGTCACATCGCTGGCCTTCTCGTCTCTGATTGGATGGTGGCTCGTCGCTGATTGGTCGTTGATCCCTGCGGCCTTTGCGTAAACATGTTTCTTTTTTTGTATTTATGGTTAATTCTATGATATTTTACAATAATTTATGAATACAGAATGTCCTAAATGTACCGTGGTTATGATGACAGTAATATATTCTATTTCAATCAAAGCACATTTTAAAGTTGTTTGATTTATTAGTTGTGTTATTTTTAAAAATTGGAAAAATAAATGAAAACATTGAGACAATTTTTACAATATATCAAGTGCGACATCTGTAAAATACAAACTAACTAAAAAGATGTCGCTAAGGTCAATGTCATACTTTTTTCTTTTAGTAGAAACTCAATGAATAGCCTGGTGTATATTTATAGAGCTGAAAAAACAATAGATTGCAGTTAAATGACACGTAAATAAAATGAAATTATTATACAAATGTAATGTAATATTAATGTATACTCTGTGTATATCTAAAGAATATGTATGAATTTACATTTAGATTAGATCAAACTGAAATATTACAAAATGAATAAAAATAACAATTATTAAAATAAATATGATCGTATAATAAAAAATAAGACAATAAGTAAAAACAAATTACATTTGGCGAAAATATCCAATGTAATCATAATAAGAGTACAAATACTAAATTAAATGTAGGCCTACTCTCTTGTATATGATTTTTAGAAAAGAAGACAATATAAATCAATCTGCTTATACTTTAATCAGTTAAAAGTTAAATGTGCAAAGAGACCAACAGAACTGATTTTTCTATGGGGTTGTCTCCCTCTTGTGGTAGACAGGCGCTTTACAATGTAAATAAATTGAATCCTGTCGGACTTCGATCGAAATGTTATCCGACTAGACGATCTAGTGGCGTACTGATCAAAGTTCAATTTAAGGTGCTGGCTGTGTCATGATGACTTCCACATCGTTCAATGGATGAAAACAACCTTTAGATTTTCTTTTGGCAACAAATAGACCCGTCTTGTGGAACATCGCCAGAAAAATGCACTGATCCGAGGGTCCCTGAACACAACAAGTTGCAGACTTCACTCGTTGAGCGCAGTAATAACAACAAAACCATGTAAGTTTTAATTCTCTTCCAGGCTTTGCGTCACCATATCAGCTCTTCTTGACCTATTACTTATCAGTGTGACGCTTAATAACAAACGAGATCATTATCTTACATCTCACCAAATTGTGCAAATTGTTTAAACAATCGCTGCTGATTTTTTAAGAGGTTTATTTTGTAAACAGAAAGTGAAGTGCAGACAAGACTGCTAAAAAATAATAATTAAAAAGACGACCAAGGGGAAAGAGACTTTTAAAGGAAGTGTCATGTCACTGTTATGTTTTGGTAACACCTGCTGTCTTCACTCAACGCAGCCTGATCGCTGCGTGCGTTTGTTTACTCCAGCATGTACAACTCCACTGACGCCTTCTCCCAGGTGGCATTCAGGGACGTCCCGCAATCGTACCCACTTGCTACCACAATTAATTGCTGCTACACACTCGCTGCACACTTCCAAACAAGTCCACGCGACTGGGTCGGCATCTTTAAGGTAATTTTTGCATATGTGGCAAACGTATATGACTCGAATAGTAACACCAAACTATTGTCTTGCATTATTTTGCATCATTAAAGTATAGATGCATGAAAAATCCACTTAGTGGTGATGGTTTTATACTTGGTACTGTTTTATTTTTTTATTTATTTTTATTTCGGGCTCTGATGCATTTGTGGACCTTCTGTATTTTGAGCTACTAGAACTATGTTTTCCCTGTTTTCTCCAGGTGGGATGGAGTACCATCAAGGACTATCACACTTTCATGTGGGTGGAGTCGTGCGGGGACTCGAACCAAGAACAATCATCTACAAGGCACGCTTATTTCAAAGGTGAGACACCACGACTATTCAATTGTTGAGTCATCCACTTGTATTGTTTTGCTGTTGACCTCTTTAATTGACCTCTACACTCAAGTTCTTCAAGTTGTCCAAAGTCAAACATTTACAGCACAGAATAGCCATAGCAAAATCTTTAGAGTGAATGACTCCATGCCAGGATCAAACTGGCCACCATTAAACCTTTATTAAATCTACAAATAATATTTTAAATAGGAGTGGGTGGTGTCTGTGGGGCAAAAATATTTATATTTATATTATTTATATTATTTATATGTATTTGATGGTTTAAGCATGTGCTTCAGACTTCCACCGCAAGAGGGCGACAGTACAATTCAAAACATACATGCTTATAAGAAAGTGAGCGTTATTTATCATCAATTCACATCGTTACGCAGATCAGTGTGAAAATACACATTTATATTTATATTCGCACATATTGTGGCATATCAAAATTGGCATCTGCATCCGGCGATATGGCCTTCAAATTAGATTTATATTTGTTCAACAGAATACTACCTGCCCAAGGATGAGTTGGACTTCTACCAGTTCTGCTACGTGAACAGCTCAGGACAAGTGTGTGGCGCCAGCACGCCCTTCTGCTTCAAATCGCAACATCCCAACGACGAGCAAATTGCAGCCAATGGCTCAGACCTGATGGTCATTACCACGCAGGTACACATACATGCACCAAATTCCTCCCAGCTGAGCTCCACCAGGGCTTCAGAACCGAATAGGAAGACTCTTAATTTTTATATTGCATAGATCTTGTGGCGCAACGGTAGCGCGTCTGACTCCAGATCAGAAGGTTGTGTGTTCAAATCACGTCAAGATCAGAAAATTATTTTGCTTCATCTTGGAACTGAAAGACTGTTGGTTCCGTTTCTTCCACACAAACATAGCTCTCCACCAGAACCTCAGTACAGAACACAAATATCACCAAGCTGCTTGAGCAAAGCCGCTGGATTACTCTTCTCTGAAATCTTGACAAGATTAATTATGCCACATTAATTATGCTTGGAAACTCTCTTTTGCCAAGACCTTGTGGCGCAATGGTAGCGCGTCTGACTCCAGATCAGAAGGTTGCGTGTTCAACTCACGTCAGGGTCAGTGACCTCTTTTGATTTATCTCTGGACCGAAAGACTGCCGGTTCTGATTCTTCCGTAACTCTCCACTGGTACCAAGGAACAGAAAACGAATTTCTCCATAGTTCCAACAATGTTTTCCAAAAATCTCACCCTTAAAAATTGTGTGTCACTGCGTATCCATGGTGATCACTGTAGCAAGGCCTTGTGGCGCAACGGTAGCGCGTCTGACTCCAGATCAGAAGGTTGCGTGTTCAAATCACGTCAGGGTCAGTGACCTCTTTTGATTTATCTATGGACCGAAAGACTGCCGGTTCTGATTCTTCCGTAACTCTCCACTAGTACCAAGGAACAGAAAACGAATTTCTCCATGTTCCAGCAATTTCTGAAATCTCGCCCTTAAAAATTATATGTCACTGCGTATCCATGAAAGTTATTGAAGCAAGACCTTGTGGCGCAACGGTAGCGCGTCTGACTCCAGATCAGAAGGTTGCGTGTTCAAATCACGTCAGGGTCACTGACCTTTTTGACACATCTCGTGACCTAAAAGGACCAGTGTTTTTTCTAGAGCTGTATATAATCGTCATCCTCATGTGGATATTGTGCGCCACCAGGAAGAGGTGGAGCAGAGCGATCGGGAAATTGCAGCGTTGAAGGACGAGGCGCATCGCATCCGACAGCAAAATGAAAAGTTGGAAACAGCTTTGCGGGAAGAGAGACGAGAAGCCGCCATCTTGAAGGTCTTACAACAACACTTGTGTGATGCTGATGGATGAGCGCCAGTTGACTGTACGCTTTCACAGGACAAACACGATGGACTGGCCTCAGAACTTCATTCGACGAAGCAGCAGCACGAGCGTCTTTTGAGTACTTGGCAGGAGCAACAGGAAGAAATCCAACGTTTGAAGGTTTGATTTCGCCTTACGCTTGTAGACAGGGTCAACATTGTGCTGTTTGTTGTCTTTAGGAGTTGCTGACCCACATGAACAATCAGGTGGAACTTCAGGAACAGAACCTTGCTGAGTGCACAGATTCTGATCACAAAGGTGACGACGGTGGACTGCTGCTACAAATTGAGGTAGGTGGATTCAGATTTCGAACGTCAGAAATGTCAGGACTAATTTGATCTTACATGATAGTTCATCTACATGCGTTCCTTTCCGGTCTTCCAGCTGCAACTCCGAGAAGCTCAAACGATGATTGCAAACAAGGACGCCGTGATCGAGGAGAAGAACAACTTGACGGCCATGTTGAAACGCCACAACCAAGAGCTTGCTCAAGAGAACCAAGTAAACACCTACTCGTTGATGTTGCACATTACTGCTGTCCTCACTTTGGACTCCATTTAATTGCTAGAAGCTCACAGATGACATGGAGGAGCTGCGAAAGACTTTAGATGACCTTCAAAAGCGGTTGACTGCACGCTCGGTGCAGCCAGAAGCAACGGAGATGTGTGACATTTCGGATGACACACCTGTTGGTATGTTTAGCTTTAGCACGATTCATTTGTACATTAAATCAATCTGATGTTTTGCTTTTTTTTTTTTTGCAGTGAGCCTTGTTGACAATGATGAGCAAGACCAGGTAACCCCTCGATTAGACTGGTCAATAGTGACTGGTCTTAAATTCCTGTTTTTATGTGTTCCTCCAGCCAACCCTGATGTGCCGTCACTGCCTGGAGAGCTTCCCAGGAAGTACGCGGGCGGAGGTGGAATGTCACGAGCGCAATCACCAAGTGTGTCCTTTCTGCACGCTCATCTGCGACGACATGGAGCAGAATGTGTTTGAAGACCATGTCTACAGTCACGAGATGTGACCGTAAAAAGCACCCGCTAAATTTAAAGGCAGTATAATTACAGCTAAAGCTTTGCACAGTCTTAAAGAAATCACAAGATGTATTTTTATTAATGTGAAAACAGCTCAACTGTTCTTGAAAACATTTGACATTGATATGAAGACATTACAGTGTTTTCCGGCTACGTTGCAGATTCTTAGGCATGTATTTTTTTTTAATCAGTGTTTACGGAATTCATTTAGTTTTGCAAGCCAGTATTAAATTGTTACACAACAGGATGAGCAGTACTGAGAACTTGTAGAAGAGAAGTGGTGTAATTAGGAGCAAGAAGAAGAGGCGGAGAAGTGTCGTTTGCTCTGTGTGTGTTTTGGCGTTCTTATATCGTGAATTATCACATATTGCGGGTGTGTCTGATCATGGGGGTTCATTGTACTGGCATTTTGTACAGTCACGTGTGTCCATAACACCCCCCCACACCCTTGCGCTGGCACATTATGGGCTAAATCCTCATCCAGGGTTTGGTCAGGGGCTCATCTGATTGGCCTCCTCGGGCGTGACATCACGGGAGGTGAGCTCCGAGAAGAGGGCGGGCAGCCAGTACTGCGGCTCGCCCGATGCCTGAGAGTCCAGCCAGGCCAGGCCCTCCTTCAGCAGGTCGTCCTACCAATGACAACACAGGTCAAGAGATGTCTCGTGAGTGGGATGTTGTTGGCGTGGACTTACCAGGACGTGACTCGCTCGGTCGTTCTCCCACTTGAGACCGTCTTTAATTTCACTCACCGTCACGTAGCCCTTCTTCTGCAAAGTAGTGACAATGGGTTTGAAGTAGAGATATTTTTTTTATTTATTGTTTTGGGGGTACGTGTGGCTTACTTCAGCCAGTTGGAGGACCACCGTGTGGTCCATGTTGAGCTCCGCCGGAACGGACTGCACCAAGTAGGAGCCACCCACCGGAATCATCCCGAAACCGTTGCCCATGACTTTGAGTTTCTTGATAGCTCGAACCAAATCATCCCTGGGGAAACGTGCGACACATAAAGCAATGTGAGGTTCAGAAATGTGTAAGGATTTGATTTTTTTTTTTAAAAATCTGTATTGGAAACACTTACTGGCTGACATCCTGAGCGTATTTACCGCGACTCTTAAGAACCCTGTGATGCAGTTCATCCAAAGTCATGAGTCCTGACAGAATAAATAAAAGCCTTTCACTGCTATCGCCATGGTGATGTTGAGCGGCATTGATCACTAACCTCCGTTTCTGTGCTTGAGGGCCAAGCAAACCTCAATAATCTGCACGCCAAGCTCGTAGTAGAAGTCGCCCACCCCGAGCATCTCTGACCAGAAACCTTTGCCAGCTGTCAAGAAAGCAACATTTTCATTTCAAAATAAAATAACAAGAATATGCTCAAAGATTCTTTTTCATAGTGACTCTGACAGGCAAGCGGGTCAACTCCAATAGTGGCGCACATCTCCTGAAACTGGACCCGGAACTGGGAACTTTTGCGGATTTCCTGTTTGTGCTTGCTGGCAAACTCCTCCAGGTTGGACTTGAATGTTTCCAGCTGCTTGGACATCTGACACAGAGGGGGAAAAAATAACCATGTGTAATATTACATCACTTGTACAAAAGTCGACACACTTCATGTAATTAAGCCAACACACTTACCTGAACGATTTGATCCTCTGCAAGAACAGTTCCTCTCTCTTTGTATTTGGCCTATAAGGAAAATGGAAGTCAGTCAAAAATCTCTTAAGAATAGTGTCATTTAAACATCTTACTTCATGCAGGCTCCCTGAATTGCAGCCAAAGTATAGACTTGACTTTGATGAATAGTTTACATTTTTAGAGCTGTCCTCGTGATTTTGATGATTAGTTGGGCTCATTGCATTCCTTTTTAGTTACTTACCATTAGGTTTGCTTTCAGCGTTCACATTTTTACAAAACATTTGAATGTTCTTACCTCTGCAAGCTTCTTTTTGGCGATGGCGCCCGCACCGACCCCTCTCCGGTGCATTTTAATTTTAATAAAAGGGGGAAAAGTACTAAAACGATAGGAGAACTCGTTTATGTTCAAAATGACGACAGTTTTCTATGTTACGAAGGAGCTAAACCACTCAAGTAATGTTTACATCAGTGTAACAGCACCGAGGTACGCAACTATTGAAAACCTTTGACTTCCGCGGTTTCAACTCAGTTGTGTATTTCAAGTTATAAAATTGTACATTTTTTCGAAAATTTGCTACGATTGACAGATGTTGGAGCTACTTCCGTGCAAGCGTTTCCATTTTGACAGCTTGGAATAAAATAGCTATTTTCTAATGACTGCCTCCTGGTGGCCCGGCGATTATTGCACCTTCATTTTAATGCGTCATAGCAGTTAAATTTAATTGAAATTTTGATTTTTTTTTGCGGGGAAAAATATACAGTGTCTATTTTAATACAACTATAATCTTTTCTGGAAAAAAAAATGAAATCGATCAAAATGATTTCAAAAGGAAATAAAAATGAAAACTACTAGCATTTTAAATATGCCCATGCTGTTGTGTGCTGAAGATTTTCGTTTTGTACTTGAACGGGATTTCCTCACTATTTCGTCATATTTCCGGGGTGACTGATGATGATCGTGAAATGTGTCCTCATGGAAACCTCAAAGCAAGACATGGCTATCCAACACACCGCGCATGCGCAGTATAGAGCGCTTTAAAACTTGACTTGAGGAGGGAATATGGCGAGCATTGTTGGTGGACTTCACTAATAGCCCAGGTAAGCTCACAATACAACTCAATGGGATTGTTTGTGAGGGATTTGAGTGTTTAAACGCAACCGGTGCGGTGGTGGTGGCGCTTTGGCTGCGCGTTTTTCTGTGTGGGGTTAACCTAGCAGGTTAGCCACTAGGGCTAGGTAGCTGTTATTGTTTTTTTCACGGCGAGCTAAAATGGAGGAGCTAAAATGGAGGTTGCTTCAGTGCCACTCCCGGGTCCTTGAACGTCCCCTGTCACTCCTGCTAGATTGTTGCTAGTTGAAGTCGTTGAAGTATTTTATTTCTCGCGTGTTTGTGTGTCGTGCTTGTGTAGCTTAGCTTGGAATTTCAAACCCCGGCGTGTGACTCGTATGAAAAGGAAGGGGAACGCAGACTTGACGTAAAGTAATAAAATGAAGGCAAGCGTATTTGTTCAGACAGGACACGACGCGGCCGTAAGTGAGTGTCACAGACAAAACCGTGTCTTTACGTTTGTTTAGGTGTACAGGGACTTTTCCTGGTTCAATTTGAGGTTCAAATTCTGATCACAGATTTGTATGCAAGGCTCGAAGAAACGCTTTTTGTGAAATCTTTACGTGTTTTTTGACGGTTTCTATTTCCAAGATAAAACCTCGTATTTCACGAGACTCATCTGAAAAGCTAGAACCAAAAGGTGTAATGCACATTTAAGATACATAAGGAAATAAGGACCGAGCCATTCTGACCATGACGTCCACACTAAAAGGTCTGTAATTTCCTGTTGATGCTAAAAATGGTGGGAAAGCAGTTTATTAGATGATGAGGTTATGCCCCTTATCTTCTCACAAGGGTGAGCTTGAGCTAATGGTAGCCAAACTTAATATCTAAGTGGAATAAACTTGTTTTGTGTGCACGTTACAGGGGGCAGCGCGCTACGGTCGCACCATGAACAGTCACCATGAGCATGAGAGCCTCCCCGGGTCCGCAACTGGGATCCAAGCCTAACGCTAACGCCATAGGCGGGACGTTCTCTTTGCTTCCCGTGAGCTTCAGGAGGGAGTCACGTGGCTCACCCTCGGATGCTCCAGGAGACTTCCGGTGGGCCGAAAAGATCCCGGGCAGGTCCAAGCGCTCGGAGCAGACTTACATGAGCGGTGACGTCTCGGAAGTCGTCGAAGCAGATCGGGCCACCGCTGCCGTGGGGCTTCTGTCCCCTGTCGGACCAATGGGGGGTGAGGGAACCCCGGTGAAAGGCAAACCCCTCTCCGTGGACAACATGGAAAATCCTCAGATGACGCCAAACAACAACACGCCCAAGGATGCTGACGGTGTCGTCGGCGCCGCATCCATCGAAGTGTCATCCGAGGGCAAGTGGAAGAACCTCCGGAAGAGCCCGGCGAACCCTCACACGCAGGCCAACTGTTTGCGGCAGATTCTGCTGCTGCAACTGGACCTCATCGAACAACAGCAGCAACAGCTGCAGTCGAAAGACAAGGAGATTGATGATCTCAAAGCAGACAAGGAGACGGTATGCAAAACAGTAAATATATTGAGGCCATTTTTTAACGTTCTCAACAAAATCATTGTCATTGGAATCCAATTTCATACCCCCTGACTGGCTGACTGACTTCTTACATAGGCTTTAGTCATTATGAAGAAATGATCATTTTTGATTGATATTAAAATCATAATTACTAAACACACGTATTCACTCGTTTCAAAACTTTGGAGCACCAGCAATAGTCAACTTTTAAGTAAGAACTTGGAAGAACAACCCAAAAACCCTGCACAGAAATAGATACCTGCTGTGCACACCTTGGCCACTAGGGGGCAGTGTGCATTACATGCATGAAGCTACATCTTGTAGAGGAAATATTTCAATAAATCTTGTCCATCTATTGTTTTCCATTGACTACTAGCAATAAGATAGACATGTTTGTTTATATTTTAAGGGTTTAAATCATTCCTAAGCTAAGCAATGATAACCTGCAATGACATTTTTCCCCTGCTTGCGTAGCTTTTGGCACGCATTGAACGCATGGAGCGTCGCCTGCAGCTCACCAAAAAGGACCCGCCACGCGACAAGCGCCTCTTCCAGCCGCTGGAGCCTTGGACCCCCGACAAGGAGGACATGTGGGACCTAGAAGTGGAGGAAAACCCGCAGCCCAATCCGTCTGCCCTGGTGCCCTTAAGTCGAGGCAGCAAAGGTCAAAAGAGGTAAAGAAATGCTGAACTGAAATCCAATTAGGTTAGCACATCTAATGTGAGAATAGAAGGCAAGAAAATCTGTATTATACTAAAATCAATTTGTGACGGCTTCCGGCTTTTCATATCACATGTGCTCTCCCACAGAAAATCCTGCTTCGGTGACTCCAAACTCCAGAAATCTCGTGGCAAAAGCGCCAAGCTGAGTCCTCACAAGCCGGAGAGTCAACCAGCGTCTCCGTCTCAGCGAGAGCTTCGCAGCAGGGAGACGCCGGAGAAGAGCGCCCCCGCCAGGCCGCCCTGCAAAGAGGAGGCGGCGGAGCTGAGCTGCCAGATGGACGACCTTCCCTTCCTGTCCACTACAGAGATGTACCTGTGCTGCTGGAACCAACCGCCTGTATCGCCTCTGCGTGAGACCTCTCCCAAGAAGGAGGAGGAGGAGGAGGAGGAAGTGGCCAGTGAGTGATGTAGTTGACAATATGCTAATTAATAAACCTAACCGTCCACTGCTTATGTCCTTCAGATCCACCCAACACACACTCCATGATTAACTTCCCTTTCCCGTCTTCGTGCCGCCTCTCGGTTCCATCGTGGCGGGAAAATGTCATCGAGGCGTTGGGTGAGGATTTAAGCGTCGACGCGCAAGAGGTGAGAACGTCGCAGCGGCTCGGGCGCGAGAGGCAAAAAAGGTGTCAAACTGGATAAATCTGCATTTTCTTGTGCCTCCAGCCGCTGGATGACGGCGTGTTTCTCAAGCGCCATGCCAAGCTGGAACTGGATGAGAAAAGGAGGAAGAGGTGACCACATTGTCATTTTTGAAGGGGAAAATATTACATTGAGTGATCAAAAGAAGTTTGTTTTGGGATTTGTTTTTTTCAGTTTTTAATGTGCTAGGCTTTGGCGCCACCTTGTGGCAATGGAGGGTGCTAAAGCGCAACAATAGGCTACAAAACATTAGCTTATCGACAAATAAGGGTCGAAACGAATTTAAAACAGATAAATTGGTGCAATTGTTTTCTAAAGATCAATTTGTCCTCTTCCTCTTAATTCCCGCACACAGGTGGGACATCCAGCGGATCCGAGAGCAGCGTATGTTTCAGCGCCTGCAGCAACGCATGAACAGGAAGAAGATCATACCGGAAACGGAGCCTGAGCTTTCGTCATTTTATCCGGAAACTGAAGACGGTACCTCACGGTTCATATTCGGCGAAAATCGTTTTTCCGGAGCTTGAATTTTCTTTGTTGTTCCTTCTAGTTGAAGCAATTATGATCACGCCCTTCTTGCCAGTGGTCGCATTTGGTCGGCCGTTGCCCAAACTCTCACAAGAGTAAGTTTGAACATTTTATAAGTCCTTTATATCAGTCATGTGATATACATTAGGCTATAAATTAAAACTATAACTAATTATAAAAAATAAAAAGGTCAGGTTTGATAAATTTTTTCCCCCCCCTTTCAGGAATTTTGAGCTGCCTTGGCTGGACGAGCGCAGCCGCTGTCGCATCGAGGTGCCCAAGAAACACACGCCTCACCGGACCTGTCGCAAGTGAATGTCGCCGAATGGGAGACGCCGCCATTTATCGGTAGTTCCATACGCGCCCGTGTAACTACGGTTGCTTTTTGTGCGGAGGTGAAGGTCGTGTCACACATATCACTCGTTGTTGTGCGGTAGCTCTGTTCCCACTTTTTCATCGCGTCACTGTTACTGCACTCGGCTGAGACCAGAAAAAAAAAAAAATCATGTTGGAGCTCGTTGGACAGCTTTAAATTTTGCGATACTTTGGTTAAAAAAAAAAAAAAAAGTCCCGATCTAACTGTGGTGCTGTGTATCTGTGGCTAAACCATCCAGCTATAGAGCAGGGGGGGGAAAAAAGCCTGAATCTGTGAAAAGAAAAAAAAAAAAAACCTTGACGGGTCCTAATGTTAACTTGAAGTAATCTGTTCCTTCTGTTTACTTGTTTTGGTTTTACACCACCCACAAAAAAAGTAAAGGTAAACGGGCTTTCGGTTGCAATTTTTGTCCACTTCTCTACCGTTCTGCAAAAAGTACGGACACGTTAAAACAGTTGCACAGTGAAAAGTTTCGAGTTAAAAAAAAGTTCAAACATCATGAAATTTCACCCCAAATCTTTTTTGTGAGTAGACATGTGAATTGCATGGGTTCTATTTAGCTGCAATGGTAGCATGGCTTAACCCCTCGATGGATCTTCTTTGCTCTGAAGCAAAATAAAAAGACGTAAGCATGACTTTGGGCTGCAAGCGTCCAGTGAGGGTCGGAGAATATTAATGCACAAATAGTGAATGACCTCCTCCTCCTCCAGGAGCAGTTAGCTCAACATCAGGGGTCCATTTTAGAAGGTAAAGTTCCTAGCTTGTAGTTGTAACAACATGCCATGCTCTTCCCTCGCAGTCGGTTTGTTTTGTTCCAAGATGCGACAGCTTCAAGCGCTATTCTGTACAAGTGCGTCGGTCTGGAAATGTTCTCTGTACATAGCTTTCACAAATGTACATAAAACATGGCTGTTATTTTTTTATTATTTAATGTGGAACTTGTTGCGTACATTCAAAATTCAATGATTGTATGTTGATGAAAAGTTTTGAAAGTTGCATTTTCTTTTTGGAATAAAATGACCATCTCTATGCTTCACGGATTTGGATTTAGATTTTTCCACACGATTATAATATTTAAAAAAAAATTGCTCGGGTTATTAATCATTAGTGTTAATTGAAAGTATAACAAAAAGTGAGTAGTCAAAATCTGGCATTGTCATAAATGAGAGGACCTATAAGTTTGATATAACATACCCCACATCAAATAAACCACCGCAGGAAACAAAACAAAATAAATCCACCATCAGGGCTAACGTTGCTTCAAAGAAATACCAAGACGTAATGTCAACATGCGTTCAGTCTTTGCGGAGGTTATTGAGCCGCGTCTCCAGGTCAGCGTCCGCGTCGGCGAGGGACGCTTGAGGCTCCGCTTTCTTCCCGCTGGCCACCGACAAGCTTCCGCCAGTCGCCGGGAGATCTAGAAGCAACACAGTGGACAATTTACAACCTAAATTCTAATTTCATTAATCAAACCACATCAATTTATTCCCACCCGTCTACTTAAGATAGCAGCGCTAACTCTTAGCTTTATTTTGTTCTTACTTGAGAGTTCGTCATTGAGATTAAGACCCAGCTCATCCAGGACTTGGGACACAATGGCATCGCTGGAAAAAAAAAAAGAAGTCAGCACAAAAATGATAGGTAAAAACACCATGGGGCTCACCTCTCATCCTCATCGTCTTCGTCCCCCAGGACGTCGTCGATGGCGTCGCTCATCATCTCCTCTTTCATATCCATCATCTCACTCTGACGTTCAAAGTCCATCATGATCTTCTGGATCTGAGGCAGTTTGAGCTACGGAGAAACGGGCAGGTATGCGACAAATTGACAAATCGGTTAGCACCGCTTGCACATGTTTTCTTCGAGTGTTTGACATGACCGACCTGTCTGTTCATGGTGGCCATGGCTTTGGTGACCCCCTTCATGGCTTGCGTCATGCTGTTGTTGGACTTGAGAGTCTGAATCTTCAGACTGACGGCCTGAATGTTGGCCTTCATCATGATGAACTTCTTCACGTAGCGTCTCGTGCGGACCAAATCTTTGGCCATGATATTAACGGAGTCCTACACACATTTCAATCACAACCATGTATGTGATTTGATCAGCTTGTGTATTTTCAGTTTTTGCTTTCCAATAAGATTTACCCACCATTTGTCCTTGTTTGGCCATTTTCTTAATGTCAGCAATGATCTTCTTCTCCTGCTGCTCCAGTTTTGATCGCTCTCTGTCTAGCTCCCTCATGGCCCGGTTGAGCGCCCTCTGGTTCTGCTTCAGCATCTCCTCCGGAGTCTTTCTCTTCCCGAAAAGGAATTCCATCTGTTTGGAAGCACACAATACAGTAAAATTCACACATTTTCTATGGTGCATGGTGGCGTAACTTCTGAACCTGTCACCAGCCTCATTGACATCTCACCATGTTTCTGGAATGCGAGATGAAAACATTACGCAAGGACGGCGTGAACAGGGGAAACCACACACATGAACGTCATAGCAGAGATCCAAGTACACTTTTTTGTTCATATGTGAAATTGAGGTTGGGAAACAACACATCTAAATTAGTATTTTCTCTGTATTCTGCTCTTAATGGGGTATTTACATCTTAGAAGAGGGCGGAGAGGGGAGTTCCCATTTTAAGGTGTGTAAAGGTAATTGTCAAAACTTACGTCAAATGATAGTTTGGGCCAAATTCGATCTGAAATAAGTGTACACCCAGTTTAACATTGTTGTCAACTAAGTGGTTTAAGGCCTTTTCATTTGGTGACGTCTATTTATGGCCGTCATTACCTCATCGACACATCCCCATCCGCTTCTACTACTTGCGTTAGCCGTAACAAAGTCTCGCAGCTCACCTTGATGCGCTCTAGTCGAACCAGCACGAGAATCCAAACGACAAACGATCTTCTCGAACAACGATTGTTTGGTTGTTTACAGCTACTTCCGCGTTACCGGGTTTACTTCCGGTTAGTGATTTCACCATTACGTCACAGGTGACGTTATCCGTATCGGTCGGAAGTGACTTTTCAGAAACATTTCTATGTTTCAAAATAAAGGTTATTGGTGGATAAAGTAGCATTGAGGTTTTTTTTTTAATTGAAAATTTGTTGTTAAAACTACAAAAATCGTCCAACACGTATATTATTTCAATCATAAAATTACCACTGTGACGTGTGCAACATCAATTTGACTGTTTACACTTTTATTTTTGTAGTGCAAAACCCTCGTCCTGTCCGAATAACAACACTATCGCTTCCTTACAGACCAACGTGGTTACAACTAGTTCTCAGTCAGTCTTCAGGTCAAATGGTAATAATCCGTTTGCGTGCTAATATTTTTTGATATTTGACTGACATTGCGTTTGGGGTTTTAAAGGACTTTATTGAAAGCCCCAATATGGGGTTATTCAATAATGTTTCTAAGCACAGGTTGCTATTTATGAGGATGTGGAGATTTCCCAAGGTCCTGGACTCCTACCATGCCTACCATAAGGACAACAGAGTGAACCATTTCAAGACGCCCAGCAAGTCTAAAATGTCAGGAGGAAGGCTTCCTAATGATAAAGCATTGCCAAATAAACTTAATAATCAAAGACGGGTATCGTCAGAGCTTCAGAGGCTGGCTGTGGAGGACTCGTCTTCACAGTGGGAAAAGACTGAGAGACTCAAGCCATCTATGGAGTCTTCAAACCAGCATGAGATTGTCTTTGGAGTCGCTCCTTGTCACCTGGCTCTCACTCAGACTCGCCGGAAGGCCCTGAAGCTATTCGTGAAAGACGGGGAGGCCTTACACAGGTCATCGCTCCACAAG